>NC_047039.1:10233255-11433255 GCF_011762595.2 Tursiops truncatus
ACAAAGTAAACAATGGGACCTACTTGAAAGTTAAAAACTTTTGTCCAGGCAAAGGACCAATAAAGTACCAAAAGGACAACCCCTCAAATGGGATGACGAGTATTTTTGCAATGAAGCACTGACAGAAGGTTATATCTCCAAATTTGTTATAAGCAAGTCTCATGCAGCTTAATAACAAAAAAACAAACAACCCAATCCAAAAATGGGCAGAAGACCTAAATAGACATTTCTCCAAAGAAGATATACAGACTGCCAACAAACACATGAAAGAATGCTCAACATCATTAATCATTAGAGAAATGCAAATCAAAACTACAATGAGATATCATCTCACACCAGTCAGAATGGCCATCATCAAAAAATCTAGAAACAATAAATGCTGGAGAGGGTGTGGAGAAAAGGGAACCCTCTTACACTGTTGGTGGGAATGTAAATTGATACAGCCACTATGCAGAACTGTATGGAGGTTCCTTAAAAAGCTACAAATAGAACTACCATATGACCCAGCAATCCCACTACTGGGCATATACCCTGAGAAAACCAAAATTCAAAAAGAGTCATGTACCAAAATGTTCATTGCAGCTCTATTTACAATAGCCCAGAGATGGAAACAACCTAAGTGTCCATCATCGGATGAATGGATAAAGAAGATGTGGCACATATATACAATGGAATATTACTCAGCCATAAAAAGAGACGAAATTGAGCTATTTGTAATGAGGTGGATAGACCTAGAGTCTGTCATACAGAGTGAAGTAAGTCAGAAAGAGAGAGACAAATACCGTATGCTAACACATATATATGGAATTTAAGAAAAAAAAAAATGTCATGAAAACCTAGGGGTGAAACAGGAA
The DNA here is from genome assembly GCF_011762595.2 of Tursiops truncatus. NCBI lineage: Eukaryota > Metazoa > Chordata > Mammalia > Artiodactyla > Delphinidae > Tursiops > Tursiops truncatus. The sequence continues at coordinate 10,234,110 of NC_047039.1, forward strand.
TAAAGACACAGACTTACTAGAGAATGGACTTGAGGCTATGGGGAGGGGGAAGGGTAAACGGTGACAAAGCGATAAAGAGGCATGGACATATATACACTACCAAACGTAAGGTAGATAGCTAGTGGGAAGCAGCCACGTAGCACAGGGAGATCAGCTCGGTGCTTTGTGACCGCCTGGAGGGGTGGATAGGGAGGGTGGGAGGGAGGGACACGCAAGCGGGAAGAGATATGGGAACATATGTATATATATAACTGATTCATTTTGTTGTGAAGCTGAAACTAACATACCATTGTAAAGCAATTATACTCCAATAAAGATGTTTAAAAAAAAATAAGCAGGCAGAAATCTATAATTTTTTTGTGAAACAGTTCTAGTTTTAGAGACAGGCTCATTAAAAATAAAAACAAACATTTTGTGGACCTAAAATAACATGCTGCAGGTCATTTGTGCCCATGGGCCACAGTATCTGCCTTATACCTATAAACATTTTCTTTTGCCCTCTTCCAATATTCATTTGTGACAAGCTATTCATCATAAAAGTCCTGTTTTCATGACAATTACATTCTTTCCTGATTGCCTAGTTTTTTTCCTTCAAGGTTTTATAATGTAAAATTTTAAACACAGAGAAAAGTTGAAATAAATTTACAGTGAATGCCCATACACTAACGACCTAGATTTTACCATTAACATTTTACTTGCTTTACTACATATCCATCCATTCCTTTATGCATCCATCCCTCTATTCATCTCATCTTTTGATGCATTTCAAAATCAGTTACAGACATCTGTACACTTCCCCCTAAATACTTCCACATGTATATCATTAATTAGAGCTCAGTATTTGTTCAGGTATTTTTTCTCTTGAAGTAAAATTTAGATAAAATAAAATATGAAAATCTTATGTTTACCATCTATGAGTTCTGAGAAGTACATCCACCTGTGAAATTCAAACCCCTATGAAGTTACAGAATATTACCATCACCCCAGGAAGTTCCCTCATGCCCCTTCCTGGTCAGTCCCTGTCCTCTTCCCTCAGAGGCAATCACTGCTCAGATTTTTTTCCCATGACAGATTAGTTTTGTCTGTTCCAGAACCTCATCTAAATGGAACTTCTATGTATTCTTTTGTGTAAGGCTTCTTTCAGTATAAAGTTTTTGAGATTCATCTGCAATGTTGTATGTATCAGCAGTTTGTTCCTTTTTATTACTGAATAGTACTTCATTGTAGGAATATACCACAGTTTTGTTTAGCCATTCTATTTCGGACACCTGGACGGCTGCCAATTATTAGCTATTCTAAATCTTTGGCAATTACAACTGTACTCTGCTAATTTTCTTGTTAGCTTCATATACCACCCCCTCCCCCACACCCCCCATAACATACCATCAGCTAGTTGGGAGAGAGAGAAAAAAAAAAAACTTTCAACCAGAGTAACTCATTTACTTTTTCTCCTAACTGATGTCAAAAGAACCCTGCTTATTAACACAAATGCTCTATTATTAAAATGCTATGCAGTGTTGGTAATGTTCTGTTCTATGCTAGTTACATTATATAGGTACATTAGCTGTGAACATTCACCAAGTTGTACACTACTGATTTGTACATTTTTCAGTAGGTATATTACATTCAAAATTTGTTGAAAAAGCTGTGTAAACATTCTCCTAATGGCTTATAAGAGACATTTGACACTTCAGTTTCTATCTTAACCCTCAGCCCTTGGTCCTTTCTATCAAGTGCTTAGTAACACATTAATTCTTAATCCTAGGAAGTTCTTTTTAAAAGCAGCTGCCAAGGGCTTCCCTGGTGGCGCAGTGGTTCGGGGTCCGTCTGCCGATTCGGGGGACGCGGGTTCATGCCCTGGTCCGGGAGGATCCCGCGTGCCGCGGAGCGACTGGGCCCGTGAGCCATGGCCGCTGGGCCTGCGCGTCCGGAGCCTGTGCTCCGCGGCAGGAGGGGCCACAGCGGTGAAAGGCCCGCGTACCGCAAAAATATAAAAAATAAAAAAATTTTTTAAAGTAGCTGCCAAATCCCTTTAGTAATCCAAATAATTTACCTCTTAACTTAATGATTTGGTAAATTCAGGTTTCTGTACGTTATTCTTTGCTCTTGAAAATGGAGTTGTCCATTGCTAACTTCATGCTTTGAAGGTCTTCATACTTTCAAAATTCACCATAAACTGACCTTGTTTAGATACGAGATTTCAAGGACTGTTTTATTATACAGACAAAAAAAATCAATTATGATATTTTCCTATCCCATTTATATCAGAGCAGATAGAATTCTGTATATAATTCTTCAAACGTCTCTCTGTATGGAACAGCACTCTGTATATATTAGCATAAAACTAAAATAAATTACAAGAATTTAACCTGTTAACTGAAAAGTATCCATCCTAAAGCTTATATTACAACTACCAGAACTAAAGATTCCACAGTATCTGAAGCAATGTAATATTATGTTATTTCAGATTCCTTGACTATGGGAAACATTTTTAATCCAAAGTCATAAAAGGATATAACAGAAGGCACCTATTATTTTGTCTGCACAGAATGCCTCATTGTTTCCAATCACATGTTCTTGGGGATGTCACTCAAAATACCCTACCTTCTGGCCAACAGCGTGGGCACACAAGGAAACCAAGCCTTGTTCTCCTCAAAATATTCAGGTTAGAGTAGAAGGAAGATGGACAGTCACTGTAACTGTGCTCAGCTGTGGGAAGATGTTAGTCTGGTATATTCCTCACCATGCAGAAGAAGCTAGTTTGTAGGAAACTAAAGCAGGCATACTAAGAAATGCAGAGCAAAGGGGAAAGTTCTACAGTGTTCATATCCCTTGTTCTAGTCATTCCTAAGCCCCTACCTCATCCCTGCTCTTCTTCCCCACCAGGGGTTGAACCCATGCCCCCTGCAGTGGAAGCGCAGAGTCTTAACCACTGGACCACCACGGAAGTCCACTCCTGCTCTTCTTGCTATATTGTTATGTAAGAGCATAAACTTCCCTTTATGCTTCACCTTGTTTAAATTAGATGTCTGTGCCTTGCACCAAGAGAGGTCCCTAATACAAAGATATACCTTAAGTAAAAAGATCTACAATTGCTAGAATAAAATGTATGACTCCTATAGAGCAGAATGATAGTGGCATAATGAGCAGGATCAAATCATGCATATGACACTGAAGGTACAATATTTTACTGAGAAAATGCCAAGATTAGAAGCTTTCTTGGATATTGAGAACAATATTCCAGTGGCATTAACATAAACAAGGTACACATTCTGTCATTTTCGAATTTTATTTCTTATAATTCACCTAGTTTAAGCACATAATCATGAAATTATGGCTAAAATGACCTACAAAGGTCATCTAAGTCCATGATACCAGCAATTCTTTTATAACAGAAAAAGATAACATGTAAGAACTGAATTAATTTTCCTATGTAGCAGAAGAACTGTTCACAGGATAAGGAACATCTTTCACTTCAAATTACTAATCTGAATGCAGACTCAGGCCAACAGTAATTGAAAATGATGTGAGAAGAATTTTGACACTGTAACAACACAGACAATGTCTGAAGCATAAAAGAACAATTAAATTCAGGAATTATGCCTCAGTTCATAAACTGACATTCTAAAAGACCATACTACTAGACCATAATAGTAAACGTATTTTACAATAAATTTTACCCCACTTGGATATGTAAACCCTTCTTGGATAAGGCCCGAGGTCCAGAACATACTTTCTTAAACTAAATCCTATAATCATGAAGGTTAAAGCATTCACAAATGATTAATCTTGAAATCATATGTGCAAATATGACACAACTACCTTACCTGTAAATCATCAACAGATAATAAGACCTTATTGGATAACACAGCATTTTCTTCAGCTTGACTGCTGTCTTTATCTTTTTATCTAGAATGACTAGGCAAAATATGGTCTAGTCATGTATTAGTTTTGTTTGTCATACATGGTATTTATTCCATGATGATTTAACACATTATTGCATCAGTCATAATATTAACCAACTAAAGACGTACTAAGGCCCTTCTTACTATTTATGGCACATTACACACACAATTATTATTACCATCAAAGGAGAGGCAATTTTAAAGTAAGAAAATGACAAGAGTGAGAATAAGTAAGAAATGAAGATTTGCTGGGGATTGAGCTTCACAGTATGGTAAAATGATTCTATAATTCAAACCAATGGCAGAACTGACTAACGCAGAGAAGAGAGACTATGACTACAGATAATAGTATAAAAATGTTCTTTTCATAATAAAAAGATTTTGAGAAAAATAAGATTATATTCAATTTACAATCATACTTTAATAGCTATTTTTAAATTACCACTAATTAAGGTTGAGATTTTTAAATTACAGCCACCTTATACACATTTGGGAAAATAAAATCCTAGTGTTGATAAAAACATGTAAGTTTACAGAGGGAGATATAAATTAGGTGTGCAATCAGAGAACAGGAGACCATTTAGACAAAAATCATTCAACTAACACTTATTGAGTGACCCCTATGTGTCAGACCATGTACAAGGCAGAGAGGATGCAACAAGGAACAAATTAGGCAAAAATTCCTGGCCTCATGATGCTTAATTACATTCTAATGGCTATAGAAAATAGCCATTAACAAATAAATTGTATTTTTTAAAAAAGGGAAACTCAGGCCCAAAGCAAACACAGTGCCTTCCCTTTCCCAAGGACACAGCTACTTAGCAGCAACTCAGGCTACAGTTCACACCACCTGGCCTATTCCAGAGACTTTTAGATATATGATAAAGCCAATGAGAGAAGAAAAAAGTTTAACAAAAAACCTAAATAACAAGGAAAATCTATCTTAATGTCTACTTACTGGATTATAGAACTGTCAACCAAAACAGAAGGAATTTAATTGAAATATTGGTTGACCCAAATTTTAGAAAATGCTTACGCTAAAGGCACTCTGCACTAGACTCTAAAGATGTACTTAATGAGCTAATAGATACTTTATCTACTCTAGAATACTTTTATTCAGAGGCCTATTTAATATGAACTAGTGGTTACAGCTCATGTCCTAGCACAAAAAACACTCTCTACATAATACCACCATCCAATTTGTATTTTTTGCCAGACTCCAAAGAAAGTCTACCAGCTACATTAGCTAATAGACTTAACTACATTATCATCCCCAGTAGGTAAAGAAAATGGCTAAGGTGTTTAGTAGTTTGCATACAAAAGGCAGCATTAAGGTAGCATTCTTCCAATATTCTGCTTGTCACAAGGTATTTAATACCAGCCATCTGTTTCACAAATTTCTAGGCTATTAAGCAGTTTAAAATTATATGTAATTTTATGTTCAATTGAAAATTAATGTTAGACTTCAAACTTGAAACAGAAATGGTAAAAGAGAAAGTTGATAGATTTGAAAATTCATTCCTTACCACATAACTATGAAAAAATTCTTTCAGCTCTACAAACGCCTGCTGTCGTTTGTGGATCATAATCATAATGATTTTTAAATTTTATTAAAACAATTGAGAGGATGAAAATTAAGAGAAGAATTAGATACTTACACCACTGGAAAGGAACTGAGCATACTTTACATGAGGTGAATCAATATCTTTTCTAGAGATGATCAGCGTTATTTATCATTCTGTGGAATAAAGACAGAAAATTCAGAAATAGTTTTTAATCAAGTATTGAACAAAAATTTTAATTACATACTTAAGGATTAACAGTTAACATCGGATACTCATGATTTTAAAATTATTTTGTAATTCTGAAAGGAAACATTGGTTTGAAGGAAAATTTTAAAAATAGAAAAATGCTTTTGATAGCTTTCAAAATCATTCACTTGGAAAAAGTAATGAAAATCATACCCCTGAAGCTTAATCTGTTACCAGACACCACTGAGGGAAACAGATTTAAACATGCAATGGAATATATATATATACACACACTGTAGTGACATTCAAGATAATTTGTTGATAGTAACATCAACGCGTTTATGTAGAATCCTATAAACAAAAAACCACACCACAGCATGATTGCAGCTAACAGTCTTAACTGTGGGGTAAATCCTGGGGTCTAGTTCCAAGTCTATTACTTATTTTACTGCTAGCCAAATCTTCAGTGACTGAATTTCTCTAAGTCTCAATCTCTGCATCTATAAAACAGGGATAATAGATAACTACTTCAAAACGCTACAAGAATTTAAAACATTTTTTAAATGGTGGTGATGAAGCACTTCACAAACTATCAAGTAGCAGAGACTATTAATACCAGTTTAAAAAAGACACCAATACCCATGTCGATTCCTGAACAGAGTGTAAGTTAATAATGGAGTGAGTCTAGTACTTCTATCTTCTGATTAGCATTCTACTGCTTTATTCAGCATTCAGACACTGTGACCCCTTTCAATTCAGACATAGATCTGAACAAAAAGTGAAATCTACCATTCACAGTTTAGGAGCTAAAGATCATGTATTACTGACTGAACTTATTAGCACTTTCAAACCATAATCTATAGAGGCAGCTATTTCCATGAACTCAAAGTTAATATTATAAATTAGACAAAAGTTAAAAATGTTGATGTCAAAAACTCTCTCATTAAAATACACATTCAGCACTGAATTATATAAAGCAAGACCAAAGTGTCTAACAGTGACTAATGATATATGTGAAATGTACAGGGTAAAGTTAGAAATCTTTCATATTTCATATCCTAAATTGTAGCTTTAATGAAGTTCCTGCTGTAGTTAATTTTATTGCTGACTTAAGAAACACTGGTCCTAAAAGGTAGATATAAAATACAAAGAAAATCTACTGAAAATATTGTTGATTACATTTCCTAGACAAAATAGCAACACCAAGCCACAAAACTGATTACTGGTCAATACACGTTTTTTCCACTCTTGCTCAAATGCAGTTAAAATATACTAAGTATTTACTTGCCCTGACATAGGCACAAGGTCATAATATGAGTAAGATATGGTCCCAGCAGTGTAGAACCTTATTAAACTATGCGGAAGGGTCAAATAAAAATCACACACACACACATCCTTCTAATAAAAGGCATAATGTGATAAGTCTAAAAATTCAAGGTCTATGAGAATAACAATTTAGAAATTAATTTAGGTCACAGAGAACTGGGAAGACTTCTTCAAGTGAGATCTCAGCTGTTATCTGAAGTTTAGAATAAGACTTCCACCAAACCAAAATGTGAAGGGAGGTTAGAATCAGTGGAGGAAAGAATCAGGGAGAAGGAACAATTAAAAGAGATTATGAAGGATGATTAGGGAATAAGTAGACCTGTGTTGTTGGCCTTTAACATGTATGTATGAGAAGACAGGTAGAAAGGGAGGACTTCCACTATCTATGGAGGGCTGGTAAATGCCTTGCAGTAATTCTGACCTTTATTCTGTAAGAATGCGAATGATGCTACAGCTGAATCAGACAATCTAGGAAGTAAATCACCAAAGACCCTCATTTCACAGATAAGAAAACTGAGATTAAGACACTGATACAGACCTGTATAACTGCAAATCACTGAATTCATGTCATTTATATTTCAGATATAAATGGGCTAAAAATATTCTATAAAAATAAAATATTCTAAGAACAGAAGACCAAGCAAGCATGGTGCTATGAGTTCTCTACTCTCAGGTTCAACGTCACAGAGCCCTCCTAGCATAGGATACAGATTTTTTTTAAACTGACAGATTAAAAATGTATATTAAAATCACACCCATTAGAATGGCTATAATCAAGAAACAGAAAATAACAAGGATTGGCACAGATGTGGATAAAATAAAAGCTTTGTGTGCTGCCGATGAAAATGTGTAATGGTGGTGCCACTATGGAAAATACAATAGTATGGCAGTTCCTCAAAACAATTAAACACAGATTACCATAAGATCCGCAGTTCTACTTCTGGGTGTATATCCAGAAGAAGTGAAAGCAGGGACTCGAAAATATATTTGTACACCCAAGTTTATAGCAGCATATTCACAAAAGCCAAAAGGTGGAAACAAACTCAAATGTCCATCGATGGATGAATGGCTAAACAAAATGTGGTACACACATAACATATAAGGGAATATTATTCAGCCTTAAAAAACAAGGAAATTCTGACATAGTAACACGGATGAACCCTGAAGGCATTAATTACACTAAGTGAAACAAGACAGTCACAAAAGGTCAAATACTGTATAATTCCACTTTTAAGAGGTATTTAGAGTCATCAAATTCAAATAGAAAGTAGAATGGTGCTTGAATGGGGCTGTGGAAGGGGGAGTTATTGTTTAATGGTACAAAGTTTCAGTTTGGGAAGATGAAAAAGTTCTAGAGATGGATGACAGTGATGGTTGTACAACAATGTTTACTGTGCTTAATGTCACTGAACTGTATGCTTAAAAATGGTTAAAATGGTAAATTTTATATTATGTATATTTTATTACTGCAAAAAGTAGAGTATTACAATAAAAGAAAATGTACATTAAAAGGTATCAGGGATAAAAGTTCAAGGATGCTGAATCATATTTAAGCACCCAGCTATAAAAAGCAAGTAAGTTATAAAAGATAAAAAATCAGCTCCTCATTGGACTTCTAATCTGTTATACTTTAAAAAAAGAGAAAGAAAGAGTTGAATAACATTCACAGGGGACAAGGAGAAAAGAATTCCATACCAACAAAACTTACACTTTGATATATGAAAAAAATTGCAAATATGCAAGAATTGAGAGAGTATATTTTCTCAGTTACCCCAACTGAGAAAAATAATTGAGAAAGGGTTCTAAATAAGAAAAAATAAACCAGAATAGAGACATGGTAACAGGGAAGATGATGAGAAAGGGTAATATAAGCAACGAATCTTTCAGTTTATATCATGTAATATACATTTAGATAATAACCGAATATCTAAGAATGTATAACTTACATGATAAATAAGGACTCTTGAAACAAAGGACTTTATCCCCAAAGAAATTTTAATAGATATCTATTCAAGATGTACTAAACAATCTATTCAAAATAAAAGAGTTGTAGGCAGGGTAGATGGAGGGAGGCAGAAGTAAAAGTACTCCCAAGATCTGAAAGAAGAGAACGAGGGGAAAACAGAAGAGAGGCAGAAAATAAAAGTACTCTAAAGGTCTCATCTTTTCATGGTCAAGAAGACACCTGGGAGAAAAATGCGCATCTTTTTGGGGAAAATAGTATTTTGTTTTAATTTATTTTGTTCTCTGCAAAAAATGCAGAGAAACATGTATCAATCGAGGCATAATTTCAAGGTCAAAAGTATTGAGTGGGGACTTCCCTGGTGGCACAGTGGGTAGGAATCCACCTGCCAATGCAGGGGACACGGGTTCGAGCCCTGGTCTGGGAAGATCCCACATGCCACGGAGCAACTAAGCCCGTGTGCCACAACTACTAAGCCTGCACTCTAGAGCCCGCGAGCCACACCTACTGAGCCTGCGCACCTACAGCCTGTGCTCTGCAACAACAGAAGCCACTGCAGTGAGAAGCCTGTACACCGAAACAAAGAGTAGCCCCTGCTTGCTGCAACTACAGAAAGCCCATGAGCAGCAATGAGGACCCAACGCAGCCAAATACATAAATTAATTAAATAAATTTGAGTTAAAAAAAGTATCGAGTAGGATAAAGATTATACAATTGTAAAATATACAGTTTATGACCAATATGAGTTATAAAGTTGTATATACCAAATAACACAGCAGGTAATAAAGCAAAACTTATTAGAGCTTTAATAATTTTATTTTTAAAGATACAAATACACTCACTGATGTGTATAAAATTGATGACTAATAAGGACCTGCTGTATAAAAAATAAATAAAATAAAATTCAAAAATTTTTTAAAAAGCAAAGAAAAAAAAAGATACAAATATACTGAGTTATTTCAGTATACCTTGTAGAAGAGACAAATATAGTTCCAAAAAACAAAAAACAGAAATTATATTAACAATAAACTAATTTCAGAGATACGTAATATAGAAAATTTAGGAAAAGGTACCAAAAATATTTTGTTATGAATGACGAGATGACCTAGATAATCTTTGGATCAAAGAAGAAATCAAAAGAGAAATTATGATCTACATAGTAAGCTACAACATAAAATAGCTATGATTTAATAATCATAATAAAAACCCAGGTGACCTAGCAAAATTTGTATTCAGAAGTAAATTTATGGCCTTCATAGCTTTTAATATTTTTAAAAGGCAGAGGCGGGGGGGAAACCCAGTAAATAAGAAATTAGAAAAAATACAAACTGCATCAAAATGAACTAGGAAGAAAGAACTAAGAGATACTATTTGACATTAATATAAAGTAAAGAAGTTATAGAAAGCATAAATAAGTCCAAAAGCTAGCTCTCTGAAACATGATTAAAGAATCAGAGAGTCTAATAAGGGGGTGAAAAAAAAAAGAGTGAGAGGGAAAACTCACGATAGTCAAAATGAAAAGAGAAATCATAAGTATAGGAGAGAATTAAGAAAGTAAGACAGGGCTTCCCTGGTGGCACAGTGGTTGAGAGTCCGCCTGCCGATGCAGGGGACACAGATTCGTGCCCCGGTCCGGGAAGATCCCACATGCCATGAAGCGGCTGGGCCTGTGAGCCATGGCCGCTGAGCCTGCGCGTCCAGAGCCTGTGCTCCACAACGGGAGAGACCACAACAGTGAGAGGCCCGCGTACCGCAAAAAAAAAGAAAAAGAAAAGAAAATAAGACAAAGCTAAGAAAATACAAATGCAATTTCTCGGCAATTCATTTGAAAACCGAAGAGAAAAATGTTTTCCTAGTAAGACAGAAAATATCAAAATTGACCCAAGAGAAATGAACTGAGTAGAACCAAATAGCACGAATTAAAGGTAATTAAAAATCTACTGAAGGAGGAGGAACTAAAAGGGCGGAGTAGAAGGATGTGCTCTCACTCCCTCTTGTGAGAACACGAGAATCACAACTAGCTCCTGGACAATCATCGACAGGAAGACACTGGAACTCACCAAAAAAGATACCCCACATCCAAAGACAAAGGAGAAGCCACAACGAGACGGTAGGAGGGGTGCAATCACAGTAAAATCAAATCCCATAACTGCTGGGTGGGTGACTCACAGACTGGAGAACACATACCACAGAAGTCCACCAACTGGAGGAGTGAAGGTTCTGAGCCCCACGTCAGGCTTCCCAACCTGGGGGTCCGGCAACGGGAGGAGGAATTGCTAGAGAACCAGACTTTGAAGCCTAGTAGTATTTCACTACAGGACTTCGACAGGACTGGGGGAAACAGAGACTCCACTCTTGGAGGGCACACACAAAGTAGTGTGCGCATCGGGACCCAGGGAAAGGAGCAGTGTCCCCAGGGGAAGCTGAACCAGACCTAACTGCTAGTGTTGGAGGGTCTCCTGCAGAGGTGGGGGGTGGCTGTGGCTCGCTGTGGGGACAAGGACACTGACAGCAGAAATTCTGGAAAGTACTCCTTGGCGTGAGCCCTCCCAGAGTCTGTCATTAGCCCCACCAAAGAGCCCAGGTAGGCTCCAGTGTTGGGTTGCCTCAGGCCAAACAACCAACAGGGAGGGAACCGAGCCCCACCCATCAACAGTCAAGCAGATTAAAGTTTTACTGAGCTCTGCGCACCAGAGCAACACCCAGATCTACCCACCATCAGTCCCTCCCATCAGGAAACTTGCTCAAGCCTCTTACATAGCCTAATCCACCAGAGGGCAGACAGCAGAAGCAAGAACTGCAATCCTGCAGCCTGTGGAACAAAAACCACATTCACAGAAAGATAGACAAGATGAAAAGGCAGAGGGCTATGTACCACATGAAGCAACAAGATAAAGCCCCAGAAAAACAACTAAATGAAGTAGAGATAGGCAACCGTCCAGAAAAAGAATTCAGAATAATGAAAGTGAAGATGATCCAGGACCTCGGAAAAAGAATGGAGGCAAAGATTGAGAAGATGCAAGAAATGTTTGACAAAGACCTAGAAGAATTAAAGAACACACAACAGAGATGAACAATACAATAACTGAAATGAAAACTACACTAGAAGGAATCAATAGCAGAATAACTGAGGCAGAAGAACAGGTAAATGACCTGGAACACAGAATGGTGGAGTTCACTGCTGCGGAACAGAATAAAGAAAAAAGAATGAAAAGAAATGAAGACAGCCTAAGAGACCTCTGGGACAACATTAAATGCAAAAACATTCACATTATAGGCGTCCCAGAAGGAGAAGAGAGAGAGAAAGGACCAGAGAAAATATTTGAAGAGATTATAGTCGAAAACTTCCCTAACATGGGAAAGGAAATAGCTACCCAAGTCCAGGAAGCACAGCGAGCCCCATACAGGATAAATGCAAGGAGAAACACACTGAGACACACAGTAATCAAACTGGCAAAAATTAAAGACAAAGAAAAATTATCGAAGGCAGCAAGGGAAAAACGACAAATAACATACAAGGGAACTCCCATAAGGTTAACAGTTGATTTCTCAGCAGAAACTCTACAAGCCAGAAGGGAGGGACATGATATACTTAAAGTGATGAAAGGGAAGAACCTACAACCAAGATTACTCTACCCAGCAAGGATCTCATTCAGATTCGATGGAGAAATCAAAAGCTTTACAGACAAGCAAAAGCTAAGAGAATTCAGCACCACCAAACCAGCTCTACAAGAAATGCTAAAGGAACTTCTTTAAGTGGGAAACACAAGAGAAGGACCTACAAAAACAAACCCAAAACAATTAAGAAAATGGTCATAGGAACATACATATCAATAATTACCTTAAACGTGAATGAATTAAATGCTCCAACCAAAAGACACAGGCTTGCTGAATGGATACAAAAACAAGACCCATATATATGCTGTCTACAAGAGACCCACTACACACCTAGCGACATATACAGACTGAAAGTGAGGGGATGGAAAAAGATATACCATGCAAATGGAAATCAAAAGAAAGCTGGAGTAGCAATACCCGTATGAGATAAAATAGACTTTAAAATAAAGAATGTTACAAGAGACAAGAATGGACACTACATAATGATCAAGAGATCAATCCAAGAAGAAGATATAACCATTATAAATATATATGCACCCAACATAGGAGCACCTCAGTACATAAGGCAACCACTAACAGCTATAAAAGAGGAAATCGACAGTAACACAATAATAGTGGGGGACTTTAACACCTCACTTACACCAATGGACAGATCATCCAAAATGAAAATAAATAAGGAAACAGAAGCTTTAAATGGCACAATAGACCAGATAGATTTAATTGATATTTATAGGACATTCCATCCAAAAACAGCAGATTACACTTTCTTCTCAAGTGCGCACAGAACATTCTCCAGGACAGATCACATCTTGGGTCACAAATCAAGCCTCAGTAAATTTAAGAAAACTGAAATCATATCAAGCATCTTTTCTGACCACAACGCTATGAGATTAGAAATGAATTACAGGGAAAAAAACGTAAAAAACAGAAACACATGGAGGCTAAACAATATGTTACTAAATAACCAAGAGATCACTGAAGAAATCAAAGAGGAAATCACAAAATACCTAGAGACAAATGACAATGAAAACACAACGATCCAACATTTATGGGATGCAGCAAAAGCAGTTCTACGAGAGAAGTTTATAGCTATACAAGCCTACCTCAAGAAACAAGAAAAATCTCAAATAAACAATCTAACCTTACATCTAAAGGAACTAGAGAACGAAGAACAAACAAAACCCAAAGTTAGCAGAAGGACAGAAATCATAAAGACCAGAGCAGAAATAAATGAAATAGAAACAAAGAAAACAATAGCAAAGATCAATAAAACTAAAAGCTGGTTCTTTGAGAAGATAAACAAAATTGATAAACCATTAGCCAGACTCACCAAGAAAAAGAGGGAGAGGACTCAAATCAACAAAATTAGAAATAAAAAAGGAGAAGTTACAACAGACACAGCAGAAATACAAAGCATCCTAGGAGACTACTACAAGCAACTCTATGCCAATAAAATGGACAACCTGGAAGAAATGGACAAATTCTTAGAAACGTATAACCTCCCAAGACTGAACCAGGAAGAAATAGAAAATATGAACAGACCAATCACAAGTAATGAAATTGAAACTGTGATTAAAAAACTTCCAACAAACAAAAGTCCAGAACCAGATGGCTTCACAGGTGAATTCTATCAAACATTTAGAGAAGAGCTAACACCCATCCTTCTCAAACTCTTCCAAAACTTGCAGAGGAAGGAACACTCCCAAACTCATTCTATGAGGCCACCATCACCCTGATACCAAAACCAGACAAACATACTACAAAAAAAGAAAATTACAGGCCAATATCACTGATGAATATAGATGCAAAAATCCTCAACAAAATACTAGCAAACAGACTCCAACAACACATTAAAAGGATCATACACCATGATCAGGTGGGATTTATCCCAGGGATGCAAGGATTCTTCAATATGCGCAAATCAATGTGATACACCATATTAACAAATTAAATGAGAAAAACCATATGATCATCTCAATAGATGCAGAAAAAGCTTTTGACAAAATTCAACACCCATTTATGATAAAAACTCTCCAGAAAGTGGGCATAGAGGGAACCGACCTCAACATAATAAAGGCCATATACGACAAACCCACAGCAAACATCATTGTCAATGGTGAAAAACTGAAAGCATTTCCTCTAAGATCAGGAACAAGACAAGGATGTCCACTCTCACCACTATTATTCAACATAGTTTTGGAAGTCCTAGCCACGGCAATCAGAGAAGAAAAAGAAATAAAAGGAAAACAAATTGGAAAAGAAGTAGTAAAACTGTCACTGTTTGCAGATGACATGATACTATACATACAGAATCCTAAAGATGCCACCAGACAACTACTAGAGCTAATCAATGAATTTGGTAAAGTTGCAGGATACAAAATTAATGCACAGAAATCTCTTGCATTCCTATACACTAATAATGAAAAATCTGAAAAAGAAATTAAGGAAACTCCCATTTACCACTGCAACATAAAGAATAAAATACCTAGGAATAAACCTACCTAGGAAGACAAAAGACCTGTATGTAGAAAACTATAAGACACTGATGAAAGAAATTAAAGATGATACCAACAGATGGAGAGATATACCATGTTCTTGGATTGGAAGAATTAATATTGTGAAAATAACTATACTCCCCAAAGCAATCTACAGATTCAATGCAATCCCTATCAAATTACCAATGGCATTTTTTACAGAACTAGAACAAAAAATCTTAAAATTTGTATAGAGACACAAAAGACCCCGAGTACCCAAAGCAGTCTTGAGGGAAAAAAATGGAGCTGGAGGAATCAGGCTCCCTGACTTCACACTATACAACAAAGCTACAGTAATCAAGACAATATGGTACTGGCACAAAAATAGAAACATAGATCAATGGAACAAGATAGAAAGCGAGATAAACGCACACACCTATGGTCAACTAATCTATTACAAAGTAGGCAAGGATATACAATGGAGAAAAGACAGTCTCTTCAATAAGTGGTGCTGGGAAAACTGGACAGCTACATGTAAAAGAATGAAATTAGAACACTCCCTAACAGCATACACAAAAATAAAATCAAAATGGATTCAAGAGCTAAATGTAAGACCGGACACTATAAAACTCTTAGAGGAAAACATAAGAAGAACACTCTTTGACATAAATCACAGCAAGATCTTTTTTGATCCACCTCCTAGAGTAATGGAAATAAAAACAAAAATAAACAAATGGAACCTAATGAAACTTAAAAGCTTTTGCACAGCAAAGGAAACCATAAACAAGACGAAAAAACAACCCTCAGAATGGGAGAAAATATTTGCAAACGAATCAATGGACAGAGGATTAATCTCCAAAATATATAAACAGCTCATGCAGCTCAATATTAAAGAAACAAACAACCCAATCCAAAAATGGGCAGAAGACCTAAATAGACATTTCTCCAAAGAAGACATTGACAGATGGCCAAGAAGCACATGAAAAGCTGCTCAACATCATTAATTATTAGAGAAATGCAAATCAAAACTACAGTAAGGTATCACCTCACACCAGTTAGAATGGGCACCATCAGAAAATCTACAAACAACAAATGCTGGAGAGGGCACGGTTGCACGGTTGGTGGGAATGTAAATTGATACAGCCACTATGCAGAACTGTATGGAGGTTCCTTAAAAAACTAAAAATAGAATTACCATATGATCCAGCAATCCCACTACTGGGCATATACCCAGAGAAAACCATAATTCAAAAAGACACATGCACCCCAATGTTCATTGCAGCACTATTTACAATAGTCAGGTCATGGAAGCAACCTAAATGCCCATCTCCAGACGAATGGATAAAGAAGTTGTGGTACATATATACAATGGAATATTACTCAGCCATAAAAAGGAATGAAATTGAGTCATCTGTTGAGACATCGATGGATCTAGAGACTGTCATACAGAATGAAGTAAGTCAGAAAGAGAAAAACAAATATCGTATATTAACGCATGTATGTGGAACCTAGAAAAATGGTACAGGTGAACCGGTTTGCAGGGCAGAAGTTGAGACACAGATGTAGAGAACAAACGTATGGACACCAAAGGGGGAAAGCCGCAGGGGGGTGGGGATGGTGGTGTGCTGAATTGGGTGATTGGGATTGACATGTATACACGGATGTGTATAAAATTGATGACTAGGAAGAACCTGCTGTGTAAAAAAAATAATAAAATTAAATTTAAAAAAAAAAGAAATCTACTATAGACAAAGACATTGAGACCTGTTGGGTTCCCAGCAGATTCTTAATCTTAAAATAAACATAGTTCTAATAATATTAAACCATAGAAAAATACCGAAAATGTTTCATTTTATGAAGTCAGAATAACAGTACCAAATCTAATAGTATGTAGCACGCAAAACACCATAAACCAATTCCACTTAGAAGTTAAACGTAAAAATTCTGAAGAGAAAAGAATCAAATCAGACAATAGAGTCTAGCCACATATCAAAAATAATATACTATCATAATTTACTGCAGGAATGCAAGAATGGTTCATTTTTAGGAATCAACACAATTCAATATATCAACAAATTAAGGAGAAAAAAATCACAAGATTTTATCAATGGATGCTAACAAGGCATTTGGTAAAATTCAGCAGCCACTTGTAATAAAAGCTCTATGGAAAAGAATACTAAAAAATTAAGCATGTTTGGAAAGAAGAACAATTGCAAGTGTCCTAAGTAGCAAAACACTAAAACCATTTCAAATAAAATTAAGACTGTATGCACACACAATAAATATATATATTGAATATATTATACATGTGTGTGTTTTTATATATATAAAGAACTTGCTTCTATATGTAAATTTGATGATCTGTGGAAGAGATCCAATAATGGTGGTTACTTTGAGTACAGGGTGGGAACTGGACAGATTAGGGAAGGGATGGGAAGGAGATTGTTCCCAGAAAACTTTATTATTTTAACCATATGAATGTTATTGCTCAGTCAATAAATCAAATTAATCAAATTAGAAATTAGAGCAGGAAGCCCACTGAACCCTTTATAATTCAACACTGATTTGAAGATATAGGAAACCAGTAAGACATAAAAATGAATTAACTGGCATAAATATCGGAATGAAAGAGAAATATATATATCTTTTTGACAATGATTGGATGGAATACTTAAAATATGTAAGTTATTCTAGTAAAAGAAAGCTGAAGTTAGTAAAAAATAGATTATTAGGGAGAAATATGATATAACACTTACAATTAATTAAAAAATTTTTCTCTAGTTTAGAAGGAGACACCTAGAAAAATGGGAAAATATTTCATTCACAGTAGTAACATTTTCCCAACATTTATAAATAACTGTCTTGAGAAAAAAGCCCAGAATATTTTTTTAAATTTAGAAATAGGACCTTAAAATTATAACGCAGGAAGTCCAAGAACCACCAAGAAAATTAAACAAAAGGAGAAAACCAGAAGTGGACTTCACTGGTCAGGTTTCAGAATATATTCAAAAGACACTAATCAAATCAGTACAGTACTGGCATAGGAACAGACACACAGATGAGTGGAACAGAATAAAGAACTTAAATAATAATTCCAGCACATATAAGAAAATGTACAAGCCAAAGGTTAAATTTCATTTCAACAAGATAGGATAAATTATTTTTTAAAATAATCCTCACAAAACTTATCATCTAGCAAAAAACATCAGATCTTTATCTTACATTATATACATAAAAAATTAAATTCCAGGTGCAGTAAAGACAAATGTAAAAAATAAATCACAGAACTACATTCTACAACAAAATTTAGAAGATGACATGTCTTCTAAGCATTCTTAACAAAGAACAGAAACTTAAGACAGACATAAAGAGTTTAAAATTTCCTATTATGAAAAAATCATAAACTAAGGAATTAAATCAGAAAAAATATTTGACATGTAGAGAAAAAGCAGATCCAAGTTGTTAAGTTTATAAAAACACTCAAACTTACTAGAAAAGTCAGGGAAATAACAATTAGTTTAACAAAGAGAAATCACTTTGGCACAAATTTAAAAGATTGATAATATCTCCTCAAAGGGTACTGTCATATTTCACTGGTCTAAGTGAAAAGTCCTTTTGGAAAGAAATCTTGCAACATATATTAAAATTTAAAGTACTTACACCTTTAACCTAGTCATCCTACTCCTGGGAATCTATCACATAGAAACAAAAGTAACCACACATAGTATACACAAAGATATTTATTGTCACTTATTTTCCAATTTCTTGTCTCTATAAACAGAGTTGTTTCAATCAATACAGGAATGGCTGAATAAACCACAATATACTTTGATCAATTAACACAATGCAATCTCTAAAAACAGTAAATTAGAGTTGTATCAGGTGACTTAGTGGTATTTGCACATTGTAGCGTTAAATTTAAAAAAAAGGAAAATGCAATCAAATGAGTATGATGAGGTTTGAAAAGAAAAACTACAACCAAAAAAAAATATCTTTTTCTGTGTGTGTCTCATGTCAGTGTGTTTATTGATATACATACATACACACACACATAAAGTACATGAGCATGGAGAAAAAATAGGTGGTCAACAGGTAATGGAGGTGGGGTTAAGGATGGGGGAATATGTAGGGAATACTGGTCAGGAAGGATAAATGCAATAGATATAGATATACATTTATGCAATGAAATTATAAAAATTCCTACTATCAGAAATGGACTCAATTATCAAATGATTAGGTTAGGGTTGTCAAAATCCAACACAACGTCAGGCTGAGCAGTGAAAAAGCCTACTGTCAGCATTGCTGTCCCTTGAAGAAAAAATATAATCTGGAAAATCCATTAGGAATAGAATAAGAACCTGTAAATTCTGTCTTACCCACAGGTGGTAAGAAGGCTCTTTTTATCCTAGTTTTTCTCTTTAATATAAAAAGTAGTAAACTGCATAATGTAAAGGAAAAGAATTTCAAAAGCCATAAAATAAAAGTTAAGTCTGCCTCCTACCCCAAACTCCTTTTCTCTTCCACTCAGACACCATTCAGTTTCTTCATACATCTTTGAACATGTAAGTATAACTTTAGGATGAATTCCTTGTTATGACAAAGGGCATACATATTTTAAATTATGATAGACTTTGTCAAATTGCCTCCCTAAAGAGGACCAATTTATACTTCTACCTTCAGGAAATGCTTAATTGTGAATCCCGTATGTCAGTGGTGATTTACAACTGAATTTACATTGTGCGTGTATCTGTTTTATTCAGTAATGGTAAACACAGAAAGGGCAGAATATTTAAAGAAAGCAAAGCATAAGAGACAGTGAAGAGTTAGCTTAGCTATAACAGCACAGGCAGCAAGTTACGCCATCAAAGGGAGAGGTAACGGGACAGTGCCAATGACAATTAGTGAGACCCTTAAGCCCAGATATGGATATCAAAAAAGACTTCTCAGAAGTTTGAAACAGCCATTACAGAGCTCCTTCTACTGCTCTTTTAGCACCTCACACAGAACGCATTGTTATCCATCTAAAATACCTATTTAAAGTAAAACAAAAAATGTGTTAAAATACAGAGATATAGGGCTTCCCTGGTGGCGCAGTGGTTGAGAGTCCGCCTGCCGATGCAGGGAACACGGGTTCGTGCCCCAGTCC
The DNA here is from genome assembly GCF_011762595.2 of Tursiops truncatus. NCBI lineage: Eukaryota > Metazoa > Chordata > Mammalia > Artiodactyla > Delphinidae > Tursiops > Tursiops truncatus. Next base: position 10,254,293 of record NC_047039.1, read on the forward strand.
GGGAAGATCCTACATGCCGCGGAGCGGCTGGGCCCGTGAGCCATGGCCGCTGAGCCTGTGCGTCCGGAGCCTGTGCTCCGCAACGGGAGAGGCCACAGCGGTGAGAGGCCCGCGTACCGCAAAAAAAAAAAAAAAAAAAAAAAACACAGAGATATACAAGCCTTACAATCCCATAAGTCTGATCCTGTTAGTACTTTGAATTTACAGATAAGGAAGTGAAACTTCTTCCTGGCTAGATACACATTAAACACACACACACACACACACACACACACACACACACACACACAAAACATATGGAGGTAAAAAAAAGGTCATAAAACTCCACCAGAACAAATAAAAAGTGAACATCCCTCCCCCCTTAGCTCTCAGTCCTTCTGTCCAAAGATAAATACTATTAAGTTTCCTATAAATCCTTACAAAGATAAAAATTAAGAACTAAGTACACACATATCTAACATAGAATTCTTTTTTAAATGGTAGTTTTTAAAAACTTCTAATTATGAAAATTTGTAAACATGTACAAGGGCAGAGTAATATACCAATCACCCTGCTTGAATAATTAACTCCTCCCTACTTTCCTGGCTCCAAGGGATATTTTCAAGCAAATTCCAGATATCTTACCACTTTAACATGCAATTCTTAGCAAGTTTCAATATCTGGTTTCCAAATCCAGAGTAAATAAGACATAGAAACTTAGAAGGTGACTGAAAGTGTATACAAAGGCTTTACCACAGAAAACAATGACAGCTACCTGAAAAGAATAAAGCAAATGAAAATGACTATTTAATAATAGATGCATACACATTATACTAACTCAACAAAAAGTTAAAGTCATGTTTAGGATGTTCATTTCAAAAAGGCACGTAAGTATGTGATACATCTGTTTTTAAAAACTGAAATGGTTAAAAGAAAAGTTTACATTTTAGGAAGTTAATCAGGTGTCTCACTTGTGTCAAACATCTTTTCCCTTGAACAATGCCAGGTAAGTGAGGCATTACCACATTTAGCTGTGATTTGAAGGGCACATGGAGAGTTTCTCAGTGAAGAACGAATGGTTGGTGACATGTGAGGAAAACAGAACCACAGATATTAGGAACTAAAAACTCATCTAAATTAGAATACCAATCTCTCAAATAATGCCTCTAGATAGCCAGCTTAAAACTAACTATAAATTACAACTACTAACTAAATAACAACTACCACTATTTCATCAATACTACCCTGGGCCGGACACTCACTAGTTAAGTGCTTTACACACACAAACTCATTTTATCTCACAATCCCCTGAGGTAGGTAATTAAGACAAGACACTACTTGCCCAAGGTCAATCAGGTAATGGACTTCCTTTTTCTTATTAGAACTGGAGCTGAAGTACTTACGTTAGGCTTCGTCTTTCTTCAAAATATAAGATTAGGGATACAATTTTTTATCATTTCTCTGGAGCAAATGTTTAATTGTGATAAGTACCATGCAACAGTTGGGCAACAGACATACCATTAAGATATTAATGATGTTTTCTATTACGTTTTACTCGTATGATTCACAACTAAAGGTATGTCATATACCATGGAGATTTTTATTCCAAAAGCATTATTACATATATTACTTATCAAATTTTTAAAGACAGAGATACTCATGTAGCTTTTCCTACATTTCCAGTGACAGGGAAGTTTAATGGAGAGTTTTGCAGATAAAGATATTCCTTTAAGAGATTCTAAAACTGTTTCTTGTAACTTCAAGCCAGTCAGCTGACTGAATCGATAAAGACTACATTTCTTCTTTTCTCTTCCACAAGGCAGCATTTTAAATGTCTGTAAAATCTTTGCAAAGAGTCTCCCATGCTAAACAGTCCCAGTCATGATTCTAGTTTGACATGGTTTCCTCACTCATTTGTCATTATCCTGTCTTCTCTTAAAAAGTGGGGCTCCCCAAATTCAACACAAGACTCCTGCAGAGAGCCTAACTGGTGCAGGATACAGGGAACTATTAGTTCTCTTGTTCTGAACCTAAAATTATATTACTTTCTCCCACCACCAAGTCATTTTTGGGTGTGAATTAAATTTGTAGACAAAAAAGTCTTTTGCATATTCATTCAAGAAGCAGTGATTAAACATCAATGACAGAACTGATCCAGGCTTCTACCCAGGCTTCCCCTCCCTAAACTCAAGTTTTTTTTTCTTTTTTTTAAGCAAAATAGTTCCATTTTTGCTTTTTGTTTTCTTGTAAACAAATATTACTATTTGATATATATTTTATTTGTCTATTATCTGTGTCACTATTGTCTAGTATCTGTATCTACTCCTTAGTAGTATCTGGAACATAACAGGCACTGTTTATTATTGAACTAACTCATGAACAGATGGAAGAGGGTGGAACATTCATACTCTTTCTGGCTTCTGGAAAGGAATCTCTAGGCTACTATACTTCACTGCTAAATGATCTTGAAGCCTTATCAATAAACACACTTAATCAGAAGAGCCATGACTACCACATATGCTCTAGAATTTACTATGATAGTCTAATACAGGAATTATAGGTTTTGATAACTTTTAAGATACGTGGTGGTTTTGATGTTACCCTCAATATGTTTCCTATGTTTTTCCATTCTAAAATAATTATATAACCTGAAAATAAAAATATACATCTCCCTATTATTAACAGTAGGTCACTGGTAAACTCTACTGAACTATGCTGTGAAATGTTAGGGAACAGTCAGAGGCTGAGCCACCATCTCTGCCTCTATATATGGCCTCAACTGTACTGACTCCAGCCATGAGCATCCTTACACCATAAAGTACTTGGTTTAGATGCCACTTCCTTTGTGGCTTCATTATTACTTACAGTTGTAGTTGCACACTCTGTGGTGTGATTTCAGATTTTTGGATTCATTTAAGTTCAAAACACAATTATGGAGCCGCTACTTGTTTATATTGTATGATTTAGCATTCCCTGCTATGGAAGTCAGGGTTCTCTATTCTCATGGGATTGTTACTGTTACGTGACTCTACTTCATTCTTACTGAATTACAGTACAAATATATGACAGCAGGCATCACTTTCTCCTCATGTCAGTTTAGAACAGTTATTCGCAAACTGGGCTGTGTATCTAAATCACATGGATGTCTTTTAGAAACACAGAATCCCTAGCCACCTCTGGACCTACTGAATCCAAATAACTGCAAGTAGGGAAGTCCAAGAATATTTTTAAACAGTTTCTGAGGTAATTCTACTTGAAAACTACTGGTTTAGAGGACAAGAAAGAACTCTAATAATGCAATGCCATATCTCTTGTATAACATATAATATCTAGGCATAAAGACAATTTTGAGCATACCGACACCCAAAATATCTCCTATTATTTCCCATATCAACATTCCAAGCTGAATACTTAACGAAATTAATTTAATCTGTTCTTCAAAACTGAAGGGGAATCTGATAACACCTTAAGATATGTCCACTTCAAGGGAACTCAAATAGATGTTGGTCAAAACAACTCATAAATATTCTCAAAGTAGTCTTCTCTCTACAAGTGCTGTACTACTCCTCACCCACCTAGTAAGCACTTGCCCCAGCCAAGCAGTTCTCCTAGCCCTACCAAAATGAAATGCCTCCCTCCCCATTTCCTTTCTACTAGTCTCAGTCTCAGTGACTCTTATTTGATAAGACAGCAAACACCCTTTACAAAACCCTCTGCTAGTAGGGTACCATAAATATGTTTCTGTTATATTACATTATAATTCATATACAAATCTGTCTCCTAGAATGTGAGCTTCTTAAGGGTAGGGATTGTTTCTTATCAACTGCTATAGTTCCAGCTCCTGCTCAGGTGTAAGCAGTAAATAAATCTTTGCTTACTGAAGAAATAAAAGAAAATGCCTACTTTCAGGTCTCATTCAAATAAAATAATCTTAAGAGTCCTGATCCTTAAAATTAACACCAAAAGATTGTTACTAAATTAAAAATTAATGCAATTGGAACATTTTCCAAGACAACTGATAAGCATTTATTAAGTATCTCATACAAGCCAAATGCTATACAAGTGCTAAGGATACAAAAAAATGAGCTTTGCTCTTGATAGCAGGCTAAGTAATACTAATGTTCCCAAGGAGATATCCTGTCATTAGTTTACAATTTACATCCACAGTTTCCTTGAAACCAAACTCTGTTAGGACTGTTGATGCCCCTGAGGGCGTTAAAAATACTGGACTGAGAATTCAGGAGTCTAACAACTCCATGTTGCTTAAGCCATGATAGTTCTCCAGAGTTCACTACAACAGGAAAACTTAACAATTTGAATGGCAGAGTCACCCATCATCATCATAAATAAATTTTAAAGCCTGTGTGACTACCATTCAAATATCCCCTGCACTAAAACAAAGACACAGAAAAAATATTCCTATTGGCACACATCTAGGAAATCTTGATGTTAAAATATAACAATTTACTCACAGAACCAATCCAGATGCCTTGATCTGTTGCTTAAACACTCATGTGGCTTTGAAGCCTCTAATCTTTTTTGCAGGAAGATTGTATGAATACACTGATAATTTCCAGAACAACGACTTGTGATTTTGCAAGTTTCTGGATGATCCAATATCTTCCTTCCCATTTTGCATTTCCCCTATCTCAGCAGTTTTCCAATGTTTAAAAGTGAAATAATAGAATTGGAATAAGATACTTCATTAAGCTAGAACAAGGTGACTCATAAAATCTTAACTAGAACTGATGTTAACAATGTTTTCCAAATACCTCAGCTTACAGAGGAAAAAAAAATTCTGAAAATTGGAGCCAAGAACCCTGACGCCCAGGTTACTGCTTATACTAATTTACCAATAAATAAAAGCAAAAATTCCAGTCAGTCATTCAGAAACTTAGGGTCTATTTAAATGCATATCATTTGAAAGCTTTTTTAAGAGTTCAGAATTATGACAAAATGTGCAAACAGAAGTTTTCCATAGTTGGACCTAGGCAAGTATTTCCTGTAGAGGGAGAAATAAAATTTAACATATTTTGGGAAATACCATCTTAAGAATTGTTTGGTATTCACTTTCCCTATAGGCACTCCTTTTTATGCCTCAATCCTGCAGGATTTTGTATTTATTCATTTATGCTTTTAACAAATATTTACTGAGCACCTAGTATATGCTAGGAAATGGAAAATACAGCAATGAACAAAATCCGTCTTCAAATAAAGCTTACATTCTTGTGGTGAAAGGCAAATTAAAAAAAAAAAGTTAAACATATAGTATTCAGATCATGATAAATACAAAAGAGACAAATAAACCTGGGAAAGAATTCAGGATTATGATTTTAAATAGGGTGCTCAGAGAAAGACTCAGTGAGAAAGTTAAATCAGAGTAAAGACTTGAATGAAGTTAGGAAGCAAGCCATGTAGATACAGGAGAAAGGGCATTTAAGGTCAAGACCTTGAGGCAGAAGCTGTCTACCACGTTCAAAGAACAGCACCAAGGATGATGTGGCTGGAGTTGCATGAGCAAAGGATAACACAGTAGAACATGAAAATAGAGAACAGGGGGCTACTGGGGGGGGCAAGATCAAAGAGGAACCTATAGTTGAAAATTGCTGTTAAAACTACTAAATATTATGTTAGTTTAGACTGGGATTAAATCAACAGCCTAGGGATGACCCAATTTAAGAGGAAACTTAGCATGAATTGTTAATGGTAGAATTTCTAATATCAACAGGTTAGCAGAGAGATGTTATTTTTGGACATTCCCAGCATCGATTAAATTGTACATCAGAGAGCATCATCAACTACTTTTATAAATGACTAGCTTTGAAGCATCCCCTTGTCAATTTACTAGAAGGTGAGTGCTGAAAGGAGGATGAAGAAGGAGGAGGATAAGGAAATTCATAGTTTTCCATTGCAGAGAAGTGTTTTATCTCCCATATCTCAGGAGGTATGTTAATATATAATTCAAAATAAGAAGGTGGACAAGCAGATTGTTTTACAAGTAAAAGTTAAAGTGAAACAAATTTCAGGGAGCCCTTATGCTTTACCCCAATACTCATAATACTTAAGCACCCCAAGGACAAGTTTCTTTTATTTTTCACATTTTCCATAGTGTACTATAGTTATTTTAGAGCCTCATATTATGTATTGCCTGACTAAACAGACAAAAATGTATCTCAAGTCATGAGTAAAGGCTCTGCACCTGAGCTAGGGAGAACACAACTTTCTCACACTTCTGCCTTTAAAAACCTGGGGCTTGCACAGCAAAGGAAACCGTAAACAAAATGAAAAGACAACCCACAGAATGGGAGAAAATATTGGCAAACAATGAGACTGACAAGGGATTAGCCTCCAAAATTTACAAACAGCTCTTGCAGCTCAATATCAAAAAAACAACCCAATCAAAAAATGGGCGGAAGACCTAAATAGACATTTCTCCAAAGAGGACATACCGATGGCCAAGAGGCACATGAAAAGATGCTTAACATCTCTAATTATTAAAGAAATGCAAATCAAAACTACAATGAGGTATCAGCTCACACCAGTCAGAATGGCCATCATCAAAAAAATCTACAAACAATAAATGCTGGAGAGGGTGTAGAGAAAAGGGAACCCTCCTACGCTGTTGGTAGGAATGTAAATTGGTATAGCCACTATGGAGAACATTATGGAGGTTCCTTAAGAAACTAAAAATAGAGCTACCATATGATCCAGCAATCCCACTCCTGGGCATATATCTGGAGAAAAACATGGTTCGAAAGGATACATGCACCCCCAATGTTCATCACAGCGTTGTTTACAATAGCCAAGACATGGAAGCAACTTAAATGTCCATTGACAGATGAATGGATAAAGAAGATGTGGTACATATATACAATGGAATATTACTCAGCCATTAAAAAAATGAAATAATGCCATTTGTAGCAACATGGATGGACCTGGAGATTATCATACTATGTGAAGTAAGTAAGACAGAGAAAGACAAATATATGATATAGCTTATATGCGGAATCTAAAAAACAAATGATACAAATGAACTTATTTACAAAACAGAAACAGACTCACAGACATAGAGAATGAACTTATGGTTACCGGGGGGGAAGGGTGGAGGAGAGGGATAGATTGGGAGTTTCGGACTGACATGTACACACTACTCTATTTAAAACAGATAACCAACAAGGACTTACTGTATAGCACAGGGAACGCGGCTCAATATTCTGTAATAACCAAAATGGGAAAAGAGTTTGAAAAAGAATAGATACATGTATATGTATAACTGAATCACTCTGCCATACACCCGAAACTAACATAACAATGTTAATCAACTATGCTCTAATATAAAATAAAAATTAAAAAAAATAATAAAGCAAAACAAAAAAAAACCCTGGGGCTATGGTTAACCACCCTATTTTTTCAATTTCTTTTGTCCTCCATGCTCTCCTTGACCTGGTCATTCCAGCATGATCATGTATTCTACTCCAGAATCATAATGGCTTATCTCAGTTTTATCTGCTAAAGTCTCCATATATTGCAGATCCCTAATTCCGAATTATTTTCCTCAGATATCTACTGAAAAGCTCAGGAGTTCTCAAACTATAAGGAGAATCATAAAGTATACTGGAAATATACAGTATTAATATTTTAAATTATTCATTGTATCCTACCAAATACAACCAGCTCTCAAAAAGCACCCTCTATACTACAGATTTATATCTAATTATAGGCGTTAAGACTTCTTCAATCTTTGGAATAATTTCCAGACTCAAATCTGTTTTAAATTATTTTATATTATGTATAACCAGCATTAAAAATGTGCTAAATCTATATCCCATGCTCCTCATTTCTTTTTATATGAGTTAATAAAGATTTAAAAATACTTGTCAAACTCATTCATATTAAAGATAATCCCTATGAAAGGCAGAGAATGATTCAGTCTTAAAATTCTGAGGTTATACTTTCTGCCATATTCCCAAATACTGTGTTAGAGAATCAACATATAATTGATAGGTTGTCATTTTAAACTGAAATTTATAGCTAGAAAAATCTTTATATGGTGAACTAAAACAAAACACAAGTATATGCTAAACCAATTAATGCTAATTAACCTCCTTAGCAGGTTCTTTTATCTGTGACCTTCCCTATCTTACTTGAGACCTTCTCTTTCTGCTGTATTAATGCCATGGTTTCTAACTGCCTTCCCTGCCCCCATTCTTATTCTTGTTACACATAGTTAAGTTAATCTTTCTAAAGTGCAAAACTACTGGAAGTAAGACAGAATGGCACAGAGTGTAAGAGACTTGGAGCACGACTATTTTGAGTTTGAAATCCCAGGTTCTACCATTTGTTAGCGGTTGACCTTGTACAAATGTCTTATCTTGCTAAACCCTGGTTTCCTGCTCTGCAAACTGTGGACAATGTTATTTACTTCAAGGGTCACTACGAGGACTAAACAGGATAAAGTAAAAAAGGCTCCTCATGTAGACACCCAGAAATGTTAGCTCCCTTGGCCCCTTTGTAAGTTTGAACCATCAATATTTCAAAAAGGTTATCACATCCTAGCGGGAAAATGATTTAAGGAGAGTATCAGAAAAGAAATGCAATGGCTGATATTGAGAATACGTGCTTCCTAATACTGTGATGAGAAAGTGGTTTCAGGAGTACACAGAAATCCAGAGCTAGGCAGATGCTCTCTGCCAAGAACTGCTTGGACAAGGCTTGCTTCCCCCAGGTAACTGCAAGGACTCACTGACCCAAGTGTTATCCCACAATTCAGTTTTTTATAGTGCCTCTAACTAATCTTTTAATTACTCTAATTATGAATAAGTGACTTTAATTACTTGAGAAAAAGCATCAAAGTCAGGAGTTTCTAAACACCTTGAAGGAACAGCGGGTGTATGTTGGGGTGGTGGGAGAAAGTCTCTGACATGAGAGAGGGAAGAGGTGATACTGACCACCATATGCCCTTCTCCAGTAGGAAATTATGAAAAATGGAATAAACAAACAGGCAATAGAAGAGATCCACCAAGTAAGAGTTTTTGATCCAATGGGAATCATAATGCAACGTTTGGAGACTTTTTTGGCTCACGCCTCTTCCAATACCTCATAGATAAACCACAGTCAAAGAATGTCATGAATGACTTCAGAGAGAAAAACACTTTCTTGCTAAGCTTTATTTTAATACTTACTCATATCTATGATCATGTTTCCCTTACCACTTCAAATAATGACCAAAATCTAAAAAGAATCCTGGTAGAAATCATAAAGAGAACATAATGAATATCAGTATTTTCTGCTCCTGACTGCTAAAATTCTGAAAGTCTACACCTCTAAAATAGAAAATGCTTACTGGAATCACACGATATTATGACTAAATGAATAGAAATGTGATATTTAAATCTCATGATTCTGTATGTTATGGCTGGAAAACATCAAGGGTGAAGGAAATTCTAAACAAAGATTTAAGAAGATGGACAATGATGATATGCAGAACTGAATATTTAAGAATCAATGAACGTCTAGAGACAGTACCTGGCTGATAGCAGACAATGAGGGACTAGAATATGTGGAGGTCAGAGCTAGAGAAACAGACCAAGGAGCTGTCTCTATATGCACAATAGCACAGGGCAAAAGCTAGAGGCTTAGGGAGATGGATCAATCCCATGGATAGACTTTTATTTGGTCTACATGGTATTTAAAAGTCAGGAGACTGAATATAAATATGGAGGTTTTCGCTTTTATTGAAAAAAAACCTGCTGCATCTATTACCCCTCCTGAGTCACCACTGAGTTTGTAATCCCTCATGTGCCAACAGTTGGCTGGAATTGAGTTCCCCTTCTTGTATGAGGGATGCACCCTCCAGGTCACCACAGGCTCTGCCACCTCTCAACACTAAATATCAGCTGCTGTTTATTACCCAGCTCATACTGTGATTTGTTTTATGATGGAAAAATAATTCTTTATACTTACATCTCTATGAAAAGTCTGAAAACAAAAACTAAATCTATCTTTTTCCTTACACCTGGACCACTTATTTATGTTGCCTGCATATTGCCTGAGCAATCAACAAATAAAATCTGGTGGTGATAAAGCTAGAAAGAGGATTCTAGCATATAAGTTAGAAATCAAAAACAGAACCAACAAAAACCTCCTCAGAATTTAGTAACTGAAAATGCAGCAGGTTCCAAATATAACCATAAACCATGCAGTTCCAGTTCTGGGGATCTACCCTACAGATATACGCATACATGAGCAAAATAAATTATGTTCAATGTTATTTTTTGCAGCATTATTTGTAATAGGAAAAGATTAGAAACAACCTAAATGTCCACCATTAGGGGACTAGATAAATAAGTTACGGTATAATCACACAACGCAGCCATAAGAAATAAGGAAATTCCTGGACTTCCCTGGTGGTGCAGTGGTTAATAATCCGCCTGCCAACGCAGGGGACATGGGTTCGAGCCCTGGTCTGGGAAGATCCCACATGCCACAGAGCAACTAAGCCCATGTGCCACAACTACTGAGCCTGCACCCTACAGACCGCAAGCCACAACTACTGCAGCCCACGCACCTAGAGCCCATTCTCCGCAACAAAGAGAAGTCACCGCAATGAGAAGGCCACACACTGCAACAAAGAGTAGCCCCCGCTCGGCACAACTAGAGAAAGCCCACGCACAGCACCAAAGACCCAACGCAGCCAATAAATAAATTTTTTTTTTTTTTTTTTTTTAAAGAAGAGGGCTTCCCTGGTGGCGCAGTGGTTGAGAGTCCGCCTGCCGATGCAGGGGACACGGGTTCGTGCCCCAGTCCGGGAAGATCCCACATGCCGCAGAGCGGCTGGGCCCATGAGCCATGGCCGCTGAGCCTGCGCATCCGGAGCCTGTGCTCAGCAACGGGAGAGGCCACAACAGTGAGAGGCCCGCGTACCGCAAAGAAAAAGAAAAAAAAAGAAGAAGAAATAAGGAAATTCCTTATATGCAAATATGAAACAGTCTCCAAGTGAAAAGAACAAGGAAAAACACAGCATATACGTCACTTGGGAAGGAGAAGGAGGAGCGAGAAGAGGAGAAAAGTGGGAAAGAATATATAAGTAACTATATATAGATTTGTTTATACATGCATGAAGTGTTTCTGGAAGGATATGGAAAAACCTGATAATACTGATTCTCTAGGGGATGGAACGTGATAACTGAAACATGGAGGTGCTGGGAGAGTTTTCACTAGATATATTTTTCCGTCTTTTGAATTTTGTAGCAGGTAAGTAGGTACCTATTCAAAAATCAGTTTTTAAAAATGTAACAGGTTGGCTGAGCTGATTCCAAGTATGATTATGAACTCAGCAACTATCAGAACTAGTGAGCCAGGGACCCCCTCTCCACATATATGGATTTGGACTTTTAGTTCCTTGATAGAAATTTCAGTGGGAACCTAGAGGAGGGTGAGGGGTGAGCAGGAGACAAGGAAAGTGAGATGAAATAAGGACAATGGAAGAAACGGCATGGTGTCTTTTTCCATCTGGCTCTCTGAACTGGTTTTGAGCCCAGAAAGAGTAAAAGGGTAGATTCAAAAGATAAGACACCTTTTCAACAGAGACTGTGAAACTGTGAGCACAAACTCTGCTGCACTGGGACTTGGGGACAAAGTATGGTACAGCGATGGGGGACGGGGGCATGGGGGGAATGCGGCTATAATTCAGCCTCACACCTTCTGAGTACTTGAAGAGTGCTGCTCTGAAAGAACTAAAGACAACATTCCTCGCGTGGCTACTATCCCTCACAGAGGACCCAGCAGCAGGGGCAGTGATGAGGTACCACATTAGGGTGGGTTGAAGTGGATGGACTTCCCAAGGAGGCTGTAAGACAATAATATTCACTTCTGTTCTTGAATACACGTTACATTCCACTCAAGGGCTCCCAGAAATACTTAAGGGAACTCTGAAGAGGGCTGGAGGTTTGTGTGAGTAAGAGGGAACTAAAACTTATACTCCATCTCTATGTAAGTGGTAAAGCCTAGAAACAATTATGATACAAAAGTATAAAAAGCACATGTGGAACAGTGAAAGAACAGAAGACAGTACTCTGGCAAGAGAGCCAAAAGGAAAGTCTTACCGGATTTTTTTTTTTTTTTTAACTTAGGCAGTTGCTCACTGAACAGGAAGTAGAAGAGAAAAAATATGAGGATGGCTGGAAAGAGGTTACTCAAGGCTCTGCTGGGAACCAACACACTTAGTTATGCAGTACCTACTTTCCAAAGTGAAATCTTTCAACTGCTTTAAAATGTTTCTTTTCTAAGCCATTGAAAGCAATGAGATCATGTTCTTGATTAAGAGCCAGGTTTTTTTCCCCTGCAACCCAGACTGTTGAAGTTAAAAAGAAGAAAAATTAGAGGAATGAAAAAGGGTGAAGGTAGGAAGAATTGGGAACAGAAAACAGAGAGGGGGGAACAAATATATTTTAAGAGTCAAGTGACAGAAAATTATGTAATGACTGAACAGAGAGAGTTTGTTTTAAAAAATTGAGACTATCTTGCCCTGTTCCAAAAATACAACAAAGTATCGATTCAATTTATTTAACTGATGTTTTCCTATTCCATTTCATCCACAGTCAAAGTAACATATACAATCCTGTTATGCCTCATAGCACATAGCATTAAGTAATTATAAATACACAGATAAGCCACTTGTGAAAGGTGCGGTTTGTACTAATATAATAGGGTTTGCTGGACCATTAAAAAAAAAAAAAGGAATTTGAAGGCTAATCTTAGGCAATTTGGTTCACATGATTTTCACGTGAGGAAATAAATGATATTCACTACTCTAAACAATGGAGAGTGAGAGAGAGAATTTCTAAGATAAGCAAGCCCAATATACAAAAACTCCATCTCGAAACGCAACTCTTATGGTTACAGGATAAATAACATTAACATGGTCCATGTATTTAATATATTCTGCATCCATGACAGTGTCTCTCACTTACATAACTAGCTATTTAATGTAACTTAACATTCGAATAGCATTTTATACTTTTCAAAGTATCTTCACATTTCTCATTTGATGTTCACAATACCCTGTGAGGAAGGCAGCCCAGGTTTCTTTCAGTTTTAGACACCAAAACAAAGAAAGGTTAAGAGCGAATTTACAAGTCAGTTGTAAGTCAGGGATAGAATGTAAGGGTCCAGAACTTCTGGTCCAGTGATTGTCAAAGTGGTGTTTGTGGACTATTATTCAACTATCTACTCAATTTTTTTAGGCGACGACTGTGTTCCAGGAAATGTAGGCATTTATACAGGCAATAGGAATATAATAGAGAACAGGAACATAAATAGTGTCTACCCTCGTGGAGCTGCCAATTTAGTGAGTCATCATTTAAATAATTATACAGATAAATGGCAAAGCTTCACTTGTGACAAGTGCTGTGATGGAATACCCAGTGCTATGAGAACAATGTGGGAAATACAATGTGGGAAAGCTGACCTAGAAAAGTATTCACTATGAATTAATGATAAAGCTCACATCTGAAGGATACGCATCATAAAGACAAACAAAGAAAGGAAACACTAATTCTCGGTGAAGGCTACATCATGTGCAAAAGACCAACTGTGGGAGGGGGCATGTAAAATGCAAGAGACTCAAGGAAGAGAAGTGTGGTTGAAGCAGAAGTCCCGAGCCCCAACTTCCAAAGGTGAGATCAGGATTCCCCATATGATCTCAGACACATTAAGGTTTGAGTGACTACTGCCCTAGTCTAATAATTGTTTAATAATATCTAGATGGTTCACTCAGGTATAGGGGGTGGTGGCCAAGAATGCAAAAATAAGGGAACTGCTACATCCATTAAAAAGTTGTCAAATTATCTGAATTCTAGGGGATGACATCACTTTGAATTTAGAGCATAAAGAGAAAATTTATGAAGGTGGTGACATTTGCCCTAGGCTTTTAGAGGTGGATTGAATTTCCACAGATAGAAGATAAGGAGACTACTACAGATAAAGAAATGAAGAAACTGAAAAGATACCCCTTGCTGCTTCATAGAAGTGTGAATATTTTATTTTAATGCAGTCTTTCCTAAGTGGTACTTCAGAAATATCATCCCCATAACATCTTAAAGTTGCAGAGATCTTGTAGCTTTTAAAGCTTTTTTTAATTTTATACAACAAATTCTATTAGGTTCAAGGTCATATTAATTCTCTCGATTCTGCAGATAAAGCCAGCTGAATGAGGTTGACTTGTGCAAGGCCACATTTCAACACCACTCTTTCTTTTTAACATTATAGATTCCTGATCATTAGGAAGTGGAACAGATATCAAAGTCTGTTATATGAAATATGGGGAACTAACTAGGTCTGGGATGTTGGACAGACACATAAGAACTCTACTATGATAATTTGAAGCAAAAGCCAGTTATCCTGGCTTTAATTAAATGAAAGTAATATTAACAGGCAAGTGGTCTTCTCAGTGAGAGAGAAAGAGAATATGACACACAGAGACAGAGACTCAAATGAGGCACCCCTGATGAGACCTCATAACTCAGGTATTAAAAAAAAAAGCAGCTGTGGAGGAGGGGCTGGGGGAAAGAGGGGGAAAAAAAACAAAATAAAGCAGCACAATATATTAAGGGAAAAAAAAATGAACAGATAAGGGGAGACACGCTTTACCTTCAAATAGCACTATCTAATGTTTTAAAGTCATTTTTCAGTTTTCTCCCAGAAGGTGTCGTCAAGAAAACTCTTGGTGATCACACTTTGAAAATCTACGCTGTTCTGCATAGTCAAACACATTTATTCCTCTTTTCCTTTTCTAACACATGGAGGACTCTAAATGATGCAAATAATACTTTTATTAACATATATTAAGCCTCTACTTTGCGCAAAATATTATGGAAGATACGAAGGTCTCCAGTCTCAAAGATTTATGTTCTGGCAACACCAGTAGATATAATCACTAGACTATATTCAAGAAAATCTGTTGGGCTTTACTCTATTTTCATAAACAGAAAGGACTTTCTCTACAGAAGAACAGAAAATTTCAAAGCCATTAATAAGATTCCATGCCACACAGCGGTTGATCCAAGGAACTGAGTAGGAGCCATGAATAAGATTTCATATCACAAGGAGACTGATCCAAGGACTTGGGTGCCTTTGGCTTATGAATCCATCTGGCCTATAGTAAGTACTCTAGAAAGGGATAATGTTGTACATATAAGAATAATTTTCCTTAGAGTTAAAGGTAACATAAAGTCAGAAAGAACAGGGGTTGGGAATAATGATTAACTGCTAAGGAGAAAAACAGAATTTCAATGAGTATGGATAACAAACAGTAATAACTTATTACCACAATCCAAAGGACTTTGGAGATCTGTATAGAAATACTGACATCCCCTTCAAACTCTCCAGAACCAGTTTATAAATCTTTTTCCACCTCTGCTATTCTATCTTCACTATCAATCTTACATCCTTCCTCTTGTCTATCTCTCTCACCTTGTTCCAGTGAGATAGTTTGGGTGACTGCAAACATGGTGGACCAACAACTGAAAAGGAATACAGAAAGGAAATACAGAAAAAAGACAGTGTTGTTTTTTCCTTTTGATCTCTTCCTTGATATAAAATGAAAAACGATATTGTACTTTAAAAGCAAAATGACAGTAATGTTTTCTAGTTTTCTTGCCCCAAAATCCCTTAATTTGGCTTTTTTGAAAGTGGCCTTGGTTGCCGCTATTTTTTAACCCTCTGGTTCAGTGGTCCTTTATAGAAAAAGGGTCTTAACCTCTGTAATACAGAAAGTTTAAATTTATAATGGATGAGTCATGGATGAGTCTCTACAATCTAACTTTCAGATATTAAAAAACTCATTTTCTCTGTGCCAAAGCCAAGTGGATTTGTGAAGCAATGGAGTTTGTCTTATTTGACATGAAATCATTCTCTTTTCAGGTCAAAGTACCTAATATGTTCTTGGGAACCACTTAACTATCTTTCATTCCTCACGGTGGATAATTGCATGTTTTAGAGGACAGCTGAACCTAACTACACTAAAAAAGTACATGGAGAAAGTTTCCAGGCAAAAAGTACACTAATGACCAACTGGTTCTATTATTTTACAGTTTAAATATATAATAAACAATATATATTTAAATGTTATGATAGCTATTCATATAATAAGTGATATGATTATTACTTAACATCTCTACATGTCTAGAAAATGTTTTTCAATTGCTCATTAAAATATTACTAGTAAAAAGGATTGGCTTGGCATAAAACTACAGGGCATACACAAGAGTAGTGTGAGCAGTTTTCTTAAAAGAAAATGAAAATAACGTGACTATACCTACTTTTGATTTCCGTAGGCAACAAGAATCATAAGGATAAACTGGAGTTTATAGATCTATTTATACATCTATACTATTTATAGATCTGTTTATACATCTAATTATAGTTGGTTATGTGAGAAAGAGAGGTTCTTTCACACTTACCATTTTACAAGTGGAGGAATTAAGGATCAACTATATGTATAAAAATGATGATGATGACACATTAAATAAGTACAGCAATAGCACTCTATTTTTTTATATCTAATTTTTGACCATCACTGTAATCCTATAAGGTAGGCATTCATATGACCATTTCACACACACACACACACACACACACACAAACACACACACACACACACACACGAAAAAAAAAGAAAAGAAAGGAAAACCAAGGCTCTGAGAACATAACAGCACTAAATAATTTAGTAAGGGCTTCCCTGGTGGCGCAGTGGTTGAGAGTCCACGTGCCGATGCAGGGGACGCAGATTCGTGCCCTAGTCTGGGAAGATCCCACATGCCACGGAGCGGCTGGGCCCGTGAGCCATGGCCGCTGAGCCTGGGCGTCCGGAACCTGTGTTCCGCAATGGGAGAGGCCACAGCAGTGAGAGGCCCGCGTACCGCAAAAAAAAAAAAATAATAATAATAATAATAATTTAGTAAAATATATCTCTGACAAGTGTCAGAGTTAGGATTACACATGAGAAGTTCCTGACTTTAAACTCAGCACTATCTTCTACACTACACTGTAGTGATGGATGGCAAAATAAGGCTACAAATTACACCCATCTCAGGATGTATGTGTGTTTGTAATACATGACCTTGTTGCTCTCTAATCACCCCTTTCAAAGAAAGTTTTAAATTTTGATGAAGTGAAATTTATCAATATTCATTCTCTTATTCATGCTTGATGGGTCTTCTCTAAGAAATGTTGCCTTAGCAAAGTCACATTTCCTATGTTTCTTCTAGAAGTTTTATAATAAGTCTCAGCATTTAGGTTAAGGACTATAACCCATTCAAGTTAATTGTTGGATATGATATGAGACAAGGGTCAAGGTCCCTCCCCTACTCTCCTTCCCTCAGTCCCACCCCATAAGTATACACAATTTCTCCAGCACCATTTTTTTAACTTTTTATTTTACACTGGAGTATATGTGATTAACAATGTTGTGTTATTTTCAGGTGTACAGCAAAGTAATTCAGTTATACATATACATGTATCCATTCCTTTCCGAATTCTTTTCCCATTTAGGCTGTTACATAATATTGAACAGTTTCCTGTACTATACAGTAGGTCCTTACTGGTTATCCATTTTAAGTATAGCAGTGTGTACATGTCAATCCCAAACTCCCTAACTATCCCTCCCTCCTACCTTTCCCCCGGTAACCGTAAGTTCTTCCCTAAGTCTGTGAGTCTGTTTCTGTTTTGTAAATAAGTTCATTTGTGTCATTTTTTTTAAGATTTTGCATATAAGCAATATCATACGATATTTGTCTTTCTCCGTCTGACTTACTTCACTCAGTATAACAATCTCTAGGTCCACCCACATCGCTGCAAATGGCATTCTTTCACCCTTTTTAATGGCTGAGTAGTATTCCATTGTATATATGTACCAAATCTCCTTTATCCGTTCATCTGTCTATGGACATTTAGATTGCTTCTACGTCTTGGCTATCATAAACAGTTCTCCAGCACCATTTGCTCAATGAATTGCCTTGGCATCTTTGTCAAAAATCAATTGACCATAAATGTGTGGGTCTTTCTAGACTGTATTCTGTTCAACTGATCTATCCTTATGCTAATACCACACTGTTCTGATCACAACTTTTCAGTAAGTCTTAAAATCAAATAGTGCAATTCCTCCAGTTTTGTCGTTTTTTTTTTTAAATGGGTCAGATAGGTCTTCCGCATTTCTATATAAATTATAGACCCAGCTAATCAAGTTCTACAAAAAATCCTCCTAGGGTTTTGACTGAGATCATGTTGAACCTATGGATCAATCTGGGGAGAACTGAAATTTTAAAATTGAGTCTTCTGCTCCGTGAACATATCATACATCTCATTTAGATCTTCTTTAATTTACATCAGCAGTGTGTTGTGGCTTTTAGCATCAGGTCTCATACACATTCATTATTTATTCTAAAGTATTTCATTTTTATATTATTGTAAATGGCATTGTTATTGAACTTCTACTTTCCAGATGTTCATTGCTAATACCAGATAAGGGTATAGAGAACTAAAAATGATTTCTGTATACTGACCATACGTCCTGTGATTTTGCTAAACTCATTTAATAGTTCTAGAGGCTTTTTAAAAAAATTAATTCCATAGAATTTTCTACAAATACAATCAGGTTATCTGTGAATAATGACAGTTTTCTTTTTTTCCAATCTATAAGCCTTTTATTTATTTTCCTTTCTTACTGTATGGGCTAGGAGCTCCAGTACACTGTTGAATGAAGTGCTAAGGGCAGAAATTCTTGCTCTGTTCCCAGTCATAGGAGGAAAGCATTCAGTCTTTCACTATTAAGTATAATGCTAGTTTTAGATTTTTGGTAGATACCCCTTATCAGTTTAAGGAATCTTGTTTTACTGTTAGTTTGCTGAGTTTGGTTTTTTTTGTTTCATGAATGGTGTTTTTCTGCATCTATTGAAATGATTATAGTTCTTTTAGTTTAGCCTGTTAATATGGTGAATCACATTGATTGACTTTGGAACATTAAACTAAACTTACATCTTTTGACATTACATTAGTCATGATATATTAACTTTTTAGTATATCGCTGGATTCAATTTATTTTGTTTATCATTTCCTAATATTTTAATAAGAATTTCTGCATGTGTTCCCGAGGGATAGTGGTTTACAGATTTCTTTTCCTATCACGTCTTTGTCTTGGTATCAGAGTAATACTGGCTTCATAAAATGAGTTGAGAAGTGTTCCTCTTCTCTTCTATTTTTGGGAAGAGCTTATGTGGAATTGGCATCATTTCTTCCTGAAATGTTTAGGAGAATTCACTGAGAATCCATCTGACTTGGAGTTTTGGTTTTGATTTTTTTTTGTGGTAAGGTTTCTATCTACAAATCTCATTTCTTTTAACAGGCAAAGGGATTTTCAGGTTATCTATTTTCTTCTTGAGTGAGCCTTGATAGTTTGTGTCCATCAAGGAATCTGATCATTTATCTAAGTTGTTAAATTTATTGGCATAAATTTGTTCATAATATTCTCTTATTATTCTTTTAATGTTTGTAGGATCTATAGTGATATCCTCTTTTTTATTCCACATATTGGTAATTTGCATCTTTTCCTTTTTTCTTGATTAATGTAGATAGCAGTGTGTCAATTTATAAAGTTTTTCAAAGAACCAACCAGCTATTGGTTTCATTCATTTTCCTGCTTATTTTCTATTTCATTGATTATCGTTCTTGATTATTTCTTTCCCTCTGCTTACTTTGGGTTTAATTTATTCATCTTTATCTAGTTCTTAAGCTAGAAGTAGAAACGTAGATCACTGATTTGGTACTTGTTTTAGTTCACAGGTCTCTGAATAAAGAGTTCAGAGGAACTGAATTTGAGGAACCTTATTCACATCTGGACCTGGTGCAGATCAAGAGATCCTGGACTTGGAGAGTAAGGTTGCAATCAGATTTTGGGAATTAGGGGAGAGGATGAGTGTATCTCTATGTGACAGGAATATAAATTTTAGTGGCCAGAGAGTGAACTGTGGCAGATTATTTTTGTAGATGGTCATAATAATTGCTCCTTTGCAATGTGACTCTGCCCCTCTTCCCATCAAAAGAGAGGACTGGAATCTGTTGGGACTTATTTTACCAACAGAAAGTGATGGAAGTGAGGTCATACAATGTCCAAAACTAAACCTCGAGCCTCTGATAACTTCTGCTTTTCTCTTTCTGGCAGAGCCACCATGAAATTACCATGTAAAGAAGATGGTCTAGTTTATTGGAAGTTGAGAGGCCACACAGAGGAGAACCAAGGCACACCAACTGACAGTCAGACATGTAGGTAAGGATATCTTGGACCTTCGGTTTAGTCAAACGTCCACCTAAATGGAGCCACGTGAGTAAGCCTAGGTAAAACCAACAGAGAAGCAGCCCAGTCAACCCTCAAAATCATGAGAAATGGGGCTTCCCTGGTGGCAGAGTGGTTGCGAGTCCGCCTGCCGATGCAGGGGACACGGGTTCGTGCCCCGGTACGGGAGGATCCCACATGCCGTGGAGCGGCTGGGCCCATGAGCCATAGCCGCTGAGCTTGCGCACCTGGAGCCCGTGCTCCGCAGCGGTAGAGGCCACAACAGTGAGAGGCCCGCGTACCACAAAAAAAAAAAAAAAAAAAAAAAAAATCATGAGAAATGATAAACCCTTGTTGTTTCAATTCACTAAGTTTTGAAGTGGCTAGTCTGTAATTAACTGAAACTACTCAGTCCTGATAGAAAAATAGATAGATTTTCCTCTAAGGAGCTGATGATAAGGGAAAAACATAAGGAAGATTAATGTCAATTAAAATACTGCTAAACCTACTCTTTTAAAGAGAACCAAAAGTAAAAAAATAAAAATTAAAAAAAGGACGGGAATAAGGTAGAAGAACTTAAATAAGGGCTTCCCATAATTTATATATTGGCTTTACATTGTCTATTAGTGTCTGCTAATATCTGTTCTCTTTATAAAGCAGAGCTTACAAAGCGTTCTCAACATTAGACAAAATGAACTTTTAAAACTATAATTCAAATCATGTCATGTCCCTACTTAAAATGCTACGGTGGCTCCCCAGTGTATACAGAATAAAATTTAAATTCCTTATTATGATCTACACTGCCATACAGGATTCAGCCTTTGCCCTTCACTCCCTAAACCCTAGGCACAGTTGCCTTCTTTTTATTCTTGAATACCCCAAGCTCACTCCTGTTTTAGTCTTTAACTGCATTTTGACTAAAATATTCTTTTCACGCCTGGTTTCCTATTCAGGTGCCAATTCAAATGTCACCTCAGACAGACCTTTCTTGCCCACGTAATTTAAAATGCTACATCATAAACTTGACGTACGTATACTCTTCTAGAACTTACTACTATCTAAAATTATTTACTTGTTTATATATCTGAACTCCCAGCCCTATCTAAGTTAAGGATAACTTCAGGCTAGTTTACCATTATATTTCCAGGTCCTTAAACAGTGTCTGGCACATAGGAGGTGGTTAAATATTTGTTTTCTTAATTAATTGTGTAAAGATAAGGTATTAATTTGGGACTCTCACCCTACTCCCATGGGGGGAAAGGATGAGAAAGATCAATCTCCCCATTAATGGGGAACTAAGTATTTTGAAAGGCGCAAGAAAAGTACTACGTAATAAACTGTCACCATTAACTGCCTATAGGTTCTGTGCTAGCACAACCCTCACACTTTATGCTACAGACCAGGGCTATGTGTGAGCACACGACACTAAACTAGTGTTTCCCTAACGAGTTCCTGAGACAGAATTTTGACTATAACTTTCTTCATAGAAGAATTAGACATACAATTTAAACCTAAAAGCCAAGTTTCAAGCTTGCTAGAGAAAATGAGGTAAGAAGTCTTCAGATTTCCCTGAGAATCCTAAAGGACTCTTTAGAACTGAGATTCTCACTTTTGTTGAAAACAGAGTCTGATGTGGCAACTCTCCCTTTTCTGGTGGAAGGCATGAGAAGCTTATACATGTCCATCAGTCTGATGACTCCTTCAACATGTTCTCACCTTTGCTTATATGATTTCTCCCACTGAAAATGTTATGTGCAGGATTTTTCATCTTTTTCAAAACCACTTCTAGCTCTCAAAGTTTCACTAATATGCTTTCAGGAGCAAGTAATAGCACCACTCAAAATGGCTTAAACTACAAGAACATTTACTACTTCATATAACAAGAAGTCTGGAAGATAAGGCAGCTCTGGAATAAGTTAATTGAAGACCAATAATCTTTAGCAAAGAGCCCTTTTCCTTTTTCCCCACTCTGCCATCTCCATTGAGAAACAATGTCTTACTGTTTTTAAGCCATATAGTGTCATGTATAGGTACACCAACCTACACAAGAACAAAATCAGAGCTCTGCAAGGAAGGAAGAAGAGAAACCCACTGATTATGCAACCAAGAGTACTTACACAAAGGTCCAGTTGTAAATACTAATATTTCAAAAAGCGTTTCCCGAGTACTCAGGTCTTCGATGATATCACGTGTATGACTTACATAATTGACTGGAAATTGAAATTATCCTTCTGATATAAGATTATCAATTATTTTTACTGAAATCTATACCAGAAGAACATACCAAAGCAGGTTTACTTACATATGTGTGAAGGCACAAGTAAAGAAAATATTAAAATGAGATTATATATATTTATATAAAAGACTTTTAAATTTGGAGTATATCTGTATCTGTACAGGTATGTGCAAATATTAAGTTACAAGACTGCTTATAATAATGAAATAGTGGAAACAACTCACATGTCCAGCAATAGATGATTGTTAAATATACTGGGATGGCCAAAAAGTTCATTCGGGTTTTCCGTTTACAGAAAAACCCGAATGAACTTTTTGGCCAACCCAATATTATGACACACAAAATTCATTAATATATATTCCTAAGGAAAAATTTTGGAAATCAACACCTAATGGCATGGAAAATGTTCAGGATATAATAGTAAATGAAAAGGAGACTACAACACTGCATGCAGTGTCTTTTTTCCCAGACCATTTGAACTAAACAACAGAATAATTATGCCACATTAGGTGAAACAGTCACTCAAGCATTCTGGCATTTTAAAGTACTAACTTGTCTTGACATACAGGAGGCATCTGCAAAGCGAGGTCAGATAAAAGTGGGTGCACTGTTACTGTTGGTTGATTAATAAATATCAGGATATAGAGGAGTCAGAGGGCTATTGTGGGTCTCTGGTTTGGTTCCTGACCGACAGTTGCTACGTTTCAGGGCTCTCTTTCAACTCTGATTGGCACTGTGAATCCCAAGTGCTTCGGGATTATTGAACAAGTACAAATGAGTAATAAATAAAAGATAAAAACCAGATTAACTTGAGGACACAGAGTGGGAGGGGGAAGCTCGGGCGAAGTGAGAGTAGCATCGACATACATACACTACCGAATGTAAAATAGTTGGCTGGTGGGAAGCAGCAGCATAGCACAGGGAGATCAGCTGGGCTTGGTGCTTTGCGATGTCCTAGAGGGGTGGGATAGGGAGGATGGGAGGGAAACTCAAGAGGGAGGGGATATGGGGACACGTGTATGCATATGGCTGATTCGCTTTGCTGTGCAACAGAAACTAACACAGTATTGTGAAGCAGTTATACTCCAATAAAGATCTATTAAAGAAAAAAAAGCAGATTAGCTATAGGTCAAAGTGTTAAATTTTCAATCAGAGTAAAAGAGTTATTAACTTTGCTTACATTTATAGACCACTGCTATAATGTTAGATATATGACTGTTAGGAAACTAATCTATACATTACTCTTAAACTGGTCTATGCATGGACATATATTTTGTAATTTTGAATGGTCTTTCCAATGACGTGTGCACTCCACACAAAAATGACACTGCTGATAATAAGTTCATTTTAAAAAATCATTAATTTCTGAATGTCTCTTTCAATAATATCCAATCTTTCAACTGAAAATAGTGAAAAGACACAGATCACAACAGAGAGATCGCAATTATATACCAACATACCTTTTTGAAGGACATGCCTTCGTCAGATAATGTCAACTACCTTAGCTATTACTTTAAGAAACAAAATATTTCCTGGTACATTCCTTATTTAAAAAACAGTCCAAATTACCAGTCACTGGGTCTCAAAGCAAGGCACATTTTTGTTTGTTTATTAAGATAAGAAGTAGGTCCGGCATAATCAGAGGGCACTTTCTCCAAAGAAAGCCAACATAAGGAATTAGGATTAATTCTATGGGAGCTCTCCAATACTACTGAGTCAGGGAGCCTAAGTGATTTTGGTCTTTCAGTAAGGACTTCCACCTGTGCCCACATGAACACCAGGAACATCTTTACAGTATTATGGAAAGAGAGGCAGATGGACTCTGTAATGAGAGATGTTCCATCTTTGTGGGGATATAATCAATGTGACAACAATGTAGAGGCAGAAAATCAATAAACAATATGCTATAAAGATGGCACACTTGATAAGTTTTACTGTGTAACTTTTATAACACTCTATATTGTATATGATAACATTTCCAGGCATGGGGAAATTTCATGCTGCAACCCGAAGTAATTTTTGAGAATATTTAAAGTTGTCTGAAATGTGACATCCTGGACTTAGGAGCTCTTATTTAAGTTCACAGGGCAGCAGAGCAACTTTTTCTGTATCTTAATTTCAGTACTAATCACAAAGTGGAAATGAATGTTATTTAATGACAAAATAAATGCATGCATAAAACTTCACATAATTATATAGCTTTTGGTAAACAGGTTAACAGATGGATGAAGAATGGAATCCATGTTCACAGGCATTCACTTTGGACACAAAAATGTGATACTCACTTATATGCAAATATATGAAATTACTTAAGTAAAAAAAGTAAAAAGAGACACTATGAGTACTAAGTCAAACACAATTACCCATAATTCAACTCTCAGTAAGAAAATTCAGTATTAAAGTTATCATTTCAAGTCTTTCATGTGACCTCACCAACAATTATTTACAGTAAATTGTACTTAACCGGAATGATCAGGGATGAGTCCTTGCTAAATACTCTGGTTACTTGGGAATTAACTTTAAAGCAAAACCGTTTCACAGGAGCAATACTGATCACTGAAGATCTTTCTAAAGTATGTCAATATACTTTCATTCAGGAATAATACTCTAATCTAGATCTTCTGAATATTTAGGTACTTGTTATTGTGCATTATTTCCAGAAATAGGCAAAATCTGTATCAATTCCTGGATACCTCTTGAAAGTTCCTTGTCTCAGTTTCCTTTCCCAAAGATTTCTAGTTTATCTGAAATTTTCCTCTCAGTTTGCTGCTTTATGCTTATCCACAAAATGTATTTTTGTCACCTCAGTGCTTACCATTTTAGTTCTCCCTCTCTGTTACATATTTCCTTTCCTATCTCTGGTTTCCCTCTTTCTGGAAGTTTGCAGAGCCTTGGTTTGCACACCAGTCAGAGAGCTACCTTAAATTCTAGTTCTTCTCAGTTGGAGTGCCTAACATACAACTAAAACCTTCTGGTTTCTCCACGTCTTCTTCACTTTGAATGACCCTGCCATTCAGAACAATCCTGCTTCTTGGGAGCTTTTAATTTCTTGGGACCCAGCTGGGGACTGATTCACTACACTTTTTGTATTGCAGTTTCTCATGACTGAACTCAAAGCAATTTCCTGAGCAATTCATGAAACAGTCTCCATTTAACGTGATCGACAAAACTTGTATGTTATTTTTCACTAGGGAAAGGAGAAATTCATATTTTAGGCACGTATGTCAGATTCAAAGATTTTCCTTTCTAAAAAGTTGTTATAACTTCTGAGAATAAAAACATTTCTACAGTATCTGGCAGGCACTCAACACACATGATTTTTCTTGAATTTCATTTAAATCTGCTATGTCAAGTGCATAAAAAACCACAAATCTGATGGTCATTGTTATTTCCTCTATAGGTATCATCCTGGTTATGGTTCTTTTAAGTAGTAATTAAAAGTGCAACAATAGAAGAATGTGGTGCTATCCTCATCCTAGCCAAATCTAAATGGAATGAGCAATAGGGAACAACGTAAATAAAGTGTAATACAACCACACAATGCAATACTTCACAAATCTAAGAAAGAATGCGGAAGTTCTCTATGTACTGATATGAAAAAATTTCCATTATATAATTGTCAAATAAGATGAAGAAAAGCATATATAATGTGCTACCTTTGTTGAAAAAGGAACTGAAAATAAGATTATGTACTTGCATAGAAAAAAGTTGTAAGGATATACAACAATCTAAAAATAGCATTACATAAGAAGGGGTCTGCAAAGGAACTTGGTGGGTGAGGGACAAACAGACTTTCCAACAGTCACTATATAACTTCCTACATTTGCTAATTATTTAATCATATGAAATTATTACGTATTGAAAAATGATCTAACTTTAACTCTCCCCACCTGAATTAAGATTATAAACTAATACCAGGTTCAATGGAAAAAAATCACTTTTAGTTAAAATATCATGCTGAAAAGCAATGTGTTAACAAAAACAAAAGCAAACAAAGGGAGCTGGGGAGAAAGGGCAAATATTTCCTAAAAGGATTTCTGGTGACTCTCTCAATACCGTATAGTATCATAATCACAAATCAATTGTCAATAATTTAGATTCAGAATATTCAGCTAGGTGCTGCGTAACATGTTCCTACCCTCAAAACTTTTACAACTATCTGGATAGTTAAAATACAGTTAAAAACAAACAATAATTTAAGGCAGAATAGTCTAATGCCAAATGAGGGGTATAATATTCTATGTTCCAGCTAATTTCAAATAAATGAATGATTAATGAAATGCAAATAAGTAAAGACTTCATAAAGGATGCAGGAATTATATAAGTGAAAAGAAAGGGAGAAGAGCATTCCAGGGAAGTGGAATTGCTGTAACAAAGATGCCAAGGGAGGAAAAAAGCACTAAGTATGCTCATGGATACTGACTAGACCAGTTTGACTGAAACAGGAAGCTGGTAAAGGTAACAGTGAGGGCAAAGATGAAGTCTAATACCTATAGTAATACTTGATATCTGTGCAATATTTCACTTATCTCATTTGATCACCAAAACAACCATAAGAGAAAGCGTAGATTGTAGAAGGCCCTGAGTACCAGGTTATAAATATCTAGCAGCAGTATCTAAGATGGACCATACCATCCATTAGAGAATAAAGAAACTGGAGGCAGGGAGACTTGTTATGAAAGTTCAGGCGTAAGTTAATAAGGACCCAGGTTATAGTGATAGCAGTGGGAATGGAAAGGACGGAAGAAATTTATAAGAGTATGGTGATAACTGTGGAAGAGGTAAAAAGGCTACCAGGGCTTAGTCCTCAGTTGCTGGGAGAATTATGGTATAAATTGAGAGAAATACCTAAGTTCAGATGGAGAGGAGCTATTTTTAGTAATAAAGAGTCTGGTTTCCAAAATATGTGTTTTATGAGTTACAAGATGAAGCAACAACAGCACATCCAGTTTCTAGAGCCTCTACCACACATTCCAACGAGTGTGCTCTAAGTCCACCATCGACCAGCCAAGTGACTCATGTTTCTCTGCCATGAGGCTCGGTGCCCATCATCCTCACAAAGACTGCTGATCCAAAAGGGAGGAATAGAAAGTGACTGCTTAATGGGTAAGGGATCTCTTTGGGGGATAATGGGGTGTACAACATTGTGAACACAGTAAATGCCACTAAGTTGTATACTTTAAAATGGTTAATATATGTTATGTGAATTTCACTTCAATTAAAAAAAAAGTAGCTGAAACTAAGACCACAGTGCCTTTCACCATGTTGTTAAAGGTCTATTGCCAGGATGCCATGTACTTTCCAGCCAATTCACTCTACCTTCCAAATCATTCCAAGT
Organism: Tursiops truncatus; assembly: GCF_011762595.2. Lineage (NCBI taxonomy): Eukaryota > Metazoa > Chordata > Mammalia > Artiodactyla > Delphinidae > Tursiops > Tursiops truncatus. The sequence continues at coordinate 10,282,172 of NC_047039.1, forward strand.
GTCCTCTGACATTGTCTTCAACAATAACCAGGAAATTTCATCTTCCAGCTTTTCTCTGATTGTATCTCTTTACTTTAAAACAAAGTTGGCCCTCCCCTGAGTACAATACTTCCTTGCAGCCCATTCACATGGTGGCCGCTTCTCCGTGTGTTTTCTTTTTGTTTCTTTTCCTCGTCATAGTTACCCTCAGGGCCCTGGTCCCAGCGTAACCTCCAGAACTTATTCTTCTACCATCATATTTTTTAAAAAGTAAACAAAACAACCCATTTCTTTGATGCTCAAGGCCCCCTCACCTACTTTGCCATCTCTCCCCTCTTCACTGCTATCATTTCCTAACCTACGGGTCTCTCCTCATATTTGCCTAAATCTTTGACACCCAGGTTACAGCCTCCTTCCCCTAAGTCTTGTCATTACCTTAGATAACATTCAGATCCAAGAAAACTACCTTCCCAAGGATATGCCCTCAGGTCATCTCCAATGATATTCTCCTTCACACCACTTTATCCATCCACTGCCAAGGTAAAAGCTTGGACTCTGATCATCATTCAAAATGCTCTTCCACCAAAATTAATAACTCAGACATCCTATTTTATCCACTTTCTCCATGACTGCACCTGAGCAGCCAAGCAACTACTAGAGAAAGATCTTCAAAGGGCAAGCTGATTCCATTACTAACTCATCATTGCTGAATTCAAAGGAGCCCTCCACACAAGGAAACAATCCTACATTTCTCTGGTTAAAGCATTCTCCCACACTTCACCATGGCTATTGCAAATCTCCATTTTCCTTGATCCTCTGACAGATGCTCCTTTCTTTCACTGTGAGATGATGACATTTTATATAACTTTAGAGAAAATAACCATCAGGCAAGAACTCTGACATCTTTCCAAAATGTAAAGCAAAAACATACAACAACTACATCCACCCTGTTATTTCTTCCTATCTCTTAAAAACAGTGAAATATCCCTCTTCCTATCTCACTCCATTCATTCATTCATTCACTCATTCATTCAACATTCAACAAATATTTACTGAAGGCCTACTAAGTGCCAGGCACTGATTTTCACCTGAGAGACAAAATGAACAGACAAAAATTCTTGCCCTCAGGGAGCTCACTTGGGATTTGGGGGAGGCTATAAAAAAAAATACATAAACATAGACAATATGGGACACATATATATGTATCATATGACATATGACAAATGACACAGTATGTTAGAAAATAAGTGCTGTGGCAGGGGGACAGCACAGGAGGAAGAATCAAAAGAGCATGGGGGGGCAGAGGACAGTAATGTTTCACTGTTAAATGGGTAGTCAGAGTGAACCTCACAAATTTATTTCTCCATCTCAGATTTCTCCTCTGAGATCAAGACATAAATATCCAACAGCTCATGAATTTCAAACAGGTCCAAAGGGAATGCATAAATGTTTTCCCCTCCCCAATTTCCCTATTTTAAATAAATAAGCCAATAAAAACAACTGTCCTATTTAAATAAATGGTAATACCCTCCAGGAAGACTGTAAAAAGCCAGATCTTGAAGTTATCCTTATACCCTACACTCTCTCACTCCCCCCTTCAAAGTCCTGTAAATTTAATCTCCTAAATATTTCTGGAATCTATCACTTATCTCCATCACTTGCCATCATCATCACCATCACTACCATCCAACTGCAGGCTACTATGACCTCTCTTACATCAGTCCATATTCATCCTGCCTCACTTCCTTCCCACAATCATAATTTACGGAAAAAACAGAGTAAAAATTTTCAAAACATATCCTTCAGCTTGCTTAGAACACTTGCTCTTAGGAAAGACAATTTCTTTAAGACATGTTATAAAAGACCATGGGTAATCTGACCCAATTCTACCCTTCTAGCCTCATTTTGTATCACACCCATCAGATTTTTTCTTATCATACTGGCTGATCCTTATTCTTGTAAAACTCCAAGTAACCACAGGGCTTCTGCTTCGAATGATTTTCTCTCCTCCCAAAGATTAGTTAACTTCTACTCATCTTCCATATCTTGGCTCAAGGGAAGTCTTCATTGATGTCCTAGATAGGTCAAACTGGCATGCATAGCACCATGCAACTCTTCTTAATTGTAGCTGTTTATGGTAGTAGTTCATCAGGGTAGTTGTTCCAATGGCAATTTTATATTTTTTGAATGGATTATCTGATTAAAGATTGTCTCTGCCTCGCAAAAAAACAACTGCTATTGAAAAAATTATCAATAAAACAGATTGTCGAACTCATATTAATAAAGCCTTATCTTACAATGTCTACTCCAGTAAATTATGAATTAAACTGAATGTCTCTTAAACTAAACTTGGAATAAGTCATGAAGTTCCAGAAGCATTATAATTTTATGACAGAGGTATTTTCTCAAAATCAAAGGTACAATCAAACATTAGAAATTTAATATATTTAATCCATCAATCATTTAAATGAATGTGTTTGTACGTTTGGGGGTGGGAGTAGGTATGTATGTATAATCACCAATAAAGTCCCCAAATTCTTTCATATTTATTTTTATCATATACTTTTAAGGTGTACAGCATTATAGTTCAACATCTGTACACACTACAGTGATCACCACCACAAGCTGAGTTACTATCCATCACCATACAGTTGACCCCCTTCACCCATTTCACTCACCCCCCAAGTCCCTTCCCCTCTAGTAACCACTTATCCGTTCTCAGGATCTTTGAATTTTTGTTTGTTTGTTAATTTCTTTTTCAGATTCCACATATGACTGAAATCATATGGTATTTGTCTCTCTCCGTCTGACTTATTTCACTTCGCATAAAACCCTCAAGGTCCATCCAAGTTATTGCAAATGGCAGGATTTCATTCTTATTTATGGCCAAGTAGTATTCCTTTGTGTGTAATATGTGTTTATGTGTGTGTGTCTGTATACACACACACACCACGTCTTCTTTATCTATTCATCCACTGATAAAGGTTGTTACCATATCTTGGTTTTGGCTATTGTACATAATGCTGCAATGACTATAAAAGTGTATATATCTTTTTGAATTAGTGTTTTCGGGTCCTCCAGATAAATACCCAGAAATGGAATAGCTGGGTCATATGGTAGTTCTATTCTTAATTTTTTTTTTTTTTTTGAGGACTCTCCATACTGTTTTTCTATAGTGGCTCCATACTGTTGGGACTGTGCTTACAGTCCCAACACAGTACACAAGGGTTCCCTTTTCTCCACATCTTCTCTAACATTTGCTATTCCTTGTCTTTTTTTTGTTTTGTTTTTTAATATTTATTTGGTTGTACTGGATCTTAGTTGCAGCTCACGGGCTCCTTAGTTGCAGCTTGCCAGCTCCTTAGTTGCGGCATGTGGGCTCCTTAGTTGTGGCATTCAAACTCTCAGTTGCGGCATGCACATGGGATCTAGTTTCCTGACCAGGGATCGAACCCAGGCCCCCTGCATTGGAAGCACGGAGTCTTGACCACCAGGGAAGTCCCTATTCCTTGTCTTTTTGATAATAGCCATTCAATCTCATTAAGGTGTTGATTTGCATTTCCCTGATAGTGATGTTGAACATCTTTTCTCATGCATGTTGGCTACCTGTGCGCTGTATGCCTTCCTTGGAAAAATGTCTATTCAGATTATCTGCCCACTTTTTTTTTTTTTTTTTTTGCAGTATGCAGGCCTCTCACTGTTGTGGCCTCTCCCGTTGCGGAGCACAGGCTCCGAACGCGCAGGCTCAGTGGCCATGGCTCAGTGGCCATGGCTCACCGGCCCAGCTGCTCCGCGGCATGTGGGATCTTCCCAGACCAGGGCACAAACCCGCGTCCCCTGCATCGGCAGGCGGACTCTCTCAACCACTGCGCCACCAGGGAAGCCCTATCTGCCCACTTTTTAATCAGGTTGGTTTTTGGTTGTGTGCTGTATGAGTTCTTTTGGGTATTAACTCCTTATCAGATATATGATTTACAAATATCTTCTCACATTTGGTAGGTTGCCTTTTCATTTTTATCATGGTTTCCTTTGCTATACAGAAGTTCCTTAGTTTGAGGTAGTCCCATCTGTTTATTTTTGCTTCTGTTTCCCTTGCTTTTGAAGTCAGATCCACAAAAACATTGCTAAGACTGATGTCAGTGAGGTTACTGCCTATGTATTATTCTAGGAATTTTATGATTTCAGACTTTACATTCAAGTTTTTAATCCATTTTGAGTCAATTTTTAGGTATGGCATGATAGTGGTCTAGTTTTACCCTTTTGCATGTGGCTGTCCAGTTTTCCCAACACCATTTATTGAACAGACTGTTCTTTTTCCATTTTATATTCTTTGCTCCTTTGTCATAGTTTCATATATTTGTGGGTTTACTTCTGGGCTCTCAATTCTATTCTGTTGATCTATGTGTCTGTTTTTGTGCCAGTACCATATTATATTGATTGCTATAACTTTGTAGACATAGCTTGAAAACAGAACATACAATGCCTCCAGCTTTCTTCTTCTTTCTCAAGATTGTTTTGGCTAGTTGGGGTCTTTTGTGGTTCCACACAAAATTCAGGATTATTTGTTCTAGTCCTGTGAAATAAGCCAATGGCATTTTGATAAGGATTGCATTGAATCTGTAAATTACTTTTTTATTAATTTTAACAATATTTTTACAATTCATGAGCAGGGATGCCCTTTATTTCTTTTTCTTGCCTGATTGCTGTGGCTAGAACTTCCAATACTATGTTGAATAAAAGTTGCAAAAGTGGGCATTTTTGTCTTATTCCCAATCCTAGGGGGAAAGCTAATAGCTTTTCACCACTGAGTATGATGTTAGCTGTGGGTTTGTCATATGTAGCGTTTATTATGTTGAGGTTATGTTCCCTTTATACCTACTTTGTTGAGAGATTTTATCATAAATGGCTGTTGAATTTTGTCAAATGCTTTTTCTGCATCTATTCAGGTGATCATTTATTTTTTTCCTTCATTTTGTTAACATGATAAATAACATTAATTGACTTGTGGATGTTGAACCATCCTTGCAACCCTAGAATAAATACCACTTGATGGTGGTGTATGATCCTCTTAATGTATTGTTGGATATAGTTTGCTAACATTTTGTTGAGGATTTTTGAATCCATGTTCATCAAGAGTATTATCCTGTCTTTTTTTTTTTTTTTTGGGGGGGGGTGTCCTTGACTGGTTCTGGTATCAGGGTAATGCTGGCTTCATAAAATGTGTTTGGAAAATTTCCCACATTTTTCGGAAGGGTTTGAGAAGAATAGGTATTAAATTTTCCTAGAATGTTCTGTAGAATTCACCAGAGAAACTGTCTTGTCCTGGGCTTTTGTTTGTTGGGAACTTTTTGATTACTGTTTCTACCTCCTTATTAGCATTTGGTCTTTGCAGATATTCTATTTCTCTATGATTCAGTCTTAGAAGATTGTATGTTTCTAGAAACTTATCTATTTCTTCTAAGTTGCCTAATTTGTTAGCATATAATTATTCATAGTAGTTTTCTTACAATCCTTTGTATTTCTGTGGTATCAGTTGTAACTTCTCTTCCGTTTCTGATTTTATTTATTTGAGCCCTCTCTTTTTCTTTAGTCTAGCTAACGACTTGTCAATTTTGTTTATCTTTTGAAAGAACCAGCTCAGTTTCATTCATCTATTGCTTTTTTCCATCCTGCTTTTGGATGGAATGTTCCATATATATCTGTTAAGTCCATCTGATCAAATGTATCGTTTAAATTTGTTGCTTCCTTATTGATTTTTTTGCCTGAATGATCTATCCATTGATGTAAGTGGGGTGTGTTAAAGTCCCCTAGTAGTATTGTATTGCTTTTAATTTCTCCCTTTACGTCCATTAATACTTGCTTTATATATCTTGGTGTTCCTATTTGGGGTGAATACACATTTATAAATGTTATATCTTCTTGCTGGATTGACCCCTTTATCATTAGGTAAAACCCTTCTTTTTTATTATAGTCTTTGTTTTAAAGTTTATTTCGTCTGATATGAGTATAGCTACTCCAGCTTTCTTTTCATTTCCATTTGCATGGAATATTTTTTTCCATCCCTTAACCTTCAGTCTGTGTGTGTCCTTATTTCTGATGTGAGTTTCTTGTAGGCAGCATACAGATGGGTCTTGTTTTTTTTCCGTTTTTGTTTTTACCATTCAACACTCTATATCTTTTGATTGGCAAATTTAGTCCATTTACATTTAAAGTAATTATCGATAGGCACACACCTATTGGTATATTGTTAATTGTTTTCTGGCTGTGTTTATAGTTCCCATCTGTTCCTTTCTTCTCTTTCTTCCCTTAAGTTTTGGTGGTTTTCTTCAGTGTTATGTTTCGATTCCTTTCTCTCTTTTGTGTATTCACTGTAAGTTTCTTCCTTTTGATTACTATGAGGTTCACATATAACATACTATGTAAATAGCAGTCTGTTTTAAGTTGGTAGCAACTTAAATTTGAACACATTAAAGCTTTATACTTTTAAACTCCCCACCCACATTTTACACTTCTGATGACACACTTTACTTCGTTTTATCTTACTTCTTCTTCCTTAACTAAATACTGTAGTTTTAGTTAATTTTACTCCTTTTGTCTTTTAACTTCCATGCTTGCTTTATAAGTGACTGATCCACTACCTTTGTTATATGCTTAGTTTTTCAGGGAGATTTTTACTTTCACATGTTTTCTTATTATTAATTAGTACAATTTCTTTTCAGCTTCAAGACGTCTCTTTAATATATCTTATAAGGCTGGCTTAGTGGTGATGAACTTCTTTAGCTTTTGCTTATCTGGAAATCTCTTAATCTCTCATACAATTCTGAATGATTATCTTGCTGGGTAGAGAATTTTTGTATGAAAGTTTTTTCCCTTTTAGCACTTTGAATATGTCATACCACTTTCTTTTGGCCCCTAAGGTTTCTGCTGAAAAAGCAGCTTATATCCTTATGTTATGTATCCTTGTACATAACAAGTTGTTTTTCTCTTGCTGTTTTTAGGATTTTCTGTACATCCTTAATGTTTACCATTTTAGTTATAATGTGCCTTGGTGCCTCTTTGGGTTCACCCTATTCAAAACTCTTCTAGGCTTCCTGGAACTGGATATCTGTTTCCTTCCTCAAATTAGGGAAGTTTTCATCCATTATTTCTTCAATTATTTCTGGGCCTTTCTCTCTCTCTTCTCCTTCGGGGACCCCTGTAATGCAAATGTTATTCCACTTGATGTTGTCCCAGAAGTCCCTTAAGGTATGTCCACTTTTTAAAATTCTTTCTTCATTTTGCTGCTCTGTCTGGATGAGTTCCTTTGCTTTGTCTTCCAGCTCACTGATTTGTTCTTCTACTTCACTCAATCTGCTATTGAACCCCTCTAGTGTATTTTTCACTTCATTTATAACTTCAGTTTGGTATTTTCTTACATTTTGTATCTCTTTGTTAAAGTTCGCACTGTGTTGGTCCATTCTTCTCCCAAGTTCAGTGAGCATTTTTATGACCATTACTTTTTTTTTTGCAGTACACGGGCCTCTCCTGTTGCGGAGCACAGGCTCCGGACACGCAGGCTTAGCAGCCATGGCTCACGGGCCCAGCCGCTCCATGGCATGTGGGATCTTCCAGGACCGGGGCATAAACCCGTGTCCCCTGCATCGGCAGGAGGACTCTCAACCACTGCGCCACCAGGGAAGCCCTGACCATTACTTTTAACTCTTTATCAAGTAGATTGCTTATCTGTTTTGTTTACTTCTTCTTCTGAGGTTTTGTCTTGTTCTTTTTATTAAAACATATTCTTCTGTCTCTTCATTTTTTTGTGTTTGTTTCTACATATTTGGTAAATCAGCTACCTCTCCCACTGTTGAAGGTGTGCCTTTATGTAGGAGATGTCCCATGGGGCTCAGAAGGGCAATCCTGCCTGGCCACAGAGCCAAGTGTTCAAGGGGTGTCTCCTATGTGAACTGCATGCACCCTCTTGTTGTCACAGGCCCACAGTTGTTGCTGTGGCACACTGGTGGGTAGAGCTAGCCTCTGGAATGGTTGTGGGATCTAGCAGCAGTGGCCGTGGGTGCTAGTGGCTGGGGTTATTGCCCAGCAGGCTGTGAGGCACAGCAGAGGTGCAGAGTGGGTGGGGCTCTCAATGGAGCACACCCACTGGTGCTAACAAGTTAGATGGAGATTCCCAAAATGTCACCTGCCAGTGCCAGTATTGGCAAGATAGCCTGAGATCACAAAAATGGCTCCCACCAGTGTCTCAATCCTTGGGGAGCATCCCAGCTGGTTCTTGCCTCTCTGTCAGATGCTTCACGATTAGTAAGTGTGTTCCTTTCTCCTATGGTCCATGCATGTTTCAACCCAGTGTTTCTGTGCTGGTCAGGTGAGTCTGCATGCAAGCCCTTAAAGAGTGGGTTTTCTGTTCCCTGTAGTTCTACAGTTTTCCTGGATGGATTCCCTACTGGTGTTCAAAGCCAGGTGTTTTGAGGGCTTGTGTCTCCTGTTTAGTATCTAAGGGTTGAGGAGCCTGATGTGGAGCTCAAATCCCTCACTCCTTGGGGAACATAACTGTACCTTTGCAATCCTTCCTAATTGTGAATTCCCATGTCTGGGATGTGGTTTTTTTTTCCCTTGGCATCATGATATCTGTTTCTCCTACCCATCTTGACGCTGTCATTTGACTTTTTGTTTTGGAGACTCTGTTCATCTAGTTTTCAGGTCCCTTTCAGAGGGGATTATTCCATACATAGTTGTAGATTTGTTTTGTCAGTGGGAGGAGGTTAGTTTGGTTTCCTCCTATGTAACCATGTTGAACCCTCTCCTGCTATATGTGTTTATATTTAAGTGTTTTACCAAAACTTTTAAAAGGCAAGAAACAGAGATTCACTTTATTATAATCAAATAAATCAGCATCAAAAACTAAAACTAATTAAATGTTTATGGTTCATTTCAGTAGATAAACATCATTTTTACCATTGCACAATAGACTTTAATTGCTTCCAACCTTTCATTTTTCATAAGTATCTATAAGGAGTAGATTCAAGGTCACCAAAAGTAACAGTTGAGATAAAATATTTAGCTACATGTAGTTTATTGTTAAATTATTTATTTTAAAAATACAGAAAAACTGACTTTATAAAGATCAAATAAAAAGATTTCTTTGAAAAAAAGATGCCTCTTATTAAAAATGCAAGAAAAAAAAAGCAACACGATAAGGAAGAAACAGTATAGACAGATGTGTGTAAAATAAGAGAGATTTTTCACAAAAAATTGTTAGGGTTATAGGTGCTTTGAGTCAAACTTTCAAGGCTGAGCCAATATCTCTGACCAGGGTGGCACAGTGGTTAAGAATCCGCCTGCCAATGCAGGGGACACAGGTTCAAGCCCTGGTCCTGGAAGATCCCACATGCTGCAGAGCAACTAAGCCCATGCACCACAACTACTGAGCCTGTGCGCTAGAGCCCACGTACCACAACTACTGAAGCCCAGGTGCCTAGAGCCCATGCTCCACAACAAGAGAAGCCACCACAATGAGAAGCCTGCGCACCGCAACAAAGAGTAGCCCCCGCTCGCCACAACTAGAGAAAGCCCGCGTGCAGCAACGAGGACCCAACGCAGCCAAAAATAAATAAATAAATAATAAATAAATAAATGTATTAAAAAAATTTCTGACCAAGTCAAGGTGCTTAACCTGCAGTACTTTAACACATTTAATTTTCACCTACAGAACTCCACTTGCTTTCAAAACATTTTTCCTATCACCACCACATAGCTGAAAGCAGGCAATAATCTATTGTTTGCCAATAGTGAAACAAAAAAAAGGATTAAATAGTAACTATACACCTCTAGTTTAAAAAGAACAAAACTAGGATTAAGAAGAACAACCTTGGGGGTCTGGGCGGCAGCGGCACAGAGGCGTCTCTGAAAACCAGGTTGATCTGATATAAATCTTGACTCAGGGGCTCAGTTCTTAGTCACTTATGCAAAACACCTGATATACTTTGCAGCCATCAATGATACATAAACAAATGAATGTGGCCGTGTTCCACTAAAACTTTATTCGTGGACAATGAAATTTTCACGTTACATTATTGTTTTCAACTATTAAAAGTTTTTAACTTAAAATTTTTAAATTATATCATTCTTTAACTCATGGGCTGTATTAAAACAGATGGCGAACCAGATTTGACCTGTGAGCCAGTTAATCAACCCATGGTCTAGAAGAAAAATCACTGATAAGACAGATGATTTGTATGTTATCCATGACCTCACACTAAACTTTCTTCAACTACAGAAAAAAAAAAAGAAACACCATATACAAAAATTATCTCAAAATGGATCAAATATCTAAACATAAAAGTGCTAAAATTATAAAACTCTTGGAAACATAGGGGAAAATCTTTATGACATTAGATTTGGCAAGGATTTCTTGGGTATGACACCAAAAGCACAGGCAACAAAAGAAAAATTAGGTAAATTGGACTTCATCAAAATTAAAAACTTCTGTGAATCATTATCACAAGGACACTATCACAAGAAATTCACAGGGTAGGAAAATATACTTGCAAATCATATATCTGATAAGGCGTAAATATTCAGTATAAAGAACTCCTAAAATCCAATGACAAAAAAGCAAATACAAAAATGGACAAAGGACTTAAAAAGACATTTCTTCAAAGAAGGTATACAAACAAGCACATGAAAAGATGCTCAATGATATCAGTCATTAGGGAAATGCAAATCAAAACCATGAGATACCACTTTACACCCACTAGTATAGCTAGATTTTTTTTTTGATAAAAAGAAAATAACAAGTGTTAATGAAGTTGTGGATAAATTGGAACCCTCACACACTGATGATGATAATGTAAAATGGTACAGTCACTGTGAAAACAGTTGGATGGTTCCTCAAGGAGTTAAACATAGAATTACCACATGATCCAATAATTCCACGGAAAACAGGTGTTCACACAAAAATTTGTACACAAATGTCCATAGCACCAATATTCATCATAGACAAAAGTAAAAATAACCCAATTATCTATTAAATGATGAATGGATAAACAAAATATGGTATACCCATATAATATTATTTAGCTATGAAAAGGAATGAAGTACTGATTCATGCTATAACAAGGACGAACCTTGAAAACATTATGCTAAGTGAAATAAGCCAAACACAAAGGCCATACAGTATATGATTCCATTTATGTGAAATGTCCAGAATAGGCAAATCCATAGAAACTTAAAGTAGATCAGTCCTTTCCAGGGTCTAAGGGGAAGGAGGGATTGGGAGTGATTACTTAATGGGTACAGGGTTTCCTTCAGAAGTGATGAAAAAGTTCTGGAATTGGACCGTGCTGATGGCTGCACAATACTGTGAATGTACTCAATGTCACTGAATTATATGCATTAAAATGGTTAAAATGACCAACTTTGTGTTGTATGTGTTTGCCACAATAAAAATAGCTTTTAAAAAGAACAGGAGCAAAAAGGGGATAATTCTTGCTTACCTACAAGCCTTTATACATTATTACTCCATGTGTAAAATGAGACTGGGTACGTGGCATCACTTTATAAACTATAAATGATTATTATTCCAGAAAAGTGCAGCTGCTATCAGAACACACTCTAGATAAAAGAAATTTCACAGTAGTAGTTGATAGAATTTAGTAGTAATATACTGTCACTTCTCTACAAACACAACTTTATGGGTTCCAAAGATTAAGAACAATTTAGGAAAACAATTATAGAATTAATGCCTGGTGAGTTCTTAAGCAGAAGTCTGAGAACTGCTTGAAATTACATGAAAATTTTGTATGTGTGTGTTTGTGTCTATTTCTATTTTATAATTCACAATTTTTAATTTCAGTGGTACCCAGGTTAACAACTACTGGTGAGCCACAAAGATTCCATTATACAAAATGATTTGTTTGATTTCTCAAAGCATAAATTTGTCTTTGCAAAGATAAGGTCCTTGAAAAAAGCAGAACTCAAAAATAAACATCCACCAAGATGATGCTCTATTATTTCAAGACTAAGCTTGGGTCCAGCCTCCTCCCTGAAGCTTTTCAGGAAGACTTTAGTTCATAATCACTTCTCTTTTCTATTGTTCCTCTTCTAAATATTACTTTTGCAATAGTTAGCTTTATATGTACCTCTCATTTGTTGATTTAGTATAATTTAACACTTTATCATGTATAGCCTGGATTACTAACAGTTTTTGAGGAGGTCTCTACCTCCATAAATGATAAACTACCCAAGGACAGAGGTTTGGGGTTTTTTTGTACTTATTTAGTAGTCCTGGAATATAAAACATAACATATAATAATTTTATTTCTATAAGCTCCATATATGTCTTTTAAAATTAACTCTGAGACTTCCGGGAAGATGGCAGAAGAGTAAGACGCGGAGATCACCTTCCTCTCCACAGATACACCAGAAATACATCTACGCGTGGAACAACTCCTACAGAACACCTACTGAACGCTGGCAGAAGACCTCAGACCTCCCAAAAGGCAAGGAACCCCCCACGTACCTGGTTAGGGCAAAAGAAAAAACTAAACAGAGACAAAAGGATAGGGACGGGTCCTGCACCAGCGGGAGAGAGCTGTGAAGGAGGAAAAATGTCCACACACTAGGAAGCCCCTTCGCGGGTGGAGACTTCGGGAGGCGGAGTGGGGGAGCTTGGGAGCCGCGGAGGAGAGCACAGCAACAGGGGTGCGGAGGGCAAAGCGGACAGACTCCAGCGCAGAGGATCGGGCTGACCTGCACTCACCAGCCGAGAGGCTTGTCTGCTCGCCCGCCAGGGCGGGCGGGACTGGGAGCTGAGGCTCCGGCTTTTGTCGGAGCGCCGGGAGAGGACTGAGGTTGGCGGCGTGAACACAGCCTGCAGGGCGTTGGTGCGCCGCGGCTGGCCGGGAGAGAGTCCGGGGAAGGGTCTGGACCTGCCGAAGAGGCAAGAGACTTTTACGTCCCTCTTTGTTTCCTGGTGCACGAGGAGAGGGGATTAAGAACGCTGCTTGAGAGAGCTCCAGGGACGGGCGCGAGCCGCGGCTAAGAGTGCGGAGCCCAGAGACGGACATGGGACGCTAAGGCCGCTGCTGCCGCCGCCAGGAGGCCTGTGTGCGAACACAGGTCACTAGCCACACGCCCTTCCGGGGAGCCTGTGCAGCCCGCCACTGCCAGGGTCCCGGGATCCAGGGACGGCTCCCCGGGAGAGCGCACGGCGCGCCTCAGGCTGCAGCGTCACGCCGGCCTCTGCCGCTGCAGGCCCGCCCCGCACTCCGTGACCCTCCCTACCCCCGGGCCTGAGTGAGCCAGAGCCTCCGAATCAGCGGCTCCTTTAACCCCGTCCTGTCTGAGCAAATAACAGACGCCCTCCGGCGACCTACACGCACAGGCGGGGCCAAATCCAAAGCTGAGCCCCTGGGAACTGTCAGAACAAAGAAGAGAAAGGGAAATCTCTCCCAGCAGCCTCAGAAGCAGCGGATTAAAGCTCCACAATCAACTTGATATACCCTGCATCTGTGGAATACCTGAATAGACAACGAATCATCCCAAATTAAGGAGCCCTGTGGATGAAAGGCTCTTGGTGCTGCAGCCAGGACTCAGTGCTGTGCCTCTGAGGTGGGAGAGCCAACTTCAGGACACTGGTCCACAAGAGGCCTCCCAGCTGCACATAATATCAAACAGCAAAAATCTCCGAGAGAGCTCCATCTCAATGCCAGCACCCAGCTTCACTCAACGACCAGCAAGCTACAGTGCTGGACATCCTATGCCAAACAACTAGCAAGACAGGAACACAACCCCACCCATTAGCAGAGAGGCTGCCCAAAATCATAGTAAGTCTACAGACACCCCAAAACACACCACCAGACGTGGACCTGCCCACCAGAAAGACAAGATCCAGCCTCATCCACCAGAACACAGGCACTAGTACCCTCCACCAGGAAGCCTACACAACCCACTGAACCAACCTTAGCCACTGGGGACAGACACAAAAAACAACAGGAACTACGAACCTTCAGCCTGCAAAAAAGGAGACCCCAAATACAGTAAGATAAGCAAAATGAAAAGACAGAAAAACACACAGCAGATGAAGGAGCAAGATAAAAACCCACCAGACCTAACAAATGAAGAGGAAATAGGCAGTCTACCTGAAAAAGAATTCAGAATAATGATAGTAAGGTTGATCCGAAATCTTGGAGATAGAATGGACAATAGAATGGACAAATTGCAAGAATCAGTTAACAAGGACCTAGAAGAACTAAAGATGAAGCAAGCAACGATGAACAACACAATAAATGAAATTAAAAGTACTCTAGATGGGATCAATAGCAGAATAACTGAGGCAGAAGAACGGATAAGTGACCTGGAAGATAAAATAGTGGAAATAACTACTGCAGAGCAGAATAAAGAAAAAAGAATGAAAAGAACTGAGGACAGTCTCAGAGACCTCTGGGACAACATTAAACGCACCAACATTCGAATTATAGGGGTTCCAGAAGAAGAAGAGAAAAAGAAAGGGACTGAGAAAATATTTGAAGAGATTATAGTTGAAAACTTCCCTAATATGGGAAAAGAAATCGTTAATCAAGTCCAGGAAGCACAGAGAGTCCCATACAGGATAAATCCAAGGAGAAATACGCCAAGACACATATTAATCAAACTGTCAAAAATTAAATACAAAGAAAACATATTAAAAGCAGCAAGGGAAAAACAACAAATAACACACAAGGGAATCCCCATAAGGTTAACAGCTGATCTTTCAGCAGAAACTCTGCAAGCCAGAAGGGAGTGGCAGGACATATTGAAAGTGTTGAAGGAGAAAAACCTGCAACCAAGATTACTCTACCCAGCAAGGATCTCATTCAGATTTGATGGAGAAATTAAAACCTTTACAGACAAGCAAAAGCTGAGAGAGTTCAGCACCACCAAACCAGCTCTAAAATTAACTCTAAGCATGTTTTATTTATTATGGTACATGTTCTATATTTCAAATGAGGTATACATCTTAATTTTGCAGTTATAACACTGAATAATGAATGAAACGTATCCAGTTTTCAAAGTTATTATTAAAGTAACTCCTAACCATGTTGTTTCATTTGGTCAACCATAGTTACTAATGCTTCACTGCACTATTACGTTAGTATTATCCATTAATGTCTATTTTACCTACAGGTAGAGAAATATATTAAAATCTTTCCAGAACCTTTACAGGTTTCCTTTATACAACACTATTCACTGTGTGACAAAGTAAGAAGAAAAGGTCAAAATCCATCATTTTGACATCAAATGATGACAAAAAAACTGTGGAAATGTTTGTTTTAAATATGATCTAAGTGTTTATGAAATGTTCATTTTAAAGGTTTTTTTAGTCATCACAAACTTATAGGTATTCAGAACCATTTATTATGAATTACACTAGAATCCATAAAGAGTTTTCTTCCATGTTTAGTCTAGTTTATCTAAGACTAAGTTATTCTTTAATTCAAGATAGAAAGTGAAATCAAATAAATATCCACTTAAGTTAGCAATTTCATTTACCCTATGTTCTTCACTATTATTATTTCATCCACTCATTATTTTATAGAACTTCTACTCTTCCAAAAGACAGATGAAAACTTTTCTGAGACTCCCCTCTCAAAAATCAAAGCAGAATTGAGCACTTTCCTTCTCCTTGCTTCTATACCACCTTGGGCATACTTCCATTATGGGCTCACTTCATTTATATTCCTCTCTTTCATCAGACAGTAAATCTTAAAAGGTTAAGGAGGGGACTCTGCTTCATTCATATTCTTTTTCTCTAAAACCTAAGCACAGTCTCCAGCATACTAGGTGCTCAACAAATGTCCGTTCATTAATTTGTTCGTGGAAATATTTGGATAGGAGGGCAGTATTGATAAATGAATACATGTTTATACAGAATCATTAAAAAAGATAAAGCTCATAACCTAATCCAATCATACAATAGCTTAACAGTTATTATGTCTTTTCTATTAAGTTAGCACAAAACAGTGATGGGATAAATTGCAAGAAGTGCCAAAATAACTTGGTCCCTCACAAGTCCAAAGGATAGGATGTACTTAAACCATCTTCCCTCTCCAGAAAAGGGAGGCTAAGTTAAAATTTAACTGGAGTCAAGGTCACCTAATATCTAGAACAAAGTAGCTATCAATCTGTATTTATAACATCACTATGTCATTTAAAGAGTATGTAAAGATGGTACGTGGTACACAATATATTATAATGAATTATTTCCAACACTCTTATTTTTTTATAATTCCTTTATTGTTTTGCTTAGAAAGGAAATTCCTGATATGAACTATAAAAACAAGAGAAAGAAAAATGATTCTACAGAAATAATTATGACAGATATTACTGCTAACTGCTTGTTGAAAATCTTTTTTTCCTTTATTCCTAACAAACCTCTAATTTTGTTCATAATGGCAACAGGAGTCACCAAGCACCCTTGAAAATAAAGGTGGCCATATATGTAATATAGTTTTGGCCTATGAGATGGAGATAGAGCTTGTCAACTCAAATTGGAGAAAAAAAGTCCAAACCAACATAACAATGATAATTAACGTAGGAAATAGATCATTTGCAACTAACAGAGATTCCACAGGCTTTATCCTAATTTTTTCAAATTAACAAACAAAATCACTTATTTTCTAACAAAATGTAGGTATTAGTCAACATCCTGATACCACTAACAGAACCCTAAGTATTTAACAGGCACTAAATCTATGTGCTTTACACCACGTTAACTCCTTTAATCCAACCCTATCAGGCAGGTAACAGTATTAACTTGTTAAAGAGCACACAGCTTGTATGCAGCAGATGGAGAATTCAAACTCAGGTAACTTAACTCCAGAGTTATACTCTGTTAATAAAGTTCCAACATGCCAATACATGTATGTATATGTGTGTAAGTGTAAATAAATATGTATGAGTATAAATAAATGTGTGTTTATCACATCAGCTAATGTTGAATTTGAACACAAAAAATTCTCTTATAATAATTAAACTGATAATATATTTGAACACAAAAAATTCCCTTATAATAATTAAACTGATAATATATTCAAACTTTAAGCAGATATTGCATAGGATTTTAATTTACAAGTAAATATGAAAGACTTATTAGTTTGATGTGACCAAGCCTGTCTTATTCACAACTGTAGGCCCCACCACAGTGCTTTGTTCAGAGTAGGAACTTAATAGAGACCTGATGAATGACTGAAGAGAGAATGTAAATAAAACGTTAACACACAGATTGGAAGCTAGAGCTGCTGTTAAGTTAACCCAGCTAATGGTAAATCCTGGAAGAAATATTTTTAAAATGCTATATTTGTCACAATAAACATAATTGTTTATTCATAAGCCAATTTTGTATGCAATACATCTCTCAGCCTAGCTATTGAAAAAAACACTTTGCTTGTTCTTTATAATATTTAACATTTGAAAGGTCTTTTTGACGAAGTCCTTCATTTTTAAATTAAGGTAATGTTAACTTTCACCTAAACAAAATTTGTATTTACAGTTACCTTTGAACTTTAAAAGATCAACAAAGACTAAATTTTTCTAACAGTCTTTGAGTATTCATTTTATGAAAGTATTTAATACAGGATTTTTTTTTTTCGCTTTACCTGTTCTTCCTTAGGACATCTGCAACAAAATTTGGCATATAAAAATTCAAATTATTTATTACCTTTCAAGGATACGTTTTTTGCCGAAAGAAAGGTAAATACATATATTACTTTCACTTTCAGAATTATGAACAGATCATTCAGTTTGTGGATATCCTACATCTTTCTTTTACATTTGCTACAGGATTAATCTTTCATCATAAAAGGAAAGTTAGCTATGACAGGGACATTGAGCAATCAGTATTCTGTCTGCCACTTTCCTCTTTGTTGGTACTTTGGTCAAGAAAAATAACTTCCTTGCTTTTTTAATTCCCTACTTTTTCAATTTAGAGTGACAGAATACAGCAATGCTTTAAAAGCTGCTACAATGTTTAAATAATGTCTTCATAAAAAGCTCCTGCTGTTTAAAACTGGATTATGACTTTAGTAGTCTTCACTGAATTCAGGTGCTTAAATGACTTTGATAACATAGCCATAAACACCATCAGTGGACCTTTTTTTTAGTTATTTGTTCACTTATGTCCCAGAAAATGACTGTTTCTGAGTGATCTCAATTCTACTACTTTTAGACACTTACGCTAAGTGAAAGGTTGGAAGCATTTAAACGTGGTGTGCCGGTGGTAAAATGGTATTTATACACTCAAAAGAAGCACGAACATTCCATCAGTTACAGTTTTTTGATAATGAAAGGACATCACCAGAGATCCTACAGAGATGAAAAGAATAAAGTAAAAAAACCTCTATGTCCATAAATTCAGCAACTTAGATGAAATGGACCAAGTCCTTGAAATATATAAAATACGAAAAGAAACAACCTTAACAGTCCAACAGTTATTAAAGAATCTGAGTTCATAGCTTAAAAATACCCCAACAGGGATTCCCTGGTGGCGCAGTGGTTGAGAGTCCGCCTGCCGATGCAGGGGACACGGGTTCGTGCCCCAGTCCGGGAAGATCCCACGTGCCGCGGAGCGGCTGGGCCAGTGAGCCATGGCCGCTGAGCCTGCGTGTCCGGAGCCTGTGCTCCGCAATGGGAGAGGCCACAACAGTGCGAGGCCCGCGTACCGCAAAAAAAAAAAAAAAACCCAACAAAGAAAACTCCAGGCCTGGACGTTTCCATGACTGCTGGTGGCCAACTTGAAGAAATGGGGAGAACCAGCATTAAGATAAAGCAGAAGTTTTAAAACTGTGGTGTCTGCTACAGCAGCCACCAGTCATGTGTACCTACTGATTCCTTGAAATGTGGTTAGTCCCAATTGAGATGTGTTTTAAGTGCAGAATATACACGATTTTGAAGACTTAGCATGAAAAAGAATAAATATCTCATTAATAATTTTTATACTGATTACACATTAAAATGGCAATATTTTGGACATACCAAGTTACATGAAGGACATTATTAAAATTGTCATCTGTTTATTTTTACTTTTTTAAACATAGTTACTAGAATATTTAATATTACAAACGTCACTCACATTATATGTCTATTGGACAGAGCTGCTTTAGGAAACTGAGAATGCAAAGTCCAAAACACAACACAACACGAAAAAAGATTACTGATGATATCTTGGAGCCTCTGGATCAACTTTTGCCTGAAGCTGCCCTACCTTTGGATTTTTCTGATACATTAATGAACAAATTCCTTCAGTAGTTTAAGTTATCTTCATAGATTTTGTAATTTTGCAACTGAAACTATCCCAACTCGTACTCTAATCCAGCAATATTTCCTCTATTGCCACCTTTGAAGAAATAAAAATATTTTCTGTAGAAATTTTCTTTGTAGTTCTTCCACTCTATTTGTATATGTTTATAATGCACTCACTGACTTTTATAAAGCACTTCATTTCCATTACAGGTATTAAAAGCAAAATACTCTTTTCATATAAAGTAGAATAATTTCTAAGCAAACAGGTAGGTTCTCACAGAAATGAAAACCACATATTCACTTATTAATTCAAACCCTACTGAGCGCTTACTTAGGCTAGGGATATCAAATAGGTTTCAGGGCCACATCATCTGTCATGGCTGCCTTTAGAGCTGTGGTTCAAAGGATGCTAGGCTGAACTTGATACAGATGTTTGTCATGATGAAGGAGAAGAGGAGAAGCATGTGTTCAGATATTTGTGTCCTCTGTAAAACAGTGCCTCTCCACAGTTAAAAGAGGGAAAAGATGATTTTGATGGGAGTTACTTAAACTTTTAATTATTAAGTTGAATTTCCCATTGACCATTCTTTAATAGATAGGTTATATATTTGATTCCATGATTACAGTTTTAGTCTTAAGTTCCTAAAGATAGATTTTACTATATAAGTTCCAATAATTTTCTAATATCCACTTTGATCATTTAAATTTATGAAATTCTAGGTATTTTTAAATAGATTAACCTAAGGCCAGTACATAGAACTCACCTCTCTCAAGTGGTTCTACTGATATATAAGGCTTTCTTTCTTTGAACAGAGCAAAGTCTCTTACTCATTTGACATATAGTTATTGAACATTTACTGTGTGTCAAGCACTATGCTGGGTGCTATAGAGTTAGGTGTGTAGGGGTGTGTGTGTGTGTGTGTGTGTGTGTGTGTGTGAGTGTGTATACCTCTAAGCATGATTCTTGTCCCTTTGTAGTTTGCAGTCTAACGGGAAGAAAGACAAATAATTACAATAAATGGTAATGAGTATCCTTTTAGGGAAAGTACAGAGTATTCCAGAAGCATGCAAAAGAATGACCTCACCTAGTCTAGGGAATTATATTTAAATTGAAACATGAAGAATTAGTGGGCACTGCCGGGTTGAAGAGCGGGGAAATGGGATGGTAAAGTAGAAGTGGGAGAGAAAAGTGTCCTACTTAAACAGCGTGTGGGATAAGTGAGGCAAGAAAAAGTCTGCCCAACTGGGAAACTGAAAGAAGTTCAGTATAACTGAAGTATCAAATGCAAGAAGAAAAACAGAAATAAAGAAATCTAGAGGGACTGCCCTGGTGGTGCAGTGGTTAAGAATCCCCTGCCAATGCAGGGGACACGGGTTCGATCCCTGGTCCAGGAAGATCCCACATGCTGCGGAGCAACTAAGCCCGTGTGCCACAATTACTGAGCCTGCGCTCTACAGCCCGTGAGCCACAACTACTGGGCCTACACACCGGAACTACTGATCCCACATGCTGCAACTACTGAAGCCCGCACGCCTACAGCCTGTGCTCCACAACAAGAAAAGCCACTGCAATGAGAAGCCTGCGCACCACAACGAAGAGCAGCCCTGGCTCGCTGCAACTAAAGAAAGTGCAGCAATGAAGACTCAAAGCAGCCAAAAAAAAAAGAAAATCTAGGGATAAATGGGTGCAAATATATTGGAGAGCCCAATTATAAGGCACATTAAACAGTCTAGACTTTATCCTAATGGCAAGGGTTTATCACTGAAAGATTTAAGGAGTTAACATTATCCACCTGGCTATCCTGTGGGAAAGAGGGCAAGACCAGCATCAGGGAGTGTTATTAGAAGGTTTTAACGGTAAACCATTTTAGGCCACCATTGATCACAGTCTGAACCAGAGTAACTGCAGGAAGGAGAGAACTGACGAATTTCGAGAGATATTTAATAAATAGAATACTCGAAGATGTGGTATGAAGGATATAGAAGAGTCATGGATAGTCTCCAGGTTTCTAGCTTGACTAGATGTTTAATTGGTGGTGTCATTTCAAGCAACAAGCAATACTAGAAGAGAAAACCTGAATGAGGCTTTTGGAAGTGTTGATTTTAAGATGCCTTTGAGATACCCAAGAAGAAATGGCTAACTGTATATAAAGTTCTCTCTGCAGCTCAACAGAGAGGTCTGGGCTAGTCTGTAAGTGGTAACTGAGGCTATGGGAATAGATGAGCTTGCCTATGGAGTGTGTAAGAAGAAAATAGGGCCTGGAGCAGACCTTTGAGGAACTTGAAAACTTTTATTAGAGGGCAAGAAGAAGCCTCCAAGAGACTAAGAAGAAAAACCAAAAGATGGAGGTATCAAAGAAGCCAAGGAAGGGTTTCAAAAAAGAGGCATGATCCGTAACAAAAACTGTTGAGATATCAAACTGGAAGACTGAAGTTTGTCCATGAATATTAGTTACACTGCAAAAAAGAGTTTTGAGGATTAGTAACAGTGTACACCAGATTTTAGTGGATTAAGGAGTCCATAAAAGGTCAGGAAATGGAGGTGAAAACTGCCTATAGTCCATATTGCCTGTAGAGGACAGAAGAGATACACAGCAGAATCTAGATGAGAAAGTGAGGTTGGAGGGAGCTTTTTTCTTTTTCTTTTTAGATGCAAAATACTTCAGTATTTAAACACTTCAGACTTTAAACACTAATGAGATGTAGAATTTATCTCTTATTAAGAAGCTTGAAAATGCCAAATATTCATTTGCCAGCTTCCTTTAGAAATAGAGCATTGGCAGAGGTACCTGCCTCAAACTTTGAATTGGGAATTTGTGTCACAAACAACCAGAAAACATTCTTTGTTTTTGTTGTTTTGTTTTTGATGTAGACCATTTTTAAAGTCTTTATTGGATTTATTACAATATTGTTTCTGTTTTATGTTTTGATTTTTTGGCCACGAGGCATGTGGGATCTTAGCTCCCCGACCAGGGATTGAACCCGCACCCCCTGCACTGGAAAGCGAAGTCTTAACCACTGGACCACCAGGGAAGTCCCCAGAAAGAACATTCTTAAGTAGAGAAGACCATTGTAGCAAGATTAAGTTTCAGGGCAGCAACAAAAGTCAAGCAGCAGCATCACTGGTCTAGTGCCAGCAGTAGTAAGGAAGCAACAATAATGCTGTCACAACCAGACCAGACCTGTGGTGTGGTCCTGGCTGTGGTTCCTGCCAGGGAACAGCCCGCAACAGCTCTTCCCCTTGTACAAGCCTGGTTCTCTAGTCTTCCTAGAAATGCTGAGAGCTTCCTAACATCCATTTTATAAATTTACTTTTAGTTTAAATAGCCAGAGTCAGTGTTTGTTGCTCCAACTAAGAAACCTGACTACTTGAGGAATTACAACAAAAGGTGATGTTTATGTCAATGTTATGTTGGCAAAACAGCTCCCCGAACACACATTACCAGGAGATCTGGTTTGAAATAGTGACTGAGCTATTTAGCATCATTCAGCAAGCAAATTCCAGCATTATGTAAGTACTTTCTGAAACTGGGCTGAAGAACAGACCCTGCCATTGATCTCCTATTTCATGAGTCCTGTGATTCTTTAAAATAAGGGACAATTTTACCAAGAATTGAAAGACTCTCATTTCAAAACACATCAATAAGAGAAAGAAAAGAAAAAAGCCAAAGATTAGAAGAAAACATCTGAAAATCATATATCTCATAAAAGATGTGTATCTAAAACACAAGAAGAACTCTTTCAACTCAATAGGAAGACAAACATCCTAATTATAAAATAGGCAAAATACCTGAATAAATATTTCACAAAAGAAGATATATGAAAGAGCCAAAAGCACATGAAAAGATGTTCAGTGTCATTAGCAAATTAGCACCACAATGAGATAATACTTCACTTCCAGAAGAATGGCTATAATCAAAAAGAAAATAACAAGTGCTGACAAGGATGTGAAGAAACTGCAACCCTAGTACATTGTTTGTGGGGCTGTAAAACAGCTTGGCAGTTTCTTAAAAAGCCAAACAAGAGAAATGAAAACACGTTCACACAAGTTGCATGCAAATATTCACATAAGCACTATTCATAATATCCTCCAATCTGGAAAAAACCCAAATATTCACCAGTTGGTGAATAAACAAACTATTATTTCTATACAATGAAATATTATTCAGTAATAAAAAGGAACAAAATACTGATACATGCTACAATATGGATCAACATAAAAAATATTATGGTAAATCAAAGAGACCAGACACAAAAGACTATATACTGTATGATTACATATCCATGAAATGTCCAGAAAAGGCAAATCTATAGTCACAAAAAATAGATTAGTGCTTGACTGGGGATGGGGATACTAATGGGAATTAAGTACAAAAGAGCATGAAAGATCTGAGGTGATGAAAATGTTCTAAAAATCTGTGTATCCATTTATCAACTGATAGACATTTGGGCTGTTTCTACTTTTGTCTACTATGAATAATGCTGCTATGAACATCTGTTTACAAGGTTTTGTTTAATTACCTGTTTTCAGGTGATGTTTTGTATAAGTTGGCAAATTTACTAAAAGTCATTATATACACTTAATACAAGGGAATTTTATGCTACATAAACCATACCTCAATAAAAAATTTTTAAATTCCCATTTCCCATTTTTTGGTCTTCACAGCAGGCCACTTGGCAGTGTAGGGTGAGGCCCCTGTGTATTGTTTGCAGGAGCAGTACTTCCTGTAAAAGACAGCTTCCTAGTCTAGGAATGACTTCTAGTACACAGTATTTGTAATACTTGTATATTCTAGAACAGTCCTTCTCAAAATGTGGTCTGCAGACCAATACCAATCTATGTGTACTGTTAACTGTCTGAGACCGTCCATAACTAGGTAATTACAGAAGTTAAGAATATGTGTTTAGAAACTTTAACAGCAATTTCACAAAACAATATATCTGCTGAATCTGATAATAAAATATTTGGACTTGTATCCTATATTGCTTAGGTTATTTTTTTCCATTTCCAGCCATTCATTTTTACTGCATTTTCCATAACAATCAGTCAGCCAATGATTGGAAACTTAATGTTTAGACTTTTTCAGTGTGTACCACTTTTCCACTATCTTACAATTGGCCATCATACCTATCAGTGTAGGTCAAACTCAACATGATCTCAAATTTCTTTTGTAAACATGCTTTGAAATGCTCCAACAACTCTGGTGGTATATTTATCGATGCCAAATTTTAAGGCCTTCTGTGTAACCCAGATTTTAATAGATGTTCATGTATTTTTGTGTTTTTATCAATATATTTTCGAGTTTATAATTAAAAACCAAAAATCTTCAAACTATATATACTTAATAAATGTACACTTTCTTCCCTTTCCCTCAAATAAAAAAGGCTTGAATTAAAAAAAATAACAAACCTAGTCTTTGAACTTCGATAAATTATGGTTCTAGGAAAGGTTCTATAAATCATTTTAAAATTAAAGTACAAACTAAACCAGAAACATGTTTCTATGCTCATTTGTAAATTAACGCAAAAATGCTACTTAAATCAATATAAACTAATATCTACAAATTAGTTCAATATAACATGATGCCCCAAATGTGTATCAAATTGTTAAATCAGGCAATATAATGACTACATACACTACTTAAGAGATCTCTAGGAGAAGAGCTTCATAATGTAAGGGTCAGCAAATGGTTGGAAGACTCAAGACAAAAGTAGAACAGTAGCTATACCTAAGATCCCAGAGTGAAGTTGAGCAGCCTGAAGGCTTCCTAAGACAACACAGTCAAATGCAGAGGCATAAAACAAATCAATGACTGAACAAATCATTTTTATACTACCTGGACGAGACTGTTTAGATAATGGATACTATACAATGAGGTAATAATGAAAACAAAAGAGAGATAAACTGAATTACTGTTAAAAATCTAGACCCATCTATATATAAAAAGGAAGTTATTCAAATCCCCTAAGTGCCCATCACAAATTTGCATAATTTGAGCAAAGTGAATTAGAAAGTTTATTGTCTTTGATAACAGGTAGAACTACGGAGAGAGTGTGAAACAAGGAAATAAGTGACCTGAGTTCTACCTTGGCAATAAGACTTTAGAGGAGAACATTTTTATTCATTTCCTTATTGGACACAAATGATAAACCAGATTATTTCTGGTCCCTTCCTTTCAAGAATTCTACATTACAGCTTATTGATACAAGTACCAACAATGCAAGACATCACCACCACACACATGGAATAAATTGTCCTAAAATGTTTACTATGCCTCTTCTAAATTGAACCCTATGTGTATGGTTCATTTGGAAAATAATCTTTCATTTAAAAGAAATTAATTTCCCCCCCAAATCCCATTTAATTACTTTCCAAATAATTCTGGTAACTTATAACATATTTGACTTAAAATTTACTATATTGGGCTTCCCTGGTGGCGCAGTGGTTGAGAGTCCGCCTGCTGATGCAGGGGACACGGGTTTGTACCCTGGTCCGGGAAGATCCCACATGCCGCGGAGCAGCTGGGCCCGTGAGCCATGGCCGCTGAGCCTGCGCGTCCGGAGCCTATGCTCCGCAACGGGACAGGCCACAACAGTGAGAGGCCCGCGTACCGCAAAAAAAAAAAAAAAAAATTTACTATCTTCATCAGTTTGGAATTATTAGTTTGGTAATCCATTCAAAACTATCATTTTCAAGAAGTTTTTCCTAAGAATCTCATTATGCTTGAAAAGGGAGAGGAGATGGATATGCAAAGTTAAAAAATGCTTAGATATTGAGTACTTTATAAATGTAATGTATTTTATAAGTGTCTTGTAAGACAATACATAAATATACAAAACATATTTATACGATGAATTTTGTTTTTATATAAACTTGAGGGGAAGAAACTGATAATTTTTAAAAATCTCATTAAGAGTTAAGCTCAGTTACGCTGCTTTAAGTAATCTCTTATCCTTCTCTTACAAGTTTTTCTCCATAAAGAAATCACCACCATTAGCAGAAAGTGCAGGAAAGAATACCTAACATTTCCCCCCAACAACTACAGAAATAGTAATTAACAACTTTAACAATCCTATGCTAATTCAGTTTAATCCTCTAGCTCTGAGATTAACCATCTATTCAGGCTATATTTCCCACTGGGTACTGGTGACTAGATAATTCATTAGGGTATCTAAAATGCCAGTTTCTGGATTTCTCTGATTAAATTCTAAATAACACCATTTTTTTTTTTTTTTTTTTTTTTTTTTGCGGTACGCGGGCCTCTCACTGTTGTGGCCTCTCCCGCCGTGGAGCACAGGCTCCGGATGAGCAGGCCCAGCGGCCATGGCTCACGGGCCCAGCCGCTCTGCGGCATGTGAGATCTTCCCGGACCGGGGCACGAACCCGTGTCCCCTGCATCGGCAGGTGGACTCTCAACCACTGCGCCACCAGGGAAGCCCTAAATAACACCATTTTTATTAGGCAATGAGTCAGCTTGCACAAGTTCATGTAACCAAAATTATGCATATATTCTGAAAATCCATATAATCAAAACTGAAAAAAGTGCTAGTAATGCAAAGATCAGAAATATATTAGAATCAAGTCTGTAATTAACTAGTAAAATTGAGATACTGAGCTCAAGTATTTTAAAGAAGTATAAGAAGTGTTTTACTAAAAGGCAAGAGACTGGCTGATGGGGTTTAATATGCAAAGGTCCAGATGAAGGTAATCTAGGAAGACAGAAGACAATCATGGAAGTTAGCCTGCTTAAAACAGAGATCTGTTAAATAGAATAATGCCAGCTGGTCTTTGAAGCACAAAAAAATATGATTAGATATATTTCACGAGAGGGACTGCAACCCAGCAAAATAATTTAATAACTTCTAAATAGAAGAGGCTTCCTGATTATCCCAAATACCAAAGATCACTGAAATCCTACCACTAAAGCATATAAATCAAGAGTGAAGACCATTATTCTCTTTCAAAGGCTACTACTGGTATCGCCTCTTCCAGCTCTCCTCATCACGTCCTTATAAATCCAACCAATTTGGGGCATAACAAACACAATTGTAATATAACGTTATATTATGCTCATAGGTTTTTTTGTTTGTCTACTTTTGCTGTGTATATGTGTGGTTTTGTTTTGGTTTGGGGGGTTTTTTTTGGCCTGTTTAAGAATTAGTTTTCAGTGAACTTACTTTGAAAACAATTCTTTTTGATAAACAAAAAGATTCTTCAGTTTCTTATTGCTCATATAGAAGCTCTTAGCCAACCTACACTTAACCATCACAATCAACCAACACCTTCTAGATTCCCCTTCTAAAACAAACTGACATGGGATACTAAAGGCTAATATCTCATATACTCCTCTGTGTGCCAACCAAGAGTAGGTTGGTTTGCTCCCTCACCGTTTACATCAGTTGTTATTGCAACTGTGGAATTTAATTATATCTTATCTAAACTAACAAAATATGAGTATGAAGAATTGTTTCTGTAAATATTAGGTTAAAAAAAAGATGGGATATTTTGGTATAATAAATGATTTACTTTAAAAAAGAAATGCTATTGAATTGGGTGGGCGTGAGACTACTGTAGACGTGGGGAAAATAATAAAATATTAAGATCTGACTCACAGATTATATAATAAGTGTCTTTAAGGTCTACCTCCATTTAAAAGAAATCAAAACTTGAAATCATAAATAATACATTATGGGTATGGTTTATGCATGAAAATCTGATGCAGAGTGCCAGTCTGTGAATTCACGCATACAGAAAAGATCTTGGCCGTAGATAAAGGTTCCTTGACCCCAGCACTATGGACATTTTGGACTAGAGAATTCATTGTCTGCAGGTGGGGGTGGAAAGCAACACTGTCCTGAGAACTGAAAGATGCTTAGCAGCCATCCTACCAGTGGTTTCTCTACCACCCACTTGATGGCAACAGCAGCACCCCCGCCCAGATCTGACAATCAAAAGTGTCTCCAAACACTGCTAAATATCCCCAGGGGGTAAAATCATCCCAATGGAGACCCACCACCCTGTATCAAATGACTGATAAATACATGTATATTTATATTTTTTCATTAAAGTGAAATGTTTAAGTAATCAGCTTTTAATGATTTTTACTATAGCCAATTTTTTTGATTAATTGATCAACTACTAGGTGAAATTAATGGCTTCTCTATACTTAGCAGAAAGAAAGAAAAACAATCCTTGAATTGGTAAAGTACCAAATAAGATAGCTTTACTTTATATATGATGATAGTCCCATTTCTTCCACATCTTTTCTGAGATCAAGACAGAAGCACAGAATTACTGAATTAGTCAGACCAGGGAGAGGAAAAGGAGGCAGCAGCAGCAAAGGGAAAAAAAAGAAATTTAAGAAACAATTTCCAAATGGTTGGAAGAGCAGCATGAGGAAAAAGCTTATTATCTCTTGACTATGTAGTCCTATTATTGCAACATTTACTGCAGGCCTATCCACTACCAGTCAAGAGAGGTTCCTACGCATAAACTCCAAAAAGCTTAAATGTCTACTATTAGATGAGTCGTTATGGCAAATTATGATTCACTAATTTATGATGTTCAAAAAAAATAAGGTAATGACAACATTATATGTTGTTAAATAAAAAATAAGTTGGTTAACTATACTCCAATATAAAATAAAAATTTTTAAAAAACAGTAACTCTAACATCTATCAAATAAGTTGTTTTACCTCTTAGAATATTAAATATTTATTTTGTCACGTAATGGGATAACATATGTCCGTGTCAAATATAGCAAAGTTACCTAATGACATTTAAAAAAAAAAGTTGGAGTATGATAAAATCATGTAAGTAGACAGTTGGAAATATGATTTGTACATACAAAGAAAATGATTTAACAGTAAAACAAATTATTAACAGCATTTATCCCTGATGTTTTATATTTTCCATAATTGCCACAACAATATTTCCTTCATACATATTATTCTAGAATGTTGTCACTCCCCCTATCAAGAGGTAGAGTCTGTCTGTGTTCCCAGCTCTTGAACTTGGGCAGACCAGCATGACTGCCTGGATAAGTAACAATGTGTGGTTTCCAAAGCTAGGTCATAAAAAGTGATATGCTTAGCTTTCTTTCTTTTTTGGGACACCTGCCTTTGGAGCCAGCCCTGGGGTACCATGTAAGAAATCCAACTATCCTGAAGCCACCATACTGGAGAGATCACAGAGACTGAGAGAGGTGCCTAAGAAGCTATATCTCAGCCTTCAGTTGTGTGAGTTCTCCCAACTTGGGCATCAGACACATGGGTGATCTAGCCTTCACATAACTCCAGACGAGAGAGCCCACATGAGAACCACTTAACACTCCAGACGAGAGAGCCCACGTGAGAACCAGTTAACTGAGGCAACTCCCAGAACCCTGAAAGAGGATAATAAAATGATTATTGCTGTTTTAAACTACTATGGTTTAGGAAGGTTTGTTATGACCAATAGACAGGAACCAAGGTAGAATGTGTTGGGAAGAAGAGGGGGAAGCTACACTTGTTATTTTATACATACTTTTCCATTGCTTAGATTCTTTTCTATATAATAACTTCATAATTGCAATTTTTAAGTCCCTAGATCTCCCACTGTTCTGGTAAAATAAAAGAGGAAAAACCTGAGCTTATCCTCAGAAGACAGTGAACCTAAAATTCCTACCTATCATCTACTCTGACCATTCTGAACTACTGTCATTACTACCAGCATTCTATAGCAAAAATATTTGTCAGGAACTTAGACGCAGCAATCTATTGAGTGCTAATTACTATTTTTAAGGGTGGGTCAGAGAAATTACTGAATCAAGAATAACTCAGATATAGTACTGAGATCTGTAACTCAGGATTGAGTCCTCCTTCTGATCCTATCAAAACCAAACTGTGAGCTTCCTAAAGTCTAGGCCTAGGTCTTACATGATATGTAATCAATACTGGTTGGATGAATGAGACATAGTAAACGAACTATGAAAATTAAAGGGGGAGAGAAAAGAATTCAGAGAAGGATAAGCCCATAGGAGACACAAGGGCTTTACACTTCAACTAGGAACCCAATTCATACACATGAAATGAAAACTAAAATATTTAAAATGTGACACACAAGTAAATACAAAAAATTATATAAACTAGTAACTGAGTATATAAGTGCAGCTCATATACAGAGAAAATGACTGGTCCAAGTGTGACAAGGTTCACTGGAAAATGTCTCCTCAGAGAGAGAAGGCTTTAAATGGGTTTTATGAAGAACATTTTTACTGGAAAGATAAGGCTATACCAACATATTAAATGGAGAAAGTAGCAAATACCAAGAAATAAAGGCTGAAAACATACAGCAGGAAGAAAGGTAATTTACCTGAATGTCATACAGAAAACATCTAAGAAGATAGAATGCTGGTAAGGGAGGGAAAAAAATGTTAGAAAACCTTAAAAAAAAAAAAAGCACAAAGATAAAAAACTGAAATATAACACAATTCGAACTAAGGTACTTCTGGAATGACTTGATGAAAAGTGTTTGATGAAAATTATTCTAACAGTACTGTGCACCATGGGATAGAGCAGGGAAAAGGCAGGAAGGCCAGTTTTACTGCTGCAATCATCTCAGCAAGAAGTGATGAGGATGGCAACTACAAATGTAAAAAGGAAGAGAATGATCTAAGAGACATGATGGCGCAAGAATCAGCAGAACATTGCTGATAAATTAGATGGGGGAGGAGGGAGAGAGGTACGAAAAGGAAAGTACTAAACGGGTGATTTAAAGGTTTTAAATGTAGGAACTCTAAGACCAGAGGTAAATTTTAACAAGAAAGGAAAAAGATGACAGAAGGAAGAAGACCTGGATAGAAGGAATTTTAACTAAAAGGAAATAGGCATTTGTGTCAAATGCAACTAAGGCCTACAAAAGGATTAATTGAGAAAAACAAATCAACAAACAAAAAATAAGTTAGCTAGGAAGGGATTACTTCCAACATATGAAAATTCTATTTACAGGAGAGGAGTAAATACCTTAGACACAAAGGCAGAGCCAACTAATAATAAGGTGTGCCTTAATCTGTGCCAACCACTATCCTAAGCACTTTACAATATTGCCTGATATGCTCACAACAATCCTATGATATGGGTACTTACATTTATCTCCAATTTACAGATGGAGAAACTGAGACACAGCAAGGTTTAATAAAGTTACAGAGTAAGTTGTGGAGGTCAGATGTGCACCTGAACAGTCTGGCTCCTAAGTCCATGTTCTCAACCAGCTCAATATTCTAGGATTAATTAAGACTCTGAGAAGACTGATGACAGACCCCCAAAAAGTATGTAATTAAATTTGTGAGGGCAAAGTTTCAAAATGGCATACTATGAAAAAATCTTGCTTAATGGATCCAGAAAACTAGAATAGGAGAGAATTTATTGGGGAAAAAAAAAGAAGGGAAGACTGCCTTAAGAGCTGGAATGTGAAAATATAAAAGTTTAAGAAAATGAACTGATGATATAACCAGAAAAGACTCGATGTTTGGGCATAATATTGGGTTGGCCAAAAAGCCCGTTCGGGTTTTTCCATACGATCTTACTAACCATTAAGTATAACATCTAGAAAAACAGTCTTGCTTAAGCAGAGCATATCCCATGGCACAATTTAGTGATATAAACAGTTATAGAGGATGGATATGCAATGTTTAACATAATGCAGGCAAATGTTGGGGAGAAAACATTTCGAGTTTCAAACAGGTATTTAAGATTACCAAGCACTCTACCACAGAACCAAACACGTAGAAGGTTCTCAGTAGGTACTATGCTTGTCCATGCATTTTTCAAATGTTCTGAGAACCACATTATTAGAGTTATCTAGTATGTTTATAAAGGACGCATACTCCTAGGCCCATCTAAGATTTTAGGAACCTGGTAGTGGAGCTCAGCAAACTAAAATTTTAATACTCTTTCCAGGCAATTCTTTTGAACAAAAGTTGCACTGCCTTCCTTCCTCTGCTGCAGCCTAAGTGTTAAAAGTAAACACTCCCCAACTGTTTCTCTCCTGTGGCTTTGTATTGACTCAGATCTTCTAGGTTCTTTCACTGCCTATGCTTGACTTGTGTTTATTTCTAAAATTTCAGTCCTGGTTTGGTAACATAATCAAGACTTGGTTCTGGAGTTATTAGCCCTGAAATCCATATCAACTTCAATACTGACATTGGGTGGGGGAGCTCTAGTTCTTTTCCCTGACATCATAGATTTTCTTTTCTTTTCTTTTTTTAATCTTATTTATTTATTTATTTTTGGCTGTGTTGGGTCTTAGTTGCAGCACACAGGATCTCTAGTTGTGACATGTGGACTCTTAGTTGCGGCATGCATGCAGGATCTAGCTCCCCGACCAGGGATTGAACCCAGACCCCCTGCATTGGGAGCATGGAGTCTTACCCACTGGACCACCAGGGAAGTCCCTAGATTTTCTGTTAAAAATAAAATATGGTGTTGACTGGACACTGGACTGACCCAATATGTCTTTTACCTTTTTATTGAAGTGTAGTTGATTTACAATGTTGTGTTAGTTTCTGGTGTACAGCAAAGTGATTCAGTATATTCTTTTTCATTACAGGATATTGAATATCGTTCCCTATGCTATACAGTGGGACCTTGTTTATCTATTTTATATACAGTAGTTTGTATCTGCTAATGCCGAACTCCTAATTTATCCCTCCCCCTCCCCTTCCCCCTTTGGTAACTATAAGTTTGCTTTCTATGTCTGTGGGTATGTTTCTGTTTTGTAAATAAGTTCGTTTGTATCATATTTTAGATTCCACATAGAAGTGATATTATATGACATTTGTCTTTCTCTGTATGACTTACTTCACGTAGTATGATAATCTCTAGGTCCATCAGTTGCTGCAAATGGCATTATTTCATTCTTTTTTATGGCTGAGTAATATTCCATTGTGATATATATATATATATACACACACACATATATATATATACATATATACACATACACATGCCACATCTTTATCCATTCATCTGTCAATGGACATTTAGGTTGTTTCCACGTCTTGGCTACTGTAAATAGTGCTGCTATGAACACTGCGGTGCATGCATCTTTTCAAAGTAGAGTTTTCTCTGCATATACGCCCAGGAGTGGGATTGCTGGATCATATGGCAACTCTAGTTTTAGTTTTTGGAGGAACCTCCATACTGTTTTCCATAGTGTTTTCAATTCCCACCAACAGTGAAGAAGGGTTCCTTTTCACCACACTCTCTCCAGTATTCAGTATGTCAATTGTTATGTTACCAGATCTGTGTTAAAGAAGATGCTCACTGTTACAGACTCAGCATCTGAATTCCTGTTTATTGCCCCTAAAGTAAAGAGGCGCAAATGTCCTGTCTTTGTCCTGATTTACCGCAAAAGCCTATCAAGGATGGAAGATATTTTGTAATCACTATGCAGACAGGGTCTGTGAGAATGCTCCAGTTTCTGGAATTGTGAAGGAGTGAGTTCTTCTAAGATGTCTTTTGACCCCAACGGTGGGACAAATGGTGGCCAAAAAGCTGTCTATTGATATGACGTGGAACTGAAAACAGAGCCTCTTTATTCAACAGGGATGCTTCATGATAGCAGCAACTAGGATCTTGAAAGAAGGGCTTCTAGGTACTTTCATGCTTTAGCAGATCTGTGATTCAGATTGTAGAATCTGAAGCCATGTCTCTAGTGTTCCCTCTGGTTCTCTTTCCTTAATCCTGGCTAGTTCTGTAGTCCTACTGTGTCATCGTTCTGGTTGGCCTGAGATGGCTAACATAAAAAGCTAACACTAAATTATACTGGGAGACTTCTGCCATTTCCTGAAAATTATTTGATCCTTGAAGGATGACATTCAATTCACCTTTGTATCCCAGAGTACCTACACATGCACTGCTAGACTTGACATATTTAACTGAATGCCCTGTTCAATCCCTAGAAAAGAATCCTCCTCATGTAGAGCACCCAAAGGCATTAGCCTTATATGAAAGGTGACTTCCTCCTGCATCCTACTCACCAAGGTCATGGAATAGGAACACACATCTAACTCATGGTCATGCAATGCATTCAGATTTCTCTCTCGCCAACTGAACTAAAAGAAACACACTGTCACCATCAGGAGGTAAGCTTTAGCTGAAGGAAAGATCAGTTCAAGTCAGCAATATGGCAAACCAAATCCACGTGCAAGTCAAAGTTATGGAGAAGCAGAAACCAAGAAAAACTATAGCAAGGCAAATAGAAGTGGAAGGGAGAAGTGGGAAAGGTAGATGAAGCAGACCTGTAAAGAGAAGGCAAGACAAGAAACCATATATCCCCAGAATGAGAGGCAGAGAGACTAGCTTCTCAGATCCTGACAATTCTCCCATTTGCACAAGGTCTAGTTGTTCTTTATCAACCGAAAAGAGCTAGATCCCTACAACAACCTCTCCTTGAAGCCAAACAACTCCTGATTAAAGCACTATTTTTTTTAGAATGTACACCGAGATACACAAAAAGCTGGCAACAGGTAAATCCAAAGAGAAAAAGAATTGTACCAGGAAGAAAGTGAAATTTCAGATAGCCAGCAAGTTCTCTAAATATGAATTTTACTTATCAGGAAGAACCACCAATATTTACCATATTCTTATCAATGAAACAAATTAAAATTTAATTGATGTTTTCAAAGCAAATTATCAGTGTTGACAAAAAAACTGTCTCAAACCCAGAAGAGACAAAAACCACATGACATATCTTTTCTGTTAATATATTTGAAAATATTTTGTAAGCCTACTTAAAGCAGACCTTTGTTGTTTGAGGTCTGTAATAATCAGTAGTACGTTGGATTAATAGCCTCATCTTTGAAGACAGGCTTTATAACTCATAACAGCTGATAAAGAGGAGGCAAAGGCCAGCCCTGTAACTAGCCTTTAACCTGACTGATGGTCCTTTCTTGTACCTGGACTAACAATAGTATCTTTACCATTTTTTTTCTTCTAAAGATATTTTCTCTGAAAACAGTCTTTGAACTGACTTTCTTTGAAGAGTATTCCCATATAACAAATCCCAAAAACCGTAACATGAGTTCACAATAAATTAATCCAACAAGTTTGCTTCAACTCTGTCAAAGACCAAACTAACGCCACAATAACAATAATTTTGTTTATCTAATACAGATTCTAGCATACATCCTCTCTGGCAAGAAATATATCATTTAAGCCTTGAATTCATTTAAATCATACACATTCGATTTACAGACATTTTTAATATTATTGTTAACTTTTTACTAAAATGTTTAATAGATACTAATATTGTAAATTTTCAATTAAGTAAAGCTTGCCAATTTTTAAATTCTCATAAGAAAGCTTAATTGGAATTTTCCATAAAAACTTTCAAGATCAGCCTCCCTGGTGGCACAGTGGTTAAGAATCCGCCTGCCAATGCAGGGGACATGGGTTCGATCCCTGGTCCGCAAAGATCCCACATGTCGCAGAGCAACTAAGCCCGTGCACCACAACTACTGAGCCTGCACTCTAGAGCCTGCGATCCACAACTACTGAGCCCACGTGCCACAACTACTGAAGCCCATGCGCCTAGAGCCCGTGCTCCGCAACAAGAGAAACCACCGCAATGAGAAGCCCACGCACCGCGACGAAGAGTAGCCCCCGCTCATCACAACTAGAGAAAGCCCACGCGAAGCAACAAAGACCCAGTGCAGCCAAAAATTAATTAATTAATTAATTTAAAAACTTTCAAGATGTGCCAAAAGAATTTCCAAACTACAAAAGGCAAAAGAGTGACGTTACTGACCCAAAAATTGGTATCTTTCTCCTTATGCTGACAAAACAACAGAATTTATGAATAAGAGGAATTATTTAATCTCTGGGGTGATAAGAGTTCTGTATCTTGATTGTGGTGGTGGTTACAGAATCCACATGTGATAAAATGGCAAAGAACTATACATACACATAGTACCAATGCCAATTTCCTGGGTTTAATATTGCACTAAAGTTATGTAAGATGTAACCATTAGGGGAAACTGAGTGAAAGGTACAGGGCCCTCTATACTATTTTTGCAACTGCCTGTGAATCCATAATTATTTAAAGATTCCACTTATACGAGGTACCTAGAATAGTCAAATTCATAGAGTCAGAATGTACATTGGTAGATGCCAGGGCCGGGGTGTGGGGAGGAGGAATGGGGAGTTAGTGTTTAAAGGAGACAGAGTTTCAGTTTAGGAAGGTGAAAAATTTGGGAGATGGATGACGGTAAGAGTTACACAACAATGTGAATGTACTTGGTGCCACTGAACTGTAAAGTTAAATATGGTTAAAATAGTATGTTTTATATTATGTGACTTTTACCACAATAAAAAAATATTTTAAAAAAGTAAATAAACAATTTTTAGTTTAATTAATAACAAAAATACCACAAATATAAAAAAATTAACCTAAATACCCTGTTTAATAGACTGGAAAACTGAGACCTAACCAGGTAATACACACAAACTTTCACAGTCAATAACAGAGTAAAGGCACCTAATTGATATGCTGTTGACTAAGGAACATAAGATTAGAAGTAACCACTAAGGAACATAAGATTAGAAGTAACCAATCACTTGTGGCCATTAACAATATCTTGTTTTACGGAAGATAATCAGGTCGGTTGATGCCTAGGTTGCATTAAAATGCAATCAGTATATATATTTTTTAACTATTATACTTTATTTAAAGGAAAAAACTTTTTCTGAGGGGAAAAAATCTCAAAAGAAATTTATATTTAACCTTAGAACTTCCACGTTTGAAGGAATATGAGTTTTTTGAAGAGCATGACACAGTATTCCAAATAAGATCATGCCATCTTTTCAAAGAGGTCTTCCTCACACAACAAAGTGAACAGCAACTATTCTTGTCCCTAATGGTTCTAAACAGCTACAACGTAAAACTAAACACAGGCTATCTTTGACTCCAGAAAATGGATTTTCAACCAAATAAAGATAATATTCAGAATAGCTACTTTCAAGTTCCCCACAGTGAACAATTATGTTTCACGAAGGCAAATGCTGGCTAAATTAGTGGTTGCAAACTACAGTCATAATACAGCCTCCTACAAAAATTACATTCTAACGTCTGAACTGATACCTTAGCTATCATCCTGCTTCCTCTACACAATCATTTTGGGTAACATTTATCCTTATGAGACTCAGTTTGGTGAAAACAGGGCACTCTTTCTCCTCCTTGAGAGGAATGCGACACAGATGTAAATCAGCATATGTATATCATCTACCACTTTGGAAAATCAACTGAAGCGGTCAGGCCACCCAACCTCAAGTATAAACATCAGCGTGTAAATAAAACTGATGTCTGTCTAAAGTGGCTTCCAGATCATACAATGCAACTATGCAATTGTTCCAATAGCAATGTAAAGAAAACACATTACCTGAAATGGACACATTACCTGAAATGGAACAAGGATTCAGATTTGTGGGGGGGGAAAGTGAAAGAAGCTACACAAAGTTAATAGGTCTTCAATGAAGTTACTGAGAAGATAAGAAAAGTCAGATTAACAAGGGGAAATCTAGGTTACAAACATAAGAATGTATTAATGGGGCTAGAAAAGTGAATTTTAAAATTGTAGCCTGAATTAGGCAGTAATTTAACTAATATTACTTTTTACTTTGGGAGAAAAAAATAGAAGCCAGAGAATATGGAAGCATTCTTCACATAGCAATATACTTTAAAGTTCACAATTCTTTACTTTTGACAACTGCAACTCTCACAGATTAACACCCAACCCTCCTTATCTATACTAAAGAGGCTTGTTTGGCCTACCAGCACTTTGGCATGGCTAAGGCATAGGGTCTGGGATTGGTAATGATAAATTATAAGGCAGGAACCAGAACATAAACTATCTGGTATAACATGGTAATTATATAGTTAACATTTACGATATGCCAAGAGCAGTCTAAGGACTCAACATCATTGTAAGGGCTCACAATAATCCTATGAAATAAGGAGTATTTATTCCCTTTCAACAGATGAGAAAACGAAGGCACAGACAGATTAAATCATTTGTCTAAGGTCACATAGCTAGTAAGTGGCAGAGCCAAGATTTGGACACAGGTGGAATGATAGTTTGGATTTATCTGAAAGGCTAAGGAGCCAATGAAGGATTATAAGCAAAGGAAGACCAATATTCAAATTCACATTTTATTTTAGCAAGATCAGGTAGGAGTGAATAACTACTAAGGAAAAAAACTGAAACCTCAAAATTAGTTAATAGACTGACGAGGAAAGACAGAAATGCTGAAGGCCTCAATTAAGGGAATAGCAATAGAATGAAACTACTTGAATAGATATATACAGAGGATATAAAATCAACTTATGATTAGAAAAGGGAGAGTGAGGATGATTCCAAGGCTTCACTGACTAGGCCCAAGCCAACAGCTTCTCATTTTAATCATACTATTACTTTATCAAAAGCAGAAAGGTTTAGTATTAAATCATCCTCATATCAGCAATAGCCACAGTATTTGACTTTCTCCTCTCTGAAAAATGTGACTAAATAACTTACAATTACTGCCACTTGGCAACTCCACACTAATTGTTTAATATGCATACAGTAAAGACAGCTATTAAATATTTTCAATAAATGACACACAGACCATCACTGAACATAACATGGACAGAGAAGCTACAGAGAATCTGTGAAATTTAGTAAACGTTCTTATAATCAGCACTTTAAATTTAAGAAAAACCTAAATGTCCTTTAAATGGATTAGAATCATTTTACCACTTATAGGAAGAGGTGTGTAGACACCTCTTTTAAGATTCAAAAAAAGTAAAACTCATTACTTCAAAGTTAAATCGACTAGGTTCTTTTTTCCCCTTCTGTCTGTAAATGTAAACAAACAAAAAAACCCCACTATCCTTATAGCCCAAGTCAAGGATCTGTAAATTACTACATTAGGATTATAATAACCACTGGAAAAACTTACTGCAACTTCAACCTTGTTACCACTGTAAGGGTAAAACTATGCTAAAGCCAGGGCCTTCCAGTAACTAAATGCTCTTGGAAAGTGTCCAAAACAATGTATAGTAAATTTCCAATTTGTCTCATCTAAGATCAAGAAAAACAAGTTATCTAAAGCACTGGGTTATATTTAAATAGGCTCTATGAGTTTTACATCACATTATCTCTCAGAAAATCTATACTCTTTACTTAGGATGGGACCTAAGACCAGTAAGTCACCTGGGGGGTAGGGGGTGGGGAGGGGAAGTTGCACCTAGCAATTTAATCACATATTACTTAATATTATTTTCAGAAAAATTTCAATACCACTAGCTTTCTTTTTGAGAGAAACAGATTTTGGCAGAATCTGCTAAAATCATGGTTTGCAGTGATACTGAAAATCTCCATAGCTTCTATAACGTGGACAACGTGGTGGTGCTTACTCTGGTTTCTAGCTTGAGCCGTTTTTTAGAGCCTCCTATTATTTGTGGTTCAGATTCCTTTTTTATGGGTTGCATGCCTGATAGATATACACCACTATCATACAAAAACAAACATAAAGGTGCTTTATATATGTGAGTGCATATGTGAATGTACATACATGACACTTTAGACAAGCTGTGATTTCCACTCATAAACAACTTTTTTTTATAAAGTTCTAAACTGAGAAGTAAAAGCCAACAGTTAAGAAAATAATCTAACCATACAGCAAAGGGAGCTGTAAAATTAATTCTGGAAGCCAAAAAAACCTAAATAAAGCAGGTACACAAAACAAACCCAACCTATTTTCACTGAGCATTTTTAAGTTTACCTATAAATGTTAACATTTTTTAAAAGTTGAGGAGTATACCAACTTTCATTTACGAAAAATGACACCCTAGGATAAATTTCTAATTCCCAAGAGAAATAAGTCAAGTTTAAAGATCTGCATACAAAAATAATAGAAGAGCTGCAAAGAAATGAATCGAAAAAGCAAACATGGTTTTACAGGAAACATGGAAGCTATCTGAAACATTAAAAGTGGAATGGACTTATTATCAATATAACAAACAAAAGATCCAAAATGAACAAATTAAGCATAAATACTCCCCATGTGTTTAACTTCTTCTGAAACAAGCAATGCCATACCAATCAATACTTGCCACAAATATTGCCATAAATTGGTCACTTCTATCTTTTTAAATGATGAAACAATGAAAGGTTTGTTGAAATATATTTATAACTTACCAATACTGAGCTATTAAGTTTCTATTAGTGACGCTTCCACTAAGGATTTGTGCTAAAAAGACTGAAATCTATTCATACAGCAGTGAAAAATGAAGCCTCACTAAAGACATTCAATATAAAGCTGACCCCTAAAGGCTCCTTGATGCACGTTTGCAACCACAGTATTCACAGTATGCAGTACACTAGCAACAGATTGGTTAAAAACAGTTTGGATTTTCAACCTCCCATCATAGAGGCAACATTTTTAGAAGCAGTCACATTAAATAAATATGTCTTTCACAGTTACGGGATGAAATTTTAAGCTTGACAGGCACCAATGCCCTGATTTTCTACTTTTTTCGTAAACCATATGACTTCCACATGCTGAGAACGTATTATGCTTTAACCTGCAGTAAAGGCTTTACAACATTTTAATGCTCGGTGCCTAAAATGCAACAGAAGCACCCCACCCCATCGAATACAAGGAATATATCTGGTTTCAACAAAACCACTAGTCAGAAAAAGTTTAATGAACGCCTTTCCCAGTAAGTAACTTTGCATTTCCGTAGAGGAAAACAAACAAAAAGAAAATCTGAGGTGAGGGTGGGTAGAAGAGAAAATCTTCTTATATTTTAATATTTTTCCAACTCTTAACAAACATTTTAGTTTTTTTATTTCTAAAATAATTATTGAACATTTTAAAACACTATGTCTAATAGAATATCTTTCAGCAGAAAAACACTCTATTATGTAGTTACACAGGATTTTTCTCCAGTTTTTGCAAAGTAACATTTCAGGCTAAAATAGAAGGTTAAAACAAATAATTCTGGAAATCCTAGTCTATAGCAAACTGAAACCTCAACTTTATATCAACATATTGTATGTTCTAAATTTGAGATTTAGAATACACATCAATTTTTTTTTCTATTCAGGTCAATCTAAATATATATGCTACCTCATGTTTATAGACAGCTTATCTGTGTGAATGACCAACTGCAGAAATTTCAAATCAAAGGTATAAAACATACCATAAAATTACACACTATGTGACTTTCAGTTTTTATGGTATCTAAGGTCCTTTACTGATAGGTTCAAGAATTGATAAGTTTGGATATGTAAATATGTAAATACATTAAATATGTAAATACATTAAATTCTCAGCAGTCAAAAGAGAAATTATGCCAAATCCTTTAGTTATTTAAAAGTCCATTACACTAAAAATCTGTGACAAAAGAATGGTTATTGAAAAACTTATATTTCAGACCGAAAGAAGTACAAATTATATTATCTTAAATCTCCTGGTGTAATGTTTATAAATATTAAAGACTGTGAGAAACAAGAGATGTTGCAATCCTCTTTCCTTTATAACTCCAATTGAAACTCGGAAGAAAAAAAAATCAGAATTCAAATTTGCCAAACTTGACTTATACACATAATTCAACTAGATCTATCTTAGTTGTGCAATTTTAAAATAAGTTTAATGCAAAGCACTGCGATCTTGATGTGATAATTACCTGTGGAAGAAATGCAAAATAAAAACAAATGCAGGTCCTTTTCATCGAATGATGCATTTTACAACAAAACCAGTAAAAGCACAACCACGTAGCACAAACTAAATAAACAGGCACAGGAGGCAGCATGTCCATCCAGGAAGAGAAATGTACCACGCCAAGAAAGAAAGGAAAGAAGGAGGGAAGGAAGGCAGACAGGCAGACAGGCAGGCGGGCAGGCGGGCGGGCGGGCGGGCAGGCAGGGAGAGAAGACAGAGGTTTCTATACCTGCAGGATCCCAGAGAAATGAACTAGTCACATCACTCTCTCCTACATGATACGTACGGTTTTTAAAGTTCCAGGGTAAATTAAAACAGCAACCACTCTATACCACCATTCAACTTTCCATAGTACAGTATCTTTAATGCCAACTGCATTCTCCTCTTCACTCACCCAGTGTTTCCTCTCTCTTCCATACCAGCTTTCAGACAAATGCGAGACAGAACAGGGTGGGGTAGAAGAAAAATACAAGCAGCGCCTTTCCGCTACTCCCCCCGCACCTCCAACAATTTCCAACAGTTCTTCCTACTACGAAAATAAGTCGCCCTATCTCAGGATACACAACAGTCATTCTGTGTCTTCAGTAGACACACAGAGGCGCGTACACATGGCAGCACTCCCGAAGCCCCACCCCCAGGCCCCCGAATCTTAAGTACTGTTTAATCTATTGAACGCGAAGACCACAGAGAGATCCCTCCACCTACTGTTTTGGGGTGAGGGTGGGTGGAGGACTCCTTTCAAAGTAGCCCCAACAGTGTAACCAAAACACGGTTCCGGAATAAAATATTAAGAACAATTTTCCTTTCCCACCTATCTGCCGACTTCAGTATGCAAAAAGCCATCTCCACACACCCGCATCTCTCCAGGGCTCCTGCCCGGAGTTCGGGGTGGAGATGCGTCCCGGGAGGCGGGGAGGAGTGTGAGCGGGCGATGGGACACAAACGAGTCGCTCACCGCGGCCACCCTGCGCCGCGTCGCCAGCCCAGAGGTTCAGGACCCGCACCTCGCGCACGCCTCTCCGCCCAGGCCCAGCTAAAAGCTCCGACTCCGGCTCTCGAACTTCCTCTCCGGAGTCATTTATTCAAGGCGAACACATCACCCAAGTACACGTCACCCAGTTTCAAACACAGTTCTGCACCCCAAACAAACCCACACACCTCAAATTCCCCTCACAGTTTCCCAAACTCCAAACAAGAGACCCCCACCTCCAGGATTCAAACCTTCCGCCCATCGGGGAGGCAACCAGGAGGAAAGAGTTGGGGAGCAACCGACGCCTTTCCATTACCGCCCCCACAAACTGCCCCACCCCAGACCCTGCGTCCGGGTCGCCCCCGTCGGAAGCCCCCCGCTTCCTCCCTCCACTCAGTCGGGCCGCTTAAGAGACCCATCCCCAGCCCACTCACTTTCTCCCCCAAATCCCTCCAAAAAAAAAAAAAAGTGAAGAGAAAGAAGTGAGGAAAGAGACTTGAGGTAGTCCGGCTTCCAAACCGCTCGACTCACCTCAGAATCCTTGCTGAGTTCTCTCCGCCCGGCACAGCCCCCTCCCCAACGTCCCGGTACGAAGGGCTGAGGTAGGGAGGAGGGGAAAGCGGGAGGGGGAGGGGTGTCTTCCGCGTGGGGCGCCCGTCGGGAGGGGACTGGGGAGGGGTTGAGGCCGGCGCAGGAAGAGGAGAAGGGGGAGGGGAGGCCCCTATCTCCCAGTCTCCCCCTGAAAACCTCCCTTGTCTCAATCACATCAGACTGACTGTCTTTGTCTGGCTGACAACCGCCATATTGATATCAACAGCCCCGCTCCCACCTGCTGCCGCCTAGCGGCCCTGGGAGTTGTAGTTCCTGCCTCCCTTGAGTAAAGGCGCCGGACCGGGCGTCCGGAGGCCCCAGAGAACTACAGCTCCCGGCAAGTACCGCGCCCATCCGCCTTCCCACAGGGAGGAGGGGAAAGGGGCGCCAAAGCCGTAGGGACTACACATCCCAGAATACCATGGATCCCGGGCCCAGAAGGGGGACATGATATCATGCTGGGGTGGAGAGGGAGGATGAATTGGCGGCTGGGATGAATTTGAGCTGACGGAAGGAGGTATTCTGAGAGGAAAGGGAAGAAAAGGAAAGACGACCACAGTTCCCATGATGCACGGAGAGATTACTACATTTCCCATGATGCAGCGGGGGGGGGGTGCGTAGGGAAGAAAGACTGCATGTCCCGCGATGCTCTCGGCTGGCCGGTGGCGGAGATTGAACCGGAAGACGCTTTCTGGGTCTGAGGAGTGGAGTGACTGGTATTGAACAGCCAAAAGTCCAATATGAAACTGGTGAGTCTCTGCTCCTAGGTCAGAGGGCATATCCTTTTGGACTTCGTCGTTTCCACCTTGGGAAGGGAACCGTCGCGGAGGAGGGGTGTCAGTTAGGGACTAGAAAGTGGGGTGGACTAAGGAAAGCTACTGTTTGTTGCTGAG
This sequence comes from Tursiops truncatus, assembly GCF_011762595.2. Taxonomy (NCBI): domain Eukaryota; kingdom Metazoa; phylum Chordata; class Mammalia; order Artiodactyla; family Delphinidae; genus Tursiops; species Tursiops truncatus. Next base: position 10,326,626 of record NC_047039.1, read on the forward strand.
GAGTTTGAATCCCACCCCCGACCCCCCGTAACTGCCTGGTCTTATTCATTCCTTGGCGGGTCCCTTTGGTTAGATAAGAGATTGACTCTGTCACCTTTCTTCACATACAAACTAACATTGGGCTTAATGAACCAGTTCTGATTTGTTTCTCAGCTGCCACGTGAGTGTTATAATGGGTTAATTTCTTTCCATGAGATTGGCACTTGATTAGCGTTTCTTCCTACGGTTGTTGAGAAGGCTTTGGTTAACATATGAACAGAGTTTAGAAAATACTGGGCAGAGCGTAATCTCTTATTAAATTTTCCGTTATAGACTCCTAACTGCCCTTGCTTTTAAGAGAAGGACGAGGTCAGGGTGTGATCTTGGAGGATTTGAATCTTAAACCCTGTGTAAGATGGGCTGCGAGGAAGTGTTAAGGCGTTCCAGTCTAGAGCTGTAAGGGACTGCGTGAGCCAAGGTTAGATGGAGCATGCCAGGATACCTGGAAAAGTCTTTGCATCACAAAACTCAAACATTTGGCTTATAGGAAAGCTGCTCAGGCCTTTGTTTTGAGCCATTTTACTCTGTGCACACAGATTTAACTAGTTTACTCCAACTGTATGGGATTAGTAATAGCATAATTAGAGTAGAGAAACAGGTGTGAGATGCTGTTTCTCAACCTTTTAAAATTCATGTTCCTGCAGCCAAGTGTTGTCAGGCTTTACTTTCTGTAGTTTTTGTAGAAAAACAAAAGGTTTCTTTTCTTAATTATTTGAGCATGCTTTTGCAAAGTGCACGTGTACGTACACACACACGCTACAGGCATATATACTCTGCACAGTGTCAGCTGTTTTCTGAGAAGTCAGAGAAAGTATTAAAAGTGAATTCAACTCCAAAACTGTCTCTATCTACAGCTGTTTTAGGTAAGGAGAAGGGCACAGATCAGTAAACCTTGAGAGTAACAATTTGCTCCTGGGTCAGTTTAGGAAACATTTAAAAATGCAGAATTGAAAGTCACCACCCTTGCTCTAAAGAAGCATGCAATCTAATGAAGAAGATACAAAGGTAATGAAAAAGTTATAATTCACTGTGTTCGTGTTCAGGGTTTGGGGATTGAGAGGATAATGAGGGTGCATGGGGAGTGTGAGACAGTTCCTTGGAAAGGTGACTCTTTAACTGATAAGAAGGGTGAGTAGGCTAGGACCTTCTTGAAGAGGGTTCAGTTTATAGAAGCAACAGAACTTGGCACCAGAATGGTTGAAACACATACCATGTTTCCTCAATAAAAAATAAACACAATTGGTGTGCTTGGTGCAAAGGCAGGCAAGTGGGAAACAGTTTTTTTCCATAACAACTCATTTGCTGAGGGTATCAGAGAGTTAGGGTTTAGTTTACATATACTTTGGTTTGCTTATAAACTCCTCCTGCTTATGTTATTTAAAGATGTGAAAACGTGGAAAAAAGTAGAAACTCACTTTTTTTCCTTTAAGAACCATAAAATGCCTCAGAGGAAGAGGAAGTATTGTCTATACTCCCTCCCTCTTTACTTGTCATCCACGTAGTACATAACTAAAAATCATTTGGTAGTTGATGATTTATAATGCAGAATATCTTTCAACACAGCAAAGTGGTTTCAAAAACATAAGCACATTAGCACTCAGTAAGTTAGACTTCTTTTTTGTGTCATGCCTCCCACAGAGTTGGAATAAATCCTCCATGGCCTAAAAATTTTAACTTTGTGTACTGCATCAGAAATATGTAGTAAGCCATATTTTGTATTTATATCATGAAACACAGAAATACATTTTATCAAGCACATTCTTGTTTTGGAGATGATGGCTTCTCCAAATATCCATCCCACGCACAATCTATGACCACATCTTGTTGATTCTGCAGTTCTTGAACTGGTCTGTGTCTCTTCAGTCCCACTAATACTCCCTTTGTACGGGCTCTTTTCACTTGACACTTGGATTTCAACAAGGCCTTCTAACTGGTCTCCCTGCACTCAGTCTCAACACCCTCCAATCCATTCTCTACCCGGTGTCCCAGAAGTTGCTTGAAATTGCAGCGTTCCCTAAAACCCCTCAGTAGCTTCCTTTGCCCTAGGATAAAGTCTTAACAATTCTTGACCTACCTGGTCCTCCCAACTTCTCCAGCCCTCCTCTCCCTTGATCTCCTCATTCCAATTATATTGCACGTCTTCCAGTTCCTTGAACTCCCCCTGCTCTCTTTTTTTAAAATTAATTAATTAATTAATTTCGGCTGCACCAGGTCTTAGTTGCAGCATGTGGGATCTTTAGTTGTGGCATGTGGGATCTAGTTCCCTGGCCAGGGATCGAACCCGGGTCCCCTGCTTTGGGAGTGCGGGGTCTTAGCCACTGTGCCACCAGGGAAGTGCCCCCCACCCCACTCTTTCGCCTCTGGGACTTGAAATCTGTTCCATTGCCTCCACTTCTTTTTTGCCTGACTTATATATTTCTTTATATATTTCAGATCTCTGTTTAAATAGCACTTCTTCAAGGTTTCCTTGAATTAAGTACCCCTGTTTTGTGCTTCCATGGCACACTTCCTTTTTTATGGCACTTGTAATTATTGGTTTTATGTCTGTCCTCCATCTTGTGGATTCTTGAATTCCCAGGGCCCGACGCATTGTGTGATGCCACTAAATAGTAGTTGAATAAATAATTCTTGAAAGATTGTCAAGGTCTGTTAATATTCTTGAGAAAAGATTAAGGGGTGAAGTCAAAACATTACAATAAGCAATAACCATTGGAGTGAAAAAGAATGATTGCTGCCTTTTATGGAGCACTAACTGTGTGCCAGGCGTTGTGCTAGGGAGGTACTTGCTATTTAGTGTCACATTTTATCCTTTGGTCTAGATGATAGTGTTCCCATTTTATGGAAGAAAAACTGAGCCTTCAGGAGATGAAGTGGCTCGAAGTTACACACATGAAAAGAGTGGTAGACCCAGGATCTGAACCCAAGATTCCTTCCTCCAGAGTCTGTTGCTTAATGAGGGCAGGGACTCTGGTGCTTTGCACAGGGACCAGCACATGCTGGGTTATCTCTCACAGAAACGAAGCCAAAGTGCAGACTGAGAGAAAGTTCATTCAAGGATATTTTCTAAATTAGCTTTAAATCTGAGTTTGGCTGAATTAAGATCTTAAGAAAGATTATTGGTAAAAAACTAAACTCTGGGGACTTCCTTGATCATCTAAAGGGCTCCATATCAGAGCATACTAGTTGAGTGCCCAGGTTGGTGTCTATACTACCCAATTTAGCCTCTGTGATGCCATTTATAGTTCTCTAACCTTACCCATCACTGTCTTGGTGGCTTTTCACACACCCAAAGGAAGACACTGGATGCCAATATAATGTAATCCTTGGATAGCTCCTTCTTAGAGAGATACCAGCTCAAAGGATTTTAATGACTGTCTATAATATCAGGCAGCTTTATTTAACTAAGGAAAATTAATTGGCACCTTCAATTAATCAGAATAATTTTGAAAGGAACAGGAAAATTAGGAACGTGTCCTCTAAATTAGCACATTTTAGAGCATGTTCTGCTTTTAGTATACATTGAGCCTAATTGGGTGCACCCTGATGGCCAAATTCAGCAAAGAGTAGAAACTAGAATTCACCTGGGTCTTTAACAAAAGACCATGAGACAAAAAAAAAAAAAATACCGAATACATTGACAGAAATTGAATTTGAAACATTATGGCCAGGAATTTAGTCATTAAAATAGATGAAGGTTAAAGTGAATAAAATGATAAGCAGTTCAAGAATGCATCGTGTGTCATACTTCCTATAGATAGTTCCAGTGATGGAGAGAATCTTCTAGTTTATTCAGTCAACAAAGATTTTATTATACAACCACAGTATACCTTTGGCATTCAAAGTTTTAATACTTTCCATTCTAACTATTACATTTGACCCCAAAGATCGATGACAGGAAATTATTTGTAATTTTGCTGAGGCACAAATTTGAATGTGCCTTTAAGATGAATGACAGGGGCTTCCCTGGTGGCGCAGTGGTTGAGAGTCCGCCTGCTGATGCAGGGGACACGCAGGAGACATGGGTTCGTGCCCCAGTCGGGGAAGATCCCCCATGCCGCTGAGCGGCTGGGCCCGTGAGCCATGGCCGCTGAGCCTGCATGTACGGAGCCGCAGCGGGAGAGGCCACAGCAGTGAGAGGCCCGTGTACCACAAAAAAAAAAAAAAAAGAAGTTGAATGACAATCCTTAGTGAATGAGCCTGATTGCCTCAGAATCCAGGGCTCTCTGCAGTTCTTGTGGCCCACTTGTTAAAGGTCTGAAAGAAAGGTCACTTAAACGCTTGTTACGTTATACTTTTTGAATTTGATGAAGGAAATTATATGCTGTAGTTTTATTTACAAATTTAAAGCCTCAAGAAGGCCTTGAGGTATATTCTTTGGTGGTCTATGCTCCTCTATGAAAATGCTGTTTCATTACTACTGGCTTTGGGGGGTGGCGGGGAGGCTCAAACTTAACTCACCATGTCTCTTAGGAGAACAGGTGGAGCAAAGCAGTGGATCCATGGGCCGCTTCCAGCGGAGGACAAGTAAAGCACCAAGTGGAATTGTAGATTATAAAGAAAATATTGGCTTGAAAGGGGCAAATCCTGCTCCAAGGTCAATTTAACAAATCATTAGAAAGGGGTGTGGTTAATCCTCACCTTGCATCTGAGTGCGATGAATTCTTCCTGCAGTTTTCAGACTTGCAGAATCCTTTTGGCTTCTTAGGCTTTGGATCAGGAACAGAAAATTTCTCGCTGTAAAGTACAAACACTCGCAATTTTACCAGGACTTAATTCACCTATTTCAGTACAATTGTTAAAATGTCAACCTGATTTCACTATCTTTTCTGTGTTTCTCTTTGCTGGTTGATTAGAGTGCCCTCGTGTGTCTTTATGATTTAATATCATTTCAGGTTTTAGAAAGGTCATGTTTTATCATCACCACCTCAGTGTGATAGGTTTTTTCCCTTTAGAATGCTTTCCTCAAACTCTGAAAAGTGACATGAGGCCAAATCACAGACATTGTTCAATAGAGCTCTCAGGTAAAACCGACTATTTTAGTCTTGGGCATTTCAAAGTCCTAATGGTTACCCTGAAGATTAAATCTTTTATACTTAAGGCAAAAAATATATATAGCAAGGTTTTTTTCAGTAACAGTTGACTTGAAAAGAAAATTTTATATTTGCATGTAATACATATCGTATGACATACAGAACAAGCATGACAGCATTGCTGTTACCTATAACTGCAGTAGCACATTTGTTTTGTGACTGGCTTACTCTGGGTACTCAAATCCCTCTGCCATTTGCTCTGATGATCCGCAAAGTGTACTTGAAGGACAAGGGCCAAGAATGCATCATGGCCACAGAACTCAGTAAAACCTAGCATTCCAAATGGAAAGTTCTCTCCTGGCTTGCTGAATACCAGCAGAGGTCCAGGGGTAAACTGCTCTTCAGTCATCATCATTAATTTATTCATTCAACAGATCTTCCTGAACACCTGCCTCTTCTGTGCTATGCATTACCCAAGGTACTAGGCATATTCCAGTGAAGAAAACGGATTTACTCTCTGCCTTTATGGAATGTAAAGTCCAGCGGGCTTACTGTGCAGTTCAAACAATATTGCAGTGAATTTTCTGATGTAGTGATATTGTTGGGCCCTGGCTCAAGTAGTTTTTGAATATAATGCTTCAAAATGTATTTAATTGTATCTTAGAAGATGCCTTCTTAAAATTGTAACAGACATGGCCAATTTGCCCACTGGTTTACCATTGTACCAATCATGTATAAGAATACATTTCCCCACTCTTGCCAGGGATGCCATCTGTTTCTTTACTCTTACTATGGGTCTTACTAATGTAACCATCTTCTTTCGTCAATCCTCACACCCTCTTGTCTCTTAGACTTTGGCTATATTTAGTAAAAAGTCCTTACAGTAGTGATGTATGGATGTGGGAAAATGTACCAAAAAGAGGAGCAGATTTCTTCAGATAAAAAAGTGGTGCCTTGAGAATCTTTAAAAGGAATTTTTCAAAGAACCTCTGGTGTTGCTTTGAAAATGCTGATGCGTGGGAGCAGTAGTTGTTATTATAAGTATTATGGGGTCCGGCAGATTGGAGAGGCAGCTGGGTCAAGTGTGTGTAAATGGCAGAGGAGACCTCCGTGCCCCCCAGAAAGGAAAGGGATGACCGGTGAGATGAAACTAGGAGTTGGCATATCAGGAAGGGCTAAGTCAGAAGGACAGATGTCAGAATTTGCGGGGATCCTGAGAAAAGGCAAGAATGCTAACAGAAGATGAAGGGGAATAGGAAAGACCGTAGGAGAAAGGAGTTAGCTTGAAAGCCCCAAGGGGCTCGGTGGTCAAGACTAAATTCCCAGCCTGTGGTGGGAATTTTACTGTGAGGAAACAGGAAGTTTAAATTGCCCCTGATTGACCATATATCTGAAGGAAATGCCCTAAGTGTCTAAAACATTTTAATTTATTGAAAGCACAGCTGAATGAACTTTAGTTCTCTCAAGGATAGATAATCAGATAGATGATGTTCAAGAAAGCCATTCTTTAATAGGAATTGTAAAACTAACACCCTTTTTGCCCTTAAGGTGCAGTTTATTTTTCATCACTCATGCTTATGAATGGGGTGGGGGAACGTGAATAATAAAAGGTCTTGCATAATCTATTCTTCAGATTTATGGCCTAAGCAGAGATTGGCTTTTCTTAAATACAGTATTTCTGCATTTTTCTATTCCAGTAAAATAGAGAAAGGCATAATTAGATGTTCTAATTTAATAAGTCTTCCTTCTCGTATGTTTTCTCAGTGTATGAAAATACAGGTAAACAAGTAGTATTAATAATATAAAGGATATTATTATAATTGTTGCTTTTTATTAACATTTTTTAAATAACTTTATTGAGGTATAATTAACATACCACAAAACTCATACATTTAAAAGGTACATTGCAGTGACTTTTAGTAAATTTAGAGTTATCCAACAATCACCACAATCCAATTTTAGAATATTTTCGTTACTCCAAAAAGATCCCTTGTGCCCATTAGCAATCCCCATAACTACCTCCAGGCCCAGGCAACCACTAATCTATCTTCTGTCTTGTAGATTTGCCCTTTCTGGTCATTTCATATGAATTGATTCATGCAATATGCAGTCTTCTGTGTCTGACTTTTCATTTAGCATAGTGTTTTTGAGGTTCATCCATGTTGTAGCATGTATTGCTCAGTAATATTCTATATGAATATGTCACATTTTGTTTATCCAGGTACCAGTTGATAGACATCTGGATTGTTTCCACTTTGGGGCTATTAATATTGTGCGGACATAAGTTTTTATTTCTGATTTCTCCATGTTTTCATTTCTTTGTCTTTCATGATTACACTGGCTAGAACCTCCAATACAATATTGAATAGAAGTGGTGCAAGCAATGGTGCCAGTCTTTTTTCCCCTTCCCAGTCTTAGGGAGAAAGCATTCAGTCTTTCACCACTGAATACAATATGAGCTGTAGGTTTTTCATAGTTGCCCTTTATCAAGTTGATGATGTTCCCTTCTGTTCCTGGTTTGTTGACCATTTTTATCATGAATGGGTCTTGGATTTCATCAAATGCTTTTCCTTTGTGTATCAAGATGATCATATGGTTTTTGTCCTTTATTATATTAATATAGTATATTAACTTAGTTGAATTTTTAATGTTAAATCAATCTTGCATTCCAGGCATAATTCCCAGTTAGTCATGATGTAGAATCCTTTGTAGATCTTGCTGGATTTAGTTTGCTGATATTTTGTTGACGATTTTTGCATATATATATATATATATATATATATATATATATATTCATGAGAGAAATTGGTCTGTAGTGTTCTTATGATGTCTTTGTCTGGCTTTCGTATCAGTAATATTGTTCTCATAGAATGAGCTGGGAAATGTTCTCTCCTCTAGATTCCAGAAGAGTATGTGTGAAGAATTGGTATTTCTCTTTAAATGTTTGATAGAATTCATCAATGAAGCCATCTGGGCCTGGGCTTTTCTGGGAAGATTTTTAAATGACTAAGTCAATTTCTTTACCTACTATAGGTCTCTTCAGATTTTCTCTTTGTGCATTACTTTTTTTTTTTTTTTGCGGTACATGGGCCTCTCACTGTTGTGGCCTCTCCCGTTGCAGAGCACAGGCTCAGCTGCCATGGCTCACGGGCCCAGCCACTCGGTGGCATGTGGGGTCTTCCCGGACCGGCGCACGAACCCGTGTCCCCTGCATTGGCAGGCGGACTCTCAACCACTGCGCCACCAGGGAAGCCCTGTGCATTACATTTTTTTAAAATTGTGATAAAATATACACAACATAAAATTTACTGTTTTAACCATTTTTAAGTGTACAGCCCAGTGACATTACATTCACATTGTTGTGCAGCCATCACCACCATCCATTTCCAGACATCACTTAGCATAATATCATCAAGGTTCATCCATGTTATAGCCTGTGTCAAAATTTCCTTCCTTTTTAAGGCTGAATAATATTCTTTTGTATACCACATATGTTTTATACATTCATCTGTCAGTAGACACTTGGGTTGTTTCCACCTTTTGGTTGTTGTGACTAAAGCTGCTGTGAACATGGATGTACAAAAATCTGTTCAAGTCTCTGCTTTCAAATTTTTTTGGTATACGCCCAGAAGTTGAATTGCTGGATCATACAGTAATTCTAATTTAATTTTCTGAGGAACCAACATACTGCCTTCCATTTTTTACATTCCCACCAGCGATGCACAGGGGTTCTGATTTCTCCACATCTTCACCGTTCGTCAACACTTGTCATTTTATCTTTGTTCGTTTAGATAATAGCTATCCTAATGGATGTGAAGTAGTATCTCAGTAAGGTTTTGATTTACATTTACCTAATGATTGGTGATGTTGAGCATCTTTTTGTGTTTCTTAAAATAGGTAATACATGCACATTGTTTAATTTTTTAAAAATCTGTATACAAGTTTAAAAAAGAGAGAGAGAAGATCCTGTGCCACCTTTATCTTCCTCCCCAAGAGCAATCTCAGTTGTCAGTTTCTTGTGGATCCTTCAGAGATATTCCGTGGAAATACACACATGTGTGTAATTTCCATCGCTTTTTTGTTTTTTACATAAATGGTGAGATACTGCCCACACTAGTTTTGCATATTCCTTTTTCTTTTTAAAGTTAGAAATGCATCTTAGAGATCATTTCATGTCGAAATTTAGAACAGCTTCATTTTATAAAACAGCATGTCCACACCTAATTGAGTCTGCATTTAACAAGATCCTGGGTCATTTGTTTTCATGTTACTTTCATTCTAAACAATGAAATAGTTTCAGTACTCCTTTCAAAAAAAAATTTTTTTTTAATATTTGTAACAGACACTTTGTCTTTTCATTGTCTAAAGGAGGAGTTTAGAATCATGGATGTTAGGCTGGAAGGTAGAGTTCTCCTTCCTCCACATATATCCCTCCCAACTATTTGAGTATCATTCATTGTTACTTAAAGTTTAGGGCATGGTTTTTGTTGCTAATATAATACATAACATGTGAAATTAGTGTCAGCACGGCTCAAAAATATGTTCAAACTTTTGCTAGAAAAAAAAGTCAGTTGCACAGTGTTTTGTTGTTTAGGTATACCGTAATTTAGCTAACCAAACCTTCCTCTGTGAGCATGAGGTTGTTTCCAGTCTTTAGTGATTAGAAATCTCGTCGCATAGATAATCTCTTTTGTGAGCATTTTTGGAAGTGTATCTGTAGGATATATGTCAAAGGGCATATGCATTTTTTATTTCATTTTATTGCCAAAATGCCCCCATCGCGACTTAGAAGATTACACTCTTGCCAGCAGCATATCCCAACTCACCACTACAGTGTTATCATCAAGCTGTCTTATTTTTTTCTTCTGGGAAAGTGAAAAAAATGGTATGTCATTATACTTTTTTATGTTATTTTTCTCTCATTATGTATAAGACGTGGAACATCTTTTCATATGTGTAGAAAAGCACCTGTATTTCCATTTCCTTTTCATCTCTCTTCTCCCCTACTTGATCTATTAATACTACACTGCTAAACTATTTTACCTTCTGTAGCTCCAGAGTGTATTTTAATATCTTGTAGTACTTGTTCCCACTCATTGTTCCTCACTTCAGAATTTTCCAGACTACTCTTCTTTATTTTTCATATAAAATTTAGAATTATTAGTTTCCAATAAAATCCGTTTCATATTTTGCTTGGAATCAGGTTAAATTTACAAAATTTAAGGAGAGAATTGACTTATTTCTTTCAACATATCATTGAGTCTATCTAAGAACAAGAAATGTCTTTTCCGTTATTTAAACCTTTTTTTAAGCATATCTTTTTTGTTGTTATTGTAATTGGAATCTTTTCCTACATTGTTTACTTACAAGAAGGGTATTTCTTTTTTGCATTCTCTACACAGCCCTATGCTGAACTGTCTTATTTTAATATTTAGTAATCTTTCCATTTAATTCTTTTAGGTTTTTAGGTGTATAACTTTGCAGATAATTTTTTTAACCTCATTTTTTTTTCCTGTGGTGTAATTACATTGGCTTATACTTCCAGAATATTTTGGAACAGCAGTGGTGGTCGTAGACATCTGTGTTCTATTTCTGATGTGAGTGGACATGATGCTTGAACTCAACATGGCACTGTTACATTGACTTCTGGCTTGAAATTTTTGTGTATTTTAATTTACATACTACAACTGCTTTCTTGCTCCAAAATTTTCTAGTCACTAAAAAAAGTGAGATTCTTTCACATAGCCCAACAGTAAGTTATTTTCTAAGAGGAAGATCTATTTGTGTTGTATTGTTTGTTCTAGGCAGTTAATTATATCTTGCAAGCCATTTCCAGACTTTTGAGAAAACAATGGTTTTTATAACTTAAAGTCTTAGGTGGTACGTAGCAGACTTGTAGAAGTAAAAGACTTCTATGACCTTAAAAGAAAATTGCAAGGTTTCCTTGGAAAATAGAACAGCCAGAAATAGTTTCTCTCTTTTTGTACTTAAGAGACAGGCCTGATAAAGGCAAGAAATGTAAACAAATTGTCTGTTAAAATAAACATAATTACCACACAAAAAAAATCTGTAGAAACAAAAAGGGATTCAGAGCCCTAGGCAGTGGCTTATTTATTTTAAACTGTATTTGAGTCAAGCTGCATAGATCCAATAGGAAGAAACTGTTGATGAACAACTGTGTGATAGTTAAAACTAACAGATAAGAGAAGCCGTACATCGTACATCATTTGGGTGCTGTGGAGCAAACTAAAGATGAGTAAGACATAGACCTTACCTCTCAGTAACTCACTATTCAACAAACCATAGATAAGTGTACTGTGTATACTATTGATGTATGTGAGTGAGTGTATGTGGTTTTAGTGACAGACTGTGATAAAGGCAATAGTAAGATCAGGATTATGAAAGATGAATTCCACCCAGAGAATCAAAGCTTCCTAGAGAAGTAAAATTTGAGCTGGCCTTGGAAAGTACCTTGGCTGACAAATACATCGGAGGAGGAACATGATGGTCTTATCCCAGGTAGTTCCTACCCTCTTCCCTACCACTCCCATCCCACAAAATAGTAATAATAATAGTAGGAGTGAGAGGAAACTTTGAGAGGTGATAGATACGTTTATAAACTTGATGGTGGTGATGGTTTCATGGATGTATACTTATCCCCAAACTCAGCAACTTATTTATATTAAATACATACATCTTTTCATATGTCAGTCACACCTCAATAGAGTGGTTTTTAAAAAGATTTGGAAGTGAGGTGTTCAGTTTTCCCATAATGTGCATATGCACTTTATATGTTTTTTGTTCTGTAGCAGTGTGTACAAAAATAGACACATTTCTGTCTTCTCACATTCTCCTAATTCATTACTTTAGAATATCAACATTTTTATTATATGTGTGTTGTTAACATCTGAAAGGTTAGTACGTGTGATTGGAGCTCTAGCTCACTGCAGTTGGGACCTTGCTGAGTGTACTAGGAACGAAAGTTAGAAAGGTAGATTGAAGCCACAGTGGTGGACTTGGAATATAAGACTTAGCGGTTTGAGAAGTAACAAAATAAGGATTTTTTTTAAGAAAAAGTTTCAGGGAAGTTTAAGAATTTTTTAACACCTAGAGCCTTTAAATTCATCCCTTCTGAAACCTAGGACAAAGGAGTTAGAAGAACTGTATTTTACACACTTAAAAACTTTGGAATGTGAAATCAAAAAGTATGATTCATTGCAGTTACAGAAAATATTTTTAAAAGTGAAATATAATCAAAACAAGAAGCATTAGGGAGCTTAGCAAATGCATCAAAGTAAATCAAAGTCAGAATTACCTACTTAGGACAAGATTTTTCTGAGCACCTTACAAGGACCTCATAAACAGTAACAGAATTAATAAATACATCAAAAAGTGAAAGGGATCCAGAGAATCAGTGGGACCAGTTGTTGGGCGCCATGTAAGAAGAGTGCCCAGATAGGAAAAAGGAGAGAACGGACACCCTCATTGATTCCTTGACGTTCACCTTTACTGAGAAAGAGTTGGGGAGCCCCATTCCTGCAGACCTGCTAAATGCGTAGAATATTCTTGGTCACATCAACAGGTTGAGTAGAGAGAAATCACCAGAAAGTGTGATGCTGTCCTCAGGGTATTTTTTTAAATAACATTTTCAGATAGTAAAACTAACATAAATTTCAAGTGCGCGTGCAGTTTGATGAATTTTTATCTAGTTATGCATCTGAGTGTGTTCTCTTTCGCGTCTGGCTTCTATAACTCAACACTTCGTTGACCTGAAAGTTTTGAAGGATGAGGTTGTTGCCTTGTTGGTTAAACTGTGTGACCCAGCTGTACATAGCAACCTGGTGGAGGACTGGCAAAGTGACTGTGGGATTACCATCTCCTTGGAGTGTTCTTGAGGGGGCCCTGAGATATTCAGCCTGGCAAAACCTATTTCTGGGCTAGGCAAGCTGCTGCCATTCAATGGGAGATATCAGCTGAGACAACATGGTTTCTTTTATAAAGAAATCCATCCAACTAAACTGTCAGAGTTCTTCAAAGGGACTAAATAAAAGAAAACTTGTTTCTTTAATTCACTTGAAGTTTTAGAATGCTTTTCTCAAAATAAAAATAGCTCTATTATAGAACCAATACATACTCATAAATTTTTTTCTGAATATAATGGAAAGATATAAAGAAGAAAACACAAATCACCTGTAATCTCACCACCTAGAGTAATCACTGTGTAACATTTTGGTATATAATCTCCTATGATGGATGTGTGCACCGATATCCTTTAGTTGCTCTTAGGCTATAAATCTGTTAGGATCAGATTCAGCTCTGAGTGATAAGAAGCCTGAAGTAACCATGGCTTAACAGTTTAGATGTTTGTTTCTCTCTTACAAAGGAAGTCCAGGGGTAAAGAGTCCAGGTCTGTGACCATTAGAGACCCAGGGTCTCCTGCTAGCTTGCTGCCCCACCATCTTCAATATATGCCTTACTGTTTGTGATCCAATGTGAGTTGACCAGCTCAGGCCATCAGAGTCTTTTTCTAGACAGCAGGAAGGAGGAAGGGACAGGGAAAGGCATGCCCCTTCCCTTTGATTATTTCTCAGAGTTGCACACATAGACTTCAATATATTCTTTTTGGCCAGAATTTACATGAAGTTACATGACTACAGTTAGTTGCAAGAGAGACTGGGAAATCTCTATTCCAGGTGGCCATAATTCCAGCTGAGATTTGGGGTTCTCCTGTGAAAGGGCGAAGGGGAATACAGATAATGAGACAACTTTCTGTTACAAGCCTTTCCATTTTGAATGTTCATGAGCTCAATTTGAATCTTTTTATAGTATTACGTTGTATGGATTTATTCTGCTGTTGAACATTTTGGTTTCCATTCCCTACTATCCCACACAATACTAAAGACAACGTATTTTTATTTACATTTTTTTGCACCCATCTGGGTGTTTGCTTAGTGTCAATTCCTTAAGTAAAATTGCTATATATGCACATTTTAAATTTTGATTCAGTATTACTCTTCAGATACTCTTTCCTTTTCACTCAACAGAGGTAAATGAGAGTTTCCATTTCCCCACATCCTCATGATCAGTTTCTTTATCCTGTGCTAGTGTGCGGAGAGAGCATTTTCTCTCAGCGTAGAGAGAGAGAGCCAACAATGTTTGTTCCCAAGCCAACCCCTGTTTTCCTTCCCTCACCCTTAATATTTACTGTCAACACTCCCACCCTTCGTGAGCTTCTATTGGGGGCAGGGGGGGTGTTGCTTTTTATGACAACTCTCTCCTTCTTTACTCATTTTCATGGAAAGCCAAGTCAGAGGACAGGATAAGCAAGAGGGAGCAGCCATAAGTGCCAGTTACCCAGCTGTGGGTGATGTTTAGCCACGCTCCAACCAGAAAGTGGCTTCTCTGTGTTTACCATGCATGCTAGAGATTTGCTGCTCAAGTGGAAAATTAGCCCTCTATTTTATCCAGCTGTGTAGTCAGTGTGACAGTGAGTGCGATTGGCACCTTTAACAGCTCTCCTGCAAGATAGAATCAAGAGACAAAGTGGAAGAAAGTGAAAGATTACCAAATAAAATTGAAATGTATTTATAGAAATTTCTGAGTGTTGGAGGACCTGGCCCAAAATTCTTAGCAGGGATAATAGTTCCAAATTAGGCAGGTTTGGCTCAGTGGAAGCCGGTTTAACTCAGGATGCTGTGGTATCAGGCAGGGATTCTCCACAGAGTGTGCTTTCCCCTTTCCTGCTACACTAAGAATCTTCTTATACACCCTGTTAGGGCATGGCGTGTCTTCTAGCAAGCTATAGTTATCGATGGCTGTAAACGTGTATACTCGGGTGTGTAGGTGCAGAGGAAAGTTCACAAGCCTTGGAAGAGCTTGGTTCCTCATTTTTAAAAGAGGTATTTGGACTAGATTATCTTAGAATCCCTTCCATCTTATAAATCATGTAATTTCTTATTTGCATAGAGCTAGTTATAAAAGAACACAGTGGCATAGATATTTCTTGACTGGTTATATAAAAGACCAAAGAGTTTTGGTTGACCCAGTGAAATGATAGAATAATGAGAGACAATATTTTTGTGTTAAAAGAGAGCTTAGAAATAATCTAGTCGGGACTTCCCTGGAGGTCCAGTGGTTAAGAATCCATGCTTCCACTGCAGGGGTAACAGGTTCTATCCCTGGTTGGGGAACTAAGATCCCGCATGCCCCATGGTGCAGTGAAAGGGAGGGAGGGAGGGAGGGAGGAGGGTGGGAGGAAGGAAAGAAAGAGAAAGAGGGAAAGAAAGAGAAAGAGGGAAAGAAAGAGGAAGGAAGGGAAAGGAAAGGAAGGAAGGAGAGAGAGAGAGGGAGGGAGGGAGTGGGAGAGAGAGAGCAAGAAAGAGAGAAAGAGAAAGAATCTAGTCAAGTCTCCAGATGAAGACATTTGAGGCCCAAATAATTTAGGGATTCGTTTGGATTAACACTAATTTAGAGGCAGAGTTAGAACTAATGCTTTATGACTAGGTTAAAGGAGATGTTGGATACTATGGTGTACAGCTCAGCGTAAGATCTGACTCTGGTTTATTTAAGCTAAAAATAAATTTTCACTTTGGAAAACAGTTTGGTAGTTTCTTAAAAGGTTAAACATATATAGCCTAGCAATTCCACTCTTAAATTTTTACCCAAGGGAAATGAAATTGTATGGCTCTACAAAAATCTGTATGTGAATATTTATGGCAGCTTTATTCATAGTTGTCAAAAACTGAAAACAACAACCCACATATCCATCAGCTTGTGGATGTTATCAATAAACATCTATGGTACATCCATACAATGGAATACTTCTTAGCAATAAAAAAAAGAGTGGGCTATTGATATATGCAACAACAAGGATGACTCTCAAAAGCATTATACTGGTAGTGTTCGAGATTTCCAGTTGCTCTACATCCTTGCCAGCACTCGTCAGTCTTTCGTTTTGACCCTTCTTGTAAGAGTGTAGTGGTACCTCACTGTGGTTTTAATTGGTATTTCTCTAAGGACTCATGTTTAGCATCTCTTCATTTGCCATCCTTATGTCTTCTTCAGCGAATGCCTCCTCACATATTTTACCCATTTTTATTGCATTGTTTATGCTGTTGTTGAGTTGTAAGAATTCTTTTTTTATAAAACATAAAAATGATACTTTATTAATGTGAATTTATTTTCTAAGTTAAAAATCGTTACATTTATGTACCATAAAATCAGTCAATGAGGAAGAATGAGGCTCTTCTGATAAACACAAAAATCTGAAATCAAGGGTCAGGGAACTACCTTCCTGTATTAACATTGAATTTATTTGTGTTTTCTTAAAATAAATTTATTTATTTATTTTTGGCTGTGTTGGGTCTTTGTTGCTGCACGCAGGCTTTTTCTAGTTGTGGCGAGCGGGGGCTACTCTTTGTTGCGATACGGTTGCTTCTCATTGCAGTGGCTTCTCGTTGCGGAGCACAGGCTCTAGGCACTCGGGCTTCAGTAGTTGTGGCATGCAGGCTCAGTAGTTGTGGCTCACGGGCTCTAGAACGCAGGCCCAGTAGTTGTGGCGCACGGGCTTAGTTGCTCCGCAGTATGTGGGATCTTCCCGGACCAGGGCTCGAACCGTGTCCCCTGTGTTGGCGGGCAGATTCTTAACCGCTGCGCCACAAGGGAAGCCCAATTTATTTGTTTATTACTTTGGCTAGAGTTGTAAGAATTCTTTTTAATTTTCTGTTTTCAAGTTCTTTATCAGATACGTGTGTGGTAAATATTTTCTCCCAATCTCTGAGTTACCTTTCGTTTTAAGGGTGTCTTTTGAAGAAGTTTTAAATTTTTATTAAGTTCAATTTATAGATTTCCTTTTCATGTTCTTGTTCTTTAATCTAAGAAATCTTTGCCTAACTTTCCCTCTCTTTTTCTAGAATTGCCCTATCCTATACAGTATCCATCAGTTGCATGTTACTATTAATCAATAGAATTTAAAATTCTATTTTATTTTAATTAATTAAACTTTAAATTAAAAGCTGATACTCGATTCAGTTATTGAGGAAATTTTAAGTATGTTCAGAAGCTCTATCTAAAATCTAACTAAAACTATTAAAAAAAGAAAACTTTATCATGACTTTATCATGGGACTTCCCTGGTGGTCCAGTGGTTAAGATTCTGTGCTCCCAATGAAGGGGGCCCAGGTTCAATCCCTGGCCAGGGATCCCACATGCCACAACTAAGAGCCTGCATGCCGCAACTGAAAGATGCCCATATGCCACAACTAAAGATCCCGCACACCGCAATGAAGATCCCGCATGCTGCAACTAAGAGCCAGCGCAGCCAAATAAATAAATTAATTAATTAATTAATATTTTTTTAAGAAAAGTTAGGGACTTCCCAGGCAGCGCACTGGTTACAAATCCGCCTGTCAATGCAGGGGACACGGGTTCGAGCCCTGATCCAGGAAGATCCCACATGCCACGGAGCAGCCAAGGCCGTGTGCCACAATTACTGAAGCCTGTGGTCTAGAGCCCGTGCTCCTCAACAAGAGAAGCCACGGCAATGAGAAGCCCGAGCACCGCAAGGAAGAGTAGCCCCCGCTCAACTAGAGAAAGCCCGTGCACAGCATTGAAGACCCAACGCAGCCAAAAATAAATTAATTAATTTAAAAAAGTCAATTCACTTCCCCCACCTTAACAAGTCAAATTGTTGTTGTTGTTTTTTAAATGACTATCATTAGGAAATGCCACATTTTTTAAATGTTAAAATATACTAGCGTACAACTTCTCAGGGATATGGAAATGACTGTCGGCAGTCTTAATTAACTAATTGAGTGCTCTCCCTTCTTGGTCTGTTCCAAGCTGTCTGTCTTAGAAGTAACCTAACAGGGGTTAGGTAGTGGTTCAACAGGGAAACAATATTGAGGGAGAAGTTAGAAAAATGACTAGAAAAAACTATAGTCACTTTTATTGCTGAGATTCTTGGATTTTTTTTTTTCTATCCAACTATCCTATCCATATCAAATCTGTTGCTCTTAGTATAATACACTGTTACATTTTTTCTTCTTTCTAACATATTAGTGGAATGATTTAAGAGAAAGTATTTGGAACTTGTACTCGTTTGAGTGCAAAATCAGTTTGTTATTAACTGGGTGACCTTGGGCCTTGACAACTGGATCGGTATTGATAGTATTTACTTCACTCAGTTTTGGGGTAAGAGCTAATTAAATATTGTATAGAAAATATTTGTCAATAATTCTTATTGTTAGTGAAGGTAATTCATACAATGATATTTTCAATTCCTACTCCTTTCTAAGCAAGGGTCTACTTTTATTTTTAGAATTCCCTTTCAAGTGTCAGCTTTGATGTGTATTTTTATGAATATGTATGTTTTATAAATATAACTATCATATTAATATAACATTTCTGGTAATTAGATAATTATCAATATCATTTGAAAATCTTCTCATAAAATTAAAAAGCTTTGCTGAATCTTGTTAGAGAAGTGTTTTGCCAAACTGCATAAGACTATAAAGCATCAAGGAGTTTATTAAAGTTACTAACGTAATCTCAAAAATTTAGACAAAACTGGGAGTTAGTTTTGTTTCCTTCCTCCAAGGCAATATCTTGTTGAATCATGAGGTAGCAGTCTCACTTTATTTCATTTCCATTGCCATGTCAGTAGTTGTAAGTGTTGTTCACTTTGCATCAGGAGAAATATAGTATCAAAATGAAAATCATGAACTATTAATCATTAGTAGTTCCTTGAAAATTAACAAGTATACCGAGCAAATGCTATACTAATACTAAAATATCCATTAAGATCTCTTAGATTTTATTTTTGTACCATGAGACTTTTGTCATAAGGAAAAGAGCACTAGAAATTTTGACAATAGTAGGAAAGGTATAGTTACATAATTCTGATGTCTGCGGAGAGGTGTCTGATAACCATACAGGAAAGACACTCTTGGCCTCATTACTAACATTAAATAGATGTTAATAGTTTACCTTTTTTTTTTTAGATTAGATCTCCTTCCTCCCCTCCCCGCTTTTGACATAAGTTGTATCTAAAGCTAAGATCCCCAACCTTTACTTTTCCTCCCTCTCCAGAGGTTACTACTTTCTTCAAGTTGATGTGTATCATACCCATATGTGCTTTTATTAGTTTAGTATATGTTAAGGTGTGTGTATATTCAGTATTATTAGGTATTGCCAAATTATCCTCCAGAATGATTGTACCAATTTATACTACATTTTGACTACATATTTCCAATACATTGTATTATTAGTCTAATTTTAGCCTATCTAAATTGTCTTATTTAGCCTATCAATTATTGTTTTATTTTGCATGTCCTTGATTCTAATGATACTGAGTTCTTTATATCTTTATTTTTTGACCACTCTTTTTTTTCCCATTCTGTTGGGATTTTTTGGTTTTTGGTTTATTTCTTTTTGGCTGCACTGTGCAGCATGCTGAACTTCCCCAACCAGGGATCCAACCCATGCCCTCTGCAGTGGAAGCACAGAGTCTTAACCACTGGACTGCCAGGGAAGTCCATTTCTGTTGAGTTTTAAAATCTTTTTATTGTTGTTGATTTGTACGAGCTTTTTATACTGAATAGGTTCCCAATGCTTTTTTTAATAACACATAATGGAAATATCTTCTCTCAATCTCTGGCTTGTGTTTTCACTCTGTTAATGGTGTCTTTTGAAGATTTTCAAAGTACCATAGTCAAAGATATGAATCTTTGTCTTACAGTTTGTGCTTCTTGTCTCTTAAGAAATTCTCCACTATCCCAGAGTGATAAGGTATTTTCCTCTTTTTGTTTTATTTTTCACTACAAGTTGTAAGTTTTTGTCTTCATATCTTAAATATTTAAGGCATCTGGAATTAATTTTTTTGTGTGGTGTGAAATAATTTTTTCCAAATGGGTTACAAACTTTCCCAGCACCATATGTTGACAATGGTACTTTTATCATATGTCCTAGACATGTATGTGTCTCTTTTCTGGACTGTTTATTCCTTTTCCATTGGTCCATTACCTATCTTAGTGCAACATCCTACTGTTAATTACATTATAGTAAGTTGTAATACCAGAAAACTTAAATCCTCTCTAATCATTGTTCTTTAATATTTTTTAGCTAATCATAGCCCTTGACTCTTTCATATGATTTTTTTTTAATTTTATTTATTTATTTATTTTTGGCTGTGTTGGGTCTTCATTTCTGTGCGTGGGCTTTCTCTAGTTGCGGCGAGCGGTGGCCACTCTTCATCGTGGTGCACGGGCCTCTCACTATCGCGGCCTCTCTTGTTGCGGAGCACAAGCTCCAGATGCGCAAGCTCAGTAGTTGTGGCTCAGGGGCCTAGTTGCTCTGTGGCAGGTGGGATCTTCCCAGACCAGGGCTCGAACTCGTGTTCCCTGCATTGGCAGGCAGATTCTCAACCACTGCGCCACCAGGGAAGCCCTCATATGATTCTTAATTTCCATAAAAAGTAGATTAGTAAGAACTGATTTTTTTTTTTTTTTAGTAGAGAGATTTATTTTAAGGAATTGGCTCACTTCACGTATAACGTAAGAACCTTACAACGGTGTACTTCCAAGTCCTCCCTGCCATTCTTTGTGCTGTGGTGCTCACACATTTTATTTTTATACATGTTATAAATTCCACAATATGTTGTTACCATTTTTCCTTTAGACAGTTAATTATGTTTTTAAACAATTTTTAAAAGAAAAGTAGCTTTTTATATTTTCTTTTATTTTCACCACTTTCAGAGTTCTTCACTTTTTTTTATAGATTCTATTATAATCTTCCTTCTTTCTAAAGAACTTCCTTAACATTTTTTTTTTTCCTTAACATTTTTGTAACAGAGTCTGTTGGCAATGAATTCTCTCACCTTTTATTTGTCTCAGAGTCTTTTTTTTTCAGCTAAGTTTCCCTTTGTTTTTTACCTTTTTTTCTTCCAGTTTTAATGAGATATAATTAACATACAGCACTGTATCAGTTTAAGGTGTACAGCATAATGATTTAACTTACATATAGCACAAGATGATGACCACAGTAAATTTAGTGAACACTGATCATTTCATATAGGTATAAAATTAAAGAAATAGAAAAATTTTTTTTCGTTGTGATGAGAACTCTTAGGATTTACTCTCTTATCATCTTTCATATATAAGATAGAGCAGTGTTAATTATATTTATCATGTTATATATTATATTCCTAGTACTTACCTATCTTATAACTGGAAATTTGTACCTTTTGACCACCTTCATCCAATTCCTCCTCCCCCCACCCCCACCTCTGGTAACCACAGATTTGATCTCTTTTTCTATGAGTTTGTTTGTTTGTTTGTTTTGAAGTATAATTGACGTATAACTATTAGTTCCCATTACACAACATAGTGATTCAGTATTTCTATATATTTCAAAATGATCACCATGATAAGTCTAGTACCATCTGTCACCATACAAAGATATTATATAATTATTGATTATATTCTCCACACTGTATATTTCAAACCCATGACTCATTAATTTTGCATCTGGAAGTTTGAACCTCTTAATCTCTCTTACCTATTTATTTCTATTTTTAACAAGAGTTTATTTTCCTTTCCAATTAACGTTATTTTTAAGGAGAGTTTTATAGGTTTTTAAAAGTTTTTATGTGATTTTATACTTCTCTTTTATTTTATGATACATTTAATTTTTTGCCATATGAATGGTATTCTCATTTTAATTCTTATTACTTTCACTGATCGTTCATGGCTGGCATGTAAGAACTCAATTTTTGTACATTGATTTTTTTCTATCTAGCAGTCTTGATGAACTCTCCTATTAGTTGTAATAGGTTTCCTTCAGAATGTCTTCTAATAATATCATCTGTGGACAGTGACATTTTATTTCTCCACTTCTAATCATTTTATCCTTTATTTTTCTTGTCTTATTGCATTATATATCATTTCCAGTATAGTATTAAATTTAAGCAGTCATAGTGGGTATCCTTTTGTTCTTGACGTTGAGGGAACTGTTTCTTATGCTACATCATCAACTATGATGTAGGATTTGGTTAGAACCCTTTATCAGATTAAAGAAATATTTTTCTATTTATAGTTTGGTAAGAGTTTTTGCCTTTGAATTGATGTTGAGTTTTTTAAATACATTTTTGGAATCTTTTAAGATTTGTTTTTCCCTGTATTCATTTATGTGTGAATTATGCTGATAGGTTTTCTAATGTTGTGCCAGGAAGCAAAAGCATTACATAAAAATCAATTTGCTAGACATATCTTTTTTTTTTTTTTTTTTTTTTGCTGTACTTGGGCCTCTCACTGTCGTGGCCTCTCGCGTTGCGGAGCACAAGCTCCAGACCCGCAGGCTCAGTGGCCATGGCTCACGGGCCCAGCCGCTCCGCGGCATGTGGGATCCTCCCGGACCGGGGCACGAACCCACGTCCCCTGCATCGGCAGGCGCACTCTCAACCACTGCACCACCAGGGAAGCCCCTAGACATATCTTTTTAATGTTATATTTGAATCAGAAAGAACCAAAGTCTATTCCACTGCCAGAGAGAAAAGAAAACTGAACCTCTTTTCTCTGCTCATAGGTCTCCACAGTGAATATATGTGTTGATTAAATAGAAAAAGGAGAAAAATAGGAAAAAAATGTGATGTCGTTTACAACTTACTTCATTAACACTCTTACCTGTAAAAAAGTTCCTTTATGGTGTGTACAATTCTCCTGAACAAGATTAAACAGCTTTCGGCATTAACTCAACCTAAAGGTTATAGGTTACATTACAGATATTTAAAGGTAGTTTCAGCAGTAAAACTGCTTCAGAGTGAGAGAATCTTATCACCTTTTTGTTTGTTTCTTTCTTTTTTTGAATGGAAGGGAAAACTCAACAAAAGAAAATTACTGCTTATGATGGATTGCAGACATATTTAATAATTTAATCTTTGCTTTACCTTATATTAGCCAGCTAATTAATTTTCTTTGTTCACTAGCTTATAAATTCAGTCTATATTCTTATCAACTCAAAGTATGGCCTTTTAGAGCACATCACCTCTGCAAATTTTTCTTAGTCTCTGACAATTCCTTTCTCTCTGTAGCATAGCATGCTGTGGTGGTGAAGTGAACTCTCTCTGGATCTCATTCGCCTGGGTTCAAGTCCTGGCACAGCCTTTACAGCTTTGGGACCTCATAATTTGTGTGCTTCATTTTTTTCCTCTGTAAAATGGGAATATAGTTCCTACCTCATAGCATTCCTGGGAGGATTAAAGGAATTAAATGTAAAGTTCTTGCAGAGTGCCTGACGTTTAATAAATACCATATCATAATAACTATGTATATTATAATTATTTTAAATAAGACTAGGAAAGAGAAGAACATATATGATGTTTTAGTCCATGGTTCTTTCTGCAAAAGACAGACTTAAATATTTCTCAAAGGCAACTCACTAAAATTAAATTTGCCATATGATGAAATTGCCAAATTTACCAAATGTACTAACTTGCCAAATTCTTTATTTTTTATTTTTTTATGAGATATAGTTGATTTGCCAAATTCTTGTGTTGTTGTTTTGTTTTGTGTTTTGTGGTTGTGGTGGGTTTTTCCCTGAAGTTTACAGTAATTCATACTGCTTTTGAAGATTTCTGTGAGGCTGGATTGGCTGGTTGTCATTTTGTGTTCATAGCAGCTTTTCAAGTGTTAGATTTGCTGAAATCTGAGGTCATAATATGAGTCTTCTTAGTAATCGTTGTAATATTCAGAAACACATTTCAAAATCAGTAACCAGAAACCCCCAAGAGCTACGTATGAAAGGAGTATTAGAAAAATACCATTTGCTTGCTTAAGAGGTCAATAAGGAAGATTGTCTGTGCAAGGAGCTTGTGCCGGTGCTTTGAGAGTATGAAAGTCTGATTTGTATGCTCCCCTATAAGTACAAATATTCAAGCTGAGAAATCAACTTAAAGATTGATCTCAAGATACTTCTTGGGGACCTGCCTCAACCTGTTCTACATAGAATTCCCACAGATGTAGCCCACCAAAGATGGACTCACCATCCAGAATTTTAAAACAACAGTAATGAAAGCCACCATGAGTTAGAATCAGCAAACATAACAAGACTCCCAAGAACTTCAGACAATTGTACAATCTGATGGAGATTCTAAAATTAAAACGTTAAAATGATCAAAGACATATACGAAGATATCAAACCTATGAAAAGAGCAAGATGCTGTTTTTTAAAGAGAACTTCTAGAAATGAAAAGCAGTCATTGAAAAGTTGAGTTAAATAGCAGACTTGACACCAATAAGAAAGAAATAGCAAATTAAGATAGAGCTGAGGAAAGTATCCAGAATGCACTGTACAGGACTATAAAAGCAAAATATGAAAGGATAATTTAGTTACAGAGACAGAGAGTAAAGTGAAACATTACAATGAGTATTTAATAGGCATTCCACTAGTAGAAACTAGGAAGAATGGAGGAGAAATCGTATTCAAGATGATAATGAGTGACAGTGTTTTTCACAGTTGTCAAAGATGAGTCTTTATATGTTAAAAGTATAATCCCCCCCAAAAAAAGAAAATCATGCCAATGTACATCTTAATGAAAGATCAAAACATCAATGGCAAATAGATTTTAATAGCAACCTATAAGGGATTACCAGTTAGACTGGCAGCAGATTTCTCATCAGCTATGATAGATGCCAGAAGACAGTTGGATTAGTATTTTTACCGTTCTAAGGTAACTTGCTACCCTATAATTCCACCACCATCACTGTTGAGGAGTAAATTCAAAATTAAGAAATTTCCAGACTAATAATGACTAAGAGTTTACATTTTGAACACCATTTAAAGGAAGTAGACTAAAGGATGTATTTCAGGAAAAAGGGAATTGAACCCAAGAAATGGGATACAAGAAGGATTGGTGAACAAGTAAATTGGTTAAAATGATAGTAAATAATCATTAACTGTGAAAAATAATGTAAAATAATTCATTGACTCTACAGTACTATTGTTAGGACATATCTTTCTTTTATTTACATAGCACTGAGGGAAAAAGCAACACTGAGAATTGAACCATGACAAGTTGCTTTAATGATGGTGTTGATCAGTACATGAATCTGTTACACAAACTTCTCTTTCTGGGCTTCCCTGGTGGCACAGTGGTTGAGAGTCTGCCTGCCAATGCAGGGGACACAGGTTCAGGGGACACAGGTTCGTGCCCCTGTCCGGGAAGATCCCACATGCCGCGGAGCGGCTGGGCCCGTGAGTCATGGCCGCTGAGCCTGTGTGTCCGGAGCCTGTGCTCCGCAACAGGAGAGGCCACAACAGTGAGAGGCCCGCTTACCGCAAAAAAAAAAAAAAAAAAAAAAAAACTTCTCTTTCCTTTTAAATTTCTTTTATCCACTCCAAGGAATTTGGCAGTTGCCTTCATGTGCATTGCTTCAAATGTGATAGGGAATCCTTTTGTACATATCTTGGTTACGGACCATAGCAAAGTTTCATCTATTTGTAAATAGCTTCCATAGTAGAAAAAAATCAACAACAACTAAAATTCAAGAACTCAAGAAATAACAGGATAACAATATTATTGAGAAATACAGAGGTAACTAGAAGAAATAACTGTAAGAGTCAAAAGTAGTTGCCTCTCAAATTGGTGATTCATTTTTAACTGTGTGTGTATATGTGTAAAATTTCATTTAAAAAAACAGAAGACTGGGCTTCCCTGGTGGCGCAGTGGTTGAGAGTCCGCCTGCCGATGCAGGGGACACGGGTTCGTGCCCCAGTCCGGGAAGATCCCACATGCCGCGGAGCGGCTGGGCCTGTGAGCCATGGCCGCTGAGCCTGCAGGTCCGGAGCCTGTGCTCCGCAACGGGAGAGGCCACAACAGTGAGAGGCCCACGTACCGCAAAAAAAAAAAAGAAGACTGTTGACTGAAGGAAAAATTGGTATAGCTATATTATTTAGAAATAAATCTAGAAATAGATTTTAAGACAAAGAGCATTACATAATGGTAAACCATGCACTAGTATTAATCCTAACCATTATGTACCTAGCAATATAGCCTCAAGGTGTATAAAGCAAAATATGACAGAATTACAAGAAGAAATTGCCAGTTTCTTCTCTCCTAAGACTCAAAGTAGGTAAGGATATAGGAGATTTAGATAAGATAATAAACTTAATCTGCTCTATGTACAACAATTAGATTATATATTTCCAATTTTCATGCACACTGGATCATTTGTAAAAATCAGCTATTCACAGTGTACAGACTTACAAAGCAAGTTTCAGGAAATATCAAAAAAGTATTATAAAATCTGTTCCCTGCCCACAAGAAAATTAGAAATCAGTAACCAAAAGATAACCATTTCCACCTTTATATTTGGAAGTTAAACCAAACACACACACACACAACACACAGTTCTTTTGTAGCTCAAAGTAGAAATCACAATAGAAATTTCATTGTATTTAGAAACGGGTAAATTGAAAACACAATGTAAACTTGTAAAATATATCCAGAGCATCACTTACAGGGCTGTCGGTAACCTGAATGCATATTTTAATCAGCTACACATCTAACTGCAGAAATTTAAGAAGTATAACAGATAAAACTTGAAATAGAACAATAAAACTCAGAGCAGAAATTAAATAGAAATTGAAAAGCAAACATATTTATGTTAATGATAATTGACTTGTTGGTTATGAGCTAAAGGCATACAACATTTTAAACTGTAAAGGAAGAAAAAATAAAATGAATAAAAGAGAAAGCAGTGCATTGCACCTGACTCAGAGAAATGTTATTGTATAGTAAAAATGGCAGCATTCACTAAATATATAGATTAAATGTAGCTTCCATTTACATCCTTAGAAAAACTTTTTTTTACAATTGAAGTCTAGTCATTCTAGCTTATTTTCAAATATTACAAAGT
Organism: Tursiops truncatus; assembly: GCF_011762595.2. Lineage (NCBI taxonomy): Eukaryota > Metazoa > Chordata > Mammalia > Artiodactyla > Delphinidae > Tursiops > Tursiops truncatus. Next base: position 10,353,605 of record NC_047039.1, read on the forward strand.
AAAAACTTTACAGCATTGAGGTGAAAACGAAAAACAGAAACAAAAAAACAGTGGACAGAATAGAGATTTCAGAAATATATTCAAACTACTAAAGGACTCAGGTGTTGAAAACCAAAGATAAGTTAAAGGCGAAAGGAGTTGCCTTTAATGAATTCTGCAAGGACATTTAGGAAAATGGACTCATGTTTTTGTCCCAGTTGTGCATAAGATCATTTTAGGACTATTTATGAAAACAGTATTTTCAGAGATCAGATTGGTTTGTCAACATAATAGCTATTCCTCAGAAGTGTGTCAGTATCAAAAGGAAAGCAACAGGGCTTCCCTAGTGGCGCAGTGGTTCAGAATCTGCCTGCCAATGCAGGGGACACAGGTTCGAGCCCTGGTCTGGGAAGATCCCACATGCCGCGGAGCAACTGGGCCCGTGAGCCACCATTACTGAGCCTGCGCGTCTGGAGCCTGTGCTCCGCAACAACACAGGCCGCGATAGTGAGAGGCCTGCGTACCACGATGAAGAGTGGCCCCCGCTTGCCACGACTAGAGAAAGCCCATGCACAGAAACGAAGACCCAACACAGCCATAAATAAATAAATACATACATTTTTTTTAAAAAAGGAAAGCAACAAAGAGAAAGGCAGAATATGGATAGTTGTTAAATCTGAGTAATGGGAGTTTACTGTACTAATTTTGCTTACCTGTATGTTTGAAATTTTCCATAATAAAACTTTTTTAAATGAAAGTAAGAGAATGAGAAATACATGTACTAAGTATAACTGATAAAAATTTTTACCCAAAAAATATAAACAATGCTTATATATGTTAAGCATATATAAGTTCTGAAACCAGATTTATTCAGTGGTAAAAAGAAATCAGCAGGCACATGAGGAAATATAGATAATAAATTATTACACAGAAAAATCTGCTTTGTTATTAAGTAGAAATAAAATTAACATGAAAGCACTGCTGTGTGCTTATTAAGCTAGAAAAAATAAAAATTGTAAAACCTTATGTTGGCTACAATATTCGCTTCTGTACTCAGTAGTAACTGTATCTTCCTGGAGGGAAAACTAGCAATAGAAAAATATTTGTAAAATTATTCATTCCCTTTACCTAGTCTTAGGGGATACACAGATGTCTAAAACATTAGTGAATGCCACACAGAATAGAATCTCTTCTCTAAAATCCTGTAAACTTAGGTGCCCCCCCCAAAAAAATATTTAGGTGACCTCTTCAGCCTCTTAATGATTTTATAACTATAGCAACCATGAGCACATACTGTGTGTCAGGTTCTGTATCTATTCATTTAGCCCTCACAACTTTAGGAGGGTAGCTTCTATTACTGCATCCTGCAGATAAGGAAGCTCAATCTTGGCGAAGTTAAGTAACTTTCCCCAAATCACACGGTAGTGAGCACAACCAAGATTTGAGCCTAGGCAGTCTTACTTCAAACTCCCTGCTTTAAATCATTGCTTCAAACTGCCTCTCAAAATTAATTCATTTATCAAGTAGTTGATTTCCTGTTTAGGGCCATTTAATTGCTCCTAGATAGCTGCTACTAACATGTACTAACATTATAGAGGCATTTTGGTGTAGATTCTAGATGGTTTTGACCATAATGCTGATGGGAATAAGCAGTGAAACAGATCTTCTGCTATATTCGTGATGACATTGTAAATAGGCACAGCCTTTTTTGGAAAGCATTTTGGCAGCATATTTCAAAAGCCATAAAATGCTCATATTTTTTGACCTAGTTAATGCCACTTCTGGGAATCCTCTGAAGAAACAGTCCAATATGGAAAAAGCCTTGAGCACTAAAGTTATCACCACAGCCATGTTTGTAATAAAGCAACTGAAAGCAGCCCTAAATGTTCAACAGTAAGAGAATAATTAAACAAGTGATGGTATATTTACTTAGGCAGCCAATAAAATGAAGTGATATGCAACATAGACAAAACACAGCCATGAATCTTAAAAGCAGCATACAGAGCAATAGGTGCACCAAAATTATAGCTTTTACAAATATGAAAAAAGACAGGGACTGTAGAAATGCTGTGGGTAATATTTTTCTTTCTGGTATTTTTCAAATTTTCTGTCATATTTATTTCTAATTGCAAAATTAAAATCACATGATTACTTAATGTTTTTGTGTATTAGTCCCTACCTCTCGCTAGATTATAATCTGCTTGGTGACTGTAGGCAGCATATTAGAAACGTGCAAAGAGTACCACTGGAGCCAGGGAAACTTCGGGAACCTTGCCAGGTGCCTCATTTACTGGTGACAGTTACTCTGTGTCTCAGCAGACTGAGTTGACCCACAAAGTGAGCAGTGCACTTTGGGAAGCACAAGTGGGATCTATGGAGTCAGGAGACCTTGCTGTGTGTCTTTGGCTCTCTCTTCTCAGACAAGCCCTTCAAACTGTGTAAAACTCAATTTCCTGATCCATAAAATTGGAGCTAGTGAGATCAAGGTCTGGCGCTCTTTCAGTAGATGCTCTGAAAATGTTTCTCCCATTCAGTTATGGCCCTTATAAAGTGTTCCTCACCTTTCTTTATCCTTGGACGATAAGAGCAAATGTAAAGTCTGTTGGCTAACTTCCTTTGCCTGAAATCTTTTGAGCAGAAGCTTTTACATGTCCATCTTCTGTCTTCTGCTGCAACTTGTTATCCATGATTTAAAGATGAAGATAAAAAAGATTTTGTCATTCAGTGTGACTGGATAAATTTTCAGTTCTGTTTTAATCATATTTTTTTTTCTGATTATAAAAGTATGGTAAATGCTCATTGTCAAATGTTTGGAAAATGCAGAAAACTGAAAGGAGAAAATTACACCATAATCTTTAAACCCAGAAATAACCATTATATACATTTCATTTATTTTCTTTTTAGGTTTTTCTGAGTATCTGATTCTTTTCTTTATAAAGGGGAAATATAGGAAAGTCCTCTGTCATGTTTGGGGCAGGTTTAACAGGGTGCTTTCTGTTCATTTTGAGATAGTTTTTCTTTAACAAATACGTAATTCTTAGATAGGGATAAAGACCAAGCTAGCAATAGGGAACCAGGTGGAGAAGGGTGGGATAGGAATAGCTCTGCTTTGATTAGTAGGAAAATTTTTCCCGTAGTTCTGATACCTATCAAAGAATGAACTTAGGTAAAGAATAATTACCCAAATCATGCTTCCTGGACTTTTTAGTATTTTTTTTTTGTTACTGTTTTCATTGTAAGTAACCATGTACCCTTTCAGGCCATGAGTTGTGAATTATGGATTGGGAAATATAATTATCTTTCACAAACTTGGAATAAAGAAGCTCGCAAGGGACTTCCCTGGCAGTCCAGTGGGTAGGGCTCTGTGCTTCCAGTGAGGGGCTATGAGTTCGATCCCTGCTCGGGGAACTAAGATCCCACAAGCCATGCAGTGCGGCCAAAAAAGAAGGTTGCAAAATACTCACAATTTCTTGGCTCCTGACCTTTTAGAACCTGCAGTTTTAAAAACTCATCAGTTCCTGTAATGTCTTCTGGAGAAAACTAGGAAATTTATCGAGTGACAGAACCAACGAGCAACGAAGACTTGGCGTGCGCTGCGGTGGCCATGTGGGGGCAAGCACTGATGTCGCGCTACCCTGACTTGTGCTTAAATCCGAAAGAATGTGTCTGTCAGGAGATGGGAACCATTGACCCCTCCATCTTCTGGGCTTTGTTGTTCAAGGGAGGCTTCTACGGAATGAAGAAGAGAGAAGTGGGAGAAAAGGTCTTTTCTCTCTTCTTTCATTCATTGTCTTCAGAACAGTCGAATTATGAAAGGTGACACAGGGTCCATCCCATATAAATAATTTTCAGTGTGGCGTATTTGTCATCCCCACTCCATTGAGGAGGACCTGAGGGATGTTTGAGGTCAGTGTGCTGGTTTGCTTCATCACTCCCCTTTGAATATGCCTTTGTGGCTTGTGCCCCTTTGACTTCTGAGGACTGTGGCCACAGGCAAGAGGCTCTTGATTGGTTGGGAATGGGTGTCCCTCACTCCTGCCTAGTGTCTGCACGTCAGGGAAGTCACTTGTCCTTTGGAGTCATTTCTTCTGACAAGGCTGAGCCATCACCCCCTTACTGATGCTTGTTTGTTAACCCTTCCCAAGCATTTCCTCTTGGAGGAAAGTCACCCGACTTATTTACAGAGGAGCAAACCTAACCTGTAGCACAGTTTGAGGTTCCAGCTTAGAATTTTATTGACTTTACACAGTACTTAGGTCTGACAGGATAGTGAGAATTTGCAAGTGTCATGTGAGAGTAGAGCAGAAAACTACAGCCAGGAAACCTTCTGTTTAGAATAACCTTGGCCCCTCCAAAACGCTACTTGCCTGAGATGTAAGTTGGTACCCCGCGAAGAACTGGGTATGATCTGAGATTTTTGAGGATGCTGAGTGCTAGGGGAAGTGGTATCCAGCACTGTAAAAGGGAGGAAGCCATATAGAAAGTTAGCTGAATTTACACAGTGCTCTAATGAGAGAAGATGATCAGCTTTATTTAATTCACTTTATTTTTTAGGCTTTTTCTGTAACTGATTATTGACAAAAGTGATTTGTTTGTTTGTTTGTTTTTCAGTATTGCCTGTCAGGGCACCCAACCTTACCATGCAATGTGCTCAAATTCAAATCAACCACCATTATGCTGGACTGTGGACTGGACATGACTTCCACCCTCAATTTCCTTCCTTTGCCACTTGTTCAAAGGTATGTGCTGATGCATCCGAGACAAAATGAGCTTTGGTTTGCTGAAAAACGGTACACAATAGCATCAAGATGACCACTACCTTGTGTGTTGTCCTAAGTTTACTTTGTTCCCTTAAAAATATTCTTCATCAAAATAATTTCCTTTGGCTGGGTTGATGGAAAGTGTTGTATTGATTTATTGATTGACTTCTTTATTATAACTTCTTCTGAGCTTCTGTTAAATGTTCCTGCAACTACTCAGTGCAAGTGAGGTCATATATATTTCATCTTTCTTGCTAATTCATGTAGGAGCTGATAAATGGTCAACTGATGAGCCCCACGAATTGAATTTTAGAATCATTTAACTGCCTTTGCAGGGACTTGACATCATAGAGCCTGACATTTCTTTTTGATAGGTATCTATGCATTATTTTCATACTAGTCAGCTGTAGATATCATAGAATCTTACATGAAGCTGAAGTCCATGTCTTAAAGTAGACAGATTACCCCAGGCCTACAGGCAGCACTGTTTACTCTTACTAAGACCTTGTCTAGGAGATTGGTTTTCCAGCTTGCTGTTATCTAGAAGCAGCACTTTATAAAAGGAGTGGGTAACTTTTAGAAGCAGATATACTCCCAGCAGCAAAAAGTGATACCGCATGAAGGAGGGGAGACAGAAAAGCTATCTAAAGCAGATTTAAGAGCTTAAAAGCATAACGAGCTAGTTAAACCATCTAACGTATCTCATTCACTGCTGAAGACTTCACTGTGTGCAATGATTATTCATAATGATAACCCTGTGAGCCATCTAGGAAAAGTAGAATTAAAAATCAACGATTGGGACTTCCCTGGTGGCGCAGTGGTTGAGAGGCCGCCTGCCGATGCAGAGGACACGGGTTCGTGTCCCGGTCCGGGAGGATCCCACATGCCGTGGAGCGGCTAGGCCCGTGATCCATGGCCGCTGAGCCTGTGCGTCTGGAGCCTGTGCTCCGCAACGGGAGGGGCCGCCCGCAAAGAAAAAAAAAAAAAAAAAAATCAACGATTGCCTTTTTTCTAAGATAAGGGATACAGTAAGGTGATGGGGACAAGGTCAGAGTTAATTCCAGATTACATTTTATGCATAGCTGATAAAATTCAGTTATAATCACATCCAGCACTTAGAAATACTTTTACCATCCATAGATATTATCCAGAAGGGGAAAAAAATGTATTTATAGTTGATTTAGGAACTGTAGGTGTCATATATATTTCTCAACAAAAATGACTGCATGCTTTTTATTAAAATAGCCTGATATCATTGTCTGTTTCCTTCCAAAGCTTAAAATGTTCATTCGCTCGGTGTTAAGAATCTGCAGTGTCCTAGACCAGGGGATACAGACATGAACAAGACAACTTTTCTTTCCTCATGGAATTTATAGTCTGTCAGAGGAGAAAGAATTACACAGTTGAAGATTTAATTATACTTGTGGTACAAAAAATAGCTATATACTTGTGATAATTACTAAAGAAAATAAAATACAGGGTATGCTGAGGGTTCCGAAATGGGGGCCTTCATGCTCTGCAGGGTCATGAATCATCTAGGTGTTCAAAACCTGAGTTGGGCACACAGTCCTAGCTACATGTTTTCCCTTTCCTGTTCATTCCTGTCTTTACCTAATTCTGTATTCTCAAGTGAATACAGAATCCACTTCTACTCTCTCTTCCCCTTGTCATTGTTTTTCTCTCAGAGGGAGGTTATACTAATGGGATGATTAACAGCCCATGGCAGTTCCTTACAAAAAATGTCTTCATTTGCTCAGGCCAGAAACCTTGGAGGTCCACTTGGCTAAAATAGTATCCCCAGTCCCTCTCTGTCCCCTCATCCTGCTTTATTTGTCTTCAGAGCACTTCGCATTACATCATATATACATACTTGGTTTATATATTGTCTTTCTTCTCCACTAAAAGGTAAGTTTTATAAGGGCAGAGATTTTGTTTGCTCTCCACTGTATTCCCAGTGCCTAAAAGAGTTCTTGGCATGCAGTAGCTGCTCCGTAAATATTTGTCATAGGAATGAATCCCTTTGTCTTCTCTGGATTTCAACCCTTCTCTCCTTCTGCATCATTTCGCTATTGTAATCTTTCCTTTATCTTGAATCTTTCCATCTTGACTCAGTCCTTCCCATTTAATTATGCTGTCACTTCTAACTTAAAATGTAAAAAAAAATAAATCTTTTTAACCTTCTCTCAACCCCACTTTCCCCTTCAGCATTCCTAACTCCTTCCCAGTCTGCTTTGCCCACACCAACCACCAGAACATCTTTCAGTAAATCACGAATGACTTCCACGTCATTAGCTATAATACGCATTTGTCATCCTCACCCTCAGCCACTCAGCATCACTCTCCTCCATGATAATACAGTCCTGGTTTTCGTTACTTCTCTGAATCTTTCTCTTCTATCTATGTTGGAGATTCATTTTCCTCTAACTGGTCATCACACATGAGAATTCTTTAGTATTCAGTGCTTGGCTACAGAGGCTCTACCAAGGGAATTTAATAAATGTTCAGAGGGACTTCCCTGGTGGCGCATTGGTTAAGAATCCGCCTGCCAAGGCAGGGACACGGGTTCAAGCCCTGGTCCGGGAAGATCCCACGTGCTGTGGGGCAACTAAGCCCGTGTGCCACAACTACTGAAGCCCTCGTGCCTAGAGCCCGTGCTCCGCAACAAGAGAAGCCACCGCAATGAGAAGCATGCACACCACAACGAAGAGTAGCCCCCGCTCACCGCAAGTAGGGAAAGCCCACGTGCAGCAGCAAAGACCCAACACAGCCCAAAATAAATAAATTTTAAAAAATAAAAGATAAATGCTCAGGGCCTCGATAACCATCCAGACAGTAACTTACAAATGTGTATTTTTCGTTAAGTTCCACATGTGAGTTCCACATTCATAATCATAAATCCAAAATGCCTACTCGGTTTCTCTCCTCAGATGTGCCTTTGAAAGCACTTCAGAACTCACCATACCCCAAACTGAGTTTATGATTAGACTTGGTCCAGAAGAGGAGAGTACACCCTCCCAGACCTGGTTTCCCCCCATGCTGCCCTATCTTAGGGAATGGCACCCTGTTATAAAAGCCAGAGAGCTGGGAGTTCACTTAGATGCCCCCTTCCTCGCTTCCCACATCCAACCTTTCATTAAGCATTGTCATTTTTACCTTCTAGATAGCTCTAGAATCCAGTTACTTCTCTTAAGTGCTACTGTGGTAGTCATCATCCTCTTTTACAGGCATTACTGGTAAAGCTTCCTAACCAGTTTCTTCAATTCTGTTCTTGCCCCTGTCTGAATCTAGAGTCTTCTTTTTGTGTAACTTTTTATTTTGAAATTGCTTCAGATTTACAGAAAAGTTGCAAGAATAGTTACAGACAATTCCCAGTTACTCTTACCAGTTACTAACATTTTATCACATTTGCTTTATCACTGCCTCTTTATGTTACATACGCATGTAGTTTTTTCTGACCCATTTGAAAGATAGACACCGTGCTCCTTTGCCACCTAAATACTTACGTGCCTGTCTTATAAGAAGGACATTCTCTTACATAACCACAGTACAATAAAGAAAATCAGTTAACTTAACGTCGATACTATACAAGTATCTGAGCTGTGTACCTTATGTACATTTCCCAAGTTATACCAGTTCATATTTCACTGTAATGCCTTTTATAGCAAAAAAGAAAAATAACTTACTGGTCTAGGATCCAATCCAGATCACACATTGCATTTGGTCGCGTCTTTAATCTCCTTTAATCTGGAAGAGTTTCAGTCTTTATGTCTTTCACGACCTTGCCATTTTTAGGAGTGCAGGCCAATTATTTTATATAACATCTTTCAATATGGGTTTGTCTCACGTTTCCTCATAATTAGGTTGGGGTTACTATTTTCGGTAGGAATACCACACAAATGATGGTACGTGTTATCAGAGGCACTTGATGTCAATTTTCTTCAGAATCACCTTTTAGAAATACAGATCTAATCTCGTCTTTCACCTGTTTAAGACCTTTCAGTGGTTTTTCCATTGCTTTTAAATTTATTTATTTATTATTTTTGGCTGCGTTGGGTCTTCGTTGCTGTGTGCGGGCTTTCTCTAGTTGCGGCGAGCAGGGGCTACTCTTCTTTGCGGTGCGTGGGCTTCTCATTCCGGTGGCTTCTCTTGTTGCAGAGCACGGGCTCTAGGCGGGTGGGCTTCAGTAGTTTTGGCACACAGGCTTAGTTGCTCCGCGGCATATGGAATCTTCCCAGACCAGGGCTCAAACCCGTGTTCCCTGCATTGGCAGGCAGATTCTTAACCACTGTGCCACCAGGGAAGTCCCTTCCATTGCTGTTAGGATAAATACCAAGTCAGTCTTGGTACATTAGGCTTTATGCCTCTCTTCTAGTATCTTGCTCTTTTCTTTTCTTTCAGTTTCAAAGAAGTCTTATCTCCTGCCTGGGAGCAGTCACACAGATTGTTCCTTCAGCCAGGAAGGCTCTTCACCCCTCCCTGAACCCACCTTCCCTTAGCCTATTTAGCAGGAGCTCCTCTCTCAGATCATTTATGACTCCAGTTTCTATATGGGAAGGACAGAGAGAAGGCATTTTAGTTGGTTGAGGGGGAGGGTATATATAGGACCCTCCTTGAAATTTCATTTGGATAACCTTTTTTTTTTTTTTTTAAGATATCCATGCCAAAGCCTGGTGAGAATGGTTGGAGGAAAGTCCTGGGCCTTGTAGCTGTCTTCTTTCTTTATTCCCTCCAGACCTTGCCCCTTGACACAGTTTCCCCTTGACTCTGCTACCATCCATATGTCAGCTCGTTCTCCAGAGACTCAAGAAGAACTGCTGCCTTGATGCTGCCTAGACGAGTCCCTGTTAGGAGACTTTGTGGTGCCTTGTGCGCTGTGTGCTGCCTCGTCATTCATAACAGCTTGTTCTCTGTGTGATTACTTGATCTGTCTGTCTTCCCTAACCCCTCAGGAGGACAGGCGCGTTTTGCTCATGGTCGTATCACCAGCAGCTGAGTGCTCGACACATAAATCAAGATTCATTAATGAATGAGTGAAGATGAATACCTTATCCTCCTTCAGTACTTCACCAAATGATGAGGTTGTTTCCTGTCCCTCTTTCTGGAAAATCGCCCTCTGTCTTCACCTCGTAACTCCTGTTCCCTCTCAGATTTTGTAATCATTAGGAACAAAGTAATAAATCTCTTCCTCTTTGGTAGCTTAAAGTTTGCTAACTCTTCATGGTTTAGTCATTAACTTGTTGGTCCCCAGTAACAAAATATTTTCATCTCTGTAGTCAGCATCCATTTGCCATCTGATGACGCATTTGTGTGCCCCTTTATCATTGGCACTGTTGTTATAACATGGTCTTGCTCTCCTTTGAGCATTCAGTACCATCTACTAGCAATTTCTTAAATCCAGAATAACTACAGATACTTCATAGAAGGCTTTGACGTTATAAAAAAATGTTTAGCAAGAGTGAAAACCACAATACCTGAAATTTTTACTTAAAAAAATTTTTTTTCATAAGCAGTGTACCATTTCTTCTTTTGTTTTTTAATTTTGCTGCACCAGGTCTTAGTTGTGGCACGCGGGATCTTTTTTTTTCAGTTTTAGCATGCAGGCTGTTAGTTGCAGTATGCGGGATCTAGTTCCCTGACCAGGGATCAAACCTGGGCCCCCTACGTTGGGAGTGCAGAGTCTTAACCACTGGACTACCAGGGAAGTCCCATAAGCAGTGTACCATTTCTAATCACTTGATGAGGACAAAACTAATTGAATCGGTCATCTGTAATTTGGAGGTTGACTTGGGTGTGTCTGATGGAGAACAGACAGGATGCATGTCCTTTGATCTAGTTCTCTTTGTAAAGGGAAGTGGATATTTACAACTTCTTTTAGAGAGTTAGTGTGCATGAAATGAGAACAGTATTCGGATTGTCTTGTCATTACACTTTTATTAGAATGCTTGGTTTTTTAATCTGATCTGGTAGTAAATAATATTTTTTAAGAAGTAAGAAGTCTATAAGTGAAGGTATATATGTGACTGAAATGAGATGGGAATTAAACAGCTAATGGTAATAGAGTATTTTTCTGGGAAAGCTCCCAGAGTTTTAAAAAAAGTTTTTCAGGTATAATTTATGCCAACCAAACTTGATTCTCCTAGTAGTAATTTTCATTCTCAAGAATGAAATCCAAAAATTCTCACTTTTTGATTAATAAAGGGAAAATGTAAACAGAGAATCTAGGTAAGGGGTATGCGGGACATCATTGTACTTACATTCTTACAGCTTTTCTATTAGCTAGTAATTATGTCAAAATTAAAAGTTACCCCTTAAATTCTCACTTTTTTTCTAAAATTAGATGCATGTATATTTTATTCAGGTTTTTAATCTTTCCTAGAAGATTGACAAATATTCACATATCTATGTTTCAATTTGACTTTCGTACCTACCACCTAATTACAAAGTCAGAATTTGATAAACTTATTTTAGAGAGAGGATCCAGTACTATACGTTAACTTGGTTTCTGATTATAGAGTCTTTTAGTCCCACGCCCATACTTTGCCTTTAATTTTTACTTCACAGACTAATTTTGTGTTGAAGTGCTAAATCCTTCTGCCATCCAACTTGTACTTCTGTGTGCTTTTCTTCATATATCACCTTGATCGTTAAGTTTTTCTTTTTACCAGCATTTTTTTTTCTCCTGAGTTATTTGCATTTTCAACCTCCAGTATTGGTCAACCAATAGCACACAGTTAAATCCTGAGCTTACCAGAGTGAATGATTTCTGATTCAGACTTCTTTAATGTAATGTATATATGAAATTAACCTCACCTTCTAGAAATTACTCACTTAGGTATGTATTTCATAACACTTAGGAAAACTAGCTTCATTTTCCGGAATTGGAAACTCAAGCCACAGGTAACAAGTTGACTAATTCATTTATAAGCAATGAATCCAGAAGGTGGACTCAAGCAGAATTCAGGTTTTTATTTGTGGTGAATTCTGGCTGGTAGGCAGCTTAAGTGCTCTTGTCAGACACCTGACCCCTCTGAGTCTGTTTTGTCATCCACAATATAATGGTCCCATTCGGCCTTCCCCTCAGGCTTGTTGTCAAACACAAGCAAGGTGAAGTCGGGGCCAGTGATGGGAAAACTGTACAGTGCTCTAGTGTCTCATCATTCTTTTTTCTCTTTATTATTCTGCATAGCATTCTTTTAATTTTCCCAATTTAGCGCAAAACTATTTGGCTTTTTAATGTTCCACTGCCACTAATTCTTAAGCTTGATACCACATGGTTATTTTTCGTCTTTTTGATTAGTATTTTGGGTAGGCATTGCTGCCAGTAATTTCAAACTGTTTTTCACTTTATGGAGCCAGTACAGTCACCATGAAATCACTGAGGATTATAATCTATTTAGGATAATTTAATCTTTTGTTTTGCAGTCCCAGGCTGTCTAATCTTCCTGGCTGGTCCCTAAAGGATGGAAATGCTTTCTTGGACAAGGTAATGATTAGCTGAAGTGTATCTACACCCACTGGAAAGCCATCTTGTCATACCGGAGCCACCCGATAATAATGTGACTGATGGGCTCATTATTTCCCCTGTGTCTTCTCCCTGAAAAATCCCATGTAAAGTCTTCAGTACTTGGTAATTATTGTTTTTAAGAGCCTTTTAAGGAGTCTCAGTGTTCAGGTACAGATCCAGTTTTCTCATGTGTAAAATCTAAGAACTTCTGCTGCAAATACATTTTACCACCACAAAAAGAAAACTATTATTTTTAGAATTGCAATGAGAGTTTCAGTGGTGATGCTTATTAGAGAATTCCATCTAGCTCGTTTCTTCTTTTTTTTTTTTTTTTAAAGATTTTCTTTTAATGTGGACCATCCCCAAAGTCTCTATTGAATTTGTTACAATACTGCCTTTTCTTGGTTTTTTGGCCCCGAGGCATACGGCATCCCAGCTCCCTGACCAGGGACCGAACCGCACCCCGCCCCCCATCAGAAGGTGAAGTCCCAACCACTGGACCACCAGGGAAGTCCCTAGCTCATTTCATTTTGAGGCTGTACTGACTCTCCACCTGTAAGGAGTGAACTTTTTTTTTTTAATAACTTTAAAATCCCCCCAGACATTGTGAGTTTTAAATTGCTCTGTCAGGGGTCAAATCAGCTAGGGCTTTGTAAAAAGTCTGAGTCTTATTCTTTGGGTGATAAGAGGCCACCAAGGGTTGCAGCGGGCAGTGTCTTCCTCTGCTCAGACCGCTTTGGCTGCCATGTGGAGAACAGACTGAGGAGCTGAGTGTTTAACTGCCGGGCAGTGTGCTCTTGGGGGAGTGGGAGGGAAGCATGTTTTCAGGTAAATATGAACAAAGGGCCTTCCAGACTATGATCTGTGATCCTGGTAGCCTGGAGTGGACACTCCTATAGGTTGTGAGAAAACAAAATAGTTCTAGGAATCTAGGATTTGGGGTCCTGTTATGACTTTAATCACTAACTAGGCCTAAAGTAAATGACTCAAATTACTTTTTTTTCAAGGTTATTAAATTTTTAACATTAGATTATCTTCACAATAATTCCTTCCTCAGATCAGTTTTTAGGCATTTAACGTATACGTGAGAGACCCGAGATACAAAAAAATGTTAAAACTATAATCTAGTCAAATTTTCTCCTGAAAAAAATCAGAGGGTAAAGGAAGATTAAAAACTGTCAAGCTTATCTATGCCATTCTTAGGCCTCCAAATCATTCTTCCTCTCCCCAGTTTCAGAATTGAAAGACTGAATAAGTGTAAGCATCCTTAAAATGATTCATCTGAATTGGATAAGGCATTTCCTTCTTGTAATTGGTATTGTTAAATAAAGAGGTGCTCTTTTTACAGAATTAACTCCTGTACCTACACCCCAACCTCGAGTGCAAGCCAAATGCATGATTTGAAACCAGATTTCCCTCATAGCTAACTGTAAAAATTATGTGACAATCAAGAATCTGTGCACTTGATGAAATTTCAGCCTAACTCTCTGCTGGCTGTAAATCATTGTTCCCTGGGAAAGGCTCAGAAGCATCCCATTACCTGTGCATTGTGAGCAAAATGACTTGCATGTCTGTGTGGGAGCATTTCATTAGGAGGGAGTGGTGAATAAAATAGAGTAACATTGTAAGTGCGTGGAATGGCAAATATGCTGCTCCAGGCCAGGAAGGGTGAGAGCCTCAGAGGAGGCTCTGTCATGTGAGGTACACATACCCTGGTACATGGCAATATGGCGAAGGAGATTACATAGTCAATTTAAGGCCAGGCAGCGCTTATAAATTTCCCATGATTTGTCTTTAATCATTTTTAACCTCATCCTAGGGGAGCTAGGAGTCTTCTTCCATTAAACATAATTGCTCATTTGTTTTTAGCTGGCAGGTACATTGTAATTAAGGATGGTTTTCAGGGCTTCCCTGGTGGCATAGTGGTTGAGAGTCTGCCTGCCGATGCAGGGGACACGGGTTCGTGCCCCGGTCCGGGAGGATCCCACATGCCGCGGAGCGGCTGGGCCCCTGAGCCATGGCCGCCAAGCCTGCGCGTCCGGAGCCTGTGCTCCGCAACGGGAGAGACCACAACAGTGAGAGGCCCGCGTACTGCAGAGAAAAGGAAAAAAAGAATGGTTTTCAGTCTCTTTTTGGCTCAGCGCTCTACTGGTTAAATGGTACTCATATAAGGAGAGGAACCAGAGTTTACAGTGGAAGGCAAGGGGAGGAAATATTCTATCAAGGTCCTGATAGGAGACTTGTAAAATTCAAAAGGAAAATAACATACAGTTAATACCTTATTTTCAGGTAAAGATTGAGAGTAAAATCATTCAGACTCCAGTGTATAAATATAGGTACATATATATGAATATATAGAAATTTATGTTTGGTGACTAATGAAAACACAACGGAACAAAGTTCTAACAGTATTTTTCTCTTTCCAGAAAGAGGAAACTGTCAACCAAAATCTATCTTTTAGTGGTTTCATTATAGAGTGATAGATAGCTTTAACTTTGGAGCAAAAACTCCTGCATAGAGTTCAGTATAAAGTGTCATCAAGGGAAGGCAGCAACTCTGGTGGCCTCCTGGGGGCATTGTAGCAGACTCTGTTGGTGGCCCACTCCTGTCTCTTCAGTGTCCTATGTCATAAATCCAGCTGCCAATACCTGTATGGCTTTGCCTGACAGTTTTTTCCTAAAGCTGCCCCAAATGCACGAGTTGCTATATAAATATCCCAGGTCCCTTGCCCCTGAGTGGAATAACTCCCAGGTATTCTTAGAGTTTCCCCATGGGAGTGACTCCCTGTTGCCCACAGTGGTATGTAGCTCTGTAACATATTCGTTATCGGTCACCTGCTTTTCCCTTTATTTATCACTTGCCCTTCCTCCTGCTGGGTTTTTTGTTGTTCCTTTGTTTGTTTGTTTTTAGCACCTCCCTTATAAGCTTTCACACACCCTTTCTCAGGATCTGTTTGTGAAAGAATCCAAAGTAAGACAGGCACATTAAATACTGTAGGTCACGGGCAGAGTGGGAGCTGCACTAAATTCTCTCTCTTTATAAGTACACTTTTTTCTTTTGAATGGTGGTGGTGGTGGTGGTTTAATCCCTACCCTGTACTCTTCATCTCCCTCCTTATTTGCCCCTCAAACCTTGGTAGGAGGAGAAAGGGGCTCTAAATCATTTGTCTATGCCCTGGACTCCTAACCTAATTGCAGAACAAAATCGCTGGAGGTGCTTGTTATAAACACAGGTTCCATGGCCTCATCCTTAGTTTCTCACCCTTTAGATCTTAGGTAGGGCCCAGGAATCTACTTCCATCAGTGTTCCAGATCATTTCTGGTATTGCTGGTATGGTCCATCTAACAATTATTTGGAAAGCTTTGGGTCATGAGTTATGGAAGCAGCATGTGTCCACACATGGCTTCCTTGAAGAGGCATCAAGAAATGTGCATTCAAGTCCTGAGTCAGCCACCAGCCAGCATTTTTTTAATCCTAAATAAAACATTTAGCCTCCCTGAGCTTAAACAATGAACAGTTGGCCTAAATAAGCTTCCAGCTTCCCTCCAACTCCAGCAATCTGTGATATTTCATGGAAAGTTTGGTTTGGGGATGAAATTTCTTTGGCGCTGTATCTATTGGATATTACTTCCTAGAATTTTTTCTTTTCATGTCTTTTAGGAGCTAAAGGAGTGCTCAGGTCATGTATTTGTGGATTCTGTGCCCGAATTCTGCCTGCCAGAGGTAAGATTAAAGTGAATCTTGTTGTAGAAACAAAGCGTATCTTATCATCTCTCAAACTGAAATCAGGAAATAATTTTCAGGGGCTTAGCTTCCTGTTTTCAAATTGAAATGGATCTGTTATTCTAGGCACTTTGTTTTACAGCTAAAATATCATTTAGGAGCTTTTTATATTGTCTGTAAATCACTGAAGTCACTCTCTTCTTCCCGTCCCTAGCTTTTTCTATAATCCACATTGACAGTCACACTGGAGCATAGTTTTGAGCAAGGTAAAGAAATATCTCAAGCCTTTTAATTTTGTAATTACAGTCATCCCTCGGTATCTGCGGGGGATTGGTTCCAGGAGCCCCTGTGGATACCAAAATCCACGGATACTCAAGCACTTTATATAAAATGATGGAGTGCAATGGATAGAGGTTTCACAGCCACAGATACAGAAGGCCAACTGGATAATGCCTGTGTCTTAGGTTAGCCATACTTTTTCTAGTCTTGGGTAATTAGGAGTTGCTGTTATCTAGCCAGTATAGTAAACTGTAAAAATTCTTGCTGACTTGAAATGACATATGGAATATTGCTTGAAATTCATGGATTCTGAACTGAGTCATGGATATCTGTCGCTTACATATTATCATCACAGTGAGACTTGTTATAAGTGTTTGAGTCCAGTTTCATTGTTTTAAAGGAAACAAAGATCAGTTTGCATTAGTCTTAAAGGAAACTAATCTCAGCTGACAGGCCTAATCCCCAGAGTGGCCTAGATGGAGTTCTCAGCTCACAGATGAAGTATAGGGAAGCCAGTAGCCAGTCCAGGGTTCCTGAGGAAATCAATAAGAAGCTACCATTCTATTCTTTCCGTGTGCCCAGGGGATGTCAGTGCCTGTCGAAAATACTTTCACATTTCAGTGCCAGAGAAAAAAGAAATTGGGAGTGCTGTGTCCCTTATTTTTGTCCTTTCTTCCTCTCTCTCCTTCCATTTCTACAACTTCCTTTGACATCCTTTAGATAAACTTTTTTTTTTCTCTTTTTGAAGTAGGTGATGTGCCCTTTTAGGACACCAGAGTGAAAGAGAGGAAGAAAAACAAAGAAGGACGTGGTAATTGAAACTGGCAAATAAGGGAGAGTTTGAGGTAAACTAGTAGGAACAAGTGTGAAGGTAGACAGTTATTGAGAATCCTGAGCTCTCCCTAACTGCTAATAAAATCTTTTTCGTGATCTTCATTTGTCATTTAGGAGTTGGTGGGGCAGTTCCCCATCTGTTCAAAGATTCCTAGTCGTAGGTGCTACATTTATTGTCAGTTTACTGCCTGTGGCACTGACTGCTGCAGCCTTCAGCTTGTGGCCCTCAGTGGAGGATCCCTGGCTTGGAGTTCTGGTGACTTTCTGACTTGCTCCATCAACTACTAAGCTTTGAAATTAAACAGTCACCGTTTTACAGTTCACCTTTGCCAAGCTAAAGCAGCACTGTTATATTTAGGGTTCTAAGGCCATATAGGTTTTTTCAACTAGTGTCATAATTTGTGGTTTATGACAAGTTATTAGTAGTCACTATTTTAAGGGAAACCAGGGCATTGTATGATCAGGAGAAAATATGAGAGTTGTTGAATTAGGAGAGAGGGACTGACTACGCTGTCCAATCTTGGCTGACTTGTGGCTGAGCCAGGCAGAACTGAAGTCCCAGTCCTCGTGGAATCTATAATCTAGTGCAGCTACCTTAAATATCTTTGTATTCCCCCAAAGTCTACGCTGTAGACTGTGCATAAAGTCTAGGACAGTATAGTAAGCAACCAATAAATTATGATTGTTTTGACCCAATTCATGGTCTGTAGAACCCAAGTGTCTGTATATAAAAGTTTAAAATTAAAATAGTCTTTATGGGATTTCACTGAGTGAAAGTATGCAAGTAAACATATAGATGTGAATGTATAAACATAGTTTGGGTGTTAAATTTATTTCTCAGGGGAAAATTTTTTATGTAGGCACTCTTGATATATATACAAGCAGAAAATATATATATATATATTTTTTTTTTTTTTCTCCCCAGCTGTCCTCACCAAATTTCTTATCATTCTAGACTCTATGGGTTGTTTCTTAAATAGTAAAGAGAAATTTCAAATATTCCTACCCAGTTTCTGTATAGGTAGAAGGAACGTAGGGATGCTTTTGGGTTTTACTGTTGCTTCAACTCTTCTTCCCTTGTTTTCTTCTGGACGTATCACTCTGCTACTATGTCTTCATCTTCTCATTTGTTTAAAAATGCTTCTAGAGAGTTGGTGGGGAATAGGACCAGCAGGATGTCCCATAACCCTTTGTTATGTGAGGATATTGTCTTGGAAGTGCAGTACACGGCATGGGGTTAAGTTATGTCCTTAGACATTTTATTCACACAGATTGCCATTGCCCCGGCGGTGAGCAGCTTCTGACCTCTAATCTCCACACTGTCCTCAGGAGCTGATTATGCCTTGGCGGCTTTATTAAATCAACTTACTTTACACATAAAGTCACCAACCAGAAGATACCCACAGCCAAAATGGCACACTGTCTCTGTTATTTGCAAAGAGGGCACAGACATCTTTGTTACTTCTACTCCGTGGGGGACATAGTAGCTCTGTGACCCATTCTGCTAACTAAAACTCTTTCTTGAGTTACCCCATGCTGTCCGTACTGTACCATACAGTTTCCACGGGGTAAGTTCCGTGAGGGAGAGCTCAGAGACTAAGATGATGTCTCTGAACCGCTGCAGCTCACTTTTCTCCACAGAGGGTGCTGCTTATAACGATGCAGTCCTCCAACAACAGTGCGCCAAGGCCTGTTATGTCCTGGCTGCCACAGCAGGGAGGGGACAGAGCTGAGTCACACGGGACTCTTGAGCTCAGAGACATTCAGTTTTGGGGGGACAAAATGATAACTTTGAGCTGCCTGCCTTTGTACAGAATAATAACTGCCACGAGAGGGATATTCATAAAGCGCCTTGACAGTTCAGAGGAAGAAGTGGTTTCTTTCGTCTGGGCAAATAAGGAAGGCTTAGTGGGAGAAGAGAATTGAGCCTTAAAAGGCAGGTAGGACTTAAATTTATGGAAAAAAAGTTCCCTTCTACTAAAAGAGTTTTCATAAAAATTTACCAAACATGGGTAGCATTTTTTTCTCACCTGCCAACCTGTCTTTTCCCTTTTCATATGACCTTAATAATGGAGTGAAGGGTAGAGCGGGGGTTGTGATTAGGGTAGAACACAAGAGTATAACCTCCTCTTATGACTCTGCCACTACGTTTGCGGGGGGCTCTATACCCAACACTAGTGGTCAGAAGTTACTCCAAAAACAGTTGCCTCCCACATTTGACTTCTGAAGAGCTGGTTTCTGTGTGCCTCTCCCTCACGGCTGATACTGTGCTGTCTGCTTCGTGTTACGTGGTTCCCCCTGCCAGGCAGCAGCTGCTGAAGTGTCCTGTTGTCGTTCATCCTCACACGTCTGACTCGCAGAACTCTGTTTTAGTAAAATCAGAGCACCTCTGGCGGACGGGCTGCACTCTCATCAGTAGCCATCCTGTCCTGCCGCGTAATGTCAACATTAGGAAATATCCTAAAAGGAGAGAATAGAAGTGTTGCAGGAAAGGCATCATTATTCTGTAGCACCAAAGCCACTCCTCTGCATTCTGGCAACATCATTTTTCAGTCCCATCACGTTGATCTATGTGCCCCGCACAGATATCTATCATTCCCTCCCCTTTCTTTTCAGACCGAGCTAATAGATCTGTCTACGGTAGATGTGATCCTCATCTCTAACTATCACTGCATGATGGCTCTGCCCTACATCACTGAGCACACGGGGTTCACAGGCACGGTCTATGCCACAGAGCCCTCCGTTCAGATCGGCAGGTGAGAGCATTTCTTCTTGTGCCATTAGAGAGTGGCTGGCGAGCTCCTCCCTTCAGTGGTGACTGTTAATAGAGTGTTGTGCGAGGTGGGATTATTATTTCCCTCTGAGCAGCTGACCCAGAGAACAGGCACGAATAGACAACTCTCCAGATAAAACAAATGTTCTTTGGAGTTGCCTAGAGACTGATGCTGCGAGTAATGGTCGTTAGTCTTTTTTAGAAAAACGGGAACAGGGAGTTTGCAGAGACAGCTCCTCTGTGCAGATGATACTAATTAGGGGAAGTATCATTCAGTAGGATGCCACCAGGATGCAGTGCAGAGAGCTTCGGGAGAGAAAGGAACACAGCATATTTAAGAAAAGAGGAAGAAATTTTACTACTTTGCTTTCAAAATTTCCCCCCTCTTATGGTTTAGTGCAGACTATAAATGGGGACGGCTTGTAGAAAACAGGGTAATTAGATGGTTACGTTGTCTGTACTGTTGACATAGTGAAACTCGGGACTGTATGGAATAAAAACCTCAGAGCCCTTCTTTGACTCTGAGAACGCTGTGCTGTCTCTTCCCCTGCCCCTCCCAAGCCTCCATGGGACAGATGGTTGTTTCAAGTAACCATAGCATCATTTAGTGAGAAGAAAATTACCCCAGAAGAAAAGAATTGTGTTGAAGCAAACAAAGAAGTATGGTATAAGGTAATACTATCAAGACCCGAAATATGGGATCTAAGTGCTTTGGGTTCTAGAATCTGACTGAAGTCCAATACGATGGAATTACCAGAAATGAAACAAAATATGTCCTTGTTTTTCTGTCAAACCATATTACCTGCGGTGTGTACAGAAAAACATAAGGGATCTGAGGAAGAGACATTGTAGGAAAGTAAAGCACTCAAGGTGATTTAACAGTTTTGGTGAGAGGACAAGCTGAAAACATTAGATTCTAGTCTGAAAAAGTTAAAGCCTGAGGATGGACATACCAGACAGTTCTCCAGAAAGCTACAGCCAGAACAATAATGAGCCTGGATCCCGGATCTTAGAATGCTGGAACTGGTACTGCTCCTTCAAGATGAAAGACAATTAAAAAAAAAAAAAAGATGAAAGACGATGATAGTGTTAGGAATAAGTAAATAAGTGGAAATGAAGTTGTTCGGCATTCAAATGCTAATAAATTTATGGCTTGCCATGTCTGTGTGTTTATTGGGAGAGGATTTAAGTCAATGTGGAACATCTGTACTGGATTATGTAGGGGATTCAAGATGTTGAAAGTCTATTTCTAGCTTTTTGGTCGTCCCCTAGCCATCCAGGGCCCCATCAGTGCTCTGTTCCCATGTATTCCTCAGAGCATGGGATCATCGATCCAGTTGAGTGAGGCATCTCTTAGATTCCCTGAGTTGTGATTCTGTGGTGATCCAGCTTGTGATCTGCAGAGCCTGTCCTCTGGCAGGTCCTTGAGTTAGAGTTTTAGGATTAGGCCTTCGAGTATTCTTCCATGTGGAATTTTGTTATTTCCTAAAATGTATATGAAGAAAACTTATTTTACCAGTTTAAAATGTCCATTTAATATTGTCATTAAAAAAAATCCTATCCCCACTTCTGCTGCCACCAAAATCAGGTACTTCATGCTCATTTAACTATTTGTCCTTTTGTGTTTTTAATTACCTAAATAAATAAAGGCAGAGGTCTTAAGAGTGTGAGTTAAACCATAGGCTTATATATTTCATTGTTTAGAGACAAGAAGCACACCAGGCTTATGAATTAAATCATTTACATTCAGAATTTTTAACGTGAAAATTCAACGCAAAGGCTAGGTTTTTGTTCAACTTTATGTATAATGGTGCCCACGTTTATGTGCAGCAGAGAGAGGAAAGACGACTGGGGAGGGCAGGCAGGCAAGCCCGCTTCTCTTGGCTACAGTGTTAAGAGTGCCATGTTTTTCTGAATGCTTTTTGAGTGTTCATCACTTTCTTTGTTTAAACTCAGGCTTCTCATGGAAGAGTTGGTGAACTTCATTGAACGCGTGCCCAAGGCTCAGTCTGCCTCCTTGTGGAAGAACAAGGATATTCAGCGGTAAGCAGCAGGCCGTCTACCCACCATGGCAGTAGAGCTGGGGGCTTTGCAGAAGAGTCTCAAATGTTACCGTATTTTCTGCTCAAACGTTTATACTGTTAGAATTAAGATTCCCCTTTCCCTGTGTTATGGAAGGGTTGTGTTTGATTCAACCGTCGTATTTGACAGGCAACCATACCATATGCAAGGTAGTATGCTAGGTCTGGGAGGTTTTGGGGGTTTTTTTTGCAGTACTCGGGCCTCTCACTGTTGTGGCCTCTCCCGTTGTGGAGCACAGGCTCCGGACGCGCAGGCTCAGCGGCCATGGCTCACGGGCCCAGCCGCTCCGCAGCATGTGGGATCTTCCCGGACCGGGGCACGAACCCGTGTCCCCTGCATCGGCAGGCGGACTCTCAACCACTGCGCCACCAGGGAAGCCCTAGGAGTTTTTAAAAATAAGTAAAACAGTTGGCTGTCTCTATGAGGTGCTGAGGGGTTAATGGGAAATTGGACAATTAAACAGCTAAATTACAGTCTTGGGTGGCATGTGTTATAAGAGATGCCTGGTTACAATGCTGTAGGCACTCAGAAAATGAAGAACTTTCTCTGCTTAGGGAACTGAGGAGGACATTCCTTAGGAGATGACAATTAAGGTGGGTCTCAGAGGAAGGAAAGGACTTTTCCTGATAGAAAGGGTCGTAAAGTGGGGTCCAGGCACAGCACCGTAGGATATAGTATATTAGGGAACAGTGAGAAGTTCAGGGTGGGTTAGAATTAGCTGAGTAAAGAGGTGAAAGGCAAAACCAGACAGGGACATTGGAGCAAGATAATGAAGCGTCTGCTGTGTCAAGATGGAACTTTTTATTATTGAGAGCGGGAAGCCCATCAGGGGAGGTTGACAAGGCGGTGAATGACGTGATCGCATGTTTTTTTAGGGGAAGTAACCCTGGAAGCATAAGAGAGGATGGATGGGGGTGCAGAGATGGGGGCGGGAAGCCCAGCGGCAGAGCTGATTCAGAAACCCAGGCGAGAGAACAAAGGCCTGGGCTAAGGCTGTAGATGATGAGGTGAAGTAAGTAGAAATGCAGTAGAGGAGGCGGGAGGCAGCTTGATTCTACTTCCACTCTCATATTTGATCGGCAGCAGAGGACACGAGTCAGCCCTAACATACTGCAGTTGGTCCAGCCCTGCCAACTGCTGCCCTCACCTCCCAGCACCGCAGCCCCAGCCATCCAGGCCTGGCGTCCAGACTCTGGAGTAAAAGCCCGTCTGTGACTTCTTAGGTCACGTGTGTTCCTTACACTCCTACCCAAGTCCACTCTTCTCCAGCTACCTCGCCACTGGGTTCTCTTTCCCTCTAGGTCCGTGATTTGTTTGCCATCTACTTAACTAAACTTTAGAATGTCTTGGCTTTTGTGACATTCTTTCTACAAGGATATGAATATGTAGCTAGGAGAATATGCTGTGGTTTTTATGCTGTAACTGTCTCAGAGTTTGAGCACGTGAGTCTCCTCCTTTATGTGTTCCTTTTTGTACGTGTTATTTATTTTATTTAACTTATGTAGCACTTGTTATGTGCCAGACACTCTTCTCAGTGCTTTATTTAATTCACTTAGTTCTTTAACATTATCATTTTACAGAAGAGAAAACAGTCACAGAGAGGTTAAGTAAGTTATTCGAGGTCAACCAACTAGTGGGCAGTAGGATTTGGATTCAAACCCAGGCAGCTGGGCTACTCTGGTTCCAGAGTCCGTGCCCTTAACGCCTGTGCTGGGCTGCTTCTCAGCCACATACAGGCTTCTCACGGGCATGTGAGCCCCCTCTCTTAATCATTCTCATGAGGGAGAAGTAACATAACTGTGCACATTTTCTCCTGTGTTTTATGGATCTTCTTGTTTCTCTGTTTCCTTGACTGGGGATATGGTGTCTGTCTGGCTTCTCATTAGGAAACGCCTTCTGGACACGCACTTGTCTGAGTCTTCTCTGTACACATGGATGGCTTCCTTGATCTGTCCGCCCACCCACTCGGTACAGGTCCCCTCCTGCCCTCGTTGTGCGTGCTTATTCTCAGCTCCCTTCCTCCTGCCCACTGCATGCCTCCTTCCCCTTTTCTCCCTCTCCCACGTGCCCACTGGCCCACATTCAACTCACTTCTCTCCATCTCCCTCCTTAGAAACCTGAAGACTTTGTTTTCTTTCCCTGTGGAACACGTACATCTTGGCTTCCCTCACTTCCTCCTTTTAAATTTATACCCTTAAATATTCTGGTACAAATAATTTTGGCACACCAGAAATGATGTTCAAAGGTCACTGTTTCCTGAATCCCAAACCCTGGGCTAAGTCTTAAGGAAGTCCAAGTCCTTATTTTGCCTTTTTTTTCTGTGACCTTGGGCAGAGTCCTTGGCAGTTTTCTTTGCTTCCCATTCTTTGTAAAATACAAGATAACTGGCTCACCAGAAAAAGGGCCATCATATATTAGGGAAAAAGGTGAGTTGAACTTGAAGGAGCAGAGGACTAGGGAGGGGGCCAGAAAGTTATTTCCTAAGGTGCTTAGGAAATCGCCCTTTTTAACAAAGGTGCTAGTTGAAATAAAACCTTGAATTTGGAGCTTCCCTGGTGGCGCGGTGGTTGGGAGTCCGCCTGCCGATGCAGGGGACGCGGGTTCGTGCCCCGGTCCGGGAAGATCCCACATGCCGCGTAGCGGCTGGGCCCGTGAGCCATGGCCGCTGAGCCTGCGCGTCCGGAGCCTGTACTCCGCAGCGGGAGAGGCCACAACAGTGAGAGGCCCGCGTACCGCAAAAAAAAAACCCAAAAAAACCTTGAATTTGCTGTCTCGCCACCAGGTGGACAAAAATCAGAAGCTGTTGAGAGCTAACTTGGTAGAGAAGAAGTTGGGCCAGTCGGAGACTGTATTTCATTACTTCATGCATCCTGACCATAGTTCTGATCCTGGTCAAGCATTTTGTTTTGGCTTTTGAGTGTGAGATGAGCCATAGTTACTGACAGACAAAGAGAAGAGTCTAATTATTGGAAAGATTGTGCTGAGGTGTTAGACAAACCAAGAAAGCTGTGTCCTGTTTTTCTCTTGGAGAAACTCAGCATAAATATTAGAAGTGGTGGAAAAATTTGAGGAGCTATTTTTTAATTGACATCAAATAAGAGAATTCTTTTGAAATATTCACCTAGAATTTAATCTTGGGCCAGAATACTAAAAGTGCTGCATTTGAACATTTATGCTGAAGGATTTACACCACTTTAAAAGTTCCCTCCGTCATGAGCTAGTTGATATCAAGTGTCCCAAGATACTGTGACATACTGTATTGAGAAGCACTGGGGTTTTTTGTTTTTGTTTGTTTGTTTGTTTTTGCTGTCTAGCACAGTGACTAAGTGATGTGGGCTTTGTCTTCTATCTATTTATTTATTTATTTTTAAATTCCTGCATTCTCCTTGTCCAGTTCCTATAAAATAGGGGTCACAAACTCAGATGCCTCCAGGGGTGAGGAAGGGGTTTATAGGTAAGTACAGGAGTGAGGTGGGCTGCCAGGAATTGTGGACCAGTGACCACACCTCTCTAAAAGGGCGGCTGACACACGGCTTCAGCAGACTTTTGGCCGTATGGGAAAGTGAGTGCATCACTGCCAAATCTTCCCTTTTACTTTTTTTTTTTTTAAAAGAAGCTCTAGATCTGGATGTTTTAAATGTGATTTTTTTTTCATCTTTAAAAAATGTTGGCTCTCACATTAAAGTAAAATTCTGTATGATCCAAGCAAAACGCCTCCATGAGTTGGATTTGAGCCCCCAGGTTTTGACTTATACTTAAACCTTTACAGGCAGTCTCTTGGTTAAATGTCAAGAATTAATGCATCTTAGTAGCTTAAGAATAAGACCAACTAAAAAAAAAAAAATGAATTAAAATCTTTCAGATTCATTGGTTTCTGACAAATTCCTTTAAATCACAGGAAGTTAGTTTGAATTAGCATTTGATTTAGTATTAGTATGTTTACCAAAAAAAAAAAAACACCATTACTCTTGCTTTTCGGCAGCTGCCTCACTCCCTGCCTCAGTCGACACTGCTCCCTGAGATTTATTTAGAAGTTAGCCATCCTTCTTCCTCATTTTGACATTGTAGCTTATACTTCTTGAAAAAGAGATTTTTGAAGGGTAGGAAAAGGAGAATGCCTTACAAATTTTCGAGCCTCTGACGTTCCCATACGCACTTCAAAATTTAGGTTTTTAATGGGAAAATTTAAAGCACAATATTCCACTGAAGAAACTTATCCAGTCTCTAGTATTTTTAATATAAGGGCAGCATTTTTTGTATAAGACTAGAAATTTACAATTATAATTAAGAATAAATCACTACAGGGTATTGTCATAATCCTCTGACAAGCATTAAGGAGTTATGCATTAATATATTCCTGGCTGAAGTGTTATGGCAGTTTTCAGTACTCAGAGCTTAAAATGTGGGTTTATATCTTTTAGAAGACATAAAATTTTTTTAAAAAGCATATTGTACTTGAAGTTCCTCTGCTCTGACACTCCTTGGGTATTTATAGAGGAATTTATCAGGTCTAACTATGTAGTAGGAAGAAAATTAAAGCTATGGGCTTGGAGGTCAAATAGACTGGTGTTTGAGTTCCTTCCAGATCTGCTTCTTAGCTGCAGAAGTTTATTTCTTCTAGGTTCTGTTTCCTCGTTTATAAAATAGAAATAATATTAGCAACTTCACAAGGTTGTTGTGAGGACTAAATGAGTAATAAAAGTAAAGTCCGTAAAACAGTGCCAGGCACACAGTAGGTGCTCAGTAAACACCAACAACCTTTCTCCCTTTAATGATACACTTGGTTCACATAACCCCCTTTCAGTAACCAGCACACGTCTGCCTTCCACAGCCTTATTTATCTTTCAGTGCTACCTTTCCTGACGAGGGCAAAGTAGTATAGTAGAAGGAAGACTGTTTTCCTAATCCCACTGTTGCCTCTAGTTAGCAGTGTCATTCAGATCCTGGGACTCAGTCTTCTTTTCTGTAAAATAGGAGAATTGAATTAAACTATTTCTAAGTTCGCTTATGTTATAGTTTTTAAAGATGCCCTTAAGCAGGTGCTCAGAGAGTGGCAGTACTTTGATGGAGTCGTCACAACTTTGCAGTTCTTCAGCTTTGCACTTCCAGAAACTTAATCATTTCATTTCACTCAGAGTTGATTAGCCTCTGAAGACTGGTTTGGGCTAACTAAACTCCCAGGATACTGACTGAGAAACAAAAATCCCATTTAATTACTTTATCCTGAGATATCTGCGTAGCTCCAGAACTAGGGTGGTTCATCTGTCTAGGACTCTCTGTTCTGGGCAGCAAGTCCACTTAAAGAGATCAAATTATAGGTAAGAGTTTTTTGATGAGCCTAAAATTAAAGCAGAGATGGTTTAGCCCCTCTCAAGAATTGTTTCTATCATGCTTCGGTAGCCTGAGCAATTGCCTTTGTACTTTTGAGAGAGAAATTGATCTAAAACAAAAAAACAGGGATTATAATCTGGTTTCAGTTTAGTATTGAGAAGTGCTTGATCTTCAGGCTTTACTTTTGGTAAATTCCATAAAGATCACTCTGCTAACCCATCTCCACCCCACCCCACTCACATGTATAGTAAGCATACTTCACTGTAATGAAAGGAAAGAAACTTTACTGCTTCTTGTATTCTTTGTATTCTGCTCTTACATTTATTTTGTTCAGTCATTCACTCATCAAACACTTAGAAAAAGCCCAACCAGTGTTTTATTTATAAGCTTTTAAGTGGTCCCTGTGGACCTAAAAGTCCTGCTCTTTTAAGAAAACACATGATGTTGTGCTGGTAGGATGGAAGAAGAGACAGCAGAGCTCTGGCATGATGTCAAGCCCTGGGAAAAAAGTTTATTAAGCACTCAAGTGTGATAAGAACAAAACAAAAAAATGAAATCTTTTAGAAAGTACTTATTAAGCATTTAGACTCTGAGAACTTGACTTTGATAAATTGGAAAGCCAGAAAAAACAGAACTAGTTCCCATTGGGTTTCCTTATCCGACTTATCCTTAATCAGCCAATAATCCTAATGGCTTTGAATGGCTCTGTAAATGCCTCTTTAATTATGGCCTCAAGCATAAGGAGAGTTTTAGGGAAAGCTGAGTTAGACAAGATGTTAGGAGATAGAAGGAAGTAATGAGGAAGTGACTAAATATCTCAAAAGAGTAAAAAAGGTGTTAGCGAAAGAAATTTGGGGGTATAAATAGGAAACTTAGAGGACTTCAGTCTCATTTGTTCATTAACTACCAAGTGCCTGGCATTATAAGTTTTCAGGGAAATGCCCCCCAAAGTTTAAGGCATAGTCCCTGTACCCAAGGAGCTTGTTGAGCAGAGATTACGTACTAAGTGGCAAGACTCAAGCTGGGTTTGGCAGGTTAAGCAGGGTTTGAATGAGGGAAGAGATCGCTCCAAGATAAGAGAACATTGTGGGCAAAAACATAGCAACATGGCATGATTGAGAGGGGACTGGCTTGGTTAAAATCAGCCAGTGCACACCAGGAAGGAGAGAAAAACATTGAAAGCTAACCTTGTACAAAAGAATATTGAAAGTTTCTTCTTTTGGAAAAGCCAGCAATACATTTGACTAATTCCTCGTTTAAATCTTTTGTCTAGCTGATAGAAAACTTATCAAAATTGTTTGTGAAAACATAGTCACCAAACCTGTGTGATAAAGGAAACCTCTAACATTTCCAAAGAGAGAAATGACAAATAATTAGTTTTAGATCTGAAAGTAGTGTAGTCAGTATATAAGGTACCAGAATAAGATACCCGAAGAATTTAAGCATAGAGTGAAGGGGAGGAATTCATAGGCACTGAATATCATAGATTATATAATGTTAATAATATATATTATATATACACATATGTGTGCGTGTGTGTGTGTGTGTAATTTCTCATTTGCTGTGGTCTTCAACAGTTTTTGAAGGAAACATTTTACCCTCAGTTTAGATATATGAAGGGAAAAAAGAGGGTAGGTAAATTATTGAATATTGCAACTAAAGCAACTAAATTAGGTATGAAGACCAACCTTCTACAAATGTTCTGTACAATTAGAGTTTGTAAAAATGTCATTGATGAGACCTGAGAAAAGCCCAGGCTGAGTTGAGGTATTAAAACACTGCCTCTGTACTAGAACATGGCCCAGAACACTTCCTAACTTATTAGTAGTTCTGGGTCTCCCACCAGGCTGCCCTTATCTCAGGCTCCACCGGGAGGATCCCATTCTTGGCTCACTCACGCGGTGGTTGGCAGGATTCAGTTCCTCAGGGGTGGTGGGTAGCCGAAGCCTCCCTCGGGTCCCTGTCACATGGGCGTCTCCTCAGAGCGTCTCACCACGTGGCAGCTGGTTTCATCAGAGTGAACAAGAGGGCAAGAGAGAGACTGTGGACGAGCAGGAAGTCTTGGTCTTCTGTAACCTAATCTTGGAAGTGACATCTTGTCACTTTTGTCACAGTCTCTTCACTAGAAGCAAGCCGGTTGGTGCAGCCCACACTCAGCGGGAGGAGCCCAGGCAAGGGGGTGAATATGGGAGGCGGGGAGCCTGGGGAACCCTGTCAGAAGCTGCCTGCCACCGAACCCTAAGCTGAGCAGGTCAGACTTGACACCAGAGTCATTGGGACCTGCTTGGCCTTCCTCTTCCGGCTCACCGGTCTGTTCCTCCCTGGCGTTTTTAGCACCTCGGCGCACACTTACTGGTGCCCTTCAGATAAAACAGACATATGGATCAGCGGAACAGAGTAGAGAGCCCAGAAATGAATCCACACACCTGTGGCCAGTTAAAGAACGCGGGTCTAATCTAGCTGGTGTGCGACTTATTAGCTCAGCCTCGAGCCGAGGTGTCTCAGTTGCAGGGCCTTGGCAGAGCTAAGGGCAATTAAAACAAATCCAACTGAGATGAAAGATGTGGTTGGGCTGCGTTGTTATTCACCACCCTCCCCACTCTAGCCACTCGCATGATAGCCTTCCAGCTCTGGTGTAAACGCTTCTGCTCCTATCCAGCCCAGAGTAAGAAGTCTTTATTTTTTGTGAGGGGCAGTCCTAGGAAGCCCAAGCCATGGGGCTCCCTGATCTGGAGGAATTTAAAGGAGGAGCTAAAGCAGGGGAGTAATATGGGTTCTTCCTTCAGCCCCTCTAGAGCAGTGCCTGGGCCACTCAAGTTCAGAGTCATTGCTGCTCATCAGAGTAAATCACCTTGGGTGATTTCAGCACAGTCACCTGTACTGAAGTCCACTACAGTATTGTTGGAAAATGTATGTTCTGGGGCCACGATGGCTGTGTATATTGGAGATGGTTGGAGACAGTCCTTACTCAGCATCTGTTCTGTGCCAGACGCTTACGTGCAGTGTATCATTTATCCCTCACAGAACAGCTCTAAAAAGGAAGTGATACTCTCCCTGTTTTACAAACGAGAAGACCGGCTCAGAGGTGAAGAGGCAGTGCTGAGATTTAAATCTAGACAAGTCTGTAAATCCTCCCCTTTCCCCATGATGTGCCTCTGAGAGAAACCTCTCCTTCCTCAGAGTGGGTGGCAGAAAGTTGCAGGGGTGCGGAAGGGGAGAGAAGCGGTAGCAGCGGCCCCTGCCAGTAACCTCCTCCAAAGAGAGCTTCTGTGCCACTTCCCTGGCTCTGAGACTCGGGCCATCTTCCCAAAGAGCACAAACGATGTGTACCTGACCTAGACGAGTATCTCAAGACCTGAGAAAAGGTGACAGGTGGTCTAGATTTTAAAGCAGGGGTGTTGTGCACACAAAATATGACGAGGAGGACTGTGGTGGAATGTTACAGGCTTGAGGGAGCCTGGCGCCGCAAGAGCTGTTTATAGCTCAGTATATAGAATGTAGGCCAAGGCAGGACCTCGATAAAGAAGGCCTTATAAAGTCATGCTAAGAGTCTTGGATTTTATCCTGAATGGAATGGTGCACTGTTAAAGTGGAGGAGGGGAGTGTGTGTATATGTATATATGTGTAGATTTGCATTTTCAATATATCCTTTAGGCCCTTCTGGGAGTGAAGGCAAGCGTGCAGGCAAGGATGACTCATGGCTTTCCACATCTCTTTTATTGCTTTGTACTGTTGTAAAATTTTTCCTAGACTTAAGTTCCTTGTGAGCACAGGCCTTTATGTTGTACCTGTTAAATCCCTTACAGGACTTAAATTCTATGGCCATAGTCAGGGCTAAGTACATATTTATTGACTAAATATTGTAAAACCTAAAGCAATTCACTACACATAGGACAGATAAGTGACATAAGAAAATCCTCAGATAAGTGAAATAAGAGAATCTTCACCTGTTTATGCAGAAGGTAAAGAGAAGAGTTGTTGATACTTTGTTGCTGGAGAAACAAAGGTGAAGAGAATTGGAACATCATGATCTGTGTGCTATTTGGGCTAAATCTCTATTCCATGTTTATATGACCAGGAACATGCACTTCACTGGCCATACAACATTGTTACGATCTTTTTCTTCTTCTTGCACAACGCTTTGTTTTCCCTTGAGTTAGTAATTATCTTGTTTGCTTATTTGCTTAGTTTTCTGTGTACATATTACTAATTTATCTCTAACCCCTCTCACATTTGTCTAAGTCTCTCCTCAGTATGTTCAAACTCGATGGGTGGTCTAACAATTTTACCTTCTTGAAAAGTCGTCTCCCAGAGCCTTCACTCTTGCCCTACCTGGTGTCAGCTGCTCTTGGGCCTGTGGCATGGCATTCAGTTTAGGACTTTCTCCACTGTGATCCTGAAGATTTCTCGTTCTTCTCTTAGAAGCTCTGTTTTCTGGGCCTTTCTTTTTTTTGTTTACGCCTTCATTTTGCAGGGCACATCCTCCAACAACTCCCTGAGAAAGAGCGCATGGGAGGTAAATTGTCTGAGACCCTGCACGTCTAAAACGTCTTCATTCTACTCTCACGCTCTGATAGAAATGCGAGTTAGATGTAGTTTTCTCATAGAATTTTGAAAGCATTGCTCTATTTTCTTCTGTCTTCCAGAAATGCTGTTGAAAAGTCCAATGCTATTGAGTCTACATCTTCGATATGTATCCTGTTTATCTCTCTGTGGACTTTTAGAATCTCCTCTTGTTCTTAAAGTTTATGATGATGTCTCAAACCTAAAGACAGTTTACATTCATGTGTTGAGCTTAGTGGGCCCTTTCAATCTAGAACAGTGGTGGCAACTATGGCCAAGTGTCTGTTTTATGGCCACATCTGGCCTGCCAATGTTTCTATAAATAAAGTTTTATTGGCACACAGCCAAAGATTTATTTGTCTGTTTTCTTTATAATGTAAATATTTTCCCAGAATATATCTGGTGTTAATTCTTCTGGGTCAGTATTTTCAGGTATGCAATGTGTTCTTTCAGTGTATAGTTTCTTTTTATTTCGCAGTTATGGTTTTTATTATTCTGTTCCCTTGCTTGGATTTCTGTAAGGAGCTCCTGTTATCTGTATGTTGTATCTTCTATATTCTGGACTTAATAGAATGCACTATAACATAATCTGGTTCGGCAATTTCGTTGTAAAACTCCTGGTGTGAGTATCTTTTCGTTGAGTTTTTTCTTTGGTGCTGATCATATTTTTCAGAGAAGCTTCTTCCAGTCTCCTACCCTGCAGGGTATAAGCCTAACTGATGGTGTTCTGATCTGAGGAAAAGAAAATTGTTACTCTCAGTATGTAAACTTTTGCTTAAGGTGGCTGCCTCTAATTGTCAATGGTTTCTCCTAGTACGGACTCTCATTTTTATTCTCGCCAGAGAACAATCTGGTGACATGCCTGGGAGGGGAAGGGTCAATTGCTGAGCTATATGGAATAGGTGAAGAGAATTGGAAGGTTCTATTTCTTAATCAGTTTTTTCTAGGAATTTTCTTTTTTTTTTTAAATAAATTTATTTATTTATTTTTGGCTGTGTTGGGTCTTCGTTTCTGTGCGAGGACTTTCTCCAGTTGCGGCGAGCGGGGGCCATGCTTCATCGTGGTGCGTGGGCCTCTCACTGTCACGGCCTCTCCCGTTGCGGAACACAGGCTCCAGACGCGCAGGCTCAGTAGTTGTGGCTCACGGGCTTAGTTGCTCCGCGGCATGTGGGATCCTCCCAGACCAGGGCTGGAACCCATGTCCCCTGCACTGGCAGGCAGATTCCTAACCACTGCACCACCAGGGAAGCCCAGGAATTTTCTTGTGTTTAGGCTCACCTTCAATCTCACTTCAAGACATACCTATTGTTTCCAATTGCTGAGCTTTTTGTGGGTTTGCAGTATAAATTAAGTCACTTGAATTGAAGTTTCCTGGGTCTGCTAAGTCAGTTATCATTTGTCTTTTTCCTTTCCACTTTCTAAAATGCTGTTGCTATTCTCTCTTCTCTCATCTCTTTGTCTGAAGTGGTGTGTGTGTGTGTGTGTGAGAGAGAGAGAGAGAGAGAAGCCCTTTACTGTTGTTCAGTGATAGTTTAGGAGACAGCACAGAGCTAACATACAGGTTCAGTTCTCCAGAAGGCCCTTCACCTGTACTGTACAGAGAATCTCAGAGAAGTCACTCTTCAGGCCTATTCTTGATGGTGTTCGAGCAAATGATAACATGTTTTTCTAATGACACATTTTTGTTTGTTTGTTTTAATGGATGCTCCTGATGCTGGTCTGGAAGGTTGAAAAATGTTTTTTTTTCTCTTTTCTATATTTACATGAAAATAATTCATCTTCGTGCTAAATACATTGTTTACCTTACAGGAACTTTATTTTTGAATTTAAAAAGTTTGTGTTTTTGTGCTTTTTTTATTTTTTTCAAAGCAATTCCATGCATTGTGGATCAGACATTTCTGCTGGCGGGCTTCCCTGGTGGCGCAGTGGTTGAGAGTCCGCCTGCCGATGCAGGGGACACGGGTTCGTGCCCCGGTCCGGGAAGATCCCACATGCCGCAGAGCGGCTGGGCCCGTGAGCCATGGCCGCTGAGCCTGCGCGTCCGGAGCCTGTGCTCTGCAACGGGAGAGGCCACAACAGTGAGAGGCCCGCGTACCGCCAAAAAAAAAACAAAGAAATTTCTGCTGGCTACACTGGCTGAATGTAGAAATCATTGATTTTCACAAAGATGAATCCTGACTAACATTAACTGCAAACTCCATTTTGAGGGCAGTATAGGAATTTTTTTTCCTTTCTTTTTTGCCATGTTTTACTTTAGTTTGTCCATCCATGTGCCTTTCATCTTTTAAAAATACACCACAGTGCTAATGGCATGTTCTGTAGCTTTTTGTTTTGTTTTGTTTTCACTTTGATCAAATGGTTTTGACAGACAGAAAAAGATTTGTACCACCCTTTCCTTCGTTAACAGCTATTGTAATTTCTTGGAACTTGATTTTCACTTGGGCAGTTAAGAAGACAACACTTGTTTTTTGCATCAGTTTTTTTCTCTCTTTCTCTCTCTTGTGTGTATGTGTGTGTTTGTGTGTGTGTGTGTGTCTGTGTTTGCACACGCGCGTGTGCAGGACCAACCTTCAGGCTTATGGCTTGTGGAACCTTCTCTTAATTTAATGTAAAACAGAATTCAATGATTAGCAACATCACTAAAACTGACTCAGTCTCTTCTCATGAGTCACTGACACCTGTTGAATATGAATGGTCCAGTGTCCACCCCGGAAGATGTTACTAGGCTTCACAGTTAAGAAGCACAGAGGACTGGTGACTGCCCTCCCACCCCCGCATCACACGCTTGGGACAGTGCCAGGGGTTTTCCTGGCACAATTTGATGCCCAGTGCCACGAGCTTGGGTCTGCTCTTGGGGGGACCAGGGGTCCTTCCTTCTCCTCAGTTGCTTTATGGGCATTCACTCAGTGAACCCAACTGGGTGCACATCCTGACCTTTTAAACCTAAAGGTTGGGCCTGATCAGTGGTTACTTTGCACACGTGCCTTCTAAGTGCCGGATGTGTATCCCCGTGACATTATCGTTGCCATCCCTGTGGATTCAGCCACGGGTTTCTGACAAGCTGGAGGAAACAATGGTAATTTTGGCTTTTTTGGGTTTGTTTTCAGGTAATGAAAAGCTTTTGTAAAACAGCTGAGTGTCAGTATGATTTCTATGGCTTCAATCTCCTTTAAACATAATATTCTTAAGGGTCCAAAACAAAGGAGGGAGGAAAATTTAAAAAAAAAAAAGAAACAAAGAAAACCAAACCAAAAAAAAAAGAAAAATGAAATAAATAATAATAATAAATTGCTGGTATTGCCACAAATCATTAGAAATCTCCTGACATGCTGAAACCAAATGGCCGTAAGTTCAAAACAAATCAGTGACTTGTTTTTAATTTTTCGTGGTTTCCTTTTGTTCTTTCTGCCCCTTTGCCGTCAGATTGGTGATGTTATTCAAACAGGACCGAATCCCTGCCAAGTGCAGGATCGACCCCGCCGCCTCTTTCATCTCGTCATCGCTCTCGGGGGGCTTTTCCGTGCATCTCTTTTTGAGAGGCAGCATGTCGCTGGGGATCTTCCTTGCCTTGGCGAAGTGCTGGTGCTTCTTGTGCTGGGACACATAGATGCTGTCCCCCAGAGCATCCTTGGCCTCCTTCGGGCTGCATTTCCTGTCATCCTCCTCCGTCTCGCTGTGGCTCTCGTGGCTCTGGAAGCTGCCCTCGCTGCCATTCTTGCTCCCCTTGGTGGCAAACTCGTAGTGGTCGTTGGCCCAGGAGGAGGAGATGGAGTCGCTGGCGGGCGAGGTGCTCCTGGCACTGAAGGACTTGGCACTGCTGTAGTTGTCATCCTCCTTGGGTCTCCACTGCCCACTAGGGAGCCACAGGACGGCTCGCTCTCAGTCCGCATCCGGCAGCTGGTGAGGCCATTCTTCCCGGCTGCTGTCATTCCAGTGGGAGTGATTGGCAACAGCCGGACTCGAACCCGCGTTCCGTTTTGTATCACTCTTGGAGGAACTGCTTGTATCTCGGGGAGTATTCAAAAGCATCATGGCACTGGCAGCATTAACGTCAGGATCTTGTAGAAAGGCTCCATTTCTCTTAAAGAAGGTGCTGTCTTGCCAGAGGGGTGGACCTGATGTGCTTTGTTATGCCTGAGTAGAGGCGGGAGGTGTATTGAACACATTCGAGTGTGGGTGATAAGGTGTCTTTTTCAAAGCCTGAATTAGACTTTCTTTGTCTGTACTCTGGATTAGACTTTGTACTCTGTACAATGACCCTTTCCCGATACTGACTCCTCTCTTTGTCCACTTTCTTAAAACACTTATTCAAGGACAAATTATGTCTCACTGAGTTTTTCCACCCAGTAGGTGCGTTTGCAAAATACGGAAAATGTTCCAAGATCCAGTTGTAGATATCCTTTCCCGACAGGCACTTGGTTGGAGAGTCCTCAATAGCCATAAATATGAGGCAGCTGAAGGAGTAGGCGGGCTTGCAGTTGGGGTTCTGCCTGGCATCATAGGGCATGTCGGAGTGGGCAGGGGATGGGGGCGTGTCATCGTCCAGGTCCTGGACGGGGCTGACGCTCTGCAGGACCGAGTCCCCAAAGCTCTTCAGCAGGTTCTTGCTCTCGTGCAGCCAGTTCAGGTTGGTCAGCTCTTCATCTTCCATGGCCCCCTCTTCTTATCGGATGTCAGGCAGAGAAAAGTCGAGGTCATCGTCTTCCTGAAGGGCCTTGGAGAAACCGCTGCCCCGGTAACACTGACTCAGCCCACCGGAGACACTAATTCCTGAGCTTTCTGGTTTCTCACTGGGAGGCATGACTGGACCCATTTACGTGAAGGCTCCTGGCCGGAGCGGGGCGCGGGGGCTCAGGGGCGCTACTGCCCTTCAGCGGGAGCCAACAGACTTTCGCAGGCGCCCAGCGGGCATCGCTTGGTGGACCAGCTAAGGACGCGAGGGGCGGGCTCAGGCGGCAGGGGCGCGGGGGTCGCAGCGCGGCATGGGACCTGCGGCGCGCCGCGTGTCCTCCCACCGGCCCCGCGCTCTCTCCGCCCCGCCTACCTGCAAAATATGTTTTATTTTCTGCTTTCTGCCAAGCCTCAGTTGTGTTTAAGCCAGTTCTTTTCTATAGCTTTGCAGGCCCACAAGTAATGTTTATTTCATTTATCTTTTGTGAACAGGGAAGACAATGTGAGGTGTCATACAGAAATGCTCTATATTAAGATGTATATGATAAGCCCCAGAACAACCACTAAGGAAATAACTAAAAAAAAAAAGTAACAAATCAAGAAAGGAATTAAGAGGCTATATCAGAAAATATTCACTTACTGTTTTTAAAAAGTAGTAGGGGAGGAATAGAGGAACAAAAAAGATATGTAATATATAGAAAACTAAAATTAAATTGGCAGACATAAGCCAACTACATCAGTAATAACATTAAATGTGAATGGCTTAAGCAATTCAATCAAATGACAGAGCTTATCACATGGGTTTAAAAAAATAAAGACAAAAAGAAGACCCAGCTATATGCTGGATAAACAAAATAGAGGATAGAAAAACAATAGAGAAAAATCAATGAAACCAAAAGTTGATTCTTTGAAAAGGTCAACAGAACTGACAGACCTTTAGGTAGACTGACCAAGAAAAAAAGGAGAGAATGCTGCAATTACTAGAGTCAGAAATGAAAGAGGGGAGAGTACTACCAACCTTACAGGAAAAAAAACAATTATAACAGATTCCTGTGAACATTTAGATATGCCAGTAAGTTGGACAACTTAGATTAAATGGACAAATTACTTGAACAGAATCCTCTATAGGTAAGAACTGACTTTATGATACATTTGCAGGCTGCTGCCTTCTCCTCTCAAGGATGCAGTAGAAGTATCAACCTGGAGAAGATGCTATACAATGCAAGAGGTGAACTCTGCCCTTAGTAAAATCCAGCTGGTGGGATATTCTCAGAAAATTGTGAGTGTTAATATGATTTTAAGTGACTGATGAATGCTTCCGATTCATACTGTTGTTCTTTGGAAGGATCCTATACTGCCCTTTTTCTAAGTATCTTTTTTTTTTTAATTTATTTTGGCTGTGTTGGATCTTCGTTGCTGCACGGGCTTTCTCTAGTTGCGGTGAGCGGGGGCTACTCTTCGTGCGGTGGCTTCTCTTGTTGCAGAGCACAGGCTCTAGGAACGTGGGCTTCAGTAGTTGTGGCTCGGGGGCTCTAGAGTGCAGGCTCAGTAGTTGTGGCGCACGGGCTTAGTTGTCCCATGGCATGTGGGATCTTCCCAGACCAGGGCTCGAATCTGTGTCCCCTGCATTGGCAGGCGGATTCTTAACCACTGCGCCACCAGGGAAGTCCCTAGTTTCCTTTTTTAAGCCACTCAGTCACTACAAATCTTGTACTAGTACATAGTGAAAAGATAGAACATCTGTTGTTTTCCTCCATCTTTCCCAGGTTCTTATTGGCACTCTTTCCTAACCCTTACATTCCCCATCGCTAGCTAGCATGTAATGAATCAGGAGAAAGGCATCTCATCCTGTTTACTTTAGAACAGTGACACCACTTTACGGATTTTGGACTAGTGAAACAGGAAACAGAATAAAAGAGATCAAGAAATAATTTGGCAAGTATAACTTTTGAGCTCTGACCTGATCATGATAAGGGTTCCCATTCCTGTTAACTTGTGCCCAGAGCCACTAAGTACAGAACAACCAAGATATTAGTTCCTAACCTGAAAAGGGAAGGAAAAAAAGAAGAAGAAAACCGAAGTATTTGTCTCTTCGGTCTGTTTCATAATATAGCATCTCTGCCTTTTAATGAGTGAGGCCTAGTTGCCTGGTGCCATGTGGATAGACTGAATCTCTCAGAGATGTGACAAGTAAAGACTGTCAGATGTGTCTCCCAAATGGTCTCCATCATCTTTCTGTTTTACTTTAAACTTTCTGGTTCACTTGAAAATAGTTTCTAAGTGGAGAAGAATGTTTCTGTTATTTTTCCCTGCAAACTTATCTGGCATGACTGTACTGCTGAATGCTCATCACACATTCTTATTGTGGTTCTTTTCTAGGAACTTTTTGGTGCAGTCCAGGTGACTCCTTTAAGCTCTGGCTATGCCCTTGGAAGCTCCAACTGGATTATCCAATCCCATTATGAGAAAGTGTCTTACGTCTCTGGATCCTCCTTGCTTACCACACACCCCCAGGTAATTCTAAATTCTCTTTTAACAGCTCAGCTTTTTGGTTATTTACCCTAAATTCAGAATGTGTCCAAAGTACCATCAGCTGTTTTTAAATCTTCCTAATTTCAGTTTCTACAAACACTATTTTTTTTTTGTTTTGTTTTGTTTTTTTGCGGTACGCGGGCCTCTCACTGCTGTGGCCTCTCCCATTGCGGAGCACAGGCTCCGGACACGCAGGCTCAGAGGCCATGGTTCATGGGCCCAGCCGCTCCGCGGCATGTGGGATCTTCCCGGACCGGGGCACGAGCCCGTGTTCCCTGCATCGGCAGGCGGACTCTCAACCACTGCGCCACCAGGGAAGCCCAAACACTCTTTTTTGTATTGTGGTAAGAACACTTAACATAAGATATACCCTCATAATAAATGTGTAACTGTACAATACATGATTGTTGACTGTAAGTGCGACGTTGTATAGCAGATCTGTAGAGCTTACTCATCTTGCTTTCCTGAGACTTTATGTCCTCCTCTTTATCAGAGTTAGAATATTCGTGTCCATGGTTCCTCTGTAAGATCCTGCTGCCTTTAGGTCACCTCTAGGATTTAGAGATTTCCCAACACTTCCAATAACCAGAGCCTGATGAGTGTAACAGAGTTGATCACTTGTTTACTCAATAAATATTAATTACTTAATATTTACTAAGGGCCTACTATGTGTCAAGCGCTCACCTAGGTATTAGAGATTCAGTGGTGACCCACAGACAAAGCCCCTTCTCATGAATCTGCCTTTGTTGATGTATAGAGAGAGAATGGTGTGCTGAAAATAAATGAGCAACGTAATTCCAGATTCTGACACAAGTACTGAAAACAACAAAGCAGAGTTATATATAGAATGATGGAGACTAGTTTAAATTGGATGGTCAGAGGAAGCTTCTAGGGACAGTCTCATTGGAACTGAGACCTGGAGAAATGAGGCATGTAAAGCTGTGGACAAAGCACCACAGGGACGTGGCAGATGAAGGGCTCCTAACACCAGAACAAGCTGGGCATGTCTGCAGAGCAGAGGAGACCATTGTGATTGCAGCATACTAAGTATGATCAGGACACGTCCAAGAGGTTAGCAGACACCAGGCCATGTAGGACTTTGTAGGCCATGATGAGAAATTTGGATTTTATTTGAATGTATAGACTGAAGCTATTGGAAAGTTTTAGGTAGTCATTCATTATCAGTCACATTGGCAAGCACCTAAGTGCATAAATATTGTTATAAATGTTAGTTATTCCATTTTAGGTATTTGTAAAGAATTTATTGTTCATTTCATAGATCCTGGTTCTTTCCATGTTTGTAAAGGATGGCAAGGGAGATTAGATATTGTTAGTTAGACATTGTTAGTTAGCCGGTGGATGGGTGGATGGATGGATAGATAGATAACTTGGGGGAGCCCATGTCCCATTTTAATATAGGAAAAAGAATGACTGCTGTAAGTCCAGAACAGTAGGATTCTTCTGAGCTGCCACTCTGCATTGTTTTTGTACCTTTTTTATAATCAAGTTTCATTTCAAGGTCTAGAGGGAACAAGTGGCTATTTTTTCCTATAGCTAGCAGAATTCTTGGCCTTTCCCGCTTATTGAAATCAAAAGCCCATCAATGTCATCCTAATCTGCTTCATTGAAACAAATTTTTTATTGGCAGCTTCTATCATTCCTGATATATTCTCCCATAAAAGACAGAAAGATTACTTGGCTGCCAACTCTTCCAATTTGTCCTGCCTTTGCAATACTATTGATGTAATTTCCAGTAAATTATACTTACAAGGTCTGTAAATTTAAAGGGAAAATAAGGTCTTGAAAGTAATGAGCAGCATACCTAAGTAATTAATTTTAATTTCTAGCTGGCAACCACTATTGTATGTTAAAAAGAAAGTAAATTAGATTTTCTTTTACCCAGATAATTGGATTCTATATTGAATCAGCAGGGATAAGGAAAGGTTTGGTTTGAAAAAACTTGATACCTTACTTCAGAGGTCAGCACACCACCTGTTCTGGTAAATAATGTTTTGTTGGAATACCGTCACACCCATTTGCTTCATGGGTTGTTTGTGGCTGATTACACCCTATCGTGGTAGTTATACTTTTCGACTTTATAGAAAAGGGCCAATCACCGATCGGCTTTAGTAATGGAACCCCATGACCTAGGAAGAATGTGGCAGCCAGCTATACTGATCTAATAAGCATATGGAAATGAGGCTTTGGATTAAGCCTGTAACAGTAAGAATGGAAATGTAAGTTAAAGAAACATTGGCAGATCTTTAATTCAACAAACATTTCTTGAATAACCGCTGTCTTCGGGGAAAAAAAAATACAAGTCAAAGATCTTATGCCTGGACGACACTGAGAATGATGATAATGACGCTAATCCAGTTGACAAGGAGGAGTTGGCGGGGGTGGGGAGGCGGCTGCAGTCATTAGTTTCAGAAGGGGGTGGTGTGTGTGATGAATAGGAATTAGAACATTGGACAGATGGAAATGCAGAGCTGGAAGCTGGATTTGAAGGCAAGCCTGGAGACAAATTGGAGAGCCATCAGATTTTTTTAAATATATAACATGCTGAGGATTAAAGACTGAGCTGTGGGAAACAGTGGAAGGAAGAAAAATGGTCTTGAATAAGAATGTTTGGAGAATTGAGGCCAAAAAAAGTACAGCATCCCAAATGGGAAAGGAAGAGAACTAGCCTTTACTGAGCACACCGTCTCAGTATTAATTTCTTAAATCGATCTAATATTCAGCAACCATGGTGATTTCTCATAGTAATTCTGATATTTATCTGTTGATGGTAGTATCTGCAAAGAAGTAAGAGTTTTGTCACTAAGCTTCCAATCCTTGTATCTTTTCTTTTTCCCATCTTGTAACTAAGCTCTCTAGTTCCATGTTAAACAGAAGTGATGATAGCAGCATCATTGTTTTATATCTGATTTTAAAGGGAATGCTTTCCTAGTCTCTTCATTAAATATGATGCTTACATGTCTTTATTTGTCAGGTTAAGGAGTTTCTCCTCTGTTCCTAATTTTCTGATTTTTTAAAACCAGATATAGGTGTTATTTTTATCAAATACTTTTTCTGAGTCTGTGAGTTAATCATGTGATTTCTTTCATTGAGTCCATTAATGTAGTGAATTGTAATGTTAACTTTTCTCGCATGTAACCATCCTTGCATTCCTGGGATAAATCTTACTTGATCATATAATTTATTCTTTTCAAAATACCTTCCTGGAATCATTTGGTCAGTATTTTATTGAAGTTTATAATCTGTATCCATAAGTGAAAAATGGACCCATACATTATTTTCTTGTACTATCTTCATTCGTTTTTGGAATCAAGGTACATTTGTCTCATCAGATGATTTGGGCACCTTTCCCTCTTTATCTGATGACCAGAAATTTACAAGATAGGGATTATCTTCTCTTGAAAGTCAGATTCCCCATAAAATTGTCTAAGTGTGGGATTACCATTTTAATTTTTTCATAGCTATTGAATTATATTTTCTGGGTCAAAGGTATGCCAGTTTTGCAGAAATTTGTCCATTTTTCCTAGGTTTTCAAAAATCATACACATGGAATTATATGTGTACAATTTATATTTTAAACTTTTGTGGAATTCTATTTTCATTCTAAATTTTTTTCATTATGTCTTTTTTTTTTCCCCCTTGTTCAGACTTGCCAGAGGTTTGCCTAGATTACTGATTTTCTTCAAAGAAAAATTTTTGCTTTCAGTGGTTTTTGTTGTATTTCTATTCTCTGTTCTGCCCTTTATTATTTCCTTCCTTGGGTGTACCTTGCTGCATTTCTTTTAATACTTAGCTCATTTGTTTCAGTCTTTCTTTGCTCTCCAATAAGTATACTTAAAGCTGTCAGTTTCTCTCAGTATCATTTAACTGTTAAATGTTGATATGAAGTGCTTTGTCATTCATATCTAAGCATATCATAATTTCCTTCTTAATGTTCCTGATTTAAATAACCAAAGGTTATTTTATAGTATACTTTTGTTTGTTTCTAGTCTATCCCAGTATGGTTAGACTTAGCGTTAGACAAGACTTTTGTCATGTTATACTTACATTTCAGGATTCTTTTCTAATTTTCTTTTACATTATAATAAGAGTATACTGATTCTTTGAAATTTGTTTGGCTTACTTTGAAACACAATCCTTTTTGGTAAATGTTCAACATATGTTGGAAAAGACTGTGTATTCCGTGCTGAGTGAAAATTTCTTCTGTATGTATTTATTCATTTGAGTCTGTTGTGTTTTTAAGTCTCCTATCTTTCCTTAGCTACCAGTTTCTGAAAAGGATGTGTTATTTGTTGATTTATCTATTTCTCCTTATAGTTTTACTGATTATTGCTTTTTATATTTTTAAGCTGTATACTCAGGAGTATATATGTTCATGTGATCATTGTGTCTTATTGATCAATTATTCCTTCTATCAGGATGTTTTCTTTTTTTTCTCTATCAAAACTACATTAAAAACCAGGAGACTTTTTCCCCTTCCATACTTGCCTGCTAGTGTTTTTCATCCCTTTTTTTTTTTTTTCCACTCTTTCTGTGTCTTTTCTACTGAATCCCTTGTAGACAACATAGTAAGGGAATTTTTTTTTCCCTTTTTCAATCTAGAGAATCTCTTTGATTAGTGAAACCGTTTATGTTTCTTATAATCACTATTGTATTGGGGGCTTATTTTTGCCATCTTCATGTTTTTTTGTTTACTTCATTCTTTTCCCCATGTTTTCTTGCCGCCTTTTAGAAGTCTAAATTTCCTTCTGCAAGTTTGAAGACATATATATCTTTTAACTTTTTATTTTATATTGCAGTAGAGTTGATTTAACGATGTTGTATCAGTTTCAGGTGGACAGCAAAGTGATTCAGTTATATG
The DNA here is from genome assembly GCF_011762595.2 of Tursiops truncatus. Lineage (NCBI taxonomy): Eukaryota > Metazoa > Chordata > Mammalia > Artiodactyla > Delphinidae > Tursiops > Tursiops truncatus. The sequence goes on from NC_047039.1 coordinate 10,397,515, forward strand.
TATACATGTATCTATTCTTCTTCAAATTCTTTTCCCATTTAGGTTGTTACATAATATTGAGTAGAGTTCCTTGTGCTATACAGTAGATTCTTGTTAGCTATCCATATATATTTTATTTTTATTCTTCCGGGTTATTCCTTCATTTGTCCTTCCTGTGAGTATCTTATCACTGTCTGTATCTCTCCCTCCAGAGCCACACCTTCCTCTTGTCCCTCCCATCTTTTTCCTCTTCCTTCCTCCCTCCCACCTTCCCCCCCGCCCACCATTGTCAGTAGTGTCCAGAAATTTAGTCTCATGTTATTTAAAATATACGTAGGGTGGTGAATATATTGCATATTTAGACAACAGTGAACTTTGTTCATTTTTTCTTTCTTCCCAACCTTATTTCCCATAAATCTCATAAGCCTTCGAGATTTACTCTTCTTTTTTCAAGAATACTTGAGAAATGTTCACCAAGAGGTAAACCTTATGAGGCCATGAACCACTAAGAACATCTTAGTAGATGGGTGGTGGCTATCAGGAAGAATAAGGCTAGAGATGTATTGAGAGCAGGAAACTTCTCTCCATTTGGGAACTTCTGCCTTAGAACAGTGGTTCTTAACATTTTGTGGGTCATGGACCCACAAGCCTGGTGGTAAGAATTTGATGAGAACTTTTTTTTTTAATCTGCACACCTACACAAGGTTTTACATTTATTTTCTGGAGACTGTGAGTTTATAGAGCTCAGAAGCCCATTGTTATTCATCAGGTTAAGAATCCCTGACTTAGAACTTTGGAAAGAATCTTCTTTTTTGTAAGAAATAAATTTTTTTTAATTAATTGAGAATTTCTACCCAATCAATTCCCTGAAGCTTCTGATGTTCACAGTGGGAATTCCTTCTTGCCCTTGGGGTTGGAGGAGGCTGGTAGCTGGCATGAGAGAACGTTTCCTTCTACCCCACACTGCCCATATTTACTCTGTCTCCCCTTCCTATCCTTCTCCCTTTGGAGTTCAGGGAGATGCTCCTCCTGGTTTGTTTTCCTGAGGTCTTAAAGACTTTGGCAGTAATAAATGTAGATTCTTCCCTTAAATCTAAAGAAAATATCTTAAATTTGGAGTCCTTGAATCAGGTTTTTAGAGCTCAGGCAGTTGCTTGGGTTGTTTTGCTCTGTTTTTTTTTTTTATATTTTTCTTCTTCCCTCTGAATTCCCCAAATGTTTTGTTATTGTTTATGCAATTCTTTAATCTAGGTGCTCTGCAGTAAAAGGTTTTTTTGTCTTTTTGGTTTTTCTACTGTATTTTATTTTATTGTAATAAATCAGTGACTTGCTCCAAATCTTCATGTGGATGTACATGTTAGCATTTTTCAGCTAGTCCTTAGTCTTCTGATGGAAATATCTGTAGGCTGCTACTTCTTGCTCCAGACCTGGCTTCATGGGGATCTTACAGTCAATCAGGTTCAGTCTTTGGGAATTTTCTAGGAGTGTCAGAGTTACCCTGGTACGGAACTGGGGGGTTAAAATCACATGGTTACCCTCATGCACAGAGCAGAGCTGGGGATGAAGGTCAACACAAAGACATTGTCCCGCATCCACAAAACTCATGTTAATATAGGTGGTTGAGGCTTCCTTTGCTCCCCTGGTAACCTGGTCCCCATGGAACACCTGGGCTTCAATTCTGCAGTCCCTTCTGTAGCATCAGAGCCCACTGCGTGAGAGCCAGGCCTGGGCTGAGTGTTGACCCGTCAAGAGGGGGCAACCTGAAAACTATCACTTCTCTGGGCCTCAGTTACTCTACGGAGACCAGATGACTGACATTCTTCAGCATCACATCTCTGTACAGCTAGGTGTCCCTGGGATATGTCCACGAAGGGCCCACTCTTCCTGGGTAAAGGACACAGCCATGTCCCCGAAATGTTATTTAGGAAAAATGTCTGGGACAAACCACAGCATACAGTTCCTTCCTCAGCTGCCAGGGCTGTGGGCAGGAAGCTTGTTCCTGTCCATGGGTGCAGCCCCAAGTTGTCCCAAAGCCTCGGCCTCCTCAGGTTGGTCCTGAGGAAGCAAAGCTCTGTCCTCACTGGCAACGTAGTACCAACCAGTAAAAGTTAAACTTGATATATTTGGGGGCAGGAGCGGTGAGGAAGCTGAGCTGCACACGGTTTGTGGTTGGTTTGGAGAATGGGGCTTAGTAAGCAGATCCCATGAGGCGAGGGGGGAGAGACTGAACAACTTGCTGGACTCCTGTCTGTTTCTTTCCACACTTGCTGTTTTGTTTCTTCTCTGGCAGACAGCTTCTCTCTGCAGAGTATTTCCTTCTCTCAAAAGTAATATATGCTACTTACGTGCATTCACTTGTTTATTCATTCCTTCCTTCCATCATCTAGTCTGTTGTATTTCCTAAACCCCTGCTTTGGGCACTGAAATGTGCTAGGCTGTAAGGGGAACATAGATGGGCAGGTGCTGGATTTACACAAGTTACCATAGAGAAAGAAGATGAGTGCCACAGGACTTTTCTCCAGGGTACAAGTGATTGATCCTTTCAGATCAGAAATCCAGTGAAGTACCATGGGATTCAGAAGTAGGGTGCACCCCTTCCTGTTGGGGATTAGGAGACCTCTTGGAAGAGTGGGCTTTTAATTGGCCATAGAAGGCTGGGTATGATGTGCTTCATGATTCCAAATATACTTCCTACTTCCTGTCATCAAAGAAGCATAGGTCATTGGGTCATTAACTTTTTCACGGATTCCTCCTTTTCTGCCTTTAAGCAAATCAGAGGGGTTTTAATATGGAAAAAGGCTTTCAGAAGACTGTCTCATCACCTGCTGCCGTAGCCTCTCTCTTAACCATGATGAGATTTCTCCTGTTCACCTTGTTCAACTTGGTCTGTGAACATTACTTTCTCATCTTTTACCTCCTGGATTTATTTCACATCTCTAGCTCAACAGTGATCAGTTTCTGGTCAAACTTAACTTTTTCCGTTTTCCACAGCATCTCACAGCTGCACCATTCATCAGTCTCTTGTTGACATTCCTTTTAGTCTAGGCTTCTGTAGCAGTCTTTTTGTTGTTGTTGTATTCCTCTTCTTGCTCTACCTGATCTTTTGCCATATTACAGGGTGAATGCACCATAAACTTAAGCTTTCCCAAACCCCTGAGTTTTACAGGTAGGAAGCTCTTCACTGCATCTTGTACTTCTCTTGTCTTTGCCCCTCTCCCACGTTCCTTACAGTGTCCCTCCAGCCTTGGCCCTAGACCCACTTCTCTTTTCCTCACTCCAAATGAACTGACATTTCTGTTACGTACTTTGATGAAGGTACCTAGCAGATCTCCATATACATCACATGCCACTGTTTTATCTTTAAACTCAGATTAAATCATTTCCCTACCCTCAGAACACCTGCAGCTTGCCGATGCTGGACTTATTATTGCCTCCTTATTCTTTTAAATCACTGCATCTGAATTTCCCTTTGACTGCATTTCTGACTTCAGATTTTGGAGCATGTTAAAGTCTGCTTTCTCCCTTGTCCTGTATATTCAATCCATTCCCCAAAGTCTGTTAATTGTTTTGTATGATGTGTAGATCTGCTTCTTCCAGCTCCTCAAATGCCATGAAGTTGTAATTTTTTTCCCTTTATGTCTGTCTGGGCTGCCTTCAAAGTGTTCTCCGTCTGTTTGGTCTCACTCCCCTTCCTTCAGCTATTGTCTGTGTTTATTGTTTAAAAATGTCATCCTCCGGCTTGAGACCATTGACTCCTTATTGCCTAGCCTATCAGTCTTCACAATTCTGACCTTTTAGGCCCTTAACCAATAATACTTTCTCTCTTTTTCCTAATTTCTTTTCTCAAATAAATCCGTCTGGCATCTACAGGCTGCCTTCCCCTGCCCTCTGCCTTCCCTGGCCCTCCTCCCGCTGTTGACACGCTTATCTCATGTTCCTGACTTGTAGTGCCTGTTTCCTAGCATGGAATGTTCTCACTTTGCTTACCAGAATGCATGTTCTTTTCATGTGTTCATTTATTCAGTGAATGTTTATTTACTGTTTGCTGTGTGCCAGGCATCTTGCCAGGAAGTAAGGATACAAAGTCCTTGGTCTCAGGGAGCTTTATAGTCCCATGGGGGACACAGACAGGTAAACAGGCGATTACAATTCAGTGTGGTTGGTGCTGGGATAGTGAGTCTTGGAGGCCATGAGGGCACATGTAGGAGGGACGTCTTGGTGTGGGGGGTTTGGGGGAGAGGGGTGTCACTCAGCCATTCCAAAGTCCGCCTGAAATTGAGTCTTAAGTTCCTTAGCCAAAGAGAGAAAGAAAACTAGAACCAAAACTTCATCTGCCAAAAAACCATATACAAGTAACCTCCCCTGGCCTAGTGCAGCCCTCTAGTCTGCATTCGTCCTGGCACTTAGATACTCAGTGCAGACTCAAGAAATTTGAATTACATTTTTTATGGCTTTTGGGAAAATCCTCCTTTTTGATTATACATACTTGTTTTCTCTTCAACTCGGTCATAAGCTTCTAGGGCCTAGAAACTGGATCTCCTTTTTCTCATGCCCTGTGCAAAGTGTCCAGTAAAAATTAATCAGCAGAAGGGACTTCCCTGTGGCACAGTGGTTAAGAATCCACCTGCCAATGCAGGGGACACGGGTTCAATCCCTTGTCTGGGAAGATCCCACATGCCGTGGAGCAGCTAAGCCCGTGTGCCATAACTACTGAGCCTGCACTCTAGAGCCCACGAGCCACAACTACTGAAGCCCATGCACTCTAGGGCCCGAGTGCCACAACTACTGAGCCCACATGCTGCAACTACTGAAGCCTGCACGCCCTAGAGCCCACGTGCCACAACTACTGAAGCCCATGCGCTCTAGGGCCCAAGTGCCGCAACTGCTGAGCCCACATGCTGCAACTACTGAAGCCTGCACGCCCTAGAGCCCACGCACAACTACTGAAGCCCGTGCCCTCTAGGGCCTGAGTGCCGCAACTACTGAGCCCACATGCTGCAACTACTGAAGCCTGCATGCCTAGAGTCCTGCTCCACAGCAAGAGGAGCCTCAGTGAGAAGCCCGCACGCTGTAACTTAGAGAAAGCCATGCACAGCAACAAAGACCCAACACAGCTAAAAAAAATTTTTTAATTAAAAAATACATATATGTATAAAAAAATTAATCAGCAGAGGACCAGCACAAAGACCACAGCATCCTTGGACCTAGGCTTTTTCAAAATTTTATTCCACAAGTTTGATTGTGACTGTCAACTTTGTAAGGTATTTTTATTTGATTCTTGGACACAGTGGAATTTTCTGTTTTTGTGTGTTTAAACAAAATGTTCCCACTTCAGGCACTCAGCGAGTGACCACTGACACCAGTAATATATGCATTTGCTCTTTGGTGGTGAAATGGAGATGGTGGTGGTGTCAGCTTGGTTTGGAGAGAGTCACTAAAAGCCTTTTAAGACTACTTTTTTTATAGTAGCCCTGGGAATCCACAAGAAGTGTCTCCCAAGTTTTAGGGCTAAAACTATGAACATCTAGTCTGACTTGATCATGAAGTATCTCAGTGTCCAGCTCGGTGGTAGTCATGTTTTAGTGCTGCCTTTGTTTTTTATTATGGGCATTTAGTTTTCAAAGGAAGGCAGTGGTAATGGCTGAGGTTCAGAGATGATAATGTTTTCAGTGCCAGAGTTTTCTCCCCACTGAGTCTTTGTTTAGATCAGTAGTCCTTAATTAACCTTTTGGGGGTCATGGCCCCAAATGACAACCTAATTAAATCTGTGGAAAAATGTATACAGGCACACGGAATTGTGTGTACCATTTCAGGAGGTTCCTAGGCCCTCTGAACCCCCCATCAGCCCTGTGAATCATTAGTGGCTTGTTCTAATAAGATTCTTATAAAATTGTGCTTTTAAGCTGAATATGCTATCCAGTGAAGCTCGGTCCTTTTGGTCACCGTTCCAGTTTCCTTCTGCTTGGTGTGTGCACACAATGAACGTTCCCAGGCTCATTACACATCAGCTGCTATAAACCTCTGTACTTTACTTCTCCTTTCCTCCTTCTCTGGAAACAATGAACGTGTGTGTGTGTGTGTGTGTGTGTGTGTGTGTGTGTGTGTGTGTGTGTTGGAGAAGTGCAAATAGGTAGGTTAGTTCTGCCTGAGAAGAAAAGCTCTTACACGCAGTGTTATGTATCTGTGCAAATAGGAATTAGAAGCTACTCATTGTAATTGTCACAACTGTCTTTCTCCTTTATTCGTGTGAAAGAAGTATTTTTCAGGTTATAAAGCAACTTATATAACCACACTCATGTTATTTTAAAAAATAATGAAGCCCATATATCCTTGTGTATATAAAATGCTAAAGGATGATACATCAAAAGACATGTATACTCAGAGATAGCAATGCAGATGGTAGGTGTTTGCTGCACTGCTATTTGAAATTTGGGGGGGGGAAGTCTGGGTGGAACAGAAAGAAGAGGGATAAGCCTTCTCAGTAAACGGTGTTTCTGGCTTTTTTCTTCTGATGTTCTGGTGAGTATGTTAAATGAAACTGAGGAAAAGATGCATTACAAAGTGAAAACATTGATGAGCTCTCCAGCATCTCAATCCATGGGCCTTCGTTTTTTTCCCTTTCTCTTCCTCTTATTAAGTACTTTTTAAATTTTTAAAAATTTTTTTACAATTTTTAAAGGTTACTTTCTATTTACAGTTATTGCAAAATATTGGCTATATTCCCCATGTTGTACAATACATCCTTACACGGGCCTTCATTTTTGTTTCCAATTTTAATCCTGATTTATTTGGAAAAAGTAATTAGTATTTTTTTGTAATGCTCTGAAAACAAAGTTAAATTCAAAAATAAATCCTCCTAAGGACCACACAATAGTACACCATAGGACTTCATAGTCTACGGGAAGATCATGTGTATTAGTACATGAGACTCTCAGAAGCCACTGAAGGGAGATGGGTCAAGAAATAGGCCCATTCTATAAGAAACCCAGCTCGGAGGCTTGGCTGAGGTCCAGTGCTGGTAATGGAATTGAAGGAGGCTTTACATTTCTGGTTCCTAATCCAGTGTCCTCCTTTGCTCCTCTGCCACTGACTCTTAGGGAAACGCACCCCAGCTCTTTGAGTCCCAACTTCGGTATTTTCAAAATGTACCCTATTTCATGTACTTGGCAGAGCTGTTTTGAGAACCAAATTGTATAGTGCAGTGGTTCTCAAGGCATGATCCCCAGACCGGCAACAGGACCATCTCCTGGGAGCTTGTTAGAAATGCAGATTTTCAGGCCCTCCTCAAACCTGAATCGGAAGCTCTGGGGGTGGGGCCCAGCGATCCACCTCCAGGTGATTCTGATGCACGCTCAAGTTTGAGGGCCACCAACGATGTGTGTGAGATAGCCTTTTGAAAAGAGCAAAGCATTATAGAAATATAAGATAATGTGCTTATTTTTCATTGAGGTAAAATTTATGTATAGTGAAACCCAAAGATCTTAAATGCACAATTCATGAATTTTCATATCATGTCATCACCATACCAAACAAGACATAGAACTATCACCCCATAAAGTTCCCTCCCATGGGTCCCCATCCCCCTTGGGCAACCGCTGTTCAGTGATAGACTTTTCGTTAGAGGAGGTGAGATGATTTGATGATGAGTTGGACATGGAAAGAGCAATAACTGTATTCTCCTTTACTACTTATATCTAACCTTTTCTTTTTTAAATTACTAATCATAGTTCTCTGTGGTTTTTCAGCCCATGGACCAAGCTTCTCTCAAAAACAGCGATGTTCTCATTCTGACAGGCCTTACCCAGATTCCCACTGCAAACCCAGACAGCATGGTGGGAGAGTTCTGCAGCAACCTGTGTATGTATCCAATGCAAATCTTAAACAAGATAAAATGTTTTACATTTATTTTTTGGTACCTTGATTCTGTGGTATTTTTTGTCCCTTTCCTTCACATTCACACCCTCTGATGCCCCCTGCTACGGCCTTTCCCCCCATTTATTCCCACCCTTTCTGCTCATCCTTCAAAGCCTACTGTTGTCAACAAAAGCAATTCTTAAGCAACTTAAATCTGAAAGCACAATAGTGTTTATAACGGTAAATTAGAATTTTTAGCACTTTATACAACAAATGCTCAACATTTCGCCCACTTGATTTATGTAGAAACTCTTATTCTTCTTGTTTTCTGGTGGGATTTGGGAGTGGGTCAGGGGTGCTTATAGGGTAAGCAAAGTTAAAGAAGGAAAAAATCATATCTTTGCTTTGCAAATAATAACACAGAAAAGACTGTTGATACTTTGAATTCACAACAGTGATACAGGTGAAACAGTTGTATTTTTTTCCCCACTATTTGGTTGGTATAATTTTTTTCTTCTTTTGGGGGAAGACTGAATTGAGAAACTTGTTGGGTATTTGCTACCTGGAAGAAATGTATGTTTCTTTGGATATAATTGTCCGTAAAATCTAGAAATGCTGCATTTCTTTTAGAAATGTGTAGGTTGCATATTGTCTTAGCTTAGGCTACTGTAACAAAATACCTTAGTATAAGCTTTAAGCAACACTAATTTCTCATAGTTCTGGAGGCTAGGAAGTCAGAAGGTTGCCAGCATGGCTGGGTTCTGGTGAGGGACCCTCTTTCTGGCTTGCAGACGGCAGCCTTCCTGCTGTGTCCTCACTGGTGAAGAAAAGCTGTTCTGGTGCCTCTTCCTCTTCCTCTTCCTATAAGTGTGCTAATCCCATCATGGGGGCTCCACCCTAATGGCCTAATGGCCTCATCTAGATGTGGGTACCTCCCAAAGGTTCCCCCTCCTAATACCTAATTGGGGGTAAGGGCTTCAATACATGAACTTTAGGAGACACAAACCTTCACTCCAAAACTGTTGCCAAAGAGGAGTTAATACGCTCAGGCCCTCCATCCCTGGCAACTCTGGGGGAAAGAAGTGGTTGTCATCTAATATTTACATGGAAGGCACTATCCTTTGAAATTTCACTTGCCCTTGCCAATAATCCTAGTCTTTTTTTGTTCTTTGCTGATTTTAAGACAAAGGTAGTTTATTCTTAGCTTGGAAAAAGTATCAGACTGGTCTCAAATAGAATCTTTGATTTGTATGTTTGTGTATAATCCAGAATCATGGACTCAAAGAACTTCAGGTCTTAAAGGAACTTTACATCTAATCCACTGTTTCTCAAAGTGGGGTCCACTAACCACCTGCCTCAACATCAGTGAGGCCACTTCTCAAAAATGCAAATTTTGAGGCCCCACCACAGACCTAGTAAGAGAGACCCATAGAAAAGTTGCATTTTTAACATGTTCTGGCAGTTTCCATGCAAAATAAAGCTTGAAAACCACTGATCTAGTTCACTCCTCTCATCAGCGATGAGGAAGCTGAGGCCCAGGAGGTTACAGTGGCCTAACTAAGGTCCCATAGCTTGTGACTGAGGCGGGTCTAGAGCCAGGCCTCTTGAGCGCTGATGGCTATCTGGTCTTTTCCGTGGTTCCATACTCTAGTAATAGCAAGTCGGCCAGTATTCCAGGCACAGCATCCAGGAGAACCTGGATGTCAGAGTTGGGAACATGTAGGAGAAGGATAAAAGTCATCAGAGACTTCAAGTTCTGTACCCAAACGGCTGCTTGTTTCAGTCTATGTTGGAAACTGAACAAAAAACAAACTTAAGAGATCTTTGGCCTTTTTTTAGCCAATTATAGCTTCTAATGTGATTTTACCGTAAGTTGCAATTCCTCATTTGATAACTTATTTTAAGTATTTAAAGTATAGAGGATTTTCTTATAGCCAAAACATTAATGAAAGAAAATGCTACTAAAATGAGTCAAACAGAAAAACTTGGCCTGTTTCCTTATAGGTCATTCAGCAGTGGTCAGAGGCTGAAGAGAGACAAATCCAACAGAGTTTTGAGCAGGAGCTAAAAAGAGAAGGAGCTTGGAGGGTCTGTCCTGAAGCTCATCTGCCATTGGGAACCTTGACAACCCAGACCCCTAACTGCACACCCTGTTCCCAGGCACTGAGACATTGGTTAAAAACTCAGCTGATCATCAGTCAGCCTCTGGATCCTCCCACTCCGGTGCTAGTCTTCAAAAGAAGTAAATTGTTATACATACGAAGTGAATTAGAGGAACAGATGTAGGAAATGAGAGAAATGCAAATATTATTTTTAAAGTTCTGTTCTCCCTGTGTTAAACTGTTCTTTTGATACTACTTTTTTTCCCCCTCTGGCTTCAACCTTTCTTTTCTTTGTGTTTTTTTTTTAATTGAAGTATAGTTGATTTACAATGTTGTGTGGCTTCAACCTTTCTAGCACTGACAGTCCGGAACGGAGGAAACGTGTTGGTCCCCTGCTACCCTTCTGGCGTGATCTATGACCTTCTGGAATGCCTGTATCAGTACATTGACTCTGCCGGCCTCTCCAGCATTCCTTTCTACTTCATCTCCCCGGTGGCTAACAGTTCACTCGAGTTTTCCCAGATTTTTGCCGAGTGGTATGTCTCTGTTCTTCCTGTGATTCAGTACATTCAAGCAGTAAGAAAAGAAAACTGTTCTTAATTTTAATTTAAAAAGAAATAGAAGTAATCCTATATTTTTCTCATATTACTATGAAACCTTCATTTTGTTGTTTTTCCCTGTCTGTGATGTGAAGATTATATTAATGAAAGCCAAATCTGTGATATTGCCAGGGTTTAGAGGAATTGTTATTAAGAAGGGAAGGAGGGAAGGTGGGAGAGCGAAGACGTAACTTAGCCAGCACTTTGAAAATCAGTAACAAAACTATTATACACTTACCTTCTCACATGCTACCCGCTATCTATTACAAAAGCTAAAAGCTAAAAAACGTTCAAAGCCCAAGCTCATGTTGTCGAAATTTATAATACCAAATCTGATAGGAAAAACTAGCTTATTTTTTCATTTCAATAGTATATTTGGCAAAATCAAGTTTTACTACAACAGGAAATTGTTTGATCAAATCCTAGGATGGGTAAATTATTGAACAATATGAAGTGGGTGAACCTTTTTAGGATTATTTAGATGGATATTTGAATCCAACTCGCCTGGCCAAAAAAAGTCAGGGGTAGGAAGAAATAGAGCAACTTAACTTTTACAGTGGATCCAGTAGTGCCTTAGGATGGGACTGTGACATACATATATATAGGGTGTGCTTAATCCCGTTTAGTGGTGTGATAGCCTAATAGACACAGTATTCTACGAAGCTTCTACTTTAAAAGGAATTTTTGGGCTTCCATAGTGGCGCAGTGGTTGAGAGTCCGCCTGCCGATGCAGGGGACACGGGTTCGTGCCCCGGTCCGGGAAGATCCCACATGCCGCGGAGCGGCTGGGCCCATGAGCCATGGCCGCTGGGCCTGCGCGTCCGGAGCCTGTGCTCCGCAATGGGAGAGGCCACAACAGTGAGAGGCCCGCATACCACAAAAAAAATAATAATAATAATTTGTACATCGTTCTGTACCACATACGTCATTTGTACAACGTATCCCAGCATTATGGTGTGCACCCTCCCCTCCCCACCTTTTTAAATACAGTTTTTTTCTCTCCATTTTAGTTGTGGTGAAGGTCCTTTTTTTCTGTTTTTAGATCCAGGCAGGCTTCTCCATCCCATGTGCATATTATTCATGTTTGTCCATAGGACTTTTCGTTGTTATTTATATTTGACTTATTGTTAGTGACTAATAATAAAAATTCACTTTTATTGGTAGCCATTGAATTTTATCCTTTGCTTAGAGTTTTTTCTCCCCCAACACAGGAAGATAATCTTGAATAAGTGGTAGTCCACCCTAAGGATGACTTGCACATTTAATCAGCATGTTCTGAATTTCTTCATCCAGATCCTCAGTTAAAAATATTGAAAACTACAAGCTCCTGGGCAAGCCCTTGTGGGCCCCTGTGGATGGTGTCCTAGCCGGGTGTGTGCCCTTCAAGTGCACTCTTGACCCATTACATGCTTTTCTTATTGTCAAAATGTCTGATTGGGTAGAATTCAGGACTGCTAAAATAAGAGTAGGTTGTTTTTGAGTTTTTATTTTTTGATATTTGTTTTTAATATGTGTGTAATACATGTTTACTATAGAAAAAGATAACAAGTTAACAGAGAACAGTAAAAAAAACTGAACCCGTGATCCCACTGTCCAGAAATAATATCACTGTTAGAATCTGATGTATTTCTTCTTTCTATATAGGGATCGTGCTGCATATTTAATTGTGAATCCTGCCTTTAAATTTTTTAATACTAGATTAGAGCATTATAAAATCTTTGAGACCATAATTATTGCTTGACTGCATTATTACATCATTAATCATCATTTATATGTAGTATAATTTACTTAACTATTGTCTGAAGGGGTGGACAGGCTTTTCCCAATTTTTTTCCTTTTAGTGATAAATTTTCAATTAATATCATTCTGTGTATATATGACTACATCTTTTGCTTTGGGTTAGTTACTAAAAATAAGATTACTGGAACAAAGGGTATAAATAGCTTTTAATGTTCATTATACAAATCTAAACTGCTTTCCAGAAAAATTTTTATGTCATCTGTAAATTGTTCCTTTTTTGCCCATTTACTTATCAGAGGTGTTGTACTTTTATCTATTTATTTGAACTCTATATATGTATTAAAGATCCTAACACTTTGTTATATCTGCAGACATTGTTTCCCATTGTCTTTGATTTTGTTTTTTGAATAATAATTTGTTTTTTGAATAATAATTTGTTACTTTAGTGAATAATTTTAGGCACAGAAAAGTTGCAGAGATAATACAGAAACTCCCATATACCTTCCACTCAGTTTCCCCCCAATGTTAACATCTTACATGGCCATGCGTTCTGTACCAAAACTAAGAAATTAACATGAGCACTCTATTATTAACTGAACTCCAGTCTTTATTCAAATTGCACCAGTTTTTTCACTAATGCTTGTTTCCTATTCCAGGATCCAATCCAGGGTACCACATTGCATTTAGCTCTTTGATTTTTTTGACAGAAGTATTTTAGTTTTACAGCTTTATGTATTGATGCTAAGTGATATAGCATATTATCCTTTGCAACAATCGAAATTAAACTTTTAAGCTAAGAACTTTTGTCTCTCCTCCTGAGTTTGAAATAAAGACAGTACTGTTGTCTGTTTAGATACTATTAATAAGCAACCCTTCAAAAGTATCTTGTTCCCATATGTACAACTTCTTCCAAAAAGGATATAAAGTAATGTTTTTGAAATCGAGTTAAACTAAAGAAGGAAAAATTAGATAATTGTATTAATGAAGTTCAGACAAAATCCAAGCCCCAGAGTTCTGAATTATTCTGCCAAAAGTAACATCTATTAGAATTGTTGAAATGCTTTAGTTCTATTTTGATAGAATTCTTAGAAGCAGGCTTTAACAAACATAATCACTACATATATTTTTTCCAACTTTTAAAAATGTCAGAGCTACAGAACACCCACGTACTTTGATTTAACAATTGTTAACCTTTTGCCACATTTGCTTTTCCAGAAATCTCCATATTTTAAATGTCATACCTGGCTAGGGAAAAACACAGACTACCTAAAACATTCACGGTGTCTAGATTAAGATAGAGTTACTGGAGAGATTTATTATTCTCCAGTTTGAGTTACCAATTCTGCTATTAATGAAATGGTGCATGTATAAAATAGAAAAGCTATGTCTCAAAAAAAAAAAAAAGTGTATCACTTTCTCCTCAAAATTGATCACAACTAGGGAATTCCTTGGCGGTCCAGTGATTAGGGCTCTGTGCTTCCACTGCAGCGGGCACAGGTTCGATCCCTGGTTGGGGAACTCAGATCCTGCAAGCTGCGAGGTACAGCCAAAAAAAAAAAAAAAAAAAAAAATTTTTTTTTTTTTTTTTATCACAACTAAATACAATACGGTATCTTAGATTAGATCCTGGAACAGAAAAAGAACATTAGTGGAAAAATTGGTGAAAGCTGAGTAAAGTCTAGAGTTTAGTTAACTGTAAAGTACTAATGTTTATTTCTTAGTTTAACAAACATAGTGGGATACCAGCTAAAAGGTACATGGGAACTCTGTACTGTCTTTGCAACTTTTCTGTAAATCTAAAAGTACTTCAAAATAAGAAGCTTATTTTTAAAGAAAAAAATGTATTGAGAAATTTCAAAGGTTGAAACTATGCTCACAAGTGACTTATGTCCTGATTACGCTATAAATGCTGGTGTTTTATTCACAGTGAGATACACTGACAGGAAAATTTCAAATAAACTTCGGTATTAAGTATTTGCGCTGCTACCACTAGGTGGCGACAGATGCCACTGTACGCCCTTGCCTAACCTGCTGATCTGTTTTTCCTCCTCAAAAGGCTTTGTCACAACAAACAGACTAAGGTGTATCTCCCAGAACCGCCTTTTCCTCATGCAGAGGTAAGAAAATGGAATCACTGGGTCCGAGCAAGAACAAAATGTAGATAAATAGATATGGGTGGATATAGCAGGTCATTAGCTTTTAAAAATCTGAAGGTAGTTTGATATAGCCCTTTGTTTCCCTTGTAAGATGGCAGTGAAGTACTCTGACTCAAGATTCGTTACTTTCTCTTCTTCTTAACACATTATATTACCAGTATGTTATTCAGTTAATAGCCTACCTCTGTTTCATTGACCGAGTGAGGAATTTTATTCTACTTTTTTGCATAAATGATTTACTTATTGCCAAAGTCTTCTTTTTGTTTGGTTATGTCTGTCATTGGTATAAATTTTTAATGATGAAAATAAGAACATTGCAGTTTAGAAAACAGAAAAATTCCCCCTTCCTCACAGAACGAGTGAGTGATTTTATGTGGCTGTGTGTGCCCAATTTTGTTTCTACTGCTTTTTTTTTCACCCAGTGCTGGGTGTATCATGGACATTTATCTGTGCACCTCACTGTTATTATTGCTACCTAATATTCCGTAGCATATCATGTGAACATACTATAGTGTACTTAACCATTCCCTTCCTATTGGACAATAGCGTTACTCCCAGTTTTTTGTTATGTTTTTTGAAAAGGATGTGTAAATTGGTATAACCACTTTAGGAAACTGACAGTAAAGTTGAACCTAGGACTATGACATCCTCTGTGTTTCAGCTGTTTCGTTCCCAAAGTCTGTACTGAACAGAAATGCAGGTGTGTCACCCAGAGATCTGCACAGAAATCTTCATAGCCCTCTTGGTGATAGTGCTGAAATGCACCCAAATGTCCATCAACGGGTGAATGAATTTTGTGGTCTATTCACACCTTACATCAAAGAGGATGAAGGGACTCCGATTATATGCAACAATGTAGATAAATTTCACAAACATAATGTTAGTGAATGAAGCCAGATATAAAAGAGTAGATATGGTGTGATTTTACTTATATAAAAGTTCAAACACACAGAAAACTCATCTGTGATATTAAAAGCCAGGAGAATGGTTATCCTGGAGGTAGCAGTGGGGGCAGGAAGGGGACAAAGGGGGATTTCTGAGGAGCTGGTAATGCTGTTTATTGATGTGCATATGGGAACGTGGAAGTTTTCAGTTTGTAAAAATTCCATCAAGTTAGGTACTTATGCATAGGGATTTTGTTGACTTATTTGCTATGCAGTTAACTATTCGGCTCAAGAAAATTGCAGCAGTTGTCCTGCTGATTATTTTAAATCTGACTACTGTTTTCCTACTCCAAAGGACAGGTCTCTCATGAACCAGAATGTCAAGTGGAAGGTTTTGAGGAAGTTATTTGCAGTCCTCATACTCTCTTACAGCAGCCAAGATTTTTGCAAGCTCTGTCATTACTACAGTGAAATTCAGGCTAGATATCTCGTGTCAGAAAATTAAGTGTAGCAAAACATTAAGTGTAGCAAAACACTGAAAGTCTATTTGCCTCTTCCCTAATAACAATTAGCCTTTCTTCAGAACGTGTTCTCTAAGGGTGTTACCGTGTTCTTACCCAGAAGTATGTCATGGATGACCTTTGTCCCATTTACAGTTAAGAATGTGAAAAGACCATAGGTGCATGATCAGGGTTCCTGAAATGCACTTGTCAATATTAGGGCGTGCTGGAGTTGATAATCGGTATTATGTGACCAGTGCCCATGAGAAAATACAGTTCTGCCCTCAGTACTGATTTAAAAAATTGCTTTACAGAATTCCTACCCTACAGCTTCATTGCCTATACAGTTTGGACCTTAAATCAGCACAAAGGTAATTCTGGATGGTCAAAAAGGTAGTAAGTCCGCTGGAAAAGTAGATCTGATTGGCAAAAAAAAAAAAAAAATCTCAGTTTGCCTTAAAAAGTGACTTGATTTATGTGCAAAGACCTGCTGCTCTTCTTAGAATCCCATTCATCTCCTTGACATCTATGGATACAGTAGAACTAGTCCTTTAGTCAGCCATTCACCTGTTTAACTGGGGCAAGTAATGATTTTGGCCAGATGGGTTATACAAAGAATGTCAGTTTTATTTGTATATAACTTGGAAGGGAAGTGGGAATGCAGTGATTGTTGCATCTTTACTATTCATATCCCATCCAAGCATGTGACACCTAATTAAGATCTCCAGGGTAATCTTGCTAATGAAAGCAGTCTCTCTGAATTAAAGATTAAATCTTCAAGATGAAGAGAGTCAGCTTCCATTTGTGGGCGGCCCCATTCTGGCCACATCCTCACCGTTGGGGTGACTACAGTGGGCTTGGAGTTGTTGGCTGGGCTCCCTTCGTAGGCGTTATGGGTGGCTACAGGATTGAGCTGGGTCACAGACCAATTCTTTACCCATCAGACAGCATCTCAGGGCACTACTAGTTGATACTTAGGGTCTCTGAAGTATGGGTGTTTGCCATCTTTTTGTTGCTAGAGTGGGGCAGCGGGGGCAGGGCTGAGGCAGCAGGAAGAACTTCTGAGCAGTGCCACAGGATGCCATCTGTGGTTGTAACTGTATATGGCGTTGCCTTGGGTCGGGCCTGGCGTTAGGAGAGTAGTTCCCAGTGTTGTGCTAGAAGGAAGACCTTTTTGGTTCAAAACATTCACTTTTGAGACAGGTTTGAGACTGTGTGTGGCCTGCTTCTTACTATAGCTCTCTGTCGCGAGGATATCACATCTCCCACATTGCTGAAAGCCAGTTTGTTCTTGTGTTTATTAAGTCCCCTGCCCCTCGCCACAGTAACTTAACACAGCTGTACCGTCTCAAGAGGCAGTCCTGTGCTGGTAAACAGTTTTTCCTGTGTGAAGTGTTTATTGTTGACAGAGCTCGGTGATGCACAGAGTTTGGGAAACTTGTACTTCAAACAGTAACTAATATTGGGGACTTTGGGGCCTGGAGCTTGGAGTGTCAGGAAGCTGTAAAGGAAGGGTTAGACAGAATCAGGCCATAACACCTGAAAAGAAGTTTCCATTAAGTTTGGTGATTTTACCGAAAGGTCCCATCTTTTGAGAAGGTCACATTGTAGGTAAAAAATGTGGATCTTTGGCTAATATTAATAGCGTTATCTTGTATTTTTAATTTGTTCACTCTCCCATGCTGTGGTTCTTCCTTCCTGGGTAGGCTAACATCTCTTCATGTGCTTTTGGTACGTATTCTAGCTCATTCAGACCAACAAGCTGAAGCACTACCCCAGCATCCACGGAGACTTCAGCAACGACTTCAGACAGCCGTGTGTGGTTTTCACTGGACACCCTTCCCTCCGATTCGGGGACGTGGTCCATTTCATGGAGCTCTGGGGAAAATCTAGTCTCAACACTGTCATATTCACAGGTAAATAAACCAACAAAACAAAACCCTGCCCTTCCCACTGTGACCATCCCTGCATAACCTGGTAGGATGTACCTACCAGGTAAAGACACTGGGAAGAATTTGACAGTAAGTTATAAGGTATAAATATGATCCCTATTCTGTTGTAAATACCAAAGGATAAAGCAACTGGAAGGGAAAGGGTAAGAACAAAGCAAAATGTCCTGTTAGATCACTGTGCACTGGACAGAGCTTTCATATCTGTTTTTGTAGATTTTCACCGAGACAGATTTCTGGTCTAGAACTACTTTGGATAGGATTTTGTAAGCTGTTCAAGAACGGCAGGAATTCTAATAATCATTCTAATAATAATTCTAATAATCAGTCTTGCTTTACTTGCTTTAGGACTTACTTACGGAGGTGGATCTTTCTCCTTTGGTTATAGTTTACTCTGGCTTGCCATTTTTCTTGTGGAGACCAACCCCTCAGAATAAAACTAATCCTTAAATGAGGGCAGGTTAGGGGTTTGACTTAATCACTATCTTATTTTATCAATTCACGGTCTTCAGACAGCCTTAGAATTTGAAAATCTCAGGGCAATGAAGTAAAAACACCTTGATCTGAAATCTGGTCCGAGTTACTGTAACCTCAGCCGGGTTACTCACCGCTCTTAGCCTCACTTTCGCCTGTAAAATGGGGTTGTTGGTCGCTCATCCTCAGGCAGCTCTGTGCATTTCGTGAAATGTTATAAGAAAGCACTCCTTACAGTGCCTGGCACAAAAGCCCATTGAGAAAGTACCAGTAGCCTTCTTAGAGTTCTCTAATTACCTTTAAGACGTGAGCCATGGAGGAGAGTCTAGTTATGCCCAAAGCTTTGGGGTCAGGGATGCTTGGGCCCTTCCCTGTGCTCAGCCTGTTGTGAGGACCAACCAGAGGCCACCAGGAACGCACCAGTAATGGAACAAAGTTGGGGTACTGACTCCTTACAGTGAGGGGGTACCGCCATGGGGAGGCAGGAGGCATCGCCAGGCACGTTCAGAAGAACTTACAGGCCGTGGCTTAGGTGATTTTGGAGGTGGGTTCCTTGTCCTGGCTTGGGTACCATCAGGAAGCAGTAGTTCTCTGGCTGGGTATCTTAGTGATTCTTGTCTAGAAGGTGAGAAGAATGGAGCCAGGAGAGGGCAGTGTTTGCTTGTTTGGTGGTTCAGACATGCTGTGGTCTTACGTTCAGGCATGATTAGGAAGGGTCTTATTTTTGTCTTGATCCGTCGTGGTCACTGCATGGCCTTTTCTCACGTCAGCGTCATGTGAGGTGGTTTATGTCCAGTAAGCGGGTGCCACCGTGGCCTGGCCGTGAGTGCCGGGGGCGCTCAGAAGAGCAGCCGTCGGGCGCTGCTCTTCTCCCTCGCAGACCCCCTTTCAGCCACAGGCAGAGGAAGTCAGGCCCTAAGACGTTGATTCACGCTACCCAGAGCCTCACCATTGCCAAGTTCTGCTAAGCAGGAAGTCATCCAGAGAACGCTGTCTGTAGTAGGACTGAGGGGGTCTCTCCTGTTCTTTCTGAGGAGATGTTGGCTCTGATGTGACAGTGGGTACAGTATTACAGAGACACAGAAGAGGCGTGGCTATACTCCCAACGTCCCTCCAGCCAGCTAAGAAGCAAGCAAGGGCTACGTGATTGTCCGTGGCATTCATTACCAGACATTCATCTGAGTAAGGAGTATACATTTAAACTGGTGTGTTCACTTCCGGAGCACAAGTTGTGTCGTTGACAATGTCTGCGAGGTTTGGGGCCACCTTATCTGGTTGTATTATGACTGTGGGAGTTGTAGCTCACACAGTATCCGTACAGAGAGAGGCGCTTATCCCCCAGGTAGCCGTGCTGGCCTCATTTGGGTGGTCTCTGGGTTCTTCCTGGGTAGACAGGATCCACTGCAGGGGAGGTCATTTAAAAAATCTGGAAGTTCTGTGAGTTGCCCTGAGGTCACCGAGTAAGTTCCTGGGAGCGGTGTGTGGAAAGCTGGGGCCGTAGGAAGTGGCGTCCTCGCAGGGCACAGACTGTGTCAGGAACCTGCGTGTCGTTTTTCACACCAGGAATGAGCCACTACTTTTGGCCCGAGGTGGGCAGCTTCCTCCTGCGGAGCAAACAATCCCCGCCAGGCTGGCCGTGGTGAGCGGCTCTGCAGAGAACAAACCAGCCAGCGTGGCAAGGACAGTTCCCAGGCGCTGCACTGGCTCTGCTGATGGGGCATCACAGCCTCAGCACAAGCATTTTGTTGACATGGGGTCAGGATCCTTCTTTTTCTTCTTCTGCGTGCATCCTGTCAAGTAGGAGGCACATGGTCTGTCTCCTACCTGGGGGTGACCTTTGAGCACTCTGTTCGAGTGGCTTGTGCCGGATTTCTCCACTGTGAAGTCACCGCTCTGTGTCAATCAGTATCTTGTGGGGGACACTTCGAGCCTATGTACTTATCCTGGTCTTCCCCATGTGTTTATCTAATTTTTTTTAGCATCTATTGATTCTGGTCCAAATAAATTATTACTGTGATGGTTGCCAAATGATGAAGTTTTTTTTTCAATTTCATCACTTCTTTTACATTTATTAGTTGGCATTTTGTTGTAAAGAAGAGCTTTCCTTTCTCACCCATTTACTTATTTATCCCCTCATTTGTCTCATCTCTCTCTCCATCTGTGTTGAAAACCTGGCGCTCACGCCGTCCCTCCAATTCCATATCCATCCTGCAGCGTTCAGTCCAGCCTCCCCCTCTCCTTATTTGTAAATCACTCCTCTCTCCCGTGATGGGGAATCTGGCTCCTGTAACCTTCAGTGCCTTTCCTGTCATGCTGCCCATCTGCTGGGCCTCAACCATGCCAGCTGCTTCCTCACTGGGCCGTTCCTCTGTTGTCTGCATTTAAAATTTTCTTTCTTGTGCTCCCCTTAGAACCCGACTTCACATACCTGGAAGCACTGGCTCCCTACCAGCCCTTGGCCATGAAATGCATATACTGCCCCATTGATACGAGACTGAATTTCATCCAAGTGTCAAAGCTGCTCAAAGAAGTGCAGGTAATGGGGAAATTGTGCTGGCGGCTCCCGCGGTCCTGGCATCTCTGTGCGGATTATGTCTGCGGTGTGAGGGCCAGGATGGCGAGCTGCACTGCTTGTCTTCCTCACCCGTTCTCGGTCTGTGGAGTGCTCAGCCCGGTACCCTCCAGACTCCAAACCGGTGGGCTTTACACCCTGAAAGAAGTTTCTCCTCTAAAGAAATCAAAAGTGGGAGGAAAAGAAAGTGTAAACAGTGTCTCATTTTTGATGAGGACCATTTGTGTCCAGTTAAAAGCAAATTACCCCCTCCCATCACCAAAAAAATCATTCTAGAAACATACTCGTCAAGCTGAAAGACAGCTGAACTGAAACGTGTATTGGGCCCTTGTTGCACACGTGGGTTAGTACCACAGTGTTATGCTTTTGTTAGCGGATTGTTTGGGTTTGGTGGTTGTCGCTTTTTTGTTTGTTTGTTTCATTTTGCATTTTCTGCCTTAGAGAAAGGGAGGGAGTAGTTGGGGTAAAGCATAGGCGAACGGAGCACTGTTGGCCCAGAAGGAGAACGGGGAGGAAAAACTCACCGCCCTGGGTCACTTATCATTCGGGTGGCCCGTGTTTCGGGGTTGGAGGGGTGGTGGCAGTTGGTGAGGAAAACAGCTCAGAACAGGCGAGAGGAAGGGTTCTGATGTCCCATCACCTCGGTGTGCCCGGGACCTTACGTGAGCGCTGGGGTGCCCTGGACCCTAGTCGCTGAGCGAGGTGTGGTTGGCTCCCTACATTTCTCGGCCTGAGCTGGGAGATCACTTTCCTCCTCTTCACAGAACCCCTGACCTCACGAAGAGAGGCACTAACAGGAAACTCTAAGGAAGGGGAGCAGGAAACAGGGAAAGCTGGAGGCCTCCGGAGCGCAGGGGTAACAGCTGATGGTGACCCCAAGCTTGCTGGGCCTTTCTCTAGACATGGTTGGAGCAGTTAAGCCACTTCCGATTTCCATGAGCGATCTGATACACCACTGTGTGCCTGTCAACTTGCTGGAAGAAACAGTTAAGAGCCTGTTGTTTTCACTCCTGAGTAATGTCACCCTCTGTCCCTGAACCACGGCAGACTCCGCAGCCCCTCGGTGGTGTGTGAATAAGGGAAATAGGAGGCCGCCTGGTCTCCACTGCAGGGGAGGAGAACCTGGGGAGAGTCCTCAGGCAGTGACTGTGGAGTCGACTGGCTTTGAGACAGTTATAAGATGCTAACCAGGCAGGAAGGAGGGTGAAAGGCAGTCTGAAGAGGAGGAGAGGTGTCAGTCCTAAAGGACAAGTGCGGTTTGAAACGCAACCCGTCAGGTCTGTTGGAAGCCTTGTTCTTCCGGGAACTGGAGGCTCGGTCCAGACTCTTCAGTAAACGCAGTGACAATGCCTTGACTCTCTGGGTGCCACGTTCGGTTGGTAGTTCGGTGGTATTTGGCCAAAGTAAACATTGACTTACTAATTGGTTTTCTCTCAAGATAATAAAAAGAGACATCTGTTAAAAAATAAAAAAATGCTATCTGATTCAGTGTGTCCTACACAACTGAGGATAAGGCCTCACCATTGCGCACTGCGTAGTACCAGTAGACCTGCAGATCCAGACCAGAAATCCAAACTAGCACAAAAAGTCACAGTTCTTGCTAATCAGCCAGTAGTGGTACCAAGTCGATGATGGGAAGTGACGAGAAGACTGCCCTCAAGGGGCTCAGAGGTCATTTGAGGGTAGACCCATGGCTGTCACCATCAAAGTGACTTAAATACAATGAAAAAATAAATGCAAACCAAAACAGTAAATCCCTTGCTCATCAACATGGCCGGCAGATCAGGGCTTTTCCCTGAAATTTTTGTTCTTCTTTCCCCCCACTTCACTGGTTACTTGGGTTTGACAGGATGAGAATTCGAAACGGCCAAATGGTGAGCCTGAGCACTGCAAAGGGAGGCTTAGCTCAGGACGCGGCCCCTCCTGCCTCACAGCCTCCTCTTGTTTCCTCCTTCTTCTGCCCCCACCTGCCCCTGTCACGCTGGTTCCTCAGCCCCTCCACGTGGTCTGTCCTGAGCAGTACACCCAGCCGCCCCCAGCGCAGTCCCACCGGATAGACCTGATGATTGACTGCCAGCCACCCGCCATGTCCTATCGGCGCGCCGAGGTCCTCGCCCTGCCCTTCAAGCGTCGGTATGAGAAGATAGAAATCATGCCAGAGGTGAGCTGTGCCGCTTCCCAGGGTCACGACCGGGTTTTCCACTTGAGTCTGCGGAAGGCCGTCCCAGCAGTGGCTTTCTTTGGGGTTTGTATCACACATGGATGAACCAAAGCACATCGACCCTTAAGCAAGGAACTGGGAAGAGAGGTGGGATTTTCAGAACCTCCTCATTTTTCCAGTAATGAAGTAACAGCTATCAACCTCAGGCCTGCTGGAGCACTGCTTATATTAAAGCTTAATGTGTGCGGGAGGCCAGGGCGCAGGCCATAGCGTGGAGAACAGGTAAGCCAGCGTCAGCTCTGTCCCTAACCACCTGAGGGTGTGGGTTTCCTCGTCCCTCCTGGACCCCATTTATGAGTGAGGGCCAAGTTTCACCAAGTTCAGAGATAGATGGAGGAGATGAGAGTAACCAAAAAGTAAGGAATGTAAACTTTGATTACTATTTGCATGCATTTTAGTATAACTTAAAGATTTTATTCTACTGAAGTCTAATATTTTTTAGTTCTCTGATATCTGAGCTTGTTTTAATAGGGAAAAAAGGTAAAAAGCATGTCGTGCATGTGGGACAGCTGAGGTGGGTTGCGCCTGAGTGACGGGTGTGGGGAGGGGCAGTGGGAAGCGTGTGGCCCAGCTGCCGCAGTGACGGTGTGCCGAGCTCTGAGGACGCTGCTTTTGGCTTGCTGTTGCCGCCGGAGACGCTTAAACATGTTTTTAGCAAACAGGAAAAAGAAGTAGGAAAACTTAAAAGCAGTGTCCCCCGATTCTCTCTGGAGCTCAGAAGAGTAGCCAGATCTTGGAGTTTGAAGGCTAAGGCCCTGAATGTTGCCCATTTCCAAGACCCTAACAAAGGCTGGTGGTGGAACAAGGCCAGGTGCCATCAATGGGGACCCAGTGTCCGGTACATTCAGTCCTTTCCACAGTTAACCTGAGTTGTTCTTTTTTAAATTAAGAGCAATAGACAGGGGCTTCCCTGGTGGCACAGTGGTTAAGAATCCGCCTGCCAATGCAGGGGACATGGGTTTGAGCCCTGGTCCAGGAAGATCCCACATGCCACGGAGCAGCTAAGCCCATGGGCCACAACTACTGAGCCTGCGTACCACAACTACTGAAGCCCACACGCCTAGAGCCCATGCTCTACAACGAGAGAAGCCACCACAATGAGAAGCCCGCACACCGCAACAAAGAGTAGCCCCCACTCGCTGCAACTAGAGAAAGCCCACGCAGAGCAACGAAGACCCAGTGCAGCCAACAATAAATAAATTAATTTATTTTTTAAAAAATAGAGCAATAGACAAAGGAGATCCAAACAGATTTCAGTAACTAATTTAGAGAAAATTGATTCAGCAAGATAAAACTAGCAAGACTTGTTTGCTAGATAAAACTAGCAAGTGGTCGTGTTTTTCACTAAGACACATAGAAGTAGATGATCGTTCACATTTCACATCCATTTTCGTTTCACTCTTGGTTCCTGGGGAGGGAGCCGTCACAGCACGTGTCCCCTCAGCAAACAGCATGTGGCCGGATTGAGGGGGCAGAAGAGCTGCCTGTGAGCCCAGGCTGGAGAGATGAAGTGGGGAAAGTTATAAAGGTGATTTTTTTAAAGGGGCAGTTTATTGCTTATTGGTAAGCAGTAAACCGGTGGAGAGATATGTATGGTTCCTCAGGTTGACTGCTTTGAGTGTCATTGGGATGTTTGTGGTCTGCTAGTTCTTTAAAAGGAAAATAGCCATTTTTCGTTGGAGCTTGTGAGAGCAGCTGCTCACACCCTGGTATCTGGGCTCAGCAGCTGACTTGCATTTCTCTCTGATAACAGCTCCTTCACAAGAGAGGTGGCCAGGGCTACCTGTGTCAGGAGTTTCCTCACGACCTTAGTACACCTGACAGTGAGCAGGGAACTGGCCTCTCCTCTGCTCTTCCCTTTGAGGCCACGTCCTACTGAGACCCAAGAGAATAAAGAAAGTTCTTTCAGCTCTGAATTC
Source organism: Tursiops truncatus (assembly GCF_011762595.2). NCBI lineage: Eukaryota > Metazoa > Chordata > Mammalia > Artiodactyla > Delphinidae > Tursiops > Tursiops truncatus. Next base: position 10,422,464 of record NC_047039.1, read on the forward strand.
CAGGTTATCCTTTCTCCATATTTCATTGGCCCAGCCCTTTGGCTCCCCCATTTAATTGTAATGCAAATAATATGTTTATTGAGGTGTCACTATGGGCCAGGATCTGTACTCAGCACTTCCCATGGACTGTCTCACCCATCTTATGAGATAGGTACGCTTACTCAATTAGACCTGGTCTTTTCCATCCCTGAGGAAACCTAGGTGATCACCAGTATGTGCCCTTTGTGCCCCAAAGGTCATTCCTAACATATGTCACAGATTTTGTCCTGTAAGTGAGAGTAGAGCCCCCAGTTGATCTGTGCCGCTGCGGCAATGGGGCACCCAGCCCACGGCCTTCCTGTGGGGATCGCAGTGCGGGGCTCCGTGTAATCCATCACCAGCCGCAGCAGCAGCACTGGGGACTCGTTAAAAGTGCAAGTTCTCCAGCCCCACCTCAGGCCTGCTGAATCGACACTCCAGGGTGAGGCCCAGCAGTCTGGGTTTCAGCCAGCCCTCCCCGGGAGCCAATGCTTGCTAAAATTTGAGGACCGCTGGTGTAAGAGACCTATTTCATATATGCCAGTTTTCAATACAAAAGGCAAAAAGAAGGGAGAATGTTGAGTTTTTAAAGACAAAAACAAAATTACTATCCATCTACAAAGAAACAGTCTTACTAATAAGCTTCTGGCATTTCCCATGCCCAAGTTTATCCTCACCGTGATTAAACAGTCCACATTAAGCTTGTCTGTTCCCATTTTAAATTACCAAAATAAAAGATAAATCTACCTCTTTTATGCCTTCTGACACTGAGCCAGAGAAGGAAGGGATTGGCTTTGGGGAGTGCACAGCACGCTCTTCTATCTTTCGTGAAGCTCCTCCCTCAAGTCCAGTGGGAGTAGACCAGCAGCCTTGACCCTGAGACCTGCCCCACGCCCACCTGTTTGTCACTGCTGGTCTCTGGGGGGTCACCTCCGTCTTCCTGCAGGTCGGCCAGGGCTCTTTTTGACCAGCTGTCCTCCTGAAGCCTCCTGCTAGAACATTGAAATAATTGCTCTTTGCTTTAGACTTCCAGTTGCCTAACCCATCAGGTTAATATTGCCTGTGTTGGAATTTTTTGTTTCGTTTTAGTAGTTTGGCGTTGATGATGGATTTTGTTTTCTTTTTTTTTTTTTGATTGGGAGGGAGAGATGAAAGCAAGTTCCCCTCCAAAAAGGGGCCAAGTTTTTGTTTTGTGGTTTGTAGCAAAGAAGTGGCACTAACCATCCCCACTTCTAGTTATTTTGGTTGTTTAATATGTTTTTATGATTGTGCTTTTCATTTTCTCTGCATTTTGCTCATCTCAAAGTGAAAGGCTGTGACCCAGTGTCTTTGCGTTATTTTTGTCTGGTATTTACCTTCTGGCCAACGTCTGTCTTACAGTGGCTGGGCTTGAAGGCTTAGGGTTAGATTACAGTACTCTAAGCCATCAGTCCTCAAACTTTTTGGTCTCAAGACTTCTTAAAAATTAGAACCCCAGAGAGCTTTTGTGTATGCGGGTTATATCTATTGATATTTGCTATAATAGAAGTTAAAACTAAGACATTTTAAAAATATTTAATTTTTAAATGAATAATTATTAAATAAAAAATAATATAAACCCATTAGACGTTAACATTTTTTTTTTATTTTCATTTACTTTTGGCTGCGTTGGGTCTTCGTTGCTGCACGCAGGCTTTCTCTATAATGGCGGAGAGGGGGGGACTACTCTTCGTTGCGGTGCACGGGCTTCTCATTACGTGGGCTTCTCTTTGTTGTGAAGCACGGGCTCTAGATGCATGGGCTTCAGTAGTTGCAGCACGCAGGCTCAGTAGTTGTGGCTCGTGGGCTTAGTTGCTCTACGGCATGTGGGATCTTCCCAGATCAGGGACCAAACCCGTGTCCCCTGCATTGGCAGGCGAATTCTTAACTACTGAGCTGCCAGGGAAGCCCCTAAAAGGTCTTTTTTTGGAAAATGTTTCAAAAAAAAAAGATAAAGAGAAGAAGGGCACTGTTCTATGTTTGCAAATCTCTTTAACGTCTGCCTGTTGAAGACGGCTGGATTCTCCTGTCCCCTTTTGCTTTCAGTCTGTTGTGATATACAAGTCATGTAGCCTCTAGAAAATTCTAGTGAACCCTTGTGAGAGAATGAGAGTGAAAAGGCAAAACATTATTAATGACAATCATATTGACCTCGATGCTACAAAAGAGCCTCAGGAGCCACAGGGGTCTCTGCCACCACACCTGAGAACCAGCACTCTGGATGGTCTTCTTTTGTTTTTTTTTTTTTTTTTTTTTTCTTCTTTTGTTTTTAAGGCCCCTCAGGCTTCTCAAGCTTTTATGTTTATGACTCTGTCGTAAGATTCATTTTTCAATAAAAATAAGCTTGCTCATTCTAGAAAACTTGGAAAATAAGGGGGAAGAAAAAGGATAAAGACAAAAAAAATCAGTCCTAATCCCAATACCAGACATAATTACTGTCCAATTTTTTTGTATTTGCTTTGTGCGTTCACTCTGTGTGTGTGTTTAAGTCATACCTCGTATAATATCTTTGTAAAGTAACAGTATATTGTCATTAAATATATTTCAAAAGTATCTTAGGTATATAATGGTCTATCATAAATGCATCGTAATTTAACTGGTCCTTTACTGGTGGACATTTATTATTTCTGCTTTTTCAAACTATAAATAATACTTTCAGAAACATTCTTTTACATAAATCTTTGTATGTGGAATGTAGATATAGAACTAAAAGTATCATTTGGTTTTGCCTGGGAAATGCATGTGGGACGTGAAGGGGTTAAAATCTGCTGCTGTTCTTTAGGTTTTGCTACTACTAATGGATGCTTGTTTCTCCCCCAAATGAAAGTGTGTCCTGTGCAGCTTCCTTGTAAATCCTCCCTCTTGGTCCTTGTAGCTGCAAAGTGCGAGAGCTGATGGGCATGCGCTAATAGAAAAATTCTATTTCTGCGGTGGTAGGTGGATGCATCCTCCTTCGCAGAGGTGTCTGGCTGAGTCGTCTTGTGAGCTCTAGGTAGACTTCCCTTGTGGCAGGGCTGCCACTTCAGAGAGTCTTCTTGGAGATAGAATTTATTCCTGGGGCTGCCCAGGGAGAGCCTCTCCCCTGCTTGGTTCCCACAGTGCTATCTGCAAACCTCCCAAGCCAATTCTTTGACTTTAAAGTTCTGCCAGACAACCTGACCTTTGATCCTTTGATGGGAACAATACAGTGTAGGGAGGAAAAGATTATTTATGGATGGGCATTGTCAGGAGCTCAGAGCACACACGCATCTCAGTGGGAACATTTCACACTGGTTTCATATGTTTTCTCTTTTTATCCCTTTTTTTTTAATTGAAGTATAATTGACCTACTGCTGTGTTAGTTCCTGGTGCACAACATAGCGATTTAATATTTCTATACATTACAAAATGATCATCACACTAAGTCTAGTTACTGTCTGTTACCATATGACTTTATTACATTACTGACTATGTTTCCTGTAATGTACGTTTCATCCCTGTAAATCAATCTCTCTTACCTATTTCACTCATCCCCTTATCCCTTCCCCTCTGGCATCCACCTGTTTGTTCTCTGTATCTATGAGTGTATTTCTTTTTTTTTTTTAATGTTTGTTCATTTGTTTTTTAGATTCCACATATAAGTGAAATCATGGTATTTGTTATATTATTTCACTTAGCATAATACCCTCTAGGTCTATCCATGTTGTCACAAGTGGCAAGATTCCTTTTTTTTATGGATGAATAATATCCCACTGCATACACACACACACACACACACGCACACACACACGTACATACACAGACCACATCTTCTTTATCCATTCATCTGTCAGTGGACACTTAGGTTGCTTCCATATCTTGGCTATTGTAAATAATGCTACAGTGAACATAGGGGTGCGTATATCTTTTCAGATTAGTGTTTTGTTTTCTTTGGGTAAATACCCAGAAGTGGAATTGCTGGATCATATGGTAGTTCTATTTTTAATTTTTTGAGGAACTTTTCCATAGCAGCTACACTAATTTACAATCCCACCAATAGTGCACAAGTGTTCCCTTTTCTCTGCATCCTTGCCAACACTTGTTATTTGTTGTGTTTTTAATAATAGCTGTTCTGACAGGTATGAGGTGATACCTCATTATGGTTTCAATTTCCGCTTGCCTGATGATAGTGATGTTGAGCATCTTTTCATGTGTCTGTTGGCCATCTGTATGTCTTCTTTGGGAAAATGCCTATTCAGGTCTTCTGCCAATTTTTCAGTCAGGTTTTTGGGGGTATTTTATGTTGAATTATATGAGTTCTTTGTATATTTTGGATATTAACCCCATCTGATATATTCTTTACAAATATCTTCTCCCATGCAGTAGGCAGCCTTTTTGTATTGTTGGTAGTATCCTTCACTGTGCAAAAGCTTTTTGTTTGATGTTGTTCCATTTGTTTATTTTTGCTTTTGAATCCCTTGTCTGAGGAGACATCCAAAAAAAAAAAATTGGGGCTTCCCTGGTGGCGCAGTGGTTGAGAGTCCGCCTGCCAATGCAGGGGACGCACGTTCGTGCCCTGGTCCGGGAGGATCCCACATGCCGCGGAGCGGCTGGGCCCGTGAGCCATGGCCGCTGAGCCTGCGTGTCCGGAGCCTGTGCTCCGCAACAGGAGAGGCCACAGCAGTGAAAGTCCTGCGTACCGCAAAAAGAAAAAAAAAAAAAAAATTGATAAAAGACTGCCGTCAAAGAGCATATTGCCTATGTTTTCTCCTAGGAGTTTTGTGGTTTAAGGTCTTAGATTTAAGTCTTTAATCTATTTTGAGTTTATTTTTTATACGGTATAAGACATGAGACTTTTGCATGTGGTTGTTCAGTTTTCCCAATAACATTTATTGAAGAGGCTGTCTTTTCCCCATTGCATATTCTTGCCTCCTTTATCATAGATTAAATGACCATATAAGCATGTGTTTACTTCTGGGCTGTCTATTCTGTTCCATTAACCTATATGTCTGTTTTTGTGCCAATGCCATTTTGGGTTTTTTTGGGGTTTTTTGTTTTTATGCGGTACACGGGCCTCCCACTGTCGTGGCCCCTCCCATTGCGGAGCACAGGCTCTGGACGCGCAGGCCCAGCGGCCATGGCTCACGGACCCAGCCACTCCATGGCATGCGGGATCCTCCCGGACCAGGGCATGAACCCGCGTCCCCTGCATCGGCAGGCAGACTCCCAGCCACTGCACCACCAGGGAAGCCCCTGCCATTTTGTTTTAATTACTGTAGCTTTGTAGTATAGTTGAAACTCAGAGAGTGTGATACCTTGGGCTTTGTTCTTCTTTCTCAAGATTGTTTTGGCTATTTGGTGTTTTTTGTGTTTCCATATAAATTTTAGAATTATTCTAGTTCTGTAAAAAATGCCATTGGTATTTTTATAGAGTTTGCATTGAATCTATAGATTGCCTTGGGAAGTATGGTTATTTTAACAATATTCTTCCAATCCATGAGCACAGTATATCTTTCCATTTGCTTCTGTTGTCATCAATTTCTTTCATCAGTGTCTTAGAATTTTCCAAGTATAGGTATTTTACCTCCTTGGTTAGATTTATTCCATGGTGTTTTATTCTTTTTGATGCAGTTGTAAATGGGATTGTTTTCCTAATTCCTCTTTCAGATAGTTTGTTGATACTGTATGGAAATGCAGCAGATTTCTGTATAGTGATTTTGTATCCTGCAACCTTACTGAATTCATTTATTAGTTCTAACAGTTTGGTTGTATCTTTAGATTTTCTATATATAGTATCATGTCATCTGCCAACAGTGACAGTTTTACTTCTTCCTTTCCGATTTGGATTCCTTTTATTTCTTTTCTGATTGCTGTGGCTAGGACTTCCAGTACTATGTTGAATAACAGTGTCAAGAGTGGGCATCCTTGTATTGTTCCTTATCCTGGAGGAAATGCTTTCAGCTTTTCACCATTGAGTATGATGTTAGCTGTGTGCTTGTCATCTATGGCACATATATGTGCCCTATATTTAGTATGTTCCCTCTATACCCACTTTCTTAAGAGTTTTTATCATGATTGGATGTTGAATTTGGTCCAAAGCTTTTTCTGAGTCTATTAAGATGATCATGTGATTTTTATTCTTCTGCTTGTTAATGTGGTGTATCCTGTTGACTGTTCCGTGAATATTGAACCATTCTTGCATCCCTGGGCTAAATCCCACTTGATCATGGTATATTATCCTTTTAATGTATTGTTGAATTCGGTTTGCTAATATTTTGTTGAGACTTTTTTCATCTACGTTCCTCAGTGATATTGGCCTGAGATTTTCTTTTTTGTGTGCTGTCTTTGTCTGGTTTGGGTATCAGGGTGATGCTGGTCTTGTAGAATGAGTTTGGAGGCATTCCTTCCTCTTCAGTTTTGGAAAGGTTTGAGAAGAATAAGTGTTAACTCTGATTTAAATTTTTGGTAGAATTCACCAGCGAAGCCAGCTGGTTCTGGACTTTTGTTTGTTATTACTGATTCAGTTTCATTACTGGTAATCGCTCTGTTCATATTTTCTGTTTCTTCCTGATTTAGTCTTAGGAGATTGTACATTTCTAGCAATTTATTCATTTTATTGGCCTGTAATTGTTCATAGTAATCTCTTATGATCCTTTGTGTTTCTGTGGTGTCAGTTTTAACTTGCCCTCTTTCATTTCTGGTTTTGTTTGGTCCCTCTCTCTCTTCTCTTGATGATTCTGACTAAAGGTATATCAATTTTGTTTTTCTTTTCAAAGAAGTAGCTCTTAGTTTCATTGCTTTAGAATTTCTTCTGCTAACTTTGGGTTTTGTTTTTTCCTTTCCTAGTTCCTGTAGGGATAAGATTAGCTTGTTTGAGATTTTTCTTGTTTCCTGAGGTAGGCTTGTTTCACTGTAAGCTTCCCTTAGAACTGCCTTTGCTGCTTCCCATAGATTTTGAATCGTTGTGTTTACATTTTTATTTGTCTCCAGGTATTTTTGAAATTCTTCTTTGGTTTCTTCATTGGTGCACTGGTTGTTGAGGAGCATATTGCTTAGCCTCCGTGTTTTGTGTTTTTTGAAGTTTTTTTCATGTAGTTGATTTCTAGTTTCATAGTGTGGTTGGAAAAGATGCTTGATATGATTTCAGTCTTCTTAAATCTACTGAGACTTGTTTAGTGGCCTAGCATCATGTGATCTATCATGGAGAATGTTCCATGTGCAATTGAAAAGAATGTATATTCTGTTGCTTTGGGCTGGAATGTTTTATATATTTATATATATATGCACACCATTTGGTCTAATGTGTCATTTAAGGTGTTTCCTTATTGATTTTCCTTATTGATTTTATGTCTAGATGATCTATTCAATGATGTGAGTGGGGTGTTAAAAGTCTCTTAATATTATTGTATTGCTTTCGGTTTCTCCCTTTAAGTCCATTAATGTTTGCTTTATAGATCTTGGTGCTTCTGTGTTAGGTGTATATACATTTATGTTACATCTTCTTGCTGGACTGACCTATTTATCATTATGTAATGCCCCTTTTATTACAGTCTTTGTTTTAAAGTCTGTTTTGTCTGAGTATAGCTTTTCATTTCATAGAATATCTCTTTCCATCCCTTCACCTTCAGTCTGTCTCTCTCCTTATTTCTGAAATGAGTCTTTTGTAGGCCACATGTAGATGGGCCTTATTTTTTAATCCATTCAGTACTCTATGTCTTCTGAGTGGCAGATTCAGCCCATTCACATTTAAAATCATTATTTTATAGGTATGTATTTATTGCCATTTTCTTAATTATTTTCTGGTTGTTTTTGTAATACTTTTGGAAAAGTTAGCTAATAGTCTTATGGGAGTTCCTTTGTATGTAACTAGTTGCTTTTCCCTTGCTGCTTTTAAGATTCTTTATCTTTAATTTTTGCCATTTCAATTACAATATGTCTCGGTGTGGACCTCTTTGGGTTCATCTTATTTGGGACTCTCTGGGCCTGCATGTCTGTTCGTTTCCCAGGTTAGGGAAGTTTTCAGTTATTATCTCTTCAAACAGTTCTCTGCCCCTTTCTCTATTCTCAAGTTCCCTATTATGTGAACGTTAGTGCACTTGATATTGTCCCAGAAGTCTCTTAAACGATTTTCTTTTCTCTTTTTTCTGTTTAGATTGGGTGATTTCTACTACTCTGTCTTCTAGTGTGCTGATCTGTTCCTTTGTGTCAACTAATCTACTCTTGATTCCTTCCAGTGTATTTTTTGTTTCAGTTACTGTGTTCTTCAGCTCTGGTTCTTCTTTATATTTTCTAACACTTTATTAAAAACTTCTAACGTCTCACTGTGTTCCATCCATTCTTCTCCCAAGTTCATTGAGCATCTTTATGATCATTACCTTGAACTTAGCAGGTCAATTGCCTGTCTCCCCTTTGCTCAGTTCTTCTGGGGTTTTATCTTATTCCTTTGTTTGTAACATATTCCTCAGTCTCCTCATTTTGCCTAATTCTGTTTTTATTTCTGTGTGTTAGGTAAGTTGGTTACATTTCCCAATCTTGGAGAACTGGACTTTTGTAGGAGACGTCCTATGGGGCCCAGCAGCACACACCCCTCTGGTCACCAGATATATGCTCTAGGGTCACCCCCTTTGAGGGCAGAGCTGACTACCACAGGAACACTGGTAGGTGGGGCTGCCAGGCCACCTACCCAAGTGTGTGGGTCTTGACTCTACCATGTCTCTGCCCCACTCCTTATTGTGACTCCTTCATATCTTTAGTTGTGGAAGATTATTTTCTGCTAGTCTTCCAATCATTCTCATCTATGGTTGCTATATCTACAGTTGTAATTGTGGAGTGCCCATCGAGGAGGTGAGCTCAGGGTCTTCCTACTCTGCCATCTTGGCCACCCCCCCGCCCCCCGTTTTTTGGTTCATGAAATAGTCCTCACATCTGTTTGCCAGTCATTTCAAATATCCTCACCTGCTTCCTCTGCCCATTTGATACTGATCTTCATGTTTACATAAATGGCATCTTGCATATTTTTTTTAATAAAGGAGGCTTGGATAGGTTGAGGTCTGCATGCGTTTAAGAACAGTAGTCAACTAAACTCGAGTGTTAGGGCCTCTCGTAAGATCACATGTCACTACTGGTGGCTGGGTTAGGGGACTCTGAAGTTGCAGAGGAACGGGTACACATCAGACTCTGGTGTTAGAGAAAGAGATGGCCCACAGGTAAAAGCTGTGTACTTCACCTTTGGGAGAAGTCAGATTCCCAGGAATTAGACAGCTCAGTCCGTCCAAATGCTGCTGTCCCTGCCCTTCCTGCCTGTCATTAGTCCCCTGGAGAGGTGAAAGTCGGCACTTGGTGTATATTTTGAGTGAGGAGAAACCGTGTGTGTGTGTGTGTGTGTGTGTGTGTGTGTGTGTGTGTGTGTGTGTGTGTGTGTGTGTGTGTGTGTGATGTATTTTTGATTAAAAATGATTGTTTTCAGTTTTTTTACTTCTTAAAGTTATTTGGTCATTTTAGACTGCAGTGATGTAAATAAAAATTCAAAAGAAAACGAATAATTATGATCACTAAAGGCTGTTTTGACATTTGACGTCTGGTACCGTTCCACCAGACTGGCAGGGGCACATGGTGCTGCGGGCCTGCTGGCCAGGGTGACCCTGACCCTGGGTGTCACCATCCAATCCTGGGCCGTGCACAGGGGTGGCACTGCTGCCCGGTGTGGCCTCCTAGCCCCTGCCTCTGCACAGCACGATGGCAGCACCCTCGTCCCCCCAGTTTACAGGGAGCCTGACTGAAACCCCTCTGTTTGCTCCCAGCTTGCGGACTCACTGGTACCCATGGAGATCAAGCCTGGCGTTTCCTTGGCAACCGTCTCGGCCGTGCTGCACACTAAAGATAACAAGCACATTCTCCAGGTATTGTCGGGGAGGGCGAGGGCCCTGAGATACAGCGGACCTGCGGGAAGAACCCCATGCAGGGGGGGGCCCTCCCCCCAGCGCCTCGCGCCTCACTTCATGGCATGTGTGCGCCTTGGGGGCAGCTCTTTGGGCCCTTGTCTTCACCCCCGCCCCGAGAAAAACCCCCTTCAGGGTTGGGCTGTGTCGCTCTTGTTCCTCTGCATCACATGCCCATAGCGGCCACTTAAAGTGCGCTGGACCCCGGGCCAGGGCCCTACTGGGTGTTGTCTTATTTAATCCTCACAAAGTTCTCTTTACTATCACCGTCTTAGAGGCAGTCTCTCTGCCCTTCATTTTCTTGACAGAAGGACTGTAGCCAGTCAGTCTGACCCCACAGCCAGTGTTCTCGGAGCTGCTGCCCCTTCATAACCGACACGGGTTATGAAGACCTTACGCAGACAGCACTGAGTTCAGTCAACTGAAAATTAAGAATAGATTTTGATAAAAGGAAGAGATCTTTGCCGAATAAGGTGTTAATTCTATGTGGATAGTTGGCTTTAGCTTGTGTGCATTATGTGGAAATCCAGCTGGAGCCCCAGCTGATGGTGACCCTGAACGCAGGCCCAGGGCCCTTCCAGGAAGCGGGTCCCGTGGGCCGGGTAGCTTCACTCGGGCTCCCGGGTGACTCCTTGATGAGATCCCTGTTTTCCTCCCACCCAGCCCCCGCCCAGGCCTGCCCAGCCCACAGGCGGCAAGAAGAGAAAGCGGGCCAGTGACGACATTCCAGACTGCAAGGTTTTGAAGCCTCTGCTGAGCGGCTCTATCCCCGTGGAGCAGTTCGTGCAGACGCTGGAGAAGGTGAGCGGATGGGGTGCGCTGTCTGAGGCCCCGCGGCCCCGCTCCCGGGAGCGCGTGCTGCCGCTGTTCGCCGTCTCCAGTGTCTGCGCTGCTGGCCCTGCAGCATCTGCTTGCTACTCGGTCATGGCGGGGACAGAACCAGGCGAGGGCCACGGAGACTTAGAGGAGAGCGGGCCCCCCTTCCCCCCAGCACCAGGCTGCCCCCCACCCCCACTTCTCGTGGGAACCAGACCAAGGAGGGGCCTTTCTTTCTTCGAGGACGTAGCTGTGACAGATGGGGCAGGGGGACGGCCAGGAGAAAGAAGGGTCTGCCCCCTCTAGAGCCCCACTTTCCTATGAGAAGACCCCTTGCTGTCAGAGCTAGCATGGCCAAGTCAGAGGAGATACGAGTCTCGGGCAAGACTCGGGGGCACAGGGGTCACTGATGCCAGATCCGCAGGCACTCAGGAAGCAGAGCCAGCGATTCCCAGACCGGGTGGGAGGAGAGAGAAGCAGGCAGTCATTGTGGAGGATGGTGGTGCCTGCACTGGCTCAGCGGCCATCCCGCCCCTTGTCCCTGCTGGCTGCTCCCCGCAAGGCACAGATTCCATGACTACAAGTAAAAAGAAAAAAGTTTAACCTGAAAAGATTTCGTAATTCTGGCTTTAGTCACAGGACTTCAGAGATCCCTGTTTTGGCATCAGAATTATAGAATCCTTTATAGAAAAGAGGAGGAATTGGCTAAAGATAATATTATTCGTGTTGCTTCTTGCAAGAAGAACTGCAACTATAGTAGATCATTACAGGAAAAGAGACTTTCTTCTGTTAAACTATTTACTGCCTTTTGCCCAGACTAAATAACTCAGTCGCTGAGGTCTTTCAAATCTTAAAAGCTTTCTCTTTATTGGGAATTGTTTTCTTCAGTAGTCGTTTGATTTTCCCTGAAGGGAGGGCTTTCCCCAAGTTGTGTGGCTCTCCTGGCCCCTAGTGACATGGGGACACCCCGTGGGAATTACCCCAGGGAGCTCCATGTGCCGTGATCACACCAGTAGCAGCTTCCTCCCGACCGTGCCGCGCCCCCCGGCCCTGCTGACGGGACTCACGCTTGACTTGTTTCTTAAAATCTTCAAACAGCTTGCTTTCCCAGAAAGACTTTGTTTAGCTCTCCTGCCTGGGTGCTCGGGAGTTGACCCCTAGGCCCCGACCCTAGCTACTCCCCCCACCATTTCTGCCCCACCTCCTTTGCAGGAGGAATATCCGTGGCTGCCCCAAACTACACTGAGATTTCCAGAGCCAGGTGTGGAGAATCTCCCTAGGTCATGTTCATTTACCTAGCCTGTGTCCTTTCCAGGCAAATTAGTCCTCTTTCCATTTCTTTTCTTCTTTCTCAACTTGACATGTGATGTGTAAGAGAATTCTGAATTAGCATTGGAGGTGGCCCTGGAGAAGTATTTGATATGCTGCCTTATCTGTCTTCTCCCTTGGGAGGAATTTGCCACATCAAAAGGTCAGTGGTATCTTGCTGTGAAGCATGGCATTTTCCTGGGACAGGATGGAGTTTTACCAGGGACCACAGGCGTGGTATGGAGGCTGGTACGGAACAGCCTGGCATCCCAGGCTCCTGAGCTCAGGTGCTTAGATGTGCTCCTCAGATAAAAGCTTAAGCAGGTTGTAGGAATTCTGCTGTGTTTTGCATGAGATATTTGTATGTTTGGGGGCTTCAGTTTGAATTCTGTTGCTGTAGCTGGTCCTGTGATTAGTCTGTAGAATTGCACTGAGTGTCCAAAATGCCAGTTTCTAGGATGTTCAGTTTAGCCAATTCTAGGAAGCGTGATTTTAGAACTCTCAGTTGCTGAAATGTCCTCTGGCTTTTCAGAGCACCCAACATCCTCCTGTCCCTTTTCTTTTGGAGCAGCATGGCTTCAGTGATATTAAGGTGGAAGACACAGCCAAGGGCCATATCGTCCTGCTGCAGGAAGCTGAGACACTCATCCAGATCGAGGAAGATTCGACCCATATCATCTGCGACAATGACGAGATGCTCAGGGTACGCCTGCGGGACCTTGTCCTCAAATTCCTACAGAAGTTCTGAGTGGAACACGAAAGCCATCTCCACTTCCCTGAGACCCTGCTGCAGTCCTTCACTGTGGCTGCCCAGCACCCAGTGGTGGAAGGCCATGCAGCCTGGCAGGTCTCTGTGGTGGTGGTCTCTGGCTTGAGCAACATTCTCAGGAGTTACGGCCAGAATCTCCCAGTCTGGCTTCTTGGTACTGTTTCAGGCAAGAGCTTTTCCTTTAACCTTCAGCCTCATCTTCCCAGTCCTGCCTCTCTCAGGTAGCCAGGCAGGTGAGGCAACAAGCCAAGGAGAAGGCTGAGAGCTACAGCAGCTTTCCAGGAGGTTAATAGTGGACGGAGAGGTAAAAAGATGAGGACTTGTGACCTGTTTTTCATGGTTTCACAGGCCTTGGGCAGGGGAACTAGTCTTTGAGTTTGTTTTACTGTCTACAGTGCTGTACCTGATAAGAAAGATGCTCCCCCAAAATTAGCAAAATGAACCCATCTATCTGTATTTTACAATGTGAGCTCATTTTGTTAATAAAACTTATTTTTTATAGAAGTAGCTGTGTTCTGGTAAACCTACAATTTATATAGCCATTTAGTATCTGAAAGAATATGAAAATATACAGAACTGAACTTAGAAACACCACAGCAAATTTTAGTTTGGTATGTGCATTAGTATATTTCTTAAATTGTACGAACGGGTGCTTAACTTCATCTGAGCTGTGTCAGTATGAGAAACACCAGCACAGAGCGCTGACACTGACCTTGACCTTCTGGGGGAGGGCCTGAACCAGCATCTCAGGCTCCACCCACAACCTCCGCTCACCACTGCTTCTCCCACAGATGATCAGGATTCTCCGCATTCCGCTGAGCAGTAAACTCAGATGCCTGTGTCTGAAATAATGGAATTGCTTAAAACAGGTATTTACCAGATTACATCAACTCTGAGATAGCATCAGTTGTAACACACATGCCAATTTTGCAAGTATTAAAATGTGGAGAGTAGCATACAAGTCTTAGAACTGGCCAGCAGTAGAAGTAGACGCTTACCGTCTTTTCGGACCAGTTGAAATTCAGTCGGAGGTCAGTCCAACCTGGCCAGCAGCAAAGCATCACAAAGGGCTTTAGTGACCCAAGAACTGTAACACTATAGAACTACTTCCTCAGGTTTCATGGAGAGTTGGCTGTCAGTTCTGTCTCTGGAATGGACACGTCAGTGGGAAGCAGTTCTTCATTAGAGGAGGAAAAAGGCAACTTCATTTTTGCCATCTCCAACTTTGCCAGCCTTGGGCCCAGGAATGGTTCAACCGTTCTCTGTTTCCCAATGTGCAGGTCATTCCAGTCGAGGGGCCCAGGGTGTGTCTACAGAATAAACTTCGGGAGAGGATTAACATTACAAGAGACGGACATGCCATGGTTATGAAAATTTAGTTTTGTTTTTAGTAGGAGAATTGTAAATATGCAGCACATGTAGGCATACTTCCTAGTAAAACTTGAGAGAAGTCAAGTTTTTTAAAGTTTTCTTAATGTCTTGAAAAATGCAAATGCAGTATGAAATAGAAAAATCAAAATGGTTATTTTACTTAAATGTTCCAACAATGATACGTCCAGGAATGACTTGGATTTGTCCAAGTTGGATTTCTGTTAAGGGCTTGATTAATCCCAGGGGATCAGTGAGAGGTGCTTGAGAAGTTGTTACTAAAGAGGCAAACAGTCCATAAACTGATGTGCAGGAAATAAGAAATGATGACGGTTCTAACTGTCATTACCACCTACTTCATGGCAGAAGCCAGAGAGAGGAAGAAGCAAAGAATCATTTGTTAGAGCAGAGAAATCTAGAGCCGGCCCTCCCAAGTATTAGGAGAGAGCAGTTATGAATAACTCTACCTAGAGTTCAGGTATTTGGATACCAAACCAGGTTGGTGAATAGAAGACCCAGAAGAAATGGTGGGACCTGCTGTTAGCGCCAGAATTATACCACCCATAGTGGCTTTGTTACTTGGAAATGCAGCCCGCTGACTATTCACACCGATCTGGGGAAGAGACTGACATTTAGAAAAATTTCTACTCATAAGCCCAACAAACGCCTAATGATTAAATAGTAATTGAAAAAACATTAAAAATAGTGAGGAGGGACCTGATTTTCTTATTTCTTTTGATCTTTCTGCAAAGTAGTATATCTATTGCTGTGTAGCAAATTAGCCCAAAATTTAGTGGCTTAAAATAGCAAACACTTATTATCTCACTGCTTCTGTGGGTCAGAAATCTGGTGTGGCTTAGCTGGGCGCTCCTGGTTCAGGGGCATCTCTCCACAGGGCCACAGTCAAGGCGCTGGATGAGGAAACTGAGGTACAGCAATTAACTTTCCCCAAAACCCATCGCCAGTAAGTGGCTTCTGCCTTACCTTAACATCGTGTGTGAGCACCAGGGGTCAGGAGCTGGGGAAGGGACTTGAGGCGTATCGTCCATTTCTTTTTAGGTAATGGTAACAACTATTTGTCGTCTTGACCCCTGGAGAGCTTGAAGCCTTTGGGCCTCACCGTTTTCCTATAGAGGCAGAAGTTGGCTTTTCCAAACTGTAGACATACCTTGGGGATATTGCTGGTTTGGTTCCAGACCACAACAATAAAGCACATGATCACAATAAAGCAAGTCACATGGATTTTTTCATTTCCCAGTGCATATAAAAATTATGTTTATACTGTAGTCTATTAAATGTGCAATAGCATTATTTTTTTTTTTAAAAAAGTGTACAGACCTTAATTTTAAAATAATGCTGCTGGGGAAATGGCACTGATAGACTTACTTGATGCAGGGTTGCCACAAACCTTCAATCTGTTAAAAAAAAAAAAAAAAGCAGTATCTGCAAAGCACAATAAAATGAGGTTTGCCTGTACAGTGAAGTATCAACAGAAATGAGAGTGCAGAAACCTCCAAAGCTGTATGATCATATATTCATGTGAGCCAAGCAAACTGGTGAGGAAAGGGAGCTACTTTCCTTTGGCCCAAGTCCAGTTTTTCCCCTACAGCCATGAGGAAAGTTGAATGCTGTCTCATTGTTTTCATGCCATACTGTGGGAAGGTAGAAAACCTCTGATGTCCCCAAATTCACTGCAGTGGAACTATGGGTAAATTACTCTTTTTCAAACCTAGAATGAGGTAAAAATAACCAACTACAGTTCTGACAGAAGTCGCAACTAAATTATGGAGATAGGCAATGTAGAACTGAGCCAAACATGTCTATTCTTGCAGGAGGCTGCAGCCAACACTGTTCTTGGATCCCATTTTAGGTTTAATCACATCATAGAAGCATTTTACCATCTATAGATTCAATGCCATCCCTATCAAAATTCCAATTGCATTTTTCACAGAAGAAAAAAGTCAAATTTGTATGGAACCAGAGAAGACCCTGAATAGCGCCCCCCCCCAAAAAAAAAAAATCATGAGAAAGAAGAACAAAAGCTGGAGGCACAATTCCTGATTTTAAGCTTTAGTACAAAGCTATAGTAACCAAAACAGTATGGTACTGACAAAAATAGACACACAGGCCAATGGAACAAAATCGAGGGCCCAGAAATAAACCCACACATATACAGTCAACTAATATCGACAAGGGAGCCAAGAAGACTCAATGAGGGAAGGACAGTCTTGTCAGTAAGTGGTGTTGGGAAAACCGGATAACCACGCACAGAAGAATACACCACTCATAAAAATTAACTTGAAAAGGAATAAAGACTTAAATGTTTAAGACCCAAAACTAGAACTACTGGAAGAAAACGTAGGGTGAAAGCTCCTTGACATTGGTCTTGGCAACAATTTTTTGGCTATGACACCAAAAGCACAAGCAACAAAAGGAAAATAAACAACTGGGACTACATCAAACTAAAAAGCTTCTGCATAGCAAAGGAAACCAGCAAAATGAAGAGGCGACCCAATGGGAGAAAATGTTTGCAAACTATCTGATAAGGGGTTAAGAGCCAAAATATATCAGGAACTCATACAAATCAATAGCAAAAAAAGTGGGCACAGGACTTGAATATACATTTTTCCAAAAACATACGAATGGGCCAAAAGGTACATGATAAGGTGTTCAACATCACAAATCATTACCGTACACATACACAATGGAATATTATTCAGCCATAAAAAGGAAGGAATTCCCATCTTTTACAACAACATGGATGGACCTTAAGGGCATTATGCTAAGTGAAATAAGTCAGACAAGCACTATATGTTCTCACTCATGTAGAATCTAAAAGAGCTGAACTCAAAAGATAGAGTAGAATGGTGGTTGCCAGGGGCTAGGATAGGAGGTGGGGAAATGGGGAGATACAAATGTCCAGCTATAAAATGAATAAGTTCTAGGGATCTAATGTACAGCATTGTGACTGTAATTAACAATGCTGTATTATATACTTGAAAGCTGTTAAGAGAGTAGATCTTAAAAGTTATTACCACACAAAAAGGTAATTATGTGACAGGATAGAGTTAACCTTATTGTAGTAATCATTTCTCAGTGTATATGTGTATCAAATCCTGTGTACACCTTAAACTTACATATGCTGTACGTCAATAATATCTCAATAAAACTGGGGAAAAATTACATGTATTAAACTTAAGCATTTTTTGAGTCATAGGACCACAGATCTTTGAAAGGTGTTTTGCCCACATCTTGTCATTAAACATGTGGAGTATTTCTTCTCTCCCTTATATTGTTATCTGAGGCCACTGAAAAAAATAGGGGTGTATCCTCTGCATGATAATTCTTATGTTAGCAGGATTTATCCTTTACCCTTCTCTACGATAAACCACAATAGTAATTTCTAAGGCATTTATAAGTCTTCATGACATACAACTATGAAATCAGTCACAAATGAAAACTCACTTTAATGCACATCATTACAGTAATTTGGGGTTGGTTACTAAACACACCAACTAAAAGTTTGATAACATTTTTTAGAATATCTAATATAAATTTTTAATCTAGTAACTAATTACACTGCTCACAATATTTTGAAAATAAAGAACTTTGTTCTCTATTTTTGTTACAAAGTCTTTTCCAATCATCTATAGGCCCTTCCAGCCATCAGTGAGTATTTATTAAGCACCTATTATATCCTGTGCATTGTGTTGTCTCCGATGACTTTTAACTCACCAGAATAACAGACAAAATACAAGTTTCTCCCAAACTTCTCACAAGTATAGAGAAGCAGATTTCCAGGAACATGAGCAAAATATTGTTTAAATAGAAAATCATACATAGAATTAATGTTAGCAAGATTGCAGAATACAAGGTTAATATACAAAATCAACTGTATTTTATATATTAGTAATAAATAATTAGAAAAAGAACTTGTTAAAAAACAGCAATTCTACTCTTAATAGTGTGAAAAGACACAGGAATAAACTTGAAAAAGATGTGTAAGATCTCTACACTAAAAGTCTCAAAATTGTGATGACAGAAATTAAATAAGATCAGAATACATGAAGAGATATATCATGTTCATGGATTAGAGACTCAGTATTATTAGTATTTCAATTCTACACATTGATATACAGATTCAATACAATCTCATCAAAATCCCAGTGGATAACAAAAAAAATGTTTTTTTTTAATGGGCAAAGGACTTGAATAGACATTTCTCTGAATAAAATATACAAATGGCCAATAAGCACATGAGAAGGTATTGAACATGATTGATGAGTCATTAGGGAAACGTAAATCAAACTGTCAATGAGGTATCACTGCACACCTACTAGGACGGCAATAATTTTTAAATTATTAATTACAAAACAAAACAAGTAATGGAAAGGATGTGGAGACACTGAACCCTTGTGCACTGCTGGTGGAAATGTTAAATGGTACAGCTGCTGTGGAAACTGTTGGCAGTTCCCCAAAAAATTAAACATTGAATTACCATATCCAACAATTCCAGTATATACACAAATTCAGTATATACACAAAAGAATTGAAAGCAGTATATACACAAATTCAGTATATACACAAAAGAATTGAAAGCAGGGACTCAAACATGTTTGTACATCCATGTCCGTAACAGTATTTATGATGGCCAAAATGTGGAAGTAACCCAAGTATCCTTCAACAGGTGAATGGACAAAATATTTTATGCCATAACTATACACGCACAATGAAATATTGTCTAGCCATAAAAAAGAATGAAATTCTGATACATGCTACAACATGGATGAACCTTGAAAACATGCTATATAAAATAAGCCAGACAAAAAAGACTTAATACTCTATGATTCCGCTTAAAATGAATATCCAGAATAGGGAAATCCATAGAAACAAAATAGAGGTTATCAGGAGCTGAAAGGAAGGGGGGATGGAGAGTTACTGTCTAATGGGCACAGACTTTCTGTTTGGGAAGACAAAAAGTTCTGGAAATAGCTAGTGGTGATGGTTACACATTGTGAATATACTTAATAATGCCACTGAATTGTACACTTAACAGTGGCTAAAATGCCACATTTAAATTGAAGTTAGAACACATCCTCTCACCATACACAAAAATAAACTCAAAATGGCTTAAAGACTTAAACATAAGACATGACACCGTAAAGCTCCTAGAAGAGAACACAGGCAAAACATTTTCTGACATAAATTGTACCAATGTTTTCCTGGGTCACTCTACCAAAGCAATACAAATAAAAGCAAAACTAAACAAATGGGACCTAATCAAACTTACAAGCTTTTTGCACAGCAAAAGAAACCATTAAAAAACCAAAAAGACAACCTACAGAATGGGAGAAAATATTTGCAAATGATGCAACCAACAAGGGCTTAATTTCCAAAATATACAAACAGCACATAAAACTCAACAACAAAAAAACAAACAACCCAATTGAAAAATGAGCAGAAGACCTAAATAGACATTTCTCCAAAGAAGAAATACAAATGGCCAATAGGCACAAGATGCTCAACATCACTAGAGAAACGCAAATCAAAACTACAGTGAGGTATCACCTCACACCAGTCAGAATGGCCATCATTAAAAAGTCTACAAATAACAAATGCTGGAGAAGGTGTGGAGAAAAGGGAACCCTCCTACACTGTTGGTGGGAATGTAAGTTGGTGCAGCCACTGTGGACAAAAGTATGGTGGTTCCTCAGAAAACTAAAAATAGAGTTACCATATGACCCATCAATCCCACTCCTAGGCATATATCAAGACAAAACTCTAATCCAAAAAGATACATGCACCCCTATGTTCACAGCAGCACTATTCACAATAGGCAAGACATGGAAACAACCTAAATGTCCATCGACAGATGAGTGGATAAAGAAGACGTACATATGTACAATGGAATATTACTCAGCCATAAAAAAGAACAAAATAATGCCATTTGCAGCAACATGGATGCAATTAGAGATTACCATACTAAGTGAAGTAAGTCAGAAACACAAATACCACATGATATCACATACATGGAATCTAAAATATGACACAAATGAACCTATCTGCGAAACAGAAGCAAACTCAGAACAGGCTGGTGGCTGCCAAGGGGGAGGGACTTGGGGGAGGGATGGAGTGGGAGGTGGGGTTAGCAGATGTAAGCTTTTATATAGAGAATGGATAAACAAAGTCCTACTGTATAGCACAGAGAACTATATTCAGTATCCTGTGATAAACCATAATGGAAAATATTTTTAAAAGAATGTCTATGTATGTACATATACATATGTATGTATGAATCACTTTGCTGTATAGCAGAAATTAACACAACATTGTAAATCAGCTACACTTCAATTTTTTTTAATTTTTAAAAAGTGGCTAAAATGGTCATTTTAAGTTCTGTGTAATTTACAATTCTTGTAAAAAAATTTACAAGAATTTTTTTTTTGATTGTCAATTCCAGCAGGATAGAAAATCATTTTTTTTTAAGAAAAAAAATTGACAAACGAATTCTAAAATTTATATAGAGAAATACAAAGTAACTATAATATCCAAAGCAATTTTGAGAAAGATGATCAAGTTGTACAACTTATACTACTTTATTTCAAGACGAACAAGAAAGCTACATTAATTCAGACAATCTGGTACTAGTAACAAATCAGCATGACAGGAAAGAGAGCTCAGAATACCCACACTTACACAGTCATTACGTTGTCAACAAAGGCCCAACCAATTCAGTGGAGAAAGAAAATTCTTTTTAACAAATGGTGCTGAAACAACTAGATATTCATGTGCAAAAAAAAAAAAGAGAGAAAAGAAAGAAAGAGGACCTCCTTGGTGGTGCAGTGGTTAAGAATCCACCTGCGAATGCAGGGGACACGGGTTCGTGCCCTGGTCTGGGGAGATCCCACATGCAGAGGAGCAACTAAGCCCATGCACCGCAACTACTGAGCCTGCGCTCTAGAACCCTCAAGCCGCAACTACTGAGCCCACGTGCCACAACTACTGAAGCCCATGCGCCTAGAGCCCGTGCTCCACAACAAGAGAAGCCACCGCAATGAGAAGCCCATGCACCGCAAACAAAGAGTAGCCCCCCTCACCACAATTAGAGAAAGCCCGCACACAACAGTGAAGACCCAACACAGCCAAAAATAAATAAATAAATAATTTTTAAAAAAAGAATAGAACTCTGACCACTACCACACACCACAAACAAATATTAACTTGAGATGCAGCCTAGACCATACAGCTTTTAGTGGAAAAATTAAAAGAATATCTTCATGACTTTGGGTAAGCACAGGGTTCTTGAGTCACAGAAAGCAATGACAAAAAAGAAAAAAGTTCTAAATTAGATCTCATCAAAATGAAAAGCTTCTGCTCAGCACACGATACCGTAAAGAAAATGGATAGGCAACCCCCAAATTGGGGAAAATATTTACAGCACATACATCTGACAATAGACTAGTATCCAGGGTAAACAATTCCCACAACTCAACAATAAAAAGAAAAACAATACATCCATACTGTGGGATATTATTCAGCAATAGAAAGACATGAACTGGCTTCCCTGGTGGCGCAGTGGTTGAGAGTCTGCTTGCCGATGCGGGGGACGCGGGTTCGTGCCCCGGTCCAGGAGGATCCCACATGCCGTGGAGCAGCTGGGCCCGTGGGCCGTGGCCGCTGGGCCTGCGCGTCCGGAGCCTGTGCTCCGCGACGGGAGGGGCCGCAACAGTGAGAGGCCCGCGTACCGCCACAAAAAAAAAAAAAATGAACTATCAAACCACAGAAAGATGGAGGAACCTTAAATGCATATTGCTAAATGAAGGAAGCCAACCTGAAAAGCCTATATATTGTATGATTTTAACTGGCATATGACATGACATTCTGGAAAAGGCAAAACTAAAAAAGACAGTAAAAAAAGAACAGTGGTTGCCAATGGTTGGAGAGAGGAATGGGTGGGACACAAAGGACTTTTAGGAAAGTGAAACTGTTCTATAGATACTATAAGTGGATACAGGTCATTATACTTTTGTCAACTCCCATAAGAATATTCTGCACAAATAATGAAGCCTAACATAAGCTATGACTTTAATTAGTATGTCAATACTGGCTTATCAATTGTAATAAATGTACCACACTAATGCAAGGGGAAAATGGGGGAGGACAAACTGTACTTTTCACTCAATTTTCCTCTAAACCTAAAACTGCTCAAAAAAATTAAAAATGTTTGTCACACGGTGTGTGGGATGTTAGTTCCCCGACCAGGGGTTGAACCCGGGACATGGCAGTGAAAGCACTCAGTCCTAACCACTAGACCACCAGGGAATTCCCAAAAATGTATTTTTTAAATAAAGCAATGATAAAAGAAGAAGACAAACCAAAACAAAGTTTAATGGGCAAAAATTTCACAAAGGAAATACATATAAATGGAGTAAGCACATGAAAAGGTACTTATCATTAGTCATCAGGAAAATGCGAATTCAAACTACGAGATACCATTACTCACCGACCAGAATGGCTAAAACGACAAGGCCTGACACCACCATTGGCGAGGCTGGCGAGGATGTAGAGCAACTGAAACACAAAATTTTTGGTGGGAATACGAGTGAGTACGATCACTATGGAAAAAGGTCTGGCAGTTTCTTATAAAACTAAACGTGTATCCCTACCTTATCACACAACAATTATACGCCTAGGTATTTACCCGAGAGAAAAACATAAATCCACAAGAAGACTTGCACATGAACGTTCTTAGCAGTTTTATTCATAACAGCCAAAAACTGGAAACATCTCCAGTGCCTATCAAGAGAATGGACAAATGTTGTTAATCAAGGGAATACCTCTCTCAATAAAAGGAACAAATTACTAATACGTGCAACACTGGATGAATCTCAGATACACACTTGAGTTTCTAGAAGCCTTGCACAAAAGAGTAAAAATTGTATGACACTATTTATATGAAATTCTAGGAACAGGAAAACTAATCCAAGGTGAAAGAATAAAATCACTGTGGGGTGGACGTGGAGATTGACTAGGAATGAACATGAGGAAACATCCTGGGTTTGACAGAAATGTTCTATATCTTGATGGGGTTGGTTACACAAGTGTATGCATTTGTCAAAAGTCAAGAGAAAGTACACTTAAGATTTGTGCATTTCAATGTATAAATTTAATATGGAAATTTTACATTAAACACATAGAAACTAATATTGACCTCCAGTTAATAATGTGTGTGCTTATGTATTTAGAGGGAAGTGTATTAATGCCAGTAATTATATACTTAGAAATGCACCAAAAATAGGATGGATAAAAGGGATGAAAAAAAAAGAATAGAGGAATAAAAAAAATGGATAGAGGAATGAATCTATAGATAGCTTTATAAAGCAAGTGTAGTAAAACGACTGTTAGGTATACAGGTTTACAGTATAAAAATTATTTAAACTTCCCTGTACATTTGAAATTTTCCATAATTAAATATTAGGACCAATCGATTAAATAAAATCTAAATAGATTAAATTCTCACATAACAACCCTACAATATGACCAAGATTCGTACTCTTTCGCAATATGAAGACAAATGAAGAAGGATAAAACAATTTGCCTCATTAAAACAGGTCAAGAAACAGGTGAAATTAAACAGCAACCCAAGGCTGGTCCTAGTGCAAGGCTTCCCACCGTACCTTCATGATCTCTTCTGGAATCCATTCTGGGTGTTTAATTCTTCTTGCCATGCTCTCTTAACCCCCTTTGTCAATGAAGATTTAAATAATAAAAATAGTGAATATAACACTTCTTAGCTGTTGCGTGCCAACTTCCTGCCACACTCTGGTAATACCACGTTAGCTATATTCCCAAAGCACCATGGTACTGATTACTATTCAGCTTGTTGCCAGCTCTGATTTCTATGTGACCCCCCCCCCTTAATTTTGTCGTCAAATCATTTCATTCATCAAAAAACTTTCGCAAGGAGGAAGAGAGGGAGGGAAAAAACTGTTTAGCACTGAAGTGCTCTATTCTCAAGAGGCTTGCAAGCTGGTGTGGGAAGCAGACCCATAACCATTACAGTGTGCGGTGAAGTAAGACAGGTCAGCTGCTGTAACAGGAGGTGGGCCAGGGGCGGTGGCGGCCGTTAGAGGGGGACAAGCAACTTCTGAGAAGGGAGGGTTTCTTGAAGGCAATGCTTCAGCTGAGCCTGGAATGAGCTGGAATGCAGAAAGTGCCACTAAGAAGTTTCCAGCATGTTACCCCAATGACAGTGCATTTCTGTTGTGTGCCGAACAGTGGACTCTTCACGTTTATTATGTTTACTTTCAACACATCTTCAAGACGTGGGCACACTCCTTGCCATTTTATGGATAAGAAGTTTAGAATATAAGGTGCTCCCCGCCAGTTTAATGGGTGACCGAGGATCTGAACCCACAGAGTCTACTCCAGGGTCCATATCCTTAACCACAGCATTATCCTTCTTAACCACATTTTTGAAAATATGGTGGAATCTTCGATTTCAGTGACAATAACATCAACTGCTAACATTGACCACTTTGGCTTACCTTGCTAAGTCCAAGCCAGAACTAGCAGGAACAGAACCTAAGTTAGACATGTTATCTCTGTGTCTAGTACCACGCCCATCTTGACAGCCTCATGTCACTTCGTCTCTCTGGCCCCAGCACACGTGGTAACAAGGAGATGGATGGCTGCAAGAATAGGAGCCTGGCAGCTCCAGCTCCAGACCAAGTAGGCATCCCCACCCGATACGACATCATCTTCCCCCCTCACCTGCCGCAAACCTACCGCATCAGTTGTCAACCCTAGTCTCGGAGTAACACTGAACTGTGGGTCCCAGGCATTCTTAGGCTTGTTAGTACAGACCCAACTCCCAACTGCAGAACCCAGGAGAGGAGCACCCCCAACTCAGCTTTTCTCTGCCTTCCATCCTCCTTCCTGTCTCCATCCGTCTTCTCCAAGCCCGTGACTCGGTGCTCGCTCCCTGAAGATGGCTCTGACCCCACAGCTGAGCAGAAGCCAGACGTCAAAAGGACAGTTAAGCACCAACTAGACGCGGGAGCTCCTTGGAAGTCAGCAAACAACCCCCAGACCGACGGGGCCATTCGAAGCCAGCCCTCTCCTCTGGGCTGGGAACACGTACAACACTTGAGCTCCCCGGCACCACACCACACACACTGAAAAGTTACCGTGAAAAAGTAAAGGAGGCCAACACGTGCCACATGCCACCCCACATCCCGCTCAAACCAGTTCGGTGACACCTACGTTCCTCTCTATGTAATCAAATGACTAATCCCAGAGACGGACGCAGACAAGGCTGCCGGCGTCCACGCACACTGACAGCATCAGCCGGGCTCAGGCACGCAGGCTGCTCCGGGACCAAATCACAGCGTACAGTCGTGCTGGAGGGGCCCGCTGGCCGTGCACGGGTGGCTCCTGGAACCGGGCAGGCACCTTCCCTCAGGCCACTCTAGCGTCCTGCAGAGGAAAACCACAAAAGACTTCCAAGCTTCATGAGTTAAAGTCTCCATTTTATTTTATTTTTTTTACAAAAAATCCAACGTAAGACCATTGTGCTCATGACTGGAAAAGGGGTGGGGCGGATGGACATGGCATGAGTATCAGAGAGCTTCCCCCTTCAAACGCCAGCACTGCAAACAGGAGCTCCCCGAGCACACAGGCAGGCCGCTCCTGAGACCACTCCTGCACGCCCAGCGCACGGGCCCTGGCTTGAGGTGCAGGCCACACAGGCGGAGGACACGACACAGGTGCAAAAGCCCAGAAAGGCCTGATGAGCACCTTGGGGGCTCCCCCTCATTTGGGTGCCTCTCAGTGAAGAGCAAACTGGCCAGCTGGAGAGCAAAGACGCGCCGGGCCCTGGGAGCAAAGACAGCAACGGGGGTTCACGGGACAGCCAAGGAAGCCCACGTGCGCTGCAAGGCTGTCCCGTGCTCCAGGTGAGTCAATCAGGTGGTGCAGGTGACATCTGGGCTTCCCAAGGTGACCGATCGGCATCAAAGGCATTCGAAGCCTGGACCGGGGCCTCTACCTAACCCGCCTTGCAAAAAGCAGCGGCCGTTCTCCAGAAGAACTAACCAAGCCTCCGAAAGCTCTCGCCACCCTCCCTCTCACCATGAGGAGCGTCCTTCACGAATGTGGCCAGTGTCCATCAGAGACTGCTGTCTGGAGTCCTTCAAGTCAGTGTCCTGTTCAGGTCCAAGTAGTGCCACCCTCGTCTGTGCTCAGACATCACCACCCCCTCTACAGTGCCCTGTGACGTCATCCACAGCCTCAGAGTACCAGTTGCTCTGGATCTGCCGCCAGTGCTCAGGGACCCCGCGCTCTGGCTCCAGTGCAGGGGTTCCTGACACAGCTCCTTTCTCATCAGGCCCGCTCAGAGGCAGTCTAGGAGCTCCTCACATTAAGAGAGACAAGATAAAAATAGCAGCCACATTTATAGCTCAAAACACCACACTCTTTGGCTTCCCAAAGGGAAGAAGGCTACTGCTAAAAAGAATAAAGTCCAAGGTCAAAGAAGGGGGAGTTAGAAAGTTAGGAAGCAGGGGGTCTGGACCCCTTCGCTGGGCTGCTGAGCAGCAGAGCTCAATTTCCTAGGTAGCTGCCTCAGCAGGGGAACCACAGGAAGATGCCAGTGGGAATGTCCGGAGGACGGAGCCCTGGTCCTGTCCACCGACGGGGAGAGTCCCTTAGGTCAAGCGGCCCTACAGGTGGGTGTTACCCACAGGACAGAGCCTGGCTTCAAAATGATACTTGAAGAGAACCCATCTGGGGCAGGCAGGTCAGAGGAGGATGTGCCCCCTGGACACAGGAGCACAGGATGTCAAGGTCAGGGGAAGACGGAGCTGGCTTAAGGCATGTACGTGCCCAGGACAAGGCTGAGCCTTTGTTCAGTCAGTTGTGGGGAACCTCCTAGATTCGACTTCAGTGAAGGAAAGTGGGGACCAGAAATACGGTAGAGGCCACGGGCTAAATCCCTGCCAACAGCCACTAACGCCCTCTTTGGTTCCCCTACTGCTGCCACCACCCCCCCAAAAAAAAAAAAATTAGCTTACTTTTATTTCAGCCCAGGAAATAGAAATTTAAACCCAGAGCGGAACGTGGTAATGTGGGGTGTGAATGCCTGTTTCAGGCTGGATTTGAGCTTAACCTAACAAATCCTATCCTCCCACCATTCTGACACATACCAAACCTCAGGGGGTCCCGGAACCAACCCGGCGTGAGGGATCCAATAACTATAGGATGTGGGTCCAGACAGGGGTCGGGGAAGGTGAATTTCACCAAGGTATTATCCCAAGGCAGGTGCCTTGCTGTGACTCCCCGGCCAGCCGGGTGGGGATCAAAGGATGCTCGTTTGCTCTGCGGCAGAGAGTAGGCCGACCTGCAACCACTCAGACCACACCTGAAGTGCAGCCCACCAGGCTTCTGTTCTCGTACATGAGAGAACCTGCAGGAAAGTCTGTAGCCAAAGCACAACATGTCTTTCAAAGGAGGGTCGAGCAAGAAGAGCCATTTGGGGGTCTGTCTGCAGGTCTCGGTCCTTCCTCAGTCTTCTCTCCCAAACAGGGGGTAGGGAGAGAGCTGGGCTGAGAACCCAGACAGCACGACCCAGCGGGGAGTCCTCAAACCCACCAAGTCCTGCACAGGGAGGCTCCACTGCCCCCAAAGGTGCAGATCCCCATACCTCGAGCTACAGAGCCCTGGTTGGCAACAGGTCTTATCTTGGGCAGGGCCCTGTAACAGGGCCACGCCCAGCCCTTTCTTGTTTCTGCACACAGATAGATGCCCCTGGGGAGGACGGAGATGATCTGTAAAGATGAGCCAGATACCAGAAGGCCAGGATCCATCTCCACCAAAATACAGACCACCGTGGTACGTCCCTCACTTTGTGAGATGGGCAGAAATGCCAAACTCCCCCTCAAATATATATATATATGTATATGTGAGTGTGTGTGCATATATACATACACACGCACATGTATATACACATATATGTGTATATATATACACATGTATATAAATAAGCCTCGAATGGCAAATCTGAAACTTTCTTTTTAAATAATAATAGTAGTTGTTAGTGAATTAAAAACCACAAACCAGCTGCCCTGGGCTTATGAACTGTGTGAGTGACTCTCCAGAGTCCCTGTGGCCCTCAGTGTAAGCTATCACCAGTGCCCTGTGTAGGGAGCCCTGGTGTCCTGGGACCAGGGCTCTGGCCAGTGTGGCTGATTTCAAGAGCAAGGCAGCTCTGTCCCTCCCACTCTCCCTGCCGGCTCTCCCAGCAGAGGGTCTGGGCCACCCACCCAGTGGGCATCCCTGAGGTCCGTCCACGTCTAGGGACCTCAGGAGCTGCCTCCCTCACTCTGCTCATCCTCTCCCATATGCGCAACGCCCCTAGATGAACTTGAAGCACTTGGTCTTGTCGTGGGGCAGGCGGGTCTTGAAGAGCACAGAGTCCACGCGGAACTGTGTGTACAGCAGGGGCATATAGCCGTACACCTTGACAAAGAAGTTGATACACTTGTGCCGCTCGTGAAAGTGGGAATCGTCGTGTGACAGAGCCTGAGGGCATCCTGGGCATCGGAAAGTCCACCGTGACGTCACCTGGGAGCGGGGAAGAAAGAGCACAAAGTGAGAACCACAGGTGCTGAGACAGAGACCCCAGAGCTTAACCAACCGATGCCTCCTCTTCCACGGTGACGACACCGAGTCAATGGCTACACTCACTCAGAGCAAGTCGGGAGCCAGAGCCCAGGGCTCTCTTCCTGCCACGGACAGATCTACATTATTATTAAGGACACGCTTCCAAACTATACGTAACCAATATCAAAAGCCTTGAGGTGTTCAGTGGTGCTTATCTCAGTAACACTACTTCTACTATTTATCTTGGCTGCACAGCAAGATGTAGGTATAAAGTTGTTCATTTCATCAGTGTTTTTAATAGCAAACTACTGGAAAACTACCCATCAAAGGGGGATAGATAAATCATTATAAAATACTACATGTCCATTAAAAAAGATGTTTAAGAAAGTTATATTTAAAGACATGGAAAAGTGGTCATATTATAGTTAGTGGTTATTATGATGATGAAATTCCAAGCAATTAGAAAAGTATGAAGAATAATACAACAGCTTCACTATCAACAACATGGCAGATTAAATAACATAAACCCCCCTGAGCACAGAATCCCTGAAAAGGCAGGATGAAATACAGAAACCGTCTCTTTAAATATATTGGCTGAGCTTATAATGAAATAAGTCAAGTCCTCAGAAGCCAAAGTAATGAAAAGGCCTGAATCCAGCAAGACAGCCAGGAGCTCGGGTTTTCATGAGGCTGGAGCGCTCACAGTCAGGAAATCAGATTGGAGACTTTTTGAAACCCTGGGACCCAGTGGAAGGCCACAAGGGCAGGAGGCAGCCCTGCAGAGAGAGGCGGTGAAGCAGCATTTCCTTCTCAGTCTGAGCTCTAAGTGGAGGAGGAAACATCCCCTCTGAGAAGCTGACAACCAGAAGCCGGCCCTCACACAGCTGAGGCTAGAATTATAACCCCCCGTGTGTCCTGAAAAGCCCCAACATGCTAATTTAGCTTAAACAGGTCTCAAGGAGGTAGTAAGCCAAGGCACATGGAAGAAGCAAGTACAAATCCTCTCGGACTCAGGCCTCAAAGAAGTGCTATAAGCAAAACCCCAAAGAATATGACGTCACAATCAAAAGTCACAAAAAAGGGGATGGGTCGCATGAAGGAGACTGCAGAAAGAAACAACAGAACCAGACCCCAAAACACTGCAAAACAGCAGAAATATCAGATAGGGACGGTAACAATAAGTGTGTATCATATGTACAATAAAATTCTGAAAGATTACTCAAGGTTTGATGGAAGAAACAGGGACTATCAAAAAAATCCTTGTGGATATGAAAAAGAACCAAATAGGGACTTCCCTGGCGGTCCAGTGGTTAAGACTCTGCACTTCCCATGCAAGAGGCGCAGGTTCAATCCCTGGTTGGGGAAGTAAGATCCCATATGCCGCATGGCACTGCTAAAAGAAAAAAATTAAAAAGAAAGAACCAAATAGGACAACAGAATTGAAAAGTATATTAAACTTACTGTGGTCATCACCTCATGATGGTTTGTAACAAATCGTTATGTTGTACACCTTAAACTTATAAAGTGCTGTGCGTCAATTACATCTCAATAAAACTGGGGGGAAATAAGTATACTGAATTAACTCAGATACTCAATGGATGGGTGAAGAGAAAATCAGTGACGAAAAGTATACTAAAATTATTACCCAGAATAGAAAATATTGAAAAAAAGCTTTAAAGAAATATGAAAGCAAGGTTAAGAGACATGGAAAGAGATACTGTATGATTCCATTTATATAAAGTTCAAAACTGATCCTGGAGCAGAAGACAGCCATCATTCTGGCAGCTGAGCACTCCTTCCTGCTCTGAGCCTCGCCCCAGCCCCCGGGGCCCAGCACATGCTCTGCCCTGCCCGCCCGCCCCCTGCTGCAGGCGCTCAGCCTCAGCTTCTGAGCCCCAGCAGAGAGCCTCCGCCTCCGGGGTTTCCACTCCGTCGCTCCAGGCTGGGAGGGTAGGCCGGGGAAGTGAGGGCAGATGCGGAAAGCAGGGAGGAGTGCAGAGTCGGGGGCCAGGGCAGCAGAGACTACGGCAGAGCACGCCCCACCCCGACGCCCTCCCCTGTCTCCTGTGCCGGGCACTAAATGGTGCTTTGGAATCTTTTACCTGTTGTGCCCAGTTCTGCTCAAGCCCACTTGAGGAGCATGTTGTGTATTTATCCTTGTTTACCAAAGACCAAACACTGGCTCGGAGGCAGTCTCACTCCCCTGCCTCTCCAGTTAGTGAGAATCTGCGCGTAGACTGGTCTAGGCTTTTGATGTGTCTCAGCCACAGAGGAACTAAACCTCTGAGCTCTCCCTGGTCCAGCGATCCCTGATAGGTGTAGGACCTTTGTAGAGAGCGCTCCTCTTCTAAGGGCTCATCGGGGAGCAGGTGTAACTTGTCTGGCCTCACTCCACGTGTGTAGCCTGTGCCCTGGGCCTGGACCGGTTACGCCGTCAGCAAGGAGATGCTCGGGCTCCAGCCAGCCTTGCTGCCCCAGAGAATCATGGAACGTGTTCCGAGAATATGGGGACTAAGAGTTCCCAACCCCAGGCCTGAAGACGCAGCTTGCTCTCATGCAGCTCTGTGTTGTATTCTATGTTATTTTGCTACCTGATCATTCTAGTTTAAAAAAAAAAAAAGACTCAGCAAAAATTATGGAAATCTGAATAAAGGATAAACCCTGGTAATATAAAATGTATCAATATTGATTCATTAATTGGGACAAATGTACCATACTAATGTAAGATGTTAATAATAGGGGAAACTATATGGGGGTATATGGGAATTCTGCACTGTCTTTGTAACTTCTATTTTAATATCAAGAGTTTATTTTAAAGGTAAGCCATAGTGTTTAGGGATACATACTTAGGTGATAAAAGTGTAAAGAAAAACAACAATGAAGTGGATATCATTAAAGACATGACAGTAACTGTATTCATCTCCTAGGGCTGTTGTAACAAACTACCACAAATTCAGTGACTCAAGAAACCAGAAATTGACTCTCTCACAGCTCTGGAGGCTGGAGTCTATAATCAAGGTGTCAGCTGGGCATCCTCTCTCTGAAGGCTGTAGGAAACAGCCTGCTCCATGCCCTTCTCTTAGTGCCTGCACTGCCGCAGCCCTTGGCCTTCCCTGGCTTGTAGATGAGGCTCCATCATCACACAGCACTCTCCCCTCAAGTGTCTGTGCCTCTGTGTCTCTTCTTACGAGGACATCAGTCATCATGGACTCAGGGCCCACTGTACTCTACTATGACTTCATCTCAACTTGATTATATCTGCAAAGACCCTATTGCCAAATAAAGTCACATTCACACGTTAACAGGGGTTAGGACTTAAACATATCTTTTGGCGGGTCACAATAAACAGCCTGCCCTCTGGCCTCAAAAATTTTATGTCCTTCCTCTATGCAAAATACATTCATCCAGCATCTCTTAAAACTCTTAACCCATTCCAGGATCAACACTAAGTCCAAAATCTCATCCAAATACAATCAACTCAGTCCCAAATCTCTTTTAAATCGTCTATATTGGATATGGTTAAGACTGTGGATATGGTCCATCCTGGGATAAAATTCCTCTCTATCTGTGGACACGTGAAACCTAGAGGACAATTATCTATCTCAAAAATGCAACGGTGGGACAGGCATAAGATAGACATTCTATTTCAAAAGAGAGAAACAGGGAAGAAAAAGAGGCCATGCATCCCGAACAAGTCAAAACCTCAGTAGGGCAAGTCCCCTTAGGTTTCAAGGCACGAGAGCAACCCTCTCTGTCCTCCTGGACTGGGGGCGCAGCAGCCCTCAGGAGGTGGCCCCGCCCTCTGGAGCCAAGGGGGTGTGGTCCTGCCTCTGGGCCACTGGTGACCGCAGCAGCCCCACCAGCCTCTGAGCCATTCTTCCCATCACCTGAAGCGAGTAACACATTCTCAGCCAACTAGCTCTATCGGCCCACTTCCTGCTGGTAGAATCCCAGGAGTTCCTTCTTTCAGTTCGCCCTGTCTCTGTCCCCTTCGGCTCAAGCTCGCAGTGGTCCTGACTTCTGGAAGCTGGAAGTCAGAAATCGAGGTGTTGGCAGGGCCACGTGCTGCTCTGTGAGGGGCCCAGGAGGAATCGGTTCTACGCCTTTCTCTTTGGGGTTCCTTGGCTCACACGTCACTCGCATCTCTGCCTCACGTCACATGGGGTTCTCCCTGTGTGTGTGCCTCTGGGTCTCTTCACCTCTCGTAACAGGACACCAGCCATACGATTAAGGGCTCACCCTACTCCAGTCTTGACTTCATTTCAACTTGACTGCGTTTGCAAAGACCCTATTTACAGTTAAGATTACATACACAAGTACTGGGATTAGGACTCAAACATATCTTTTTTTTTTTTTTTTGGTGGGGGGAGACACAATTCAACCCACAACAGTGATTAAAACTGGGGCTGAGGAAGGAGGTTGAGATTGGGAAGGGGCATGCAGGAGCTTCTGGGGTCCCGACACCCCATGTTAAATGGGTTGTTTTATAATAATTAAGCTGTGCACCTAAATTTTATGCCTTTTTCTATATGAGCATTACATTTTACAACTTAAAAGTTTGAAAAAAATAAAGAAAATGAAGAAACAAGCAACCTGAATATTTTTATAATCATTAAAGAAATTGAATCTATAGTTTAGTACCCTCCTACAAAAGACATGTAAAGCCCCAAAAGATGTCAAAGGTTGAGTTCTACCAAGCCTCCTAGAAAACACAATCCCAATTGTGCACAAACTCTTCCATAAAATAGAAAAAAAGGGGAACTTGCCCCAAACTCATATAATGAGACTAATTACAATTTTCATACCAAAACCAGAAATAAATAATACTAGAAAGGAACTTCCCTGGTAGAGCAGTGGTTAAGAATCCGCCTGCCAATGCAGCGGACACAGGTTTGATCCCTGGTCCAGGAAGATCCCACATTCCGCAGAGCAACGAAGCCCATGCACCACAACTACTGAGCCTGCACTCTAGAGCCCGTGAGCCACAACTACTGAGCCCGTGTGCCACAATTACTAAAGCCCGTGCACCTAGAACCCGTGCTCCACAACGAGAAGCAACCACAATGAGAAGCCCGCGCACCGCAACTAAGAGTAGCCCCCCACTTGCCGCAACTAGGGAAAGCCCACACACAGCAACGAAGACCCAACGCAACCAAAAATAAATAAATAAATTTTAAAAAATAATAATACTAGAAAGGAAAAATCACAGGCTCACTTACTCATGAACACGAATTCAAGTAATCCAAACAAAATACCAGAAAACCAAATCCAGAAATTTATAAAAAGAATTGTGACCAAATGTGTTTATCCAAAGAAAGCATGAATGTCAACACAAGAGATTAAAGATAAAACACATGACTGTATCAATGGATAATAGGGAATGTACTCAATAAAATTAAAGAATCATTCATAATAAAGATCCTTAGCTA
Source organism: Tursiops truncatus (assembly GCF_011762595.2). Classification (NCBI taxonomy): domain Eukaryota; kingdom Metazoa; phylum Chordata; class Mammalia; order Artiodactyla; family Delphinidae; genus Tursiops; species Tursiops truncatus. The sequence continues at coordinate 10,456,747 of NC_047039.1, forward strand.
ATAAGGAACAGGAAGAAACTTCAGTAAGCTAAAATGTAAAGCAAGCATCACACCTAACAGCACACTATCTGAAGCATCCCTTTAAAATCACGAATAAAACCACGATGCCCGTCATCACTATTTCTATTCAATACTGTACTAGAGGTCCTGGCTACTATAAAAAATAAAATAAAGTGGCTTATGAGGATTGGAAAGGAAAAAACAAAACAGTTCTTTGCATGAGGGATATATGACGGTCAACACAGAAAACCCGTATCAATCAACAAAAATTTTTAAATGGAGTTTTAGCAAGTTTCCTAGATATAAGAAACATAGTTCTATAACGATGAAAGAAAATGTAACTTTTGGAAAATACCATTTAAAATATCAACAAAATATACAGAATACCTAGAAATAAGTCTAACAAAAGATGTTCAGAGACCTCTATTGCAAAATTATTGTGGAACTTTATAGCCTGGGGATTATATAATATTCGATAATTTTTAAAAGATATCAATTTTCCCCATTTCACCTAGATTCAATTCCTACCAAAATCCCAACTCTGTGTGTGTCTGTGTCTGTCTTGCCAAGCTAATGATTCCAAAATTTATGTGGGAGGAGAAAGGGCCAACAATAGGCAAGACACTCTTGAAACACAGGGTTAGGTTAAAGAGGATTTGTCTCAGCAGATAAAAAAATAATAATTCTAAAGATATGACAATTAATGTGATTTTGGCACATGAACAAACTGGACCAACAGACCAGAATAAAAGAGTCCTTAAACAGATCCATGTACACACAGACATTTGAACAATGACAGACCAGCACTGCAGATCACTGGGTATGGATGAACTAAGTGTGCAATAAAAACTGCTTAGGAGACAAAAATGAAATTGGGACCCTATCTCACATTATACACAAAAATCACTTCCACATGGATTAATGATTTAAATACAACAGGGCAAAACCTAAAACTTTTAGAAGAGTATGGGGGAGACTTTGGGACAATGAACATGAATAAACTATAGTTACAAGCATCAACACTGACTAAGCTCACAAACAGACTGAGTTTTTTAAAAGCTAAATGCAGAGGAATGCTCATAGTTTGATTCATTTACATAAAGCTTAAAAATGCCGATCATTTAGAGATGAATACGCATATGGTAAAAGCATTTTTTTAAGGGAGGAGGGGAAGGGGATTTTTAAAACAAAACTCAGGCTGGCAATTATCTATGGAAGGAAGAAGCAGGCTGGGATTATGGAGGTACATGTACAATGGATGGGTATTTAAAATATTACACCTTATTTTCAGTATCATTTTTATTCCACGGGTCTTTGTTTAAAGACGGTATATATTTAAAGAATCATATGACTATATATGTATGAAACACATGCTACTAGTTTAAAATACAGAAATGAAATGTTATGCTTAAAAAAGGGGAAGAATGTAACAAACAAGCAAACCCACCAGTTGTGTCAAATATTGACACTTTGCCCTATTTGTTTCAGATTACATATATATTTTTCCTTTTTTTTTTTTTAAGAAACAAAACATTACAAATAGAGTTATTCCTTGTGCCATCCTCCCTCCTTCCTTTCCTCTCCTGCTAGGTCATGGGGAACATGACCTTTAATTATACTTGATAAAATCAAACTTTCTTCAGAACAGATATCTCAATGTACACACCCACCAGCTCTGTACAGTATCTGCAATTTTAACACATCCTTACTAACATCTGTTACTATCACTTTCATTTCTGCCCATTTGATGTGTATAAACTATACCCCATTGTTTTACCTTACACTTCCCTAATTATTACAGAAGTTGAGCATCTTTCCACATGTTTATTAGTCATCTAGGTTTCTACTTCATTGAACTACTTTTTTACAAACTAAATGAATCAATTGAGTAGTCTTTTTTTCTCGTTTGGAAATTCTTTCTCTGAGTATTAATTCTTTGTCATTTATCAGCATTGTAAATGTCCCAGTCTGTGGACATAGAGGTTTGCTGAACAAAGTTTTGAATTTTAATATATTCAAACCAATCAGTCTTTTCCTCTATATTTTGCACTTTTCGTCTCTCTTTGTCTATGATCACAAAAATACTTCTGTACTTTTTGTTAGAAGTGTTAAAGCTTGCATTCACATTTGGTTGATTAACCTATCTGGAATTTACTCTGCGTATGGTATGATGACATGTATTTCTGTTTCACAGAGAAAACCAATTATCCCAGCATTCATTCGCAGATGCCACCTTTATCACGTAGCAAGTTTCCACACAGGCGTGGGTCTGTGTCTAGACTCTGCTTTGTGCCACTGATTTATCTGTCAACCCCTGTGCCAATATCACCTTGTCCTAATTATGTATTTTATTACCATGTCATGGTTTCTGACAAGGCAAATCCACATCTTCTTCACTGGTGTCTTGGCTATTCTGGTCCTTTGCCTTTCGATACAAGTTTGAGGATCTGTGTGTCAAGTTTCACTCCAAGCCAAATTAAACCAAATAAAGTATCCTAACAGGATTCTGATTAGAGTTACACTGACATTTTAGACTTGGGGAGAACTGCTATCCTGATGATATGAATGTGGATGTGGTCTCTATCTCCATTTATTTAGTGGGTAACCTTATCTTACTACTGACTTCAATGGGGATCTTCTAAACTTTCACGATTCAGCATAATGTTTGCTGTAGTATTCAGGTTTTCAATAAATTCTGGAAATTCTCATATTTTTCAACTGCCCCTCCCACTTTCTCTCTACTCTTCCCTTCCTGGTTTTATGTTACACCTTCTCCTTACAGCCTCCATGTCTTTTTCTAATTTATTTATTTATTTATTTATTTTTGGCTGTGTTAGGTGTTCATTGCTGCTCTAGCTGCAGTAAGCAGGGGCTACTCTTGGTTGCGGTGCACGGGCTTCTCATTGCAGTGGCTTCTCTCATTGCAGAGCACAGGCTCTAGGCACACGGGCTTCAGTAGTTGTGGCATGTGGGCTTAGTAGTTGTGGCCCGCGGGCTCTAGAGCGCAGGCTCAATAGTTGTGGCGCACAGGCTTAGTTGCTCCATGGCATGTGGGATCTTCCCGGACCAGGGCTCAAACCCATGTCCCCTGCATTGGCAGGTGGACTCTTAACCACTGTGCCACCAGGGAAGCCCCTCCATGTCTCTTAACCTTTCTTATTTTCCATCTCTTTATATCTCTGTAATACTTCCTTGGAAATTTCTTCACATTTATCTTCTAGGTCATTAATTTTGTCTTCAGCTAAGTCTTATCTTTTTATCCCATTCACAGAGATTTTCATTTTAATAACTATAATTTTCATTTCAAACCTGTTTGTTCTGTTTTCTTTCTGAATGTCTGTCTTTTCCTGAATAATTTTAAAATTATTACTATTATAAATTGAGAAAAACATTAAAATTGAATGGCCCATCCTGTTCATTATAGCTGAAGAATAATCCTCACACACAGCCAATATCAGCCATCAGAAGCCAGGTCTCTGGAGTTGAAACTGAGGAGTGATCATGATCACAGGCCAGGCTCCAAGGGACACACCTCAGAGACAAAACTCTGAGGGAGTCACAACCCCCAGAGGTCCCTTCACAGGACCCCACCGGTCCCCTTCCTTCACCCTCCCACCCATCGGCAGCTCTCTAGAGCTCTTCCAGTTTACAATGAGTCACTTACTACTATTCCCACCAGCTTTCACTGAAGCAGGAGACGGATGTCAAGGCAAACAGCATCTATGTCCAGTATTCTACTTTGTTCTCCCTGTACCTAAAAATCTTCCTCCTCATCTCAGACGCCAGCATACAACCTCAGGGTTGTCCCTTAACCTGCAAATGACTCCACTTTGGCACAAAAAAGTTATTTTATACTGTTGTTTTCACTGAAGCAGTGGTTTCCAAATAAACATTTTTAATCATGTAACCAATCAGTAAAAAATTTTGAGATTGCAACCTCAGTGTATTTATTTAAAATATATATATATTAATATTTATATATTACATAATAAAACATACAAAAAATTAAGAGGAATAAAGTAACAACTGTAAGTTGAAGCTTGACTGTTTACTTAAGCAATACCATGGACTGTATTTTACCCAGGAACATTCCAGGTAATTTTAGTCTAAGAGAAGTTATGCTTAGTAACAGTAAGGAAAATCATTAATAGATGTTGAGAACTTACTCAACATTAATATTAAGATGCTTACCTATGCGTCCTCTCTCTACTTCCTTATCCCCTAAGCCAGCCATCTATCGTCTCAATGCTTTATGAATTTTTAATCCTTTATTCTGAATGAAGCCTATTTACATTCTAGATCTTTTCCTCCTCAAAAAGATAACAGTACATTATTCAAAGCAATAATATGAAATTAACTCCCTGTTTATTCAGTCAATATTGTTAAGATATTAACATTATTGAAAGAATACTGCTATCATATAAAAGTCATACCTTCCTAATTATAACAAGGGAGGGGACAGTGACAATTTGAAGTATTTAAAGCAAAAAAAATTACTATTTTATAACATAAAATAGTACATATACCTGATAAAATTAGGTAAGTTAATGAAAATATTCAGCTTAAACTGGTTCTATAATATGAAGTAAATAACTGGACTCAAAATGTGAGGGAATTAACTCAGAATTTGAAGACAGGCTCAACTTATTGAGCCTTTCATTTTAAAAAGTCATCCTAATCTTGAACTGTTCTTATATTTCCATAAGATCAAGAAAATTCAGAGGCTACTTACTTTTCAAGTTTTCACTTGGGAAGAATTATGTATACCATGTGCAAATTATTTCCATCTCACTCTCTACACTGAAGAGATGTTCGATGAAACACTGGCCTAATAATATAACAAACACGCTTCCATGAAGATGAAAAATGCACCATGTCTGTGAGTGTGTCAAGTGACTGATGATATTATTAGGTACCTAATCCCTCAGATACTTTAAATTTTCATGGATAATGTTTTCTGATCTACTAGGGAGGTATAAATAGAAAGCATACGTCTTGGCTGGAGTCCAGTCCCTGGCTACACAAGAAAGGATAAATAAGGAATAGAAAACTGCACTAGTCATTAACCTCTAAGACCCTTGCTTCCCTACTTTAAAGTTTACAAAGAAGTGTGCTTTTCATTGTTTAATATCAGATCTACCACTATACCTGGAAAACATGCTATTTTTATATAAAAAGTACTATCATCATTCACAGGTTTAAAAAACACATAATCTGGGCTTCCCTGGTGGCGCAGTGCAACGTTGAGAGTCCGCCTGCTGATGCAGGGGACACAGGTTCGTGACCTGGTCCGGGAAGATCCCACATGCCGCGGAGCGGCTGGGCCCGTGAGCCATGGCCGCTGAGCCTGTGCGTCCGGAGCCTGTGCTCCGCAACGGGAGAGGCCACGACGGTGAGAGGCCCGCGTACCGCAAAAAAAAAAAAAAACAAACACAATCTGGTGCATCATTTTGCTAATTCTTCTTCTTTTGTGAGGCTTTGGCAGAAGGCTAAGGAGTCGAAGAAACTATGGGGTAATTCAGGAGTTAAGTTATAACCCTGAGCCACACTAGTGGTTACTTGGTCTAGAACTTACTTTCAAAATGTAAGAACAATGAAATATGCACCCAATTATTATTTACTCATTGGACTAATGATATCCATGAAGGTAAACTATTTTATAAAATTAAATAATATACTCTTTGACATTAACCTAAGGATATCAGCTGTGAATCCACAGCATAAACACTGACAGAGCCTAGTCATAAATACTATTAATTTGAATGGACAGATTCTCTAGTATTAATTGTTACAAGGCCTTTACCAGGCCTACCCTAACCGTCACCAGGGGACCTTTCACTTGTCTGAATCTGCAGTAATGACAGAGTGGGTGATGGAACTGGTCCTTCTGTGCACTGAGTATGAAACTGGTTATATTATGGTCAAATCTATTCAACTCAAAGACAAAAAACAGAACTCAAATTTCTAGAATTTTGAGGGTACTTTTGCTTTTGTGTAAATACCTTATAAAGTACTTATGTGCCAGGCACTATTCTTAGAGCTTTACACACCTTAACTGAGAAGTTCTTAAACTGTGTGTGCCATGGACACCGCTGGCACTCTGGTTTGGCAGTCTGGTGAAGCCTGTGCACTCCTCAAATGCTTTTAAATGCATAAAATACGTGAGATTACAAAGGAAACAAGTTATACTGAAATATAGAAATGTGTGCACTTTTATTATTTTATCTTATTAAGTTAACAAGATCTACGGTAAAGTTAATAACTACCATAATTTCAAAGCAGTAATGAACATAAACAATACTTCAAGATGTGGCAACAAATGTAACATGATACGAAAATACCTATGAGTTCTGCTGGTGACAAATAACAGTTACTGCAAATACTCTTATGAATTATAGCCTGTTTCATAACTGATAAAAAGGATAAATTCCAGTTTGAGATTAGTGAAAATTAAAGATGTAATATTTTTCCCATTCAAGTTCCAAACCCTCTGATTTCTATCCATTTACGCCTAGGAAGTGAAGAGCCCCTGTATGAACAGCTCAATTAACCCTAAGACGATCTTATTTAGTTGGCGGCGTCATCGTCCCCATTTTATGGATGAGGACTCTGAGGTACGGTTGTTACCCACCGCACAACTACAAAATAAGTGAATTAAGTACACGTGTGACCCCAGTCCCGTAAGTGAGAGGACCTCACCTTGATGGGGGGTTTCCGAGTGATGTGAGAGACGAGGAAGTTCATGGCGATGTCCTCACAGTTGATGTATTCGTCCACCATATCTCGGATGGCCTGGGGCATCACGTAAGAATACAGGTAGGCATAATACTGTCGGGTAGAAACAGAATCACATACTTTGTCAGAGGCCACAGTTCTTTAGCTTTCAGCAAAAATATGCTCAAAAGGAAGGGTGCTGTGGTGGGAGGTGGGGTATGGCAAGCACTGAGAAGCGCCACTGGCATTTAGGGAGTCGGGTCCAGGGATGCTAAACACCCTGCAAGGCAGACCTTCTGCAGTGAAGAATCAGCCCGTCCAAATTGCCCTTATCACCCCCTTTGAGAATCAGAACGTCGTGTAATCTCCTTGGTACCACAGTGATTCTGCAACAATATAAAGATTTATCAAATTAGGTGGGACACTAGTTCAGCTGAACAGCCTACTCTCTCTCTGACACAGGCAATAAGGGATATGCAAGGGGGAAAGCCTGGTTATCTTCTCAGACCTCAATAAGTCACTGAGCCATGAGACATCCGATCCCTCCGTGCCTCACTTCTCACTATTGGCATCGGCTACCCCCTGCTCCAAGCCACCAACACCTCTGGCCCGCATTATTCATACAGTCCCCTAAACAGCCTCCCTGCTGCCATATTTTCCTCCCTACAGTCCATTCTCAGCACAGCAGAGCAATCGTGTTAAGACACAAGTCCAGGGCTTCCCTGGTGGTGCAGTGGTTGAGAGTCCGCCTGCCGATGCAGGGGACACGGATTTGTGCCCCGGTCCGGGAGGATCCCACATGCCGCGGAGCGGCTGGGCCCGTGAGCCATGGCCGCTGAGCCTGCGCATCCGGACCCCGTGCTCTGCAACGGGAGAGGCCGCAACAGTGAGAAGCCCGCGTACCGCAAAAAAACAAAACAAAACAAAACAAAAAAACACACAAGTCCAACTGAGCTCATCTCTCCTTTACTCCAAACCCCTGAAAGGCTTCTCATCTCACTCAGAGTAAAAGCCTAAGTTCTTAAAATGCCCTGCAAGGCCCACAGAATGGTTTGTGCTAGCCCAAACCTGCCAGTGAATGTCGACTGCTAAATTTTCAGGGGTTTTGTGAGACTATTTAAGAATTTTGTGAGCTTGTTATGAAAAGTAGCCATTAAAAATATAATTACACATACTTAAAATTAAATAAGTTATACTAAAAGTTACAGTAAAAGCCAATAAATACCTAAAGCTCATCATTTATTAGTTAACTAATTAATACATTTTCAATTATTTATTACATTTACTGTCATCTTTTTTTTGTTTTTTAATTGTTTGGTCATGCCTCATGGCATGCGGGATCCTAGCTCCCTAACCAGGGATCAAACCCGTGCCCCCTGCAGTCGAAGTGCAGAGTCTTAACCACTGTACCGCCAGGGATGTCCCACATTAACTGTCATCTTGAGGCTGTTTATGTCTATCATATCTGTATGGTGAAAATACTATATAACTGGCATGGACCTGCCCATCTCTTCCAAACACCATGTTCATTGACTTATACTGATAACTTGAACTCGGCCATGGTAAGAATATTTACACCACAGAAATGGGCAAATGCCATAAAACAGCAAATGTTAATGGTGATGTGTTGCAATATGCTGACGATGAACAGGTGAGGTGCCTAATAAAACCTTACTACCTTAAAATAGTAGAATCTATATAGCGAAATAATCATAAAATTTTTGTGCAAAGAGTGGTTTGCTGGTTATCTTGTGGCAAAGTACTTAAGAGATGGTGAACTTAAAAGATGAATTACACATTTTTCTTTTACAAAAAGACAGGTGATTAAAATCTGTGTACCCTTTAAATGGCCAGTGACTGTCATCAGTAGGCTAATGAGAATATTTATTAATTGAATACAATCCATATCTTTATCAAGGGAAATGTGACACTATAAAAGAAAAAAGAACTGACTTAAAAATATACGGAGAAAGCATTATGAAAACAAATGTTTAGAAGTATTGCCACTATTATGTTATTTTTTCATGCCAAAAATCATTTTTAAAATATAGAAAAACTTTTGTAACCTGTTTAAAAATCTTCTAAATGAAAAGTTTCAGTGAATTTAGAACCTACTCTAAAATATAAAAATGTAACATCTTCTCATTAGTTTGCTAAAAAAAACTGAACGCATCGTAGAAGATGGAAATTCTAGTCCAATTTCAACAAAATGCTACCAAATTGGTGGATAAGTATCACAACTTAGGAAGCATGGCAATAAGGTATTTCTTCCAGGGGCAGTGATTAAAACCAAGTATCAGAAATATGCTTAATTTTGGATATATATACACTACCAAATGTAAAATAGATAGCTAGTGAGAAGCAGCTGCTTAGCACAGGGAGATCAGCTCGGTGCTTTGTGTCCACCTAGAGGAGTAGGATAGGGAGGATGGGAGGGAGACGCAAGAGGGAGGAGATATGGGGATATATGTATACATATAGCTGATTCACTTTGTTATACAGCAGAAACTAACACACCATTGTAAAGCAATTATACTCCAATAAAGATGTTAAATTAAAAAAAATACATGCTTAATTTAGAAATAGACCTCTGAGTTGCCATAATACACAGTGTCGAATCAAGATTTTCAAAAATAATAAAGCATATTCAATCATATTGCTTTCACTAAAATTTAAGCATTTAGTGAGAATATTACTGTGAAACTCTTTCATCTTTATCTCAACCTTATAAAAATTTCTGTAAGTACAGTAGTATGCATATTATAATTTATAAATAAATATATACATTTGTGGGCTTCCCTGGTGGCGCAGTGGTTGAGAGTCCGCCTGCCGATGCAGGGGACACGGGTTCATGCCCCGGTCTGGGAGGATCCCACATGCCGCGGAGCGGCTGGGCCCGTGAGCCATGGCCGCTGAACCTGCGCGTCCGGAGCCTGTGCTCCGCAACGGGAGAGGCCACAACAGTGAGAGGCCCGCATACCGCTAAAAAAAAAAAAAAAAAAAAAAAAATATATACATTTGTGAGATACCAAAGTATTTTACTGATAGGCACTTAGGATAAAAAAAAAAAAAAACTTGATTGCTCTAGATTAGGGATGACCAACTTAGTTGCTTTCAAGGGCCAAACAAGGAAGGCAAATAAATAATAGACATGTTAAAGAAACGGCTGTAAGAAAAATACAGTCACGGGACAAGTAAGCACACACGTGTCCTCCTCCAGGGAACGGTGGCTATGCAGCTCCAGCCAGCTGGTGCCAGGCAGGAACCCTGCTCCAGTATGACCTGATCTCCATTTTCATTGAGGTCCAGATCTTTTTGTAAAATTCTCTGATTTTTAAAACTTGGCAGTGTATAGGACATCACCAGGGGGCAGGGCAGCTAGTTTGTAAACCTTGCCCTAGATTTTCAAAGAGAAAAAAACAAACAAACCTAAGTTTTATTAAGTCAATTATTTATTACTTAAAAGTAAAGGGATCTGGGACTTCCCTGGCGGTCCAATGGTTAAGACTCTGTGCTTCCACTGCAGGGGTTGAGGATTCGATCCCTGGTTGGGGAACTAAGATCCCGCAAGCTGCGCAGCGTGGCCAAAAAAAAAAAACACAAAAAGACAAAAAAAAAAAGTAAAGGGATCTGACTATTGTCATCTTTAAAGAGCAAGCAGAAATTTGATAAGGTAGACTTTCCAGAAGACAAGTAAATTCTCACGGTGTGAGTATGCACTGCTAAAACTGGGGGTTCTTTCTCAAATGACCAGTGTGAAAATAAATGACTCCTAGTTAGGTGTGGTTTCTCAGCCCGATGCTTTCTAATTCTACTCACAGCCCAACCAAAGCCCACAAGTTTGGAAAATAATCATGAGAGCCAAGTTCAAGAATGGGATGAGCATAGCAGCTTCACACATTAAATTTTAAAAAGAAAAAAAAAAAGCGAGAGTGTAATGACCTCTCAAGGCTGGTTCAAAATGCTCCCGGTAAGATGACTTTTAAAGTAAAACTGAGGAGACTTGCAAGATGTCACCTCTGAGATGTGAAATATATGAGGGACAAAAGATTTGAAGGTGGGGTGCGGGGAGAGATAATCAGCTTTTTGGGGAAAAGTTCAGCTTGAAGTACCAGAGGGACATACAGGGGATGTCCTGAAAACAATTAAATACACGAGTAAAGCTCTCAAGGAAAGGCCTTGGCTGGAATATAAGGACGGAAATCACCAGCTTACGGATGCTAAGAAAAGCCACAAGACACTGAGAGTACAAGAGAACATTTAAGGAAAACACAAAGTAAGAAGAGCACTAGACAGCTATATATAAAATAATCAACAAGGACCTACTGTATAGCACAGGGAACTCTAACTCTGTATTACAGTATTCTGTAATAACCTATATGGGAAAAGAATCTGGAAAAGAATAGATATATGTGTATGTATAACTGAATCACTTTGCTGTACACCTGAAACTAAAACATTGTAAATCAACTTATGCCAATATAAAATAAAAATTAAATTAAAAAAAGAAGAGCGCTAGACAGAAGTAGAACCCTGTGATACTTCAACAATTACAGGGAGACAGTGCGCTGGATGGGGTCTTCCAGGAGGGCATGGAGCGGAGATCAGGGTGATGGGCCAGGTGCTAACATCTTTGATGACCATGAAGGGATGATTAGTAGGAGGCTGGCAGATGGAGCAACAAGACAGACACCATGAACCTCAAATGAGATTTTACATGACAGGTGAGAAGTAACTGTCTAGAAGTGTCACCACTAAGCAGTGCAAATGGTTCTCTACACCTTGCTCCAAAGTACAAATCGGGGGAAATGAGTAGCTTCAATCACTGGCCCTGGAAGGAATAAAAGGAAAGCACTGTCCTCGGAGACAAGTCAGGTTTCAATCAGATCAAGGAGATGGAGGAGGTGTGCTGTGAAGTGGGGGGTGGAGGCAGTTTGGCGATCTCAAAACAAGGATTCTTCAGAACCCAGAGGGAGGACTTGGGAGGGAAGGTATAGTGCAGCACTAACCAACAGAAATATACTGAGAGTCACAATTGTCATTTTAAATTTTCTAGTAGCCATGTTTTTAAGAAATAAAAAGAAACAGTAAAATTAATTAGTAATATATTTTATTTAACCCAGTGTATCCAAAATAATTGCACTTTCACATACAATCAATATAAAAAATTACTGAGATAGTTTACACTCTTTCTTTCACGCTAAGTTTTCAAAGTCTGCTGCGTACTTTATACGTGGAGCACACCTCAACACTGACTAGTCATATTTCAAGTGCCCAGTAGCCACATGTGGCCAGTGGCTACTTTACAGAACAGATGACATGTAGAGGGAAGATGAGTCAGGAGCAAGAAAACAGAACAGTTTAGCGACAACAGTACAGGAGAGGAGTAATGACTGGAAGGATTTGCACAGTGAATTTTCAACGAAAACCAGGATGTGAGGCAACATGAAAATTAAAAGCTCTCAGGAATCAACTAGAACTTGCAGAGCCCCAACAGACAGAGGTTTGTGGTGGGGCTTGGGATAGAGGTGGTTGAGTCAGAAGAGGGCCAGGTTCAGCCTTCTGTTGACCAGGTCATGTCTGGAATGGTTGTGGGGAAACTGGACAACATTTTGGCCCAATGCCCTCAATTTTACAGAGGGAGAGCCAGTGCCCGGGAAGATATACTGATTTTCCTATTGACCTATGTGCAATTATACAGGCAGCCTTCTCATCCGGACTTTTTATTCTAGCGTTGCTCTAATCATCTTGATCACTGTCTTTAAAAACAGAAATAACTTAATTCTAGCAGAGAAGCGATATATAAGAAGCGCTAGCAGAGCTAACTTTAAAGCAGCATTTCACTGCCCCACAAAGGCTCAACTCTTACCAAGTTCGTGTCAATCCTACCAGCTTTTTCTTACCTTGTGGAAGAAGGCAGCACCTGTCAGCACCATGGACAGCTCACAGGAGTAGTTGGAGTTGTAGAGCCAGGACTGATGAGGGATGTCCCACGCATGGTAACGGCCAGGGAAACCCACAATGCGGTCCCGTGCTTCTCTCCACACCCTCAAAAAATACAAGTATATGCACACTCCTGAGTACAAAGCTCTAAGGTTATCAGAAACGTTTAAAATTATTGCCTCTATTTTGCAGACTCTCTTTGGGCTGTTACTTCTTTTAAAAAAAAAATAAACAACTGTATATACCATATCAATCACAAGATAAAAAGGATAAAAACAAACAGTGTCAGGAATTCCCTCCGGTCCAGTGGTTGGGACTCCGTGCTTTCACTGCTGAGGGTGCAGGTTCAATACCTGGTTGGGGAACTAAGATCCCACAAGCCACGTGGCCATAAAAAAAGAAACAAACAGTGTCACCCACAGCTTCCTTAATAAGTACCTGTTTATTGATCCTCTAACTTCTGGCAGCCAGCATCTCTCCAGCCCTTATAGAAGGAAAAAGTTGGAATAACACAGAAAGGATCTAAGGATCTAAGGGTCTAAGGCATTAAAGGGTCTCCAGAATGGGATAAGTATAGCAATCTGCTAAGAAGCAGGAAGAAGATGATTTTTATATCTATTTATTTTTAATCTTATTTAATTTCTAAAACGGTTTATTTTTAATGTGTATGACATATTAGGACTTGTATATAATTTATGTGTATTGCATACTTACTTCTCTTTTACTGAGCGGGTACACTATAAAAAAAAGCTTAGAGGGGAATTCCCTGGTGGTCCAGTGGATAAGACTGTGTGCTTCCACTGCAGAGGACTGGGGTTGGATCCCTGGTTGGGGAACTAGGATCCCACATGCCGCACGGCACGGCCAGAAGAAAAAAAAAAAAAAAAGCTTAGAGACCACTGGTCTAAATAGGAGACTGCTGCCTGGAGTTAGGTGCAACAGTCTTAATTCCTGATTTGAGCAGAGCTCAGGTAGAAACCTACAGCATGAAAAGAAGTGGTCTATAGAACCATACAAATGAAAGACTTCATAAATGCAAGAAATAAATTGAGAATTCAACGTTTCCAGAATAAACCTTTATAACATCCTCAAATTTATAGGTAAGGTACAACAAATAAAATCAGTTTCACAGGCTAAAATCACAGAGCTGAAAGCACTTATGTTCCACAGCACCCTACATGCTTGCAGAAGTGCTTCGGGGGTCCCATAAACAATAGACCATCACACCTCCCCACTCCACCTCAGCCCAACGGTGATTTAAACTGCCTAAGAAACTCCTTCATCACTCATGGAACTTCAACTCCTAAAACACGTAAGATTTCAGGTCAAAAGAGTTCCTCTCCTATTAAGTTTGAAAGCGACTAATCTAGTCCAACAGATGAGACACTACAACTTCTATCACAACTTCGCAGCTGTCTAAATGGGCTTTCTGCCACATCCCACCCAAATCCCTACCTCTGTCCCGATTTATCTCCTAAAACTGACTCCCAATTACTAACCTAAAAAGCTCTAAGATGTTTTAATAATACATTTTGACATTTACAGAATGTAAGGATTGCTAATAAATACCAATGGCATATCCAAATGCTATATCAATACTCCTAAAGATACTGATCTCTTCAAATGCTTATCGATCCTACTAGTCCCGAAATATCAGCAGAAGAAAGAATGTGAAACACTATTTTAATTATCAGATTTGGCTGATTTAAGTCAATATATACAGTTTTTAATAAGGTAGACTATCCTTTGCTACATGATATCAAAAGGCAACATATCCAATTTGTTAAAGGCTGTCGATGCCCAACTAGGTATTAATTATGTTAAATAATAAGGAAAAAATCAGCATGGAAGCACAAGCACCAGACAAATACAAGTAAAGGCTCAAGTCCTTGGGATGAGGCATCAGGACTTTCAGATAGTAAGGTCTCAGTGGAATCGGAAAGTTAGGCATGTTAAAATATCAATTATAAATAATGCTATCAATTTAAGTATAAAAGTGTTACACATAACCAGTTCCTTAACATTATATTCAAATTATGCTGCATTAAGTATTTTCAACCTATGTGCAGTATCATAGATCATGCTTTGGTATGTATACCTTATCCTCTTTTTTTTTTTTTTTTTTTTGGCTGTACCATGCGGCTTGTGGAATCTCAGTTCCCTGACCAGGAACTGAGGGCCCCGGCAGTGAAAGTGTGGAATCCGGACCACCAGACCACCAGGGAACTCCCAGTACACCTTATCTTTAATGAATTAATTTTTTAACTGTGTTAATGTTCCAATTACCTACAAAATATGTTAGGGAAAAAGTTTCAAAGGTAATTCTATAGCTCAAACTTAAAGAAAATTCACTGGATAAATTCAACTTTGCCAAATAACTAAAGAGAAATTTTAAAATAATGAAATCAAGATACTATTCCACTGAAGAATGTGAGTCACGACTAACGTTCTTCTGTTAACATTTCAGATTTACATACTATCACCTCTGAAATAAGTGCATCAATTCAACCTTCTCATGGCACAAACTGTGGCCCATCATTTCCATATTAATATAGTCAAGTTAAAAAAAACCTGACAACTCAAATATTTACATTATTTTAAATAACGATGATTTCTTTTTCTTGCAATCCTATGAGACTCAAAACGATTTAATAAGTTACCTGAATGAAGCAAAAGGTCATGTTACTGCTAATATTTAATTTAAAACTGATTTTTCTGATCTTCAAAACTTAGGCAAATGGTTTTGAATAAAGATCAGTATATTAAAGATATTGAGTACATTAAAGTAATATGGACTACGTCACACAAAGAGACAGGCTCATCCTTCTTGGTTGTATTTCCATGTTTCTCCCTCTGGTTCATTAAGAACCAAATGATTTGAAATGTAGTAAGAAAATAAAGGGTAAAATCAACTAATAATCAAAAAATGTATTTAAAAAATAAGGTGAGATTTTGCTTCCTGACCATCTAAAACAATAGTCTTTTCCAAATTCCATGTTTCTATGATATTATGTAAGCCTTTTCCTCCTCTCCAAAATAAAATATTAAGGAATGTGTACCAAACCATGGTGAAGGAAAAAGGTTTTGATTAGCTCCCTTTGGAAAAGAAACCTCAAAGCAGAGCAATGGCAAACAGAGAAAAAGATCAATATCAGATCCAGTGGTGGAATTAAAAAATTCTGGGACAAGATGACAGAGATACTTGGATCCAGGAAGACAGACCTACCTTCCAGTCCACAACCCCATCCCTCCTCATACAGCTTACACTATCACCTTTTTTGAAAATAAAGTTTACTGAGACATAAATCACATACCATAAAACTCACTAGCTTAAAAGTGTACGACTCACTGGGTTTTAGTATATTCACAGAGCTATGCAACCATCACCACTACCTCATTTCAGAATATTTTCATCACCCCAAAAAGAAACTCCATAACCATTAGCAGTCCCTCCCCATTTTCCCCCTCCCCATCCCACGGCAACCACTAATCTACTTTCTGTCTCCACAGATTTGCTTGTTGTGGACATTTCATATAAATGGACTCATATATTATGTGACTAGCTTATTTTACTTAGCCTGTTTTCAAGGTTCACCCACGCTGTAGCAGGTTCACCCTTGAACTTCATTCATTTTTGTTGCCAAATAATATTCCATTGTATGCATACACCACGGTTTGTTTATCCATTCATCAGTTGTTGGACATTTGGGCTGTTTATACTTCTTTTAGTTTTTTTTGACAACTGATTTTTTTGGTGTGTGGCAAAATGTATGTAACATAAAATTTACCATTTTAATCATTTTCAAGTGTACAGTTCGATGGCATTAAGTATATTCACACTGTTGTATGATCATCAATCTCCAGAATTTCTTCACCTTCCCAGCCTGAAACTCTGACCCACTGAACACTAACTCGGCATTCTTGCCCTCCTCCAGCCCCAGGCAGCCACCACCTACTTTCTGTCTCTATGAATCTGACTACTCTGGATGCCTCATGTAAGTAGAATTATATTTAGACTCATTGACTCTTATAAATAATGCTGCTACGAACATTCATGTACTGCTCCTGTACAGACGTAAGTTTTCAGTTCTCTTGGGTCTCTTTATCTGTCCCTTAAGAACATACCTGTTTCCTTCCTTGCTGTGTAAGCTGAAGCTTGCCAAGATCCATATTATCTTTTGCCAGAGGAAGAATTTCTATTTATTTATTTATTTAAAATCGAAGTGCAGTTGATTTACAAGTGATTCAGTTATACATATATATATATATATTATTTTTCAGATTCTTTTCCATTATAGGTTATTACAAGATATTGAATATACTTCCCCATGCTATATAGTAGGTCCTCGTTATCTATTTTATATATAGTAGTGTATATCTTTTCATCCCAAATTCCTAATTTATCCCTCCCCCCAGTTTCCCCCTAAACAGTAACCATAAGACTGTTTTCTATGTCTGTGAGTCTATTTCTGTTTTGTAAGTAAATTCACTTGCATCATTTTTTTAGATTCCACATATAAGTGATATCACGTTATTTGCCTTTCTCTGTCTTGCTTCACTAAGTATGATAATCTCTAGGTCCAACAAGGTTGCAGCAAATGGCATTATTTCATTCTTTTCTTATGGCTGAGTAGTATTCCACTGTATATACATACACCACAGCTTCTTTCTCCATTTATCTGTTGATGGACACTTAGGCTGCTTCCATGTCTTGGCTACTGTAAATAGTGCTGCAATGAACATTGGGGTGCATTTATCTTTTTGAAAAGGGCACCCTCCCACACTGTTGGTGGGAATGTAAATTGGTGCAGCCACTATGGAGAACAGTATGGAGGTTCCTTAAAAGTCTAATCTGGAAAAGATGAAAACTCTAATTCGAAAACAAAGTTTTTAGATCAAAGGATGCCCAAACAAATGAGAACAGAGTCAGGACAATAAAAGGTTTAGAAGTCGAGCCAGAGATAATTCACCAGTCATAACCAGAGGCTAAACCTCAAATTTCAAATGATTGTTAGGAGACTCTTACAGCTCAATAATAAAAAGGCAAAGGATCTGAATAGACACTTCTCCAAAGAAGATATACAAACAGTCACTGAGCACATGAAAAGATACTCAATATCATCAGTCATAAGGCTTCCTATTATTCTCTCACCACTTGGAAATCTGTTGACAAATGGAAAAGATCAAAGATCTTCCTAGGGACTTCCCTGGTGGCGCAGTGGTTAAGAATCCACCTGCCAATGTGGGAGACACGGGTTCGAGCCCTGGTCTGGGAAGATCCCACATACTGTGGGGCAACTAAGCCCACATGCCACAACTACTGAGCCTGAGCTCTAGAGCCCACCAGCCACACCTACTGAGCCCACACACCACAACTACTGAAGCCTGCATGCCACAACTGCTGAAGCCTGCGCGCCTAGAGCCCGTGCTCCGCAACAAGAGAAGCCACCGCAATGAGAAGCCCGCACACTGCAACGAAGAGTAGACCCTGCTCGCCACAACTAGAGAAAGCCCATGCACAGCAACAGAGACCCAACGCTGCCAAAAATAAATAATTAATTTAAAAAAAAAATCTTCCTAAATCAAGAGCCATAGAAGATAGCAAGTGCCAGCTATCTTAATAAGCTTCAAACTCATCAAAGCAGGACCCTTTATCTAATCATTCTTGGGATCTAGCGCTGATTGGCAATTCTCCTGTTAACATCCCATGACTCTGTTCACAGCTCCCAGTCCTTTAGCAGGCTCTAAACTGCATCATGCTGTACCAGAAATACACCACCTTCCCTCCCCTCCCCACCACCATTAATAACGACAACTGTGATGGCAAAAGCCCATTTCTGGAACCATCACATGGCTTTTTTTCCTTTCGTAAAAACAAGTAAAGAGAGCTGGCTTCTTACGGTCATGGTACAGAGGAACACATTCCAGTGGGATTTTTATCACTGCTAACAACAGACTCTTGCCTCAATAATATAGTAGGAGGAAGAAGTCAAAGGAAATGAGAGGCTGGGTGAGGGAGAGGAAGAACAGATGTTCTGATTTGTCAGAAATATGTCAAATAATTCTTTATAGATGGACCTAAGACAAATACAGCAATAAAGCCACTGCTCCTTTCATCTGAGCATCTGCACTTATCCACTTAAACCAAAGGAAGCCTGAAAGCTAGGGGTCAGGCCAGGCTTTCAGTGAATGGAACAAAAGCACAGAGAAAAAGAGTTCTCCATCCTGGATCTGTACTTAATTTGAACAAGATCTCCAAGGGTATCAACTCCAGTGCTTCTCAAACTACCTGTGGCAAACAAGTAATGTTCCCCTGGCTTATTCATGCTTCTGTAAAATACAATAAAAATGAATCACATGGTTTCTTACATATGACATCAAAAACACAAGTAACCACAGAAAACATAGACAAACTGGACTTCATTAAAATGAAAAGCTTTTGTGCTTTGAAGGACACCATCAAGAAAGTGAAATGACAACCCACAGAACAGGAGAAAAAATTTGCGAATCATATCTCTGATAAGGGACTTGGATCTAGAATGTAAGAGTTCTAGAGAACTCTTACAATTCAATAATTAAAAGACCACCCAAATAACAATGGGCAAAGGATCTCAATAGACGTTGTTATTAAGCACATGAAAAGATAGCCAATAACATGAGTCATTAGGGAAATGCAAGTCAAAACTACATTGAAATACCACTTCACACCCAGTAGGAGGGCTATAAATAAAAAATGGAAAATAACAAGTGTTGACAAGGATGCGGAGAAAATGGAACCCTTATTCACTGCTGGTACAATATAAAATGGTGCAGCCACTTTGGAAAACAGGAGTATAGTTCCTCAAAATGTTAAACGAAGAGATACTATATGATCCAGCAGTTCCACTCCAAGGTATATATCTAAGAGAAAGGAAATGTTCATATACAAACTTGTACGTGAATGTTCATAGCAGCACTAATCACAATAGCCAAGGAGTAGAAACAACCCAAATGTCTATCAGTGGATAAATGGACAAACAAAATGTGTACATCCATACAAAATGGATGAAGTACTGACAGATGCTACAAGACGGATGAACCTTGAAAACACTATGTTAAGTGAAGAAACCAGTTACCAAAGAGCACATATTATATGGTACCATGTATATGGAAAGTCTGTAAAAGGAAAATTTATAGAGAAACAAAGTACATTCATGGTTGCCAAGGTCTGAGAGGAGCTGGAGAAAAATGGGGAATGACTGCTAATGGGTACTGGATTCCTTTTGGTGGTAATGAAGATTTCTAAACTAGATTATGGTGATGGCTGCACAACTCTGTAATTATACTAAAAACCACTGAATGGTACACTTAAATGAGTGAACTGTATGATGTATGAATTATATTCAATAAATGTTACCCAAAAAATGAATTATAAGAAAAAAGTTCACACTTGGATGTCATGGTAAATATTTTAAAGTTTCTAAATGCCTACTCTCAATTTTTGTACTTACCTCACTGTGGACAGGTAATAAACTGTTCATGGGCCAGCGTACCAGTCCAGGACACACTCTGAGTGGCCCTGATCTACTCCATTCCCTCACCTGTACTGTTCCCTCAAAGTGGGATATCTAAGCCCAATGAGATGTCTCAGTTACTATCAGCTTTGAAATTCATTTGGCTGCCTAATCCAGGTTTTGAGTTAGTTTCCTGTCACTTGCAAACAAAAGTGTTTCGTAATTGAAAATCAGCTCCTCACCGAAACCCAAACATGATTTCATCGTGGCGGAGGTGAGCGTCATCATCAATAGACAGGATGGCCTCTGTCTCGATTTCATTCCAGGGCAGGAATCGATTGTTCAAACTGTTCTTCTCAGTACGGACCACCTGCAAAGAGGAAGGAAAAACACTTAACGGTCAATGCTGCATCGTTCAATGCAAAAGCATAACTGCCTTTAGGTCAAAGCAGACTGTGGCTAAACGTCCTGAATAATTTCGCCGGCTTACCTACCACTTGTAAAATCTAGCATACGCCTTTTAGGAACAGAAATTGCCTCATGTTTCAGCAAATGTATAAAGATTTCACATTTTAAGCTGTATTCATTTGCTAACTAATTTTTCTGTGAAACAAGCTAAAGCTGAGGATTATTTTACGTATGCAAGAAACACAGTCTAGGGAAATTAAACATAAGTTTCCCAAGAGAACACAAGGTGGCAGAGTAGAACTGAGATTATGATTCTCAGCCCTGGAATCCCCTTTAAAACCAAACTCAGAACTCCCTTGAGTCTATGTAATTTCTGACCCCCAATTTTAAGGCTTTTCTCTTTGGTATAAAAGAACAAAGGACAGTCCTTTGTTCCGGTTGAGGTTAATTACTTATTACTTCACTTTTCCAATTCCTACCTGCAACACTGACTACACTTACAAGAGGTTTTTCTTTCAAGGTGTACCTGATCCAGTAAAACTAACAGCTTTTGTGTCCAAAGAAATTCCCGATTCAAAGAATCTCTATCCAAAGTGACCCACTATGAAAAGCAGTAATTTCTTCACAAAACAGAGATTAGTGCCCAAATGGTAGAACTACATTATGATTTTAAAAATTATTTAAACCTGCCTCAGATAAGCATAGTTTACTATAACATAGGTAGTGGCTTTATTATTCACCTTGTCCCTGATAACTCAAATAAACAAGGATGAACATACTCAGTACTTTGATAGCTCATTTTATTTTTACGGTTTCTATACCTAATTAATCCAGCTAGTGAGGAACCATCATTTTATTCTCAAAAACCAGAAACAAAGAGTACTTCTTGAGCAATCACCTTTTTGGAAAGCCAAGAAGGGTCATCTTACTTTTAACAAAACACCTTACTTGTAATGAGGCTAACCTCCATGTAGCATAAGGAATGTAATTTTATCCAGAGTCTAAAAGTTTATGAATGGTTTCAAAGGTACTCCCATGACCTCACGAGTATGGTCCCTTCGGCTTAAAATACTCTTTCTCCTATTCCTCTACCACATTATTCTCCCCCTGGAGACCCAGTTCAGATGCCTCCTGTCACTCCCCAACCTCGTCAAAAGTAATCACTTCTTCTGTGTTCTTAAGGCAGAGTCGTCATATTTCAATTAATTCATTCTAGCACACTTAGAATCCAATTAGTTCAGAGCCAGAAGGGCCTTGGAGATCAGTCAACTTTCACTTTACATGTGGACGACTGGCAAGTGGCAGAGCTAGACTCTAACTAATAACCCCAACTCCAAATCAGTGCTTCTCTGCTAAACTTCGATTATGTTTATAAATCTCATCCAACGAAAGCCCCATGGAAAATGTATTACTAATTTGTGTACCATCAAGAAATAAAAATGCTGCCAAACAATAAAGATGTGAAAGTTTATCATTTAGAATGTTTAATAAAGAGCTTTTTAAAACTTTACCTCAGTCCTGGAGGAGTTCCTACCAAGACAAGGGAAAATCTGTAACAGATTTGCTACTACAGAGAGCCAAGCAATAGGCAGAGAAACCCATCTTGCCCTGCAGCACTTTTTTCCGTTGCGGAGCACAGGCTCTGGACTCGCAGGCTCAGCGGCCATGGCTCACGGGCCCAGCCGCTCCGCGGCACATGGGATCTTCGCGGGCCGGGACACGAACCCGCGTCCCCTGCATCGGCAGGCGGACTCTCAACCACTGCGCCACCAGGGAAGCCCTGCCCTGCAGCACTTTTGACCAATATAAAAATCCCTGAGCTTGTAGCCCAGACCTCCCAAGCTCGGGTTCAGCAGTGACAGAACAAAGGCACTGAACCCTGGGTCAGGAAAAAGAGAGGAGCAAGAAGGGGGAGAAGGCCACGTGCTCACCATGGTATCTGCCTGGCTCTACCTCAGGGAGTGGGAGGGTGGCCAGAAGTAGCCGAAGACAAATGCCAACCTTGGTGATATGCTGTCTATCTTAGGAAACACCCAATTTCAGAGATGTGGAAATGTAAACTAACGTCCACCCCAGAATCAGCAGACTACGGCAGCTGTTCACTCGAACGCTTGCCCCACAAGCTACCCTCAGGTCATTCATGTTACTGTCCTAATGTGCCCGGCATTCACTTAACACAGACCTGCAACGCTGCCAGTTCAGGTGAGTACAGCTGTCCCTCGGCTCTACCAGGGAATACACATAGCTTAAAATGAGAAAAAAAATCCGTGAAACATCCAATTCTTGACTATTCAATTGTAGATGACCAATTTTGTGAGTTAACCACCAGGAGGATTACCTACAGCACAATTAACAATCCAAGAACATACTACAGAGCTCCAGTACTCAAAATACAATCCAAAGACCAGCAACACGGGCATCATCTGGGACTCTGCCAGAAATGCAGAAATGCAGCCCTCCCTAAACCTGCCAAGTCAGGACCGACCTGCATTTTAACAAGATCCCCGAGTCCTATGCACATTAAATTTTGACAGGCGCTGGTACAGAGGAAAAAGCATGGCTTTGAAGTCAACCAGAAAAACTTGCGTTCAGATTCCAATTCTACCACTTGTCATGTGTATGAACATAAGTAAGCAACCTCTCTGCTAAATCATCACAGCACCATGTTGTGTGCAAAAATGCAAGCTGTTTATCAGCCAAACTTGACAACCCTACAAAAAACCTTAGTCTAAAAACAAGATACAGGGCTTCCCTGGTGGTGCAGTGGTTGAGAGTCCGCCTGCCGATGCAGGGGACACGGGTTTGTGCCCCGGTCTGGGAAGATCCCACATGCCGTGGAGCGGCTGGGCCCGTGAGCCATGGCCGCTGAGCCTGTGCATCCGGAGCCTGTGCTCCGCAACGGGAGAGGCCACAACAGTGAGAGGCCCGCGTACCACAGAAAAAAAAAAAAACAAGATACAAGGGCTTCCCAGGTGGCGCAGTGGTTAAGAATCCACCTGCCAGTGCAGGGGACACGGATTCGAGCCCTGGTCCAGGAAGATCCCACATGCTGCAGAGAAACTAAGCCTGTGCGCCACAACTACTGAGCCCAAGTGTCACAACTCCTGAAGCCCGCGTGCCTAGGGCCCATGCTCCGCAACAAGAGAAGCCACCGCAACGAGAAGGCTGCGCACCGCAACAAAGAGTAGCCCCTGATCGCCACAACTAGAGAAAGCCCGTGTGCAGCAACAAAGACCCAACACAGCCAAAAATAAATAAATAAAATAAATAAATTTATAAATAAATAAAAACAAGAAACAACAATTAAAAACTAAAATGATCATGATTTGATACCTAGAACGTAGCCAAACTTTTTGTCTAATTACAGAGTAAATCCAATCAAGAGGACCTGCTTGTCCTTTGGAAGACTTAGAGCTGAATGCCTCATATCAAATATGTGTTGGCCTAGATTCCACACGCAGTTTTTCTGAGAAAGTCTATTAAAGTCCATTAAGGGGCAGGTCCATTAAGAACAAGTCTTCTGGATTCCAGGAACACATCACATGTACCATCATCTCTGCTCATCCTGGCACAACTCTTCGGGGATGACAGTAAGATCCCCAGGATTAGGGAACTGAAGCAACATCCGTCAGAATAAAAGAAAAACTTTTAAGGATTCAGAGAAACACAACGTCAAGTATGGCAGCAGCTTACTTGTGGTTAGCTCACAAACAACTGTGGTCAGTAGGTCTGCTTTAAGGATTCGGAGTGGTGGTTCTCAGCTAGGAGTGACTTTGCCCCCCAAGAGACATTTGACAATATCTGTGGACATTGTTGGTTGTCACAACTTGGGGGGGCGGGGGGAGTTTCTTGCATCTAGTGGGCAGAGGCCAGGGATGCTGCTAGATCCTACAGTGCACAGGACAGTCCCCTAAAACAGAATTATCCAGCCCAAATGTTACTGTGCCACTGCTGAGACACCCTGATTTACAGTCAACCACCAGGAGACAGTAAAGCAAACTCTGAATAAATGTAACTCATAATTTAAGCACGATCACCTTTTCCCCATAAACCAAAAGAGATTCCCACCTTACAAAGTTTGCAAATACAAACTAAAATTAAAGGGTGAGGGGAGTAAAAGCTTTCTTCTACCAAATTTGCTTCAGAGCTATAGTGCTTAATGGCTAGACAAAAGCCAAGCAAACCAACCGCTGTCCTTTCTGGCACCAAAATCAGAACAAGGAAAAGATTCCAATATTTGTAATGCAGACATGCAGATCAGCACTGGCCTCTAAGGATATGAGAAAGGATCTGAGAAAAGGCAGATCTGCGAAAGGGCAGATCAAATGTGACAGAAGTGAGTCAACCAGAAGTAATATGTCACATTTAGGAAATATTCTCATTTTTTTTGATGTTATTTTGTTTTTTTCCAAATTAAAACAACACTCCCCCCTCCCTCAACAGTGGCTATTTTTTTTCATGCCTTATGATTATAGCTTAGTAACTTGTGAACATAAAGACTGACCTTCAAGTTACTGATTTAAATACTGGTATGACACTGACTAGAATGTATAGAGCACGGTGCCTGGCATGCAGTAGATGTTCAACAAATGTTTTATAAATGAATGAATAAACGAATAAACAGGAAATAGGACCTAATTTGGCCCTGTCCATCCTATTTTCAGAATACAGAATAAAGACTTGAGAAGTTTATATATCAAAACTATAAACACTGGATATACTGAAACCTCTCAGTATCTAATCTAGTTTTCTATAGCAAAAAAAATCCATCAACCTACAACAGGCCACAAGTGGTGCTCACTAACACTCATTTTTCCTGTTCCACACACAACAGTCCCTGATGATGTCTCCCTAGTTCTCTGTTCACCATCATTCATGAAGGCGCCCTTCTCATCATCAACGGAACAGTCCAACAAGCACGGCCTAGAACCCTACCATGTGCAAATGTATAAAGTGTATGCACGATCAAAAATCAATCAGTATCTTCAATTAACACTCAGCCTGGTTCTTGAGGAATTCTGGAGTTTATGAATAATAAAAGAACTGCTACTCGAATAGGGTCCTTTCTCCTAGTGTGTTAACCAGGCATTTGGTTTCTAAATCCAGGCAGAATCAGCAAATCCACATTAATTAGCCAAGTATCAATTCACATTATAAGTATTTAATTAGCTACCATGATAAGTCTGAGTCCCAATTAACAGCAAATATCTCAATATCTAAGGGATGAAAATGTAAGTAGTTACTGCTATTTACAAGGAACAATGGAACATTTCAACAATTTAGTAAGTGATAGTTGCTCAAGTGAAGCAGAATAATGAATCTGGATTCAAACAGAAGAACTACCTAAATATGGAATCTTTTTGAAAGCAGCTCATGACGAGCCATAGGCATGTCTCTGAAGTTGGTAGGAAAGAAAAATAGGACATGAAGAGATTAAGTGAAGCAGCCTAAGTCATACGGCAGATCAAGAGCAGAGAACACTAAAAAGTAGAACATTACCTGGGAAGTAGTAAAATTTGAAAATGTACGTGGACACTATAAAGCACCATACAAACACATAATGCCACCTACTAAATTCATCAACTTAAATACACGTATAATGTTGTCCTTTTTCTCTTTAAGATCAAATTTTCCCCAGCCAAACCCAACAACCTCCAACAATACATGCACCTGCATAATACACTTCTGTAATGAATCCATTTCTGAGAATGAACTTTATGTCAAGCCATCCTACAGGCAATAAAGGTAAACAACAACTAACTTTTGTCCTCCATCCCCCCCTTTCCTCTAACTTGAAAAAGTAACCCATCATAGAGCTCAGGAAGCAAGAAAATGAGGTCCAAGAGGAAGCACATGGTCATGTGTACCTACTTGTGAGGACCCATGGGAAACAGAGCTTGAGGTGACTGGGTGAAGAGTTATCAACAGAAAAGACAACTGAAAAAGAAGCAGCACCAAAACTTCTTGATTTTTCAAGGAGCTCATTCATTTAATAAACAGAGTGGTAGGGGCAAAAAACTGGGAAATGCAAAGAAGGAAGGAAAAGGAAAAGAAGGCAACACAGCAAACTGGTTTTCCATTTATAACTTTAAATTTGAGTCTAATGCATTATAAAAAAAAAACAGTATATGTTTTAGGTTATGAGAGAAGATGGTCTCAATTTATAAGAGAAAAAGTTGCCAATGATCCCTGTGAAACTGTAGGTGAAACAGCATAGGTTACAGGTTCACCACCAAATGAGAGAATGCATATAAACAGCATGACACAGTGCCGACCTAGCACATTGAAAATGCTCCAAAAATGTTAGCAATTACATGAGATCAGTAAAACCTCTTCCTACTTGAATTTGTAAAATATATATACTATGTATCTATGTATGTATGAGTGTGTGTGTGTGCATATACACACACACACACACACACACACACACACACACACACACACACACACACACACTCTGTGCCTTTCCAAGAAACTTAGATTTGGTGAAAAAAGAAAACTATGCACTGAACTAGGAATTAATACCTAAGTTCTAATTTAGGTATTAATTAGTCAAGTGACCTAAAGCAATAAAATTCTCTGTCTCAGATTCCTTACTTTGAATTCGTAAAAAAGAGTACATATAAACTAAGAGGGGGGACATTATCTAAAGAACTGATTTACTGCAGTCATTTATGGAACATGACTTTTCAGCAATTCCTTTATATCACACATCTATAATATCTGCTATTAATTTCTGATTTCTGGTAACTTTGTTTTATGTAATTCTTCACAGCCATAGCCCACTCTCAAACAGAAAAAGAGAGCTATAACTGTAGCCACCTGATTATTAAGTAAAATATTGTAAACAAACAAACAAAAAACCCAGGGCTTCCCTGGTGGCGCAGCGGTTAAGAATCCGCCTGCCAATGCAGGGGACACAGGTTCGAGCCCTGGTCCGGGAAGATCCCACATGCTGCAAAGCAACTAAGCCCGTGCGCCACAACTACTGAGCCTGTGCTCTAGAGTCCGCGAGCCAGAACCACTGAAGTCCATGAGCCTAGAGCCCGTGCTCCACAACAAGAGAAGTCACCGCAATGAGAAGCCTGAGGACCAACGAAGAGTAGCCCCTGCTCACTGCCACTAGAGAAAGCCCGTGCACAGCAACGAAGACCCAACGCAGCCAAAAATAAATAAATTAAAAAAAAACAAAAAACAAAAAACCAGACGTACCAATACCTGGTGAATTCACCAGACTTTGTATAGTCTCGGACCTAGAGAAACTGGACAAGGTTTCTCCTGTTAGCTTTGCCTAGAATTTAGAAAATTAGTATCTGACACATTCAAGTAGTATTCTTTTTTTTTTTTGGCGGTACTCGGGCCTCTCACCGCTGTGGCCTCTCCCGTTGCGGAGCACAGGCTCTGGACGCGCAGGCTCAGCGGCCATGGCTCACGGGCCCACCCGCTCCGCAGCATGTGGGATCCTCCCGGACTGGGGCACGAACCCGTGTCCCCTGCATCGGCAGGTGGACTCCCAAGCACTGCGCCACCAGGGAAGCCCTCAAGTAATATTTTTGAAAGTAGAGTGGGCACAGACAAAAAAAATAAAACGTATCAATTTTCTAAAGAATAAGGCTTTAGAATTATCTCTACTCTTGCCTGAGGTCCAGCCAGAAATAAAGCCTCCAACTGCCCGGCTGGCAGAGGCCCAAGCCTGAATCTTAATGACTGAGCTGACGACACAGCCAGTTTCTCTTCCAGTCTTCCTTAGTAGACTACTGGGGCAATAGTACTAAAATAACTTTGCTGGCATGACATTAAGTTCCCAAAACAGAACTCTCCTTGTTCAATTCTAGTATCAAGGGCTGGGAAAGGGAAAAGGGCTAAAAAATTACCTCGTATCTCTACAGTTTTCATTTTGGAAACATGGCACATTCTGGCCTCACCTCCAGAGACCTCAGAGTCTCCCAGAGCAGCATGATAGCTTATCTCTGAATCACCACGACTGCCCCGTCCAAGCCGCTGGCACCCCTTCACCTGGGCTACTGCAATAGCCTTTGAACTGTTCCTGCTCTTTTCCCCACAGTCGCACATATACCATATTTCTCCCTGCTCAAAACCCTCTGCTGGCACCCTAATGCACTGAGAATAAAACCTGGAATCCTTACCATGGTCTACATGTGCTGGCCTCTGCCTCCTCTGACCTGCTCAAACTCTCCAGTCGATCAACTCCACCCCCAATACACTGGGTCCCCCTGCCATGTCCTGAACCCAACAAGCCTCTTGCACTTGCCGTTCTCTGTATATTCCTCCAGAATTTACGTGGTCCATTCTCTCACATCCTTCAGGCTTCTGCTCAAACATCACCTCTTCAAAAAGGGCCTCCCAGGCTCCCTGTGTAAATGAGCTGTACCCTTTACAGAGAAGAGAACTAGAAATTAAGAATCAAGGGCCTGGCTGTCACAAGACTGAGAAACAAGTGAGTACGCAGCGTAGAGATGGGCAATGTTTTGAGTGGGCAAGACTACACTGTGAATGACAACGTCCCCTTCGTAACAGCCCACGTTTTAAAACTCCAAAAGGACAGACTTTCACGTTCTCATTTCCAGTCAACGCTCCAACAAGGCCACCCTATTTAGTACAATTTTCTAGACTATAAAGCAGAGTGAAGAAGATGTGTTAACTGGTCAGAATAAAGTAATAACTTGAACCAAAATTCTGGGCGGGGCCATGTATCCAAAAAGAGACCACCTGGAGGCTCCTGCTTCCAGGATGGTTGAAAAAGCCCCAGCCAGACCCAGCCTCCTGTAGATGGTAACGTAAACTCTGGACAAAAATACCAAAACAGCATTACCTGAAAGCACTAGATAGTGAGAAGGCAACAAATTGTGAAGGGGAGCTGAAATTTAGGAAGGAATTACGGACACGGGGAGACTCACCGTTGCTTTTGCCCTGAGAGTACGCCAAAGTCGGTACCATGCAAGACTTAAACACGCATACGACACCCAAGTCTTTCTGGCCTGAAGAATGAGGAAAAGAGCTTGGGGCAGCCACAGCCCCTGGAAGAAAGGAGATTCCAGCATGGAGAGAGCTGGATAGGGGGAGCTCCATGTACCGTGTATAAACTGCCCAGTCTCCGGGCCACCCCTGAACCATGCATACTTGGCGCTGTTTGCAAGCAGACCAGCTAAAGACAAAAGGGCTGAACTAACATTTGCGTTGCCACTTGAGAGAGAACGTGCAGTCTGAGTCCAACCAAATTAACTGCCTGCTAAAACTAAAATCTCAACTCTTCTCAGAGAAACAAAACAAAAGCCACAGTCTTCAGAACATTCACAATGTTTAATACAAAACTGTTTGATGTGATGTACAAAGAACCAGAAAAACATGACCCAGTCCTCAGGAAAAAAGAAAACTCAATTACAGCAAATACTCAAATGACCCATACGTTGGAATTAGCAGACGAAGACGTTAAAGTAGCTATCATAACTGTGCTCAATGAAGGAAAGCATACTCAGAATGGGAAAAAAACAAAAACAAAACAGGAAATCTCAGCAGAGAAACAAACTGTTATTCTTAAAAACATGGAAATTCTGGAACTGGAAAATACAGTATCTGAAATTTAAAACTGACTCAATGAGCTTAAGAGCAGTGTAGACACAAGTCAGTAAACTTGATGACAGGTCAACACAAATTATCAAAGATAAAAAAGATTTTAAAAAAATGAACAGAGCCACTGAAAACTGTGGGACAACATCAAAAGGTCTAATATACATAGAACGGAGTCCCCAAGAAAAGGAGGGCAAGAATGGGACAGAAAAATATCAACAAATACTGAATAAAAATTCCCCAAAATATGATTTAAAAAAACATAAATTACTAGACTCAAGAGGCTTAGTGAACCCCAATCAAAACACAAGTCAAAGAAAACCATGCAGAGGCATATCACAGTCAAATTGCTGAAAACCAAATTTAAAGAAAAAGAAAGCAGCCAGAGAAAAATAACACATTACATACAGGGCAACAGAAATCTGAGAAATCACTGACATATCATTTCAAAGGATGGAGGCCTGGAAACAATGGAAGATCTTTAAGATGCATGAAAGCGGTGGCCTCCACACCCAGTAGGGAGTTTTTCAGAAGACAGCCTTCAAAACCCCCGGCACAACGCTACCCTCCATCCGACTTCCATTAAACATTCATGTCTTCTGCTCCAGGAGCTAAGGAACCTGATTCAACTGTTCAGAAAACAGGCAAGAGACGGCGAGAGAGCAGTCATCCACTGTCCCAGCCTCGGGGCAGCCGTCCCACACCATTCAGGTGAGCGACCCCTGCAGCTGGTGGCACATACCCCATCTCCCTGGGGGCAGTGCTGTCACCACGCCCAGGCCCTACCCCATCTGAACTGAAATTCTCTTTATATAAAGCATTTGGGGCAGGAGGGTGGTCGTGAAGATCACATTTACTCTAAGCCAGACCCGATGTAAGTAACAGAAAAGAATGCGGGATTTTAACATATTAACCCCAGCAGGTACCCCCCAAGACAACCCCTCTTTCCTTACACAAACAGCTAGCAATCATACCCATTGTGCTGCTGGCACCCTGAGCAGAAGAGAAGCACAAACAGCCCAGGATTTTCTGAAATGGCATGTAGGTTCCTGGGTTGATTCTTTTAGCCAAAATGCTCATTTCAAATCATTTTCCCTGAAGGACTGGAATCGGACAGATTGCCTGGGAACCACTCTGCTGCTAACTTTACAAAGACCTGTTAACTGTTAACATAATGGATAGGTCACATCTTCACCCTCGGTGGACAATCCACTCTGAGATGCTTCCTAACAGTGCCATTCTCCCACAGGGGAGAGCTGCCAGTCCCTTGTAGCCCCGATACCTGGGTAGTGTTGACTCTATGCCCAAGAGGTTGACAATTCAACTGCTGCCCAAAAATACTGCCTCTCTTAAATAGAAAACAGTCCAAATATTTAGAGAATGGAGTGAAACTGTCCAGCTTGAAAGTGTTTTTTTCTTTTTCAGAAGAACTTGAAAAAAGTGTGTATCACTAATACGAACAAGCTATTCAAAACAGCCCCCCATTTGGAAAGTCTCTGGCATTTTCTGACTAGGCATTGTATTGCTGCAATGAGCTACCCAGTAATCAAAGAGGACTACTTATTTCCCACCAGAGTTAAAAGGAAGGATTAGTTCTGGTAAGTTCTCGGACAAATTTCAGTCGCTGTTAACTGTTGTGGCATCGGCTTCTCTACATCCCTATCAAATTCAAAGAAAACTCAGGAAAACGGAAAACAAAGGCTGCTTTATTATTCTATTTGAGCAGCACCTACCTTTGACAGAACAATTTTTTTTTTTAATTTCAATGACATTCGGAAGTTGTAACTAAGAAAATAAGTGAAATGTATTTGGGAAGACGTCAATAAAAAAAAATCTCCCCGTTCAGCACTTTCTTAATATACACGATAAATTCTGGGATCAAAAGTTTGTAGAACCCTACAGTCTTTGAATAGCCTCAGATTATAAATTCAATTAAATAAAATACAAGAAAAGATTAGCAGCAGTAGTAAGAGAGTAGCAGGATTCCTAAGAAAGAAAATTTAAAACAAAGATTTGTACAAGAGAAGAAAAAGTGGTAACAGTTATGACACAAGGGAAATTATACAGCAGATACAAGAAGGCTTCAACAGTGAAGTGAGTCCTTAACAGAAGCAGAACAACCACGCTGCCCTCCATCTCCTTTGACAGGAAGAAATAAGTAGGAATCAAATAATTTGGGGGCACCTTTCTAGATTCCTTACTTGTACTATGTTAGATTCCTCTTTAATCCTGAAGTCAAAGGAGTTAATTAACTTACCAAAGATGACAAAATGACTACTTAATCCCAGGTCTATATCACTCCAAAATGCATACTTTTCCATTATACCATGATGCTGCTTAGAAAATATTTCACGTGAATTAGTTCCTTAATGAAATAAATTTTTAAAAAACTGGTGTAGCCTGAACATTCCTCTTCTAGGCAAATTCTTCCTAAATACTACACTAATTTTCTTAAGCAAGCTTCTAGCAATGATGGCCCATCAGACCTTTGCCCTTCTTTGCTACCTTTTTCTGGAAAGTACCTAAGCTGCAGGGTAAGTAGTTGCCAGCTGGCTTAAGATTTGCTCTAAGGCCTCACATTTAAGAGAAATGGGTAATCTCCCTCTAGATTGACAAGTTTACATCAGAAGGTGGATAAACAAAGTACTCAGAACTAAAGCTCTATCCTGCATATTCGGCTATTACTTTTCCTGTAAAATACAGCATCCTAACCATAACAGATGGAGTAAAGAATGAGAAAGAACCTGCAAGAGACTACAGAAAAGGTTCAGGATCTCCAACTCCAAAAACATCAAACCCCCAACACCAGTCTCCCAGAGGACTTGTACCCGACCCTGTGAAATGAAACAGGTCTCCTTCCTAAATCCTCTGGGAGGTGATTAAAACCGCAGCTTCTGGAATCAAACACACTAAGACTCAGCTCCTCCATGATTGCTAATCATGACCTTGGGCAAAATAATTAACCTCTCTAAGCCTCAGTTTCCACAGATTTAAAATGAAGAAACCGTACTAGTTCATTATATAAGTTCCACAAATGCTAAATTATAGTGCCTAGACTAGGAGTGCTTCATAAATGTTAGCTTTTCATCACCATTCTCATTATCAACATCTTTGTGATGACACAGAATAAGTCCATGAGGTCAGTGACAGG
This sequence comes from Tursiops truncatus, assembly GCF_011762595.2. Lineage (NCBI taxonomy): Eukaryota > Metazoa > Chordata > Mammalia > Artiodactyla > Delphinidae > Tursiops > Tursiops truncatus. The sequence goes on from NC_047039.1 coordinate 10,490,044, forward strand.
GTTTTGTAAACCTTCACAGGGCCAGTTTCGGTATTGGAGCGTCTTAGGAGATTTCTGAAGTAAGTAGCAGAGAGGGAACTGGCAAGGCCTGAAAGGAATGAAATAGAGGCAAGGAGAAAATTTCATGGGGAAAGAATCTGTATAGGTTTTTTTTTTAAAAAAAGCATGTTTATGGAAAAGAGATTAAGAATGAATTCCTCTCTCATGCAGTAAAACAAAAGGCTCATGCTTCTATTACCATGATGGGGACGCCAATGTCAGGCCACAGAAGGTCCTCTGAGGGCAGCTTGGGAGAATTCCACACCACCACGACCTTGTTCAGGTAAGGGAGGCCATTCAGCCTCTCGAGCGAGTTCATGAGCACCTCCTCCCGCTCGTAGGTCAGCATCACCACTGTGAACTGCTCCCGTGGGACGTTGCCGCCCAGCGAGGCCTGGAACTCCTTGCCAGAGCCCCCGGCCCCGCCACCAATAGGCCGAAAGCCAGTCCCAGAGCCCAAGAATTTGGCCTCTGAGGGCAGCACAGGGTCAAACGGTGTGTGGGGGAAAAGATGGAAAGGTCCTGGCGCAGAGTTCCAGCTGCGATAGAAGTCCGTGACGGTCAAGGTGAAGTTGCGGAGGTACTTGGGGGAGGCGTAGGGCGGCTCCGTCTCCACGGGCCCCAGGTCCAAGTCCCCATTGTCGGCCATGTTGGGGTCAGTGCCGGCTGCCTTGCCTGAGCGATGGGGGATCTCGGCCGCCGCCTCTTCCCGGATGGGAGCGGCTGGGATCTGGATGCGAGTCCTAATCACAGCCAGCACAGTACTGAAAATACTGTCCGCGGTGGAGAAGTAAGTCTCCCAGAGGAAGCGGCCTTGCCGCCTCATGGCCAGAAGGTCGCTGTCGGAGAGGCTCCGTAGTAGGAAGTGGACCTCGGTCACTCGTGGCTTGGGCACCACCAGGGCGGCCTCGCTCCACTGCAGCACGTCCTGGTAAGGAAGCTGCACGTGCTCCCCAAGCACAACTGGGACAGCACCAACCTCCAGGGCTTCAAAGAGCCGTGTGGCACACCCAGAGGAAATAACCAAGCGAGGGTCCCCGGGAGTGATAATGAGGGCGAAGGTGGAGAGCTTCAGTAATTCTAAGCGGTCTTCCCGCTCCCCACACAGCGCCCACTCAGTAGGCAGACTGGGTTTAGGCTGGTTTTTGCAGGTAAATTCTACCAAGACCTGATCTAGTTTGCTGTCCTGTACTGCCTTGAGGGTGGCAATGATACGATCATCGTAGTCGGCTGGAGGGTCACCCTCCATCTCCTCCTCAAAGGAGCGGGCCTCCTGAAGGCTGGATCTCAGCGACTCAATCTTCTCACCCTGGAAGGTGAAGAGATATTTCCGCTTCACTGGCACCTGTGGTGGGATTTCCATGAAGTTGGGCTCTGACATGGCGTGGACTAGTGGCGATACCACCAAGTCAAAGCCAGGCCGGTATTGGGCAGCATAGAAAGTGGACTGGGCCACCATGGCCCGGCCTGTACTGACATTGTACAGTAAATTCTGGGTGTCCGACTTCCGAGACAGATTGATGATGACGTGGTTGTGTCCGTCTGTCCGCCAGTGTGGTAGGGAGTACAGCTGCTTCTCCAGGTCAGCAGGCCGCAGCACTCCCAGCTCCTGCATTTCCCCCACTAGTATCACATAAAGGCAGGCAATATCTGCATTTTCTGTAACATAAACGTTGGCTCGTGCTGTGGCCTGAAAAGCCTGCTTGACCAAGGGATCCAGGTGGCTGCCAAAGGCAAACTGGTCACTGTCATAAACATAGACTGGGAAACCAGAGGTGAGAGGGCAACGAGAATAATCAAAACAGTTGTGCAGCCGGCAGCTCCGTAGGACCTTTGGGGGAGGGAGGCCGATATCGTCCTTCTCTGGGAGGAGTCGGATGGGCAGAGAGAGTTTGGGCTGATTTTGGGCCATCAGTTCTTTGTAAGAGTGCTCGGTCTGGCTGATGACGTTCTTGAGCTGAAGCAGGTCCTGCTTGGCATTCTCAATGCTCTTCTTACAGGCCTCGATCTTCAGATTCAGCTTGGCGATTTCACTGTTCAGCTCTTGCCGCTTGGCTTCCAGCTGCAAGAGCTCTTCACTTACAGACTCTCGAATGCGGCAGAGATCCAGCACGTGCTTCACCTCGCAGAGCTCATTACCAGCCCGTGGGCCAAAGATCCGCTTGCCTGCCTCATCCGCTTCGTCCAGGGTGGTGAGATAATAGTGGGCGATGAGGGGGAAGAACACGAGGATGATGAAGAGCGTGAAGCTGAGCCACGTGAGCCGAATGCGGTTGGACCACCGCAGCACGCAGGTCTGACCTCCGTTGCCCACGCCCCCATTCCGCAACATGGTGTAGCCCGTCATGAGTTCCTCTGTGGCTCCTGCCCCTGCTGGTCACGTTGGGTCACTCGCCATAACCATGAGTTGCTATCAGACAAGACTCAACCTCCTCTCACTCCCGTGTTTCCGAAAGAGTTAGTGTGCTCCCTGGACAAGGCACCAAATAAAACGGAAATTTCATTTTCCTCAGCTATGATTGAAATGGTCTCTGACCCTACTCCAGCAGATTTTAAGTTCTGGTTGTTGACCAAAGAACATGTCCTTAATCTTTATCAAATAGTAAAAGGTACCACATTGTTGATGAGATGGAAGGGAAGAGGTCCCTGATGGTGGAACCCAGGAAAGATACCCAGGAATCAGATTGACTTTGTCAACTGCCATAGCTCTCGTTCCTTGGTTTTGCTGACCAATACATATGCATAGTTACTACTGACAGTTATAAAGTAGCTGGTTAGAACAGAAACAAATGCCAGCCTCTTAACAGTGTCATTGCCAACAATCAGGCCTGCAAAAGAAAGAGAAGCATGTCAGTCTTGAAGACATTATGTTCAACAAGCCTGCTCTCCCCCTGTAACTTTCTGGAAAATGCTTAAATCTTATAAGATGGAACAATGGTTGGATCATTGGTGTGTGTCTCACATAACACTTTAAGTCCAATGTAGGTTTTGTTTGGTATGGATATTTTACTTGTGGTTAGTAAGAGATGGATAAGGTAAGTGTCCAAAAACAGTTTCAGTGTTTAGACACACACACCTTCTTCCTATTTAATTGGCTATAGAGCAGCATTAGAGCCCTATAAAATGATTACCAGCTACATTCAACAGAGGGTGAAAATGTTCACAATTTGTTATTCTAGACTCAGGCATCATCATTAGACAAAGAGAAACACCCTCCTATCTATGTTCATTCCTGACATGAAAGTTGCCTTTTGAACTACTGGAAAACAAACAAACAAACAAAAAACACCTCTGTGAGAAGCTCCATTTGTTATATTCAGAGTTGAAAAAAGCTGATGAGAACTCTCTTGATCTTTACCCAGCAGTGGGTCCAGTAATTCAGAGATAAAATGTATTTTCCAGTTTGCTTCTCATTTATCTTCTGTTAGCACACATCATGTGCTCCTCCTTAATATAGAAATAGTAACCTGGTCTTTCAGAAAGAATACTATACTTAGAAATGAGGGGCATTATTTCTTATCCTTGGAAGAGATGTGCTGTCAGACCTTACGCCCCAGGTTTCTAATCTCCCAAAATGGAGATAAGTGTACAGAGATAACAACATATATTGTGTTGCTATGAAAATAAAGGACAGAGGATGTGAGGGTACTTCAGGCTAAAAAATCTTGAAACAGCATTCCCAGTCCTATTCTCTTACCAAACTTTACTATCACAGGTTACAAAAGCTTTTCACTTGCTTTCACCTCTAATTCAATACATCTAGAAGTGAACTCATAATGTTCTGTGCCAAAGAATACCCCCAATTTCCTTCATTCATTCCCTCCAAAAAGTATTTACCATACTCTTTCCATGTCTAAGACATGCTAAGTATAACTGTGGGCAAATCTAGGATGTAAAATAATCCTCGATCTCATGGAACTTCCTTTAGCCTAAAAAGATATAAACGAATAGCAAGGATACTACCACAAGGCAGTGTGAAGTAAGTAGTACTTTTTGGATGCTCAGTCACTCTCTCTAGCTTCTACTTTTGTTAAGGATATATAACTATTAAATGTTTGATAGAGTCTTCTCTCCCTTTAAATAAAAATTAAAAGTGATGACAATGTTACTAAAAGGTTTGAATAAGGAGACCACGAGATAAGGACAACAGAAACCAAAAAATAATCAATCATGGAAAAGCGTAAATTTGGATGATCTAAACTTGATAATTAAGAGCTGACCAAATATCCCAAAGTATGTAGGTCAAAGTTTCTAAAGCATTATCCTTTTAATTCAAATGTTAAAATCTCTCTTTTTGGTTTCAAAATAATGTTCTCTGCACTTACGATCAAATCGTAACAAAGACAGAATGGAGTGGAGGAAAAAAAGAAGGCATAATCCAGGCGACTCAGCTGATTCATTCCCTTCTTACCATATGGCTCAGGGTCCTTCCTTTCTCTGACTCATGTAGCGTTACACTTCAGTATACAATTTCTGGAAATAGTGAACTCCGGGGCTTGCTCTCCTGATAGAAAATAGAGAAGTGACATGCTATTAGAAAAATACTCAATACTGAAGATGCTATTAAAGGATTTATTTACTGTCTACTATGAAAAGGTCTCTCTCATGTATATAAGATGAGCATAGAATTTATTGCTCAAATGGAGGCACTGTTTTAAGTGAAAAGGGGTCCTATTAATAAATACACTGGGACAACAAGCATAAATCGGCATTCTCAAAGGCAAACCATCCAGCTATATGGTTACTTATTTATGAGCTCTAAGAGGGAATAAACCAAAATGCTAAAACGTAGAAAAATCCTTACCTTTTAGAAGTATATACTGAGATATTTATAGAGGATTTACCTGGAATTTGCTTAAAAGTAAACAGGATGAGGGTGGTGAGGAGTATTCTGGGATATCAGTGAAACACGATTAGCCATGAGCAAATTGCTGTTGACACTGAATTATGGGGATACATGCATGTCTGCTTTTATATATGTTTAACATTTCTCATATTAAAAACTCAAAACTAAATTATACAGAGTCTAAACAAAATGTTTTTTAAAAGTTATTTGGAGACTGATGATACTTAATCTAATACTGCTAATGCTACCAACCTACAGTGAACAGAACTGGGAACAGAAACAAACGTTCTAATGGAAACCAGTAATTCAACAATGACTCAAAAAAATTTATCCCCATCAAGTTCCATCTCTTTTACTGAAATTGGGCAAAAGTGTCATCAGTGCCCAAAAGCATGAACTTTCTTTCCTAAACAGCTAATTATTGCAAGCACGAAAGAAAAAGAAAATGCTTAGAACCTCTTCTGTCATTCTCTGGAAAATGACAACGAAGGTATTAGGATCTAGAAATAAATGTCACCTGAAACCCTGATAAGGAGAAATCTCATTAATTCTGTCATCGGCCACAGCACTGAATGCCCAACTTGTCAGCCTGCCCCCTACAATGCATTCTATGCACAGCAATCAGCATCATCTTCCTAAAACATGAGTTAGACCAGGGATCTCCTTTCCTTAAAAATTTTCAGTGCTTTCCTGCTACACTGCCAGGCCCTTCATAACTAGCTCCCCGACCACCAAGCTAATCTCATACGACATCACTGCCATACTTGCTCGTTCAGCTTTAGCTACACTGGCTTCCTTTCAATTCTTCAACCAGCCAAGCTCTTAACTGCTTCAGAAGCTTTATACTTGCTGATCTTTTAGTCTCGAATGCTCTTCCCCAGGCTCTTCTCTGGTTGACTCCTTCTCATCCTTCAGATCTTAATTTCTTGATATTCCTGTTTAAGGTAGCCTTTCTTACCCCCTGACACTTTCTGGCACTGATCTACTGATTTCCTTCATAATATCTTTTCATTTATGTATTGTCCCTTTCTGCTTTGCTGGCACCCAGTCGTCCTCCTCCCTCATACAGAAAGTGCTCCCCAAGGCTTCTGACATAATCTGGTACTGAATCCATTCGCTGAAATGGCGGCAACCCCCAAAGTACCCCCAAAATACTAGTAGACCAGTACTTCCAGCTCCCTAAAGGATATCTCCCCTAGGATACACTATGGCCATTACATGGTTCGAAATATTCCCACTTTCCAGTAACTTTCAGTTCTGCCCATGATATTACACTCTTCTAGTCTTACAAACTAGAAACAATGTGATATACAGCAAGGAGTATAGACCTCAAAGCTAGCCAGACCTGGATCAAACCCCAGCTTTGTAAGCTAGTAGATGGTCACTTAACCACTCTAAGCTGCATTTTTTTCTTAAGTAAAAGAGAACACTCATGTTCAGGATTGTTATAAAAATCAGAGATAAAGCAGTGAGTAAAAAATACCCTGTACAGTATCTCGCATATAGTAATCTATTTATTAGCTACAAGTCCTGGAGTTATTTTTAGATCTGCCAAACTGCATCCATTCTTTTTTGTAATAATAATAATTATGGTAATAATATATTTATAATAATAATAATTTACAATAATGTTTGCATTTATCCCTTCCTTTTATACAACTGCCTTCAACCTAGTACTGGACCATAACAAACCATTATGACTAATCTCACATTCCCCATCAGTTTATCTTGTGCATTACTCTAAATCAATCTTTTTTATTTCATCTAATAATGCTTTAGCTTGAATAATTTCAACTGACCTATCTCTGAGTTCACCAAACCATTCTTCTGCTATTTCTAGTTTAAGGTTAATTCCATCCAATAAATTCTTAATTTCAGGTATTATATTTTTCAGTTCAAGAATGTCCATTAAGTTCTTTTTTAGAGATTCCATTTCTCTATTGAAATTCTTCATCTATTAATTTTTTCCATCTTTTCCTCCATTTTCTTTAGCATATTTATGAGAATTAAATTTCTTATCTAATTCCAACATCTGGGGCACCTGTGGATTTTATTCTATTTTTCTCTTGATTGTAGGTCATATTTACCTGTTTCTTTGTAATCTTATGATTTTTTTATTGTGTGCTGGACACTGTTTAGAAGAACTATAAACACTGGAGTAAACAATTTTCCCAAGAGATGGCATACTTTTCTGTCTTTTTTTTTTTTTAAACCCTCTACCAGCCTGGCAGTTATATATTCAATTTATGACTTCAGTTGAAAATTTAACATTATCTCTAATATTTTATCGCTCTTCTTAATAAAAGCTCTTTACCTATGATGACCTCTCTCTTGACTTTTACGTCAATATTGACGGATATTTCGGCTCCATCTTGTTTCTACACTCTTAATGTTAGCCCTTATTATCATTAATGCAATTCATGCTTGTTTAGATTCACCCACATATTTACCAATTTCCTTATTCAGAACTCCATTCCTTTTTGCATTTCATTCCTTCCCTCTGGTTGTTTCCTTTTCCCTGAAGCAGTGCCTCCAGTGAGAGTCTGTTGGTAAACTGTTTTCTTGTGAAAACACTTTATTTCACCCTAAATCCTGAATAATGATCTAGCTGGATATACCATTCTAGGTTAATAATTCTTTTCCACCAACACTGAAGAATCCTCTGGATTCTATTACTGCTGCTGAGATGTGAGATGTCGGTCTAATTGTTGTGCCTGTGGATAACCTGACTTTTCATTCTGGCTATGTTCAAGATCTTTTTGCCTTTGGAATTCTGCATGTGTCTACATGTGGAATCTGGGGGGTGGGGGACGCTCAGCACTCATCAAACTTCCTGGTTCTTAAGATGTGTGTCTCTCATCAAACCAGAAAAGTCTCAGTCATTATCTGTTTGCTTTCTTTGTTTGTTTAGTCTTAGTTTGTTTAGTTTGTTGGTTATCTATTCGTATAGAGCCTGTCGCTCATTCTCTCCTTTTTGAACTCCTATTAGATGACTAGACATATGTCAGACCTCCTCATTTCATACTCCATGTCTTTAAACCTTTCTTCTATATTTTCTCTTTTGTCCTTTGTGCTACCATCTGGAAATTTCCTCAGGTCTATCCAGTTGAGGGCTCAGGAAATGTTTTCAGTAAAGAGCCAGAGAGTAAATATATTAGGTTTTGGGAGTTACATACAGTCTATGTAGAATATTTTCATTTGTCTCTTTTTTTAAACAACCCTTCAAAAACGTAAAAACCATTCTTTCCATGCAGCCTGTAAAAAATAAGCCACAACCAAGATTTACCCCACAAGCCACAGTGTGCCAACTCCTGATCTAACTCATTAATTCTCTACTCTGTGTCAAAGTGGTTGTTTATCCTACCCACTGAGTTTTAATTTCAATGACTATTTTACATTTCCAGAAATTCTACTGACCCCTTTTTAAAATTTTCTCTTATGTTTACGATAGCACCTATTCTTTCTCACCTTTTCTATTCCTTCTCTTCAGGTGTTTAGTTTGTTCTGTCCGCTGATTCTTGCTCATCGAGGAATAGTAGATTGTTTCCTCCCATGCTTTATAATTCTGTATTGAGTTCATTTTTAGTTGTGCTTTATTTCTGGGAAATCTATGTGGTCTGGGTTGAGGATACCTCCCTCCAGAACAGTTTGTGTCTTCCAGATACCTCTGTCATACTATCAGCCTTACATCACTTTTTATGTCAATTCTCAGTCTGGAGATTCTCCCAGATCCCACAAGTACTGTAGATTTGAACACAAAACTCATATGAAGGGAAATCCATGGTCATGAGTTCTCAGTGAATATTCCCTTCCCTAACCAGCTCTGGATCTTGCTAAGAGAGACAGCTCTCTGTGTGTGCTCACAGGTAGATTTTTTTCTAGTCTATCCACTCCTTTAGTGAATGTTCAACCCTTTGAAGATCCATACTCTTATCTGGTATCTCAGTTTAACACTCACAGGCGCAAGGCTCTTTCTCTTATCTCTGTGGAAACTAAAATGCAAGTTACTAAAACTGGCAAACACCCTAAAACCAGAGATCGCCTCCAGTCTTTTGTCTATGCATGAATAAACATGCTTACAAAAATGGGATATATGTTCTTTTTTGTAATCTGATTTTTTCCACTTATAACAAGAACAGTGTAATGCCCCACATCATTAGACGCTATACTACATGATCATCAATAATTGAATACAGCAAGACCATAATTTATTTAACCAGTCCCCTTTTGCTAGACATTTGTTTCCAATTTTTCACTATAATCAAAACTATAACAACTATTTTTGTAGCTATCTTTGCATACATCCACAGTTATTTCCTTAGAAAGAAAATTTTAACATAGGTCAGAGCAAGAATATCTTACCATTTTAAAAATTACCGTCTACGAGAAAGATGACCATTTATCCTCCCACCAACGATACAGAGGGCATCCGTTCGCCAATAATGGTGTGACAGAAATGGTTATTACTCCACGAGAATGTATTTGCTCTCCTACATTTCCCACTCTGCCTTACAGTTTGGCTGCAGCCGTTAAGACTAGTTCTTGCCAAAGGGAATGTCAGTAGAAGTAAGGTATCCTTTCCAGTACAAGGCAGTTAAGAATAGCCATGGATTCTTCTTCCCCCCACCACTTGAGAGACTGAAAGCAAAAAACTCTAAAACTATGAAATGGCAAGATAAAAGCAACACAGACCCCTGAGTCACCGCTGGAGAGGAGCCACAGAAGAGCGTCGTCTGAATTGTGAAGAGTGAGAAATAAACTTTTATGTTAGGCCACTAAGATTTCAGAGTCTGCTGCTGCAGTTAAGCATTAATTAACCTAACTAATCCAACCAAATGCCTTTTTTTTAAAACAGTTTGATAAAATGTCATTCTACTGTTTTAATTTACCCCTTATTATTGGAGGTCGAACAATTTTTGCTCATTGAGTATCTGTACTTCTCTTTTCATGCACTATCACTTCATGTGTTTTGCCAATTTTTCTATCTCTAAATGTTTTATCTTTGTTTTTTTTTTTTTTACATTAGTCTGCTGCCCATAATCACTCTTCTGCTAAACTTCCACGATCCTCTATAATCAAGGATGGCTCTACCTACATGCCCTACTTCAACTATTCCACGTACGTCCAGTGAATCTTTCAAGCTCAACCCTACACAAAGAACGAGCTGGCTCAAGTTGTGCTCTTTCTCCAACCTTCTCCATCTCACTTGCCCAACAGACTCACTGGACACTTGGAACAGCATTCTTCCTCTTTTCCACCTAACCCACTTATTCTCTGGGGCCATTTTAGAGTCCCACCTCTTCCATATAGTTTTCTCTAACTACACTTCATTTCTGAACTCTCTAAATTCCCACTGTATTCAGTATTAGAGGATTCAGAATTTGATCAACTGTTCATTAGTTTCATTTAAGCAATTTGTTTCTCTCCAGCTGGACTTAAAAACTCTTTGTAGAATGAAACTATTTTTTTGACCTCTTCTGAAATCCCTCTGCAAAATATCACATAGTTCTGGGTTCCAGGTCACTGCTCAATAAATAACAATACTAGATGAAAGTCTTAGTTTACATTTTCATTTTCAATCAAGTTTGAGATTTAGAGCCTATATAGTCTTGGTTCAAGGAAAATGAAACACTGAAAAATAAAGAGAGAGAATTTCACAGCTAGGAGGAGGCTAGAAGGCCATCTGGACTTGCAATTAGACTCTCTAGCTCAGGACTCAACTTTGAGAATTTAAGAATGTTACACAATTTCCTCCTTAAAGTGATATTGAAAAATCCCTACTTACCTCCAGGGTTATTGTGAGGATTAAATAAAATACGATAGATTAAATTTTAAAAAATCTATGGGACACAGCTAAAGCTGTGCTGAGAGGAACATTTACGCATGAAATGCTTACATTAGAAAAGAGGGAACATCTCAAATCAATAACCTAAGCTCCTACGTCAAGAACCTAGAAAAAGAACAAACCCAAAGTAAGCAGAAGGAAAGAAAGAATAAAGAGCAGAAATCAATGAAATAAAAAACATAAAAACAAAAGAGAAAAATCAGTAAAACCAAGAGGTTTGTCAATAATTTTGACAAACCTGCTCAAGACTGACAAAGAGATACAAATTACCAACATGGGGAATGAAAGAGGGGATATCACTACAGTTCCTGCAGGCATCAAACAGATAACAAAGGAAGTATAAACAACTTAACACACATAAATTGGACAACTCAGATGAAATGAACCAATGCCTCAAAAAACACAAACACCACAACTCACCCAACAGGAAATAGATAATTGGTCCTATAACTATTAAATAAATCGACTTTGTAATTTTAAAACTCCCCAAAAAGAAATGTCCAGCCCCAAAGGCTTTCACTGGAGAATTCTACTACATGTTTAAAGTATAAATACCTATTCTACATGGTCTCTTCCAGTGGGGGCAGGGGGGAGATTCCCGGTCCTTTTACCAACCCTGATACCCAAACCAAAGAGAGCACCAAAAACGAAAACTACAGATAAATCTCTCTCGTGAATATAGACAAAAAACACTGAACAAATATTAGTGAACAGAATTCAGTAATATATAAAAAGAATTAAATTATATTGCACTTAAGTAGGGAAGTGTTATTTTATATAGTTAATCTTATCCAGAAGCATGAACATTCATTCTCTCCATTTATTCATACCTTTATTTCTATCAAATAGTTCTGTCATCCTCATCCCTGCCCCAATGTCTCATATTAAGTTAGTTTGTATTTTATATAATTTACTCATCCGTTCTCCTGGTTCTCCACCGCAACAGCTCATTCTCTGGTTCCTTTTGCCACTCCTTAAATACATTCCTCAGGGGTTTGTCCCTTGTCCTCTTCTCTCTTTATCTTCATTTACTGGAGCTTGCCAATACCTTCAATTAGCACCCCCTGATTGGATGATTCTCAAATTTACCTCTCTAACCTTGATCTCCCTTCTGATATCTCTTTTCCAATGGTCAGCAACACAGACATCTACACCTCAATGTTCCAATGGCAGCAAGGGTACACCTCCTCTGAGTATAAGGAGGTTATGTTAGTTAAGTGTCTTCTCCCAACAAAGAGGGAAAAAAAATTCAAAATACTTGTGCACAGAGATTTATCATTCAAATCACGGCTGATGCCCTACTTTTTACTCTTTCCCTAATCAAAATTTTCTTGCTGATAAATGGAAAGTAGAATTCTTCATATGTTAGCCACTCACTTGAGGGCTTGAAACCAGCTATGTTCCTGGAAAGCTGAAATGGTAAGTAATTCAAGTCAAAAATCCAGAAGATAAGCTGAGAAGTCATCTGGGGCTTAAGAGTTCTCATTCGGAGTTCTGCATATGCTTGTCTTGCCCCTTCATCTCCTCCCTCCTACGCCTCAACACACCCGTGCCCTCTACCATCTCTACCATCGCCTCCTCTTTGAACGCCTTCTCTGCTAACATTCCTTATCTCCACAGCGAACTCTTCCGTCATCCGTGGGAACATTACCAGCAATGAGGACCTTGCTTTCAAGAGTCTGTTGATATAATAACCATCCTACTGACTCGACTTTTCTTCTTGTAAAACTAAAACACTCTGATATTGAAACTTCCTATCGTGGATTTGGCATATCACTGTTTATTTAGGTCTTCTTTAATGCCTTTCAACAAAGTTGTATAATCTTCCTCATTAAAAAATAAATAAATAAACTGAACTAAAGTAAAACACTCAATGGAAGAGAGAAAGAAAACAGAAGGGAGGAAAGAAGGGAATAAATAGCTGGTTCCACTTGGGCTGCTGTTACGCATTACATCTGAAACGTATGAAGGGAGAATGGAGCAAGAAGCAGAGAAGCTAGACACCTTCCAGATGTTCCCAAATGAAACCTTCAACTGACTTTAACATATTAAATAACTATAGTAACAGCTAACATCTATTGAATGTTTACTGTGTGCCAGGTTAGACCTACTGTATTCCTTCACACACTTAATCTTCACAAGAATCCTATGAAGTAGGTTTTACTAGTATTCCCACTGTATTTATACACGAGGAAACCAAAGCACAGAGCTTAGGTAACTTGCCCAGGGGCATCCATATTGAGTAAAACTTGGATTCAACTCAGTTACTCTAAGGCCCACACTCTCTATGTCTTAACCATTATGATAAACTGCCTGTGATGTTAACTCAGGGAACACAGAGCATAGGCACATCATGCATAAATTAATTTTAAATTATCCATATTACTACAGCTGTACTGTAACCACAGATAATGAGTTATAATTAAAACACATGGTAATACTATTCCAAACCTAAAGTCAACCTTATATTCATATTTGTTTATCTGCTAAACAAAACAAGAAAACTATATACTCAGAATGAATGACCTACCTGTGCATCTGTGCAGGTAGTACTACATGAGCCCATCAAGAAGGTAGAATCCTATTACAACCCAGGAGCAGGTTCTACAGAACCGTTTGTACATTGCTGCTATTACTGCCATTGCCACAAGCCTTTCAAACTAGATAAAGATAGTTCTGTACAGAAAACCATTTCAATAAGGTTGTTGAAAGCAATATTTCAGAGATTTTTAAATACTATAACAACCCCAAAGAACATGATTTCCTGCTAAGCACAGGCATGACAGTCTGTTACCTAGTACCTAGTTCAAAAATCAGGATGTTAATAAGCTAAACAAATTAAACAAACTAAAATAAATTTCCCAATACTAGCACTACTATTAAGACTCTGACTTCTCTCTTTTATGGTTCAAAATAACAAAAGGCACTTTCCAGGGAAGCTAACTGTTGTTAAAAAGTCACTTGTAAAAACTGAATGTAGGCAATTCACAAGTTGCAGGAGAGCGAGGTCATGTGTTTTTCACAATACAACCACCACAGTTTATTTACTGGATAAATTTAACCTGGGTGTAAAACAAAGGAAATAAAAAGTTGTCAGCAATTCAAAACCAAAATCAGGTGAGAAAAACTGGTTGTGCATTGACATACTTACTGAGTTACCAGTCAAGATTATGATACAATCACAAAGAACCACAGAGTTGAGCCACCCTTATTACAGGGCTTTGAAAAAAAGGAAAAAATATTGTTTGGTCTCAAGAACAGATTGTTCCACAGATGCCCCTAGCAGACACAAAAGGAGCTCACCAATAAGTAATAAGCGTTCCTTCCGCTGCTCAACTGTGTATAGGTATTAACAAGCAAACTAACATTCTTGATTAACCCAGGTCACAATATTGCTGCATTTAGTCAGCAATAAACCTGAACCCAGAAGTCTCAACTCCCAGGATAAGTCCTCAATTGGAAAATTATGCCAATTCCTGTATCTGTTTCCCTTCCCACCAGTTTGATAACATCCCACAATCAAAATCACATTGTCTCATAAGTCAGTTTTTAACTAGGGTTACAAATCAGATGCACAACTCAGCTAGGAATGTTTTCACATGATAAACCCAGGCCCACCAAACATTAACTGAATCAGAATTCCCAAGCATGGGCCCAAGCTCCCGCAGTTTGACAAAGCTCCCAAGTGATTTTAATGCAGAACACACTACTCAATAAACTCAAAAGTATTGGTCTAACAAAGAACTGATGACAATCCTCATTCAGATTGATGACATCTGAATCAATGTAATTATAGACAACTAAGGAAGTCAAAGAGCAATATACCTTATTCATGCAGGAAGTCTACAGACTACATCATAGACTTTTGGAAGAGGTGGGGGTAGACTTTTGGAAGAGGTGGGGGTAGACCTTTCACTTGTTATAACTATATATATATTTACAATGCACTCTAGATAACACACTTTACATATACTTTCTCATTTCATCCTCATATCAACCATCTTGGGGTTAGGCTTGTTTTTTCTACTTTGCAGAAAAATAAGTGTGAATCCCAAGGTTAGGTAACCTACTTAAGGCCATATAGCAAGAAGGTGAGGAGCCCAGATACAAATCCAGGTGTCCGACCTGCACCCTGCTACCCACGTGTTTACTATTTGTTTACTTAAAAGACTCATTTTGGCTTTATTTACAATAAGCATGTATTGCTTTCATAATTAAGAAAAATATTATCTTGCTGCAGTCACTTCAAAGTACACCACATTAGATTTTTCCATAAATAACGTGACAATCAGCTTTTTAGAAAAAAATAAAGTTGAATTCCTGAATGACAAACCAAATCCCAAAATAAGTCCCAGATGGATTCAAGAGGTAATTATAATAAATGAAACCACAAAAAGAACAAAAGGAAAACATAAATGTAATTTCACCACAAGATAAGTACAGCCACTTTTACAGGAATCTAAGCAAAAGTGGAATCCATAAAAGTTCAACAAATCTGACTATGTAAGAATCAAAGGCTTCTACATTTTTTTTTTTCAGTTGAGATTCAGTGAAAAGATTAGTGGAAGCATTTACAACACAGCATTACTTTCACAGAAGTAAAAGCAATACAATAGTGGTCAAAGGAAATAAGCAGGAAGCTACACAAAAAGGTGTCCAAATGCTAAACATTTTTAAATGTTTAATCATCCCAGCAATCAAAGAAGTGTACATTTAAAACAAGACACAGTGACATTTTCCACCTATAAACCAGCAAAGAATAGTAAAATTACAGTATCTGGTACTGACGAGGGTACATTCCCATACTCTGGTGCTGCGAAGGAGAACCCACACTCCTTTCTGGAGCACAATTTGGCCTTAAGCAATAAAAGCCCTGAAATGGTGCCTTCACTTTGACCCTACAATTCCACTTCCAGAAATTATTCTTAAGAAAGAATCATGAATGAGAAAAAAGATTTAATATCAAGAATGTCCACATTACAAAGTAAACCATTTAGTATAATAAAGTACAGTACATCTCTGTACTCCGCTGGCAGCTACAGTGACAGGTACTCTTACGCTGTATTCGTAGGAACGTAAACTTGCCATCTGTAACAAGTCTTTAAAATATTCATATCTTCGACTCAGCAATTTCACTTTCTAGGAATGCATTCTATGTGAACAAAGATTTGTATTATTGATATAAAAATGTAATCACCAAGCATTCTTTATAATAGCAAAAAAAATTATAAATTAAATGTCCAAGATTAGGAGGAAGGTTAAATATTAAGTATGATAAATCCATGTCATTAATATGATTATCACTCTGTCATTAATATGTTATCTGTCAATAAGCTTTTCAATCGTTTTAAATCAAATGGGAAAATGTTCACAATATGTGAAAAATACAGATTCCACTGTATGGAAGGAGGAGGTGTAAAAACAGGGTTTTTTGTGTTTTTTTTAAAACAGGTTTTTTTAAATAAGATCTTCAGATAGATTTTGCTGAAGAATCCTTCTGGAACAGTCAACTTGATGCGCAAGTGCCTAGAGCATAAACTAATTTCTCTAAGGGTTTCCATGCCTCAAGAAAATAAGATTTTCACCTTATGCTATGGAGGTATACAATTGATATCATTAGTGTAGACTCTAGTCTCCCTAAATGAGATAGAAAACTCAAGTAGAAGTTTGCTAAGCAATACGTGAATCAGCTTTATGACTCAGGCATCCAACTTCAACCTGCATGGGTGAATTCAACTTGAGACTCCGATTCTGTCATCCCTTTACCACTACTACCATCTTTCTGATTCATCAGGCCCCCTAACTTCATAATTCCTGTCTTTCTTGACTCATATGTTCCTTATCCTTTTTCAACTCATAAACTAAAGGGGTAGACTATATGACCTCAAAGATCCTTTGAGATTCTAGGACCCTGCTGACTTACAACTGCCTTGCACACAAAAAGCACATACATACTGTTTACTGGTGGCGGGGAGGGAAATATTACGAACAAATAAACTCAAGGCTATCCCCAAGACCTCCTTTTGTTTCACCTCCAAAATTTCAAGCATAATGCTTTCTTTTAAGGCCCCCCTTAATTTTCCACTGAATCCGATAATAATAATTTGGAGTCTTCACCAACTATCTTCTCCATTTTAAGCCACAATGCCTTTATACTTTACAGATCCACTTCAGAAATAAAGGAAGTCAGGCTGGGAAGAGTAAGTCAAGGTTGGAAAAAACCCAGGATACAAAAAGATTTTATCAGTCTGTAATATCTAAGCAGATAACATTTAAAAGAGATAAAGGCAGGGCTTCCCTGGTGGCGCAGTGGTTGAGAGTCCTGTACCCCGATGCAGGGGACACGGGTTTGTGCCCCAGTCTGGGAAGATCCCACATGCCGTGGAGCGGCTGGGCCCGTGAGCCATGGCCGCTAAGCCCGCGCATCCGGAGCCTGTGCTCCGCAACGGGAGAGGCCCCAACGGTGAGAGGCCCATGTACCGCAAAAAAAAAAAAAAAAAAAAAAGATAAAGGCAGAGTTCAGGCACTTAGATCCCAAAACTACAAGGAAATGATTTAGCTTAATAACAGAGCGCGCGCACACACACACACACACACACACACACACACACACACACACAGAGTTATGATTTTAGTTGACTATAATTTCAGTGAATCAAGAATATATGACTATCACCTGTTTTTCCTGTTTTTTTGTTTTGTTTTGTTTTGTTTTTTGGTATGCGGGCCTCTCACTGTTGTGGCCTCTCCCCTTGCGGAGCACAGGCTCCAGACGCGCAGGCTCAGCGGCCATGGCTCACGGGCCCAGCTGCTCGGCGGCATGCGGGATCCTCCCGGACCAGGACACGAACCCGTGTCCCCTGCATTGGCAGGCGGACTCTCAACCACTGCGCCACCAGGAAAGCCCCCCCTGGTTTTTTTTTTTAAACAAAATATAGTGTCAAAAACAAAAGAGTAAAAGTTACCCCACTCTGCACTCTGACACTGTATACTGAATACTGTACACTGTGCTGACCGCCACACTTTAAGAGGAACATTAACAAAGTGAATGCAGGGCAGAGGACTAAGAAATTGGTGAGGGGATTTGAAACTGTCAAATAAGAAACAGCTGAAGGAAATGGGGATCGACAGCCTGTGGAGTAGAAGATCTAGGAAAAGGATGGTAATCTCAATGACCACAGAGGCCCTGAGAGTGAACTAGATGAACCAAGGCGGCCGGCAGAGACCTTAGCAAAATGGAGAGCATATTTAGCATCTAAGGGAGATTACTACCATCAGAAATGTGAGCTCTACAGCACCAATGCCTATAATTTTTTCTTAAGAAAAGCCAGGAAAATAGATTTTTATGTGAAATCCCTGCATTTCTGAAAGTTGGCTCCCAATGTAAGTCTTTGTGTAAGCTGGGTGGCCAAATGGTATGTGCACAGGCCTCACTTGATCCATGCACACTAATCTGCAACTCGTGTCTTGGGAAACATGATGGCTGTCTTCCAACATCTGCAGAACTGTCAGAGGGAAAAGGAATAGACTTGTTCTACACAGCCCTAAAAGGTGACACTCACAGAAAGGCAAACTGCAGCTCAATAAGGAAAAGCATCCTAAAAACTAGTCTGCAAATTAGAATGGGCTGCCCAGAAAGGTTCACATCACTGTATTCAAAGAGGGACAGGTCAGTAAATGTTATTAGCCAATTCAAGAATGCTGCCTCTTACTACATCTGGTCAAATAACTAAACCTCCCAAGCCTCAGTTTTCTTTCCTACCTTCCTCCCCCTCAAAAAAAGGAATACTGTAACATTTAGCCTCTTATCTCTCAGAGTTACTATAAAGATCAAAATCTATGTGAGAAAAAAAATATATGAAAGTATATGATCGCCAAGAACTATAGTAATTTAAGACATTATTGTAACCTACCATCATAATGTATTTATGCATGTCTTATCTCTCTTACTATACAGGCTAAGGGCACATTCCAAATCTAATTCATTTTTTTAAATTCCTCAGAGTACCAAATGTTTGTTGAAAAAAGGTTTAAAAGGAAGTTGGAGGAGACAGTTAAAATGATGACAATATAAGAGGATAAGATAAACAGCCAAAAAAGCAAACATCCAGGGGGTTAATCATTAATAACACTGATCAGCCTAAAAGGTATTGGGCACAGTCAAACGGAGAAATACAGAAAAGTAGCAACATGTGTGTGAAGGCGCGATACTTTAAGGCAGGCATTGGCAAACTACAGCCAGCTGCCTGTTTTGTAAATAGTTACATTAGAACACAGCCTTGCTCATTCAGTTATGGATTGCACGTGTGTATTATTGTATGTACATACTGTATATATGTACTATATATCAATATATGTTGTTTTCAGTCTACAGCAGCAGAGCTGAATAGTTGCAAAGCCTAAAATACTCATTATTTGGCTGTTAACAGAAAAAATTTGCCTACTTTTCTATAAAAGTACTCCCAGGTTACAAACCACAGAATGCTGAGACATAGTTCATCTTCCCTATGGCTCCATCCCTGCGATTTTAATGGGTCATTTTGGTACACATAAGCAAAATCCTACACTAAACATCATGACCTAAGAGCAGAGGAGGTAAATATGTCACTGAATGGGGTCTTCATATTCCTCTTATATACCCAAGATTATAAAATTTTTAATGCTGCTTCTTTTCCACCTAGTAATATCACCAAAGAGATCTGAAAAACTCCAGGTGTACAAGGAGTGTGGAACTGGTTCAAGCAGGAAAAGATCATGCTTAGAGGTGAGCCTCCCCATCTCTCTTGAGTTCTCGAACTCCGTCTGCTTGAGCTCCACTATTTCAAGGAACCTACAAATAGATGAAAAATCCTTTCTTTCCTCTTAGTTACCCTATCATTACCAGTTCTCAAAAGGAACAGCTGCCGACAATTAAGAGAAAAAAACAAAATGAAGATAAATATGTTAACAGAAGTTTCCCGAGCTAAACTTAATATCCAGCAGAAACTAGTGCACAGTTTTACGACTTTATGAAAGGTTCATATTCCTTGCCTCACTCTGAAGTAATTATATGCAAAGACATTCAAGCCTCTACCAACAGCAGATCAGGAGGGATCTTCATTTTTCTCCTAATACCTCAATCTCCTGCTTCAGGCAGTATCTCCAACCCTCCTCCACCGGACCATCTACCAGTCTTGGCTCAGTTAGGGACGCCCACACACACACAGCCCACCACAGCCAAGGCCTCACTCCTGTACCGCCCTTCAGTGAGTTTTCAATCAACAGCTAGCCTAAAGCCCTGAGGGAAAGGGCAGGCCCTTATCTAATCCCCATACATTCTTCTGATGGTGTCAAGCTATCCTTTGAATCTCCCCCCTTCACCCCCTGGAAGTCTACTTCTCAGGCTTAACTTTACCCCTGACTCATTTCTCTCAAACCTGTTTGCTTAAATTCTTTGTATTCACAGGTTAAAACTCTGAGGCCTAATCATAAAAAGATTCCAACTACACACGCTAAGCAGGTTTTCTTCGCCTTAGTAAAGTGAGGCGTGGGGACCTGAAGACGCAAGCTCGGCAATCGTTTGTCCAGTAGGTATGCCCCCCGGAGAGCAGTGGCCATCTCTTCAAGAATTAAATAAACCATGTTTCAAGTATTCTGAAGATACACGATTTGAATCCTCTTCCGGAAAGCACTGAGGCCAGTTTCCCTCATATCAATATTTATGAGTACTAACGACTCCTCACAAGCAGAAGATCAGGAAATTCCCACAGGAAAAGGCATTTTTAACACACCAAGTATGAGTTTAACAACATGGGTCTTCTTTCACCCTGAAATATTTAAAAGTCCCCCTGGTAAAAGTTGGTGAGAACGCTGAGCTCCACTCAAGACTATCAGGACCACCCAGGTTACGATCCCAGGCACTCAGTACAGTTAGAATAACTGAACCAGAGTGCGAGACACTGGCTGAGCAAAACGGGGGTAAAGGCCGTCTTCGTGACTACAATGCACAGATCTTTTTAAAAACGTAAGAAAACATGGGGAGCCCAGCCTTCAAAAATGAAGCTACCTAAATTGGAGAAAGAAAGCGAGGAGAAGAAATATAAAGAGACCTCTTAGATAAACCACATATGGGGAAAAAAACGACACGTGCTCTGCCTCTCCTCCTCCAAAGGAGTGGAACCGAGAGGACTTGATGAAGCCCCTTAGAATTTCTGAAAAGAGAAGGGAGGAATCCATCAAATTCAAATCTTTTGAGAGCCACAAAAAGTTAAAAAGGTTCTGAACCACTGGCTCAACGTGGAGAAGAGAAACAGTCTCTCTGCAGTCTGGCAGCCCTGCCCGGTCTCCATAGGGTTCCGGATTCGCAATGAACCATGCCGGGTAATCCGAATAACTCGGCTAAGATTTCAGTCGTGTAGACGCGCACTCCGCAGCCCCTCTCCTGCCCAAGCAGCTTTGGGCCCACCGCTTCAGATCCTGGGCCCCAGAAGCACAGAACAGCAGCACCTGGACCCTTGGGCAGGAAGTGGCTATTCTGACTGTGGGCTCCTCATAAAAGGAGGTGAGCCTGGTGAAAAGAGCCAGAGGAAGAGCAGCTGCTGGCGGCTGTGTCTGAATGCAGCAGAAAGCAGAACTGGGAGTGTGTGCACGCAGAAAAGGGGAGGGGGGGCAGTCCGGGAGGCCCCTTCGTGGACCGAAGATGCTCTGCACAAACAGCTGGACAAACACAGGAGGGGAAAGGAGGGGAGAGGGCTGCACAGCTGAGGCCGAGCCTTTAGAAAAAGGGGTAGAGGTGGGTGCGAGGTAACTGGGACTATAGGGGGCGTCTGGGGGTGGGGTGGTCGCGTTTAGACCCCCCCAAACCCCCGAGGGGGCCCGTTACCCACCCCCCTCGCTGGTGGCTAAGGCTCTGGAAGTCCTCTCCCGAGACGTCTGAGAAGGCCTACTCCGAGGCTGCACGCCCCCGCCGCACCGGGCAGCAGCCTTTCGCCGGCTCCCGCGGCCCCAAAGCGGCCGGCCCCGGACGCGGCCGGTCCCGGGATCCCTACCACGAGCCCCTTCCGGGCTGCTCCGGGCTCCCGCCGCCGCCAGGAGTCCTACCGGCTTCCAGTTCAGGGACGAGCCGCCACCGCCGCCTGCGCGAGACTCGGGCTCCCAACAGCCGCTCTCGCCGCCTGCAGCCCGCCTTCCAGGCCGCGCCGGATCCTCAGCTCCCCCTGCAGGCTGGCAGCCATTTCCGACCAGCGCCGGCGGAACTTGCCGAAGTGCGCCGCGCCGGAAATGGCCGAACCCGGGCGCTCGCGAGCTGGGGGGATGGGGTGGGGGCGGGGCGCGTGGGGGGCGGGGAGTTGGCGGTGGGCGGGGGCAAAGGGGCGTGGCTGGGGCAAAGGGGCGGGGCGGGGCGTCCGCAACTTTGCCGACCGCGCCCGAAGGGCCGCCAAGGCCTTGGGCACCGCGAGCGGCCGCGCCGGGGATTGTGGGAGACGCCCGCGTGGAGGAAGCCCGTGCCCGCCCCTCTGGGCCCTCAGACCCGCGTCCTATCAATGCTCCTAACTCTTTCCGAAAAACCTCTCCGGGGCTTGCGAAGAGAATGCTCCCGCCGGTTCTGGATCGCGTTCTGACTCCAGAACCTCAGACGCTTGGAGCGGCCCGGTGAACTTTAGGTCTAAAAATAAAGCCATCCCCACAGAAAAGGGCTTCCTCAGTGAGCTTACCGGTCTCCGGCAATGGTCTGGAGTTGTGAAACACTCTGATTATTTAACAACAAAGAAAAGGCCGGACGGCGTGATGCCTAGGAAAAAAAATCCCGGGGGTTTGCAAAAACAATGGTTTAGTCCAGTCGTGTTGGCGTGGTCAACCAAAACTGGGAGGAAAAGGCGATGCAGTTTGAAATACTTAAGAGCCAACCCCTGTGAGCGGAAAAGCGCACATATTCCTACTGCCCTAAGAGACGCGTCGCTGTCAACTTCCACACTTGCAAAGTCAGGACAAAACTTTTTGTTTAACTGAAATGATGGGAGTGGGTTGAGGAACTCCACCAATCCTGGAAGACACACCTGATTATTAATGTTCACTCAGGAATGCGTTTAAGCCATTATTTAAAATCCGTAAATGCAATATGATGTAAGATCAAATTTGCTTCAACTTTTTTTAAACATGCTTTTAATTTCCAAAGGGCGGGGCTTCTACTCCAGGGTTTTCCAACCAGGGAACCCGACACACACCAGGACACGAAGAAGCTGGGGAGGCAAGGCAGGGGCGAGCTGGGATCTCCGTACTTGGGTGGTCTGTATGTTAGACAAACTGCACGCCCTGAGACCCCTCCACAGCTGCCCTGTCTCATCCACACACCTTTCCTGGTGGAGCCCAGAGGCTGACATGGGACAGTTTGGGCTAAGGTTTCCATTTGCAAAACAAAACTTTTAAAAACCTAGCAACCTGTTCTCCAGAGAACACTCTTCATCTCCCCAAACCCATCCACCCCTCCTTTTGCTGATCCCCCTTTTCTTCTCTCTTTCCTGACATCTCCTTACTCTTCCCTCTCACCGCACTCTTACCTCTCCTTTTCCCTTTATTACTAAGGACAAACTTAAACCTTCAAAGTCGAACCACTGTCATATATGTACAAAAACAACCCCTTTCTGGGCTTCCCTGCTGGTGCAGTAGTTAGGAATTTGCCTGCCAATGCAGGGGACACGGGTTCGAGCCCTGGTCCAGGAAGATCCCACATGCTGCTGAGCAACTAAGCCCGTGTGCCACAAGTACTGAGCCTGCGCTCCAAAGCCCATGAGCCACAACTACTGAGCCCATGTGCCACAACTACTGAAGCCTGTGCACCTAGAACCTGTGCTCCACAGCAGAAGCCTGCACACCACAACGAAGAGCAGCCCCCGCTCACAACTAGAGAAAGCCCGCGTGCAGCAACGAAGACCCAACGCAGACAAAAATAAATAAAATAAATTTATCACACACAAAAAAATTCCTTTCTAACTTTTACCAATTTTGTTGAGAAAAGTTGGAGGCAGGGAAGCAAAAATCAAAATGCTTTAAAAATCAAAAGAAATGAAATGAAATGAAAATGGGGAAAACTGTTCTGTTGCCCAAATATCAAGAATAGCCTGGGCTTCCCTGGTGGTGCAGTGGTTGAGAGTCCGCCTGCCGATGCAGGGGACACAGGTTTGTGCCCCCGTCCCCCGGTCCGGGAAGATCCCACGTGCCGCGGAGCGGCTGGGCCCGTGAGCCATGGCCACTGAGCCTGCGCGTCTGGAGCCTGTGCTCCGCAATGGGAAAGGCCACAACAGTGAGGCCCGCATACCGCAAAAAAAAAAAAAAAAAAAAAATAGCCTAAAGTTGTTCTTTTTTTTTTTTCTTCACACTTCATCTTCTTGGCTCTCCTCCAGAGGTCTGTGGCAGCAGGCAGAAGTCTGGCAGTGTGGGAGGAGACGCAACAGAAGCCCAGAAGCCAGGGCTGGTTCATCACCAAGCACTGGTTCATCTCCACGCGGACAAAAGAGGGCCTGCAGATAAGCTGCTTCCTGGCGGACTCATCCTAAATGTCTTCTTCTACATCTGAGGGACTTAACATTGCTGCCCCTAACGCCGACTTATTTGATTCCAACAAAAGTTCAAGATTTAGGGTGAAAAAGGATACCCAACCAAAATTTGGTCAAACCTTGACATCCCTAGAGCCCTGGGTGCTGCTGAGCACCTGCCTCCTTTGGATCTTGTGAGCCTCTCTTCTCCCACAGTTCATCTCTCTAGCTATGATGTGGGCCACTTTCTTTTCCTCTCCACGTTCTCTTCCTAGTATCATCTAAACCTCGAAGCAGATCCCTCACTGCATCGCCCCAGTCCCTATTTTCCAGCTGCACTGGAGACATCACCATCATCATCCTATGAATACCTATTTTATGAATCCTAAGCTAAACCCTTCGTTGGCATTGTCTCAGTTAAATCCTTGCAGGGTGATATCAGCTTACTGATAGGGAACTGACATGTCAAGAGGCTAAATAAATAAGGTGCCCAAGGTCACAGAGTGAAGTGCAAAGTACAGATGGAACTCCAAGTCTCCCCAACTTCAAAGTCAATATTCTTGACCAGAACAATCTGGTTGTCTTACCAGGACCTTAAGCTTAATGTATCCCACACTGAACTCATCTTTATCCCTTCCCCCTATGCTCTCCTCAAATGCCCTTATTTATAATAGTGTGACCATTATCTTTCCTAACATAGAAACTCAAAACCCGGCATCATTTTTTTTTTGGCTACGCCATGCAGCTTGCAGGATCTTAGTTCCCTCGGCAGTGAAAACACCGACTCCTTACCACTGGACCAACAGGGAATTCCCCTGGTGTCATCTTTGACATCTCTCTTTACCTGCACGTTAAATCAATTTTCAAGACTTAAAGCCTTGACGTGCAGGATCTCTACAATCTGTCCTCTGCAGTCTCACACCTAGTTCCTGGCTTCAAGTCCTCTCCTGGGCTGTTGCCTTACTATTTTAAGTTCTGGCTCAGGAAATACAATCACATTCACAGGGGCTCTCCTCAAGAAAGAAAGCCAAGACAACAGGACATACAATGAAGCTCATCTTCGCTGATATGACACCTCTCAATGTTATGACCTTTTACAACATATTGTAGGCTTCTAATAGCAGGAGCCTATGGGTCTTCTCTCTAAAGCATGGTCATAGGGACTCAGCAGTGCCCAGTCTCTTTATTTTTGGTTCCAAATTTTAAATTCCCAGAAAAGAGATATGACTGGCCTGGCTTGGGTCCCTTTTCCACCCCTCGATCCATCAGCCTTGGTTGAGCAGCCGGTGAACCTTGTCTAAATATAGCAGTTGGAGCCTCTCCTATAAATAGGGCTTGTTGGGCTTCCCTGGTGGCACAGTGGTTGAGAGTCCGCCTGCCGATGCAGGGGACACGGGTTCGTGCCCTGGTCCAGGAGGATCCCACGTGCCGCAGAGTGGCTGGGCCCGTGAGCCATGGTCGCTGGGCCTGCACGTCCGGAGCCTGTGCTCCGCAACGGGAGAGGCCACAGCAGTGAGAGACCCGCGTACCGCAAAAAAAAAAAAAAAAAACAGGGCTTGTTCCCAGAAAAGGAGGCATACACCATTCATTCATTCGTTCATTCATTCATTCATTCATTCCATCAATAAGTAGCTGAGCACCTACCAAAATATATGCAAGGTTCCTTCATATATGCAAAATGTCTAGAACATGACCCTGCCCTCATGCCATGAAAGTCACAACATAAAAAGAAATCAGACTTCCCTGGTGGTGCAGTGGTTAAGAATCCGCCTGCCAATGCAGGGGACATGGGTTCAAGCCCTGGTCTGTGAAGATCCCACATGCCATGGAGCAACTAAGCCTGTGCACCTCAACTACTGAGCCTGCACTCTAGAGCCCACAAGCCACAACTACTGAGCCCGCGTACCACAACTACTGAAGCCCGCATGCCTAGAGCCCATGCTCCACAACAAAGAGAAACCACCGCATCGAGAAGCCCACGCCCTGCAACGAACAGTAAACTAGACCCCGCTCGCCGCAACTAGAGAAAGCTCGCGCACAGCAACAAAGACCCAACACAGCCAAAAATAAACTAATTATTTTTTTTAAAAAATAAGAAATCACTAGATAAAATCATAACAATATTCACCCTTAAGAGACCATCAATACAATTATATGTAATGGAATATAATTCACCACACAGTATATAAGCCTCTGGTGGTAAAAGTAATCAGTACTAACACGTACATGTTCAACAAAACCAGTCCATGGCAGCACCACTAGAAACAGACAGAAACAGAATAAAAACTACCCAAATGTCCATCAGCGGTAGACTAGATAAAGTATAGTGTATTCACACAGTGGAATACTTTACAGCAATGAGAATGAATGCTTTGCAAATATACACAACAAAGTTGATGAATGTCTCAATGTTTAGCAAAAAAAAGACAGACATGAAAAAGTATATAGGGTATGATTCCACTCATAGAAAATATGAAAACAGGCAAAACTAATCTACTCTTAGGAAGTAGTTACTAGAGGGGAACAAAAGGGGCTGCGTGGGCACTGGTCCTGCTGTTTCTTGAGCTGGGTGCAGTTACACAGGTGCGTTCAGTTTGTCCCAATCCATCAGGCTGTACACTTTTCATATGTGTCCTTTTCTATATGTATGGTATCCTTCAATTTAAAAAGTTTTTAAAATTAAGTAATTAATGGTTAAGGCAAGGAGCCTTTAATCACCCTTGAACACTGTTGCTATGTTTATCCTAGAGATGCCAATTACTGCTGGCCCCGTCCGCCACCTTCTTAGAGACCCTAAACCCATCAGCCTTTGGAAAGAGCCGCCACTCCTACTGCACGGCCTCCTCCCCTCCAGCCCCAGCTGACTGGACTTGCTCTCACCTGGACACTTGGGAGCCGGACACTTTGAAGCTGAGTCAGGTGATAGAGAGTGCTTCATCTAAGAAATTGCACAGATTTGAGGCAAAGAATTTCTGGACATATGCACTGTGATAAGCAAAGAAAGTTGATCTGCAGAAAAGAGAGCCAATACACAGAAGGAAGCAAACAAACCTGTGGGAGATGGAGGGACACGCCCCAGAGGCTGCCTACTCTCCAGCTCTGGTACGCATGCGCCCCACCTGCCACTGGGTACCCATCAGATTGCTCACGTAACCATACTAGCACAAAAAAGAAAACCTTACTTATTTAAATTAGTGTGAATAGGTTTGTTTGTGGCACGTATTACCTCATTTAGTCCCTATGACAACCCTACACAGTAAGTACCATGATGATTCCCATTTCTCGGAGGAGAAGACGGAAGCCCAGAGAGGACAAGTAACTTGTGCAAATCACACACCCGGTAGGTGATGGTGCCAGGATTTGGACCCAAGTAGTCTGATGCCGGAGCCTGAAATCTTAACAACTTGACTACACTGCAGTGCGAGGGAAATGCTGAAAATGGCAACGTGAATTGCATGTTGCGTTAATGGATTTAACTAAGGCGTCTGATTCTGTTAAATGGAGAAACGATAAAAAAAGATTTAAAAACTGGCTGTCCGAAGAAGTTGGTAAGTACTTCTTTCACAAGGGAATTACAGTTTGAGTTGTAGATGCCAGAGAAACATAAAATGCATATAATGTGACAAATTATACTAAGTAAGACTGTTTATTTAATTGTTTATTTAAAAAATTGTTTATTTAAAAAATTTCAGCAAAACGCTCTCTTAGCAGGTCCCCACTGATTACCTATTTTCCCCAAAATGTTAATACCCAGGAGAAGAGAGTTTTCATGCTATGGAAGGAGAAATTGATGATAAAAGTTACTGCAAGTCTCAGGGAGGGAGGTGCCAGTTGTCACTTTCCATGATAATGGTCAGGCCCACAGTCCACTCAGCAGAGCTTCTAGATCAATCACAACCAAGCCATTGGTGACCCCCAGCAACCTTCAAAAGGTATGATTCAGGAATTATCAGTGAGTTTAAGTCAGATAAGAACTTGTTCTCTCCGTAATGCTTTGATTTTAAAAGAAAGTGCTGACAACCACTACTCAGGATCTTTCTATATATGACTGAGCAATTTTGTGGCTTATATTTAGAACAATGCATGACAATTTCTAGATTAGAGTTCCAAGGTTACTCTTCTCTTTGGTCCATCAATGCCAAAAAAGACAAAAGGTCATCTTCTGAGGCTCCACGGATAGCACTCTTTAGCCTGCTAAATGGCTCAGTCTGAAAGTCCTTGCTTTGAAGTTAAAAAGAGGCTGTTTTGTCATCTGGCAAAAGGTGGGACAGTTTGGGTGGTTTGCGGTAATTTGTAGTAAGAACACTGAGTTAACCTGAGGTCCAAAACAAAGCATGTATTACCGTCAAAAAGAGGATTTAACTCGTTTCCTCACTACCTTGCACGTGGCTGTGAAAAATAAGTTTTGCTAATAGGAACCTACTGTAGAGTACAGGTAACTCTAGTCAATACTCTATAATGGCCTATATGGGAAAAGAATCTAACAAAAGAGTGGATATATGTATAGGTATAACTGATTCACTTTGCTGTACATCTGAAACTAACACAACATTGTAAACCAGCTGTACTCCAATAAAAAAATTTTTTAAAAAAAAGAAAAATAAGTTTTGTACTAGTTTCACATCAGGAAGCTTAGCCTGAGGCAAACCTGTTGTCTACACAAGACGTGTAATCTACAATGACCAATTAACATTCTAAAAGTTACTGTCCCTCAAATATAATGTATCTGTCTCTAAGTTCCCTTCTTCCCTCAAAAGCCTTCTCCCCTGTGTGTTTTTATTCTCTGCTCACCATGTCAGCACAGCTTTGCCGAGGCAGTCACACTGGACGATCAGTAGATATCAAAATGCCATCAAAATTTCCTAAGCCTGTTCCTGGAAGTTCCAAATAGTGATGCAAATGTTCCCAAAGGCAAATATACAGGCACCTAACACTTGCCCTAAATTACGCCAGTGAGTAGTAAAAATGTGCCCAGTTAGGTACAACATGCCACAACATGGCATGAATGACTAGCTGAAGACCTTAATGCAGTGAGAGCTATAACCAGAAAAAAGACAAGTCAGGCCAAGCACTAGATGGCTGAGTTCCAATGTCACATTTGTAGGTAGCCCCACGACTCCAAAATTGTCCTAATACCAAAAGTTACTCATAGATTTAAAAAATCAACTGCTCACTACTTTCACTTAAAAACGCTTCCTGTAGGGCTTCCCTGGTGGCGCAGTGGTTGGGAGTCCCCCTGCCAATGAGGGGACACGGGTTCGTGCCCCGGTCCGGGAAGATCCCACATGCCACGGAGCGGCTGGGCCCGTGAGCCATGGCCGCTGAGCCTGCGCGTCCGGAGCCTGTGCTCCGCAACGGGAGAGGCCACAGCAGTGAGAGGCCTGCGTACTGCAAAAAAAAAAAAAAAAAGCTTCCTGTAAACAAGGCATTCCAACTGAAAATTAGCCAAGTGTCTCAGAGGTACTTAAAGAACGTCAATTAACATCTTAGTTAACCAATTTGCCTGGAAAATCAAAATTGAAAGAGCAATTCCCAAATGTAATCTTGCTCAAAACTTTTAAAATATATAACTTTTTAATAACATATGGGTTTATGTATTCTTTTTAAGTAGTTTCTGCCAACCAGATTTTCAAAAGAAAAATGTGGAGATTTTAAACCAATTCATGAAGGTTTGCAACAAGATTTTATTAAAGAGAAATACTATTTTCCCAAATATTCCTAAATATGAATTCTCAACCTAAATAGTGAGAGCATGTTGCTAGTGGTCCCAGTCGATCCCAGAACAAAATAATCATTGACCCCTTCCTCAACCCAAGCCTTCAGAAGCCTTGCAAAGACTATGCCACAGGTCAAAACTGGAACCAAATGAAAGTGTGACCACATTTCTACAAATACATCGATTCTGTGGTCCAAAACAAACAACCCAAAGCTCAACTCTAATGGATAACTCTAATGTCGGATTATTTCACCCTCTTGTTACAAAGGGACACGCATCATTACGTTGTGTAGGTTATGATGAAAAGCATAACTGTAAGGTGAAGAGGTGATTATTTAGTAAAAGGATGGCTGATGTAAATAATCCAAAAACATTTTAACCATATGTGAAAAATGCTAAGTATGAAAATCCTTTAAAAGTTCAAATACGACATGCATTTGTATTATTTTTATGTACATTTAACTGTTTCAATGATGCTCAATATTTCCTTATATTTCATATTTAATTAGCTTAAACAATAAGCATGTAAATGTTAGTAGGCACATTAATAGCAAAACAATCACAAAAACTGATAAATTAAATATTTGCCAACTCTATGGCTTCCTTCCAGCTCATGAGCCCAATTTTGTAAAATTGCTATCTTTATGTATCAACCATTTCCATTTCTCCCTTTTTCACTTACTTTGAATGGACTATTATGTGTTTCTACATGATTCTCATAGTCATCTCTAAAGACATTCCATGTCTGTCTCAGTGGTTCCTGAATGACAATTTTTTGTTTGTTTGTTTGTTTGTTTTGCGGTACGCGGGCCTCTCACTGCTGTGGCCTCTCTCGTTGCGGAGCATAGGCTCCGGATGCGCAGGCTCAGCGGCCATGGCTCACGGACCCAGCCGCTCCGCGGCATGTGGGATCTTCCCGGACCGGGGCACGAACCCGCGTCCCCTGCATCGGCAGGCGGACTCTCAACCACTGCGCCACCAGGGAAGCCCCTGAATGACAGTTTTTAGAGCAAGATCAAATGAAGTTTTCATCAGTCTACAGTTAAATGAGAAAAGCCAAGGCAAGTTAGTGAGTTTTTAATAAAGCTAAATTTATTCAATTGAAAAGATTGTCCTTTGAGATTATGTCCTTTCCCTTTTCTTGTGCTAACATGTGTTTTTATGAAATGATGATAATGGTAAATGGCAGTTTTTTCTTTATCTTCCTTATATGACGAAATACTGAAACATACCTATTTTGCTCCCTACCACTATCAGTTATTTTTTATTTTACTAGTCCGTTAAATCCAAAAGTCAACTGACTACCAGTCTGTCTAAATATCCCCCTTCATGGCATTTTAAAGTATAAGCCCACAAAGACACACTCAAAAAAAATGTTTGTGGGGGCTTCCCTGGTGGCGCAGTGGTTGGGAGTCCGCCTGCCGATGCAGGGGACACGGGTTCATACCCTGGTCCGGGAAGATCCCATGTGCCGCAGAGCAGCTGGGCCCGTAAGCCATGGCCGCTGAGCCTGCGCGTCCGGAGCCTGTGCTCCACAACGGGAGAGGCCACAACAGTGAGAGGCCCCTGTACCAAAAAAAAAAAAAACAAAACTGTTTGTGGAAAGACTCCCGTGTTGGCAGACCTCCAAAACGTCCCCAATGATCCCTGCCCCTGGTATTCACACCCTTGTGGTCCCCTCCCACTCTATACCAGGGATGGTGTGTGTGACCAAGAGAACACAGGAAAAGTGATGACGTGTCGCTCCTGAGATTAAGTTATACAAGGCTTTTCAGCTTTCACCATGGTTTGTCTCTTTCTTCCATCCCTCACTCTGGAAGAAGCCAGCTGCCATGTCATGAGCAACACTACAGAGAGGTCCTTGTGATAGGGAATTGAGGCTTCCTGCCCAAAGCCAGGTGAGTAAAACTGGGAGCAGAGCACCCCAGCTCCAGCCAAGCCTCTGGATGACTGCAGCCTAATGGAAGACCCTGAGCCAGAACGGCCCAGCTAAGCTGCTGCTGAATTCCTGACCTACAGACATTGAGATATAATAAACAGTTGTGTTTTAAATGACAAAGTGTGAGGTAATGTGTTATGGAACAATAAATAACTAATGCAACTCCTTTATCCTTTTTCAACAAGATGAACAGCTCTCTAGCCCCAACACAGTGCCAAAACTGCTTAACATGTATTCATGCCTACATTGGGAGAGAGGATTAGTGAGGTCTTGTGATCTCCATTACTCTGGCTTTAGTTTGCTTACATCGACTTTTTCCCTCTCCGTTGCTTTTTCTACTTTTCTCATATTGACCTAAGTACTCAGTAAACTGAAGAATCCATCTCTAGCAAGGGAATCAATTCTACAAGTCTGTAGGCTTAGTTAAAGGAATCATCCTATGTAAATATGGTATTTTATAATATTTTAGAAATCTGGTAAATTTCTATTGACAGAATCCCTCACCCTGGCTGTCAGATCTTCACAAGCCCATCGTCATCGCAACAGATGAGCATGTCTCATATTCACAGAGAAAGCAGAAACAACAGACATAATCTCTTTTAAATTCCGTCTTCCCACTTTTAAACCTATCTATAAATATTGGGGTGAAAAATTATTATTTTAGCAGCTGATGTCAGAGCTCCTCTTAGGGATAGAAAATGCCTTATTGAGGAAACTACCTTGATATGAATGCCTGAAGTTTTGTTTGTTTGTTTGTTTTGCGGTACGAGGGCCTCTCACTGTTGTGGCCTCTCCCGTTGCGGAGCAACAGGCTCCAGACGCGCAGGCTCAGCGGCCATGGCTCACGGGCCCAGCCGCTCCGTGGCATATGGGATCTTCCCAGACCGGGGCACGAACCCATGTCCCCTGCATCGGCAGGCGGACTCTCAACCACTGCGCCACCAGGGAAGCCCAATGCTTGAAGTATGAAAGAAGAAAGCTAGACTTACAATAAAACTGAAGAAAAGAGAGAGCTAAACAGAGCTTTACATTAAAAAAAAGAAAGAAAAAAAAAAAGACCAAGGAGATGAGGACTGAAAGAGAGCAAAAAGGAGAGGAAATGGGAGGGGGATAAGGAGAAATGGGGCTCAAACAACAACGTGGGAGGTAAAAGCTTGGGGAGAGAGCTCCAGGGACAGCAGAGATGAAAGTAGGTTTAAAATAGAAATATCTATTATTGGACTTTACATTGTTTGTGTTGCTAAGGACATAAAACCCCCTAAGCCTTCAGTAATATCTGACACATGCACAAATGACTTAGGTGAGTGATTTGGAGAGAAATCCAGGAAAAAAAGATCGGGGGCGGGTCCGAGTTCTACAACTGGGTCAGCATGGAACCAAGGAATAAGAACAAGGGAATTGAGTTACA
The DNA here is from genome assembly GCF_011762595.2 of Tursiops truncatus. Classification (NCBI taxonomy): domain Eukaryota; kingdom Metazoa; phylum Chordata; class Mammalia; order Artiodactyla; family Delphinidae; genus Tursiops; species Tursiops truncatus. Next base: position 10,523,348 of record NC_047039.1, read on the forward strand.
AGCGACATGAAGAATTTAGTGGAAGCAGAAACGCAAAAGCCAAAGGAACCATAAAATCAGCTCCCAGGAATTAACAGAAATCTTGGAGCAGGCAAACTCCCCAATGGATGTGGGATGGGGACAAGCTAACTTCAACACTTAAATCTCAAAAGAGAATGCTACTTTAGCTGACATCTGGGTACATATTCACGGATGCTCCTCTCATCTGTTCTGGCTTTTGACAAAGAAGCCCCAAAGTGGCACTACTTTTTTTTTTTTTTTTTTTTTTTTGCGGTACGCAGGCCTCTCACTGTTGTGGCCTCTCCCATTGCAGAGCACAGGCTCCGGACGCGCAGGCTCAGCGGCCATGGCTCACGGGCCCAGCCGCTCCGCGGCATGTGGGATCTTCCCGGACCGGGGCACGAACGTGTGCCCCCTGCATCGGCAGGCGGACTCTCAACCACTGCGCCACCAGGGAAGCCCTCTACTTTTAACCTAGACCTTTCTTCTGAGCTCTTAAGCCAAACTGCCCACTAGACATCTTGTCCTAGGTATTGCACAAACCCAGCCTTCCAAACCAAAGTCATAGAGACTATTAACAAAATGACCATTTTCTCTGTCTTCGCCAATTGTTTTTCTTCCTAGTAACCATTTTCATCATTTTTTTTTTTTTTTTGGCTGTGCTGCAGAGCTCATGGGGTCTTACTTCCTCAATGAGGGATGGAACCCGTGCCCCCTGCAGTGGAAATATGGAGTCCTAACCACTGGACCGCCAGGGAATTCCCCCATTTTCATCATTAATATCAACTGTTATCCTCCTGTCTCCCTTGTCCACTGTGTCCAACTGGCTATCAGAGTTTGATATCCAGAATCCTATGGCCACCTCTCAGTCCTGCTCCATCCCTCATGACCCCAGGCCTTTAGAGCCACATGGGCCTGGGTTTAAATATTAACTATGCCATAAACTTACCAAGACTATTCTTGGCCAAGTTCCTTAACCTCTCTGACCTCAGGTTTTTGTGATAATTAAATGCAAAATGGCCAGCACACAGCTGGAATTCAACAAAGATTCTCCTGCATTCCCTTCCTTCGGGTCTTCATCATCACCTGGTCTAATGCAACGTCCACCTCATTGTTCTCTTCTGCCCTTTCTCCTCCAAGATGCCCTACAGTTAAATTCTCTAGAAAATAATATGATGCTATCATCTCTTTGCTTTAATATCTTCAACGTTTCTTTTTTCATATGGAACAAAGTCCAACTGCCTTCCTGTCCCTTCTCCCCCATCCTGGTTACTCTAAAATATTGAGTCTTCACCAGCTACATCATATACATATTGGCTTACATCTCCACACATGCTGACCCCTCTGGTTGTAATTCCCTTCCCACACCAAGTTGTTCTGTCCAACTGGCAAGCTTCTTCATCCCCTCAAGAACTTTTTCAAAAGCTGTCAACACGACAACGAAAACTCAGGCAACAAAAGCCAAAATAAACAAGCTAAAAAGCTTCTGCATAGCAAAGGAATCAATAAGTTGAAAAGCCAACCTACAGATTAGGAGAAAATATTTTCAAACCACATATCTGATAAGGGTTAATATAAAAGATATATAAAGAACTCCTAAAACTCAGTGGCAAAAAACAAACTACCCAAATAAAAAATGGGAAAAAACCTAAACAGACATTTTTCCAAAGACGACATACAGTCAACAAGTACAAGAAAGGTGCTCAACATCACTAATCATCAGGGAAATGCATATCAAAACCACGAGATGTCCCCTCACACGTGTTAGGATGGCTACCATCAAAAGACAAGCAATGACAAAATGTTGCCAAAGATGTTGCCAATAACAAAAGACAAGCAATAACAAAATGTTGCCAAAGGGAACCTTTGTGCACTGCTGGTGAGAATGTAAATTCATCCAGCCGTATGGAAAACAATATGGAGGTTCTTCAAAACACTAAAAACAGAACCATCCTATTCTGGGTATACACCCAAAGGAAGTGAAATTAGTACCTCAAAGAGATACCTGCACTCCCATGTTCACTGCAGCATTATTCACAATAGCCAAGATATGGAAACAACCTAATTGTCCATTGATGGATACACACAATGGAATATTATTCAGCCTTTAAGAAGATGAAACTCCTGCCATTTGTGACAACATGGATGAACCCAGAGGACATTATGTGAAATGAAATAATCTAGATGTGGGAAGATAAAAACTGCAATGATCTCACTTAGATGTGAAATCTAAAGACGTCGAATACATACAAGCAGAGAGTAAAATGGTGGTTTCCAGAGGTGTGGAGGTGGGGCAAACAAGGAGATGTTGGCCAAAGGGTACAAAGTTGCCATCATGTAGGATGAAGAAGTCTAGAGATCCAGTGTACAGCAGGATGACTGTAGTCAGTAATACTGTATTGAATACTGGAAATTTGCTAAGAGGTTAGATTTCACCACAATACAAGGTTAACTATTCTGGGGCAAGGAAACGGTATGTTAATTAGCTTGACTATCATAACCGTTTCAGTATGTACATGCATACAAAAGCATGTTGTACCCCTTAAACATACACAATTTTAATTTAAATTTTAAAAAATTTAAAAGCTGTCACTTAAAGGGTGACACCTATCTTAACTGGTTCAGATTTTTTTAAAAAAAACTACTGTCTATGCCTACATACACATACAAACACACATAAAGGGAAAAGAGAAAATGATAAAACAAGTGCAGATGTGATAAAATGTTAAAAATTGGTGAACCTGGAGAAGAATCATTTGGAACTTAAAAAAAGTGCAAAGCTATATAATTCTGACTTTTATGTAAGTTTGAAATTATTTCAAAAGAAAAACAAAGCATGATGCAATCTAACCATGAGGTAACAAACAAACAAACCCATGCTGAGGAACGTTTTACCAGACAACTGACCTATAATCTAAAAATGTCAGTATCGGGCTTCCCTGATGGCACAGTGGTTGGGAGTCCGCCTGCCGATGCAGGGGACGCGGGTTCGTGCCCCCGTCCAGGAGGATCCCGCGTGCCACGAAGCGGCTGGGCCCGTGGGCCGTGGCCGCTGGGCCTGCGCGTCCGGAGCTTGTGCTCCGTGACGGAAGAGGCCACGGCAGTGAGAGGCCCACGTACGGCACACACACAAAAAAATGTCAGTATCATGGAAAAAAGAAAGGAAGGAAGGAGGGGAAGGCTGAGGAAATGTTCTAGATTAAAGGAGACTAAACAAATATGACAAGTAAACATAACATGTAACCCTGAGTTGGATGTTAGATTGAAAAAAATTTGCTATAAAATACATTATTGGAACAAGTGGTGAAATTAGAAAATGGACTCTTTACTATATAATAGCATTATAGCAATATTAAACTTCCCGAATCTGAAAACTGCACTGTGGTTACCTAAGAGAAGGTCCTTGTTCTTAAGAGATACATCCTGAGGTATTTAGGGGCAAAGGATGATGATGTCTGTAACTTTAAAATGTTTCAGCAAAATTAATAGTAACAATAATAGTGTGTGTGTGTGCACGCATGTGTGTGTGTGTCACTAGAGAAAGACCAAATACAGCAAAACGTTAACAACTGGTGAATCCGAGTTAATGTTTACCATTCTCGCAACTTCTCTGTACATTTGAAATTTTTTCAAAATAAAAAGTTTTTTAAAAAGCTATCAGTTAAGTGAAACCTTTTCCCACTCTCTCAGATAGAATTAATGCCTCCTCTAAGCCGCTGTGGTTTTATTTTTACCCTAAAATGCTCACATTGGGTTGTAATTATTTGTTTAAGCATTTGTCTTATTCTATTAGATTGAGAGCTTCTTGAGGCAGGAACTTAAATTGCCTTTTGGAATTTAATCATGGGAGGAGTATTCTAATTCAAGGCAATTTTATGTTGCTGTCATGGTATTACTGGAGTACTTTGATGCTACGGTTTGGGCTCACAGCGAAACATGGCTGGACATTCTTGAGATGAGAACTAGAACAGAAAATGAACCTTTGGTTCAGAGCAAAGCACAGTGCTGGAGTTAATCTGATCAATGTACCTGTTCTGTCCCTGTATGGACCCTTCTGCAGGCACAGCTGGGAAGCCCACCACTGGTTCCCAGACGGGCACACAAAGCCACTACAGGAGGAAAAGGTCTTATGAAAGCTGGAGCCGACTGCCCTTGATGCCTGGAATACAACCCCCGGCATTTCTGTCTTATCGCTCCTGACACACGTATCACAGGAGGGCAGCCCCATCCTCAGTGGACCAGAGGTCTGATTATAAAACTCATGAGTTAAGAGATCAAATGGTTGGAAAATGAAGGATAAACCATGCTATTCCCATCTCCCCAGTTTGTTTTGGTCAAGAACATAGAAACTTCCTGTCTACAGTATTGAGGAGACACCTTCTATTCTTTGCCCACTTCCCTTATTTATTCCTCCTCCAGGAAGAAAAAAATTACTTCTGTGATTGATAAGACTAGGTACAGGGTCATTACACACTCACTGCCCGTGCTCCTGCTGAGTTTCTCTCTCGGAGCTGTCTATCCCACAGGCCATATACTTTCTTCTCTGTTCATGCAGTAGCGGTAAAGCAGTTTCCTGTGACTTAGCCTATGTCTAGGGGGGAAGTTCAGTTCACGCAGGAAGAAATGAGATTCCTGTTTTGTCCTTGGGTCCCAGCTACATCCTCCAGACCAGCTTAAGCAGCAAAGAAGGTGGTATTTGAATCCCAGTCTGTTTCCTCTGTCATCTGGTTCAGGACTCAGAAAAGAAAAGGACATGAAGGCCCTCTCAGAATCCCAACAGAAGATCAAATTCTTCTAATCTTTGGATCTCAGTGCCTCTCGTGGTGCTTGTTCTATGATGAACCTTCAATAAATTTTTGTTGTCTTAAACAGTGTGACACACATGGGCCCATAGCTGCTCACAGCTATAATCGGGGTGGTGGTTGTTTTTTTAAAACTGTACAAAGTGATTTTTGAAGCTTTTCTAGATTGGCTGCAGGCTCTGAGGCTACAAGGAAGCAGGCTTTGGTTAGCAGAGGGGAGAGAGCTGTGTCATTACGCTTTGCTAGGGTTGCGATACCAGAGACTGACATCCCAGGGGAGCTGTCAAACAGCTTGACAGTTCTAGCAAGAAGGCGGTAGAAACACAATTTTAGCAATAATAATCCAACAGCTTTGAAATGTTCCTTTACCCTTGAAATGCCTTGTGTTGCTGAAAGTCTATTCATTACTGATCATTCATCTGTAGCAAGTCATCTCTTTATGGCTCTGTACACGGAAGTGATAGCACTGAGAGAATACTGGCAGAGAGACAAAGGCTCCTAGGCACAGTGGGAGAGTCAGAAAGGTGACAGTAAACAGCAGCTGGAAGAGGTGGGAGATTAAAAAAAAAAATAGAAAAGGGGGAAGCTACAAGAAAATCATCTTACCCAAGGGGGCTTTGGCTTTTAAAGGGGACACCATGGCCCATAGACATTTTTACTGGGACCATCATGACTGGTGCTTCCATCTTCTTTGGACCCGTCCTCTTTTCTCATCCGCGAATTTCCTTCCTTAATCATCCCCTTGCTCTCCAGGATGTCCAACCTCTCCCTGTCTCTGCCACATCCTTCACCTCAACCTACAAACATGCCCAAGGTCCTTACCTCCCCAGAAACCTCAAAACCTACCCTGCAGCCATCGCCCCCCTTGTCTTCTCATCCCAGCCTGTTCCACTGCCACCCAAAGCGTGGCCTGCAGACCAGCAGCAACAGCCCCGGGTGGGAGCACGTCGGAAATGCAATTCTCAGACCCACCCCTGACCTACTGATTCAAAACCTCTGTGCGTGAGGGGGTCCAAGGTCTGTGCTGTGACACGCGCCGCGGGTGATTCTGAGGCACACCCAAGAAGCACCATCTTGGATTGCCTGCCTCTGTCGCTTTCATGTTTGACTCCCCAAGGCTCTGGCTTGGCCTCTTTTCTCCTTGAGCTTCATCCTTTCCCTAAGTGATCTCAGCCACCCAAAGGCTGACTTGGTTATTTGTCTGTTTAAACACAGGTGTGAGTAAATCTGAGGGTCCCCCCATCCTTGGCCTCTTCTCTGAGCCCCCAGAATGGCTGGTAGCTTTCTGGAACTTTCTGCCAAAAGGGTGCACAGTTTTCTAAACTCAGGATGTCTAAAATGAACCCAATATCTGCTCCTACACCCACTTTATACTGATTTTAATAATCTGGGCTGTAGGGCAGCTCTGCCCCCAACACGGTCATTTCGACTCTCCTCTCACCCCCTTCCGGTCAGTTTCGTGTACAGAGAGTTCTGTGTCCACCAGCGCCCCAGTCAGCTCTCATCTTTCCTAATCAGTTCATCCTTCAGCGGCCACCTCGTAACCTCCTTGGTTAAATCCCTTTAATGAATCCCCATTGTTCAGACGCTAACTTCTAAGCCCCTTAACTGGGCTCACCTTCTATTTCCCATCCATCTCCCTTCCATAAATTCACAACAGATATTTCAGTAATACCGAATCACCTCCAGTTCTTGGAATGGCCCGTGCAGCTTCACAACTATGTATCCCAGCACATCCTGGCACCTGATTCTGACACCTTCTGCATAACTTCCCACCTCAGCTCGTCTTCCTGGCCAGCTTCTATTCATCCTTCCAAAGCTCACTCAGATGTCAATTCCTCTGTGAAGTCTTCCTTACCCTATGGAGTACTCACTCTTGTCTGTCTCTTTTATAAGACTGCAATATCTTGATGTCCAGGAGCCTGCCATATGTGCCTCTGTATAGCCAGCACCACGCATAGGCCCCGACCCCTGGGGGGTTTCATAAAATTCCCTCACTCAACAAAAACGTACTGAACACACATTATGTGAGGAACATTGTGGGTATAATAAGCAAGACAAAAAATACCTCTGCCCTCCCAGAATTTATCCTCTAATGAGGAAACTAACAAGTAGGCAGATAATCTTAACACTGTACTCAATTCCATGAGAGGGAAAAGTTCAGGGAGTTACATGCGGGAACACCTAATTCAGTTTGGGGGTAATCTTCTGGTGCTTTTGGTAATATATGCAGAGTCTTCGGACTCTGCAAGGAAAAATTGTTACGTGTTTTTGTTTTTTTTTTTAAAGAACATCAACAGTAAATTGTTGTTATTACCAATAACAGGCATATTTGTCCCTCCTAAATAATTCTCCCTCCCTCTACTTAATTCTGAAAAGAAAAAAATGTGAAAATAACTGTCCCCAGTAGCTGCTACACAGGTAAGCAGGAGGCCCTGGAAGACTTTGCTTTTAAACAGAGCTGAGGAAGCAGTAAGTCCTTTGGCTGCTGAAAGTAACAATAAGGGTGCTTAATCACTGTCTACCTTAAACAAGCTTCTTGAATCTTCAGGAGCTCTGTCAGCCTACAGAGGTAAGAAAATGCTAAAAGGCAGAACCACAATACGAAAGTTACCTGCAGAGGTCTCTTCCCCTCATCCATTTCACATCCTTTGGACCACAAGAAGTAGAACTTGTGTTTCAACCATTCAGCAAACTAGGTTTTCCTGTCCTACACTTTTCAGAGAGGAACATCAGTTCTGATCTTCTTCAATGCACTATGAAAGGACACCGAGGTATGACACATGCCACTTGTGGGTGAGCCTGCCTTCTTCAAACTGATGAAAACACATGAAAGGACATGTGACTAAGCTGAGCAAGGCTTATATCCACCATACACTGACAAAAATATCTGCTCAAAGGAAGAATGTGATCTGTACCATTTGGGAGTTCTCTAGGGTTATGATTTGTTGCCTTTCTAGCTTTTTGCTCAATTTCAAGATATATTCATCACTAGCAAGCAACTTAACTGCAAACATCCTAGGTCAGCCGTTCTCAAACTTAAGTAAGCATCAGAGTCACCCAGAAGGGTTGTTATAATGCAGATTTCTGGGTCCCACCCCTAGAGTTTCTGATTCAGTAGGTTTGGGGTGGGACTGAGATTTTCTAGTTCTAACAAATTCCCAGGGGATGCTGCTGCGGCTGACCCAGGAACCACACTTTGAGAACTGGTAAAGTCAGGAGTATAAGTGCTATACCTGACGATCGTTACCGCCCGGAGAGAATAATCTGATCTGCCTTAAGAAGACCATATGGTGGGACTTCCCTGGTGACCCAGTGCGTAAGACTCCGCACTCCCAATGCAGGGGGCCTGGGTTCAATCCCTGGTCGGGGAACTAGATCCCACGTGCATGCTGCAACTAAGAGTTCGCATGCCACAACTAAAAGATGCCGCAACTAAACGTGCCGCAAAGAAGATCCTGTGTGATCACACACGAGCCTGCCTTCTTAGTCACACATGATTCTGGGTGTCTCTGAGAGGGTCTTTTTTTAAAAATATTTATTTATTTATTTATTTGGTTGTGCTGGGTCTTAGTTGCAGCATGCAGGATCTACGTTGTGGCATGTGGGGGTCTTTAGTTGTGGCATGAGGGATCTAGTGCCCTGACCAGGGATGGAACCTGGGCCCCCTGTACTGGGAGCATGGAATCTTAGCCACTGGACCACCAGGGAAGTCCCCTGGGCCTTTTTGAAGGAGATTCACATTTAAATCAACAGACTGAGTAAAGCAGATTGACCTCCCTAATGTGGGTGGGCCTCATACAATCAGGTGAAGATCTGAATAGAACAAAAAGGCTGAGTCAGAGGGAACTCTTTCTGCCTATTTATCTGGGACATCAGTCTTTTCCCCACCTTTGGACTCAAACTGAAACACTGGCTCTTTTTGGGTCTCAAACCTGCCAGCTTTTGGGAGAGAACTTAACACCATCAGTTCTCCTGGTTCTCAGGCTTTTGGACTCAGACTGGAATTAAATCATCAGCTCTCCTGGGTCTCTGGCTTGATGACTGAAGATCTTGGGACTTCTCAGCTTCTACAACTGCATGAGCCAATTCCTTATAATAAATATCTTTCCATATATATATATATAAACACACACTCAGGCACACACACATACCCTATTGGTTCTGTTTCTCTGGAGACTCCTAATACAGCACTGGACAAAAATCTCTTTCTAACTCACTTCTTTTCTTCTTTAATTTATACTTCATTAAAAATCAGCACTATTCCTAGCAACCTCTACCAAGGTCCCTTTAAAGGATGTCTGTAACTTGACATTTTGGTAGAGGTGATTCAGATTCAATGATTCACCGGTGATTTCAGCCTTATTGTGCTGACAGCCCTGGAAGTGATGTCAGGTTTGAGACTTGCTGGAAGGGAAACACATGCTCATTTATTACCCATTGTAATGTTGAATTTTCTCTATTACTAGCAGAGAATAAAGACGTTAGAGTTGATACCAGAAGCAGAAACAGCACCCACAGTCTCTATGATTTGCGAGAATCTTCTTTCATTTCTGTCCTTTGTCTTGAATCTTCTATGTGTCCTCTACAAAAATGACAGGGTTTTCTCCTCTTCATTGCCCACTAACTTTGTACAACACACACATGCCTTCTCAAACTTCTGAAAGCTTGTAGATGTACTTTTGAAAGTCAAGAGGCGATGGAGGACAAATCAGTTAATAAGAGTAACTTGGAGAGAAGCAAGACAAGCTCTACAACATTAACACTCCACTGCACTTTAAGTACTGATGTAGGTAACTACTTTAACAACTACGCCATAAAAAAGAATGTCCCAATGCCTTGATGCTTAACGCAATTGGAATAAAGTTAGCTTCCCTTCTAGTTAGTGCAGTGCAAGTCAAATTGCTATGCAGAGTAAGAGAGCTACCACAGAGGGCTTCAGAGACTCTGCTTCTTCTGGAGCGAGCAGGGCTACAGTATAGGTTACCAGTACCTAGGAGATATTTGCCAATCTGCCAGGCCCAGGGACATTTGTATATTAGTCACGATATAGGGAATACTGTTGGAGTTGGCTTGAGGAGATCCAGATGATTTGAATCTGGGTCAAAATAATAATAATATTAATGGTAGCTTCCATTTAATGGGCAATGATAATTACCGTAATAGTTAACAACTCTAGGAAGAAGATAATTTTAAGTGACCTGCCCAAACTCACAGAGTTAACAACTAGCAGAGCTGGGATCTGACACCAAGTGCTTCTGATTCCAAAGCACATGCTCGTAACCACAATACAATTTTTTTTTTTTGCGGTACGCAGGCCTCTCACTGTTGTGGCCTCTTCCGTTGCGGAGCAAAGGCTCCAGTCGCGCAGGCTCAGCGGCCATGGCTCACGGGTCCAGCCGCTCCGCGGCACGTGGGATCCGCTGGGACCAGGGCACGAACCCGTGTCCCCTGCATCGGCAGGTGGACTCTCAACCACTGTGCCACGAGAGAAGCCCCACAATACACTTTTGCCTTTCAAAGTGCTAGGGATGACCAACCTTTAAGGAAATACCACCAAGCAAATAAAAAAATTAATAGATAGGTAGAGAGATCCCATTAGGCCTGGAGTAGCAATCTAATTAGGATGGTAACCACTTGCCCAGGAAGCCAAGAGTCCCAGCATTGACCAGAAATATTCGTGGTACCTTGTATGTAGAATAAGGGAGAAGCTGACAAGGACCCTTCTTTGACCAGACTTTGGTCCAGCTCCTCTGAGCTCTCCTCTTGATGAGACTGTGTCCTGGGCCTTCCATCCTTAGCCTGCTTAAGCTCAGTTCAGCAAGAATCCAGCCAAGCCAGCTTAGCAAGAATCCCACAACCCTTGGGATCTAACCAAGCTCCTCTTGGTATTTTCCATCCACTGATGCCACTCATCCTGTCCATTGGCTACAATCCTCCAGCTACCTCTGTTGTACTGAGAGTTGAGTTCAATCTCTCACCCCTGTTGCCACAGTCTTGACCTTATCGCATTAGTCTTGGATAAAGTCTTCTTTGCCTATTTGACTTGTCCAAAGCAATTTTTCTTTGACAGGGCCTAGGTAAACACTGGAAGAGCTCTCTCATCCTTGCAGTCCCAGAGCACCTGGTGATGAGTCAGCAAGCCTGCCATTATAGAGAGCTCCCTGGTCTTCAAGCCCAGCCTGCCAGGAGAAGTAACCAGAATGCATGATTGTGGGAACCTTTCTGTAAGCCAAGGAGATCAGCCAGAGAGTAGGAGGCAGGAAGGAGCGGACCAGGCTACTGTTTTTCTTTTGTTTGTTTGTTTTTCACATCTTCTTTACCCATTCCTCTGTCAATGGACGTTTAGGTTGCTTCCATGTTCTGGCTATTGTAACATATACACAATGGAATATTACTCAGCCATAAAAAAGAACAAAATAGTACCATTTGCAGCAACATGGATGGGCCTAGAGACTGTCATACTGAGTGAAGTAAGTCAGACAGAGAAAGACAAATATCATATGATATCACTTATATGTGGAATCTAAAAAAAGGGTACAAATGAACTTATCTATACAGGCTACAGTTTTGAGAAAGGAAAAAGCCTTCCAGTTTAAACTGGTGAGCTGAGTACAAGATCCTTCTCCTCTCCCATCCAAGGATATTGTATCCAAAATACAATATTCAGACCTGTAAAAACTCAAGCAGTTTACAACACTCATCCTATCTGAAAAAATACTTCAGGTGCTTGCTCACACAAAATGAAAAAAATCTGAGACAGAATGACATGGGTTCCATGATACCACGGCAGGTGATTTCACGAACGAGGTGCTCAATGTTCTTCTGTGAGTGTTGGCCCTTTCTTTCTGCCCTGATGCTGGCTGCAAGATCAGCCACCAAAACTGGTCTCAGATTCTGGGCTTATTCCTTTCTTTCATCACCGAGACCCCACATAGATTTTTTGTCATACTTTTGGTGCCGGTGAACTATAGAACCCCAGTTATCCAGAAGCCTCTTTGGAAAACTGAAATTTTCTTGCTGATGCCTTAAAATCTCTGGTCCTTTTTCAGGGTTTATTATTTTCAAAATGGTTTTCAATATATTGGTCCCCTCTCTGGCCAGAGTAAATGATACAATGAACAAAATGCAGGTTGTTCCTCAACTCAGGACCCTGTATCATCATGGAAGGGGTCACCATTCCCCAGCATCAAAAATGTTTGCCCTGAAACCCAGAAAAACAATCAAGTGATATACACCTCAGGATCACAGCCACTTAGTGGCAGGATCTGGGTTAGGACCCCCATATTCTGACTCCCGGTGCTATGGAGTGAATGGTGCCCCTCCCAAATTCATATGCTGAAACTATAACTCCCCGTGTGACTGTATTTGGAGATACGGCTTTCAGGAGGTAACTTAGGTTACATGAGGTCATAAAAGTAGGGTCCTAATCCAATAGGGTTTGTGGCCTTATAAAAAGAGAATAAGAGGACTTCCCTGGCAGTCCAGTGGTTAAGGCTCCGCATTTCCAATGCAGGGGGCGTGGGTTCGATCCCTGGTTGGGGAACTAAGATCCCACATGCTGCAGGGCCAAAAAAAAAAAAAAGAGAGAGAGAGAGAGAGAGAATACGAGAGAGACACCTCTCTCTCTCTCCAGGTCCACTCATTGAGGAAAGGCCACGTGAGCACACAATGAGAAGACAGTTGCCTGCAAGGCAGGAAGAAAGCTCTTACCAGAACTTAACCATGCCAGCATTCTAATAGCCAACTTCCAGTCTCCAGAATTGTGAGAAAATATATCTCTGTTGTTTAAGCTACCTAGGCACACTGCTATAGACTAAATGTTTGTGTCCCCTCCTAAAAGGCATATGCTGAAACCTAATCCCCATTGTGACTGCATTAGGTGGGGTCTTTGGGAGGTGATTAGGTCATGAGAGTGAGGCCCCCATGAATGGATTACTGCCTTTATAAAAAGAGACCCCAAATATGTCATGAAGAACCTAGGGGTAAGACACGAATAAAGACACAGACCTACTGGAGAACGGACTTGAGGATATGGGGAGGGCGAAGGGTGAGCTGTGACAAAGCGAGAGAGAGGCATGGACATATAGACACTAACAAACGTAAGGTAGATAGCTAGTGGGAAGCAGACGCATGGCACAGGGATATCGGCTCAGTGCTTTGTGACCGCCTGGAGGGGTGGGATAGGGAGGGGGGAGGGAGGGAGACGCAAGAGGGAAGAGATATGGGAACATATGTATATGTATAACTGATTCACTTTGTTATGGGGCAGAAACTAACACACCATTGTAAAGCAATTATACCCCAATAAAGATGTTTAAAAAAAAAAAAAGAGACCCCAGAAAGATCCCTTGTCCCCTTCTGCCATGAGATTACAGCATCAACGTGGAAGTGGGCTCTCAGAGACACTAAATCTGCCTTGATCTTGGACGTTCCAGCCTCAAGAACTATGAGAGATAAATGTCTGATGTTTATAAGCCGCAGTCTATGGTATTCTGTTATAGCACCTGAACAGACTGAGGCACTCAGCCAAATCCTGGTTCATTTCTCTTCGCTCATTCTCTCATCAACTGTTCATCAACTGCATCTTTACAAATGGTCATTCTATCACAGATGGAGGTGTTGACTATCAACGTGAAAGTGTGCAGCTAGCTCCTTCTACAAAATAAACACTCATATTTTGGCATTAAAGCCCTTCAGCTTACTTATTTGGCTTCTGCCTGTTTTGCAAGCATCCCTAGAAAAGCCCATATTCATAAATTTATAGCAGACTTAGGGAACTGACTCTTTTACTTCTTTTTTTTTCCCCAGAAACTCTATTTCCACCAAATTTCACCAAACTGTTTTCTTAGCTTCATGGTGAGCTGTTTTGCTAGCACTCAACAGAACATCTGTCATGATTTTATTTTTTGATTGAGGTATAATTCACATATAACATTGTATCTGTTTTAGGTACATATCTATCACATGCATAATGCATACTGTCAAACTCACTCTCCTGAAAATATCCATTGCTTAAACAAGAAGACAGATGCTATAAAATGTAATTTTACTTTTACTGAGTATCAGCTTTGAGAATCCATTTAAATGGATTTGTTGACAGTGCTAAGATAGACAACTGGGGAGACTTTAAAGATGGCGGAGGAGTAAGACGCGGAGATCACCTTCCTCCCCACAAATACATCAGAAATACAACTACACATGGAACAACTCCTACAGAACATCTACTGAACGCTGGCAGAAGACCTCAGACCTCCCAAAAGGCAAGTAACTCCCCACGTACTTGGGTAGGGCAAAAGAAAAAAGAAAAAACAGAGACAAAAGAATAGGGAAGGGACCTGCACCAGTGGGAGGGAGCTCTGAAGGAGGAAAGGTTTCCACACACTAGGAAGCCCCTTCGCGGGCTGAGACTGCGGGTGGCGGAGGGGGAAGCTTCAGAGCCACGGAGGACAGCACAGCCACAGGGGTGCGGAGGGCAAAGTGGGGAGATTCCCGCACAGAGGATCGGTGCCGACCGGCACTCAGCAGCCCGAGAGGCTTGTCTGCTCACCCGCCGGGGCGGGCGGGGCTGGGAGCTGAGGCTCGGGCTTCGGTCGGAGCGCAGGGAGAGGACTGGGGTTGGCGGCGTGAACACAGCCTGTAGGGGGCTGGTGCGCCACGGCTAGCCGGGAGGGAGTCCGGGGAAAAGTCTGGACCTGCCGAAGTGGCAAGAGACTTTTTCTTCCCTCTTTGTTTCCTGGTGCGCGAGGAGAGGAGATTAAGAGCGCTGCTTAAAGGAGCTCCAGAGACAGGCGTGAGCCGCGGCTAAAAGTGCTGACCCCAGAGACGGACCTGAGACGCTAAGGCTGCTGCTGCCGCTACCAAGAAGCCTGTGTGCGAGCACAGGTCACTATCCACACCCCCTTCCGGGGAGTCTGTGCAGCCCGCCACTGCCAGGGTCCCGGGATTCAGGGACAACTTCCCCGGGAGAACGCACGGCGCGCCTCAGGCTGGTTCAATGTCACACCGGCCTCTGCCGCCACCGGCTCGCCCCACATTCCGTACCCCTACCTCCCCCCGGCCTGAGTGAGCCAGAGCCCCCGAATCAGCCGGTCCTTTAACCCCGTCCTGTCTGAGTGGGAACAGACGCCCTCAGGTGACCTACATGGAGAGACGGAGCCAATCCAAAGCTGAACCCCAGGAGCTGTGCGAACAGAGAAGAGAAAGGGAAATCTCTCCATGCAGACTCAGGAACAGCGGATTAAATCCTCAAAATCAACTTGATGCACCCTGCATCTCTGGAATACCTGAATAAACAATGAATCATCCCAAAATTGAGGCGGTGGACTTTGTGTGATTTTTGTCTGTATAGTTTTGCTTTTACCATTTGGCCTAGGGTTTTGCCTGTCCTGTTTTTTTTTTTAGTAGTTTTTAGCGCTTGTTATCATTGGTGGATTTGTTTTTTGGTTAGGTTGCTGTCTTCTTTCTTTTTTTTAATACTTTTTTTAATTTTTAATAATTTTTTTATTTTTTAATAACTTTATTTTATTTTATTTAATTAATTTATTTATTTCTCCCTTTTCTTCTGAGCCATGTGGCTGGCAGGGTCTTCATGCTCCAGCCGGATGTCAGCCCTGTGCCTCTGAGGTGGGAGAGCCGAGTTCAGGACAATTGGTCCACCAGAGACCTCCCAGCTCCACATAATATCAAATGGCGAAAGCTCTCCCAGAGATCTCCATCTCAATGCTAAGACCCAGCTCCATTCAATGACCAGCAAGCTTCAGTGCTGGACACCCTATGCCAAACAAGTAGCAAGACAGGAACACAACCCCACCCGTTAGCAGAGAGACTGCCTAAAATCATAATAAGGCCACAGACACCCCAAAACACACCGCCAGACGTGGTCCTTCCCACCAGAAAGACAAGATCCAGCCTCATCCACCAGAACACAGGCACCAGTCCCCTCCACCAGGAAGCCTACACAACCCACTGAACCAACCTTAGCCACTGGGGGCAGACACCAAAAACAATGGGATTACAAACCTGCAGCCTGCGGAAAGGAGACCCAAACACAGTAAGCTAAGCAAAATGAGAAGACAGAGAAGCACACAGCAGATGAAAGAGCAAGGTAAAAACCCACCAGACGAAACAAATGAAGAGGAAAGAGGCAGTCTACCTGAAAAAGAATTCAGAGTAATGATAGTAAAGATGATCCAAAATCTTGGAACCAGAATGGAGAAAATACAAGAAACGTTTAACAAGGACATAGAAGAACTAAAGAGCAAACAAACAATGATGAACAGCACAATAAATGAAATAAATATTCTCTAGAAGGAATCAATAGCAGAATAACTGAGGCAGAAGAACGGATAAGTGACCTGGAAGATAAAATAGTGGAAATAACTACTGCAATACAGAATAAAGAAAAAAGAATGAAAAGAATTGAGGACAGTCTCAGAGACCTCTGGACAACATGAAACGCACCAACCTTCGAATTATAGGGGTCCCAGAAGAAGAAGAGGAAAAAAAAGGGACTGGGAAAATATTTGAAGAGATTGTAGTTGAAAACTCCCCTGATATGGGAAAGGAAATAGTCAATCAGGTCCAGGAAGCACAGAGAGTCCCCTGCGGGATAAATCCAAGGAGAAACACACCAAGACACATATTAATCAAACTATCAAAAATTAAATCCAAAGAAAAAATATTAAAAGCAACAAGGGAAAAACAACAGATAACATACAAGGGAATCCCCATAAGGTTAACAGCTGATCTTTCAGCAGAAACTCTGCAAGCCAGAAGGGAGAGGCAGGACATATTTAAAGTGATGAAAGGGAAAAACCTACAACTAAGATTACTCTACCCAGCGAGGATCTCATTCAGATTCGACAGAGAAATTAAAACCTTTACAGACAAGCAAAAGGTAAGAGAATTCAGCACGACCAAACCAGCTTTACAACAAATGCTGAAGGAACTTCTCCAGGCAGGAAACACAAGAGAAGGAAAAGACCTACAATAACAAATCCAAAACAATTAAGAAAATGGTAATAGGAACATACATATCAATAATTACCTTAAACATAAATGGATTGAATGCATCAACCAAAAGACACAGACTGTCTAAATGGTTACAAAAACAAGACCCATATATATGCTGTCTACAAGAGACCCACTTCAGACCTAGGGACACATATAGACTGAAAGTGAGGGGATGGAAAAAGATATTCAATGCAAATGGAAATCAAAAGAAAGCTGGAATAGCAATTCTTATATCAGAAAAAATAGACTTTAAAACAAAGACTATTACAGGAGACAAAGAAGGACACTACTTAATGATCAAGGGATCATTCCAAGAAGAAAATATAACAATTGTAAATATTTATGCACCCAACGTAGGAGCACCTCAATACATAAGGCAAATGCTAACAGCCATAAAAAGGGAAATCAACAGTAACACAATCATAATAGGGGACTTTAACACCCCACTTTCACCAATGGACAGATCATCCAAAATGAAAGTAAATAAGGAAACACAAGCTTTAAAGGATATATTAAAAAAGATGGACTTAATTGATATTTATAGGACATTCCATCCAAAAACAACAGAATACACTTTCTTCTCAAGTGCTCATAGAACATTTTCCAGGATAGATCATATCTTGGGTCACAAATCAAGCCTTGGTAAATTTAAGAAAATTGAAATCGTATCAGGTATCTTTTCTGACCACAATGCTATGAGACTAGATATCAATAACAGGAAAAAAACCTGTAAAAAAATACAAACACATGAAGGCTAAACAATACACTACTAAATAGCCAAGAGATCACTGAAGAAATCAAAGAGGAAATCAAAAAGTACCTAGAAACAAATGACAATGAAAACACGATGACCCAAAACCTATGGGATGCAGCAAAAGCAGTTCTAAGAGGGAATTTATAGCAATACAATCCTACCTCAAGAAACAAGAAACATCTCAAATAAACAACCTAACCTTACACCTAAAGCAATTAGAGAAAGAAGAACCAAAAAAACCCCCCAAAGATAGCAGAAGGAAAGAAATCATAAAGATCAGATCAGAAATAAATGAAAAAAAAATGAAGGAAACGATAGCAAAGATCAATAAAACTAAAAGCTGGTTCTTTGAGAAGATAAACAAAATTGGTAAAGCACTAGCCAGACTCATCAAGAAAAAAAGGGAGAAGACTCAATAGAATTAGAAATGAAAAAGGAGAAGTAACAACGGACACTGCAGAAATACAAAGGATCATGAGAGATTACTACAAGCAACTATATTCCAATAAAATGGACCACCTGGAAGAAATGGACAAATTCTTAGAAAAGCACAACCTTCCGAGACTGAACCAGGAAGAAATGGAAAATATAAACAGACCAATCACAAGCACTGAAATTGAAACTGTGATTTAAAATCTTCCAACAAACAAAAGGCTAGGACCAGATGGCCTCACAGGCGAATTCTATCAAACATTTAGAGAAGCGCTAACACGTATCCTTCTCAAACTCTTCCAAAATATAGCAGAGGGAGGAACACTCCCAAACTCATTCTACAAGGCCACCATCACCCTGATACCAAAACCAGAAAAATATGTCACAAAGAAAACTACAGGACAATATCACTGATAAACATAGATGCAAAAATCCTCAACAAAATACTAGCAAACAGAATCCAGTAACACATTAAAAGGATCATACACCATGATCAAGTGGGGTTTATCCCAGGAATGCAAGGATTCTTCAGTATATGCAAATCAATCAATGTAATAAACCATATTAACAAAATGAAGGAGAAAAACCACATGATCATCTCAATAGATGCAGAAAAAGCTTTCGACAAAACTCAACACCCATTTATTATAAAAACCCTCCAGAAAGTAGGCATAGAGGGAACTTACCTCAACATAATAAAGGCCATATATGACACGCACAGCCAACATCATTCTCAATGGTGAAAAACTGAAACCATCTCCACTAAGATCAGGAACGAGCAAGGTTGTCCACTCTTCACCATTGTTATTCAACATAGTTTTGGAAGTTTTAGCCACAGCAATCAGAGAAGACAAAGAAATAAAAGGAATCCAAATGGGAAAAGAAGAAGTAAAGCAGTCACTGTTTGCAGATAACATGATACTATACACAGAGAATCCTAAAGAGGCTACCAGAAAACTACTAGAGCTAATCAATGAATATGGTAAAGTAGCAGGATACAAAATTAATGCATAGAAATCTCTTGCATTCCTATACACTAATAATGAAAAACCTAGAAGAGAAATCAAGGAAACACTCCCATTTACCACTGCAACAAAAAGAATAAAATACCTAGGAATAAACCTACCTAAGGAGACAAAGACCTGTATGCAGAAAACTATAAGACACTGATGAAAGAAATTAAAGAGGATACAAACAGATGTATACCATGTTCTGGATTGGAAGAATCAACACTTGTGAAAATGACTATACTACCCAAAGCAATCTACAGATTCAATGCAAGTCCTATCAAACTACCAATGGCAGTTTGGAATAGGAATAGGAATAGAGGGATATTTCCTTAGTATGATCGATAAATATCTTCTGTGTGTATAAGAGCTTAACATACACATGTACACATACATATGCATACATGTATAGTGAACAATTACTTTTTAAAGTCAATACTGACAATATACTGTAAATATATCCTTACAAACTATTTAAACTTGTAATACAATTTTAGATATAGACGTAATGTGTGAGGGTAAGCGTAATTTTACAAAATTCCTCTGGAGGATATATGCAAGCAAAAAATTGGAAGACCACTGGACACCAGTACAGGATAATACATATGGGGGGATCCAACATAGTAGAAACTGGGAGGAAAATTAGTACATTTTTGCTACTAGGATGTAGGTAGACTAAATTACAATGACGCAATGTTTACATGTGCAGTAGATATAAAAAGTTTAAAAGCAACTCTTTGTTCTCCCGCTTACTGTGGGGCAGGCAGGCACTGTCACACGTAGAGGAAAAGGAGTGACAGGACAGGCACCCAATTAGCCTGGCTGATGCCAAGGCATCACCAGATTGAATCTGGTAAAACGACTCTCAGATCCGGGAGAGAAGACCATGTGTAAGCAAGTAAACCTGCAGTAACACCTCAACTCAAGACTCATTGCATAATTACTTGAAACAAGACCTCATAATAGTTTTCCTTTGGCAGGGAGAAATCAGTTCAGTTGAACTCTAGCCAAGTATAGAAATCTTTTTATCATTAAGGTTTAATTGGCTTATTCTCCCAAATTACACTGGAAACAAATTTATTGTGCTCCTAGGGTACCATATTATGTTATTTATAAATGTGGATACTTCAAAAGCAATAAAATGTTTGGCCCTTGCTCTCAATAAAGTTGCCATCTAATTGGGAGGACAACATCCAAATTAAAACAACTGAAGAACAATTCAAAGTAACATGTAAACAGTATGTAATAATCCCCCAAGAGAAACAAGTACTCTCATACTTTCCCAGCAGAAGGATAAATTGGTACAAGCCCCTGGGGAAGGAATGTGGGCACTGAGATCAAAATTACAACTGCATACCTCCTTTGACCCAGTAATATGACTAATGGGAATTTATCCTTCCACCATACTTAAAAAGTAACATATATACAAAGTTACTCGTTGCAGCATTATTCAAAATAACAAAAGATTGGAAAGAACTCAAATACCCTTGAACAGAGGACTGGTTAAATAAATTATGCTACATATATCCAATGGAAAATTTTGAAAGTATAAAAATGCATGAGGAAGCTTTCAATGCACAGATATTTTTCAAAGTCTCCAAGATAAGTGGAGGAAAAAAATCCCAGCAAGGCACAGAAAATGTGTATACAATGCATCATTTTGTTTTCAAGAAGGGGAAAATGGGAATACAGAATATATTTGTATTTGCTTTAATATTCATAAGTAAAGTCTGGATGAATACACACAAAAACTAAAAGCTGATTACCTGCAGTGAGTTATAGGAAGGTGAAAAGTGGCTGGAAGATCTCAGGGCAGGAGTAAGACTTGCCGTCTAAACTGCACAGGTATATTCTGAACCACGTGAATGTCTTCCTATTAACAATTAAGAAGAGAATAATGAAAAAACATCCCCCAACAAGGCGGAGCAGAATGAGGAGGAAGCTGGTTTCTGCAGGAATCCTTCTGGCCCTGGGTGGAGTTTCGACTTACGCTTTGGGCAGCTCTGCAAACAGCTGGGAAACTGAGAGAGCACAGAGCACACAGCTTATGCACAGGCCACATTGCGCTGTTTGCGCAAGTGCCATCACGTCCCAGGGCTTCTGAGCCTCTGCCCAGCTGAAATGCCTCCCTGCCAGGTGCGTCTCCTTCACCACAGCCCAGAGCCCCCTCCTCCCCACCTCCGCTGCTGGTCAGGATGCTCATGACCCGCCATCCTCACCAGTTACCAGAATCCTCCAGCAGCTGCCTTTAATTTTTACTATGGGAGGGCAGAAGGGGGAGGGCAGGTCAATTAAGTTAACTTCTATTAAGAGAGGAGTGAAGTGCGGGAGGTCAAAGAGTTGGGACAGATACCTGGCCGGTTGCCAAGTCAAGCTTGGAAAATACTCCCCCAAGATACCACCGAGAAAACTGCCCAAACGTGAATGCGGCCAGCTTCAACTTGTGTAATCATGGGTGACCTTTTTTTCCTGCTATTTATACTTTGATGTGCGTTCCAATTTTTTTTTAATGAGTATAGATTACTCTTAAAAACCAAAAACTATTACATACAATGTGAGAGATGTATATATTAAAAACCAATATTAAAAACTATTCTTACGTAGTCCTGAAACTCTGAAAGATAAAGGAAATTGAGATGGGCAGCATAAGAATTTTATAGCTGTAAACAATTAAGTGTAAGAATACTATAATTTTTTTAAATCTCCTATAGTGCTGAAGGTGTCACCTGACAGTAGGTCAGTGTGACCCACCTAGTCAGGCTGGGCAGAGTGGAACTGTCCACGGTTCCAGGGCAGGAAAGTCCAGTCATTAAAGAGATGTCTCCGTTTGCCTGCCGCTAGAGGGGACACGGGTTCGTGCCCCAGTCCGGGAAGATCCCACATGCCGCGGAGCGGCTGGGCCCGTGGCATGGCCGCTGAGCCTGCGTCCAGAGCCTGTGCTCCGCAACGGGAGAGGCCACAACAGTGAGAGGCCCGCGTACCGCAAAAAAAAAAAAAAAAAAAAAAAAAAGAGATGTCTCCATTAGTCATACGCTCTCCAGCTGAGAGCCAGCGCCTTCCCACTGTCTTCCTCTCCTGGGATTTGAAACTCGATATCCTGCAAGTCAAAGCACTTTCCTCCCTCCACTTTCTAAACCCAAACGTTGATGACGGTCCTATTCATCTCAGAAACTTAACAAATACATTTTGAAACTTGGCCAATTTTTTTCTCAGGTCCTTTGTAGTCCTGGGGAAAGTAAGCTAACATTCAAATTACTTGAGTAGGTTTGGGCGTAGCTGAGGCTGTTTCTCACCATTTAACAAACAGTTTTATTTAAATGACCGTCAGTCAAAGCGAGAGAGAGAGAGAGAGAGAGAGAGAGAGAGAGAGAGAGAGAGAGAGAGAGAGAGAGAGGGAGAGAGAGAGAGAGGGGGAGAGAGAGAGAGAGAGAGAGAGAGAGGGAGAGGGAGAGAGAGAGAGAGAGAGAGAGAGAGAGAGAGAGAGAGAGGGAGAGAGGGAGAGAGGGAGAGAGGGAGAGAGGGAGAGAGGGAGAGAGGGAGAGAGAGAGAGAGAGAGAGAGAGAGAGAGAGAGAGAGAGAGAGAGGCATGGACATATATACACTACCAAACATAAGGTAGATAGCTAGTGGGAAGCAGCCGCATAGCACAGGGTTATCAGGTCGGTGCTTTGTGACCACCTGGAGGGGTGGGATAGGGAGGGTGGGAGGGAGGAAGATGCAAGAGGGAAGAGATATGGGAACATATGTATAACTGATTCACTTTGTTATAAAACAGAAACTAACAAACACACCATTGTAAAGCAATTATACCCCAATAAAGATGTTAAAAAAAATAAAAAATAAATGACCGTCAGTAAAGTTAGATGCAAACCCTCAATGCTTGGAAAAAAACACAGTAGACCTTGATAGTTGCAAGGAATCTATCCTAAAGCCTTCCTGAGTCCCAAACTTGGGAACAGCTCTATTGTCCAAAACACCCCACCTTTAGGCAGGACTCTTTTGACTGTAAATCATAGAAACCCAAACGACAGAAACGGGAGTGTGCTGGAGGACAGAATTCAAGGAATGGTTGAACAACCAAATCTAGGAAGCGAGAGATGCAGTAAGCTTCCCTAAAAACAAGACCCAGGATACATACATCAGGACTCTGCCCATCTCTCATTTATGCGTCCCACTGCAAGCCATTTTCATTGCCTTCCCACATGACAAGGAACGTGACCATTAAGAGTTCAAGAACCACCACTGGAAAGGAATTCCTCAAGCTTTTTCTGGTTGTAAGTTCAAAACTCCTGAGAAGAGTCTTTGATTGGCCAGTGAAGGTCAG
This sequence comes from Tursiops truncatus, assembly GCF_011762595.2. NCBI lineage: Eukaryota > Metazoa > Chordata > Mammalia > Artiodactyla > Delphinidae > Tursiops > Tursiops truncatus. Next base: position 10,546,682 of record NC_047039.1, read on the forward strand.
GTGTCCACCCTAGGCCAATCAGCTGTAAGAACATGGCAGCTCCAGCTGAATCACGTGGTTGAAGTGGAGGAGCAGCGGTTCTCAGAACGCAGGGAGTGCCAAACAGACCAAAATAAATAAGCAAAGAGAGGGCTACTACACTCCAATAAAAAGGAACAAGGTAAAACTGAAAAATGTAAATGTCGTTTCAGACCTTTACGGGAATCATATGTTTAAGTTTTTATGCAGCAAAGCTGCAGCGAGTTGAAGAGGCTGGGTGCTCTCAGAGCCAAGAGCTTCCCTCCTATACACCAGCCTTAGGGCACACACAATTCGAGATTGTTCCACCTTAGCAAAATCTAAACTGTTATGTGTCCCGGCCTTCTGATTATAAACGACAAGGGTCTAGAATGCCTCAGAGAAAATGCCATTTTTAATGGCAGGTGCTTCTCTGAAATGAGTACATTTACTATATAAAAAAGCAATGTGGTTCTCAATGAACCTGAATCCTGACTCATCTTGACACACCCTACTCCTGCTCACCAACTCTGGCCAACCAACTCCTATTGTTTCTGGGCAATAGCAACTCTCCACTTAGACCCTTTCCCTCCATCTACAACTGTCCTGGTTCAGAACCCAATTATGACCCCATTTTGAATCATTTTGTACATAGTAGAAAGAGAAATATGATGCCTGGGTCCTTTTTTGCCAAATACCTATTGAAGAGAGAAGGACTTTTAGTACCAAAAGATAAGATTAATGAAGCCAAGACTAGGAAAATGACAAGACGAGAGCATGGGTTTTGGAACCAGACAGCTCTGGTTTGAATCCAGCCCTGTCACTTACTCTCTGCATGACCATGGCAAGTTATCCAATCCCTCTGAGGCTGAGTTTCTTATAAAACAGGCATAATAGTATTTATCTTGCAGACGTATTGTGAAGATTAAATCAGGTGACAGATTGTTAAATGCCAAGATGCTAAGGGACTTCAATATATGCTAATATTAGAGGACTCGTGCTAACCTTACAAAGGTCAATATACAAATGCAAGTGGAGTGCAGAGGGCCAGGAGGCTAAATCTGCATCCCTCTTCCAACCTTGCTTTGGCTCCCAAAGATATGCCATTTTTTTCCTCTAAGCCTGAAAGAACTGATTAAATAACTGTTCTCTGTTTTCCTTATTAAGCACTGTTTTGATGCAGACCATTATCTAAAGGAAAAGGTATGGAGTCATTCTTCCTTGGGACGGAGTACAGCCAGACTCTGTATTTAAAGAGACAGAAAATTTGAGAATGTTAATTCTCAAATTTTTTAGTAAAATTTTAGTAAAATTTGAGTAACTTATCTCCCCGGAATATTGTTGAACTTGATGGGGGGGAGGGGTATGTGGCATGTGCCAGTAAATTTGAATGTTTGAAGGATTATGACTAAATTAGGGTCCAAAAGACGACAGGAATTCAGTAAGTCAAACACTTAAAGTATTTTGCCCTGAATTGTTATATGATATAGACTGTAATGTGAATATGATGATAGAAGATGGAATTAGAAAAGATATTGCCATTTTGAACATGGATTCAACAATAAACTCTTCCTGAATTTTCTTTTTTTGAGTCAAATTCAACATAGAGTAAACTAATCTCATTGTGACCTACTAAGCATGATGAGGTCAACAGAATCTCCGGAGAATCTGTAACCCAGACATTTCTATCTTTTTTTTTCCTTATTCAAAGATCCTAAAAGATCATGACTAGAGAAACCAATTCTGATACTAAAAATAAATATTATGTTGCTTTCTCCATTTATAGGTAAAATTTATAAGACTCTACATCTCAAGCCTCTTATCTGTATTCCAGAGGTATGCTGCTATCTTCCTACTATCAGCAAACAACCAACATAAATGTGATAAGTGAAAAATATATATTACATTGCTGAAAGAAATTAAAGAAAGTCTAAATAAATGAAAAGACATCCCATGTTCACAGATTGAACAGTTAATGTTGTTAAGATGACAATACTACCCACATTGACATACAGAGTCAAGGCCATCTCTATGAAAATCCCAAAGTGTTTTATGCAGAAATGAAAACTCCATGCTGAAGTTCATATGGTATTTCAAGGGACCCAGAATAGCCAAAATAATCTTGCAAAAGAAGGACAAAGTTGGAGGACTCACTCTGCCTGATTTCAAAACTTATTAAAAAGCTACAGTAATCAAAACTGTGGTACTGGCATAAGAACAGACCTATAGAGCAATGGAATAAAATTTACAGTTCATAAATAAACCTCCACATCTATGGTCAATTGATTTCGACAAGGGTGTCAAGACCAATCAATAGGGAAACAACAATCTCTTCAATAAATCGTACTAGGAAAACGAAATATCCACATGCAAAAGAATGAAGTCGACCCTTGTCTTATACCAGATACAAAAATTAACTCAAAATGAACCAAAGACCCAAATTTAGAGCTAATACTATAAAATTCTTAGAAGAAAATCTAAGGACAAATTTGCATACCCTTGGATTTGACAATGGTTTCTTAAACATGACACCAAAAGCACAGACAACACAAGAAAAAATAGATAAAAGGGACTTCATGCAAATTAAAAATTTCTGTGCACCAAAGGACACTATCAAGAGAGTGAAAAGACAACACACAAAATGGGAGAAAATATTTGCAAATCATACATACAATAAGAGTCTGAAATACAGAATACATAAAGAACTCCTAAAGCTCAACAACACAAAAACAAACAACATGATTTTAAAATGGGCAAAGGGGGGAATGAAAGGGGAGGGAGGAATAAGTAGGTGGAGCACAGAAGATTTTTAGGGCAGTGAACTATTCTATGTACTACTATAATGGTGGACACGTGTCATTATACATTTGTCAAAACCCACAGAGTGTATACAAGAATGAACCCTAATGTAAACTATAGACTTTGGGTGATAATGATTTGTCAATATACGTTTATCGACTGTAATACATGTACCTCTCTGGTGTGGGATGTTGATTGTGGGAGAGGTTGCGCATGGGGGGGGGGTGTTATATGGAAATTCTCTGTACTTTCCACTCAATTTTGCTGTAAACTTAAAACTGCTCTAAAAGCACGGGCAAGGAGGAGAGGAGCAAAGGACTTGAATAGACATTTCTCTAAAGAAGAGAAATAATCACATGAAAAGATGCTCAACATCATTAATTATTAGGGAACTGCAAAGCAAACCACAGTGAGATACCACTTCACACCCACTAGGATGGCTATAATAAAAAATATAGACATAACAGGTGTTGGAGAGGACGTAGAGAAGCTGGAACCCTCAGACATTGCTGGTGGGGATATAAAGTGGTGCATCCGCTGTGAAAAACAGCTTGGCAATTCCTCAAGAAGTTAAACATAGAATTAACACATAACCCAGCAATTCTACTCCTATATAAATACCCAAGAGAAATGAAAACAAGAATTATACAAATACTTGTACACCTATGTTTATTGTAGCATCATTCACAATAGTCAAAAGGGGGAAAGAGCCCAAATGTCCAACATGAGATGAATGGATAAACAAAATGTGGAGTATCCGTATAATGGAATATGATTCATCCTTAAAAAGGAATGGAGTTCAGATACAGGCTACAACATGAATGAACCTTGAAAACACCATACTAAGGGAAAAAAGCCAGACACAAAAGGACAACCTTGTATGATCATACTTTTATGAGAAACCTAAAGAAGGCAAATTCATACAGACAGAAAGTAGAATGGTAGTTGCCAGGGGCTGGTGGAAGGGAGGAATAGGAAATTATTGCTTAATGGTTACAGAGTTTTGCCATAATGATGATGCATGCACAACATTATGTATTTAGTGCTGAGTCACACACTTAAAACGCTTAAGATGGCAAATTTCGTTATATATATTTTTCCACAATTACGTTTAAAAAGAAAAATGTAACCTGTGCTAACTGACCTGTGAACATAGGAATTAGACGCTGTTGTGAAAGTTTACCAGGAGGGATACTGTTACAGTGTTTAAGCAAACAGAAGCATGGTGGTCTAGATGAAGCCCAGGAAAGATCAAGATCAAGTATTGATTAGTGTTTTTAAAGTAGTAGATAAGCTGATTCTAAAATCCATATGGAAGAACTAAGAATAACAAAAAATAATTTTGAAAAAAGAACAACAAGGGAGGCCACCTCTCCCTATGAGACATCAAGACGTACATGAAAAGTTATAGTATTTAGACGGTGTGATATTAGCCCAGGAATAGATAACTAGATCGACCAAAGAAGCCCCAAGCAAATCCCTGACTCTATGGAAACTTGGTATCAGACAGACATAACCAACCAGTGGAGAAAGAAAAGACTATACAGTAAAGGGGCTGGACCAGTTGATTATCTATGTGGAAGGAAAAGAAAAATGGATCCCTACCTTACAGCAATGACAGAATTAATTCTAGATGGATCCCATGCTTAATGTGAAAATCAAATTTTTAGAAAATTTTAGAGAGAAAATAGAGGAAAATATACACATGATTTTGAAGTCGGGAAATTTTTTTTTAAATAAGACTCAAAAGCACGAATAATAAAAATTGCAAAAGAGTTGACTACATTAAAATTAAACTTGTCTGTACATCAAAATATGCCATAAACAAAGTAAAAGACAAGCAAGGGACTTGGAGAAGACCTCTGCATGGTAAGTGACTGGTAAAGGTTAAGTAAACAGAATACACAATGAACTACTTCAACCAGTGAGAAAAATGACAACACAACAGACGCAAAAGCAAAGAATGTGAACAGACAATTCAACAAAGAGGAAACACAAATGGTCAATAAACACATGAAAAGATGCTCAATCTCGATAGTAATCAGGAAAATACAAACAATTGTGAGACACCACTTCACATTCATCAGATTAGCAATAAATTTTAAAAGTCAGACAGCAGTAAGCCCGACTACGGCCGTGGAGGAGAAGCTGTTATACACACCATCAATTGGTACAACCATCCTGGAGAGAAATGTGGCCATGTCAGTGCGCAATCACGACGGCCAGCAACATCCCAGAGACACTCCTGCACACGTGTACAAGGACATGGGTACAAGAATGTGCCTCAGAGCACCGTGTGTAAGGGTGCTTATCCAAGCACTTACAGGCAGCAAGCGACAGGATGAAAGCACGCATTGTAATGATAATTCAGGACAGTGGTGGCCTCTGGAAGGGAGGGAGGGAGGGGAGTGAAACTGGGAAGAGGTACACAGCGGAGTTTCAGCTACATCTGTATTTTTTATTTAAAAAAAGGAACTGGAGCAGAAAGGCAAAATGTTAATATTTGGCAAAACTAAATTGTGAGTACATGATATTCTTTACGCTTTTCTGAATACTTGAAATACTTCATAACAATACTTTCTTAAACTCTAGCAGTATTATTCAGCATGACTTTGGAGGACATGAACATTCCAGGTCACTGGGCAATTGCAGAACAGCAAAGGAAGAGGGATCTTTAGAGGTGGAGCAGCGGTATGTTTCCTAAAGACTCTGAGCCAGAAGATGAAGACGATGCAACACCAAGAGACACAGGAGGCACCAATTCTGTTGCCTTCACCTTAGCCTGGTAGGATGACCAGCATCAAGGCCATGCCACTGGGAGTCTCCCCGTCCCCAGCTACGCTCCTCTCTTAAGGCTGCACCTCGACTCCTCCCTCTAACTGAGACCTCTTTCCTAAACACGGATGGGAGTCAGCTGCAATTTCTAATTGATTGAAAAAAACACTCTAAGCAGAGCTGTCATATATTCCTTCTCTGATCATTTCCTGCAGAGATAATGAAGTATTTTAATACAAATGAAGAAAACTCAAGTTTCTTTCTCTCACAGCTCCTACTGCAGAGCAAAAATTGTTGGCAAGGATGTCAAGAAAGAACTGTAAGCATAGATGATCTTATTTGCAAAGCAGAAATAGAGACACAGATATTGAGAACAAATGAATGGATACCAAGGGGGAAAGTGGGGCAGGGGGTGGGAGGAATTGGGAGATTGGCACATATACACATATACACTATGATACTATGTATAAAATAGACAACTAATCAGAACCTACTGTATAGCACAGGGAACTCTACTTAATGCACGGCAGTGACCTAAATGGGAAGGAAATCCAAGAACGAGGGGATGTATGTATACGTATAGCTGATTCATTTTGCTGTACAGTAGAAACTAACTATACTACAATAAAAATTAAAAAAAAAAAAGAAAGAAAGAACCGTAAGCAAAAGTGATGATCACCAATGGCTCACCAAGTAAAGGTAGGAAGGTGTGGTGGTGAAGCCAGACAACCTGGTCTAAATACCAGCCCCTCCACTCATTTGCCAGTTGTATGTACATAACCTTTCAGAGGCTCAGTTTCCACACTCTCAAGTAACAATAAAAATCCCTACCTTACAGGGTTAGAGAAAATAAGATTATATATGAAAATCGTTTGCACAGTGGCTGGCACATAATACACTAATAGTAATAATAGTGTATTATTATCAGTAACCATGGATTGGACTACATTGAATTAATCTTTGAGTCTGCTGAAATGTAAGCTCCATGAAAACAGGCAAATCTGTTTTGTTCACTGATGCAACCCAGGCACCTGAAACATTGTCTGACCTGTACTAAACAATAAATGTTGAATGGACGTGAATCCCAGCATTTGGCACACATGAGAGCTTACTGTGTGCGGGGTGTTACACATTTTGTATCTCATTTAATCCTTACAACAACAACGTATTATACTAGTCATTTTATAAAGGAGGAAACTGAGCCCAGAGAAATTAACTTCCTTCCCCAAGTTCACAGAGTTAAATGGGAGAGCCGGGATTTGAATCCTAGTTGCCATTTTTCAGTTATTTGTTGAATTAATGAATAAGTAATGGTTCAGAATCACTTGACAATCTAGTAAATGTTCACAGTAGTTAGGGTGAGAGTGATGGGTTACCCTGGGTGGCCAGGTGAATTATTACTTATTACAGAATCAATGAATTACTGTTAAGTTAGTACTTATTATGTGTATCATGGCTTTGTGGCAGAGACTGGCCATGTTCCAGGCCAGGGGTGGAACCCACTGGTGTTTTCAATCCCTCTGCTGGGGTAGTAACGAGGAAGGAGTTCTCCCCATTTTACAGAGAGGGTTACTGGACAAAAAGACGAAAAGTAAATGTCCCAAGGTGATAAAGAGAATTAGTAAACTAGAAATAAAATCCAGTCACCTCCTCCCCTCTCACAAACCTCCAGCTTAACAGAACTACTGATTTGGAATCCACTGCAGCTAGGAAGAAAAGTGGTATTAAGGCAGGAAAGTAGAGGAGACGTTTTCCTTTTCCTAAGACCTCAACTATTAACATATTTATTTACAATCAATTACTTCTGAAGAAAAAAGTCATATCCAACAATGACATTAATAGGAACTATTTTGTCGGGAGTAGCTTTTAATTTAAAAATAACTTTACAGAAGTTTTTTGTAAACAAGTTTAAAGCATAAATGAGAAAAAAATTATTTCATTACCATCATATAATCTTTACGTATATCCTCCTAGTCATTTTTGCACATCTGTCTTTTACAAAAATGGGATGTACATTTTATAGCTTGTTTTTCAATCAATTAATAAATTATAACTATCTTTATATGTCACTAAATGCATTTTTAAAAATAATGGAACTCCACTGTATTTAAATGTTAAGTCCTTGAAAATTGAAGGTTGAAAATTCAAGTTGTTCCTAATTCTCCCCCATTATAAACAAGGTTGAGATGAACATGGTAGAGCTAAATCTTTTTTGCATGTGTTTAATTATTTCCATAGGATAGGCTTCTAGAAGTAGACCTGCTGGGTCAAAGGGTGGCATTTGGAATTTTTAAATTTAAGCACAAACATCTGTTTTAAATATATTTTTAACTTGTCTTTCGCTTCCTTTTTAGTTTCTTTTTTAGTATCAAATACATGGCAAGCCCCCGAGGGAGGTTGGCAGATGCTCTCCTTATATTCCCTTTCTCTCTCTCCTTTTCAGAAGGAACAATGTCCGTGAGTTAGGAAGAATGAAGGAGTAAAAGATGAAAACAAAATAATAATGTTGACCCAGAGTGAGAAAGACTGGTTGGCTAGGGAAATAAAACCCCATCGTCGGAGGCATATGCAGAGTTAGGCCCCATGGTAAAATCTACAGGAAATGAAATACGTAGGTACACTCCTAGCCCTTGAGAAGTTTAAATGCAATTCAAAAGCAAAATTATAACCACATGAAAGATTCAGCTGCATATAACATGTCCACCTACAAAAGGCAGAAGAGTAGGCGATTCAGTTAACTGAAATAATCCGTTTAAAGCAGGAACCATAATGAAAAGATACACTGAACTGTTTTATTTAAAATGAACACTTGAAGACATTTATGCACAGAATAGGTCAATTAATTGAAGTTTCATAATGCTTTGGTCGACAGGTTCCATTTTTGGTTTCCTTAATTTAAAAAAATTTTTTAATAAATTAAAATTTTTAATATAAAAACTTTTTTTTTTACTTTTTTAAAAAAATTTTACTAATTTTTGGCTGTGTTTGGTCTTTGCTGCTGCGCGCAGGCTTTCTCTAGTTGCAGAGAGCGTGGGCTTCTCTTTGTTGCAGTGTGCAGGCTCTAGGTGTGCAGACTTCAGTAGTTGTGACTTGCGGGCTCAGTAGTTGTGACTTGCGGGCTCTACAGTGCAGGCTCAGTAGTTGTGGCGCATGGGCTTAGTTGCTCTGTGGCATGTGGGATCTTCCCGGACCAGGGATTGAACATCTCTCCCCTGCATTGGCAGGCAGATTCTTAACCACTGAGCCATGAGGGAAGTCCCTAAAAACTATTTTCTATTAACTAAAAATTTTCCCCAATATTTGTTTTCTCACCCATATCCAATTCTATTATAATTCTTTTTAGAAAGTTACTCCTACCCAGTCTTTTCCAAACTTCAAATTGTTTTTATAGAAGCAGTTCTCTTTTCAAGCTCCTATTTCATACTGGGCATCAGTCAGTAAGCCTCACAGAGGGAAGAGAGAAGAGTAGTTCATACAAAGAGTTAAACAGAAGTCTGTTACTTCTTTTATACAATGTGAGTGTTCCTCAGATCAAATCCAGATGGCATCTACTCAGTAATTACCCTTCCAAGGAGAAACGGTGGAACAAGGGAATCAAATGTGTAACTTCTGGTTCTTCGTGGGCCAATGGCATAGAGGACAGACTCTACAGGATACTTAGGCATCTACAGACCAGGGAGATTTGCATCCTGAAAAACTGTCAGAATCCACCGAGATGTACAAGATCGGCAAGTACATCTTAAGAAGGGAAACGTGTGAGGCTATCGGCGATAAGCTTCCTTTGAATTAAAATAAAAATCGCACTACAGGGACTTCCCTGGTGGCGCAGTGGTTAAGAGTCCGCCTGCCAGTACAGGGGACACGGGTTCAAGCCCTGGTCCGCGAAGATCCCACACGCCGCGGAGCAAATAAGCCCGTGCACCACAATTACTGAGCTGGCGCTCTAGAACCCGAGAGCCACAACTACTGAGCCCGCATGCTGCAACTCCTGAAGCCTGCGTGCCTAGAGCCCGTGCCCTGCAACAAAGGAAGCCACCGCAATGAGAGAAGCCCGCGCACCACAACGAAAGGTAGCCCCCGCTCACCGCAACTAGAGAAAGCCCGCGCGCAGTAACAGAGACCCAACGCAGCCGAAAATCAATAAATTTTTTAAAAAGGCAAAATGTTATAAAATAAAAATCGCACTACACTAATCTGTTAGAAGTGCTGCTATCATGGTGAAGAGGAGGCTGCGCTGCACTAAAAGTCAGGAGCTCTGAGCTCCAGTCCAATTAGACCCCCGTGAATAGCTCCGTGGTTTGTGTAAATTACTAAGTCCCTCTGAGCTCCCTCTTCCTTACCTGTCAAGTGAAGTGAATTAGTGCAGGATAATTACTAAGATCCTCTTTAATTCTATAACTCTACTATTTTTAAAAGAAAACCAATAAGCATATAAAAAAGAAAAGCAGTAGACATTACAGACTTTCCAGTAGCTTAGCGAATCAATCTAGATTCTAAAATCACCTACTACAATCACATCTCATTTTATTTTACAATTTAACAAATATTTATCAAGTGTCTACTCTGTGATGCTGGGGATATTTCAGAAAACAAGGGAAATCTCTGCCTTCATGGACCTTATAGTCTGCTGAGGGATACCGACGATTTAACGAGCAATGACAATAAAATGCGATAATTGCTAAGGTGGAAAAAGAATATTCTTGTAGGAAGAGTGTGTACATAATGCAGTGTGAAGGATTTTCTCTGCCAAGAGTTTTTCTTTTCTTCTCTTTTCTTTTTTTTTTTTTTGGCCACACCTTGCGGCTTGCGGGATCTTAGTTCCCTGACCAGGGATCGAACCTGTGCCCCCTGCAGTGGAAGCATGGAGTCCTAACCACTGGACCGCCAGGGAATTCCTGGAAGGATTTTCTCAATACAGTTATATCTAATGTGAGACCTGAATGGATAAGAAGAGGCTCATTAGGTGGGGGGCCAGGAGGAAAATGGTCCAGATGGAAGGAGCACTGCATGAAAAAGGCAGAGCTAGGAGGGAGTTGGCTAGTCTGGCATGCATCTGTGGCTGAATTGCCTGGAATAAGGGATGATGTGAAAAGAGAAGTAGGCAGGAGCTGTATCATACAAGGCCTTCCGGAACATAACAAGGAGTTTTGTCTTGAACTTCCTATCCATTGGGGGGCCATCACGTAACATTTTCGAAAGATTACCCTGGTTGTGATGTGGAGAAAAGGTCGGAGGGCAGCAAGACCCAAGGAAGAAAATCACTGGGGGCTGCTGCAGGAATCGAGACAAAAGATGGTACCCTGAATTAAAACACTGGCAACGGGGATGCAGAGATACTTAGAAGACGGGAGAGAACTTGGTGATTAAGATGTGTGGGAACAGAAGTCAAAAATGATTCCTAGACTTCCAGCTTCAGAAACTGGGTAGAAAATCTTCCATTGTGTTTCCTAAGAGGATTGGCTAGAAGCCTGGAGTTGCTGGCAGAAGTCTTGCCATCATTTAGAAAGAGGCCACCTTAGAATGGCGCCAACACAATGGAAAACAAAGCTAAGAGACAGAGAGGGTGAAGCTGTTTCTGACATCCTTATGGCACATCTCTGGACCAGCTATCCCAGATCTACTACTGGACTTTGCAGGCATATGAATCAAAGAATTTCCCTTGTTGTGGTTTTTGGTGGTGGTGGTGTTTCGGTTGGTTTTTAATTTGTTTTTTCTTTTTTATTTATTTAATTTTGGCTGCATTGGGTCTTCAGTTGCTGTGCGTGGGCTTTCCCCAGTTGCATTGCACAGGGCTTCTCATTGCAGTGGCTTCTCTTGTTGCGGAGCACGGGCTCTAGGCGCACAGGCTTCAGTAGTTGTGGCTTGCGGGCTCAGTAGTTGTGGCTCACTGGCTCAGTAGTTGTGGTGCATGGGTTTAGTTCCGCGGTATGTGGGATCTTCCCGGACCAAGGCTTGAACCCGTGTCCCCTGCATTGGCAGGTGGATTCTTAACCACTGCACCACTAGGGAAGTCCTGTTTAGTTCAATGTGAATTGAGGTCTGTCACTTGGAACCAAAAGAATCCTGGGAAGAGAGGGGACAGTGGGAGTGGAGAGACCAGGGTAGAACCACCACTGAAGAAGCGACACAGGAAGATGAGCCCAATGAGAAAGACAGAGGAAAGGAGGAGCCCAGGAAACTGCAGTGCCAGCAGAAGGGTTTTCAGAGATGCATGTGGTCGGTAAAGCCAAATGCTCTAGAGAGATACGGCAGACAAGGACCAAGATGTATGCACTGGGTTTAGCCACAAGGCAGTAGTTGGTGGCCTTGGTGAGGACAGTGTCAGTCGAGGGGTGGTGGTACAAGCCAGACTGAAATGAGGTGAGGAAATAGAACAGAAACAATTCTAAGTCAAGGCACTGAGTTTGAAGGGAAGGGCTGTGGAGGGAGATGCTTTCAGACGGATGAGGAGGGAGAATGTGTAAAGGCTAACGAGGAGGATACAGGAGAGGGGACAGTCAGCTGGGGGAGTCCCTGAGGAGGAAGAAGGTCCAGAGCACAGGACAAAGCACAGACTTAAAGGTCGGCCCCAATTCAAGGGAAGGACACCTCTTCACTGGAAGCCGACAGAGAGAAGGATGCGGGCGGAATTAACTAGGCGTCCTGGCAGTGGCAGCAGGAACTCGATGATGCGACTGTCTGACAACCTCCATCTTCTCCAGAAAGTAGCGGGCGGGGCCCTTTGCTGAGGATGAGGTGAACAGAGGTGGAGGGGGGGGGGTTGGGGGTGGAAGGCTTAAAGAGAACGGAAGCCATCTGAAACTGTGCCGTGGCGAATGAGAGAGACTAGGAAAACACAGAATTGACTGGAAGCTACGAGGGCCCACTGGATGACAGAAACCATTCCATAGTTTCCCCCAAATCTGGTACGTCGAGGAAAGGATGGAATCTGAAAGTAAATGTTTGATCACAATGAGGCAACTGATTTATAAATTATCTCTTTCATAAATTAAAAAATGTTAGTGTGTACTGGGATCGTTTTCATGACTGATCTAAAAGAGGAACTTTTACATTCGCTGACAGGACACTCAGCTTTTCTGCATAGTAAACTGCCAACCTGATGGAGATAAACCACAGGAAGATCTCACAAAATGATGTGACAGAATCCAGAGCGGCGGAAAAGATTCAGAAGGCTGGAACGGGAAAACGAATCTGGGTCTAAACACAAAACCAAACTCAAATTGTGCTCGTAAAATAAAGGTCTTGGGATCTCAGTGACCACCCAATTAAGAGATCAAAGTTACCAAAACAATGCTTTTTTAAAACAATATTTTTTGTTTTTTTTAATATTTATTTATTTATTTATTTTGGCTGCGCTGGGTCTTAGTTGCGGCACACAGAATCTTCACTGAGGCATGTTTAGTTGCGGCATGTGGGATCCTTAGTTGCAGCATGCGGACTCCTTAGTTGCAGCATGCATGTGGGATCTAGTTCCTCAACCAGGGATCAAACCCAGGACCCCCGCATTGGGAGTGCAGAGTCTACCCACTGGACCACCTGGGAAGTCCCCGGAACAATGCTCTTAAGAGCAGATACAACCCTTGGGTTGAACAAATACCAAATACCAAGAGGCCACTAGATAAGGTCCTTTCCAGTATCAAGACTGAAGTTTCAGTTAAGAGTGATAAGAGCTCATGTGAGATAACTGTATTTGAAGACCTCATCTACTGATCACATTAGTCATCCACGTTTTCAACTTCTATCCTTATATTTAGTTTCATCCTCAACAAAGTTTCTGGACCATACTGTCGCAACCCCTCCTGAAATGTCTTTTCCAAATTACGATGTAGTCTTGTGATACCTATCTTCAGAGAGGTATGATGTAAACACTCTGAAGAGCATTTTTTTTTTGTCTTTCATAGTTGAGGGTATTTACTACTGAATTATTCAATATTCTTCATAAAGAAAAAGCAAACAGAAACAAAAAAAAAACCCAGGTGGGAACTTTCCTATCCAAGGCCTTCCTTGCCTGGGTTTTCATTTATCTGCCCTTCTTTTTTTTTTTTTTTTCCCTGCGGTACGCGGGCCTCTCACCGTTGCAGCCTCTCCCGTTGCGGAGCACAGGCTCCAGACGCACAGGCTCAGCGGCCATGGCTCACGGGCCCAGCCGCTCTGTGGCACGTGGGATCTTCCCGGACCGGGGCACGAACCCACGTCCCCTGAATCGGCAGGCGGACTCTCAACCACTGCGCCACCAGGGAAGCCCTATCTGCCTCACTTCTGACTTATCATTTCCAGGTTCTTAAGCTGGAAAGTTGATTCCTCCTGGCCCTTCAGAGTACTCTGATTCTCTCCTCAGCCTTCACACATCTAGGTTACCACGTGCCAGAAGCAAGGTGACGAGCTAAGATTACAACCTCATCCCTAACCTTGAAGGATTCACAGACTCAGTAAATGATGCCAATACAGAGTGACAGGAGCTGAGACAGGAGGCAGAGGGGGTGGAAAGGCGAACGTGATCATCTCCTCCAGAATGGGCAGAAAGGGTTAGGAGGGCCTCCTGGACGAGGCGACACTTCAGCAGAGTCTTGAAGGATGACGATTTCTCTGGGCAGCGAAGGTGAGGAAGAGTGGGAAGCAGAGGGAACAGCAGAGTGTAAAAACCCACGAGGGGCTTCCCTGGTGGCTCAGTGGTTAAGAATCCGCCTGCCAATGCAGGGGACACAGGTTCAAGCCCTGGTCCTGGAAGATCCCACATGCTGCGGAGCAACTAAGCCCATGTGCCACAACTACTGAGCCTGCACTCTAGAGCCCGTGCTCCACAACTACTGAGCCAGTGCACCACAACTACTGAAACCTGCCACCATAGAGCCCATGCACCACAACTACTGAGCCCATGTGCTCTAGGGCCCACATGCCACAACTACTGAGCCCACACACCTAGAGCCCGTGCTCTGCCACAAGAGAAGACTCCACAATGAGAAGCCTGCGCACCGCAGCGAAGAGTAGCCCCCGCTCACTGCAACAAGAGAAAGCTCGCGTGCAGCGACAAAGACCCAATGCAGCCAAAAATAAATAAATTAAAATTAAAAAAAAAAAAAAACTCTTGAGACATGGAACAGGCTTACTTCTGGGGGGGCTGTAGGTTGCATAGCACAAGTAGAGCACAGGGTGTAGGGAGAGGTCGGAAGATGAGTCTAAGCAAGTGAGGAGGGACCAGGCCAGACACTGCCTCGCTCAAGAGCAGGTAAGAAGTTTGAACTTTATCCTGGCTCAGGTGTGAACCAATCACTTTTTTCCTTGGCTTAGCCAAGATTAGAATTGTTGAAAGCAAATTTTCGCTAAAGCACAAATGGGAAGAGCAAACAAATACAAAACAAAAAGCAAACAGTAAAAAGCATAAAAATGAACAGCTCACAGGTCCCAGATCTCTTAGCTGCTTCACAAAGTTCTAGCTCCAGATGAGAACTTGTACACAGATGGCTCAGCCCAAGCCCTCTTTCTCTCCTCTACCCATCCATGTTGGCACTGAACAGCTTACCACTTGCTTTGTCTCTGGTGCAGACGTGAGGCCGATGGGGTGTCAAGATCAGCACAGGCCTTATTCAATTCTTGCTTCAAAGCTTAAACGCCTGTTGGACCACTTAGCTCTGGTTTCCTGCCAAGGGATCCTCTACCCCATGAGAACAATGCAAATGACCGAGCTCAACTGAGGGTTAGAGGTTTTCCTCCTCAGGTGTCCAATTCAGCCCACTTCTCCAGGTTCTTCTAATGACTCATCCTTAGGTAACTTCCTGAAAGTGACTGTCTGGAATCCCACCACTACAGCAATCTTTTTTTTTTTTTAATCTTTTTTTTTAAAATAAATTTATTTTATTTATTTGTTGTTGGCTGCTTTGGTTCTTAGTTGTTGTGTGCGGGCTTTCTCTAGTTGTGGCGAGCGGGGGCTACTCTTCGTTGCGGTGCTCAGGCTTATTGTGGTGGCTTCTCTTGTTGCAGAGCATGGGCTCTAGGTGTGCAGGCTCAGTAGTTGTGGTGCACGGGCTTAGTTGCTCCGTGGCATGTGGGATCTTCTCGGACCACTGCTCAAACCTGTGTCCCCTGCGTTGGCAGGCGGATTCTGAACCACTGCGCCACCAGGGAAGCCCTGCTACAGCATTCTAACAAAAAATACTTCACACGTTCAGTTTTGCCTCCAGATGGTTTCCACCAAAGGTAAAACCCATTCGTCTGCATGACGTCTTCAGAGCTGACCTATAAAACGTTATCGAAGATGCTGTCCACAGCTTCAAAACTGTATTCAACAGAGCCCATGTGGTAAATCCTCCCCTGAGTTTAGTTCCAGGAAAAAAACTGTCTCCTCTAGAGCTGAATTTGTATACTTTATCTTGCCAGAGTAAGAAAATGATGTAACCCAACCTGTTTCCTTTTATACCATGGCTTCCAAGAAACTTAAAACCAAATCCCACGCCAAAATGTCTCATCTCAGATGCCTAGTAGGACCTACTTCCACTTCACTGCTATGACCATTTTTGTTTTATATTTTAAAAATAGCTAGAATAGACTGTGCGTCTCTTATACACCAAGCACCCTGCTTCTCCCGATGTGCCCTTCCTCCTCACGTCATTTCAAATCTAGTGCTTGTTTTACCAAACTACCCCAGTGCCTTATTTTTAAAGTTATGCTTTACCTCGTATCCTATACTTCATATCTCCTAGAAGCAGACAGGTCCAAATATTGTGGATTTTTTTAAAAGACTCTATTCGCGGGGCTTGCCTGGTGGCGCAGTGGTTGGGAGTCCGCCTGCCGATGCAGGGGACACAGGTTCGTGCCCCGGTCCGGGAAGATCCCACATGCCGCGGAGCGGCTGGGCCCGTGAGCCATGGCCGCTGAGTCTGCACGTCCGGAGCCTGTGCTCCGCAACGGGAGAGGCCACAACAGTGAGAGGCCCGCGTACCGCAAAAAAAAAAAAAAAGATTCTATTCACATTTATGCACATAGTTGTGAACAGCCAACCAGGCTTTATCCTTAGAGGCACAGATGGGGAAGTCATTCCATAAAAGTTGGGCTTTTTCCAGATTGCACTGTCTTCCACATCACTCTCTTTTTTTGTACCACTGCTTGTCTCCATGTATTGCTCTTTTTGTCTGCCTTTTGGGGTTTCTGCTGTGGCTATCACCCTGACCCTCCACGCAGGCGTTAAGACTCCAGGCAGTACCATACTATATAAAGAAGACCCTAAAGACTCCATACAAAAACTACTAGATCTAATAAATGAATTCAGCAAAGTAGCAGGATACGAGGTTAACATTCAGAAATCGGTTGCGTTTCTTTACACTAACAACGAAATATCAAAAAGGGAATGTAAAAAAACAATACCTTTTAAAATCACACCAAAAAAAAAAATACCTAGGAATAAACCTGACCAAGGAGGTTAAAGACATATATGCTGAGAACTATAAAACATTAATAAAGGAAATTAAAGAGGATTCAGAGAAATGGAAAGAAATACCATGTTCTTGGGTTGGAAGAATATTGGTAAAATGGCAATACTACCCAAAGCAATCTACAGATTCAATGGGACCCCTATCAAATTACCCATGACGTTTTTCACATAATTAGAATAATCCAAAAATTTATATGGAACCATAAAAGACCCAGAATTGCCAAAGCTATCCTGAGGGAAAAAAACAAAGCAGGAGGCATAACTCTCCCAGACTTCAGACAAGTGACAGTAATCAAAAGTGTGGTATTAGTACAAAAAGACACATGGATCAATGGAACAGAATAGAGAGCCCAGAAATAAACCCACACACCTACAGTCAATTAATCTTCGACAAAGAAGGCAAGAATATAAAATGGGAAAAAGACAGTCTTTTCAGCAAGTGGTGCTGGGAAAGTTTGACAGCTGCACGTAAATCACTGATGTTAGAACACACCCTCACACCATACAAAAAATAAACTAAAATGGCTTAAAGACTTAAACATAAGACATGACACCATAAAATTCTTAGAAGACGGGCTTCCCTGGTGGCGCAGTGGTTCAGAGTCCACCTGCCGATGCATGGGACACGGGTTCGTGCCCTGGTCCGGGAAGATCCCACATGCCGCGGAGCGGCTGGGCCCGTGAGCCATGGCCGCTGAGCCTGCACATCCGGAGCCTGTGCTCGGCAACGGGAGAGGCCACAACAGTGAGAGGCCCGCGTACCGCAAAAAAAAAAAAAAAAAAAAAAAATTCTTAGAAGAGAACATAGGCAAAATATTTTCTGACATAAATAGTACCAATGTTTTCTTAGGTCAGTCTCTCAAGGCAATAGAAATAAAAACAAAAATAAACAAATGGGACCTAATCAAACTTACAAGCTTTTGCACAGCAAAGGAAAACATAAAAAAAAACCAAAAAACAAAAAAGCACAAAAAGACAACCTACAGAATGGGAGAAAATATTTGCAAATAATGTGACCGACAAGGGCTTAATTTCCAAAATATACTAAGAGCTCGTACAACTCAACAACAAAAATACAAACAACCCAATCGAAAAATGGGCAGAAGACTTTAACAGACATTTCTCCAAAGACATATAGATGGCCAGTAGGCACATGAAAAGATGCTCAACATCACTAATTATTAGAGAAATGCAAATCAAAACTACCATGAGGTACCACCTCACACTGGTCAGAATGGCATCACTAAAAAGCCTAAAAATAACAAATGCTGGAGAGGATGTAGAGAAAAGGGAACCCCTACACTGCTGGTGGGAATGCAAGTTGGTGCAGCCACTATGGAAAACAGTATGGAGGTTCCTCAGAAAACTAAAAATAGAATTACCATATGATCCAGCAATCCCACTCCTGGGCATATACCTAGACAAAATTATAATTCAAAAAGATACATGGAGCTTCCCTGGTGGCACAGTGGTTAAGAATCCGCCTGCCAATGCAGGGGACATGGGTTCAATCCCTAGTCCAGAAGGATCCCCCATGCCATGGAGCAACTAAGCCCATGCATTACAACTACTGAGCCTGCGCTCTAGAGCCTGCAAGCCACAACTACTAAGACCAGGTGCCACACTATTGAAGCCTGTGCACCTAGAGCCTGTGCTCCGCAACAAGAGAAGCCACCACAATGAGAAGCCCGCGCACCGCAACCAAGAGTAGCCCCCGCTCGCCACAACTAGAGAAAGCCCGCAAGCAGTAACAAAGACCCAATGCAGCCAAATATAAATAAATAAAATAAATTTTTTTTTTTAATTAAAAAAAAGATACATGGGCTTCCCTGGTGGTGCAGTGGTTGGGAGTCCGCCTGCCGATGCGGCGGGCGCAGGTTCGTGCCCCGATCCGGGAGGATCCCACGTGCCGCGGAGCGGCTGGGCTTGTGAGCCATGGCCCCTGGGCCTGAGCGTCCGGAGCCTGTGCTCCGCAGCGGGAGAGGCCGCAATGGTGAGAGGCCCCCACACAGCAAAAAAAAAGATACATGGACCCCAAAGTTCACAGCAGTACTATTCACAATAGCCAAGACATGGAAACAACCTAAATGTCTATAGACAGATGAATGAATAAAGAAGATGTGGTACATATATACAATGGAATACTACTCAGCCATAAAAAAGAATGAAATAATGCCATTTGCAGCAACATGGATGGACCCAGAGATCATCACACTAAGTGGAGCCAGAAAGAGAAAGACAAATACCATATGATATCACTGATATGTGGAATCTAAAATATGGCACAAATGAACCTATCTATGAAACAGAAACACACTCACAGACATAGAGATCAGACTTGTGGTTGCCAGCGGGGGGGGGGGGGGCAGGAGAGGGATGGGTTGGGAGTTTGGGGTTAGTAGATGCAAACTATTACATTTAGAATGGATAAACAACAAGGTCCTACTGTATAGCGCAGGGAACTATGTCCAATCTCCTGGGATAAACCATAATGGAAAAGAATATGAAAAAAGAATGTACACATGTGTATAAACTGAGTCACTTTGCTGTACAGCAGAAATTAGCACAACATTGTAAATCAACTATACTTCAATTTAAAAAAAAAAGACTCTAGGCAGTGCCCACACTTGGTCTATGCCAGGGGTGAGGTACATGAGCTGCACTCAATATTTCTGCACCTGCAGCCCCTGGACACACCTCATGGGACTCCTATAGCGCTTAGCAGCTTCTTCATTGGAATCACAACTCTCTTAGGCATTTGGTACCTCCCACTTTACCTCATATCATCTCCCTTCAACCCTACCCGTTCCCCCTATTGATCTTTCCAGGAATCAAGGAAGGTTTATATAACTTAGGACTTTATGTCCAAGGGAAACTGGCAGAGCATCTAGAATAAAGCTGGCAGATGGCTGTAACTAGACAGAAAAGTTGGAAACTGGAGAGGATATTTGGTACAACACAGGCCCTCAAATATTTGGTAATGAATGAATGAAATGAATGAATGAATGAACAAAATCCAACTTATCACCAGTTTCCCACCTTGATTACCTAGACAAAGCCAGCAACCAAATACCAGGTTCTAAGCACCCATGTTTCTTCAGCGATTGGAATCCTGTGAATTTGCTGCAGTAAGGCTGATAACAATGGAAAACTTGGTTTCTCTTTCTGCTTAAAAAGAAAGCCAGAGCACACCTCCTTCTGCCCAAAGAGCTTCCTTGTCACTACCAGGTGTGACTGTCTGGCAGAGGCCATGTTTTTGCTCTGAATTCTCCTTCTGCCTGAACTTGCTCAGTGACCCTGGGTAAGTCACTTGCTCTTTTTTTTTGGAAAAATACACATAAAATTTACCGTTTTAGCCTTTTTAAAATGTATAGTTCAGAGTCATTAAATACATTCACACTGTTGTGCAACCATCACCGCCGTCCATCTCCAGAACTCTTTTCGTCTTTCCAAACTGAAACTCTCTACCCATTAAACAGCAACTTCCCATCCCCCTCTCCACCTGTCCTGGCAACCACCATTCTACTTCCCATCTCTGTGAATCTGACCATAAGTGGAATCATAAAGCATCTGCCCTTTTGTGACTGGCCTATTGCACTGAGCATTATGTCCTCAAAGTTCATCCATGTTGTAGCATGTCAGAATTTCCTTCCTTTTAAGGCTGAATAATACTTCATTGTATGTACAGACCACATTTTGTTTATCCATTCTTCTATCAGTGGACACCTGCGTTGTTTCCACCTTTTGGCTACTGTGAATAATGTCATGAACACAAGTGTACAAGTATCTGAGTCCCGGCGTTCACTTTTTTTGGGTGTACACCCAGAAGTGGAATTGCAGGCTCAGGCAGTAATTCTCTGTTTGCTAGTTTGAGGAACTGCCACACTGTTTTGTTCCATGGGACTTTTAAATGCAGAGACAGAATTGCTTAAAGAGCTGGCCAGTGCAGTCATACTGTCATGCTGACTCCTGAGAGATGTTTCGCGGGTGTAGATTTGCCCAGAAGGGTTGTCTTGCCTCATTCTCTAGAGAAGCAGGATCCAGCTGCTGTTTAGAATAAGTCCTGCTTTAGACACAGGACCTGGGTCTGAGCCTGACCCTGCCTCAGGATCCACTTCTGTGAAGTAGGTCAATAATACTTAATTTTCAGGGTTTTTATAAAGGTCAGGGATCATGTACACAAAGCACCAGGTAAGCACTTAGAAAATGAAGCTGTGAATATCACCCTACTGACTGCAAAGGGTGGTTATGAAAACCAAACCACGTAACGGATGAGACAGCTGGAAAGGGTCATGCTTTCTACAAATGCTAAGCCCTCCTCATTTCCTTCCTAATCTCTGCTATGGTCTCCTAGCAGTTCTTCCTGCCTCCTGGCCTCTTAAGTCTATACTCCACTCCAGCTTCAGAGTGAGCTTCCTAAAGCAGACAGGATCCTGTCCCTCCTGATAAGGCTTTCAGTGGCTCCCCTCACCCTCACCAGGCCTTCCTGTGTTCAGTCTACTTCTCAGATCTTGCCACTCTACCCCCATGATCTTCTTAATGCTTGTCCCCTCCACCTGGAGCACTCTTCCCCCAGTGTTGGCTAAAAGTGAGTCATCCTAGAATTACTAATTTCCAACATTTCCGGGCCTTTCCTGACTCCACCAGACTAGACTCGAGGCCCACGGCACCAGGAGCAATTATCTATCGCCGTCCCAAGTACACGCTTCATTACAACCATCTGTGGGTTGATTTCCCCAACGCGATCAGCTTCTTAACGTCAAGGGTTAGACGATACATCTTTGCATTTCCGGCCTTAGCACAGTGCTAGGATGTTTACTGAACAAATATATATATATATATATATGAATAACAGGGTGGTGCTTTTGTTATTGGAAAGTTGGAATAGTTCACGAGGTTAACTCCTGAGTTCATCAGGATAACTGTTTCTAAAGTCTCATATTACATGACTAGTATTAGAATAATTAGTATCATTATATAATGAAGAGTTTTTTTCAAAAACTGGCACCACAAAGGATGGGAGCCAAAAGGGAAATATTTCAAGGTACTTCCTCTATCCCTTCTCCCTCTAAAATAAGTGGGATGTTTTTAAATTGAGCTCCTCGGGTCTTCATGGTTCTTCTGAGAGATATTTTTGCTTCCTTGGCATCTGAGAAATAGCCTGACCTCTACGTGCATGGCCCTGATGACAGGACCCCTGATAAGAGATCATCCCTGAAGCTATTTTTCATGAGTGGGCTAAAGTAATGAGTCCAGTCTTGCACTTAGTAGGTGCTTGATAAGTATCTGCCCAAGAACTGAGTTCCTCATGAGTTGCTTGTTTGTGCTAAATCCTGTGAACTCCAGTCTGTGGCTGGAGGTCAATTTCTTAATTTACCTCCTTCAGAAGCAAGAACAGTGCCAGCTGTTCCAGTTTTGAAGTAATCAAGGCATTGGAAGGTCGTAAAAGCAATGGGACAATTATTTAAATTAACCTAAAGTGCATATACAGTATTTACAGTTGATGTGGGAATCATCTGATCTGCTTATTTTTAGTGAACCCATGAATTGGTATTTAAGTTTCATTGTATGGGTGTCAGTGTCTTTCCATATGAATCTCTTGAAGCTGAAGCCTTAAATGATGCTTGCAATCTACTGGGCAAGGTTATCTTTTTTTTTTTTTTGGCTGCGTTGGGTCTTCCCTGCTGTGCATGGGCTTTCCCTAGTTGTGAGCGGGGGCCACTCTTCGTTGCGGTGCATAGGCTTCTCATTGTGGTAGCCTCTCTCGTAGCCGAGCACTGGCTCTAGGCGTGCAGGCTTCAGTAGTTGTGGCACATGGGCTCAGTAGTTGTGGCACGTGGGCCTAGCTGCCCTGTGGCATGTGGGATCTCCCTGGACCAGGGCTCGAACCCATGTCCCCTGCATTGGCAGGCGGATTCCCAACCACTGTGCCACCAGGGAAGCCCTGTTCAAGGTTATCTTTTAACATGTCCTTAAACGGCTCCTTTTAAGCTTCAAACAGTGCCCTCTAGTTCTTATGCGTGCTGGTGATTATTACTGACTTTCTAGATTGTGGTTTTATCTTTGGGGTTTATTGCCACTAACTGAGGACCTTACGGTGGGAATCACTGATGAATACTAGCTAAGAAAATTTTTTATCTTGCTTTTAATCTTTTAAAGATTGTATCATTTTATGCACAAATACACAATGCTTTTAAATGAATATTAACGTTAGATGTAGAAAATACAAATATTTTCCAAATACAAAGTATTATACATAATGAGAAATTCATAATTTCATATTTGATGGAGAACAGACACTCCTGGGGGAAAGTACCCAGAGATGGGCTTAAGGATCATTAAGAGTTTCTGCTTAACAAAGATTTAGAATCCTAACAACTCCTAGACTTACCTTCTTTCCTTGGGCATAGGTGAGATGATAACTGTTTGAAAGAATTTTCTTGTTTCTGATTGTTATCTCAAATCAAGAGGCGTGTCTAGCAAAAAAAGAACCTGTGCTCACAGCATTTTACATTTTGAAGGAAAAATAAAGGCAATTTAGTCGTCCAGACTTCTCAGAGGCAGAAATGTTTTAGAACCAAGCTTCCCTGATTTCCCATCTTCTGCCTCTTGCACTATCAGCTAATTTGTTAATTAGGATCATGTTCACCTGAAGACTATATCGTTTAGATGGTCTTCCTAGTCATAATCTTTATTACTAAACAACAAATAAAACTGCTTGGATTTCACAAGTAAAAGCAATCAACTGATATTTATTGGGCGAGGGTTTTAAAGAAAAATAAACCTTTAAAACTAAAACTTATTTTACATCAGAGCTAGGGATCAGAGGACTAAAGTGCTTTTCTGAGCCTTTACAAGTGGGCAAAGGTGGATTCACTTTAGAATCGCAAGTTTCAGATGAGGATTATTTCAGATTGGCATTTTTACCAAGGGGAGCTCTGGGGTAACAGGAAGTGAGACCAAATGCATGGAGCCATGCAGTGTGACCCAGAAAACAGGCTGAGGAGGACAGACCCCAACAAGCTTAAGCTATCCCAGGTGCCCGCATATTCCAGTGCCTTCTATCTGCCTAACTTTATTTTTTGAAAAGCTCGAACTGTGGGATCCCCAAACTAGGGTCAGCTGGGTTGAGGCGCTCTGGGGTGTGGCGCTCAGGGACTGTTGGGAAGCACTGTCCTGGAGAGTAGTTCTGGGGTGTAGAACTTGAGGACACCCACTGGCTTAGATCACAGGACAGCAACCTCCTGATGGCTCTAGGGTGGCGGAGGCGGGCATGTGAGAGACGCCACTCACTGAGTACCTGAAACAGCGGGGACTCAGGACCCACACCCACCCCGAGAATTAGACCCCTATGGACATCTAACTTTTTAGGAGTTTTCACAAAGGCACACATTCTGAAGACACGCAGCCCACACCCACACAAGTTCTCACTCATTCTAACCCCACCCCGGAGTTTTTGCATCCCTACACAAGACAGGAGGGATGAACCAAGAGCTTGAAATTACCCCGGCACAGACTCCCCAAATCAGGTTTCCCAAAGCCCAGCAGAGTCGGGGGGGCGGGGGGGACAGGGATGATGGGACGGAAACAGAAGACTTTTGAAATAGATTCCTCCGAGCGAAACTGGTAGCTCCATCTCTAAATATTAGCAACGTTAAGACTTCTCCTGTTGGCACAATTAGGAAAAAAAAGACTTCACACCCCCCAAAAGGGACGGTCCGGGAGAGCACCCCCTACCTTGCTACAGCGCCAGGTGGACAGGTCTCCGAGGCCGGGGAAGACACAACCTGATCCCGAGCGGCTGGCCGCAGGAGAGGCGCAGCTGCGAGTGAAGGCTGCCGGAGCTGCGGCCCTGGCCCCGCCCCTCGGACGCCCCGCCCCCAGGACGCCCCGCCCCTCGGACGCCCGCAAACCCTCGGGGCTCGGCTGCCTTAGCCGCAGCTCGGTAACCTCCGGACCCGAGCGCCCGGTGCATTGTGGGACGCCGGAGCCCGCTGCTGAGGCTGCGCTGACCCCTGGCGGGCGCGTCCAAAAAGCAGCCCCGGGCTGGCGGGGTGAGTCTGCGGGGACCCGCCGAGGGAGAGGCGGGGCCGGGCACTTCTGGGACAGCTGCGAGCTAGCGTGGGTTACCTGTTGTTCACATCTCAAACTTTGCTTTTCAAAGTGCCTGGGCCCCCCTCTCCCAGGTAGTGACATAAGTAAAAAAAACAAGAAACTTTCAGTCTCGGAAAAGCTTTTTAAGCTAGGAAAAGTAATTTTAAAATCATAAAACTAAATGACATCAAGATTATGGGAAAACCTGAACACTTAGTTTTTAGTTCTGTTGAAACCACAGATCGGCTCAATCTGGAACAGAAACTATGAAAGTGTGTAATTCAGGACTTTCTCTTCCTCAAGGAAATAGTTCAAGTGGAGTAAAATCACACAATATTCACAGTGAAAAATTAGAGTAACAACTAAAATACGTGAAAGGCACAAAGATAAAACGTCGCTGTTTAAATAAGAATATGAACATCATCACTAAGTAGAAATATTTCTATCAAATAATGTTAAAAACAGAACCCAGGAAAGCACATGGCCAATGATTCTGTGTGAAAATATGTGTTGACAAATGTAAATAGAAACTTTGGAACAATGTAAATAGTTTTATATGTCTTAAGTTTGTCTTATTTTTATTAAATAACTTTTTAAACGTTTCTAACTTGTAGGTACTAGTTCTAATTTTGGATGGCTTTGCAATATTTCAGTTTCCCCTCATTCTACATGATAAAGAAAAAATTCTGAGGTTTTAACAAAGATAAGACATTAAAGAGTTTTGCTTATCTGCAAACCCTGATGGGGCACAAAAGAAAAGTAAATTTACTGGGGAGTGTATTAGTTTCCTTGAGCTACAAACTACCACAGACTGGGTGGTTTAAGCCACAGAAATATATTGTCTCACAGTTCTGGAGGCTCAAAGTCTGAGATCCAGGAGGTCCCATTCTGAGGTGCTGGGAACTAGGACTTCAATCTATGAATATGGGGTGACGGGACACAATTCAGCCCATAACAGGGAGCAAGAGCTTGAGATTCAAAGTATAATCTTACGAAAAGGGCACTCACCCAATGACAAAAATAATAGTAATAATGTATGTAGTCTCAAATGTATCAAAACCATGACAATTTAGAGTAAAACCAAACTGATGACAACATTCTTCTTTCTGTCCTCTAACACTTTCAGGCCTTTCCAGTGGAACCAGAGATGTTAATGGAATAAGGTAGCCTCTAGCTTCACAGGTATAGATCTGATGTGTCTGGCCTCCTGCAGGAAGGGCTTGGAGAAGGGTGTGTCCAAGTGCCCAGAAGAAGGGCAGCATCTCTTACATTTGAGCCTCCAGAACAAGGCAGAGAGGCCACGGGTGGAGAATTATAGGAAGCAGGATCCTGTCATTGGAGAGCACACACAGACACCCTCCTGTGAAGAACTCAGCTTTAGTTCAAGAAGCCGATAAGAGCCTCAGCTTGGGGAGGGTGCCCTGCGAAGGTGGAATCCAGTCTTCCTGAGCCGAGCCAGCCTCTCCCAAGTAACCTCACCACATGGGTGGGAAGAGAAGCTTTAAATCATCCCTGAGCCCTGCCTTCTGAGGTGATGGGGACCCAGAAGATCTCTTGAGAGAAGGAAGTCCTGCCTAATACTTCCAGATTCGTTTGTTTTTTTTGTTAATTCTTCTGAAAGAACCAGAAGCCCACTTAGAGGTGTACTGATAAAAATAACTGGCTCTCCAGAAAGAAAAGCTCTGATTCATGGTGTTTGCAGATTTCTGTGGTGTAAATAAAACTGAGCAGAACCCTGTGGGGCTCCTGGGTATGGAAGCCTTTCTGTGTCCCCCATTTCTTGTTTGTAGGGAATAGGCTTCATTCAGCCTCCATGACCTTCCCTGAGTTCCAAAGGGCAGGTTCAAACAGTTGCTAATCAGGGAAGGGAGGGGATGCAGAGACAAGGGAGGATCAGTCGAGAAACAATAGTGCAGCCTCGGGCAGGGTCCTGATTCTGCCTCAAGGGACACACATAACAATATCTTTGAGCTCTTCTGCAGAACTAAAACCCCCAGCAAATGGAAGATGTTTACTACTCGAAGCATTCTTCATTCCAGAGAGCAGGTCACAAAAACAAAAGCTTGAGAACAAAAAGCTCATCAGGAGACCACCTGAGGCCAGATTAAAGGACTGCAGGCCCCGCCCAATCCTTATCAGCAGCCCTGCCCCTGAACTATAGCTATAAAACTCCTCACCAGATCCTCCCGGCTTTGGACACACAGTTTTTCAGGGCAGAAGCCTGCTGTGTCCCCCTCTGCCTGGCAAAGCAATAAAGTTATTCTTTTCTACGTCACCAAAAACTCTGAGATTCGATTTGGCTGTGGCCCAGACAGGCTGAGTTTTCAGCATCATAAATACTTCCACCGTGGCTGATTTCAAGCTACCAACATAAGGTCTCTGAACACAGAGTTGGAATGCCAGCATGCCACCAAGCCCTGGTAATTGGCTTCAGGGTCTCAAAGCCAGGAGGTGGCCAGGGAGCCGTTTCTGGGGGCACCCCAGTGAGGAGTAGAGAGAAGGGCAGCTCTTGTGGGTGTGGAGCAGAGCCTCCAGCTGGGCAGCCGTGCTAGCAGGGAGCCATGGGCAGTGGGGAGGCCCAGTGAGAATCGGGGACCACACACAGCCTCCAGGGCAGCGGGGATGGGGATCGGGTGAGGAGACCAAACACAGCAGGAGGAAGTGCACTCAGAGTGAAGTAAGTCAGAAAGAGAAAAACAAATACTGTATGCTTACACATATATATGGAATCTAAAAAAGAAAAAAAAAAGGTTCTGATGAACCTAGGGGCAGGACAAGAATAAAGACGCAAACGTAGAGAATGGACTTGAGGACACGGGGAGGGGGAAGGGGAAGCTGGACGAAGTGAGAGAGTGGCACGGACATATATACACTACCAAATGTAAAATAGATAGCTAGTGGGAAGCAGCTGCATCACACAGGGAGATCAGCTCAGTGTTTTGTGATCACCTAGAGGGGTGGGATAGGGAAGGTGGGAGGGAGATGCGAGAGGGAGGGGATATGGGGATATATGTATACATATAGCTGATTCACTTTGTTATACAGTGGAAACTAACACAACATTGTAAAGCAATTATACTCCAATAAAGATGTTAAAAAAATATAAAATAGATAATTAATAAGGACCTACTGTATAGCACAGGGAACTCTACTCCATGCTCTCTAATGACCTATATGGGGAAAGCATCTTAAAAAAGGAGTTGATATATGTGTATGTATAACTGATTCACTTTGCTGTACAGCAGAAACTAACACAACATTGTAAATCAACTATACTCCAATAAAAATTAAAAAAAAAAAAAGAAGTCGCTTTATGACCCTAAACATGGGCCACTGCCAGGAAAAATGAGGAAGTAAACAGCCAGCATCTTCTTTTTGTGTCTTTCCCTTCCAGGCACCAGGTGTTGATAACTGGTATGAATCATTAAGGGTAGAATTTTAGGCATTAGTGGGAAAGAAATTTTTCGGATGTAACAACGCTGCAGGCACTCCTCAAATCACACCATCACACACACCACATACTCAGCTTGGCTGAAAGGCCGGTCCTACCTGGACAGATCCTCTCAAGACTGGGACACTCTGACAGGAAGTGGGCTTTGAAAGAACATCCTGCTTCCTGGAGTTGAGCATAACCGGGAACACTAGGCTACCTTGATGTAGTCTGAGTAAAAAGGGCTTGAGATGATAAAAGAGGACGTGGCTAAAAGAAGGAAGCAAAAAGAACCTTGGGGAATAAGCCCTGTAAATCAATATTGTTTCCCTTCCATTTCCTAAGCCTGGAGACAAAAACCACAGCAAGTTCTAAGACAGCCTATGCAGAGCCACTAGGTAGTGCGGTCACCAGGGTGCTCCTGGGAGCCTTCGTGTGTTCCTAGCTCCTGCTCTATATCCAGCTCCACACTCAGTACACAACTGCTAATGAATTCACTTAGAAAGGAAAGCTCCTAAGCATTCAAGCAATATCAGCCTTGTGCAAAAATCTTAAGGAGCACAAGATTTGCCTTTTACATCTGACTGTCTCTCTCTGTGGGGCTTCCATCTCGCTGTCTCCATTACTGACTCTTCATCTCTTACAGCTTCC
Source organism: Tursiops truncatus (assembly GCF_011762595.2). NCBI lineage: Eukaryota > Metazoa > Chordata > Mammalia > Artiodactyla > Delphinidae > Tursiops > Tursiops truncatus. Next base: position 10,575,853 of record NC_047039.1, read on the forward strand.
CCATTTCCTTCCACATAAAATTATCTTGACCTGTTTATTGAAAGGATCTTATATACGAATTCATATTAAGGTATGAATGACTGAAAATAGTCTACTATACTGCCTTTTGCAAGAGCAGTCACATTTTTCAAAGTAATAATTTCATCAGTGATAGATAGGATATAATTTTTTTTTAATCCAAGAAATGAAGATATACCACACTAACACCAATCAAAAGAACACTAGAGGGCTTCCCTGGTGGTGCAGTGGTTGAGAGTCTGCCTGCCGATGCAGGGGACACGGGTTTGTGCCCCACTCTGGGAAGATCCCACATGCCACAGAGCGGCTGAGCCCGTGAGCCATGGCCGCAGAGCCTGCACGTCCAGAGCCTGTGCTCCGCAACGGGAGAGGCCACAACAGTGAGAGGCCCGCATACCGCAAAAAAAAAAAAAAAAAAAAAGAACACTAGAGTACCTTTATTACTTTCAGACAAAGTGGGCTTCAGAGCAAGGAAAATTACCAGGGATAAAGAAGGGCATTATCTAGTGATAAAGGGGTCAATTCTTCAAGAAGACATAATAATACCTAACATGTATGCACCTAACAACAGAGCATCAAAGTACATGAGGCAAAAACTGATAGAACTGCAAGGAGAAATAGATGAATCCACTATTATAGCTGGACACTTCAACAGCCCTCTATCAGAAATGGACAGATCCAGAAGGCAGAAAATCAGTAAGGATATAGTTGAACTCAACACCACCAATCAACTGTATATAATTGACATCTACTGTCAATTCACTTAACAACAACAGAATACCCATTCTTCTCAAGTGCACATGGAACATTCACCAAGACAGACCACATTCTGGGCCATAAACACACCTTAACAAATTTTTATCCTTTTTTTAAAATTGAAATATAGTTGATTTACAATGTTGTGTTAGTTTCAGGTACACAACAAAGTGATTCGGTTCTATACATATACACATATATACATATACATATATATTCTTTTTTAGATTCTTTTTCCATTATAGGTTATTACAAGGTATTGAGTATAGTTCCCTGTGCTATACAGTAGGTCTTGTTGGTTATCTATTTTATATACAGTAGTTTGTATATGTTCATTCCAAACTCCTAATTTATCCCTCCTCCTCTTTTCCCCTTTGGTACCATAAGTTTGTTTTCCATGTCTGTGAGTCTATTTCTGTTTTGTAAATAAGTTCATTTATATCATATTTTTAGAGTCCATATATAAGCAGTATCATATTATATTTGTCTTTCTCTGTCTGACTTACTTCACTTAGTATGATAATCTCTAGGTCCATCCATGTAGTTGCAAATGGCATTATCTTATTCTTGTTTATGGCTGAGTGATATTCCATTGTGTATATATACCACATCTTCTTTATCCATTCATCTGTTGATAGACACTTAGGTTGCTTCCATGTCACACCACAACAAATTAAAAAAAAAAACAAAACTACATACAAAGTATGCCCTCAAACCACAGTGGAATTAAACTAGAAATCAATAACAAAAAGATCATCAAAAAATTCTGAAATATTTGGAGTTTAAACAACACACTTCAAAATAACACATGGTCAAAGAAGACTCAAGAGAAGTTTTTAAAAATGTAAACTAAATGAAAGTACAACTATCAAAATTTGTCAGATACAGTGAAAGCAGTGCCTAAAGGGAAATTTATAGCATTGAATACATTTATTACAAAAGAAGAAACATCTAAAACCAGTAATCTAAGCTTATACTATAGGAAACTCATAAAGAAGATCAAATTAAATCCAAAGTAAGCAGAAGAAAAGAAATAACAGACATTAGAATAGAAACTAATGAAATCGAAAACAAGAAATCAATAGAGAAAATCAGCAAAACCAAAAGCTGATTCTTTGAAAAGATCAATAAAATGGATAAACCTCTGGCCAAGCTAATCAAGAGGAAAAGAGAGAAAATACAAATGACTAATATCAGAAATGAAAGAGAGGCTTTCATAACAGATCCCATGGACATTAAAAGGATAATAAAGTAATATTATGAACAAATCTATGCCTACAAATTTTGATAACTTAGATGAAATGGGTCAATTCCTTGAAGATGCAGGGATTTTTCCAAACTCTCTTCTACCAAAACTCACACAAAGAGAAATATATAATCTGAATAGGCTTTTCTCTATTAAAGAGAGTGGATTGATAATAAACTTCTAAAACTGAAAGCACCAGGTCCAGATGGTTTCACCGATGACTTTTAACAAACATTTAAGGAAGAAATTATATCGATTCCCTACCATCTCTTCCAGAAAATAGAGGCACAAGGAACATTTCTTAACTCATTCTATGATGACAGCATTATCTTAATAGCAAAACCAGACAAAGACATTACAAGAAAAGAAAACTACAAACTAATATCTCTCATGAACATAGGTGCAAAGACCCTTAACAAATTATAAGCAAATTGAATCCAACATTATATAAAAAGAATTTTATACCATGACCAGGTGGAATTTATCCTGGGTATGCAAGACTAGTTCAACATTTAAAAATCAATTAATGAGGGACTTCCCTGGTGGCACAGTGGATAAGAATCCGCCTGCCAATACAGGGGACACGGGTTCAATCCCTGGTCCGGGATGATCCCACCCGCCTCAGAGCAATTAAGCCCGTGCGCCACAACTACTGAACCTGTGCTCTAGAGCCCGCGAGGCACAACTACTGAAGCCCGCGTGCCTAGAGCCCGTGCTCCACAACAAGAGAAGCCACCGCAATGAGAAGCCTGCACACCGCAACGAGGAGTAGCCCCCACTCGCTGCAACTAGAGAAAGCTCGCGTGCAGCAACGAAGACCCAACGCAGCCAAAAATAAATACAATTAAATCTTTAAAAAAAAAATCAATTAATGGAACCCAGCATATCAGGCTAGAAAAGAAAAATCATATAATCATATCAATAGATGCAGCAAAAGTACTTGACAAAATTCAACACCGATTCATGATAATAGCTTTTATACAAAATTAATAAGATAATAACAATTTTTAAATGAATAAATTATCGTCAAGAACACTAAGAAAGAGAACACTCGCCTTGCTAGAATTTTAAAACATGTTATAAGTGGATAACCGTCAAAAGGGATGAGATTAAAATGCCAAGATAACTTTTGCAATGAAGATAGGTTTTGACCAAAGCATCATGCTGCCAGACTGGTGATGCCTTTTCTTTCTCCCATCACAATGCTCCTCTGGACCTAGACAGTCAAACAGCAATTAAGGAAGAGCCCTTTGCCCTTTGCTGCTGGCAAAGGAAGTGATGATCCCAGAATGCCAAGCCTCTGCTCTCACAATGATGACAAGGTCTGGGGTGACAGTGTGTCTGGGGCTTCTGCAGCTAGGAGCGAACAGAATCAATTCTGTATTTAACCCCGTGTCTCCTTTGACATTTCTCTGGCAGTCTTAGTCTTCAAAGCACAAGGATTTAGAAAATGAGAAGTATTTTCCAGACAGAAAGAAAGAAAAGAAGAAACCAAGAGCTGTAAACAAGGGCAACAAAGAAGCTATGTCAGTATCCCTTCTGTGTCTAAGTGGCCTTTCACTCCTGGGTGTCAGGGTAACAAATCCACTCCAAAGGCGAGGTCAATTACCCTCTCTTGCAATGAAAGGGTGGAAATCGTACTCTGGCTAAAGCATTTCAGTTATGGTATGATTCAAAACTCTTGCTGAGAAAACTGAAAAAGTAAACACTGAAATGCATTGAAAATCCAGAATATTACAGCTGGATGAGACCATATACATTAAAATTTTAATGTCCCATTTAATAAATGAAGAAACCCCAGTTAAGAGAGGTTAGAAGTCTGGCCCTTGGACACGTGACAAGGAGAAGCAATACAGGACAATAGCCTCCAACAGATCTGGGTGTGATTCCCAAATGCGAAGTCATTGCACCCATCTGAGCCCCTGTTTCTTCAACTGTAAAATGGGCATAACAGGAATCATTTCACAGGATTGGTGTGAAAATTAAGATAGAAACCTGCAGAGCACTGGCATAGTTTTTGCCACAAAGAAGTCCTCAATAATTATTTTCCTTTCTTTTGGTTCCCAGGGTCAGAGCCAGAACTCAATGCCTGGGCTCTGGAATCACAGTTCATTCCTCTTTCCTCTGGTCCAAATGACAGCAACAGGTAGAGTATTTGCAGGTATCAGGTCAAGATGGGGATGAAAGGGATCCCTGGGTGTGTTCCACTGGCTCTGTAGCTCTGCTCTCCAGCAAATGAGATACTGAATGGGGCTTAGCTTCTGCCTCTGCCCCTGATAAGCTATACATGAAAACCTAGATCCACCTGCAGTTCAATTTTCCCATCTGAGAAATAGGGCAAAGGTCATTAAAGGGCTTCCCTGGTGGCGTAGTGGTTGAGAGTCCGCCTGCGGATGCAGGGAACACAGGTTCGTGACCCGGTCTGGGAAGATCCCACATGCCGCGGAGCGGCTGGGCCCGTGAGCCATGGCCGCTGGGTCTGCGCGTCTGGAGCCTGTGCTCCGCAACGGGAGAGGCCACAACAGTGAGAGGCCCGCGTACCACCAAAAAAAAAAAGTCATTAAAAATTGATATTATCTGATATTTTGAAAGCCTTCCCAACTGCTCAATTCAATGAGCGTTTCTTAATCTGTATTTACATCTGTATTTGCTGCGAGAACCAGAAGTGTGTGTGTGTGTGTGTGTGTATGACCATCCGTAGAGGGTGATGGGAATAGATGGAAAGGTGGTCCTATTCTAAATGGAAAAATGATCGGGGTCAGTAAGGACTTTGGTCAGCCCAGATCCTCATACATACAAAGAGAAAGAGCCAGTAGGCCAAGAAAAGGAGGCTGCATGGTCTTGGGAGAGTGAGGCTCTAGGGATGTGGAAAGAGAAGAGAATGTTCTTCTGAGAATGCACAGGAAGACAAACGCAATAGCAACTTAACAAAGAGCGCTAGGGGATTCTTCCTATAGCCTCATGGCTCCCCAGATCTACATTTTCAGCCCTGACCTCTGCCCAGAACTCTAGACGAACACTTGAATGGTTTCACAGGCATTAGAATGAGCTTGCTCAGAAGAGAACTCTTTTTTTTTTTTTAATTATTTATTTACTTTTGGCTGTGTTGGGTCTTCATTTCTGTGCAAGAGCTTTCTCTAGTTGCGGCGAGCGGGGGCCACTCTTCATCACGGTGCGCCGGCCTCTCACTATCGCGGCCTCTCCCGCCGCGGAGCACAGGCTCCAGACGCGCAGGCTCAGTAGCCGTGGCTCACGGGCCTAGCCGCTCCACGGCACGCGGGATCCCCCCAGACCAGGGCTCGAACCCGTGTCCCCTGCACTAGCCGGCAGACTCCCAACCACTGCGCCGCCAGGGAAGCCCGAAGAGAACTCTTGATTCTACCCTCCCACATTCAAACCAGCTCCTCTGTCACCCATCCCTGTCTCAGAAGAAGGCAACACAATCCACTCAGTTGCTTAAGCCAAAAATCTAGGGATGTTCCTGGGTCTCTTTCTTTCATCTTCCTCAGCGCCGTAGAACCTTCGTTCACAATGCACCCGAATCCATTCTCTTCTCTCCGTTTCTTCTGCTCTGACTCCACCACCATCAAGTCCGGGCCACCATCAGTTTTTGTTTTAGCATTGCAATATCCACCCAACCGATCTCCCTGATTCCAGACTTGCCCCCTCTTCATAAACCCACCAGAGTGACCTTCTAAAAATATAGACCAGATCAAATTATCCCAAAGCTTAAAGCTTTCCAACGATTTCCCACTGCACTTGGAAAAAAATTCCAAATTCCTTCTTCTAAGTCACAAAATCCTCAATGACCTACCCCCGCCCTCTACTGCCTTTCTAACTCATCTCATGCCTGCTCTCTCTGTGCAGTCACTGGGCTCAGGACAAGTTGGCCTTGTCTCTGTTCCTCAAATGTGCCAAGCTTGGTCCTGTGCTAAGGCCTTTGCATCAGTCGTGCCTCTGCCTGGAATGTGTTTCCCTCATACCTTTGCCTGGTGGTCTCCTCTAGAACTCAGCATGATGTCACCACCTCAGACAATCTGTGCCAGAAGCCACCCATTCACTCACCATTCTGGCACCCTATTTTATTTCTCTGCGTAGCTCACATCACTTGCTGATGGTTTTCTTGTTTATTTCTTTAGTTACTGTCTGTCTCACTCTGTGAGATAGCAGGAATCTTTCAATCCACGCTGTTTCCTGTTCTGACACAGGGAAGGCATGCAACAAATACTTATTGTTTGAATAGAAAAAGGAAAGAACTCCAAACCACCAAAAGTGAACTAAAGAGCCTTATCTTGGGGGGAGTGTTCATTTTAACTGAATCCCAAGACTGTCTCACAGAAATCTGGTGATGTTCAGAAGCCCACCAGGTTAATGGAAATGAGAAGAGCGTGGGCAAGTTCAGCACAAAACCCTGAACCCTTTTCTAGAGGATCCCAACTGTCTGGACATCTAAGGGCCTCTCCACCAGGAGACCTCTGGAAATAGAGTTCTATGTGTTTCTGTAATGAGACCAGCCCAAATGTTTGTTTTCAGACAGATGAATTTTGTTACAAATGCTCTGCTATGTAAGTCCTACGGCCTCTTTCATGGGAGGCGTTTTGGAAGGGAGAGGTTATTTCAAGCCAGGGCTCAGATGTTGTTAAGAAGAACCAGTTTCTTAAAGCGAATGTGAAATTTCCTTATTTTCACCTCATGCCATGCACTTTCATACCTTTTGCCTTTCCTCCGGCTCCTTCCCATCCCCCACCTCCTGAAATCCTACTTCTTCATCTTTACGGCACAGCTACAGTGCTACCGCTTCTCAGAAACTCCGCCCGCGACCTCCTGCAGTTGAGGTGAGCCAAGGCTTTCCCAGATTCCATTACCCTTTTGTACATAAATCCATTAGATTACTTATTTTATTTTATCTTATAATTACTTTTTACACCTAGAGTTACCCTAGAAGATTATAAGTTCCCTGAAAGAATTATGTCATTCATTTTTTAAATCTCCTCTTAGCAAGGATCACAGTTATTTATACAGAGGCAGTGTTCGATAAATGAGTGAAATGAACAAAGGAAATAAGAGAGGGCAGTGTGACTCCTACCCAGGTGGCTAAACCAATTTATGGCTCCAAAGAGTGAGGGGGGGTGGGGGAGGGGCGGGGGGTGGATCTTAAACTTCCGACAGCATTTACATATATTCACAGCTACCTTCTCACCTCCCAGCACAAACCCAAGCTTTGCTGTGCTTTGCTCGAGTGACCCAGAAAAGAGGAAGAGACCCCCCCCCAAACAGGCACCCCCCAATATATGCGACATGTGATGCCGAGTCATCCTGACGGGTGAAGGTTAACTGCTAAGACAGGAGTGAGTTAACAGAGTTAATAGATGAAAATTTTAGGTTAATGAAGAAAATGTCTGATTTTACTTGCGTATGTGCTTCTAAAGTTGTTCTACGATGCAATCCCTAAAATAATGAAGTTAAACTGTTTTCAGAAACACATTTTTCAGTAAATAAGATACGGACAATTCATGGTCTGTGACTGTCACGGATGTCAAATTTGATCTACATGACCAAGGCTCCCATCACACCCAGCGGACAGCCACACAATGGGACTCCAGGGGTATTTATTTTTGATTTTGTCTTCAGGAAAATGAATTCACTCGTCTTTACAGGCAAATGACATCATTCTGAACGATTTTAATCTGTTTTAAAAGCTTTGTCCTCTCCATTTGTTTCTCTTTTGTGATCAGCAAAAGAATATTCAATGCTGAAGAGCCACCCCAAAACAGCTACAGTGTTCTCTCTGCCACCCTTACTCGTCTTGACCTCGACATCCCATGGCCAAGTTCATTCCTCGAGCTGGAGCCCCGTCTCCTCCCTCTCTTTTCTTCCCTTCTCTGTTTCTTTTCTTTTACAATCTCCTGTCAGTTTACTCCTTACATCCCTCGCTACTTCTCACTCTCTGGCGACTTACTGGGTCTTCTGAAAACCACAGATACAAATCTCCACGGAGGATTCTTCTCTTTTCAAGCACTTTGGTTAAAGTAACCAACGTTTGGTACCTGTTAAAGCTAAATGCTTTGCTAAAGGATATGTTATCCTTCCGACTCAGTAATCCCACCCCTGGGTTTACAGCAGGGACATAAGTGTCTATGGCCACTTACAAGGATGTTCACAGCAGCTTTCTTCAAAAGTTAGAAAAAGGGGCTTCCCTGGTGGCGCAGTGGTTGAGAGTCCGCCTGCCGATGCAGGGGACACGGGTTCGTGCCCCGGTCGGGGAAGATCCCACATGCCGCGGAGCGGCTGGGCCCGTGAGCCATGGCCGCTCAGCCTGCGCGTCCGGAGCCTGTTGCTCCGCAGCGGGAGAGGCCACAACAGTGAGAGGCCCGCGTACCGCAAAAAAAAAAAAAAAAAAAAAAAAAAGGTAGAAATAGCTAAATGCCCATCAACAGCAAAATGGATAAATTGTGATATATTCACACACTGGAATGACTCACAGCAAAGAAAAAGAATGAATTATTGCTATATACAACACCATACATGGATAAACCTCAAAGACGATGATGAAAGAAGCCAAACACACAAATATCTATTATCCATTATCTATCTATCTATCTATCATCTGTCTCTCCATATGTACACATCAAACAGACAAAGCTAATGTACAGTGATAGAGACGGGAAAAGCGCTTACCTTTGGGGGTATGCTGACTAGGAGGGGGCATAGGGGATCCTACTGGAGTCCAGAAACATCCTATATCTTAATCTGGTTTGTGCTTACCTAATCCTAGCATACTGGGTCAGCCAAAAAGATTGTTCGGGTTTATCTGTAAGATATGGAAAAACCCAAACAAACTTTTTGGCCAACCCAATACATGTAAAAAGTTGTCCTGATTAATGCAATTTACTCTATATAAGTTATACCTCACTTAAAAAGTAAGAAAATATATTAAAATAAAAAAAACAATAAAGTAACCCATGAATTACCACAAATTTCAGAACAGAAAACAAGCTGTGCTCTATCCCTCTCCCCCACATTTTAATTTAGCTGCATCCTCTTGTGTTTGTGCCAGGATGGCATACGACGGGTGCTGTTGGCATATGATGTGAGAGAGATGTGCAAAGCAAGCAGACAGCCTGGCAGATGGAAGCATACACACCTTGTGAGGGGAACAGATCTGGACCTTCCTTCTGCAGTCTCCTCAGCTGTGGATATAGAAGATGAGCATATGCCCCGAGAAAGATGGTGGAATTAGCAGTTTCTCTATGACTCTTTTCCCAGAATTTTACCCTCACATTCCACCTCATAGTCAAGGAAAACTCAAAGTGCTAACACCCGGGCTTTAATTTCTGCCCGTTTAATTCACTCTGGACACGTGGTACAGGACCCATCGCACCTCTCTTCTTTCCCTTTCCTCTTCATCACCTATTTCATCCTTTTCATCACATCATTCTCCGTGCCCTCCTCCCACTATGTCTTCTTTATCTTCCTACTTCTTTTTCTTTTTTTAAAAAAAATTTATTTATTTTATTTATTTTTGGCTGTATTGGGTCTTCGTTGCTGCGTGCGGTTTTCTCTAGTTGCAATGAGCAGGGGCTGGTGTTGGTTGTGGTACGTGGGCTTCTCATTGCAGTGGATTCTCTTGTTGTGCAGCACGGGCTCTAGGCACGCCGGCTTCAGTAGTTGTGGCACTCAAGCTTAGTAGTTGTGGCACACGGGCTTAGTTGCTCTGCAGCATGTGGGATCTTCCCAGATCAGGGTTCGAACCCGTGTCCCCTGCCTTGGCAGGCGGATTCTTAACCACTGCGCCACCAAGCAAGCCCCCTACTTCTTTTTCTACCCCATCCCTCTGTGTGATTCCCTCTCTCTTCCCAATCTTCCCACTAATGTCTTTCCTCTATAATGTGGGAGAAAGATCTAACAATTTTCTTTTCTTTTTTTTAGAAGATCTAACAATTTTCTACAGCATTACGGATTATTTCATTTTAAAAAGGAATTTGGAAAAGCCTAGATTTTGTTTTATGAAACATCTTTCCTGTTAACTTAGACACACGTGTACATGATCACATAGAAATCTGCTTTTTAAAGTAGTTTTCATGGAATTCCCTGGTGGCGCAGTGGTTAAGCATCCCCCTGCCAATGCAGGGGACATGGGTTCAAGCCCTGGTCCAGGAAGATCCCACATGCCGCGGAGCAACTAAGCCCGTGCAGTTCAACTACTGAGCCTGCGCCCTAGAGCCTGGTCACAACTACTGAGCACACACGCCACAACTACTGAAGCCCGCACGCCTACAGCCCGTGCTCCGCAACAAGAGTAGCCCCTGCTCGCCGCAACTAAAGAAAGCCCACGCAGCAAAGACCCAACGCAGCCAAAAATAAATAAATAAATAGATAAAAATAAAGTAGCTTCTACTCTAAAAGTTAAAAAACAAAGCCTGTTGTAATTGTAGTATGAGGAGCTTGCTGTTTTCCCCTGAGGAAAACAATTTCCAGCAACATTGTTATTAAGGACCGAAAATATTTACTCAAAGTGGAAGCCACATAGAATTTCTACATGACCTCAGTTTATAGGCACGATAATTGACAAAGCGCCTCGCGGTGGAAAAGCAGTGAGGGGAGATTTGCTTCATTGCTACCTTATGATCCTCAGAGAAAAGAGTGGGAGGGGGTGTGCATGGAGGGTGGAGAGTGGGGAGAAAGGAGAAGACTGGAGAAATGAAACGGATGTGGGTGGAGGCCAGGCAGGGAAGACACAGATGGAGCCAGGGCTGGACCAACCATTAGCCTCGCCTTTCAACCCGCAGTCGTCTTTAGCTGCCTGCTCAGTATTGGGAAGGGGGACAAGAGCTGCACGGTGGGTGTGGACACTTTGCGGTGCCGGGTAGGAGGGAAGGGCGCCCTCTGGGGGCAGCCGCTCCGCCTTTCCCCCCACGGTCCCAAGGCACTCAGCTCTCTCTCACCTTGCACACCACCTCGGCAAACCAGAACCCTGAGTTAGCCAGAGCCTCCTCCACACTCCAGAAGGCCAACTAGGAGCCAGGGGTTATAACTCCACCCCATCCCCAGAAGCCCATCGACTATTTCTTAAAGCTTCTTACTCTACTCTCCCCAAGAGAAAGTGCTGGAAATAAAGCATTCTCCACCTCACTACATTTCCAGCAAGGTATGGGCACTCTTTAGAGATGGACGTCTGGGCAACTATAACTGGACCCACCTTTGGCTCAGCTCTGCAAGGAGTTATTGAGGGACCCTTTAGAAAATCCACGGTAGGAACATGGAAAACGCATGCCATTTAACCTGATTCTCAGCTCCTGAATCTTGAAAATTAGGGGTGATAATACCTACCACCCAGGGCTTTTTTGAGGGTTAAATTGTGCGGCAGTAGCTGGCATATAGTAGGTGCTCAGTAAATGTTGGTTCCTTTCCACTCCCATCCCACTCTACCTCACCCCACAGCCCTTAAAAAAAGGTGGGGACTTCCCTGGTGGCGCAGTGGTTAAGAAAATCCGCCTGCCAATGCAGGGGACACAGGTTCGAGCCCTGGTCCGGGAAGATCCCACATGCTGTGGAGCAATTGAGCCTGTGGGCCACAACTACTGAGCCCGCGTACCACAACTACTGAAGCCCGTGCGCCTAGAGCCTGTGCTCTACAACAAGAGAAGCCACCGCAATGAGAAGCCCACGCACCGCAACCAAGAGTAGCCCCCGCTCGTCGCAACTAGAGAAAGCCCGCGGGCAGCAACAGCAACGAAGACCCAACGCAGCCAAAAAAAAAAAAAATGGTGAGTTGGTAAGTTCATTTCCTCCTCCTACTTGGCCTGCAATCAAGATAAACCGCCCCCTACGGGCAGGGCCGATTTGGTTCACGCCTCCCCGCCTCTCGGTAACTGCATATGTTATTAGGTTTGTGAGAGTTTGGTGCAGCTGCTTTGATGTAGGAGCATTTTGATTTGGCCTCTAATGCCATCATTGTTTTTCACCTTCAGAAACATATCCACCCTCGGTCCCTGAGACTCCCGTGGATGCCGTCCATCTCCCATCCCCGGATGGATGTCAGTTTTGTACATGACATAGGAACAAAACAAACAGCAAACAACAATTTTACATTTGGACACTACTGAATGAAACAATTATGTCACGGAGTTCCTAAGCATCAAATCAGTTGCTAAAATAGCAACCAAAGTGTTCTGCATTATGACAATCATATTCAGAAACCGGTTGAGCAGTCACTACGTCGGAAAATGTGAGTCCTGTGTAGGGTGTATTTTAAAATCATCTTACATGCAAACTATTATATATAGGACGGATAAACAACAAGGTGCTATTGTAGAGCATAGGGAATATGCTGTGATAAGCCATATGGAAAAGAATATATATATGTATATGTACATATAACTGAGTCACTTTGCTGTACAACAGAAATTAACACAACATTGTAAATCAACTATACTGCAGTAAAATTTTAAAAATTAAATTAAAATAAATAAATAAAATAAAATCATCTTACAAACAGCCTTCAGGAACAGTGTGTCATGTTCAAAGACAGGTCCTTTGATTCTGCTGAGCTCTTTGATGGTTTTGGTCACGCAAAGGGGGGCCCAGGGCTAAGTTTACCTATTAGAGCCAGAAAGTGTTTTACAGACTTTCTTTTCTTTTCTTTTTTTAAAAAATCACAACGCTTATTATTTATATTATGATTGAAACATTTCACAAAACGGTACTTATTCTTACCGTGCACACATTCATATTTTCTATTCTATTTCATTTCTAAGAAAGCCTGGTGGTGACCCTCTGTATTGATTCTATTACCATGAATGGGTTTTGACATAGATTGAAAAACAGTGGGCTGGGATGCTGACCTACTCTGTCAAATAGAGAAGAATAAGTGTGTAGTTCCCACCGGTAACTGGGAAAAAGCATGTGAGGGAGAGAGAGAAGAAAGGGAAGTGAAAAGAGCTACGAAGATGTCGTGAGACCAGAACAATGAGGGGAGAAAATGACCAAGAGTCACTGGCAGGCAACCTGGCTAAGGGACTGTAACAACAGATTCTTTTTCTTTCCAGCTTTACTGAGATATAATTGATATATAACGGGAAGTTTAAGGTGTCTGCCGTGATGATGTGACATGTGTATACTGTGAAATGATCACCACAATAAGGTTAGTTAGCACATCCTTCACCTCACAGAGTTACCTTTTTGTGTGTATGTGGTGAGAACTTTTAAGATCTACTCTTAGCAACTTTCAAATACACTATCGTTAAGTACAGTCACCATGCTGACATTATTCATCGTATAACCGGAAGTTTGCGCCCTTCAGGCCACCTTCACCCATCTTCCCCCCACCCCTGGCAACCACCCATCCTCTCTCAAACCCAGAAATTTCCGATGGCCATTTTGAAGCTGTTTGCCTTGGAGCACTGTGACCACTCCCTACTCCTGAACATTCAGTTAAGTCTGTTCCTCACACAGATGCCTCCTGTACGTCAGTTTTAGGTGGGATTGGAGGTGAGGCTCAATGTTATTTCTGGGTAGATATAGTGCAGAACACAGACAGCGCTTATGGGGTGAGGATGAGACCCATAAGCTACACGAATGGTGGAGGCAGGGCTCAGAGTCAGGAAATCACAGAAATGCAGGCAAACGTCTGGACTCCCCCTAGCTTTGCAGTAGGCGTTCAAACCAATGTGACTTGGAGCTTTTTTTAAAATTTTATTTATTTTTGGCTGCGTTGGGTCTTCGTTGCGGTGCGCGGGCTTCTCATTGCGGTGGCTTCTGTTGTTGCGGAGCATAGGCTCTAGGCACACAGGCTTCAGTAGTTGTGGCACATGGGCTCAGTAGCTGTGGCTTGCGGGCTCTAGAGCGCAGGCTCAGTAGTTGTGGTGCACGGGCTTAGTTGCTCTGCGGCATGTGGGATCTTCCCGGACCAGGGCTCGAACTGTGTCCCCTGCATTAGCAGGCGGATTCTCAACCACTGCACCACCAGGGAAGGCCCAGTGACTTGGATCTTAAGGGCAGGGTTATGCCAGGATTTTTAGACCAAAGATCCCAAATCCCAAGTTCTCAGGAGCAGTTTCATACCCCAGAAAGAACCCAAGAGGAGAGACGTTAGAGCCAGCCTGAGGGAAGGTGGGAGGGAGAGGCTGGGAGAAGAGAAGGGCGGACTGCGGTCAGTAGACTTGGGACCTCCAATCTGGGGAGAGGAGCGGAGGGTTGGGACGGAGGCTGGATGAAACGTGTGAGGGGTGAAGAGCGTCTGTGGGATAGAGAGGCTGGGAGCAATGTAGGGGAGACGGGAAGGTTCAGAGAAACCCAAGGACGGTGGATGTGACTTAGGGTGGAGGAACGGGGAGAGTGTTTGGGGCAGAGAATTGGAGGAGAAAACATGTGTTAATGCAGGGAAAACCTATCTACCCATAAAGATGGGCCTCAGACAGACAAATGAGAGGTGCCCTACCTGGGCTGTCACTCAGTCTCTGAATGTCAAGGTAGCATGTTGCCAATTGCTAAAGGTGAAGTAGGGAAAATGCTTCCCTAGAGACCAGCATCAAAAGGGAGCCACCCTCCTGAGCAGTGTTTCCTTAGCAAATCATTCATCTCTGAAGGTACGAGGAAGGGACTCATAGAGGTGAAAACGGACATTTTTGAATCAATACAAGGTCAGCTCAAAGCTGTCCAGGGGCAGCAAAGACTGCAGAAAGACGAGCTAAGAATTCCCTCCCTTCCAGCACCCGTGGGCTACAGAAATGGGAGCAGGAATGAAGGGAACCTCCCTTTTCTGGGGAGGGAGGAACCTCCCTTTGCACTTCTGTATAGTGTGGGCTCACGATTAAAGGTGGGATTGCAGTCTGTACTATTGAAGATCAAAGATCTGCTCTATCCAATGGTTGAGGAGAGTCTCGTATTGCTCAGATGACATAGAGTCTGACCCTTCCCTGCTTCCTCTGCCTCTTTCTCTCTGTAGCCACCACCTGTTCAGACAGACCAGAAAGCTGCTGAAAACCAATCTTGTTCATTCATTCAAATTCTATTAGGTTTCTTGCCTTTTGACGCACCTTCCTCACCTACCGCAGCATGCAATGTAAAAATGTGACAATAGGGGGAGCGATTGTGCTCCCGACATCTGATTATACCCAGGGCAGGAAGCTACGTTCTCATTCACAGCTGAAGGTTCATAAGGGGTAAAATTAATTGTCACAGTTGAGCAAAAAGTAGCCAACAGGGTCTTCCCTGGTGACACAGTGGTTGGGAGTCCGCCTGCCAATGCAGGGGATACGGGTTCAATCCCTGTTCCGGGAGGATCCCACGTGCCTCGGAGCAACAAAGCCCTCAAGCCACAGCTACTGAAGCCTGCGCGCCTAGAGCCCATACTCCGCAACAAGAGAAGCCACCGCAATGAGAAGCCTGCGCGCTGCAGTGAAGAGTAGCCCCCTCTCGCCGCAACTAGAGAGAGCCCGCGCGCAGCAGCGAAGACCCAACGCAGCCAAAAGTAAATAAAAACATTTTTTTAAAGAACTTAAAAAAAAAAAGTAGCCAACAACTACCCCTCCTGAATGTTTCTTAGAGAAAAATATGAAAGATCCAACTCAGTGGCTTTTAAAATTAGGAAAATAACTAGGGAAACTAAACCTTTATTTACTGAACACTGTTCAATATGTGACAATTATTAGTATTCACTTTTATATTATGGCCAATTTTCAGAAAAGAAAAAAAGATGGCATGGGGCAATAAACCAAAGATAGATGGAGAAAGAGAGAAGGCATGAGAGAAGGGACAGGAGAGACATTGGCCAGTGAGGAAGGGTGTTAACAGTACAATAGTCAGAATTCTAAGGGGGCAGCAAGAGGGTCAGAGAAAGGAAAAGGGAGAAAAAGTCTAGAATAATCGTTCTTAAGTTTCTTCTCATTACAGTCCACTTTGACAATATGAAAAACTATGGGCCTTTTCCCATACAATAGACTTATTCTTGTATATTCAAGGGATCTATGAACCATAGGTTAAGAACTCCTGGTTTAAGGAAGTTCCCTGGTGAACTAGTGGTTAGGATTCTGGGCTTTCACTGCCGTGGCCCGGGTGCAATCCCTGGTCGGGGAATTAAGATCTCACAAGCCGAGTGGTGCAGCCAAAAAAAAAAAACCAACTCCTGGTTTAAACAGGGCCACAGAGTAGCAAAAGCAAAGAGAAAGATCCAGCAAGGCAGAAAGATGGAGACATGGGTAGAAAGAGCCTCAAGGAAAGAAAGGAAGATGAGCATTCCCCTCCCCATCCTATCTTCTCTCTCATCTAAACTTATGCCCCATGTTAAAAGGGAGCACCGTGGTCGTGGCACATATATACAATGGAATAGTACTCAGCCATAAAAAGAAACGAAATTGCGCTATTTGTAATGAGGTGGATGGACCTAGAGTGTGTCATACAGAGTGAAGTAAGTCAGAAAGAGAAAGACAAATACCCTATGCTAGCACATATATATGGAATTTAAGGGGAAAAAAATGGTCATGAAGAACCTAGGGGTAAGACAGGAATAAAGACACAGACCTACTAGAGAATGGACTTGAGGATATGGGGAGGGGGAAGGGTAAGCTGTGACGAAGTGAGAGAGAGGCATGGACATATATACACTACCAATCGTAAAATAGATAGCTAGTGGGAAGCAGCCGCATAGCACAGGGAGATCAGCTCGGTGCTTTGTGACCGCCTGGAGGGGTGGGATAGGGAGGATGGGAGGGAGGGAGACGCAAGAGGGAAGAGATATGGGAACATATGTATATGTATAACTGATTCACTTTGTTATAAAGCAGAAACTAACACAACATTGTAAAGCAATTATACTCCAATAAAGATGTAAAAAATAAATAAAAAATATAATAAAAATAAAAAATATGAGAAAAATAACCCAAACTTATTGATAGGAGTCATTCTAGAGTAACATCAAAAGGGAGCCACCCTCCTGAGCAGTGTCATCTTAGCAAATTATTCACCTCTCAAGACCCAATGAAGGGACTCACATAGGTGTAATGGACATTTTTGACTCAATACAAGGTCAGCTCAGAAGCTGTCCAGGGGCCAGTAGGAGTCCTGGATGCCATGGATGGGCAGCAGGAGCAAAGCCTGCAGAAAGACGAGCTACGGCTTCCCTTCCTTCCAGCACCCGTGGGCTACAGAAATGGGGGCAGGAATGAAGGGAACCTCCCTTTTCTGGGGTGGGGGAGGAGCCTCCCTTTGCACTTCTGTATAGAGTGGGCTCATGGTTAAAGAAGGTGGCTGTCTGTGTTGAAACCATCAACCTGAAGTGTCTAAAGCTGACCTTTGCCCCAGGCCTCTTCCCTTTCCTTGGAGTGTTGGCTGGGGCTGACCCAGAAAGCCACAAATTCTACCTTGTCTTCCAACTTAATTTTTAACTCCAAATAGATGTTTTTGGCTCTAGCGTTTTTATTCTAGAGTTCTACCAAGAGATAAAGAGCTCTAAGAAAAAGGTACTGTAGGGGGTTTGAAGCAGGGATAATATAAGAAATGAAGTTTCTGGATTAGGCCAGCCCTTTTACAGGAAGAGGGATACTGACACGATATTCTTAACCTCATGTTGTTTTCTTAGGGGTTATATTTCCGAAGTATCTAAGGGGGCTGGAGGCAGGAATTGCTCAAAAGAACAGAGGCTTTGTTTTGGATGACTTGGAGCAGACAATGTCCCTATTCAAGGGATCAAGGTGGGCTGGGCAGGGGTAATAGATGGAAGAAGAAAGGAATAGATCAAGTGTGAAAAGTCTGTGCCAAATAGCCTCATGAGCTTCCTTCCAGCTAATCTGACCCTGTTCAATGAGAAGGGTGAACTAAAGTGTTCCTTTGATGATCGTTCCACTTTTTTCCATGGGGGTGAACGTGGTGGGAGCCATATGGCCTCCATTCATTTGCAATCCTACAAGAGGAGGCTCTGGGCCAAACATGAATAATAAGCTCCTCCCCTCCAGTCAGTCAACAAGCAAGCTCGTTAGGACAGCTGACTCAGAAGTGCCCTGTCACTCCCGGGAGCTGTACTGCGCCCACTAGGCTGGCTGGCAGGTGTCTGCCTACTTCACACATGCCCACCTCACGGCACAGAGAGAGGAATTCGGGGACAAAGGGAAGGGGAAAATCTCAGGAAGTATTCAGAACTCACCATCCCCTGCTTATTTGTCCTTCGGTGATAAAGAAGATTTACTTGTTGCCTAAGGGATTCAAGAATCCATGATGGGGCTTCTCTGGTGGCGCAGTGGTTGAGAGTCCGCCTGCCGATGCAGGGGACACAGGTTCGTGCCCTGGTCCGGGAAGATCCCACATGCCACGGGGCGGCTGGGCCCGTGAGTCATGGCCGCTGAGCCTGCGCGTCTGGAGCCTGTGCTCCGCAATGGGAGAGGCCGCAGCAGTGAGAGGCCCGCGTACCGCAAAAAAAAAAAAAAAAAAAAGAATCCATGATGCCATGATGCGGGGGAGTGTTTTTCAAAGTGTGGTCCTCAGGCCACAGGCATCGGAATCATATGTGCTTCTAGATTCAGATTCCTGGGCCCTACCTCAGACCTACTGTCTCTAAATCTCTGAGGGGCTACAGGCTGTTGGGTAGGGCCAGGTCTTGGTGAGAAAATGGCGGGCTCCAGGAGGGCTCGCACCAATGAGTACTCCCCAGAACTACCGTCCCCAGTGTCCTCGTCCCCGCAGTGAGCCACAGCCATCGCCACCCCCGCCTCCGCACTAGACCCTCCAATACTAGCAGATCCTGCCATCTCCAACCTAGCTTTCTGGGCCAGCAATAGCTTGCCACCTGTGCCCCAGCTGGGCCTGTGGCAGCATCCTCCCCAAAATAACATCATCAAGATGGAGACATGGGGCTTCCCTGGTGGCGCAGTGGTTGAGAGTCCGCCTGCCGATGCAGGGGACACGGGTTCGTGCCCCGCTCCGGGAAGATCCCATATGCCGCGGAGCAGCTGGGCCCGTGAGCCATGGCCGCTGAGCCTGCGCATCCGGAGCCTGTGCTCCGCAACGGGAGAGGCCGCAACAGTGAGAGGCCCGCGTACCGCAAAAAAAAAAAAAAAAAAGATGGAGACATGCCTCAATCCACTTCAGTCCCCCTCACAAGAAGATCAATTAGTATCCGTCCATAGACAAGACACCACTGAGAAAAATCCCAGAAAGTAGAGGTGACGCTGAAGCACCCCCCTGGACCACAGAGACTGAGAAGGACCACATTAGAAGGCAAGAGGAGTGGCTACGCTCTGACCACGTTGCCCCTCCCCCAGGCCGGCACAGCACTACCTGAAGAGGGCCCCTCGCCTACAGTTTGCTCCAGTGGGAAAAAGAGAACCCAAAGTGGACACCCAGCTTTCCCAGGATCGCGGAAGGCACTTCCAGGGAGGTGCATTCAGGTCTCCCCTCAAAGAGATCACTTGGGGAACCGGCTGGGCTCCACCATTGGAGACAGAGCGCCAGGCTAGCAGCAGCCAGCGCTCAGACCTCCACAGACCGCGTTACTACTTGCCGTGCGCCGGTGCAGAGGTCCCAGCCAGTGGCTCTGCTTGTGGTCCTGTCTGGCCAGGGAATACTGTTGTTTGGCAGTTCTGCCTGATTTGAGTCTCCAGTCAAGGGCCCCCACCAGCTCATTCTACCGCCTCACTTCAGCAGGAAAGCAAATACACAGCCTCAGTTCCTGCCCATCCGGGAAACCTGGCCAGAGAACCTGGGCAGCGGCAGAGCACATCCTATAGTGCTGGTTGGTCTGGGATCTGAATTGACATATTTCCAAAGAAGATATTCAAATGGCCAACAGGTACATGAAAAGATACTCAACATCACTAATCATCAGGGAAATGCAAACCAAGTGTCTCCTTCCATTATTTGATGCCCCCATCTTCATATGTAGCCTCTAGATTCCTGGCTTTTTTTTTTTTTTTTTTTTTTTTTTGCGGTACGCAGGCCTCTCACTGTTGTGGCCTCTCCCGTTGCGGAGCACAGGCTCCGGACGCGCAGGCTCAGCGGCCATGGCTCACGGGCCCAGCCGCTCCGCGGAATATGGGATCTTCCCAGACGGGGGCACGAACCTGTGTCCCCTGCATCGGCAGGCGGACTCTCAACCACTGCACCACCAGGGAAGCCCTAGATTCCTGGCTTTTAATAGAAGATATAACTCAGGAGCAGCCAGATGGAAGAGATGCACAGGGCAAAGTATGGGGAGACAGTGCAGAGTTTCCATGCTCCTCCAAGCACGCCACTCTGAGGCAGGAGATAGATGGGCCCCAGACTGAGCAGTTGGAGTCTGTCGCTTGTGGACAGATACTCCAAGATGAAGACAATAGGAGCGAGGAGGAGCTGAGCCCAGCCCAGATAAGAGATCAAGAGACCACATATTTCTCATTCTCGAGGTCAAGGAGAACCTCCTGACTACACATGCGCAGAAAGGTTCCTTGGGGGTCAAAAAGGGCGGGGGCGCCACCCCATAGTAGGTGATGTCAACCTACCCATAGGCCTCTGCACTAGAATCCATCTTGGCTCAGAGTTGCACGTGCACACATGGGAGGACCCTGAGATGTACCAAATGTGGGCTCAGAGCCAGGCAAAGCAAGATGATTGGCCAGAGGAAACCCGGAAGAAATGCCCCATGTAAGTGATTCAAGCTATCACGAGGGCGCGACTCTCTCTCTGAGCCCGCCCACGTGAGTCTGTTCACACGTACTCTTTTTCCTCCTAATAACACTTGTTTCACTACTTTCCGTCTCTTTGTGGAATTTCATTTCTAAAAAGACGACAGGCCAGGGCCTTGTCACTGGCTACTGGCCGTCGTGGTCTGCTAGGATTCAGAGCTCTCACTGCCACGGCCTGACTTCAGTCTCTGGCAGGGGAATTTTGCTTCAAGCTGCCGCAGGCTGAGACCACCCGAGATCAACTCTCCCCAAATCTCTATGTGTTCACCAACCCAGAAGCTTCTACTTTAACCTCATTCTTGAGAGAGAGTTTTGCTGGTTGATAATTCTTGGTTTACAGTTATTTTGCTCTCAGTAAATTAAGATATATTCCTGGCTTCTGACTTCCATTATTGCTATAGAGAAATCAGCTTTCAGTGTAATCGCCATTCCTTTGAAATTGATCTTTCCCCTCTCCGGTTGCTTTAAGATTTTTTCCCCTTTGGTATTCATCAGTTTTCCTATGAGATGTCTAAGTGCTGTTAAAAAAAAAAAAAGTATTCATTTTAGGATTCGCTGGGCTCCATGGACCTAGTGATTATTGTCTTTCAACAATTCTAGAAATTTCCTAGCAATTAACACTTCAAATATTTCTTTGTTCCCATTATTCTTTCTGGAATGTTGATTAATCTCATTTCATATTTTCTATCTCTTTCTTCCTCTGTGCTGCCTTTAGGGTAATTTCTTCAAATTAATCTTGTATCATTTATTGCTGCATGACAAATTAGCCCAAAACCTAGCAGCTTAAAGCAACAAACATTTATTACTTCACACAGTTTCTGGGGGTCAGGAATCCAGGAGTGACTTAGTTGGGTGGTTTTCAACTCAGTGTCTCTCACAAGGTAGAAGTCAAGCTGCCCCTGGGGCTGTAATCAAATGAGAGCAGTTCTATTTGTAGTTTTTTAAGGAACCTCCATACTGTTCTCCATAGTGGCTGTATCAATTTACATTCCCACCAACACTACTGGGCATATACCCTGAGAAAACCATAATTCAAAAAGAGTCATGCACCAAAATGTTCATTGCAGCTCTATTTACAATAGCCAGGACATGGAAGCAACCTAAGGGCCCACGGACAGATGAATGGATAAAGAAGATGTGGCACATATACACAATGGAATATTACTCAGCCATAAAAAGAAACGAAACTGAGCTATTTGTAATGAGGTGGATAGACCTAGAGTCTGTCATACAGAGTGAAGTAAGTCAGAAAGAGAAAAACAAATACCGTATGCTAACACATATATATGGAATCTAAGAAAAAAAAAAAAGGTCATGAAGTACCTAGGGGTAAGACGGGAATAAAGACACAGACCTACTAGAGCATGGACTTGAGGATATGGGGAGGGGGAAAGGTAAGCTGTGACAAAGTGAGAGAGTGGCATGGACATATATACACTACCAAATGTAAAATAGATAGCTAGTGTGAAGCAGCCGCAGAGCACAGGGAGATCAGCTCGGTGCTTTGTGACCACCTAGAGGGGTGGGATAAGGAGGGTGGGAGGGAGACGCAAGAGGGAAGAGATATGGGAACATATGTATACGTATAACTGATTCACTTTGTTATAAAGCAGAAACTAACACACCATCGTAAAGCAATTATACTCCAATAAAGATGTTAAAAAAAAAAAAAATGAGGGCAGGACTAGGGCTGGCAAGCTGCGTCTGAGACAGCTCATTCAGGAGGCCTCTGTTCCTCCCCACAGGGGCCTCTCAGCAGGCTGCCTGAGTGTTCTCCTGACAGACCAGCTGGCTTCCCCAAGCCAGGGATCTAAGAGAGGGAAAGCAGCAGCAGGAAGGCACAGTGTCTTTTATAACCCAGTCCCCAAATCACACACCTTCACTTCTGCTTTATTCAATTTGTTAGAAGCATATCACTAAGTCCGATCTATACTTAAGGAAAGGAGAATTAAACTCCACCTCTTGAAAGGAAGAATATCAAAGAATTCTGGACATTTAAACATCACCACATATATTTCAGTTCAGTAGTCTTTCATCAGTTGTGCTTAATCTGTTGTTTCTAATTTTGATTATTAAATCATACATATCTGGAAATTCAACTAGGTCTCTTTTTTCAAATCTGCCTAGTCACTTTTCATAGTATTGTGTTATATACCCAATACCTTCTTTAATTTCTTCAAACATGTTAAATTGTTATTTTATATTGTGTGTTGACTCTAACATCTTAATCCTTTGGAGAATAGGCTGTCATTTGTGATGTCTTGTTCTCTTTTGTATGTTTTGCTAGTTTTGACTATGACCTGCTCCTTTCCCTTGGAAATTTCTCTGTGGAAATTCCTTGGCACCTAAATTAAAATTGCTTTCCTCTTCATTTGCTTCTGACAACTGCCTGAAGTAGCAAGCAATCCAGAACCCTTTGAGTTACATTCTTGGCTTAAGGTTCAGATCACACACAGTGTACATTTGGACCAAAAAATGTGCATGAGGGCCTTTACACATTCTCAGGGGGAAATTCCACCATACTCCTGCCAACCAATGCTAAATTTGAATTCAAATTTCTTTGATGTCCTGTTCTGGGTGACTTTCTTTTCTTCCTTCTCCTTTACATTGAAGGTATAACCCATTGAAGTCCCAGCTTTATGCAGAGATCTATTACATTCTCCAACTGATGTTGACCTTAGGGTTAATCTCTTATCCCCCAAATATGGTGCTGTCTCCGGGGCTCAGCAAAAAAAACTCTTAGAGCAGAAGCTGGTATTGGTGCTGCTTTATTGCCAATGTTTCTCGCTTTCACTTTGTTTTTGACTTTTGTTGGT
Source organism: Tursiops truncatus (assembly GCF_011762595.2). Taxonomy (NCBI): domain Eukaryota; kingdom Metazoa; phylum Chordata; class Mammalia; order Artiodactyla; family Delphinidae; genus Tursiops; species Tursiops truncatus. The sequence continues at coordinate 10,599,339 of NC_047039.1, forward strand.
AAGATCATGGCAGTTCAGCAATACAAACACAAAGGTGATTTTTATATATAATCCAGCATTTTAACTGCTTACATTGGGAGGGTCATTGAAAGTACCGAATCTTCCAACTGCTGGAAATGTAAGTTCCCCATTTTCTCTCCAATCCACTCCATGCTGGCCCCCCTCCCACTCTATTTAAGTTGTTCTTTTCAATAACCTCCACGTTGTCAAGTCAAATGATCTTCCTCAGTCATCATCTCCTTTATAAAACACTTCTCTCCTGGCTTCTCTAACAGGTTCCCTGGATATTCTTATCTCACTGGCTTCTCCTTCTCAGTCTCCTTTCCTGACCTTTTGTCTTCTACACAACTTCTCCTCTCTATCCAGTCTTCTCCAAGGTGATCTCATATAAAGTGATGGCTTTAAATCCTACCTATATCTTGATGATGCTCACATTTCTATCTCAGGCCAAAATCTCAACCTGAGCTCTAGACTTATATCCAACTGTTTACTTGGCATCTTCACTTGGATAACTAATAGTCACTTTAAACCTAACCTGTCCAAAACAGAGCTCTTGATTTTTCCCGTCAGCATCTATTCTTCCTCCAGTTTTCTCCACCTTAGGAAGTGGCCCCTACTCCACCTCACTGCTATAGCCAAAGAACCAAGAGTTATCTTTCATCGTCTCCTTTTCCTCAACTATCACATCCAATGTTTAAGACATCCTTTAAGAATCTTCCTTTTTCTGTCCATCTCTACAACTACCATCTGAGTGCTAGTCATTATTATCTCTAACCTGTACTCATGCAATTGCTTTTTTATTGGTTTCCCTGTGTGCATTCTTGATTTTCATAATCCATCTTCATAGAGCTACCAGAATAATTTTTTAAAAAGGAAAATTAGGTCGTGTTAATCACTTAATTAAAATGCTTCAATGGCACTCTTTTGCACTTTGGACAAAATCCATATTCTTTACCAAGACCTTTAAGCCTCTCCCTCCAGGACAGTCTTAGTCTTGTAACACTTACTACTATCTGAAATTAATCTGTTAACGTCTTTACTTATTTATTGTCTGCCTCCTCCCTTTAGATTCAAAATTTTGATTAGAGAACTAAAACAGAACTGCCTGTTTTGTTCCCTGCCATAACCTCAGCAATTAATAGGTGATTAATAAATTCCTATCGATTGGATCTTTCATACTCTATGAAAGTTCTCTGAACGCCCAGTCTTCTTGGCAGAAGTAACTTCTTCCACATCTGTGCTCAAATAACACTTTGAACACATCAGTATTACGGTCCTCATGTGTTGAAAAGCTTATCTCCTTACTAGCATGTGAACTTTACACGAGTATATAAATCATGACATTTCCTTCTTTGAATTCCTAGGGTCTTACTCACTACCTGGTAAGGAGTAGGTAGACAAATGAGTGTTTACTGAATAAATGAATGAATGAATTCATGCTAATGAATGGTCACAGAGACTTGAAAGATCATTTTCTAAAATTACTTTCATCAACGGACAAGAAAAACAATATGAATATAACCCTCGGCTCTGGAAAAACAACTAAAACTGTGACAGCTAAACAAGTTTATAGTTAAATATGCCATGTCTCTGCCAAAGAACTCCTACCAATGGATAGGACAAAAGAGAGGAAGAAAAGGACTTCTGGATTAAAGGTGTAGTTTGTTCTCCTCTGAGTTTGCTGACCGATTTTAGTGCTGCAGCAATGGCTCCAGAAACAAACCAATTTCTGGCAGCCACATGGCCCACATAATCTTTGGAATTTTTAGAAATGCTTATCATTAAGGGAATCTCTCCTTGCTTTGTGGTAAGGGTTCATTTGAAATCTACTATATTGATGGCTAAGGGCACAGGTATTACCCCGTCCTCAGGATTCTTACCAACAGTTCCCTTAAACTGGCTCAACCAAAGCCCAATCTGTTGCCAGAGAACAATGTCGCTTCGTCTGCCCTTGCAGCCACCAGGACTTGTGGGAAACCGGAAGCTTGCATATAGATATTAGTCATGGATCTAGTCCCCGTATTCAGCAAACACTTTTCTAGAAAATCCGGTGCCAAAAAATTCTTAAAATAAAACTGTATATGCTTCATTGATTCACTTCATGTGAAGCGTTTAAATGCTTCTATTGTATTTATTATTGTTCAGTAGCTCATGTAATATTATTTGAAGTTGATGAAGACTTTCCATTAGCCCCTTAGGGCCTTTAGTTTTGCGCTAAGAGAGAGTGAAAAGGGCTCAACATAATTTTTCGGCAGCAAAATAGAAGATAGTGACTAATCAGTACCTTAGCAAAAACCTTTTGTTATTTTCAAAATACTTTTGAGTGTCTGCTTTTTTTTTTTCGGTATGCGGGCCTCTCACTGTTGTGGCCTCTCCTGTTGCGGAGCACAGGCTCCAGACGCGCAGGCTCAGCGGCCATGGCTCACGGGCCCAGCCACTCCGCGGCATGTGGGATCTTCCTGGACCGGGGCACGAACCCGTGTCCCCTGCATCGGCAGGCGGACTCTCAACCACTGAGCCACCAGGGAAGCCCACCTGCTTAGTTTTGTGTTGATTTCTTTTTTTAAATAAATAGATGTGTATATAACCCTCTTTTGTGAATGCATGTGGTGCTCTGGAGTACCCAGAGACCAGGTGGTAAAGCTATGTTCCTTACCTTTTTAATTCTTGGCACACTTGAAAATCTCGACATTCTCCCAAGGCTCCTCTCATGTTCTCCTTATCTCCTTCTGACAAATGGGTGGGTACGCTGGTGGGGGTGTGGGGCTGATAAAAACATATGCTTGATTAGCAGAGCAGTGTTTAAAAGAGGAGGAGGAAAGTAGGATGGAAGAGAGGATAAAAGGAAAAATGGGAATAAAAAGAAAACTGGAAAATAATGGTGAAAAAAAATGAAGAATAAAATTGGAAGAAGGCCACCAGGGACTGATTGCTCTTATTAAATAATCTCAGTACCTCCAACCTATCCCAGCCACCTCAGCAGTCTGTTCCATGGCAACTGGCCAACTCCCTGAAACGTTTCTGGTCCCTAATGGACTCCTTGGGCCATTTTCCATTACTCACTTGTTCATTGCTTACACTTTGCAGATGTGCAAGTGTGAGGCTGAATATATTAGCCTTCTATTGCTGCTCTAACAAATTACCCTAAATTTAGGGGTTTAAGCAATACAAACTTATTACCTTCTGTAAGTCTGACATGGATCTCACAGGGCTAAAATGAAGACGTCAGCAGTTCCTTTAGGAAGACTTTTGGGGAGTGTTAATTTCCTTGATCATTTTGGTTGTTGGCCGACTTGAAAATGACATGGAAGGCCTTACAGAGTAGTAAGCTTCATTCAAGCCGAGGCTTATAAAAGATGGTTCTGAAGGGTTTTTGTACTGGGTTGGAAGTTGGACCTTATGATTTCTAAGGTCCCTTCCAACTAAACACTGTACAATCTAGGCAAAAAAAACGCTAATAGCAGTTTAAATCCTGATCTGCTGTCCTGTGTGTGAAAAAAAAAAAATCAACTGATTTGCTTATGTGGGTAGGATTTTCTATTGGGAAATTGATACTTTAATGTATTCATTTTTTCCCCTATTATGTGCCTAGTGGCGGTATATATTGAGGATATAATAATGAACAGAGATGGGACTCATCCATATCAACAAGTGTGAAAGAGCTATAATACAGAGGTGTGTTTATACAGATTAGTGTGGATCCTGTTATTATGAATGAAAAAGTTAGTAATTAGAAGAACATAAAATATGACACCTAATTTAAAAACAGCAGCTTAGGGGCGGGGACCGATGGGGCCTGGCGGACAGGCTGCAACAGGGCTGGACTCGCCTGGACGCCAGTGTGCTGGGCTGCGAGGGGGTGAAGCGGGAGTTGCGACCCGCCCGGGATGGGCCAGCCCTGGTCTGGCGGGGCCGAGCCAGAGGCAAGGGCGGCAGGGGGGCCAGGCCTGCCAGGCGGGCGGCCCTGGGACTGAGTTGCTTTAGGTCGTGACCAGCCTTTGAAAAAGGAGAAACCCAAATGGAAAAGCGATTATCCCATGACAGATGGACAACTGCTCAGCAAGAGAGATGAATTTTGAGATACTGCATCAGCTTTTGAAGGCTGTAAAGACATTTGGGATGCCTTGAAGGCTGCAGCACATGCTTTTGAAAGCAACGATCATGACCTGGCACAGGCAATCACTGATGGTGCGAACATAACGTTACCACATGGTGCGCTTACAGAGGGCTATGATGACCTGGGGAATAGGCATCAGCTTCCGGTCTATTGCGTGGCACCACCAATCAACATGATAGAGGTAAAGAGCAACATAGAGACTCTGGATATTCCTGAGCCAGCACCCAATTCTGGGTATGAATCTCAGCTCCGTCTGCACCATTCCACGAGCAAGGACTCAACCCTGTGGTCCACGGCACAGACACACTGTACCACATGAAGAGGTGGCTACATGCAAGCAGAAGGAGTGGAACTGGGCAGTCAGCGCTAGTTCTTTTCTGGCAGATCTCTCACTGACAAAAATGAAGCTGGAAGACATGAAGATCGTAAAGGCCTATGTTATACAGGTTATAATGAGCCAAACTTTGCAAAACCCAACACCAGTTGAGAACTGAACTGGTCCTGCTGGCTGTCCCCAGATCCCTCCTGCTCCTTTTTACCGTTATCATTCCCTACTCTATGGTGTGAAATTTATTTTCACTGCTCTGAATTCCATATGAATGGATTTAGGAGGAATTACCAGTGAAAAATTCCATCTGTGATGGAGACCAACAAAAATAATTAATAAAACATAAAGAGCCAGCCGTTGAGACTCATGTAATTACAGTTTCTAATTCGAGAGGCAGTTAAGAAATAGATAACCATTTATTTTAAAATACCCAACAATTATGTAATGGCTGTAAATGATTTGGACTGTAAATAGAACACTGCATTCATGAAGAACCAAGCACCTGTAAATACAGAATTCTTAAAAAATAAATCACATTTCTGGAAATCATCAACAACACTTATAAAACTTGAGCTTTTTAAAATGGAAACTGAAAGGAGCAGTACTTGAGGTTCACTTCTTTTCTGGTCTTAATTCCTTGCCCAATTAATATTTAGCCATAAAGGAGTAGAGACCAGCAAATTGTGTTTCAGTATTGCTTTCCCTATCCCCATATGTTGAGCTCCTTATTTACACTCACACTAAATTTTGGTGCCTTCCAGCACGTTGGCGGCAGGCACCTTTCTGGAACACTAGGCAATAATTGAGTCAGTGCATTCAGATCTCTGACTTTCAACTGATACTTGGTTGAAAAGTCTATTTTCCTCTTGCTGCATAGGTATTTTGAAATGCCTATATAATGAAGCTGTTTCATACCCAGGCTTAGAAGGTCACTACTATGTAATAGCTTCACTGATCTACCTACTCTGTGTAGAACTTTTCAGAGCGAACTGTACCCCCAAATGCGTGGATACTAGGCCAGGGAATGCACAGAATCAAGTACGGCTGTTCCCACTGTAGGATAATAAAGTAATTATCTCTTCTTCCCCAATTTGCAGGAAGGAAAACCCATTCTATCTGTGCCTGGGAGAATTGTGGCTACCTTCAATCTTTTAGAAAAAATTTCAACTTATAATTTGCTAGTGTGAAAGATTTACTGACCTCATTTAAACATCGGCAGTGAGACCAAATGATGATACGTTGCTTTAAACTTTAGTGCTTTCCATAGTTCACTGTTACCTATAGTTGTGATGGATGAGAATTTTCCTCTCTCATCTTTCCTAGCAAAGAGGCAAATTAAGAAGCATCTGCAGATTTTATCAGAGGACTGAAAAATTTGGTGAGATAACCTGACTCTTCTGTACTAGGACTGGAATAAAGCTGCCAACGATTATTTTTAATTTGGAGCCTTTTCAAAGCTGGTTCCATAAGTGAGAAGGGGGCTACCACATGACCTCTGAACCCCTGAGAATCCATGAGATGGAAAAGTAGAGGCAAGAAGGCATTTACGTTGTTCTCAAATGAGAAATAATCAAACCTCCACACCTACTTTGGATGTGAAGCACCGTTATTAATTTTGATGGCAAAATGAAACTGCTATTTAGTTTAAATGTAATGTTTAAAATAGTATTACATTTCGTAGAGCCTGATTACACATATCTATAATTGTAACGTATCACGTTTCTGAGAGCTTTAACTACTTCTCTTTTTTATGCGATCATTTTAAAGACTGTGGCTACATTTAATTTAGGTTTACTGACAATTGAATCTAAATTCAAGAGGCGACAGCAGCATTAATTCCAAAGGAGTATTTTTATACATGGAGGTGGAGGTATGCGAGGGTATTTCAATATAATGCCCCGTCATCAAAATGTTTCCTTATTGTGTGCCACATTGAACAGCAACATCTCTCAAAGGTGTCAACTGGAGGAAAAATAGTGTTCAAATCTATTTTTTCTTAAGTAAATTTGGTGATATAATAAAAAAAAATAAAAATGGCAGTGTAATATGTTAAATAGAGTCTAGAAGATGAGGTAGAAAACTATACTCAGTCAGGTACTAATGACAAAATACAGAACAAATCATTTAATTTTATTACAGATTTCCAATTTATAACCAAAATATACAACCACTACATTTAAAATCAGTTTATACACTCACAGTTAAAGTGCTAAGTAAAAACATTTACAAAAACTGACATCAGTCTACTGTAAACAAAATAAATCTACAAGAGCAGAGTGCAAAGCACACCCAGCTAATGTGAAAGTACATTTCATGCTCTAATCAAGCGCACTTGTCCTATACAGAGCTCAACAGTTACTTCTCCACTCGTTTGGAAATGAATGAACGATTTTAAATACATAGAAAAGAAACATGAAGAACGAATGCCACAAAATACAAGTCTTTATTAGCATAAAGTTTCTAACTAGATGTTTATATGATAAAGCAAGATTAAAATTTTAGAATCAATTTTAGAATCACCTCATCAACTTAATTCAGATTAGAGTTTGAAAACGAAATTGCTAAGTGCCACCTGTTTAAGAATAATAGTTTTTGAAAATAATAAAAAAATATCCTTTCTACCTTTATATCTCTTGAAAAAAAGAGAAGGTGGTGGTCATTGTTGATAACAGTAAAATGAGGCAAGACTTTTTTAAAACAAGAATGGACAGTGCCCATCTGTAAATTTAATATCAAGAAGCAGAGCCGGAACGCAGGCCTACCTGAAGGTAGGGCAGACAGAGCCTGAAACACAGCCTTAGAAGAGCGTGGGTGAAGGATATCTAGGATGTTCCAGACACAGCCTTTGAACTGAAAAACATGAGATCAGTAAGGCCCCGACTTCATATGACGCATAAAATAGAAATGACTAGCTCCTTTCTTCAAGGTCACTGAAAATATACAGCACTTTCAGTCATCACATGGGTTCAGGGCAAGAGGAGCAGATTCCCAAGTTAGGTCATTTAAATGATATCCCTTGTCTCAAAATAGTTCCACCAACACTAAATTATTTCCACTTTTAAAGCTTAATATTCTACTAACTGATAGTAATCTGTGCTAACAACAATGTATTTGTTTTTAAGAGAGGTGAAAGGGCTATAGTCACTAACACTTTATTCCAAACCAAGACCCCTAGATTAATACTGGAGTGCACTAGGTCAGCTCTTGTTGGCTATCTGTTACCCTTATTATTCACAAAAATATTATTTATATGAGGAGATGTAGTATGACTTTGGAACAACGCAATCTGCAACTTTTTAGAACATAGCTCTATTTAAAATTGGGGATTTCCTGTGTAGGAGCTTCTTAATTTTATATGCTTTTTTATACTCATATATTTTAATTCTTACAACCTGAAACATATGCATAAAGAAAATCTTTAAATGGCACTTTAAGGCAAATTTGTTGACTACATAACATAATAGTATTCATTATTTTAGAACGCCTATCAAGAAGACACAATTCTGTAGCTGGCAAAATTTGAGTCCATATTAGATATTGGGTGGGGAGGGGAGTTATTTTGCCTCTAAATGATATTTAGATGTATGACAATGTTTCAATAATGAAAACTTAAAAACTACACACAGATTTAATGAAAGGCGTATGTAACTTATGTATTCCCGAAAGATATTTGCTTCAATTACTGAAGTCATTTTGTTTTTTGGGTTTTTTTTTTTTGTTATTTTGCGGTACGTGGGCCTCTCACTGTTGTGGCCTCTCCCGTTGCGGAGCACAGGCTCCGGACGCGCAGGCTCAGTGGCCATGGCTCACGGGCCCAGCCGCTCCGTGGCATGTGGGATCTTCCCGGACCGGGGCACGAACCCATGTCCCCTGCATCGTCAGGCGGACTCTCAACCACCGCGCCACCAGGGAAGCCCACCGAAGTCATTTTGATTAAACACCTTTGAAAACTGGGCAATTTAAAAGCAAAACAAAGCAGAATTTTCTTGATAGACCTACGGTTATCTGTAGTTTGAGTCTCTTTCATAAAGCCTGGTAGGTTGATTAAAAGAGTTGAAATGGGAAGTCATTACATCTGTTCTAAAGGATCTTTGTTTGGTTGTTTCTTGAATATATATTATGAAATTGTTAACATTTGATCAACAAAACCAGCAACTTCACATAGCTCAGAATAATATTATCCAACTATGACCACATGATATGAATCTCCTTGGGCTGATTCTCAGAAAGAACAGTCCATCTATGTAAGAGTTTTCTGCTGAGATGACTGTGATAACCTAACATATACAATACTGTACAACACTAAGAAAATAAGACAAAACAAAAAAAAGTCTCAAAAAAAAAGCTCACATTAAGTAAATGTGAGCTTCAGGTATCGTATATTACAGAAAGCGAAATAACTATTAACTATAATAAATTGTAGACGTATATACTTACATAAATAATATCCCCAATTCATTAACAGATTAAAATATAGCAAAGTTGGTATTTTCCTAATTTAAAAAGTTTAAATTAGAAGAAACAGTTTCCATAGCTCTTTCAAATAAAAATAAGACAATTTAATAGCTTTTGCGTGTCAAATGAACTTTTCTTTTTGCGACTGGAAGTAAGGGACTGTGGTGTTGCTGTCTTTATCATGCCAAAGTAAATTTCTAAACTGCATCACTCCTTCACATATGCAATACGTTTAAACTGCAATGAAAAAATAAAACTCTTGAAAACAGAATTTGGCATTTCTGAAAATAAAAGCAGAAAAGTTGTTTGAAGTTGGTATTAAAGATCTGTGAAATGGGATAATTTTAGAGAAATTAACTTTTTAAAAAGATGAATGATAAAGAACTCAGATTTACTATGATAATTCACAAGCTAAGGTAAAAATAGCACCTGATGACAAGAATTTCCAGACTAATATTTTCAAATTAGAGTCCTTTTCATGATTAAAAAAATAATTTCAAGTTCACATATAAAGAAAACATAAGATTTTCAAGTACACAAACACCTCAGCTCAGTGTAAAGCACTACTGTGTTGATCTTGTCTCAGAAATATAGAATTATTTCATATTAAATCTTTCTGCCAACAAGAGTAGTTCAAAGAAAAATTATCTGAGGCAGGACTAAGGGAGGGAGACAAGGAAGACATAAACTTCCTTTTCAAAACTGGGGGAGGGGATAAGTAGGTAGAGAAATAGAAGAATAGTGGATGGATAAATATAAATTAAATCACCCTAGGATTATCTGTTTTATCTTATAGAATATCCCATTATCAAAACCCAGAAAATACTCAATGAAATGTTTAGACCTCAGACTCAAGCTTAACAAATGTAATATCAAAACATGAAGAGACAGAGAACTGAAAATAAAGTGGTTGTTTTTAACAGGCAGTTAAAATAACATTGTAATACAGGCATGTCTGAATGAGAAAAGCTGGGCATCTAATTCAATTTCTGGAAGTCAGGAGAGTTGTCTGATCCAGTGAAAGACAAGGAATTAAGTACAGCCAAAGAAATCACACCAGAAACCAGTACACCTTCCTATATCAACTTTCCATTATTCTTCTCTACCCATCAGACACCAAACCCAATACCTAGACTGTAAATCTATAGACCAAGGGTTCAAGAGATTGATATGAGCTAATGAAGACAATTAGAAGAAAGACAATGATCTTTAAAAGTAACAGGAACCTCCTTGGCCTGGTTCTCAGAGAACGTAATTAAATCTACAAGAGAACTCTGCTGAGAGATGGAACTAATGGAATTTCCACATTCTATTACAGAAGGAGGCTTTAGAGAAACATCTTCTGCAGAGCCAGAAAAAAATAAAAAATAACACACCACATTTATCTCTAACAATATTTTAAAGCAGGACATTCACTTGCCCATGGCAATCTTGCAACTATATTTATGCAATGAATCTAAGAATACAGCTTAAGAATAATTATTGAACAGAAAAATTTCAATCCATTCCTCTTAAATTCCTTTTACATTTTATAATCATTTTAATGTCAGTAAAACCTAATAGCTTTTTTAATTAGCTATATGGGCCAGTGCTATCACTGCTTTGTTTACTAATTTTACCTTGAATACATTTTGTTAAATGTTTAGCCTAAATAGCTACATTCATATTTAAGAGAACAAAGATCACAGAATTTTACATGTTATTTTTTTCTGTATGTCAATTTTAAGGTGCTTATGCTGGCTCTTTAGGAGACTTTTCCCTTGGGAGAAAAAAAGGTCATGTCAATTATTTGTAACCTTTCTTTTACTTTTATTATCTGTAATATAATTTTCCTCCTTTAAAATTACTTAAAATCAGGAATTTCCTGGCGGTCCAGTGGTTAAGACTTGGTGCTTTCACTGCCATGGCCCAGGTTCAATCCCTGATCGAGGAACTAAGATCCCACAAGCCATGCAGTATGGCCGAAAAACATAAAATAAAATAAAATAACTTCAAATCATGAATGGGAAACAAAATTAGCAACGTATCTGAATCCTATTAATTTGAGTATAACTTGCATTAACAGTACAGGCTGATCTAGTAAATATAGTTCATGGGAAGAATAACAAGAATAAAAGTAAGCCTAGATAATGATTATAAAATAGTCAAGGGATAACCAAATCAGAAACAGGTGGAATTTGAGACACTACCTGATCTAATCCCCTTGTTCCTTTCATTTACAGATGAGAAAACTGAGGTCCCAAGAGGTAAAATTCCAAAGTTACACAGCTCATTGAAAACAGAGGCAACACTAGAGATGAGGTCTTCTGACACAAAGTTTTGTGGTATTTAAACATAACATAATGCATTTTTACTAAGCATTAAAAAAATCTGCCAATTTAGAAAAAAGAAATTATTAAGCTGTAAAGTTTTTTCTTTTATGTCAGTAAGCATGTCAACACAGGTAAAGAAATACTTGCAAGTTAGCAATACAAACAAGCTGACTTATATCACAAAAACCCCCGGGCAATAATAACAACAACAACAACAACAACAATAATGTTGTAGTTCACCCTACTTCAGGAAATACGATAAAATAACAAGCTTGAAAAATAGCACTGTCTTATAAATACTAACGTTACTAGCGAATGGTAATTATCAAAATAAGGGAACACTGAATTTTCAAAACCCGAATTACTACAAGGTAAAAAACTTGTTTCTCTTGACCAGGGAAAAGTGGTGACAGTGGCCAATAAAATGAGAAAAAAATTATGAACAATGCTATCATACCAATGAAAATGTCCAAGAAAGGACATAATAGATTTTCTGAGAAAAGTGATTATTAAAAAAAAAGTACTCTGAAGGAAACCAACCTTCAATACATTTAAATAGACTGAATGACTCTCACTTATAGGAATAATGTTGTACTGGTATGGGATTTGACTAAAATATAGGTGAAAATTTACCTTCTTTTATCTTTATGGCAACAAAATTTTTACTTTCTAATTAGAGATCACAGAATAAGAAAGATGCTTATTAACTTATTATATTAAATCTTTATAAATCAACCAAATTGGAATGTCTGCAAAGATGGCTGGTTCTGGATAGACCTTAACATTTTCTTTCTCAGAATACTTTGGATCCTGAGAGAAAATTATAACCCGATATCAATTTGGCTGTTAAAGAAATATAGAATTTATATTAGAAAAAAACCCAGGAGACTAATTATAGTCAGATGGAAGGTAAAGGTTGCTTAGTCTTCCTACTCCTTTCTCAAAACTCATATAATTGGAACAAAAAAGAAGGGAAGAGAACTAAAATATTAAGAGATGTCAACATACTTTTTTCATATAAAATAGATTAAAATGATATAAGAATGTATAAAATCATACAGCTACCAAGAAACATAGCTGAATTAAATGTAAACATTTTTTCTTATTTTAATCAGTTGTAAAAAAGGCATAAAAGAAGTTTAAAAGAATCATGAGTTCCTTTGTAAACCTAAGTTCTATAAAAATGCTCTTTTGCGTGCTTATGTGTGGAAAAGAATGGAGAAATCCTTACTTTATGCAGGTTTAAAAATTATATATGCAAATATACAAACAAGATAATATTATCACTTAAAATGTAAAGTTTTGCTACGATGAAAACCAACCAGTTACAGTAATCACATTTTAAAAATTGTTCTTAATTGGAAAGAACTGGGCACATGAAAGTCCTCAAAGAAAGAAAAATAAGGCTTACACTTCTCTTTATATTTTTCTTATAAATTTCATTGAAACCAAGCTAATGTAGTTATATCATTCTGTATCAAAGAAAACATAATGGAGATCCCCAAATTTCTGATGAAAGTGACCTACAAATTCAGCCATATAAAATTTGAAAACATATTCTGGTATAACATATAATAAAGAACCAATACAATCTAAGGGCATAGCCACTCTTGAAAAAGAACCTCATTTTTAAAGGATTAATTGGATTGCTGACTTAAAGGTTATACCAAATGAATACTGGTCTAATTGCCTATTCTGTTGTTACTGCTAAATACCACTGAAGACCATTATTCTTGCTTTCTGTAACCCCAAAATTCTAACAAAAACACATACTATCAGTAGGGGAACTTACAGGTTAAAGAGCACTGTAATTCCTGTTATCTCATTTGATCCTCACAATGTCCAGTGAGGTAGGTTTCGGGGCCCCAAATTACCTTATCCTTATTTTACATCAAAGAAACTGAGACCAAGAGAAATTAAATGAGCTGTCTAGTTTACATCATAATTATGGGTCTTTTGATTCCAAGTATGATAATATGTAAATATACCTTTGGCATGTCAAAAGCAATATAAATATCATCATAGTGAAATTTTGGTATATTAATGCTTTCTAAGCTCAAGCCAATGATCCACTACTTTATCAAAAAACTTTTAAGTAGTTCCTTTTATTTCATGGGGATATAGCCTAAACCAATACAGTTTCAACTTCAGTTACTGCCCGCTATTATCACAAAGAAACTAATGAGGTAGGTTAAAATGTAGTAAATTTTTCTAATTTGAAGAGATTCTCAGAATTTTCATAAATCTGCTCTAAGAAACAGCTTTTAGAAAATCATCATTAATCAAGGTTTACTTGAATATTCATTTACCCAACCACTACACAAAGATCTAACTTCACATAAAACCAACAAGAAACTAAATACCTCTAAGAATTGCTCATCACCTTTTAAAATTAATATAAAGTGTTGGTACAAGTTTGTATATATATTTCTTTAATTAAAATAGCAATATGGACTGTTACTCTAGGAGAAATACACTTTATTTGGTGCAATTCACATATTACTAACTGCCGCAGATTATTCTGGTAAAGCAGAGACTTCATTTCACTTAGTTTAAATTTAGACTCTTCAAATTTCTTTGAAGTGAGACTTCACTGCTAGAGTAAAAGTGAGTTGCATAACATGAGTTATTCATTCATTTAAATATTTATTGAAAATCTACTATGTACTATGCCCTCTGCTAGTTGTTGAGTTACTAATCAGTTGTTCTTTGAAACTACTGTTTCGAGCTTAATATTGTCTTGAATTGTTTGCTTTAATCACTGAAAAAATTCAATACAATATTGCTGAAATCAGAGTACTTCTCGAAAACCTTTCAGTTACATATTAACATTTTAGAGAGAACTATTATTTTCTCAGTTGTCAACCGAACAAATAAAATACTAAACATTATCATATGCCAATCACAACACAAATTAAACATATGGTAGGAAAGCTGTCAGGACTTGCTTATGTTGGATTAAGCTAGTTGAGACTTGAAATTGTTGTTTTGTTATAGTTCTTCAACTGTTTCTTTAAAGAAAAAAAATCTTAATTTGGAGCGCTAGTTTGATAAATAACACAACCCAAACTAAATACGGTTATTTAAAACAATGCATTAACAATATTAAGTAAATTTTGTGGAGCAAAACTAAGATACTGAAAGTAACTGAGAGGCTAATATATCCTTTACAAATACATCAACAGTTTAGTAGAGAAGATACAAATGAATATATAAAAATCAAGAAGCACAAAGTTAAGATTTTCATAATGATGTTCAGTTAACTGTCTATACTCGGCCCACAAAAAAAACAATTAACTTTTTTTTTTTTTTTTTTTTTTTTTTTTTGCGGTACGCGGGCCTCTCACTGCTGTGGCCTCTCCCGTTGCGGAGCACAGGCTCCGGACGCGCAGGCTCAGTGGCCATGGCTCACGGGCCCAGCCGCTCCGCGGTATGTGGGATCTTCCCGGATTGGGGCACGAACCCGCATCCCCTGCATCAGCAGGCGGACTCTCAACCACTGCGCCACCAGGGGAGCCCCCAATTAACATTTTGGCAATTGATAATATAATGCAGATGGCGATGGATGACAACATCTTTGAGCTGAAACTGGTACCTTCTATAGTAACTTATTTTTTTTGTCTGAATGTTTGTTTTGGTCTCTCATGCTGTTCTCAGGGGAAATCCTCAGACAAAAGCCTCAAGAATTACTGATTTATTTATAAATGAGTTGTTATAAGTTTGGCTTTCAGAGTAAAGGGTTACTAACTGTCAGACATGAGGGAATTCAGACTCTACTTGTCTTGAGTATTAACTCCAGTTTCAAGGGAAAAGACGATGAAGATAGAGGAAAAAGTAAAGCATTTGAGCCAAATATTCAACTATATCTTAAGAAGAATTAATAATAAATATTAAGAAATACATACTTTGAAAGAAAAAACATGATACACAAATTATTATTATCAGAAAACTGACTTCTGCGCCTGATAAAAGCTTCTGTCAACACCTAATTTCTTGGTGCTTTTTGTTTTAAAGAAGGAGAGGAAAAAGTACACATGAATTAAACACATGTCAAGGAATGTACTATGGTAGCCCTCAAACAAATCTCTTAAATCCTCAATAATCTTAATCCCTTATAGTTCATAACACTTTAAAATTTTCAAAGAGCTTTCATATGAGTTTTCATCTGATACCTATTTGACAATTTTGTGAGGTAGGTATTTATCTTCTGTCTTCATTTATAAACAAGGGAACTGAGGCTCAGAGAAACTGACCTGTTAAAGGTAAAAAATTAGCATATGGCAAAGCCAGGCCTCTTTAGAGTCTAGAATATTTTTTGAAGTGTGATTCTTGGATACTTGCATAAGAATCACCTGTGGTATTTCTTTTTACAACCAGATTATAAAGGCCTACCATCACCTTTGACTTAATGAGTAAGAATCCTTAGAAGTGGGATCCAGAATTCCCGTTGTATACCAGGTAATGATATAAAACCATAACACTGAATCCAGCTAGATTTTCACGTGATACAACACGATGCCATCACATCATCATCAGAGGCAAGTTAGTTTAAAACACCTTGCAGCCAGGTTTCAGATTAGAATCACCTGGAAAGCTTTTTAAAAAACTACCAGTTGTCATCTGAATGAGAGGAAGGTGTCCGGTATCAGAGGCTCCCCAAGTGATTCTTATCTGTAGTCAGCGTTGAGGATCCCTTGTTTAAATATACTTTTCTATAAAACACATCCAGCATTTTCCAGAAGTTTTCTTTCCCTTCCGATCAATTTCACGCCTAATAAACTTCACAGTTTTTATTATAAATTATTTAAATTTTATAAGACAAAATGTCAAACATTTTTGAGTTGATTTTTTTTTTTTTTTTTTTGCGGTACGCAGGCCTCTCACTGTTGTGGCCTCTCCCGTTGCAGAGCACAGGCTCCGGAAGCACAGGCTCAGCGGCCATGGCTCACGGGCCCAGCTGCTCCGCAGCATGTGGGATCTTCCCGGACCGGGGCACGAACCCGTGTCCCCTGCATCGGCAGGCGGACTCTCAACCACTGCGCCACCAGGGAAGCCCTTGAGTTGATATTTTTAAGATTAAAGGATACTTCACAGCAGGACTAATCATGCTCCATTTAGCTACAGTGATTTTCAAATACCCCAAATTAATCACCTCTTTGGACTTAGGTTATATGTATTTCAGCTATAAACAAGAATGATCCAGAATCTGAAAATAAGGGTGTGGGGCAAAAGCTGTAGCCTATTGGCTACTGGGCAATGCAAGTGCAGACAATCAACCCACTGACAGGAGGGGCCTGGATACCAAGATCTGGTGGCTTTGGCAAGATCACATCTCACTGTAGAAAAATACAACGACGAATACAGAGGAAACATTTTGCCATTTTGTAATTATGGTTACCACAAAAAACCTTATAATGTGTGATGCTTATTCTATTACATGCTTCCACAGAACATATCTGAACATGAAGTTCTCTAGGAATCAATACTACTACATGGGAAAACATGGCTACAAAGTAAAAATTTTCCATCATGCATATGGATAAGTTATAAAAACACAGCCAGTAAAAGTAATATTTACAAAAGTAATAAAAACAGCACAATTACCGGGAAAAATGCCCATCTCCGCTTTTACTCCGTTGCTAATCCTGCTCCTGTATTTCTCTGAATAAAGGTTATTTTGATAGAATTTCAAAAGAGCCTTCAATAGACTAATCAGATTCTTCTGTTGATTTTATATTCTATTAGCTAAAATACCCTTGCTGATTTATTAAATTCTCCTACAGTTTAAAAACACAGTTCTTTTTCACTTAGTGGAAAGGAAACTACAAAGTCCTACTGTTTATCTGAGAAATAAACCTTGCATAGAAAATTTCTTTAATTCTGAAATTTTGTTTTATTAACAGAACTACCAGAATGTTATCTCACAACTAGTTGATATTATATGAAAGTTCACTATAAAGCAGTCACCACACATTTAGGATTTTTCTAAATATAAAACAAATGGGTTTATAAAAATGCTTACCAGACAAATAATTATTTCTTCATAACCTAGAAATAAGAATTATTTATGCGATAATTCTTAGCATTTTGGATGCCTTGATGTTACAAGTTTGTTGCAATATAAAAAGCAAAAGTTTACTTTTCAATGGACACAATCTGCAACTGACTGAAAGCATCATAACAGTGAGTTACGGCAATCAGTCATGCAAAGGCAAAGAAGAAAATCTGCTTTTTAAACAACACAAGTTTTCCACCTTAGGACAACTTAAGCACTGGTTCCATCTTCTTCAATAACCCGATTCATGCTGGTGCCATGTGTGATGTGAGTCAGAGGATTATTACTGAGATCTCTGATGCTGCTATGTCGTGACTGTTCATTGAGCCGATGAGAGCTACTGTGCCTGGAGTGATCCGTGAGTCGTGACATGCTGCCATGAGGTAGTCTCTCCTCCATTCCTCTGTAACTGCAGGGAGTGTACCTAACATAGGAGAGTTTGTTTTGAAGTAGGTAACAGAACACACTAGAAAATAACACTAAAAATTTTCATGAAAATACCTCATCAAGTGAAATAATTAGGAAACTAACAAGTGAAAAAGTAACAACCAACTTTTGATGATTTACACTCTTGAATTATTCAAGTGGCCAAACAGAAAGGAGAGAAAATCTACTGATTAGGCTCAGAATTAAGGTATGCTTTGCAAAAGGACAGAAGCTGAAGTTAAGAAGAGCTGACTGATCTGGAGCTATGCTAACTAAGTAAGGATACTTTTCTCATTCAAATAAGTTTTGGGTTATGAGGTGGGTTCCAGGAGAGGAAGAACAGCAACAGAAGAAATATGACATTGTCCCAGGGAGTTTAGAAGAATGGTTATAATCAGTAGGACAGCAAACTCCAATTTTACTAAAAGAGTAGCATTGGAAAAGCGAGCAAATGAAATTAGAGGAGAAATTACCGTGACCCTAAAAAAAAAAAAAAAAAAGTGAGGGAATCGGCAAGCAATGATGATGCTAGGTGCCGACAGCTTCTTTACAGAGAGCCCAGTTAACAGCTGAATTAACTACCTGTAAATGGTCTTAATTACTTTTCATTAGGGCTTCAGGCTGTGAGGATGCTATTTTGTAAAAGCTACATCAACTTAAATACAGAAGTAGCAAACTCCTAAGACTTTGTAACCCATATTCCTGCAAAAGCAAATTCTCTCCTTTATCCCTAGCCCAAGACACAGCTTTTGAGTATGTCAACTGGGCTACTTGGCTTATTGCAGACTGTCTTCTCCGTCATTCTACTTATCCTGAAAGGCAGCAGTGGGAGCTGCTAAATTTTCTTTTGTTGCAATTCTGACTCACTGAGCCCCCATCAGAGGTAAGAAAACTCACACTCAAACATACTATACACTTTTTGTAAAAAATATTTAATTTAGAATAACAAAGATCAAAGAAAACAACTGAAAATAATTTATAACTTTAATTAATACATTAAATTTTAAGTAGTATTTCTAAAAACAAAAAGGTAGTAGGCCATTCCTTTTTCAAATAGTCATCAAAACAACTAATCAAAAGCAGCTGAAGACCTATTGGCTGTCAAAAAGCATTTATCATTTCCCTCATTTAATGATTATAACAAATTTCATGACTCAATATGAATCATTTGTAAAATTTAAAGATTTTAAAGATTGATTCATATACCACTGAGCTGATCTAGTATTATAGCAGTGCTTGTCAAATAATGTTTTCATTAGATCACAGTTTTAAAATTAAGTCCTTTAAAATTATAAAAGAAAGCATGTCTTTTTTCCCAGTTTGCATAAAGCAAAAAAGAACATTTAAGAATAAAAAGCTACATTTAAAATATTTTTTAAATTCCTCATGTTAACGGAATGGTTTATAAAAGAGCATTTAATTCTTATTTAATAAAAGAATTCACATTCAGAATACAAAGGTTTTACCTTTGGTTTGCAAGTTTTGGTAAAATAATTACAATGTTTGCAAATGAAAATATTTCATAATAAGCCTGTTATTCTAGTTAATAATTATGTTACATAATAATCATTGCCCTAAACTGAGTGAAAGATTTCTCCAAATATGATTTGCCAGCCAATATGGAGACCTTTCACCTCTCAATGACTTCATAAGTATCTATTTCAAACAAATATGGCAAACGAAAAAGACCAAATATGATGCAGTGTTCTAGGAATGATATCAAGGTAATTAAAAATATGAATTGAGTATTTTCTAAAATGAAATCTGTCTTTGAGTTTAATTTAATGAATAAGACTAAAAGAATACTTTTTTTCATAGAAAAAATTGAGTTCTTATGTCTAATTATTATTATTTTTAAAACTTTTTATTTATTTATTTATTTAGTGTGTGTGGTATGCGGGCCTCTCACTGTTGTGGCCTCTCCGGTTGCGGAGCACAGGCTCCGGACGCGCAGGCTCAGCTCACGGGCCCAGCTGCTCCGTGGCATGTGGGATCCTCCCGGACCGGGGCACGAACCCGTGTCCCCCGCATTGGCAGGCGGACTCTCAACCACTGCACCACTAGGGAAGCCCTGTCTAATTATTTAAGTGAAATAGATGGCTATCCACAAAATTCTAGAATATGAACCACATGCCCACGGATAACTAGGACTCAACTACATAGTAAAATGTCACCTATTTACCAAACTAACCACTCTTTCTCGAACCTCCATCTACCTACTCATCTACTTCCTTTTTTTTGTTGTTGTTGTTTTTTTGCGGTACGCGGGCCTCTCACTGTTGTGGCCTCTCCCGTTGTGGAGCACAGGCTCCGGACGCGCAGGCTCAGCGGCCATGGCTCGCGGGCCCAGTCGCTCCGCGGCATGTGGGATCTTCCCAGACCAGGGCACGAACCCGTGTCCCCTGCATCGGCAGGCGGACTCTCAAGCACTGCGCCACCAGGGAAGCCCCCACTTCCTTTTTTACATCCTCTCATCTAACTACCAATTACTTATTCTTTGAAGTTGACATACATGTGAAGGTATATTTACCCAAGTCTTAGTTTATTTTACATAGCACTGAGATCAGTAATTATCCATCAAGGAGTCTGGACTAGAGTGAGTACTGAGAAGCAGGAATGTGTGTATACGTGTGATCTCACAGCCAAGATACCATGAAATGATGAGAAAACCATGGCCAAATATAGTGTTCACGTGTAAACTTAAAAACTGATGCAAAAAGAAATCGCCATGAGACGGCATGCCCACATTATTTCTAAAGTTGTTTGATAGATTTATTTGTCTCCTAATATGCACCGGGCTAGATACTGTAGGGGAATATACAAATGTCTGTCACCAAGTTCACATCGTCCAGAAACTGCAAACTTAGCCAAGGAAAAAGAACTGTATTGAAAATAGGTCACACCAAAAGGATGATTAAAAAGCAATTAATTAACTGCCATGGATATGGGGATCAAGCAGGCCTTAAAGGATGAGTATGATTTTAATTAATCAGAGATAAGAAAGGCCATTACAGGAGGTCATAGTATATCCCCTAGTTTCCATGACACTATACTTTCATAGATTCCTTCATATGTCTATAAGAACTTTCTCTGAATCACATGCTAGGCTATTCTTATTGTATTATTATTACTTTTTTTTAAAGGCACTTAATTTTTTTTTTAATTTTTAAAATTTTTGGCTGCGTTTGGTCTTTCTTGCTGCATGTGGGCTTTCTCTAGTTGTGGTGAGTGGGGGCTACTCTTCGTTATGGTGCGCGGGCTTCTCATTGCAGTGGCTTCTCTTGTTGCGGAGCACAGGCTCTAGGCGTGCAAGCTCAGTAGTTGTGCCTAGCGGGCTCTAGAGCACAGGTTCAGTAGTTGTGGTGCGTGGGCTTAGCTGCTCTGCGGCATGTGAGATCTTCCAGGACCAGGGCTCGAACCCGTGTCCCCTGCATTGGCAGGCAGATTCTTAACCACTGTGCCACCAGGGAAGTCCCTCTTATTGTATTATCATTACTGTATTTACCAAGGTCTTGTTCTTGGTCTGTTCCTTTTTTTAATTAAGATTCAAGGAATTCTATCTCACAATTTTAATTACCAACTACCTTATATTAAAGATTATAAACTTTCTTATCTAAACTCCCATTCCATTCAGATTACTGATGCTGAAATCCCCCTATATATAATTGCCTTCAGAAATTCTCTACTCAATATGAACTTATCTTGTATTACCGTTCACTCACCCTACTTATCTCCTCTGAGATATTTTCATGGGCCAATCTGATCTTCCCCTTTTCTGAAGTTCTATAACATTGATCATCTCTAATACTCACTGTTTTAATTATATGCTGACTTGCATTATTTTTTAGTTGGTTCTTATGTATATGTCCTATCTTTCTCATAAGGTTATATTCTTCTAGAGTGCAGAAATTATACTTTAGCTTTCTTCTATATATCTCTTTATACACAGAATGCCACATGCATAAGAGCTGTATTCTAACTGTTCATTCCTTATTGAAAAGGATAAGGCTAATAATGTCAAACATCAAATAATGCTGAGAGTCAGTTCATGGAGGGTGGTGTTGACAAAACGTACTCTGAAAGATTCTTTGATTTCCTCCCTCTTTATGAGTGTCTTAAGTTAAGACCTCTAAATTACTCTAGAAACTTCCCAACTGGGCTTACTTACAATCTCCTCTCCTATGCTGTTGTCAAAGTGATCTTCCTAAAATACAAATCTGATTTTATCACTCCAATGCTCAAAGTCTTCTAATAGTTTCTCATTGCTGTAAGGGAAAAAACCCCAAACTTCCCAGCATGTTTCATCTCCTACAGTTGCCCTGGTACTTAACTGCCCGTTTGTCCTCCTTCCCTCCTCATATGCTGTTTCCTTGTCTGAAATTTCCAACTGCCTCCTCTGAATCCTATTCAAATTAAAGTGCTATCCTGTTTGTGAACAAGACTTTCCATGGTGACTTAAATGGTTTTCTTCTCTGGAATCCCAAAGCACTTTGTACATGATTTTATCATATCCATTAAAGTATACTACTACCGACTGTTTACTCTTCTGTCTTCCATCTCTGTGTCCCTAGCACTTAGAAGAATGCTTTTTATTTAGGAGTGCTGAATGGAAGGAAAAGGTAGGAAAGAGAAGATCTTTGAATGTGATTAAAAAATAGGTCATTGGTGATGTTAGAAGTGGGTAAGAAGGTGAAAAAGACTAGAAATACAAGGAATGAAGGATCCAATTGGTAGAATGGAAATATTCAAAATATTCATTTCAAAAATCTGGCAAGGAAAAGAAAAAGAAATGGATAAAAGATAGAAAATATATGATAGTCAAAGAAAGGCTGCTACTTTTTAAAACATAGGGTAGCTGACCAAGTTAGAAGGCGAAAGCAAGCAAGTTGAGAGGACAAACCAGAAGGACTAAAAAGACAGTAAGTATAGGAATCATCCTATACTAGGAGGACAGGAAACACTGAGAGAAAGGCTGGAATGAGACTGGAAGGATACAGGACAGCTGTAGAAACAGATGTTTCAAAGTGAACAAAGAATTTCAGGCATTATAATTTTCATTCTTTCAGTTTCCCAAACTAGAAATATTAAAAAAAAAATCTTTGGCACATTCCTTCTCTCCAATTGCTTTAATCCATCTCCAACTCCTATCACTTCATTTCTTCTTTTCAAATATCCTTCAGATCAGCTCTTCCTCTCTTGCCACTGCCACTGCTCTTCCATAAGCCTTCATCATCTCTCGGCTGAATTAATGCAAAGCTCCTAAGAAGTTTCTAATTCTAGTGTCTCCACCATCAAAGTTAACAGGAAAGCACATCCAGCCCACTCTCAAACATTCTCTGTGAAGCTTTTTCCCATCCCCTTCCCCATCACGATTAATCACCCCCTCGTCCAAGCTACTAAACAGCGGTTGGCCAACTATGGTCTGCCAGTCAAATGAGGCCCCTTGCTATTTTTGTAAATAGTTTTACTGGAACACAGCCATTCCCATTTTGACTACATATTGTCCATGGCTGCTTTCATGCTACAACAGCAGAAATGAACAGTTGTCAACAAAGACCATATGACCCACAAAGACTAAAGCTATTTATTATGTGGCTCTTTATAGAAAAAGTTTGCCAACCTCTGGACTATACCATTATATTTGCATTTTACTTTAATTATTAACTTATAATAACGATAGTAAAAGTTGATATCAGGCACTTAACTGAGATGGGCACTGTTCCAAACAATTAGGTACATTATCTCATTTATTGTTTACAACATTGCTAAAGGGGCAAATATTATTACTATTTCTATTTTACAGATGAGGAAACTGAGGCTTATCATTCCAGACTCCATGCTTTTAACCACAACACGAATAATGACTACACTATCTTTTGTTGAGCTTATTAAGAACAAAGATCATGCCTAAATCATCTTTGTATTCCCAGAGCCTAGCGCAATACCTGACATGGTAGGTATTCCATAACTGTTTGCCAAATTAATCTTACTAAAATAACCACTTTTACCCTGCCTTCTCCCTGATCAGTAATACCTGTCAATGACTCCATATTGCTTGCTGCATCGAGTCAAACTCTAAACTCCTCTGACTGGCATTAAGTCTGACCATAATCTGGGACAACTGTACCTAGGAAAGTTCAAAAACGTTAATAATGATCAACTTCTTTTTCAGAATTGGCTACTCTTCCAATAGTAGTAGTCACATTGGCTACTCGCCGTGGGACTCTAATTCAGCACAGGAAATAAACTAATCTACCAATAAAACTCACCTGCCATCACGGGATCTGTGGAGGCTGCCATGGTAGCTGCTCACTTTGCTGTGGACACTCCCTGCTTTGCTTCTCTGATCATCCACCATGGCCAGCTGAGTTGAAGAAGCATGTGTGGATGTTCCTTGAGTGGAAGTTCCTCTTGATTTTCTTATAATAGGAGTATTTGGATCCCTCAGGAGGGACTGAGCGAAATCAGGTTCCTGGAGTACCTGTCGGCTCTCATTCACTATCCTAGACAACAAAATACTAAGTTTAAGATACAGACTAACATCTCTACTTTTTTGACAAACTGATGTTATTCTTGAAATTAATTCCTTCCCAAATAATGTCTTTAGGACAGATATAAGGTAACACTGTTGACCGAAGAGAGGATATAACAAAAATCTGTGTCAATCTGTTCCCAAAAGTGGTAGGATAGAAAAAGGTTCGTATTAGAATAAGGAAATCAGGATTTTAGTTCCAACTCTGTCAATAAATATATAATCTTAGGCAACTCACTATCCCCTTTTCTTAATTTTCCTCATCTATAAAATGAAGGTACACAATTTCATCATTTCTAAAAAGTCCCTTTCAGCTAAAGAAATTTATCATTCTCAAGGACACTGAAATATTACAAAGGTACTATTATAAAGCAGAAATACTATTTTCTTGCATGGTTTATGGAAGTAGTAGAGGACTCATCATGGCATAGACACATTTTTTAATTTGTAAGAGCAGTTGTTTTAAGGTAACAAGTTGACTTTATGACAGAACATTTGTCTAGTGCTGGAATAAACATGAATGATCATAACTAGAACAAAACATATGAAAAATTAATTTAAGCAAACATACAATTAAGTCCCAGAACCATTAAAGGCTTAGGAAAAAAGAATTAAGGGGATGAATTATGTCCAGAGCAAAAGTCTTTTTTTTTTTTTTTTTTGTGGTACGCGGGCCTCTCACTGTTGTGGCCTCTCCCGTTGCGGAGCACAGGCTCCGGATGCGCAGGCTCAGTGGCCATGGCTCACGGGCCCAGCTGCTCCGTGGCATGTGGGATCTTCCCGGACTGGGGCACGAACCCGCGTCCCCTGCATCGGCAGGTGGACTCTCAACCACTGCGCCACCAGGGAAGCCCCAGAGCAAAAGTTTTTAACTGCTATGAAAGGGTTAAAAGCAGACAGATGTTCATGATGATGAACAAAGTGGTAATCAATAAAAGAGCCAATTAAATAGTTGCAAAGGTCAGTGTATCAGTTTGTGTAAATAATGACTGTGAGAATCATACATAAAGTTAAAATTAGACAATTTCATTAAAAAAAACCTCTCCAACATGTAAAGATTGGATCATAAATTGAGAAAGTGCATATATTCTAAGTTTTCGAATTAGAAAAAGATCATTGTTGTTATTGCCATTGTTGTTTTAGTGCTGGGGTAGAAGGGCTGAAAGACTAATATTTGTTGAGTACCTGAATTGTGCCAGGTATTTTACATATACTCTCCTTTAATCTTTCTTAATAATGTTTTTATTATAGAGATTAAGTCCTAAAAAGATATTAGATATCCATTAAGAATAAATATTGTGATCCCCATTTTATAGATGAAGAAACTGAGGTTCTAAGGGATTAAAGGACTTTCCAAAAGTCATACAACAAAACAGCAGTTGGGGGTGTGAGGGAGGGAGATGCAAGAGGGAAGAGATATGGGGACATATGTATATGTATAACTGATTCACTTTGTTATAAAGCAGAAACTTTGACATACCACTGTAAAGCAATTATACTCTAATAAAGATGTTTAAAAAAACAAAAAACAGCAGTTGGGGATCAAACTTAAGTTTAAATGGCTTCAAAGACAATCATAAAGTAATGATAAAACATAATGTTTATGTATATGATAAAAACAAAATGTCAAAAACTAAACAGAATAAAGTACAACTCAAAGATAGTTAAAACAACATTTGTTCTTGTGTTATCAATGGCCCTATTTATATATACATACATCCCAAGTCACTCTGGATTGCTGAATTTGTTTTCTAAACTTATTTTTAAAAATTGGTTCAAACTGACTTCTGGTCATTCCAAAAATTTAATCCATCTTCAAATGGTGAAGGTCTGTCCCCTCATTTTACAAATAAGAAAACAGAGGTCCAGAGAAATTAAGTGCCGTGACCCAGATAATTCCAAAAGAAGATTTCTAAAAATATTTCAATCAGTGTCAGAAATATTAGCATAAGCACAGTCTTAAATGTGGCTTCATTCAGAGGAAGAACACTAATTTGATTTGCATAATTTTAGAAGCCAGTCTTTTGACACACAGTATAACAGAGGGGTTAAGAGCAGGCTAGAGTCAGACTGCTTGGGTGTGAATCTCAATTCTATCATTCACTAGCTATTAAACCTTGGTTCTATGCCTCAGTTTCTTATCTGTAAAATGACGATCTCCCTCACAAGGTTGTTTAGAGGATTAAATGATTTAATAATATGTAAAATGCTTAGGACAGTGCTTGGAGTATTAAGTGTGCTCAATTAATTGATAACCATTATTATGATTACTCCATAGTCATTTCTCAAAGGCTCAACCAGACAAATGCTAGAAATGGCTGTAGGGTACTCACACTCTTGAGGAGTGGTACTCTAGCCCAGAGCACTGGAGGGTCACAATGACTTTGTTGGGTTGCGGGGGTGGTCCATGGTTCCAGAAAACCAAATAGAAGGGTTCTTGGGAGTTCTAACCAGTTTCAAAAGGATTCTGACCCAACCAGGATCCCCCAAATAACTGGAAAGATTCCTCAAAAGGGTAGCTTGGGCTTAGCTCCATCTGGAGTTTCTAGTACAACAGAATTGTTATATTACAGAATTGTTTGTGTATGGTCCAGAGATGACCAGGAATGTTTAATTCAAACCCTCAGAATTATGTTTTACTGTGATTAAAACATATTTAAAATTTTCAAAAAATATACAGATAAATCCCCCAAGGAAGGATGTTCCACAAAAAGCAAGGACTTGGCCTGTTTTGTATGCTACTAAATCCTTGGCATCCCAATATAGTTCAAAGCACACAGTAAACATTCATTAAAGACTTTCTCAAAGGATGAATTCTTAGGAAATACATTTTTGTTGTTGAATTCATCTTTCCCCTTCTTTCCTTCTCTGCCCTATGAAACTGTATTTAAAGGGGGAATGCATTATCTGATATTACTAGCAGTAGTCTCAGATATGGTAATAAGAAATGTACACTTTAAAATTGTGATTTAAAAAAATCTCAATCTAATCGATGTAACAGAAGCTGCTAATTACTGGTATTTTAGAAAATACAGATCCTGCTAATGCAGTACTTTAAGTTGTATAAAAAAAGTACATTAACCCATACAAGACACAATAACATTTTAAATATAATCTTCAGAGTTTTACAGACTGTCCCACCAAATCCATTTTCCATGGAACTTAGGTTAAGTAAAATCATAAGAATATAGACTCCACTAACTTAGAATCTGTGATAATTCAAATACAGTATACATATAAGACTTATACTTAGTAAACACTTTGAAGTCATTTGTTCCTTTGTGAATACTGCAGGGTCTTATTTTGTTTCGTTTTGTTTCATTAATTATGGGGTCAAAAAATTCAAGATTCCTCAAATATGCCCTGAGAAGACTGCTTTGGCAAATCTTATATTTTACCGTGACAGTATAATATGCAGTGTGGCCAACTATGAATTAAAATAATTTCTTTAACATATTCCATTTTATCTACTAATATCATTTTACTGTTTTAGCTTTAACGTGTACCACATGAGAATGGAATAACGTGCTGTCTCTTTAAATAATTTATGGTACAACCTGGAAGAATTATGGACAGTTGGAAATGGAAGTCTAATCTAATACCTATGTGACTTCAGCCAAGGCACTTAACCTCTCTGTGCCTCAGTTTTCTCATCTGTAACACTGAGATGATAATACGCACCAGTCCTCAGAGAAGTGTCAAGAAGATCAAATAAGAATATATATAAAATCATTAATTTGTTTTTAATTTTAAGAAGATTATGATTTGGATTTTTTAAAATAAAGATTGGTCTTCCCTCAAATATTCTGAATTAGTAAGGAATAGGCCTTAAGCCTGGTTCTACTTGGCTATCTTTTCTGAATAAGTTTTTAACTGTGATTTAAGGTTTAATCATAACTCGTGGAAGCTGAGGTTACAATCTTTTTGGAATACTTCCTCCAAATCCGAATTATTTTAACACAGGAAACACAAAAATATTGCGTAAATGTGAAGTTTGTGAACACCATGATAATTTACTTCAACTTACTCTTTTTTCCTACGACCATGAAAAAAACTGGCCCATTCAAAGCATGTCTTTTTGCTTCCAACCCAAAAAATGGAAGGAATACCAACTATGAGAGCCATCAGGTATTTCATCAGAAAGACAATCAGGTCTGGACGACTCATTTGAGTAACCTACAAGAAGGGAAAGAAAAATATCTTACACATATAAATAGAATTTTCTATTAAAGGCCATGATAAAATCTTTTAAATAAAATAAATAGTAAAATAATTCTATAAGTCTGATATTTTCACTTACACAGTTCTATAGTTAATTTTCTTGTTATATGGAAAAGACACACTACTGAAAATTTGACAACAAATTTATGTTCTATATTTTGAGTTCTATAGTCTTCTTATTAGCTCATATTGGATACCTTCTAAAGAAAAAGATTACTAATATAGAAAATATACCATGAATAGGAATAGAGGCTCAAATAATACCTATATTCTTCTTGGCCAATTTCACTCATCTTATCATTGGTCATCACAATACACATTTAGGAAAGTATTAATCTTTCCCCCCCATTTTATTAATTTCTGTTTTTATATTTAATATGCTTTTCCTCCTACCTACTTTCATGTTTACTTTGCTGGCTGTTTTCAAGCTTCCTCTTTAACCCATGAGTGAGTTTTTTAGTTTCTATTCAGATGAGTTTTTTTAAAAGTTCTCTTTATTGTTGATTTCAAGTTTAGTTACTGTGGTCATAGAATGTGGTCTATTTGATTCTGGTTACCTTAAATTTTGGGGACTTCTTTTGTGATTTAGGACACAGTCCATTTTAAAGTATTCCTCGTGTGCTCAAAAATAACGCTTACTCTCTGTTTGTTGGGTACAAAATTTTCTATATGTATTAGATCAACTTTATTAGTTGTGTTGTTCAAATCTTCTATACAGGCATCCTCAGAGATATTGTAAGTCTAGTTCCAGACCACCACAATAAAGCAAATACCACAATAATGTGAGTCATGGGATAATTCTGTTTCCCAGTGCATATAAAAGTTATGTTTACACTATAATGTAGTTGAATAAGTATGCAATATTTACTCATAAGTGTCTAAATAACAATGTTCATACCTTAATTAAAAAATACTTTATTGCTAAAAAATGGCAACCATCATTGAGCCTTCAATGAGTCGTACTCCTTTTGTGTGGAGAGTCTCGCCTCAATGTTGAAGGCTGCTGACTGATCAGGGTGGTGGCTGCTGAAGGCTGGGTGGCCGTGACAATTTCTTAAAATAAGACCACAGTGAAGTGTGCCTCATCCATTGCCTCTTCCTTTCATGAACAATTTCTCTGTAGCAGGCAATGCTGTTTGAAAGCATTTTACCCAAAGTAGAACTTCTTTCAAAACCGGAGTCAAACCCTGCCACTTCTTAATCAACTAAGTTTATATAATATTCCAAATCCTCTGTTGTCATTTCAACAAGATCTTCACAGCATCTTCACCAGAAGCAGATTCCACCTTGAGAAGTCAGTTTGTTCATGCTCACCCATGAAAAGCAACTCCTCATCCATTAAAGTTTTATCATGAGATTGTAGCAATTTAGTCACATCTTTAAGCCTGCACTTCTAATTCTAGTTCTCTTGCTACTTCCACTATATCTGCAGTTACTTCCTCCACTGAAGTCTTAAAGCACTCCAAGTCATCCATGAGGGCTGGAATCAACTTCTTTCAAACTCCTGTTAATGTTGATATTTTGACCTCTTCCCATGAATCATGAATGTTCTTAATGGCATCCAGAATGGTGAATCCTTTCCAAAAGGTTTTCAATTGACTTTGCCCAGGTCCATCAGAGGAATCACTATCTATGGCAGCTATAGCCTCAAACAGTGTAATTTCTTACGGGAATTCCCTGGTGGTCCAGTGGCTAGAACTTGGCGCTTTCACTGCAGTGGCCTAGGTTCAATCCCTGGTCGGGGAACTAAGATCCCACAAGCTGAGCAACACGTGGCAAAAAAAAAAAAAAAAAGTGTATTTCTTAAATAATAAAGACTTGAAAGTTGAAATTACTCCTTGATCTGTGGGCTGCAGAGTGGATGTTGGGTAGGCAGGCATGAAAATAACATTAATGTTGTACATCTCCATCAGAGTGCTTGGGTGACCAGATGCATTGTCAATAAGCAGTAACATCTTCAAAGGAATCTTTTCTTTTCTGAGCAGTAGATCTCAACAGTGGGCTGCAGTAAACCATGTTGTAAACAGTTGTGCTGTCATCCAGACTTTGTTTTTCCATTTAGAGAGCAGAGGCAGAGTAGATTTAGCATAATTCAAAATGGTAAATGAACATTAGCTTCAACTTAAAACTCACCAGCTACATTAGCCCTTAACAAGAGTCACCCTGTCCTTTGAAGCTCTCACGCCAGGCACTGACTTCTCCCCTCTAGCTATGAAAGTCCTGGCAGCATCCTCTTCCAATATAAGATTTTCATCTACATTGAAAATCTGTTGTTCAGTGCAGCCAGCCACCTTCATTAATTTTCTTAGCTAGATCCTCTGGATAACTTGCTGCAGCTTCTGCATCAGCACTTGCTGCTTCACCTTGCACTTTTACGTTATAGAGATGGCCTCTTTCCTTAAATCTCATGAATCAACGTTTGCTAGCTTCAGACTTTTCTTCTGCAGCTTCCTCATCTCTCGGCCTTCATAGAATTGAAGAGAGTTAGGGCCTTGCTCTGGATTAGGCTTTGGTTTCAGGGAATGTTGTGGCTGGTTTGTTCTTCTATCCAGACCACTAAAACTTTCTCTATATTGGCAATAAGGCTTTCCCACTTTCTTATCATTAGTGTGTTCACTGGAATAGCACTTTTAATTTCCTTCGAGAACTTTCCCTTTGTGTTCACAACTTGGCTAACTGTTTGGTTCAAGAGGCCTAACTTTTTGCCTGTTTCGACTTTCAACATGCCTTCCTCACTAGGCTTAATCATTTCTAGCTTTTCATTTCAAGTGAGAGATGTGCAACTCTCCCTTTCACTTGAACCCTTACAGACCATTGTTAAGGTTAGTTGGCCTGATTTCAATATTGTTGTGTCTAAGCTAATAGGGAGGTCCAAGGAGAGCCTTTTATATGCACATGGAAACCAAAAAATTTGTGTGACTTGCTTTATTGTGATATTTGCTTTATTGCAGTGGTCCGGAACCAAACCTGCAATATCTCTGAGGTATGTCTGTAATGTGAGAATTATCAAAATGTGACACAGAGACAGGAAGTGAGCAAATGCTGTTGGAAAAATGGTACCAACAAACTTGCTCAACACAGGGTTGCCACAAACCTTCAATCTGTAAAAAATGCATTATCTGCAAAGCACAATAAAGCGAAGTGCAATAAAACGAGGTACACATGTTTTCCTGACTAATTTTCTGTTTACCTATCCATTTTAATAGAGGTATGCTAAACTGTGGGCTCATCAGTTTTCCTTCTAATCCTGTCATTTTTCACTTTAAGCCTATGTTACGTGTTATATAAATGCTCTAGCTGCCCAATTTACTTTTTTAGTGCTCTTCACCTTTAACAGTATTTTATGTGACATTAATATTGCCACATCAGCTTTTTATTTCATCATACCAGCACATCTTCAAGGTGTATCTTTTCCTATTTACCAATGTATTTCTTTCAAGTCTGTTTGGGTTATACTGCTGCTTTTAAACAATATATAGTTGACTCCTTCTCAAGTATAAACTCCATGAGGAGTTTTTTTCCCCAATGGTTTTATCCCCAGAGCCTAGACCAGTGTCTGGCACATAGTTAAGTGCACAATAAATACTCACATACATTTACAATATATACTTATACTTCGTATTATGAGAAAAAAAATACATTGAAAATTATTCAGCACTGCTAGAGACTGTTTCAAGATGGCAGAGTAGAAGGACGTACACTCACTCCCTCTTGCGAGAGCACTGGAATCACAACTAACTGCTGAACAATCATCGACAGGAAGAAACTGGAAATCACCAAAAAACATATCCCACATCCAAAGACAAAGGAGAAGCCACAATGAGACGGTAGGAGGGGCGCAATCACAATAAAATCAAATCCCATAACTGCTGGGTGGGTGACTCACAAACTGGAGAACACTTATACCACAGAAGTCCATCCACTGGAGTGAAGGTTCTGAGACCCACATCAGGCTTCCCAACCTGGGGGTCCAGCAACCAGAGGAGGAATTCCTAAAGAATCAGACTTTGAAGGCTAGCTGGATTTGACTGTAGGACTTCAACAGGACTGCGGGAAACAGAGACTCCACTCTTGGAGGGCACACACAAAGCAGTGTGTGCTTCGGGACCCAGGGGAAAGAGCAGTGACCCCAGGGGAGACTGAACCAGACCTAACTGCTAGTGTTGGAGGGTCCCTTGCAGAGGTAGGGGGTGGCTGTGAATCACCATGAGGACAAGGACACTGGCAGCAGAAGAACTGGGAAGTGCTCCTTGACGTGAGCCCTCCCAGAGTCCGCCATTAGCCCCACCAAAGAGCCCAGGGAAGGCTCCAGTGTTGGGTCACCTCAGGCCAAACAACCAACAAGGAGGGAACCCAGCCCCACCCATCAGGAGACAACAGGATTAATGTTTCACTGAGCTCTGCCCACCAGAGCAACACCTAGCTCTACCCACCACCAGTCCCTCCCATCAGGAAACTTGCACAAGCCTCTTAGATAGCCTCATCCACCAGAGGGCAGACAGCAGAAGCAAGAAGAACTACAGTCCTGCAGCCCGTGGAACAAAAATCACATTCACAGAAAGACAGACAAGATAAAAAGGCAGAGGGCTATGTACAAGATGAAGGAACAAGATAAAACCCCAGAAAAACAACTAAATGAAGTGCAGATACGAAACCTTCCAGAAAAAAGAATTCAGAATGATGATACTGAAGATGATCCAGGACCTCAGAAAAAGAATGGAGGCAAAGAATGAGAAGATGCATGAAATGTTTAATAAAGACCTAGAAGAATTAAAGAACAAACACCTCGAAGAATTAAAGAACAAACAAACAGAGATGAACAATACAATAACTGAAATTAAAAATACACTACAAGGAATCAATAGCAGAATAACTGAGGCAGAAGAACGGATAAGTGACCTGGAAGACAGAATGGTGGAATTCACTGCTGTGGAACAGAATAAAGAAAAAAGAATGAAAAGAAATGAAGACAGCCTGAGAGACTTCTGGGGCAACATTAAATGCAACAACATTCGCATTATAGGGTTCCCAGAAGGAGAAGAGAGAGAGAAAGGACCTGAGAAAATATTTGAAGAGATTATAGTCGAAAACTTCCCTAACATGGGAAAGGATATAGCTACTCAAATCCAGGAAGCGCAGAGAGTACCAGGCAGGATAAACCCAAGGAGAAACACATTGAGACACACAGTAATCAAACTGATAAAAATTGAAGACAAAGAAAAATTACTGAAAGCAACAAGGGAAAAACAACAAATAACATACAAGGGAACTCCCATAAGGTTAACAGCTGATTTCTCAGCAGAAACTCTACAAGCAAGAAGGGAGTGGCATGATATACTTAAAGTGATGAAAGGAAAGAATCTACAACCAAGATTACACTACCCAGCAAGGATCTCATTCAGATTCAAAGGAGAAATCAAAAGCTTTACAGACAAGCAAAAGCTAAGAGAATTCAGCATCAAGACCCGTATATATGCTGTCTACAAGAGATCCACTTCAGACCTAGGGACACATACTGACTGAAAGTGAGGGGATAGAAAAAGATATTCCATGCAAATGGAAATCAAAAGAAAGCTAGAGTAGCAGTACTCATATCAGATAAAATAGACTTTAAAACAAAGAACGTTACAAGAGACAAGGAAGGACACTACATAATGATCAAGGGATCAATCCAAGAAGATATAGCAATTGTAAATATATATGCATCCAACATAGAAGCACCTCAGTACATAAGACAACTGTTAACAGCTATAAAAGAGGAAATCAACAGTAACACAATAATAGTGGGGAACTTTAACACCTTACTTACACCAATGGACAGATCATCCAAAATGAAACTAAATAAGGAAAAAGAAGCTTTAAATGATACAATAGACCAGATAGATTTAATTGATATTTATAGGACATTCCATCCAAAAACAGCAGATTACACTTTCTTCTTAAGTGCACATGGAACATTCTCCAGTATAGATCACATCCTGGGTCATAAATCAAGCATCAGTAAATTTAAGAAAATTGAAATCATATCAAGCATCTTTCCTGACCACAATGTTATGAGATTAGAAATCAATTACAGGGAAAAAAACGTAAAAAACACAAAAACATGGAGGCTAAACAATATGTTACTAAATAACCAAGGGATCACTGAAGAAATCAAAGAGGAAGTCAAAAAATACCTAGAGACAAATTACAATGTAAACACAATGATCCAAAACCTATGGGATGCAGCAAAAGCAGTTCTAAGAGGGAAGTTTATAGCAGTACAAGCCTACCTCAAGAAACAAGAAAAATCTCAAATAAACAATCTAACCTTACACCTAAAGGAACTAGAGAACAAACAAAACCCAAAGTTAGCAGAAGGAAAGAAATGATAAAGAATAGAGCAGAAATAAATGAAATAGAAACAAAGAAAACAATAGCAAAGATCAATAAAACTAAAAGCTGGTTCTTTGAGAAGATAAACAAAATTGATAAACCATTAGCCAGACTCATCAAGAAAAAGAGGGAGAAGACTCAAATCAATAAAATTAGAAATGAAAAAGGAGAAGTTACAACAGACACCACAGAAATACAAAGCATCCTAAAAGACTACTACAAGCAATTCTTTGCCCATGAAATGGACAACCTGGAAGAAATGGACAAATTTTTAAAAAGGTATAACCTTCAAAGACTGAACCAGGAAGAAATAGAGACTATGCGCAGACCAATCACAAGTAATGAAATTGAAACTGTGATTAAAAATCTTCCAACAAACAAAAGTCCAGGACCAGATGGCTTCACAGATGAATTCTATCAAACATTTAGAGAAGAGCTAACACCCATCCTTCTCAAACTCTTCCAAAAAACTGCAAAGGAAGGAACACTCCCAAACTCATTCTATGTGCAGAGGAAGGAACACTCCCAAACTCATTCTGTGAGGCCACCATCACCCTGATACCACAACCAGACAAACATACTACAAAAAAAGAAAATTACAGACCTATATCACTGATGAATATAGATGCAAAAATCCTCAACAAAATACTAGAAAACAGAATCCAACAACACATTAAAAGGATCATACACCATGATCAAGTGGGATTTACCCCAGGGATGCAAGGATTCTTCAATATACACAAATCAATCAATGTGATACACCATATTAACAAACTGAAGAATAAAAACCATATGATTATCTCAACAGATGCAGAAAAAGCTTTTGACAAAATTCAACACCGGTTTATGATAAAAAAACTCTCCAGAAAGGGGGCACAGAGGGAACCTACCTCAACATAATAAAGGCCATATATGACAAACCCACAGCAAACATCATTCTCAATGGTGAAAAACTGAAAGCATTTCCTCTAAGATCAGGAACAAGACAAGGATGTCCACTCTTCACCACTATTATTCAACATAGTTTTGGAAGTCTTAGGGCAATCAGAGAAGAAAAAGAAATACAAATTGGAAAAGAAGAAGTAACTGTCACTGTTTGCAGATGACATGATACTATACATAGAGAATCCTAAAGATGCCACCAGAAAACTACTACAGCTAATCCATGAATTTGGTAAAGTTGCAGGATACAAAATTAATGCACAGAAATCTCTTGCATTCCTATACACTAACGATGAAAAATCTGAAATAAAAATTAAGGAAACACTCCCATTTACCACTGCAACAAAAAGAATGAAATATGTAGGAATAAACCTACCTAGGGAGACAAAAGACCTGTATGCAGAAAACTATAAGACACTGATGAAAGAAATTAAAGAGGATACAAACAGATGGAGAGATATACCATGTTCTTGGATTGGAAGAATCAACATTGTGAAAATGACTATACTACCCAAAGCAATCTACAGATTCAATGCAATCCCTATCAAATTAGCAATGGCATTTTTTATGGAACTAGAACAAAATATCTTAAAATGTGTAGGGAGACACCAAAGACCCCGAATAGCCAAAGCAGTTTTGAGGGAAAAAAACGGAGCTGGAGGAATCAGACTCCCTGACTTCAGACTATACTACAAAGCTACAGTAATCAAGACAATATGGTACTGGCACAAAAACAGAAACATAGATCAATGGAACAAGATAGAAAGCCCAGAGGTAAACCCACACACCTATGGTCAACTAATCTATGACAAAGAAGGCAAGGATATACAATGGAGAAAAGATAGTCTCTTCAATAAGTGGTGCTGGGAAAACTGGACAGCTACGTGTAAAAGAATGAAATTAGCACATTCTCTAACACCATACACAAAAATAAATCAAAATGGATTAGAGACTTAAATGTAAGGCTGGACACTATAAAACTCTTAGAGAAAAACATAGGAAGAACACACTTTGACATAAATCACAGCAAGATCTTTTTTGATCCATCTCCTAATGGAAATAAAAACAAAATGGAATGGAAATAAAAACAAACAAATGGGACCTAATGAAACTTAAAAGCTTTTGTAAAGCAAAGGAAACTACAAACAAGATGAAAAGACAACCCTCAGAATGGGAGAAAATATTTGCAAATGAATCAATGGACAAAAGATTAATCTCCAAAATATATAAACAGCTCATGCAGCTCAATATTAAAGAAACAAACAACCCAATCCAAAAATGGGCAGAAGATCTAAATAGACATTTCTCCAAAGAAGACATACAGATGGCCAAGAAGCACATGAAAAGCTGCTCAACATCACTAATTATTAGAGAAATGCAAATCAATACTACAATGAGGTATCACCTCACACCAGTTAGAATGGGCATCATCAGAAAATCTACAAACAAATGCTGGAGAGGGTGTGGAGAAAAGGGAACCCCTCTTGCACTGTTTGTTGGTGGGAAGGTAAATTGATACAGCCACTATGAAGAAAAGTATGGAGGTTCCTTAAAAAACTAAAAACAGAATTACCATATGACCCAGCAATCCCACTACTGGGCATACACCCAGAGAAAACCATAATTCAAAAAGACACATGCACCCCAATGTTCATTGCAGCACTACTTGCAATAGCTAGGTCATGGAAGCAACTTAAATGCTCATCAACAGACGAATGGATAAAGAAGATGTGGTACATATATACAGCAGAATATTACTCAGCCATTAAAAGGACCGAAATTGCGTCATTTGTAGAGACGTGGATGGATCTAGAGACTGCCATACAGAGTGAAGTAAGTCAGAACGAGAACAACAAATATCATATATTAACGCATATATGTGGAACCTAGACAAATGGTACAGATGAACTGGTTTTCAGGGCAGAAATAAAGACACAGATATAGAGAACAAATGTATGGACACCAATGGGGTAAAGCGGCGGGGTGGTGGTGGTGGTGTGATGAATTGGGAGACTGGGATTGGCATATACTAATATGTATAAAATGGAAAACTAATAAGAACCTGCTGTATAAAAAAATAAATAAAATTCAAAAAAAAAAAGAACAGTCTAAATGAGCAACAACAGCAAAGGGGACAAGTAAATACGGATTATTTTGCAACCGCTAAAGATCGTAAATATGGAAACTATGTAGCAACTTGGAAAACAGCTTATAGGGTAATGTTACTTGAAGTAACCAGGAAACATATGTATGCATACACCATGATTCAACTATTTTAAATTTTGTTTTCAAAATGAGACAAAAGGAAAACTAAAAACAATATGGTTAGAGAGTGAGATTTTGAGGCTTTTTAAAGTTTGCTCTAATGTATATTTTGTTTGTGCTATGAATAAAAATCAAGGTGGAGCAGTACAAAAAAAAAAATATTCAGCACCTCCATCTCCTTGAACAAGATTATGCTCCTAGCACACTTTAGCTACCTATACTCGTTATTATTTTCCAGACATTCAGAACAACCTTTACAAAAAGAACTGGTTCTGTTATTATTATTGTTAATTAACTGCCAAAAAGTACACTCAACTCCTATCTTTGGGGTTCTCTTTTCTTCTTGCTAAAGGATGCCCTTTAGAAATTCTTACAGATAGGGTATGCCAGAGATAAATTATTTTAGTCTTTGCCCAAAAATGTCTTTATCTTGTCCTCAATCTTGAATGGTGGTTTAGATGGATAAAGTCCTCATCTCTCAGCATTTTAAAGACATTAATTCATTAGCTTCTATGATTGCTGTTGAAAAGCTTGTGTAATTGATAATCTTTTGGAGATTTATTTCTTCTCTCTGGTAGCTTTTAAGTTTGTCTCTATCCTTCTGTCTTATAGTTGCAATGAATATTTCTCATTGTGATTGGTTTTTATTTGTCCTGCTTAGTATGCAGAGTGTACATTTAATCTGAGAACTCAAGTTTTCAATTCTGAAATATTCAAAGACATTAGCGCTTTAGTTATCACTTCTTAGTCATTCTTATGGCCTCCTGTTCTAGAACTCCCGTAAGATGTATACTGAAGTCCCTCAACCTAATTTTTAAAATATCTCTTAATGGCATAATTAGATAATTTTGAGTATTTTATGTCTCTCTGCATTCTGCATTCTGGGTGATCTCTTCAGAACAATTTTCCATTTCACTAATTCGCTCTTCAATCATGTCTACTTTAGAGTTCATTCCATCTATTGACTTAATTCCCATAACTTCATTTTTAAGCTAATTGGTTTTTATATTTGTCTATTCTTATTTCATTTCTGCTAATTTATCATAATTTCTTATTCCTTTAAAGTGGTTTTTATTATTTATCTTTTGAAGAATCCTAAACATACTTATTTTAAAAATAAGTCTTTAAAAATTTTTATTACTTTTATTTCATCTGGGAGTGAATCCATCTTCTGACTCTTTTTATTGGACGTCTTTCTAGGTTTAGCTTTTCTGTTTCATTGTGCTTTGGAATTTTAGTTTACAGATCTTGCATGACAGAGTTCTCCCTCTGTCTTTCTCTCTCCCTCACTCCCTCCATATATCTCACCTGTTTCATTCCTTTTTTGTCTTCACCAGTACCCATGAGGCCCTAGTTAAAAACCAAGTCTAATATTCGTGACTGCACACTCCAGATATTATCAGGTACTGCAGGTTCAGGTACTGAGTCATTGCAGTTTGGCCCTCCTACATCTCTAGATAAGTATTTTAAGCATTTTTATACTACATACAGCTTCAGAGAACAGTTGTACCTTTTATACAAACTTCCTTTCAGGAGCAGGAGAGTCCCATTTCCAATTCCTACTTTTAACCAGTGCACCTAGTTCTGGTCCTGACTCCCATGTGACCCTTTTACCTCCCTATATCCCATAGAAAATGAATGCCCTAGCCACCTCCAGCAACTTCAGACCTAGATTCTAGTAGCCCCTGTTTTTATCTCTAGTCATCATTTTGCATTTCTATTCTACAAATTAGTTTATTTTGCCTTTTAGGCTGACTGTTTAAAATTTTTTCTTATTACATTTTATCTCTAACTGGCACATGATTATAGTTGGACTGGTAAGTTCAAAACATGGAACTTAAACCACAGTCATAACCTGCAGTTAAGGTGTAATTCCTCTAAGATTTACATAAAAGTCAAACAACAAATATTTATGGATTATCTACTACTCTAAGAATAATGTTATTCAAAAAGCCCCATGAGACTTATAAACAGAAGTAAGGTTTGACTAGTGTTCCCACCAAGCTGATAATCTAGAAGAAAACACAAATTAAAGAAACCATAGAATAGTTAAGAACTAAAATTAGGAAGAGTCACTAAAAGCGTGATCACCTAATCTATGACAAAGGAGGCAAGAATATACAATGGAGAAAAGATAGTCTCTTCAATAAGTGGTGCTGGGAAAACTGGATAGCTACATGTAAGAGAATGAAATTAGAACATTCTCTAACACCATGCATAAAAATAAATCAAAATGGATTAGAGACCTAAATGTAAGACTGAATACTATAAAACTCTTAGAGGAAAACACAGGCAGAACACTCTGTGACATAAATAGCAGCAAGATCTTTTCTGATCCACCTCCGAGAGTAATGAAAATAAAAACAAAAATAAACAAATGGGACCTAATTAAACTTAAAAGCTTTTGCACAGCAAAGGAAACCATCAACAAAATGAAAAGAAAACCCACAGAATGGGAGAAAATATTTGCAAAAGACGTCACCAACAAGGGATTAATCTCCAAAATATACAAACAGCTCATGCAGCTCAATATCAAAAAGAAAAACAACCCAATCAAAAATGGGCAGAAGATCTAAATAGACATTTCTCCAAAGAAGACATACAGATGGCCAAGAGGCACATGAAGACATGCTCAACATCTCTAATTATTAAAGAAATGAAAATCAAAGCTACAAAGAAACATCACCTCACACCAGTTAGAATGGCCATCATCAAAAAATCTACAAACAATAAATGCTGGAGAGGGTGTGGAGAAAAGGGAACCCTCCTACACTCTTGGTGGGAATGTAAACTGGTACAGCCACTAGGGACAACAGAATGGAGATTCCTTAAAAAACTAAAAACAGTGCTATCATATGATCCAGCAACCTCACTCCTGGACATATATCTGAAGAAGACCATAATTCAAAAGGATATATGCACCCCAATGTTCACTGAAGCACTATTTACAATACCCAGGACATGGAAGCAACCTAAATGTCCATCGACAGAGGAATGGATAAAGAAGATGTGGTACATATATACATGGAATATTACTCAGCCATAAAAAAGAGCGAAATAAAGCCACTTGCAGTGACATGGATGGACCTAGAGATTGTCATACTGAGTGAAGCAAGTCAGACAGAGAAGGACAAATATGATACCGTTTATATGTGGAATCTAAAAAAATGGTACAAATGAACCTATTTACAAAACAGAAATTGAGTCACAGATGTAGAAAACAAACTTATGGTTACCAAGGGGGAAATGGGGGGGAAGGATAAATTGGGAGACTGGGATTGACATCTACACACTACTATATGTAAAATAGATAACTAATAAGAACCTACTGGGCTTCCCTGGTGGCGCAATGGTTGAGAGTCCGCCTGCCGATGCAGGGGATATGAAGATCCCACATGCTGTGGAGCGGCTGGGCCTGTGAGCCATGGCCGCTGAGTCTGCACGTCCGGAGCCTGTGCTCCGCAACGGGAGAGGCCACAACAGTGAGAGGCCCGCATACGGCAAAAAAAAAAAACAAAAAACAAAAAACAAAAAACCTACCGTATA
The DNA here is from genome assembly GCF_011762595.2 of Tursiops truncatus. Classification (NCBI taxonomy): domain Eukaryota; kingdom Metazoa; phylum Chordata; class Mammalia; order Artiodactyla; family Delphinidae; genus Tursiops; species Tursiops truncatus. The sequence continues at coordinate 10,640,913 of NC_047039.1, forward strand.
GCACAGGGAACTCTATTCAACACTCTGTAATGACCTATATGGGAACAGAAACTGAAAAAGAGCTGGATATATGTATAACTGACTCACTTTGATGTACAGCAGAAACTAACACAACATTGTAAATCAACTATACTTCAATAAAAAAAATAATTAAAAATTTAAAAAAAAGAATCACTAAAGCAGATCACAAATAACCTTCTCATTAACAAATACAATGGCTTCTTGTTGGCTTGCTTTTTTTTTTTTAAACACCTCTACATAGTATAAGTTATTGATGACCATCTCAGACTTTACAAAACTTTCATTTCCCAGTTTCTACGATACTGCATAGTCGGGTTTAATCTCCTAATCAGGCATTATTACCCTTTCTTCTTGACCTCCTACTCCTGCTCTACTACCCTTTCATCCCCCACTACCCTCTATATAGGTGTTCTTAAAGTCACTCCTTAATTCTCTCTCTACTTTCAACTTATCATGTAGACTTAGAAGTCATCTAGTCTTACTCTTTACCTAACAAATTAATTTGCTTTTAATTTAGTTGTTCTATGTATATAATCAGTACAGTGGTTATGATAAAATACAAAGTTGTCTCTTCCATGTTCAAACAGCTCTAGCCATTCTGCCCTTCTGTCCTAGTTCTTCCCTCTGGAGCTACAGAGAATAAGACTAGTCAATTTAATAAGATACCCTTAAAAGAAAGAAAAAACAAAACAAAACACACTAGTATAATAACTGGGAACAAAGAGACAAAAAGACTATCCAGAAAATCCAAGAGAAACTGAAAAACAAAAAGAAACAATCAAAGGATTCAGTAACTGAGTTGGACAAGATTAATATGCAAAAACTGAATGTTTTCCTATATACCACCAATAACCAGAAAAGAAACATAATGAAAACAATTTCATTTATAATATCAACAAAAACTATAAAACACCTAGGAAAAAACCTAACAAGAAAGAAAAAGAAAATAATAAAACGCTATCAAAGGACATAGAAAAAAACTGAAGTAAATGGATTAAATACTCCATATTTCTATATGGAAATATTCAATGATTTAAAGATGTCAATTCAATTATCCCCCAAATTAATCCTATAAAGTTGATGTAATCCAAAAAGATCAGTAGGATTTTTCACAGAACATGGAAAGTTAAGTATATGATAAAAGTATTTCAAATAAATGGGGAAAAGATAAGACTATTTAATAAGTGACGTTGAAATGGCTGGCAGTCTACCTGGAAACAAAACAATTTAGATGCCACCTCGCACAATAAAGAAAAATAAAATTTAGAGAGATAAAAGCAAATTATAGAAGTATGAAAAGAATTAAGAACATTTTTATAATGGGGGTGCAGAAGGCCCTTTCTAAAGAGTAATATGAAATAAAGAAGTTAAAAAAGGAAAAGATGGACAGTTTTGATTATTAAAAACTTAAAACTTCTGCAGAACAATAAACCGTAAGTCAAATTAATAGACTAATAGTTAACTAAGAATATTAACTGTGTTATCCATCAATAAAGTAAAAAGAAATGGAAGGAAGTAATGAAGATAAAAGAAGAAATTAAGTAATTTCAAGACCAAAAAACAAATTAATAAACCCCAAACTTCAATATTTGAAAAAAAATTCTCTAGCCTGATCAAAACAACAAAGGGACGAAAACAGCAAATACACACACACATATATACGCACACACACACAGAGAAATGATAATAAGTAAAAAATTACAAAGAGAACAAAACTAAAATAATCTTAAGAGATTACTTTGCTCAATTACATTTCAATAAACTTAAAAATTAATGAAAACAAATGACAGAAAAATATTTAAAAAACTGATTCCAGGGCTTCCCTGGTGGCGCAGTGGTTGAGAGTCCGCCTGCCGATGCAGGGGACACGGGTTCGTGCCTGGTCCGGGAAGATCCCACATGCCGCGGAGCGGCTAGGCCCGTGAGCCATGGCCACTGAGCCTGCGCATCCGTAGCCTGTTGCTCCGCAACGGGAGAGGCCACAACAGTGAGAGGCCTGCGTACCGGAAAAAAAAAAAAAAAAAAAAAAAAAAAACAACTGATTCCAGAAGCAAGAACACTGCACCTAACTCAACATACTCTATAAAACAATAAATCTATATATGTCTCATTTATGAACTTGTATGCAAACAGAATTCAACAGCAAATTCAAAGACTGTCATGACCAAATATAGAAATGCAAAGACAGTTCAATATTAGGAAACTGATTTATAAATTCAACACATTGTTGGATCAACAGGAAAATATATATAATCATTTTCACGTATGCCAAAAAGGCATTTGATAAAATTAAGAATCTATTCTTGGCTTTTAAATACTGTAATAAAATACAAACAGATGATGAATAAGTCCTTGAGGTGACAAAATAATTCTATCATGCTTAAAGGGAACACCAAAGGCACTAAATATTTGCATTAAAGTCAGGAATACAAGAACAGTATTTACCACCACCACTCTTTCGTTTTTTTCTGGTGAGCTTATTTTTTTTTTCTTTTTTAAAATTTTTGTTGGAGCATAGTTGCTTTACAATGTTGTATTAGTTTCTAATGCACAGCAGTCAGTCAGCCATATGTATACACATATCCCCTTTTTTGGATTTCCTTTCCATTTAGGTCACCACCACCACTCTTAACCTTGTTTCAACAGTTCTAACAGACTGCAATTAAACAAAAGAAATAAATTAAGGGTATAAAAACTACAAAGAGGGAGATAAAATTATTATTATTTATAAATAATAATAATTTTATTCCTGAAAAAGCTAAGAATAAAGTAAAAACTATTATATATCATAAGCAAGGTCACTAGGTAAAAAGTAAAATACAGAAATCGTATATACATATATACGATCATATATATATGTTAGTAGGTAAAAGAAAGAAAAGTCTTCATTTGCCACTGTTATGGGTCCTCCTAAAATTCACATGTTGAAAACCTAACTCCCGTACCTCAGAATGTGATTTATTAGAGATAGAGCCTTTAAAGAGGTAATTAAGGTTAAATGAGGTTATATGGGTGAGCCCTAAACCAATCTGATTGATGTCCTTATAAGAAGTGGAAATTTGGAAACATAGATACCAGGGATGCACCATGTGAGAAAAGATCATATGAGGAAAAAGACCACCAGAAAAAACCATGTGAGGAAATACTAAGAGAGTGGCCCCCCGCAAGCCAAGAAGAAAGGCAACAGAGGAAATGGACTATGCTGGAACCTTGATCTTAGACTTCCAGTCTCCAAAACTGTGAGAAAATAAATTTCTGTTGTTTAAGCCACCCAGTCTGTGGAACCTTGTTATGGTAGCCCTAGCAAACGAATACAACCATAGTAACAAAAGAGATAAAACACCTAGGAATACATTTAATAAGAAAAATGAGTGATGTATTTGAAGAAGCTTTAAAACATATTTCCTTTAAAATGTTCTTTGCTAGAAAGAATCACTATCATAAAAATGCAAATCTTGATTTAGTCATAAATTTGAACACAATTCCAATAAAAATACCAACATAGTTATCTGAATTAAACAGGATGATACTAAATTTCATACAGAAAAACAAACAAGCAAGGCTTAACAGGAAAATGCTGAAAGAGAAATAGATTAAGCTTTAATAAAATTGTGTTATACTGGGGCAGGGGCAAACAGTTTTAGTATTTATTTTATGTGATATTTCAAACCATTCAGAAAAAGATGAATTATTCAACAAATGGATTCTAGATAAGCATCTAGAAAAAAATAACACTGAAGCCATACCATATCTCATACCAAGATGAATTTCAAGTAGATCAAAAATTCAAATGTAAAAAAGAAATTAACAACAAAAAAGCCATTAAGTTCAAGATAAAAGTACTTATATACTTGGGGTGGAGAATGACTTTTTAGGTATGACACAAAATCTAGAAGCTGTAAAAGTAATCATATGGAGGTTCCTTAAAAAGCTACAAATAGAACTACCATATGACCCAGCAATCCTACTACTGGGCATATACCCTGAGAAAACCGAAATTCAAAAAGAGTCATGTACCAAAATGTTCATTGCAGCTCTATTTACAATAGCCCGGAGATGGAAACAACCTAAGTGCCCATCATCGGATGAATGGATAAAGAAGATGTGGCACATATATACAATGGAATATTACTCAGCCATAAAAAGAAACGAAATTGAGCTATTTGTAATGAGGTGGATAGACCTAGAGTCTGTCATACAGAGTGAAGTAAGTCAGAAAGAAAAAGACAAATACCGTATGCTAACACATATATATGGAATTTAAGAAAAAAAAAATGTCATGAAGAACCTAGGGGTAAGGCAGGAATAAAGACGCAGACCTCCTAGAGAACGGACTTGAGGTTATGGGGAGGGGGAAGGGTGAGCTGTGACAGGGCGAGAGAGAGTCATGGACATATACACACTAACAAACGTAGTAAGGTAGATAGCTAGTTGGAAGCAGCCGCATGGCACAGGGAGATTGGCTTGGTGCTTTGTGACAGCCTGGAGGGGTGGGATAGGGAGGGTGCGAGGGAGGGAGACGCAAGAGGGAAGAGATATGGGAACATATGTATATGTATAACTGATTCACTTTGTTATAAAGCAGAAACTAACACACCATTGTAAAGCAATTATACCCCAATAAAGATGTTAAAAAATAAAATAAAATAAAATAAAATAAAATAAAAATTAAAAAAAAGTAATCATAGACAAATCTGTCTACATAAAGTCCCAACATTTCTGCATGGCCGCAACACTCAAAAGACAATTTAAAAGCTCACATAAAATTGCTGTGAAAAATTGTTGCAGAAGATATATTGTTAAATTATGGTAGATAAAGGGGCTAATTTTGTTAATAAATAAAGAACTACAAATACAGTCCCCTCCCTTGGCATCTTTGGGGAACTGGTTTCAGGACCTCTCATGGATACCAAATTCCACAGACGCTCAAATCCCTCATATAAAATGGCACAATATTCTCATTTAACCTACACACATCCTCCTGTGTATATTAAATAATTTCTAGATTACTTATAATACCTAATACAATATAAATGTCATGTAAATAGTTGTAAATACAATGTATTGATAAATAGTTGCTGATGCACAGCAAATTTAAGTTTTGCTTTTTGAAACTTCCTGGAATTTTTTTTCCCAGATATTTTTCATCTGGGATTGGATGAATCCATGGATGCAGAACCCATGGATATGGAGGGCCAACTGTAAATATAAGTCCACCATCGAAAGAAAAATAGGCAAAAGATATCGATAGCTTGCAGAAAATGAAATCTAAATATAAGAGCTCAGTCTCACTCAGAGTTTAAAAAAATTAAAATTACATGCTAATTCTATTTTTTAGCCTATCAGATAGGTAAGATCCAGAAGTCTCATAGGCCATTTTATTAGCAAATGCATGGTAAAATATACAGTCGACCCCTGAACATGGGTTTGAACTTCACAGACCACTTATACACAGAATTTTTTCAATAAATACATACTACAGTACTAAAAAGTTATACAGAGATTTTCCACTACATGGGGGGTCAGCATCCCTAACCCTTGCATTGTTCAAGGTTCAGCTGTAGTCTCATATATTGGAGATGGTAACGGAAATTCATACAACCTCTACAATTTAGTAATGTTTATCAAAATTATACCTTTTATGAAACTAATACATGTCAATTATATCTCAATAAAATATTACAATCATTAATAAAGCAATCCTTTAAAAAATTTATGATACAACTATATCACATATATATAAATCTGTTCATACATACACAGATTGTTTGCAATAGTAAAATATTAGAAACAATGTGGTTTATTCAGTCAGTGGCATATTATGAGGTCATAAAAAACACTAAGGAAGCCTTTTCTCTTTAGGAATTGATCTCTAACATATACTGTTAAATGACAAAAGCAAGATGAAGTGTGTAGTTACTACTGAGTAAAAACGAGGGAGACAAAGAATATACTTGCTTTTCAAAAACAGAAATATAGATCAATGGAACACGATAGAAAGCCCAGAGATAAACCCACGCACATATGGTCACCTTATCTTTGATAAAGGAGGCAAGAATATACAATGGAGAAAAGACAGCATCTTCAATAAGTGGTGCTGGGAAAACTGGAGAGCTACATGTAAAAGAATGAAATTAGAACACTCCCTAACACCATATACAAAAATAAACTCAAAATAGGTTAAAGACCTAAATGTAAGGCCGGACACTATAAAACTCTTAGAGAAAAACATAGGCAGAACACTCTATGACATAAATCACAGCAAGATCCTTTTTGACTCACCTCCTAGAGAAATGGAAAAAAAAATAAACAAATGGGACAATAAAACTTAAAAGCTTTTACACAGCAAAGGAAACCATAAACAAGACGAAAAGACAACTCTCAGAATGGGAGAAAATATTTGCAAATGAAGCAACTGACAAAGGATTAATCTCCAAAATATACAAGCAGCTCATGCAGTTCAATATCAAAAAACCAAACAGCCCAATCCAAAAATGGGCAGAAGACCTAAATAAACATTTCTCCAAAGAAGATATACAGATTGCCAACAAACACATGAAAGGATGCTCAACATCACTAATCATTAGAGAAATGAAAAACAAAACTACAATGAGGTATCACCTCACACCGGTCAGAATGGCCATTATCAAAAAATCTACAAACAATAAATGCTGGAGAGGGTGTGGAGAAAAGGGAACCCTCTTGCACTGTTGGTGGGAATGTAAATTGATACAGCCACTATGGAGAACAGTATGGAGGTTCCTTAAAAAACTAAAAATAGAACTACCATATGACCCAGCAATCCCACTACTGGGCATATACCCTGAGAAAACCATATGTCAAAGAGTCATGTACCAAAATGTTCATTGCAGCTCTATTTACAATAGCTCGGAGATGGAAACAACCTACGTGTCCATCATCGGATGAATGGATAAAGAAGATGTGGCACATATATACAATGGAATATTACTCAGCCATAAAAAGAAATGAAATTGAACTATTTGTAGTGAAGTGGACGGACCTAAAGTCTGTCATACAGAGTGAAGTCAGTCAGAAAGAGAAAAACAAATACTGTATGCTTACACATATATATGGAATCTAAAAAAAAAAAAATGGTTCTGACAAACCCAGGGGCAGGATAGGAATAAAAACGCAGACATAGAGAATGGACTTGAGGGTGCGGGGAGGGGGAAGGGTAAGCTGGGACGAAGTGAGAGTGTAGCACTGACATATATACACTACCAAATGTAAAATAGATAGCTAGTGGGAAGCAGCCACATAGCACAGGGAGATCAGCTCAGTGATTTGTGACCACCTAGAGGGGTGGGATAAGGAAGGTGGGAGGGAGACACAAGAGGGAAGGGATATGGGGATATATGTATGCATATAGCTGATTCACTTTGTTGTACAGCAGAAACTAACACAACATTGTAAAGCAATTATACTCCAATAAAGATGTTTAAATAAAAAAGAGAAAAAAAAGAAACAGACACAGAGGTAGAGAACAAATGTATGGACACCAAAGGGGGAAAGGGAGGGAGGGCGGCAATGATGGTGTTGGGATGAATTGGGAGATTGGGATTGACATATACACTAATATGTATAAAATAGAATAAGAACCTGCTGTATAATAAATAAATAAGTAAGAAGAAAAAGAATCTACTTGCTTTTATATACATAAACATGTCTGAAATGATACACAAATTCCTTGTAACATTCAAGTTACCCTTGAAAAGTGTACTGGGAAACTGGGAAATACAGGTATAAACAGAGGGGAGACCTTTTCCCATATATTTATGTAACTTTGGGGTTTTAAACCACATGAATATATTATCTTTTTAAAAATTTTAAGAATCAAAAAAGTACAGAGAACTTAATTTTTTTTTTAAGTATGAGCATTCCAAATACAAAAATAAGAGTTGGGTGGCATATGAGGAAATACCTTCATTGTTGGGGAGGGGGAATATACCTTGGTATAATCTTTCTGGCACATAATCTTATAATACTTATCAAAAGTTTAAATGTATATACCATTTAATCCAGAAATTCTATTTCAAGAAATACACCCTAAAGAAATAATAGATTAATAATAGGGGATTACTTAAATAAAATATGGTGCATCCAAATAACCAAATAAGTAGCCATTCAGAAATGATAATGTAAAGTGAAAAAAGGAAGTAACAGACAGTGGTGTGCTGGTAAATGTTTGTTAAACATTTACCAGCACACATTGGTAGCTTTCTAGATGAAGGGAAGCCCTGGTTTGTAGCGTCTGCCACTTTCTGTGGTATAAATACACCAACCATGGCTATTTCAAGCTACCAAAGTGATATCACTGAATGTGACGTCATGTAGAAATGTGCTCAACTGTCTCTTGTGAGCCAGCCCTAGTATGCTACTAGGTGTAGACTACTGTATCAAATATAATCACATTTTTATTTTAAGATTATACATAATATCCATAACACAACATATTATTTATACATATATCATATATGACTTTTTGGTGTGTTTTGTTACATACCACCATGCATTGTTCTGGTCATCTACTGCTGTGTAAGAAACCACACCAAAATGGATTTAATGGCTTAAAACAAAAATTTATTATCTCTAACAGTTCTGTGAGTTGACTGGGCTCAGCTGGGTGACTTTCACTTGGGTTCTCACATGTAGTTGCAGTCAGATGGCAGCTGGGGCTAGAATCATCCGAATGTAAGACAGAGCTGGACATACATATAAAGATGACTTCTTCACTCAAATGTCTGGCATCTTAACTAGCATTGCTGGAAAGGTGGGAGCTGGTTAGGGATCTCTCTCTGTCCCTCCTTCCCTTCATGTAGCCTTTCCATATATGACTAGATTGGGAGTCCATACATCTTGTGGTTTAAGAGCAGTCTGACTTCTTACTAGAGGCTGGTTTCTCCCAGAGCAAGCATTCCAACAGACCTGGCAAAAGCCAAAGTCTTTTTATGACTTAGTCTCAAGGTCATGCAGAATCACTTCTGCTGCATTCTACTAATCAAAAGCAAGTCACAGGGCCAGCCAATTCAAGGAAAGGGACCACACAAGAGCAAGAAGTGTGGTTCACTGGCTGGAGGCAAGGGGTGGGGTGCATATGTAAACAGTAGCTACCAAAATGATACAAAAATATACAGGAAAATGTAAATAGTGACGGGGAACTGTGTTTTTCCTCTGAGCATGTTTTTACAATAACTTTTCCTGGTATTTTGAAATTTTTTAAAGTGGAGAAAACCATATATATATATCATCAACATTTATAAAACATATTTAACCAGGAAAACTTTTATCATATTAACAGAATGCCAAAAGCTTATGATACAATGTAAATTTGGATTAGTAGATATCAATAAATGTTCTGCAGATGAATCACCCTAAAACTATCAAAAAATTATATTGATATTTAATACACAGTACACAGTGAATATCACAAATATTTAAAGTAAGCTATATAAACAGATCCATAATCAACTAGATAGAAAACATGATGAATTAACTGTAAATGAATCAACACACAGGACTTATATTCTGCATTGACACACACACACATACCTTCTTGCTATTTCTTCCATTCTCTGCTTTGGCACACTGCTTCTTAAAGATAGATTTTCACACAGTGTTAAGAAAGAATACATATAGTATGTAAAATGGGTTAAAACATGTAAAGTACTTAGAACTGTGCTCGACACCTTATAAATGCTCAAACATGTGGTACTACATGAAGCACTACTGTCCCAGAAGATACTAAAAGGTAATCCATAATAAGATAGTCTGTGGTAAAATAAAACTTGGATATTATAACCCCCTCCTGGAGATTCACATGTACATTCATATAATATTAAAGGCTCTGAGAAGTGCTAAAGGAACTGTTTATCTTTGTTTATCCTAGTGTTTCCTATGCCACTATATACTTAAATTTCCCCATCTGAAAATTAAGGGGTTGGAATAGGCAAAGTCATTCATCCTATTAATCTTGAAAAATTTTCTAGGGAAATTAAAGACTAGTTTTTATTATGTCCAATTTTACTACAAAAGTTATTTTCCTTTTCCATGATTTAAAAACCTGCAGTACTAGCTAAGATGTACATGTGAACATGACTATATACATTTTTTTAATTGTAAACATTTTTTTGACTCACAAAAAAAGAAAAAGTTCCTATAAAAGTTGAGGGAGGGGGAATTCCCCAGTGGTCTAGCGGTTAAGACTCCAGGTTCCCAATGCAGGGGACCGGGGTTTGATCCCTGGTCAGGGAACTAGATCCCGCATGCCGCCAACTAAAGACCCAGTGCAGCCAAATAAATAAACAAATATATATTAAAAAAGAAAAAGTGGAGGGAGGTAAGGGGAAGAATGTGACCATTGAGAAGCATTCTTCAAATCACATCTGCTTATATTCAATGCATAGTGATAAAACAATGAATGAAGAAAAACAATTATTTGTAAATGTAAAGATGTGGCTTACAGAAACAATATAATGAAAAGGAACAAGGTCAAGAATCTAAAAATTAAAGCTAGTAAAGTTGTAATCAAAGTATAGAGGGAGATTTAATCAGAGTTGAGCACTGAATTAGAGGTATTGTGTGATGTGAAAAGAGCACTGGCCAGAGCAATGTGACCTCTATATATTAAATAGGGGGCCTGAACTTAAAGAAACTTTGGCGTTGCCTTCAATTCCAGATGACTGATCATCTGTAGTCTAAAACACTCTTCTTCAGAGATCTTACAGATACAGTCAAATCCCTTTGTTTTATATACGTGGAATCAAAGTCTAGGGAAGTGAACTGATTTGCTCAAGGTCACGCAGCTAATTAATTTAGTCACTTAAATACCTAGTGCCTACAATGTCCTGGTAAAGAGATGTAACTATAAATGAGTCAGAAAATTCCCTGCCCTTTAGAGTTTACATTCCAGGGAGGGATGGGGGCAGGGTGACGATGGAATGTTGTCAATAAACAAGAAAATAAATCTTTTAATTTCAGGTAGTAATAAACTCAGAACTAAAGCAGGGTAGGGAATAGCATTTGGGATGCAGTATGGTAGATGGGGCATGTATCAAAGTGGTTAGAAAGGCTTCTCCAAGGACTTAACAATTAAGCAGTGATTTGAACTATACTGTGCAGTAAGAGTATTTCAAGAAGGAACAGCAGTAACAATAATCCTGAGAGAACAAATTTGTTGTCTCTGAAGAACAATAACATGGAAACCAGCGTGACTAGAGCCGAGGATGCAAGGAGGAGAACAGCAGAAAATAAGTCAAGGAAGTAGGAAGGGGCCAAATTACATATGGCCCTGTAGGCAACATTAAGAATTTTGGGTTTTATTCTAAGAGTAATAGGAAGCCCAATACTGGAGAGTTTTGTTTGAAGGTGCAACAAAATCTCATTTATGTTTTTAAAAGATCGCCCTGGCTACTGTGTTGGAAAAAAATTGTAAAGGAACAAGAATAGAAGCAAGAAGATGAACTGGAAGGCCACTGTGGAAGTATCAGATAGCTTGGACTAAGGTAGAAGTGGAGGTGGTGATAAATTGATGGATTGAGTGTGATGAGGTATGTGAGAAAGGGAGGCTCAAAGATGGCTCCAAATATGAGTCTGAGCAACTTGTGAATGATAATACCATTTACTGAATGGAAAGAACAGGGGATAGGATGCAGGGAGCAGGTTTAAGGAGAAAAATAAAGAATTCTATTTTAGACATGTTAAGTTGGAAATGTCATATAAATAGATATATGTCTGGAGCTCAGAAACAAAGTTGAGCTATATAATCTAAAATATGGGACTGGATAAGTTTTCCCAGAAAAGGAGGAGGGGAGAAAAAGAGAGCCTAGGGGAAAACCGCATCTTGTAACTTCTACAGTGCTTTTAAACTGCATTGTATTGTCTTTCATAAATTAGAAATACTGTCCACATAACAGAAATGCTTGAATTACAGGGAAGGAGTGCTAAAAACAATATCAGTAATAACAGCAACAACCAAAACGGTCAATTAGGCAAGACAGTACAGAGGAGAATTGGAGGACAGAGGGTTGCAACATGGAACATTTTGTATTATAAGGTTCAAAGCCAAACTCCCAGGGAAGACAAGTCAGTACCTGCCATGATAAGGATACAGTGAGAAATCAACTCAAGCAACACCTATTTTGTGAATGTGCTATTGGTAAAGAGTGTTGGAGCCAGAAGGCCAAGATACTGGGGAAGAATGCAAGTTATTGCTATAAGGAAAGGAGTTTTGCCTTATAAATGAGGAAAAAGAAAGAGGAAGGAGAATGCATTATTATCTGGTTGTAAGTCACACAGGGAACACACAAAAATGCAGGCAGTTAGTATGTAAAACAGAACATGTACTAGCTAGAAAGGCAAAACCCACTAAAGAAAAAGTTAAAGGAAAAGGAATACAACATTCAGTTTTTATTTTAAAATATCCCTATAATGAACTGAATGCCTACAGACCTTTTTTTGGGGGGGGGGGGGGGCGCGGAATCCACTAAATATCTTAGTTCCTTGTATAATTAATATGGACAAATGAAAAACTTCAAAGTATTCTTTTGTAACTGTCCTTTGAAAATACTATATTCCTATTGATGTTAAAATATACCACCTTGCACATGAAAAGATGCTCAACATCACTAATTATTACAGAAATGCAAATCAAAACTACAATGAGGTATTACCTCACACCAGTGAGAATGGCCATCATCAAAAAGTCTACAGACAACAAAAGCTGGAGAGGGTGTGGAGAAAAGGGAACCCTCCTACACTCTTGGTGGGAATGTAAATTGGTACAGCCACTATGGAGAACAGTATGGAAGTTCCTTAAAAACTAAAAATAGAACTACCATATGATCCAGCAATCCCACTCCTGAGCATATATCTGGGGAAAATCAAAATTCAAAAAGATACATGCACCCTAATGTTCATTGCAGCACTGTTTAAAATAGCCAAGACATGGAAGCAACCTAAATGTCCATTGACAGAGGAATGGATAAAGAAGAAGTGGTACATATATACAATGGAATATTACTCAGCCATAAAAAAGAGCAAAATAATGCCATTTGCAGCAACATGGATGAACCTAGAGATTATTATACTAACTGAAGTAAGTCAGAGAAAGACAAGTATCACATGATATCACTTATATGTGGAATCTAAAAATATGATACAAATGAACTTATTTACAAAACAGAAACAGATTCATAGACTTTGAAAATAAACATGGTTACCAAAGGGGAAAGGTGGGAAAGAGGGATAAATTGGGAGCTTGGGATTAACATATACATGCTACTATATAAAAAATAATCAACAAGGACCTACTGTATAGCACAGGGAACTCTACTCAATATTCTGTGATAACCTATATGGGAAAAGAATCTGAAAAAGAATGGATATATGTATATGCATAACTGAATCACTTTGCTATTCACCTGAAACTAACACAACATTATAAATCAACTATACTTCAATATAAAATAAAAATTAAATTAAAAAAATACCATCTTAACAATTGAAAAAACTCATCTGATATATTTTTTTGCTCCATTTACTGGGAAATGAAGGAGAATCCCAGGCAGAGAAAGGAGACAATCAGCATCCACTTACTTGATCACTGTCCTTTTTCTACAACAGCCAGGCTAGCTGTGAACAGCCTATATTCACTATCTTCTGAACAACGGATCTTCACTAACACCACTCTAATTTTATTTATTTATTTATTTATTTATTTTTTGCGGTATGTGGGCCTCTCACTGCCGTGGCCTCTCCCGTTGCGGAGCACAGGCTCCGGACGCGCAGGCTCAATGGCCATGGCTCATGGGCCCAGCCGCTCTGCGGCATGTGGGATCCTCCCGGACCGGGGCATGAACCCGTGTCCCCTGCCTCGGCAGGCGGACCCTCAACCACTGCGCCACCAGGGAAGCCCACCACCACTCTAATTTTAACCAACAGAATTTTGCAATATGACTTTATTCGATCACAACATGGAAAATATTTTCCTGTATTTTGTTTTCCCAATTTAGATCCATAATCCACCAAAGACCCTGGGGCTTAAATTCTTTTTAATTAAAAAAAAAGCCTTGCAGAAGAAGAAAACCACCAAGGGCATATTTACGGTTATTGTGATGCCCCAATTATTGTTTCTGAGACTCTGGCTTTGAATCACGTCGGCAGAGTCCCTGCCTGGCTTCTTTCCCTATCAAGTGGAATCTATCCTTTACTAATGGAGACACATATTGTATTAGATTTGTTTTCATTAAAAAAAATTTTCATTACAAAATGCTGTCTTATATTGAGGCTGTGGTCATCTAAAGCCCACATAAAAATAAACTATTGGGTTTCCCTGGTGGCGCAGTGGTTGAGAGTCCGCCTGCCGATGCAGGGGACACGGGTTCGTGCCCTGGCCTGGGAAGATCCCACATGCTGCGGAGCGGCTGGGCCCGTGAGCCATGGCCGCTGAGGCTGCGCATCCGGAACCTGTGCTCCGCAACGGGAGAGGCCACAGTGGTGAGAGGCCCGCGTAACTCAAAAAAAAACCTTAAAAAAACAAGCTATTGATCGGGCTCATGCAGAATCTGTCATGTTGATAAGTGATAACAGTTCTGGAATGGAGGTCTTTGGATTCCAAATTTTGTGCCCTTATTACATACACTACATAGGCTTTATCTGCCTTTACTGTTATTCTGCTTTGAAAACTCACATACTCACCTTATCAGATATAAAGACCTATCAGAATTAAGACCTACAGTAATTAAGACAATGACAGAAGATCAAGACAAGGATAGAAAACAGACCGTGAAACAGCAAAATAAGTTTCATAGATGGAAACTTGATACTGTCTGACAGAGGCAGCATTACAGATCAGTGGAGAAAGGATGGACTAGTCAATAAATAGTGCTAACTAGACATCTACATATTTTAAAAATGATATTGCCTCCTCACTCCAGATCTGAAAATAAATTCTATAGACTAAAAATCCAAATCTGAGAAGAAGCAAAACTTTAAAACTGTTAAAACAAAGAATTTTTTTTAACAAGGTAAGCTAACCCACCATCTATTTTTTAAAATTTATTTATTTTTATTTATTTATTTGGCTGTATTGGGTCTTCATTGCTGCACGCCGATTTTCTCTAGTTGCAGTAAGCGGGGGCTACTCTTCGTTGCCGTGCGTGGGCTTCTCATTGCGGTGGCTTCTCTTGTTGTGGAGCACGGGCTCTAGGGGTGGGGGCTTCAGTAGCTGCGGTACATGGGCTCAGTAGTTGTGGCGCACAGGCTTAGTTGCTCTGTGGCATGTGGGATCTTCCCAGACCAGGGATCAAACCTGTGTCCCCTGCATTGGCAGGTGGATTCTTAACCACTGTGCCACCAGGGAAGTCCCAAAGGAGAATATCATTTACAACCTTTGGGTAGAGATTTCTTAAATAAGACACAATTTAAAAAAAAAGAAAAAGAATATATATATATTAAAATTTTAAACTTCTGCACATCAAAGGACACCATTAAAACAATGAAAAACCAAAGTTAGATGATATCTGTAATGCATAAAACTGACTAAGAAATTATAATCCAGAATATATGTGTGTATATACAAGCAATTCACAGAAGAGGAAACCTAAATAGCTAATAAGTTATTTAACTTATTGTAAGTTATATAAGAAAAGAAGTTCAATCTCACTACTAATCAGGGAAATACAAATTAAAATAGCAAAGAGGACTGCCAATAAGATTGACAAAAATTTAAAAGTCTGACAATTGGTATCAATGTGATGGTGAGGATGTAGAACAATGAGAACTCACTGTACTTTCATATGAGGTTCTAAATTGGGACGACTTTGGAAAACAATTTAGCAACATCTGGTAATGCTGAAGATTCACAAGATCCAACAGTTCCATTATGAGTTATACATTCTAGAGAAACTCACATGGATGTGCAATATTCACAGCAGTATTATTTATAATAGAGTAAAAACAATGTGCAACCTAAATATCCATTAAGAGTAAAATAGATAAACAAATGTGATATATTCATACAACAGAATACTGAACAGCAAAGACAGCAAATCAACACATACTGTACATATTACCATAGATAAATCTCACAAAAAGAATGAATGACAAAAGCAAGCTGCAAAAATACATACAGTTTTGACACTGTAAAGTTTTTAAATACTTCAACTAATATATTGTTTAGGTAAATATATAAATGAGTAAATATATAAGTAAATACACAATAACACCGAATCCTGGATAATGATAGTTTAGAAGGGAGATTCAATCAGGGAGGGGGACCTGGTGTTTTGTTATTGTTTTATTAAATGAGTGATAAATCTATTGTTCAATGTATTATTCTTTATAATATACATGTATATGACATACAAAAATACATATAATACCTGTATGTCCGAAACAGTTATAATACCTTTTAAAAATAAAGGACAAAAAGGAAGTCAAGGGCTTCCCTGGTGGCGCAGTGGTTGAGAGTCTGCCTGCCGATGCAGGGAACACGGGTTCGTGCCCCAGTCTGGGAAGATTCCACATGCCGCGGAGCGGCTGGGCCCATGAGCCATGGCCGCTGAGCCTGCACGTCCGGAGCCTGTGCTCCGCAACGGGAGAGGCCACAACAGTGAGAGGCCCGCATACCGCCAAAAAACAACAACAACAAAAAAAGGAAGTCAAGGCTCCTATAATTTCAAAATACTTTGTTCCTTTCAGAGAGGCAATAATTTTGAAATTAAATTGGCACTAGGTAGGGTAGAGAACTAATTAGTAATTCACCCCTTTAACTAGATCTTTATCAATCTATCTTCCTTCCTTTTACTTCTAAGTTTATCTTCTGCCATCCTTGGCCCACTGATTTATTTGTAACCCTGTGAAAAATATGTACAGTAAGCTGGTATTTCAATTCCCAAGCTTTCCTTCAATCAATAGAGGAAATGATAAAACAAACTCCACATTTCAAATATTTTGCAAATAATCTCATTTTCTTTTCCAAACACAAAGACTACCTTAAAAGAATGCTTTCTTCTAAATTCAAGAATGGCTAATGGCAATGAGGAAAGGTAAACAATTTAGATCCTAATTAACTTTACCAATGACTGCTGTAAAATTCTGGGTGATGTCAATTTTTAGATAAATAAAAAATAAAATTTAATGATTAAAGAACAAATTTTTATCCCATTATTTAAGGGACACACAACTTTCCAAGTGACAGACTAGTCAGGGAAGATGAGAAAATGGCTTCAGTAAATGGACAGGAAATAAAGGAGAGCATGTCTGATTAGAAAGGAATTGGTACAGAGCATATATACTCAGAAGAATAACCATAGAATATTAACATCTCAAAGATTTACCATGACATCTGGATATATTGTGTCTATTATTTAATTAACCTCATGGAAAACTCACAAACTAGGTAAGAAAAGGCTTAAAGCCAAAATTCACTCAAGAACTTAAAATGAACACAGAAATCATAGTTGTCTCAATTCTATTCCTATGCTTTGATGACATTATGAAACAGAAAATTCTACTTCTTCAGAAGTTACATTTGATTAAGCAAAGGACAACATCTTGAACTTTCATCCTAATTATACTGAGGGAAAAAATGATCATTACTCTTATGTCACTTTAATCTTAAGAACTAGAAATAGCTAGAAAATGGAACATTATTCTGCACACATACTTTACAATAATGGATGCAATAACTGGGAAACAAATAATTTAAAACTCTGTAGAATTTATGCTTAATCTTGATGCACACAGAAAACTCTTAATCAGAATTCAAAGGATAATGATGCTCATTCATCTGTGAAAAGCATAACCTTTTTTTTTTGGATTAAAGTAATAAACTATTGTTTTTCCTCAAACCAAATCAAATTAAAGGTAAGTCATATTGAAAAGTTCCATTCTCTCTTCTATATATGACTAAAGAGTAACAAGTAAAAATTTTAAAAATTAGTTTGTTATTAAGTATAGAATAATGAAACAGAAAACATGGCTTAGACTTTCCTAAGCATTACAACAAAAGATCAACTTCCGGGCTTCCCTGGTGGCGCAGTGGTTGAGAGTCCGTCTGCTGATGCAGGGGACACGGGTTCGTGCCCCAGTCTGGGAAGATCCCACGTGCCGCGGAGCGGCTGGGCCCGTGAGCCATGGCCACTGAGCCTGCGCGTCCGGAGCCTGTGCTCCGTACCGGGAGAGGCCACAACAGTGAGAGGCCCGCGTACCGCAAAAAAAAAAAAAGAGATCAACTTCCTCAGCCCGGAAAATTTAGGGGACAGACCATGTTCAGAAATGAGTTCTTTGAAACTCCACAAAATTGTCCTGTAATCTCATGATTTACAACAAGAAAATAAGATATTAAAGAAAAAAATTTGAAGACAAATAAATGGAAAGATATTCCATTCTTATAGATTGGAAAAATTAATATTGTTAAAATATCCATATTGCCCAAAGCAATCTACAGATTCAGAGCAATCCTATCAAAATTCCAATGGCATTTTTCACAGAAATAGAACAAATCCTAAAATGTGTATGGGACCACGAAAGACCCAAACAGCCAAAGCAATCCTGAGAAAGAAGAACAAAGCTGGAGGCATCATTCATGCTGTCTGATTTCAAACTGTATTACAAGCTACACTAATCAAACAATATGGTACTGGCACAAAAACAGACACATAGATCAATTGAACAGAATAGACTCCAAAAATAAACCAGTGCATATATGGTCAATTAATTTCTGATAAAGGAGCCAAGAATACACAATGGGGAAAGAACAGTCTCTTTAATAAATGGTGTTGGGAAAACTGGACAACCACATGCAAAAGAATGAAACTGGACCACTATCTTACACCATACACAAAAATAAACTCAAAATGGATTAAAGACTTGAACATAAGAGGTGAAACCATAAAACTCCAAGAAGAAAACATAGGTGGCAAGCTCCTTGACATCAGTCTCAGTAATGATTTTTTGGATCTGACACGAAAAGCAAAGGTAACAAAAGCAAAAATAAACAAGTGGGATTACATCAGACTAAAAAGCTTCTGCACAGCAAAGGAAACTACCAACAAAATGAAAAGGCAACCTCCTGAATGGGAGAAAATATTTGCAAATCTTACATCTGTTAAGTACAAATATTGAATCATTACGTTGTATACCTGTAACTAATATGTTATATGTCAATTATACCTGAATCAAAAAAAAAAGAAAAAACTAATCTCACATTCAACAATACTTGAAATAATAAAACAATTTGCATCTTAGGAAATACAGGCACAACCAAACTTTCTAATTTTTTTTTTTTTGCGGGACGTGGGCCTCTCACTGCTGTGGCCTCTCCCGTTGCGGAGCACAGGCTCTGGACGCGCAGGCTCAGTGGCCATGGCTCACGGGCCCAGCTGCTCCGCGGCATGTGGGATCTTCCGGGACTGGGGCACGAACCCGTGTCCCCTGCATCAGCAGGCGGACTCTCAACCACTGCGCCACCAGGGAAGCCCTGGGCTCTTTTAAGTATACTGTGACTTACTTCTCAAAACAACCTTATGGAAAAACAAACTCTGGAAATACATACAAGAAACCATATATGGTGGTTACTGGTAGAGATGGAGAGGGGGCAAAAATTGAGAATATGAGGAAAAAGAGTAGGAATAATGCTTCACAATATATATTTTTAACATTATAAACATTACAAGTCACCTATTCAAAAAATTAAATTAAAAAACAGAATCAGAATTTTAAAAAACCATAAAGAACAAGAGGCCTATGAGAAGAGTAATAAAAGGGGGGTGGGGAGGGCATCTGTCAGTTGTTCTAGATCATCAATTGATATCTGATGCAGCTGATTATAGCATTAACCCAATTTTGGTCTACATATACATTTTGCTGTATTTTTTTTTCTACAGGATTTTAGATGTATTTCCAAATTACACATTGTTACTGGTATTTTATAGAAACAATATTTGTTTAGCTGTATATATATGTTCACAACTTTATTTCCTCATCATTCCTTCTTGCATCTCGTACTATCTATGAGATCATTTTCATTCTTCTTGAAATATAACCTTTAGAAGTTCTTTTAGTACAAGTCTTTTGGTGGTAAACTCATTTTGTTTATATGTAAATGGCTTTATTACATCTTTGTTTTTGAGAACAAATTTGAGTTTTCCAGAACATGCAAAGATGAAGTTTGCAGTGCAAGATCTTTATTAGGGAACAGTATCTGTGAAGGAAAGAGTGGAAGCAGGATTGGGCAGAAGAAAATGACCTGCTGTGCATTCTCAGAAAAGCCTTTTGCCAAACTGGTAGGGAGTTGTGGAGTGAATAAGGACCTTCAGAGGGTCCCATGCTGGGCCAATGGCCAGGCCTTCTTAGCCCACCTAACAATCGCTGGTTGCAGGCCACCCCAGATATGGCCTGACCTCAGATAAAGCAGCTCTCTGCACCTGAAGGGTGTCTGCTGACCTCACTCCCTGCAGCTGAGCAGCATGCCTTTCTTTAAAGGGCATCTGGCAATGCATCCCCAGGTCTACCACGACAGTTTTACAAGGTGCAAAATTCTGGTTGAAAAGTTTGTTTTTGTTTAAATATTTATTTGGTTGCACCAGGTCTTAGTTGCGGCAGGCAGGTTCCTTAGTTGCGGCATGCATGTGGGATCTAGTCCCCTGACCAGGGATCGAACCCAGGCCCCCTGCATTGGGAGTGTGGGGTCTTATCCACTAAGCCACCAGGGAAGTCCCTGAAAAGTTTTTTTATCTCAACATTTAAAAGATAACATATCGTCTTCTGGCTTTCACTGTTATTGTTAAGGACTCTGTTGTCATTCTACCTGTTGGTCTTTTTTAGATGATCTGTCCTTTTTTGAGACTGTTTTCAAGATTCCTATCTTTGGCATTCTACAGTTTCACTGAAGTGTGGATTTCTTTTTATTTATCCTGCTAGTGGTATATAGAACCTCCTTGGTCTGTGAATGCACAGGTTTAGCAGTTGTGGAATATTTGCAGCCATTATCTCTTGAAATATTGTCTCTCCTACATTTTCTCAATTCCCTCCTCCTGGAACTCCCTCCTGGGACTCTAATTATATTCCTATTAGGCCTTCTCATTCTGTCCTCCATTTCTCTTAACATCACTTTCATATTTTCCTTGTCTCTCTTACTGCATTCTGGATACCTTTATTTTCACCTACTACTAGTTCATTAAATTTCTCTTCAAACAGCAGTCTAAACTGCTGTTTTATATTTCAGAAATTCATCAATTGAGTATATTTCAAAAATTATCTTTCTAGATGCTTAAGTTTTTAAAAGTCTTCTATTCCAAGTAGTTTCTTGTAGATCTGTAATCTTTGTGACTGTATCTGTTATTTCCATAAATGTTACACACTTATCTATTACTCAGTTTTGACAATTTCAGTATCTACAGTTCTAAGTTTGATGTTGCTATATCCAATGACTCTCAGTTATAGTGGCTTGTTTTCTCATGTATTTGGTGTCTTTATTTTGTGAGCTATTTGGTTAATCAGTCAGTGGGAATCCTGGAGAAAGAATTTGTTCCAGCTGATTGCCAGTAGGTACAACTAACCTGCAAAGACTTCAGCCTATGACTCTGATGATTTAGGCTAGCAAGGGAGTTCTGGCTCCCTTTCTCAACTTCCCAGCTGGCCCAAGTCTCAACTTCCGCCACCGTTAGCAAACACACTTCAGTTACTTTTCCCGTCTCAGCCACCTAATTGACTCTGTTTGACGAGCCCTAGCTCCTTATTGTGCTGGTTCCAATTCATAATAATTTTTGAACTGGAGGACTCTTTGGAGATCTTCCCAAAGAGTATGTAAGACCTGTGATGCCTCAAAGAGTGTGTTCTTTCCAGATTTTACTGGTTCAGACTTTAATTGTTGATGCTCCTATTCAGACTTATTGTCAGAAGTCATATTGTCTGAAGAAACCTGAGTGTATTTTATTATTTTCTTAATGTTCTACTTTAAGACAAACTTCTTAGCTCTTTCTTCAGCGAACTTACAATATTAATGAACTCAATGACCTTAACACAGCTTAAAAAGTCACTGACAGAATGTTTGTGATTCAGTAGAGGAAATAAAATGGAAGATTTCACATTTGACATGATCAGGTAGGTGGTTAGTAGTCTCTGGAATCAGAAATACAATTCACACCCCAGCTCTAGCACTTACTGTAAGAATTTGGATAGGTTGGGGCTTCCCTGGTGGTGCAGCGGTTAAGAATCCGCCTGCCAATGCAGGGGACACGGGTTCGAGCCCTGGTCCGGGAAGATCCCACATGCCACGGAGCAGCTAAGCCCATGGGCCACAACTACTGATCCTGCGTACCACAACTACTGAAGCCCACACGCCTAGAGCCCATGCTCTACAACAAGAGAAGCCACCACAATGAGAAGCCCGCACACCGCAACGAAGAGTAGCCCCCACTCGCTGCAACTAGAGAAAGCCTGCACGCAGCAACGAAGACCCAACACAGCCAAAAAAAAAAAAACAAAACGAATTTGGATAGGTTGTATATAATTATGAGACTCAGTTCCTCATTTATAAAACTGAATACAATCTAACTTAGTGCGCTACTGTTAGGATTAAAGGAAATAATGTGTATAAATTTGCTAAGTACAGGACCTGATACATAGAACATAATAACTAGAAGCTTCTCGGATTATTGCTTCTATTTTACTATTCCCATAAACTACTCAAATTATTTCTTTAAACTGGTGTGGTGATGACTTCAAAGACAACTGTAAATAAGATTTATTGGCATGTCTTTATTATAGTGATGTACTAGAATTTATTTTATTATCATGATATAATACCAGATTTTATTGAATATTTTTAATACCATTATGTGATACAGTAAAATGATGATCCTCAAAACTCAGTAACGAGAATGAAACAGTGACAATTTCCATGGGACAGAAAAGTGCCAGAGGTTATGAAAGAATTCTCAAAGGTGATAGAGAACCACTGTTATGAAGGAATTCTCAAAGGTGATAGAGAATAATGCTTGCTGTAGTTCACGGGTTGGCAAACTACAACCTACAAACCAAATTTGCCCCAATTACATTACTGTAAACAAAGCTTTATTGGAATACTTCCATTTGTTTACATATTGTCTATGGCTGCTTGTGCATTACACCAGCAGAGCTGAGTAGTTCCGACAAAAACCACACGGCTGGCAAAGCCTAAAATATTTACTATATGACCTTACAGAGGAAGTCTGCTGTGCCCTGCTGTAGACTGTGGCAAGTACACTGAATTTTTTTCTAAACATGTGTAAACCATTTTATACCAGATATATCTGCAGTTAAGACTTAAATTGAACTCATGGCTTAGGCTATTTATTCTGTTTAGCAGACGCCAAGATAATAGCAACTTGTATGTTTTAAAATATTAATATTTGGGCTTCCCTGGTGGCGCAGTGGTTGAGAGTCCACCTGACAATTCAGGGGATGCGGGTTCGTGCCCCGGTCCAGGAAGATCCCACATGCCGTGGAGCGGCTGGGCCCGTGAGCCATGGCCGCTGAGCCTATGCTCCGCAACAGGAGAGGCCACAACAGTGAGAGGCCTGTGTACCGCAAAAAAAAAAAAAAAAAAAAAAATTATCCCAAAGTGCCATTTGACAGCATTTTACAACCTGTACATAATAGTATGAATAGTTTTTTAAATAAATTTCTTTAATATTCTATATTTCTAAAATATATTATTTTAAAATATTTTCCTACAAGAGACTTAGAATATTTTTTCAGGAATTCTCACTCTTTCCCTCTATTACAGACACTAAAAAATTTTGAGGAAAAATTAATTTGGTGCTAGGAAGTCACAGGCAGGATATTTACCACTTTAAAGATTAGTAGCATAAAAAAAGATTAGTAGTATGTACTATATATTTTATACAGAATTATTTGTTGTCAGTAATGTTGGAACTGCAAAACACACCCATTTCCTTATTGTCCTTTCATAAACAATGCTGATTCCTTTTGGAATTGTCTGGAAAAGGGAAACACTCTTATCAGAAAATGAAGCTAAAATTGTTAAGTTAGATTTGATGTTATTCTGCTATTTTTGTACGTTTCTGAATCAAGATTAGATAAACAACAGATGGGTTGCCTTGTGTGGCTGAAAGAATACAAATAATGTTTTTTTGTTTGTTTTCTACACAAATAATGTTTTTTTAATTCTACAAATGGCTCTAATGTGAATTTGACAGTCTTAGCTAGGCTGCTTCTATTATGCTAACACATTTATTTATATTTTGAAACACAGGTTCTAGTATCAAAATTCCTTGAGATATACAGCATTGGATAAGATGGATGAAAAGAGATGGAAAAAAAATGAAGGGGCACTTTAGGAAAGGAAACATGTTTTTTTGAAAATCAATGTTTAAAGAAAAAATGATGATTCTAGTACAGAGTTTAAGAACAATCCTTTTTTAAACCTCAGGAATTATGTACTTGTAACAACAGAATACTGAAATTTTTCTTTGTGCAAGGCTCTCTAGTAGGAGGTTTAAGTTTATTTTCTCATTTAATCTTCTCTGCCGCCCATGAGGTAGATATTACTATATTTAACATATTATTTCCTACATTTTACACGAGGAAACTGAGGCTCAGAGTGTTAGAGACAGGACTTCAAAGCTCATGTTTTTAACCAGTATTTTACATGTGAATGGTTTTCCAGAAATATCAACAAACTTTGAAACTTGTAAACTCTTTCATAAAATGCTTTGAGCCTCTTAGAAGCCCCTGAATAAATAAAGGGAATTACTTTTAAAGAAAAAAGAGAAAAAGAACGCTAAGTACCTGGAAAATTACTAATGTGTTATTTAAATAATACATAAAAATAAATAAATACATAAATAAATGATTAACATATAAAATGAAACACAGTCTAGGAATAAACGTTACTGATTTTAAACTGTGAAATATACATTATTCTGAAAACTCAAGCTATATTTCACAATTAATTCTTGATATAAGCATTAAATATTACTGTCTCAAGTTTCATTTAATATGCACTTTTTAAATAGACTGTTCTTGAAAAAACAGTTGGTATAAAGTATTTTAAAATCCAAACAGCAAATTTCTGTTTTCAGCAAGGACACTCATTTTAAATATTTTAAAATACTTTACACAAGCCCATTTTTCTTCAAATTATGGACTTAAATACATGCAATTTACATTAAACCCAATTGGTATTTTGAAACAATGTGATCAACTACCTCACAAGCTGATTTTTCAAATGTTTTAAAGCTTCAGTACTATAAGAAATGACTATAAAGCAACCTCACTGATTTTCAAGTGAATATATATTCAAATATTACGTTCTCTAAGTCACCCGAGGAGGCTACCTCAAGTATAACATCATTGCTTAACACATTTTAAAAACTTCTCATTAGGAATTATCATCAGAACCTGCTAAGCATTCTTTTAGGTATGCTCAGTAATAGCAAATCTTGTTCAATTATGTATGGATATTACTTCAAATAGAAATTTAACATCTCTAATGCTCAATTCAAAAGTCTATATAAGATTCCCCTAAAGTAAAATTCTGAATGAAAGTCAGTACTAAAATTCTAGTATTTGAAGGCTTCCCTGGTGGCACAGTGGTTAAGAATCCGCCTGCCAATGCAGGAGACACGGGTTCAACCCCTGGCCCAGGAAGATTCCACATGCCGCGGACCAACTAAGCCCATGTGCCACAACTACTGAGCTTGCACTCTACAGCCTGTGAGACACAACTACTGAGCCCACGTGCCACAACTACGGAAGCCCACGCTCCTAGAGCCCGTGCTCTACAACGAGAAGCCATGACAATGAGAAGCCTGTGCACCTCAACGAAGAGTAGATGCCACTCGCCACAACTAGAGAAAGCCCGCGCATAGCACCGAAGACCCAATACAGCCAAAATAAAAACAAATAAATAAATAAATTTATTAAAAAAAATTCTAGTATTTGAGTTCCACTTATATGAGGTACCCAGAGTAGTCAAATTCATAGAGACATAAAGTAGAAAAATGGTTGCCAAAGGCTCGGAGGCAGGGAGGAATGGGGAGTTACTGATTAATGGGTGCAGAATTTCAGTTGAGAAAGATGAAACTTCTCTCTCCTTACTTCAAAGATACCATGACAGAGGTTTTTTGTTTTTGTGTGGTACGCGGGCCTCTCACTGCAGTGGCCTCTCCCGTTGCGGAGCACAGGCTCCGGACGCGCAGGCTCAGCGGCCCTGGCTCACGGGCCTAGCTGCTCCGCGGCATGTGGGATCTTCCCGGACTGGGGCACGAACCCATGTCCCCTGCATCGGCAGGCGGACTCTCAACCACTGCGCCACCAGGGAAGCCCAACAGAGGGTTTTTACAGGAGGATATACCAGCCCTTTCAAAGAACAGACAGACCCTATTTATTGTAAAAACTGTTTCAATGAATAGAAGAAAAAAACCTCATTTTATGAAGCTATTATAACCTTGACACCAAAAAGGAAAAGGACAGGGCAAGAAAAGCAAAATGACCACAATCTATATCACTCATGAGTATAGATGGAAAAATCTTAAATAAAACATAAGAATTGGAAAGCAAACAAGATATGAATTTGTCCTTACTTGCAGACAAGAGGATTTCTACAAAGAATATCTAAGAGAACCGATATGCAGTTAGAACTAACCGAAGAGTGTAGCAGGGACGCTCAATATAAGGTCAATATGCAAAAATCAGTGGCATTCTTGTACACCAGCAATAACCAAATGAGAAGTGTAATACAGAAAAGACCTCATTCACAACTGCAACAAAAACTGTATGGTACCTATGAACAAATGAATGAATACATACATAAAGAAAGAAACTAAAAGATACTAAAACTCAGTATTACAAAGATAGCAATTTCTCCCAGATTCATTTAAAACCTAAAACAATTTCAATAAAAATCCAAAGTGTTTTTCATGGATAAATTATTCTAAAATTCATATAGAAAAGTGCCAAGATGGTTAAAATAATTTTGAAGAAGAATAAGGTAGAGGAAATGTGGAATTGTTACAAGGTTATACAAACAGACCAGTGCACAAAAGAGAGAGCCTAAAAATGGAACTTGTATACTATAGCCGTTGCATTACAGTTCAGATGGGCTATTTGATAAATGGTGCAAAAAGCATACTGCTTATTCATATGAAAAAATAAAATTATGTTACTCATAACATACATAAAAATAAATTTCAAGGGATTAGAGCTATGAATCAAAACATCAAATTTTAAAAACTGCTAGAAAAAATATGGCAGACCATTTTTATGACTTTGAGAGGCAGGGAAGGATTTCTTAAAACACAAAAGGCAGAGAAAACACAAAGTGAAAAGACAAGGTACAGAGCAGAATAAGATACCTGCAATGCAAACAACTGACAAAGAATTAAAACAACAATAACAACAAAAGGCAAATAACCTAACAGAGCAATGGACAACAGTAACAAACAGGCAAATCACAGAAGAGAAACCCCAAATAGCCAATAAAAATATGAAAACATACTGAACCTTATGAGGAATAAGGGAAATAAAAATCATGATAGACTTGAGACATTGTTTCAAAGGTTGGCAAAAAGCTAAAAGCCTGAGAACACCAAGATGGGGAGAAATGGGGAATTCATACTCTATACTGGGAGTGTAAATTAAAATAACCACTTGAGTTGAAGATGCATATATGTTACAATTCCACAATTACACTTTTGGGTATACAGCCCATGGAAATTCTTGGTCATGTACAAGGAAGACAGGTATTACAACAGCAAAAAAACTTGAAAACTATATGTCTGTCCATCAACAAAATAATGAGTGAACAAACAGCAGTATATTTATACATTAGATTACTGCAGTTAAAATGGACAAGTTAGTGGTACACATATCGGCATGCATATTCTCAAAAACTTAAAACAAATATAGCATTTCCTAAAGTTTCGTATTGGATGGTTTAAAAAAACATTTATATATGTATGTATGTGTGTGTGTATACATATCAATAACAGCAGCAACAATAAATGAAAAAAATGAACAATAGAGCTAACATTTGAGCACTCATTATGTAGAAGGCACTCTTCTTCTAAGTGTTTGCATGTAGACTCCTAAATACAACCCTAGTAGACAGATTCTACTACTATTTGTATCTAATATGATTACTCTTTCATTACTATTAGATTCTATTACTCATTTTACAGATGAGGAACTGAAGTAGAGAGAGATGAAGCTGATCTAAGGTTATAAAACTAGTAAATAATGAGACTTAGATATGAAGCCAGTATTCCTAACCCAGACTTTACAGCTTAATAACTATGCTACTGTTATTATACCATTCTCTATTCTTTTTAGGATGTTGGAAATCCAACATTATTTCTGTAAGTTGGAAATAAAAAATCACTTTTAACCTATGACTATAAAGAGATGCACACACACACATTTTTGTGCAACTCAAACTGGTTCTAAAGATGCTAAAAGAATTCTAGGAATGTCTTGAAAATAGCAGCAGCCCAACTATTCTAATTTACTAATTTACATGTTTGAGGTTTGGTATGTTTCAGATCATTATTTCAGAGCGAGACATTATTTGTTCAATAGCCCTAAGACAATATATATTTGGAATCCTAGAAACCTTATATTGAGAAGCGCACAATGTAATTCAACCATCTCTTTCACTCTCGTTAGGGGCAAAATTTGATTACTTAGCTTCAGGTCTGAAACCTCACATTAAGAGTTTTAATAAGTAATTCTGTCAAGAAGTGTAATACAATTTCAATTATTCATTTTTTCTGGTCTTTCAATTATGAGTTGTTTTTTTAAAAGCCAGTAGCTAATATTTATACAATAAAATTAATTTTGTATTGGACTATTTATACCACAAAATAAAAAAGGGGGAATTGGCATTCTCAGTCATCAAATATTTATGAGCATTGACTATGTGCTAATCACACACTCCTTGTCTGCAGTACCACTGTTACCATTTCTTAAAAAATGTCTTTTCGGGGCTTCCCCGGTGGCGCAGTGGTTAAGAATCTGCCTGCCAATGCAGGGGACACAGGTTCGATCCCTGGTCCGGGAAGATCCCACATGCCACAGAGCAACTAAGCCCATGCACCACAACTACTGAGCTTGTGCTGTAGAGCCTACGAGCCACAACTACTGAGCCCACGTGCCACAACTACTGAAGCCCGTGTGTCTAGAGCCCGTGCTCTCCGTGACAGGAGAAGCCATGACAATGAGAAGCCCACGCACCACAACGAAGAGTGGCCCCCGCTCGCCACAACTAGAGAAAGCCCACGCACAGCAAAGAAGACCCAACACAGCCAAAAATGAAAACAAATAAATTTATAAAAATAATATATGTATTTAAAAAAAAAAGTCTTTTCGAACTTCCCTGGTGGTGCAGTGGTTAAGAATCTGCCCACCAACGCAGGGGACACGGGTTTGAACCCTGGTCCAGGGAGATCCCACATGCCATGAAGCAACTAAGCCCGTGCGCCACAACTACTGAGCCTGCGGGTCTAGAGCCTGCAAGCCACAAGTACTGAGCCCACGAGCCTAGAGCCCGTGCTCCGCAACAAAAGAAGCCACCGCAATGAGAAGCCTGTGCACCGCAACGAAGAGTAGCCCCCGCTTGCCACAACAGAAGGCGCGCGTGCAGCAACAAAGACCCAACACAGCCAAAAATAAATAAATGAAATAAATAAATTTATTTTTAAAAAGTCTTTGCTTCTCAATCTACACATTCACATTCTCAATGCCATCATCTACTAACCTACAGAACGTGCTTTCAAAAAATATGAAAAAGAAGTTCTTGCTTTCAAAGAGTTCACTGTCTAGTAGGGAAAAGAGACAAGTAAACGTAAGTTATCTATAATGCATAAGTACTCTAATAAAGGTATTTAAAAGGTATTAGAGAAACGTAAGGGTTGGGGGAGATGAAAGGGTGGCTGGTGCACTTTGAGAACAGGGAAGCTGGAGCACAACGAACATGAGACACCAAGTGGAGGCAATTCTTTCAAGAAAACTTGTCTTAAAAGAAAGAAGACAGGGTAATAGCTAGGAGCATAGGTTCTAGAGAGGTTTTAAGATGAGAGAGATAAATACTTAGCATCAATCCCTCTAAACTGCTTTCCTTGTTCCACTCCTCTCCTAGAACTAAATCCAAGCGGAGTGTGAACAAGTCACTTAGTAATTCTAAGCCTCAAATGAGACAGATGTTTAAGAACTCTAAATTATAGAGGGAACCTGAATAAATGATCTCTAAAGTCCTCTCTAGATCTAAAATTCTATGATTCTATGATTATTTGATCTCTTTAAACTCAAAGGTAAAACACTTCAGTATGCCAAAAAGAAAAACCAAGACTATTTAAGAGATGAACTTGTTTGTACAACTGTGTCCTATTTTTTTTTTTTGCAAAACTGTTAAAACAATCCTTATTCTGAATATCAGTAAAATTTCCACAGAAAGACACTGCCTTTTAATCAACAACTTCCCCTCAAACCTGCAGACTTCTAAATAATCAACAAGCACTATTTTGGGATAACAGAAGTAAAGTGCTTAAAAGCCCACAGCTTGGACTTGTAAAAGTCATCTTTTAAAAGGAAAATGTTTATAGAAACATGTGTATGACATTCTTACTACAGTAAATTTGTTCATTATCTTCACTTTAAAATTTTAATGTACAGGTCGTTCATGAAGAGTTAAAAAAAAAACAATAACAACAACAAAAAAACAATTAGCTAAGATTAGCTCTTTTCACTGTCACATATTCTGAAATTTAGAACAAGGTTTCCCTTACCTGATATGGACATGGAATGTGATATTCTCTGCAGCGTTCTTGTATCCATGTTGTTTCCCAGATGCCACGGTAAGCTTGCTCATAAAAGTAGCATCCAATTACAACCAAGAGTGGTACAAGATAAAGAATGCTGAAAACACCAATCCGGATCATAAACTTCACCAGTTTATCTTGGTTCTCCTTTTCTAATGGAATCTCAATTCGAACTCTGTTTAGGGATATGATGCCGGCTAAGAGAAGTGAAACCCCAACTACCACATACAGGCAGAGGGGTGCAAGAACAAAATACCTCAATGAATCAACATCGTAGAGGCCAACAAAACACACGCCACTGATATTGTCACCTTCAATTTTATTCATCGCTAAAAGGATGATAGTTAGAGTTCCAGGGATGCCCCACGCGCTGGCGTGAAACAGCAATGCCTTCTTCTCAATAGCTTCACTACCCCACTTTGGCACAGCTGCCAAGAACCACGTGATGGTAAGAATTACCCACCAAACGCTGCCAGCCATAGTAAAAAAATAGAGTACCATAAAAAGCATGGTACAGGCTTTATTATGAGATCCTTGTGTCACTGTGGAAGCCTTATATTGTGCAGGGCTAGATGCATTGCAGGCTACTCGGTCCTCAAGCAAAAACCCAATAAAGAAAATTAACGATACCATCATGTAGCAGACTGCATAAAATATAATAGGTCTTTCAGGATAACGGAATCTTGTGACATCAATCAAAAAAGTTAAAAAAGTAAATAATGTGGCAGAGAGGCAAATGATTGAAATCAATCCTATGAAATATCGAGCAAATGAAAGTTCTTCTCTCCTAAAGTACATATTTGGACAAGGAGGTGAACAATCACGCACGTGCAAAAAAGAATAGCCAAGATCAGGATCAATTTTCAACTCTCGGGGACACCAAAAACCATAGTCCCTCTGCACTGCCACTGGGGCTCCTTCAGTAGGATCTCCAGCTAAATTCAGATCCACAAGTCGAGGATACGGCTCATCACAATCTGGGAACCTAAAAATACAAGACGAGAACCATTTTTACTTACTGGGAACCTAATGATCTGGATTTCCAAATTTAGCACCTGTGGTGTATTCTTATGTCCTTGGAGCACATTACAATTAAGTGGAAGAAATAATGCAAATGGTCATATTTTGTTTGTGGGTCATAAAACTAGATTTTACACAGCTGACAAAAAAAATGAAAAATTTATACTTAATTTTGTTTTGGCTTCAAAAAGATTACTCTTTATTAAAGTAGTCAGGCATAGCCATCAATAAATAGTGTATTTACATACTATTTATTTAGGACACACAGTTTAGAGTAAGATTTCAAAATATAAATTAAAAATATATATATATATATATAATATACATTAAAAAAAAGCTCCAACAGAATAGTAGCTAAAAGTTACTTCTTTCTAAAGTTTAATTACAATATAGTCCTCAATTTACCCTAGACTCAAATAGAACTTTCTTAAAAATAAGTGTTAAAAATCTTCCCTAATTGCATGGCCCAAAGTGTTTTGAGTTAGATTAGCACTAAAAATCCTTACAAGTGGCTTAGTTTTAGATCTTTTCTTCCCATTTAAAATTCACTCTCTGCTTACCATATTGGTTAATTAAAGTCCTCCTAAGGTCTCTAATGTCAACTAGTTCTTTCCTACCACTACTAATGTCTCTCCAATCCACTGCATTCTCTATTCCAGTTATTCTCAAACACTGACGTGAATGAGAAAAACTTAAGGTCATTTTAAAATACAAATTCTTGGTCCTCACCACCTCAAATCTTATTTCAGTATGCCTGTGTTAGGGCCAAAGAAATCTGCATTTTGACAATTTTCCAGACTTGAGAAAGCGTCATAACCATAGTACAGAAAAAACAGGGCTGTGCTGCAGACATACACTATTGAGAGTACTATTCTCATGAACTTCCTGCATCTTCAATTTTCTTGCCAGCATCAGTTTCTAAGCCTTCAGACTCCCACCAACTAGATATTTAGCAGTTATATGCATCAAATAGTTTCCAAGAAACTATCACTGATATTAAGTTTGCCATATATATGTATAACCTTACACTGAAGCTGATTAACCTTTTATTTTCTAATACAAACCATTTTCTTCACAGGGCTTGGATTATAAAGCCAAATGACAGAAACTTACTGCATGCAGGCATTTACTGGAATTCTACAGTATGCCAGGGCTTTAACAGAAAAAGACCCCAAAACCCAGGATCTCTATCCTTGAGTCCAAAAGGAGGCAAAAACTTGTAAACACAACACAAAATACAGCAGTGTGATATATGAAGCAATCAAAACTTATATAAAATATAAAAATGATATAAAGAAGGATTAATTATTTCAGGGGAAGAGGTTATGAAAGACTTCATAGAGTAAGACCCTCAACACAGGATCTCTGAATCAGTATTTGCCAGTATTGGCAGTATGGCAATCAGTATTCTAGCAAGAAACGGGAACAAAGGCACGGAGGTTTGAACAGGGTGTGTTTAGCATTGCTGGGGCATTAGGAGTGCATGAATTGTGACAGGAGATAAGGTTTAGAGAGGTAAGCACATTCCAGAAATATATGTGCATGTGTGTGTATGTATGTATGTATAAACATTGATATAAATATATCAATGGCTGTATCTGTATATCCAACTGCCAATTCACCATATACACACCCCTCACTCTTTAACCCTCCCAAAACCAAACTCTTGATTTCCACTCCTTAGTTTCTCCATTTCCACAATGGTAATTCCATTCTTCTAGTCGCTCAGGCCAAAAACCTTACAGTCCTCCTTGAAATCCCTTCTCCCTCATATCCACCTCACAACCTACTAGCACTTCCTGTCATTCTACTTTGCGATGTTTCCAGAATCTGACCACTTTCCATTTCATCTACTGCGGCCACCCAGTCTGAACCATTAGTACCTCATCCCTGGACTTCTGGAGTGGTTTCCAGTTTATCTCCAACTCCACACAAGAGCCAGAGTGAGCCTGTAAAGACATGTCACTCCTGTGTTCATGATCATGTCTCTTCTGCTCAAAATTCTAATGGCTTCCCTTCTCACTCAGTCAAATCCAAATTCCGTAAGAGAGCTCTAAAGACCCACCCCCAGTCCTTTTCTGATCTTATTTCCTTCTCTTCTCCCTTACTCACTTGGCTCCAGCCTCTTTGGTGTCCTGTGAATATACCAGCATGCTTCCAGTTCAGAGCCTTTGCACTTGTTGCTCTGCTTCTTCTGCCTGGACTGTTCTTCCCTAGATATCTATATAACCTGTTCTCTCATTTCATTCAGATTCCTGTCTCACTGCCTCCTTATTGAAAAGGACTTCCTCAACATCTCCATAGAAAATAGAGTCCTTCTGCTTTCCCATATTGTATCACTATCACCTAACTCTATTCTTTCTTATTAACATTCATGACCATCTGACATTATCTATTTATTTATCTCCTACTACTACCACCACAACTAGAATTTTAGCTCCATAAGAACAGAGACTACGTTTTGTTCACTACTCACCTTCGCTATCTAGAATAGTGTCTAGCACACAGAAGACATCCAATTAATATTTGCTGAATTGATGATAAATTGAATAAATTTATCATATAGCCCTCATATAGTTGAATAAATATATTCATATAGCCCTCACCAAGTAATTAGAAAGATGACTAGAAGGAGTGTGGAAGACACTTGAGCTGAGCAAAAATGAGAGCAGAGATATCAGTTGAGCCATAACTAAAACCAGATAAGGCAGTGAGAATGAGACAGCTATGAAATTATTTAGATAAAAGCAACAGAATTTATAACTGACTGGATGTGGAAGCTCAGGTCAATGAAGGAGGACTATGCCTTCCAGGAATAAAAAAAATGAGCAAGGAGTAAAATCAATTTTCGACATGTTAAAATTGAGGTATTTGAGACAAATTCAGGTTACCAGTGGCTGCCGGATATGCAGATTTGGAACTCAGCAGAAAGACGCCAAGGCTACAGACTTAGATTTAGGATCCATCAGCATATGAATAAGAATCAAAATCAGTGAGATGGGATTATCCAGGGAAAGCATGCAGAATCAAAAAAAACAGGAACAGAACTCTAAGAAACACCAGAAAGAGGAAGAGGATGCAAGAAAAGAAATTGAAAAGGGCTGGTCTGAGATGTAGCAGACCACAACAGTTCACGCAAAATGGCCTAACTGGATTTTCAGGAAAGGAGGACAGGCTAAGGTTGAGGGGAATACGGGTCAAATACAGAATAAAGGTGAAATATGAGTTTGAAATGAGTGACATAGATTTGGCATAAGTGCTGAGGAGAATGAACAGAAATTTTCCTGTTGACCAAATTGGAAACTGACCAAAGACAAAGAGCAAATAGAGTTGCTATGGTTTAAAATGTCTATCAATAGGAAAATGGATAAGCAAAATACAGTATATTTATACAATGGAAGACTACTCAGCAAGAAAAAGCACTACTGATGAACACAAGAACATATTAATGAGTCTTGAAAACAGAGCAAAGAAGGGCAATCTCAACCTGAGCAAAAGAAGAGTTACACAACAAGTACATATTGTATGACTCCATTTGTATGAAGTTCTAGAATAGACAAAGTAATTATTGATACTTTGGAAGGATGTTAAACAGTAGTTTCTTCCAGAGGATGGTATAGACAAGGATTGACCATCAAGGAGCATGAGGGCATGAGGTAATGGTAATGATGATGTTCTACATCTTTCTGAGGATTTGGCTTACTCAGGTGCAGGCACTTGTCAAAACTCAGATATCTTTAGATTTGTGCATTTCCTTGTAAAGTTTTAAACTGAAAGAAAAAACTGTAGACAAATGTTGAATTCTAGTTAGTGAAAGACCTGATAAAATATTTGTGAGGGCAATAACTGTTGTCTCTAATTTACTTTGAAATACAAAGAATAAGGTAGATTAATGGATCAATAGAGGGATGGACAAATATGAAAAGCAAACATAATAAAACAATGGTAGAGATCTGGGATAGTTAAAAAAAAAGTTGCTATGGTTTAAATCATTAAATATACAGCATAATTAATTTGTAAGAAATTAGTTGAGCTGGAGATCTGAACAAGTACAGTGGAAGGAATGAGTTGAAACTGCTAGCAAAAGTATTACTTTATGTGATGGACCACAAAGCTTAACCTAAGTAAGAAAATAAGTAAGATCAAGAAGGGAGCTATAAGGGGCGTGGGGGAGAACCCAAAAGTCTGAGGGTGTCCATGAAGTTGAAAAACAGGTACAGTAGGAACAAGGATATGAGAGATGTGGAAGAATGAAATGTTATTATGAAAGATTGGTTTGCCAGAATTTAAGAGTTAGACAATCCCAGGCAATACTGAGGACATAAAACAGATTTAACCCTATCAAAACAAATAAACATAGATCATAATGACACTTCTATACTTGTATAAAACCTATTAAAATAAAAAGACCACTAAACAATAGGAGTTAGATACAAAAAACATAAAATAGGGTTCCTGCCCAGGTAATTCATAACTGTTGTTATAAATACCAAGAAATCTACAAACTTCTGAAAGCGGGACTATAAATATTACCAGGTTTTGGGGAGAAAGTGGATGAAGGGTTTGATGGGGTAGATAAGAGAGTGTGTTAAATAGGTGGGAAATAGAGCAGACAAATATGAGAAAGCAAAATGCCAGTGAACTGACTGCAAGTAACTAATACATGTTTTATTAAGTTCTTCCATCTGTCAAATGAGAGTAACAACATGTGCCTTTCACCTGTCTCCAAGGGCTACTGTCATATGATAAACAAATTAATTTTAAACATGAAGGAGAAAAAAGTGTTCTGTGCAGCACTGCCCATAATAGCAAAAACCTAGAAGTAACTTAAATGACCATCAGTAGGAGATGGCTAAATAACTATAGGATGGTAATACAATTGGCCATTATACAGCAATTAAGAGGAATGAACCAGTTACAGATATAAACACAGATACATGTAAAAAAAATTTAATGTTGTTTATGGATATGTATATATGTAGTAAGAGTATAAAAACAAAGATAGGAATGATTAACAACAAATTCAACATAATGATTATCTCATCTCTGGGGAGAGAAGAAGGAAATGCAATCAAGGTGGGTACTAAGAAAGGAAACTTCAACTCTATCTGTACTGTTTTATTTCTTAAAAAAAGAAATCTGGGGACTTCCCTGGCAGTCCAGTGGTTAGGACTCGGTGCTCTCACTGACAGGGCCCTGGGTTCAATCCCTGGTTGGGGATCTAAGATCCCAAAAGTCATGTGGTGCAGCCAAAAAAAAAAGGAAAATCTGAAACAAACATTGCAAAATAGTAAGATTGGACAAAGCTAGGTAATAAGAGTTATATAAGTGTTCATCTTATTCTTTATCCTTGAAACTCTAAGAATACAAAAGGCACAACATTATTATACAAGAAATACAGTATTACTACTGTATATGTTATTACTAATAATAATGTTCTCTCGTACCAATCTATAACACTGTCTGGTAAATATCCTCAAACCTTTAGGAAATGCTTACAATCTATATATTGGAAGTGATTTGAAAAGTATCTGACATTTTCTGGGTCTGGGTATATTAATACATGACAAAAACGGAACTGACAGGACTACTGTAGTCATTAACACATTTAAATCATAAAGATATTTGAGTCCCATTAAAATCATTAAACATATTTAATAATGAGGTAACAAATGATTATATTCTCTATATTTTCTAATTTTTTAATAAATGGCATTACTTTTATAACCAGAAAAAATCTGTAAGGGAGAGAAATCAACAAGCAATATCTTGATTATGTTTTTCTTAATTTGATTATTTAAAAAATTTCTTCATAGAATGTTTTTCTTTTCCCACCTTTTTCATTTAGTGCTTCCAAATTCCTAAGGAAATGAACAGCTCTGAGGCCATGAAACTGCTGTTCACAATTATGACTAATATACACACTTCAAAAAAGTTCTTAAAAACTGATGAACCAGAAGACAAATAATTTTAAATATACTGCAACATAAGTAATGGTCCATGAAAATCTATGATTTTCGCACCTACTGCATTCCATATCTTCAGGCCAAGGAACACCAAACATCTCCATGAGCTTCGAACACTCACTGTAAGCCCGTTGACAGAGCCTACGGCAGGGAAGTGTGACACGTCCGTATTCCATACAAATAGGAGCGTAGAGTGCACAAAGAAATGGCCGGAAATCCCGAGAACAATCCAAATTCACCATAGGGTGGAATGGCTAGGAGAAAGTTAAAATCAAATCATTAGATAAAGAGTTGCATACAAGTTAAAGTTTTCTACATATAATACGGCAATATTCTTTTTTTTTTAATCTGTTTTAGAAGATTTCTGAAGGCAATTAAAATTTTCTAAAGGGGAGGGAGTTTGTTTTTTTCAACGAAACCCTCTTAGCCCTATCCCTGGAGATTCTGATTTGGTTAAGTATGAGGTGTATCCCAGAATCTATACATATTTTAATTGTTACAGGTGATATTAATGAAAAGGCCTGGCTGAGAACCATTAACAACAATATGATGCATTTTACATAGAAAAATCCACAAAAGATATGTGTCAAACGCTCAGAAGTGTGATTAGTGCTTGGTGATAGGATTACAAGAGATTTAAATTTTCTTCTTTTTATGTATTTCAATTTCTATATTTT
The DNA here is from genome assembly GCF_011762595.2 of Tursiops truncatus. Taxonomy (NCBI): domain Eukaryota; kingdom Metazoa; phylum Chordata; class Mammalia; order Artiodactyla; family Delphinidae; genus Tursiops; species Tursiops truncatus. The sequence continues at coordinate 10,679,439 of NC_047039.1, forward strand.
CTTCAATTGACGTGTATCAATAGGAGAGAGAGGACAAGAAGTGAAAGGAAAGGGTGGGGGAGGAAGAGAAGTAGTTATACACAGTAGTACATATTTTGAGGGTGGGAGGTAGTAAGAGATCTCACTTTGGTCTTACATTTTCTTTTTCTTTGTACATTAAAAAAATTCTTTTTAAAAAACGGGAGTTCTTTCAACTCTGAAATCACATGATGTAAACAGAGCTCACAATGTTAAGCTGATATTAAGGAAACAAAAAGAAAAAACAGTGGCCCCAAACATAAAACCATACTAAAATCATCATTATAACCATAGGAATAGATCAATTATCCCAAGAAATGTGCATCTAGGCTTTTGACTACCAAATATCTTTTCCACTTGTTTATATAACCGTTTCAGAGTCACTGCTGATTTTGAACTGATAACAGATGTTCTCACCACCAGGCCTTTCCATTAAGACTCAATCAACTTATTTCTACATCGATATAAAACATTTTCCAGAGTCCTTCTATACACAACACAGTCAGAAAACCAAGTCTCTTAAAGAAACTGGTGTCAAAGAAGTTAACTATAATGGATGTGATAACTGATATATAACAATGAACTATATGTGACTATCACTTCCAAGTATGAACAGGTAATTTGTGTTAAATCAATGTTTCCATCAAGAACAACTTCAAAATACAGGAAAGAAAGTTTTAAAAATACCTATTTAAAGCTATTAGAGAAGTAGTGAAGGAAAAGAACTAGACAGACCAAGAATCTAGAGAGCTCGGAAGCATGGAGTGGTGGCCTGATAAGTGCAGCCACTTTTCCAAGGAGGTATCTGTTGAATCTGGGTATAAGGCAAGAAGCTGAGAATCAAGCCTAGGCTGGTGCTAGAGAACCAAGAAACCAGCAGAGCTCTGGTAGTCTTGCAAGACTAGAAATAATACATGTATATGTATAACTGAATCACTTTGCTATACACCTGAAACTAACACAACATTGTTAATCAACTACGCTCCAATTAAAAAAAAAGACTACAGACAAAATGAGAAACAAAAGGAACAGATGGGTGAAAAGGGGAAGTACCTAGAATTGGGCCTGACAAAGAGCCAGTTTTCCCTTCAAGATATTTGAAAATTCTGAAGCTACCCAGGGAAGGAGGCTAGGAAGCTAAGAAGAAAGCTCTGAAAAGCAGAGTGGAGATTTTGGACGTTTTATCAGTATGAGGAAACATGAATTAGAGGTTCAAGTCTTGCCAGGGGAAGTGGGAAATGAACATACCACACTCTCAGCTGGAAGCCCCTGAGTGACTACACTTCAGTAGCAAGGGCAAATGACAGGGAGGCAGAGACCTATGAAAAATGAAACCCAGCCTCAACTCAGCTCAGTCCCTCACTGAATTAAGGTGATCAGCCCCCATTTATCTGCTAAGCAGAAGAAAGGGTGAGCTTTCTCTGGAGTAGTAATATAACATCATGTAGAAGCTCACCAATATTTTGTAATGTCTACTACTCAATAAAAAATACTAGGCATTCCAAGAGACAGGACCATATGACTGAAAAACAAAAGAAAAAATTACAGTGTTTTGGTAATCCCAGCTATTGGACTTAGTAGACAAGACTGTATATAAGAAATATGTTCAAGAAAATAAAAGATGAAGAATTCCAGAAAATTGGAATCTATCATAAGAGGAACCAAAGAGAAATTTTATAAGTGCAATACATAAATGCTGAAATTAAGAACTTATTAGATATGTCAGAAGATAGAACTGGAAGAATGGAAAACAAGGCAATAGGAAATATCCAAACAGAAGCACACAGATCAAAAAATACTGAAAAATACAGAAAAGAGCATAACAGACACGTAAAACACATGAAAAAAATCTAAAATATGCATAACTGAAACCTCAAAAGAGGAAAGAGGGAATGAGCAGAGGCAATATATTAAAAGATGATGGCCAAGGATTTGTCAAAACTGATTAAAGACAACAACCCACAGATTCAAAAAGTTCTGCAAATCCCCAGAAGAATAAATATAATTAAAAAAAGACACCTAAGCATATCTCATTTAAATTGCTGAAAACCAAAGAAAAACATCTTAAAAGCAGCCAGTGGGAAAAAAGACACCTTACCTTCAACAGAACAACTGTTGTTGGACTTTCGAATACTATAAAACAACAGAATGACTACTTAAAGAGCTGAGAGAAAACAACTGCTCACCATAACTCTATGGCCAGCAAAAATACCCTTTATAAGTGAAGGCAAAGTAAAGACATCTTCAGACAGACAAAAAACTGAGAAAACTAGTCACTAGCAAACCTGCACTAGAAGACAAAAGAAAAATAATCTAAGATGAAAATTCAAAAGGAATTAAAAGCAACAAAAGAGGTGAATATGTGGGAAAATATAAATATTCTCTGTATAAACAAACAATAATGGGGGCTTCCCTGGTGGCACAGTGGTTAAGAATCCGCCTGCCAATGTAGGGGACATGGGTTCGAGCCCTGGTCCAGGAAGATCCCACATGCTGCGGAGCAACTAAGCCCATGCACCACAACTGCTGAGCCTGCGCTCTGGAGTCTGCAAGCCACAACTACTGAAGCCTGTGAGCCTAGAGATCATGCTCTGCAACAAGAGAAGCCACTGCAATGAGAAGCCCGCGCACTGCAATGAGAAGTCTGTGCACCGCAATGAAGAATGGTCCCTGCTCACTGCAACTAGAAAAAGCCCACATGCAGCAACAAAGACCCAACGCAGCCAAAAATAAATAAATAAATAAAATAATTTTTTAAAAAACCCAATGCAGAGACAAAAATATGAAAAGTTTAAAAAATAAACAAATGAAAATAATGTCTTAAAATACATACAAAATACATGTAAATTAATATGTGTAATAATAAAATGATAAAGATGGGGGTCAGAGGAAGACTAATGGGAGAGTGATCGAAGTTATTATTTTTACTATAATACTATAAGTCAAGGGTACATATAATTTCTAGGGTAAGCAATAAAAGAATGCACAACTAACAAGGTAATAAAGAGAAATAGAACAATACAAAAGAAGTCAAGACAGCAGAGAAAAAAGAATACAAAACAGTTTGGAAAAATTGAAATCAAGTAATAAGATAGTAGATATTAACCCAAGTACATCACTAATTGCATTATATATAAATGGCCTAAAGACTATGTAAAAGAGTAAAGTTGTTTGACTAGGTACAAATAAAATCAAAACAAAACAAAAAAAACCCTATGCCGTTTACAAAGACACGTTTTTCAATATAAGGATAAAGATAGGTTAAAACTAAAAAGATGGCAAACAATAAACAATGAAAGAACCAACCAAAAACAAGACTACACTTTATGACAAGGAGTGTTCCCAGAGATAAAGAAGGTCATTTCTTAAAGACAAAATAAAAGAATCAATTCACCATGACTAAAAAGTAAATCTAAACATATATGTACCACTTAACACAGCTTTAAATTATTTTAATAAAAAACAGAAGTAAAATGGGACATACACAAATCCACAATCAGAGTGAGTTTGATACACTTCTCTCAATAAGAAGAGTGAGACAAAAATTCTATGAGAATACAGAAAATCTAAACAAGTCAATTAGAAACTTGACCTAAACAACATATTTATAATCATGGCACCCAACAATGAGGGGAACCTATTTAACATACACATGGAATCTTTACCAAAACTGGCCATATTGTAAGTCCTAAAATAAGCCACAAAAAACTTCTTAGTACTAAAACCATTCAGACTGTTCTATGACTAAAATGGAATTAAGGTAGATATCAATTACAAAAAGAACCCTAGAAAATACCCAACTGTTTGGCTGTTTGGAAATTAGACCAAAAAACTTCTAAATAACTCATAATCAACAAAGGAAATCATAATTGAAATTTAAATTGTATATAATTATATATATTACATTTTAATGTTTATATATATGTATAATCTACATTTAGAATTAAGTAGTAAAGACAATAAGTAAAATGTCAGCAAAAGCTATACTCAGAGGAAATTTATAACCTGATATGCATATGTCAGAAAATAAGAAAGCCTGAAAAACAACCAATGGTAAGCTCCATCTCAAGAAGCTGGAAAAAGAATGGCCAATCAAACCTAGAGAAAGTAGAAAAAAGGCAATAATTAGTAAAAGAGGAAAAAACCCACAAATTACCAATATCAGGAATGAAGGACAGAAAATTACTACAAATATAATGAGGATACTATAAATAATAAATGCGACATGTTAGGATGACATGAACTAATTCCTTGGAAAAAGATCACAATTTTCCAAAAATCATAAAAGAAGAAATATAAAATCTAGTTTTCTATCAACATTTATGAAGAAATTTAAGCCACCATTAGAAACTATCCCCCCAAAAAAACTCCAAGCCAAGATGGTTTCACTAGAAAAAATTTATCAAACGTTTAAGGAAAAAGTTACAGCAATCATATACAAACTCTTCCCCAAAAAAGGAAACTTTCTCAACTCACAAAACCAGCATAATTTTTATAACAAAACCCAACAGGGACTATATAAGAAAGGAAAATCACATTTCATGACCATAGATGTAAAAATCATATCCCAAATTAGTAAATTAATCCAGAACAATATAAAAAAGAATAATATATCACACCAAATAAAGTTTTGTTCCAAGGATACAATGCTGGTTAACATTTGAAAAATCAGTTAATGCAATTAATGGCATTCACAGAAAAAGGGCAGGAAATCACACAATCTATTCAACAGAGGCAATAAAAGCATTTGATGAAATCCAACACCCATTTATTATGAAAACTCTTAACAGACTAAGAAGGGAATTTCCTCAATCCTATAGAAAGCATATACATCAAACCATAGCAAACCTCATACCTTGTAGTAAATGACTGAAAGCGTCCCCTGAGATCAAAGATGAGGCAAAAGTACCTGTTATCACCTATTAAACACTGTATTGGAAGTCCTCGCTAGAGCATCAAGAAGAAATAAAAGGTAAAGGATTAGAAGGAAAGAAATACAGAGAGCAGTTCTTCTGGGTTCCCTTACCCTGCTGTTCTCCACCCAGGAGCCCCTTCCTAATAAAGTCTCTTGCTTTGTCAGGGAAAAAAAAAAAGAAAGAAAGAAAGAAGAAATAAAAGGTATATGAACTGGAAAGAAACTGTCATTATACACAGATGACATGTGCTCCAGTTACCAAATTTGTATCGCTGTTCCAAACTCACCCTTCAACACATGCTCTGTGATAATGGATGGGATTCCTTTCATCATTTCTTCTTTACATTGAACATGATTTTAAACTGTCTCAATAGAGTGTTGGAGAAATACTGCAGGATGAAGGGGGCTTCTCTTGTTGGTTGGGGCTGCTGCATAGTCAGCAGTGTAAATGTGAGGAAATCTATGCCCATGTGCCTAGAATGATCCTTCATCAACCTCACAGTCCCAGCCCAGCCTAGTAAACACCTTCCTGTAGCCCTCCCAAAATAGACACTGTAGGCTCAAGGCCTCCTGCCTGCAGCAGTGCCCTGACTCTCTCTATTTACCCAATAGTTGCCTATGCCCTGAAGGGTTGCATCCTGCTTGCCTGGTAACTGTGGACTAGCTCTGGCCCAAGCAACCCTGTGATGTTCTCTGCTACCTAGTGAGCTGTAACTATATCCTGTACAACTAAGGTCTTAGCCTTGGGGTGGGGGCCCCTTCTAAGATTGTCCCTCAGCCCTAGAGAACCCTGTAGAGCTCTCTATATATCTTATAATTATTCTTCTTTAATAGTTTATTAATTATTCATATTACACTTCCCTTGTTTAAATCACTGAGTGGTTCTGTCTCCTAATTGAACCAGACTAACAAAACATGGTTGTTACAAAGAAAATCTAAAGTAATCTATAAACCATCAAATAAATAAATTTAGAGTCACTGGATACAAAGTCAATATAGAAAAAAAAAATCAACTGTATTTCTACAGTTGATAGAAATATAACTGTAGTAAATACATTAAAAATAAACTTCAAAAAAAGCCAAAAGAAGAGGAAATTAAAAAACAATTCCATTTATAAGAGCATTAAAAAGAATAAGTACTTAGGAATAAATTTAACCAATGTGATGCAAAACAGAAAACTACAAAATACTGTTGAAAGAAATCAAAGAAGACCTAATAAACGTAAAAACTTCCCATATTCATGGATTGGAAGACTTAATGTTGTTAAAATGGCAATACTCCATAAACTGATCTACAGATTCAATGTAGTCCCTTCAAAACTCCCAATGGCCTTTTTTTGCCAAAATGGAGAAGCGGATCCTGAAATTCATACAGAATGCAAGAAACTCCGAACAGTCAAAACAACCTTGAAAATAAAGAACAAAACGTTCCCACTTTAAAACTTATTACAAAGATATAGCAACCAAAACAGTATGGTACCAGCATAATGCTAGACATACAGACCAATGGAATACAACTGGGAATACAGAAATAAACCTTCACATGTGTGTCAATTAATTTTCACAAAGGTACCAAGACCACCTGGTACCTAAAGGTACCAATAGTCTCTTCAACAAATGGTGCTGAGACAACTGAGTATTCACATGCATAAGAATAAAATTGGCTGATTGCCTCACATCACATCCAAATTAACTCAAAATGGATCAAAGGCCTAAATGTAAGAGCAAAATCTATGAAACCTGTAGAAGAAAGCATAAGGGTAAATCTTCATGACCCTGGCTTTGTCAATGGTTTCTTAAACACCAAAAACACAAGCACAAAAGAAAAAATAAATTGGACTTCATCAAAAGTAAAAGCTCTTGTGTATTAAAGGACACTATCAGAAGCAGAGTGAACAAGACAATCCACACAGTGAAAAATATTTGCAAATCATATATCTGATAAGGGTCTAGTATCCAGAATACATAAAGAATTCCTGTAACTCAAAAAAAAAACCCCAATTTTTTAGATGGGCAAAAACACCTGAACAAACATTTCTCCAAAGGAGTCATGCAATGACCAAATAAGCACATGAAAAGATGATCAATGTCATTAGTCATTAGGAAACGCAAATCAAAACCACAATGAGATACAACATCACACCCACAACCCCACCTAAAAAACAGAAAATAACAAGTGTTGGTAAGAAATCAGAACCCCCATACATTTGCTGATGGGAATGTAAAATAAGGCAACCACTAGAGAAAACAGTTTGGTGACTCCTCAAGAAGTTAAACATAAAATTACCACATGATCCAGCAATTCCACTCCTAGGAATATATCCAAAATAATTTAAAATCATGTTCAAGCAAAAATTTGTATATGAATGTTCATATCAGAGTAGCATTATTCATAATAACCAAAAAGAGCAAAATAAACCAAAAGCAAAGGGAAGGAAATAATAAAGAATAGAAATCAATGACACTGAAAACAAAGAAGGGCAATAGGAAAAAAAAAAAAAAAATCACTCAACCCAAGAGCTGGTTCTTTGAAAATATCTGTAAAATTGATAGGCTTCTAGTAACAATGATTAAAAAAAGAATGAGAGAAAGGAACACAACTTACCAATATCAAGAATGAAAGAGGATATCACTAGAGACTGCCGACATTAAAAATACAATAAGGAATATTACAAACAACTCTATGCACGTAAACTAGATGAAGTGGACCAATTCCTCAGAAGCCAGACTACCAAAACTCACCCAAAATGAAACTGATAATCTGAATAGTCTTCTAACTATTCAAGAAATTGAATCTGTATTTTAAAACCTCCTAAAAAAGATATCCAGGCCAGATGGTTTCACTGGTAAAATCTAACTAACAATTTTAAAAGAATACTAATTCTACACAATCTCTTCCAGAATATAGCAGAGAACTAATCCCAACAAATTCTATGAAGTCAGGATTACTTAATATTAAAGCCAAAGATAATACAAAGGAAGAAAACTACAGATCAATACCCCCAGTGAACAAAATGCAAAAATCCTTAACAAAATAGTAGCAAATCAAGTCCAAAAATATATTAAAAGCATTATATACCACAACCTAGTAGGGTTTGTTCCAGAAATCCAAAGCTGGTTCCATATTCAAAAATCAATCAATGTAATCTACCAAATCAACAGGCTAATAACAAAGAAAAAAATCACATGATCATACCAAATGATGCAGAAAAAGCATTCATGATTTTCAAAAGTTTCCAGCAAAGTACATACAGAAAGTAACTGCCTCAACTTGATAAAGTACATATACAAAAACCCTACAGTTAACATCATACTTTGTGGTGAAACACTGGATTCCTACCTTTAAGATTGGAAACAAGGGAAGAATGCCTGCTCTCACCACTCTTACTCAGCATAGTACTGGAAGTCCTATCAGCACAATAAAACAAGAAAAGGAGGGGCTTCCCTGGTGGCGCAGTGGTTGAGAGTCTGCCTGCTAATGCTGGGGACATGGGTTCGAGCCCTGGTTTGGGAAGATCCCACATGCCACGGAGCAACTAGGCCCGTGAGCCACGACTACTGAGCCTGCGCGTCTGGAGCCTGTGCTCCTCAACAAGAGAGGCCGCGATAGTCAGAGGCCCGCGCACTGCGATGAAGACTGGCCCCCGCATGCCACAACTAGAGAAAGCCCTCGCACAGAAACGAAGACCCAACACAGCCAAAAATAAATAAATAAATATATTAAAAAAAACAAAAACAAGAAAAGGAAATAAAAAGTGTAGAGATTGGAAAAAGAAAAATGTCCCTATTTGCAGATGACATTACTATCTACATAGAATATCTCAAGGAATCTCAAAAAACACTTTTAAATTAGTTTAAAGAAAAAAGTATTCGTCCTAGAATTAATAAGTTCAACAAGGTTGCAGAATACAAGAAAAACATACCAAAAAATTGTATTTCTATATACAATTGCATTTTTATATATAATGAGCATGTAGAAACTAAGTTAAAACAATATATTTATAATCACATTTATTTTTAAAAAAAGAAACACCTGGGTAAATGTCCAACAAGACATGTATAGGGCTTGTATGCTGAAAACTATAAAATGCTGATGAAATCAAGGAAGATACAAATAAATGGACAGATATACAGTTATACTGGTTTGCTAGGGCTGCTGCAACAAAGTCCCACAAACTGTGTGGCTTAAACAACAGAAATTCATTGTCTCACATTTCCGGAAGCTAAAAGTCTGAGATCAAGGTGTTGGCAGAGCCATGCTCCCCCTAAAGGTGCTAGGGAAGGATCTGTTCCAGGTATCTCTCCTAGCTTCTAGTAGTTCCTTGGCTTGTGGCAGCATAAATCCGATCTTCACACAGCATTCCCCCTGTGCCTCTTCACATATCTTCCCTCTATGTGTGCCTGTGTCCAAAATTCCCTTTTATAAGGACACCAGTCATACTGGAGTAGAAGTACCTCAGTACTCCACTACTCCAGACGCTATTTCCAAACAAGGTCACATTCTGAGGTACTGGGGGTTAGGGCTTATTAGGGGGACTCAAGTCAATCCATAACAACACTGTTCATGGACTGGAGACTCAACATGTAAGGGTGTCAATCTTCCCCCAAATGGTCCTTAGACTTAATGAAATTTCTGTCAAAAGCCAGCATGCTTTTAGTAGCTAAAGACAAGCTTATTCTAAAATTTATATTTAAAAAACAAAAGAAGTAGAATAACTGAAACAATTTTGAAAAAGAAAGTGGGAAAAATCATGCTCTCCAATTTTAAGACTTACTATATAGCTAACAGTAATCAAGACACTGTGGTATTGGTGGTAAAATAGACACAAAGATAAAACAGGACAGAATAGAGAACACAGATATAAATCCACACAAGAATAACAAACTCATTTTTCACAAAGAAGCAAAAGCAATTCAATGGTGGAAGGATAGATAGTCTGTTCAACAAATAGTGCTAAAGCTAGTGGATATTCACAGCCAAAAAAATGAAACTTACTTTACACAAATTAACTCAAAATTGATCATGGATTTAAACGTAAGACATAAAGCTATAAAACTTAAAAGAGAGAGAATCTTCCAGACCCAGGCTGAAGAGTTCTTAGAAATGACACCAAAATCACAGTCCGTAAGAGGGAAAAGAAATTGGTAAATAGAACTTCATTAAAATTTAAGACTTCTGTTTTCCTAAAGACCTTGTTAAAAGGATGAAAAGGCAAGCTATAGACCAGGATAAACTATTTACAAACCACATATCAAACAAAGGATTTGTATCTAGAATTTATAAAGAACTCTCAAAACTCAAAAGTAAAAAACAAATCAATTGAAAAATGAACTAAAGACATGAACATTTTATCAAAGAGAATATATGAATGGCGTATGAAAAGATGTTCAATATCATTAGACATGAGGGAAATACAAATTAAAACCACATGAGATACCACATCATATTATAAAAGCTGAATAAAAAATAGTGAGAATAGTAAATGGTGGTAAGAATGCTGAGAAAGTAGATCTCTCATATACTGCTGGTGGGAATGTACAATGGTACACCTGCTATGGAAAATAGCTGAGCAGTTTCTTAAAAATCCAAACATATGCTTATCATATGATCCAGCAATCACACTGCTGGGCATTTATCCCCCCAAAAGGAAAACTTATGTCTGCACAAAAACCTGTACAGGAATGTTCATAACAGCTTTATTTGTAATAGCAAAGAGCTGGAAAAAACTCAGTATCTGTCAATGGATGATTAAACAAATTGCAGAACATCTATGTAATGGAATACTACTAAGCAATTGAAAACAATGACTACTGATACATGCAACAACTTGGATGGATCTCAAGGGTATTATGCTAAATTAAAAAAAGCCAATCTCAAAAGATTATATATACTGTATGATTCTATTTATATAAATTCTTGAACTGACAAAATTATAGGGCTAGAGAACAAATTAGTGGTTACTTGGAAATAGGAAAGGGGGGAGGGAGAAAGGAAGCACAAGGGAGTTCCTCGGTGGCACTAAAACAGTTCTGTATCTTAACCAAAGTGATGGCTACACAAATTTATACGTGTGATAGAACTGCAAAGACAATATACACACATGTACATGTGCATTCACAGACACAAAAATGACTACATGTAAAAACTGGTGAAATATGATAAGGGCTATAGATTGTACCAATGTTAACTTCCAGGTTTTGATACTGCATAATAGTTATATAAGATAGGAAGACTGGGGGAAAACTAGGTACAGTACAAAGAATCTCTCTGCACTATTTTGATGTATGTACATACATCACACATATATGCATATGTATGCCTTAAGTGAGTCTCAAACTTGCGTGGTCCTCAGCAATATCCAATATCGTGATGTTACTATGTTAGTAAAACCTTCATTTGTGAGCCCCATCATGAATTATAAAATTGACTTGAGTGACTATTTTGTGCTGCTTGCACTGAGTCTAAAGCTATAAGTTTATGCTTCTGCCACTTGTTAGCTGTAAGTACCTTGTGCTGTATCTCAGCTAGCATTTACTGACACTTACTATAGGCTAGGCAGTGTTGTAAGTGCCTCACACATCTTTTTTAATCTTCTCAACAATCCCATAAGGTAGGTACTATCATTAGTCATCCCATTTTATAATACACGTGAAAAACAATGAGACACAGAAAGTTACGTAGCTTGCCCAAGATCACATAACTACAAAGACAGCCCCAAGAGTTAAACCTCTGCATTCTTACCCAGAGGCCTTGAGCTTAACCAATGTGTTCTATGTAATCTCTGTAAATTTCATGTTTTTCCTCTGTAAAATGGTCTTATTACATACAAATAAGAATAGGGACTTCGTTGGTGGTGCAGTGGTTAAGAATCCATCTGCCAATGCAGGGGACACGGGTTCGAGCCCTGGTCCGGGAAGATCCCACATGCCGCGGAGCAACTAAGCCCGTGTGCCACTGAGCCTGTGCTCTAGAGCCCACAAGTCACAACTATGGAGCCTCAGTGCCACAACTACTGAAGCCCGCGCGCCTAGAGCCCGTGCTCTGCAACAAAGAGAAGCCACCGCAATGAGAAGCCCGTGCACCACAACGAAGAGTAGCCCCCGCTCACCGCAAGTAAAGGAAGCCCGCATGCAGCAACAAAGACCCAATGCAGCCAAAAATTTAAAAAAAATTTTTTTAAATTAAATTAAATTTAAAAATAGAGTACAGGGCTTCCCTGGTGGCGCAGTGGTTGAGAGTCTGCCTGCCGATGCAGGGGACGCGGGTTCGTGCCCCGGTCCGGGAAGATCCCACATGCCATGGAGTGGCTGGGCCCGTGAGCCATGGCCGCTGAGCCTGCGCGTCTGGAGCCTGTGCTCCGCAAGGGGAGAGGCCACAACAGTGAGAGGCCCGCATACCGCAAAAAAAAAAAAAAAAAAAAAAAAAAAAAAAGAGTACAGAACCCAGTAAAAGACATTTTAAAAGGAGATTAGGAAAGAGTTGCAAATTAATAGAGCCGCAGAAGGCCTATCTGATGGGCATGAGGAACCCTGCTGATTTCCCATTCTCAACTCCCAAGTGAGAAAGTCAATTGTCAATTGGAATGGTGTTTTTAAAAAGCAAAACAAAACATGCATGAATCTCTAAATCACTATGCTGGGTGAAAGAAACCAGACATAAGAAAGTAGATACTATATTAATTACATTTATATAAAACTCAGAAAATGAAAACTAATCCATGATGACAGAAAGCAGATCAGTGGTTGCTTGGAACAGGGAGCCAACTCAGGGAGGTGGACTACAAAGGGACACAAGGAAGCTTTTGAGGTGATGGAAATGTTTTATATCTTGATAGTGGTGATGGTTTCATGGATGTATACATCTGTCAAAACTCATCAAATTGAACACTTTAAATGGGTGCAATTTATTGTACACAAATTATACCTCAATAAAGCTGTTACATAAAAACAAAAAAATTAATATTTTTCAAATAAGCAAACTGCCTTGATTTTAACCCTAACAATTTTTAACCTCAGCAAAATCAAAATTAAATGAGCTAGGCTGAATACTGCAAAGTTGAGAATATGTTAAGATAAGGAATACTATCAAAGCTCTATAAAGGAGAAAAAAGGAACTTTAGCTGATTAAATTTTTAAAAGATTCTTACTGAGTACTCCCCTAAGCAGTAATAATTTTATTCACTAAATTAAGACCAGGGTATACAAAGTTTACAAACTGAAAAGTAACTTTCTAAAATTAAATTTCTGCTTTCTTCAACGAAGGTACAAGACATGGAACCTTCTATTCTTTGTTCAGATTCAAATCAACCAAGCCTTTGTGCTCTCATTCTCTTTCTTCTTTGAAATTTCCATTCCTGTTACCATAGGAACCTTCTAGCTGACAAGCCCTCAAGCATAGCAACAGCCTAAGCTTAGCAAGGAGTGTGAAAAGGGGACAGAGTCAAAGGCCAAAATTTGACTCAAGAGAATCAGAATTCCAATCTTTGTCACTCTACAAAGGGTCTGATAACCATAGAAACTGTACCCTACTAGGTTTGGGAATATTATGACTAAATTCACTAAATGTGAAACCAAATGTGGAATGGCATTGAAAATTCAAAAATGGTATTCATTCTATTTCAGATCCAAATTAGAGTGAGAAATTATTAAAAAACAACTTTTTAGAATAATTTTAAATGATTAAAAATAAGACCTTTTAAAAACCTTTTTGTAATAATAAAATTCCTAATGAGACAAGGTCTAAAACTTTAAGAATTATACTTTATATATACATATTAAAAAAATTCTAGGTCTGCAACAAAATACCTTTAATCCCACAGATCTGCTTTTCTTTTACAAATCTTTTTAAATGTCTTATGACAGCATATTAAATACTTTCCAATATTCTTTCAGTGCGTTGGTTTGCAGAAAGATGACATTATCACAGGCCTATATTTATCTTCTTAAGTCAAATGGGAGTTTCCAGAGCTGCCCATAAAATTTTTTTTTTTTTTTTTTTTTGCGATACGCGGGCCTCTCACTGCTGTGGCTTCTCCCGTTGCGGAGCACAGGCTCCGGACGCGCAGGCTCAGCGGCCATGGCTCACAGGCCCAGGCGCTCCGCGGCACGCGGGATCTTCCCGGACCGGGGCACGAACCCGCGTACCCTCCATCGGCAGGCGGACTCTCAACCACTGCGCCACCAGGGAAGCCCTGCCCATAAAATCTGACTTTTCTTCAGAAAGTAAACTTTTTTCAAATATCATGAACAGTTGTAAATTTTGGTCTGTCTCAAAAGATAAAACTTCACAAACCAAATTCCATCACACTTAGTAATTTAATTTAAAATAAGTATTTTTGGGGCTTCCCTGGTGGCGCAGTGGTTGAGAGTCCGCCTGCCGATGCAGGGGACACGGGTTCGTGCCCCGGTCCGGGAAGATCCCACGTGCCGCGGAGCGGCTGGGGCCCGTGAGCCATGGCCGCCGAGCCTGCGCGTCCGGAGCCTGTGCTCCGCAACGGGAGAGGCCACAACAGTGACAGGCCCGCGTACCGCAAAAACAAAAAACACACAAACAAAAAAAAAGTATTTTTAAGGCATTCTTTTAAAGTGATTTGTCACACAAGAAAATCAATTAAAAATTTAAAAGCTATTTTTTTCCTATAGTCAGAAATAACTAAATGCAATTAACTCTCCACTACTTGTGTGTACATTTTTCAATTTATAAGTTTCTTAATTCCTGGTTGGTTTCCCTGTCACACAATAGGCTTCTCAATCCAATTCACTAGATTGTTGTTTGCTTAGGGAAAACTACCTTATTAATATTAACCTAAACAAAAGATAATAAGAGAGGTAAATCTGCTGGATAATGCATATATTCTAAAGATATAAGCAATGAATTTCAAGAATAAACATAATCAAAGAAATTTCATTTCCTAAGAAGCCTATCCACAAAATATTACTGGTAGAAAGGGGTATATTATTCTCTTAAAAACAAACAGAAAATCCACCTGTCTTTCAAGGTTAATTCAAATATGATCTGCAGCTATCTCTTCTACATATGATCCTTCTCTCTTTTGAATCCTCTTAGCACTTTATGCCTATTTATGGCATTTACCAAGTTCTTCCTTAAGTTTCAGTCATTCAATCTAATACACTTAATAAATACCAAGTCTTAGACACTGCAACTGGGAGGTAGACAAAAAAGGACAGCTGAGATTTTTAAAAATAAAGTTTCTGTACTAATTTTACTATTTTGAAAACACAATGTGTTTCTTACAGAAAAATCAGAAAATACTGATACAAACATTAAATGAAAAACATAGAAAACACAAATAAATTGTGCTAATTCAGGAACAATCACTGTTGGCCTTGGCAAAAATCTCTCCAGATCACTTACTCTACATGAACATGCTTTTTTTTCTTCAACTAAAACAGGATGATACTACACGAAATGTTTTATTATCCACTCCTTTTTTTTCTACTTATTAATGCATCAAGTACAACCATTAGAATATGACAGGCAAAGATGGAGATGAGACTATTAAGGCAGAAAGAACATGAGAGGTCTAGAGATGAGAGTTGGTTTGCTTTATTTTTTTTCTTAATTACCCCACTTATAAGTGTAAACAAAATGTTGAAAGCTTCAAGTCATTTTGATCTCCACTCCCCCCACCTCCTGCCAAAAAAGGGCAAAGTAAAATATTAGTGTTCACAGGAAAGTGGTATCTTTGGTATTGGTAAGAGGATTACCATTACCATCGCCAAAAAGCCCATCACTATTTATCAATTACAACTTCAAGAGATTAAGTGCTTAGGTACAGCACTATAACCACAACCATGACTACCACTACCCCTTCGGAAGACACAGTTTATAAAGTTCATTAACTCACTCAAACATTTCTTTAGCAATTATTATGTGTTAGGCACTATGTTAGCTGCTGGCCCTACAAAGATGAATAAGGACATCAACAGCAAGCTCTGCTTTCAAAAGCAAATGTCCTTCAGTAAGAACTGAATTTAAAAAATGAGGACAGGGGCTTCCCTGGTGGCGCAGTGGTTAAGAATCCACCTGCCAATGCAGGGGACACGAGTTCGATTCCTGGTCTGGGAAGATCCCACATGCCGCGAAGTAACTAAGCCCATGCACCACACTAACTGAGCCTATGCTCTAGAGCCCGCGAGCCACAACTACTGAGCCCACGCACCTAGAGCCCGTGCTCTGCAACAAGAGAAGCCACTGCAATGAGAAGCCTGCGCACCACAATGAAGAGTAGCCCCCGCTTGCCACAACTAAAGAAAGACCGTGTGCAGCAACAAAGACCCAATGCAGCCAAAAATAAAAT
Source organism: Tursiops truncatus (assembly GCF_011762595.2). Taxonomy (NCBI): domain Eukaryota; kingdom Metazoa; phylum Chordata; class Mammalia; order Artiodactyla; family Delphinidae; genus Tursiops; species Tursiops truncatus. The sequence continues at coordinate 10,695,693 of NC_047039.1, forward strand.
AAATAAATAAAATAAATTTATATAAAAAAAAATGAGGACAATCTCGTACCCATTAGAATGGCTATTATTCCAAGACAAAACAAACAAACAAAAAACCCAGAAAATAACTAGCACTGGTAAGGATATAGAGATATTGGAACCCTCGTGCACTGTTGGTAGAAATGTAAAATGGAGCAGCTGCTATGCAAAACTGTGGTGGTTCCTCAAAAAATTAAACATAGAATTATCATATTATCCTGAAATTTCACTTCTGCGTGTATACCCAGAAAAAGTTTAAAGCAGAGAAACAGATATTTATACATCCGTATTCATAGCAGCTATACTCACAACAGCCAAAAAAGTGGAAGCAACCCAACTGTCTGATGAATTAATGGTTAAACTAAATGTTTTGTATATACATACAATGAAATATTATTCAGCCTTAAAAAGGAAGGAAATTCTGACACGTGCTACAACGTGGATGAATCTTGAAGACATTATGCTAAGTGAAATAAGCCAGTCACAAAAGGACAAATATTGTATGATTCCACTTAAATGAGGTACTGGAGTAGTCAATTTCTTTTTGTTTTTGGCCAAGCGGCCCAGCTTGTGGGATCTTAGTTCTGCGACCAGGGACTGAACCTGGGCTCGCAGCAGTGAAAGCGCGAAGTCCTAACCACTGGACCACTGGGGAGTTCCCTGGAGTAGTCAAATCCAGAGAGAAAGAAAAAAAGAAAGAAAGAATGGTGGTTGCCAGGGACTGGGGAATGGAAGAATGGGAAATTATTGTTTAATGGGTACAGAATTTTAGTTTTGGAAGCTGAAAAAGTGCTGCAGAAGGATAGTGTGATGACATACCAAGGCAACTGTTCTTAATGCCACTGAACTGCACACTTAAAAATTGTTAGGATGGGGGAATTCCCTGGTGGTCCAGTGGTTAGGACGCTGTGCTTTCACTGCCAAGGGAAGGGGTTCAATCCCTGGTCAGGGAACTAAGATCCTGCAGGCCGCACGGTGCGGCCAAAAAAACCCAAAAAAGATTGGAATGGTAAATTTTATGTTATGTATATTCTGCCATAATTAAAGAAATCTTTTTGAGGAATATCTATAAACGCTACTATGGAATATCCAGGATATACTGTTCAGTGAAAAAAGCAAGGTAGAGAAAACAAACAGTATGACACTATATCAAAGGAAAGTGAAAGAATATATAAATATAGACAGATACTGTATAAACATTTTATACAATTGTTATATTATATTTATAATTTTTAATGGAAGGATAAACAAAAAAACTTTAAAAAAAGACTACCCCCTAAGGGAAGGAAAGAATAAGGTGGAGGGGAGAGGGCCAGAAACTAGACTTCTCTGATTGTACCTTGTCCTATATATAAAGTTCTGAAACATAATTATAAAACAAACTTAAGCAAAAAAAAAAATTTTAAGTCATTCTTTAAAATCAAAATGAAACACAAACCTGAACTGTGTATTGAATTAAACCAAACAGAGAAGTACTTAGGTAACTTAAAACACAGTAATTTGACTGTACATCCTTGGTGAAATACATCCCTCAGGACTAAAAGAAGTAGAAAGAAATCTAAAACTGCTTTCAGTAATTACATTGTTAGTAATAATACTGCTATTATTCTGAAATTATATAATGTCTCTATATAATAAGGTTTCAGTATAAGAGAAAAACAAAACTAAAATTTTAAACTGTTAAATAAAAACTCTGCAATATGATTTAATTGCAAGTATCAGTATAAACTCATGATGTACTTTCTTTTTTAAAAAAGTACTTCCTAGCTCTGTCTATGAAAAGGCCTAAAAATGACTAACCTAGTATCAATAAGCGTAACACCCAGATAGCAGTCCGTGAAAATCCCTTCCAACTAAAAGGAACTAGTGCTCCCTAAAAAACCTGATAATTCAAGGTCTAAGGCAGAATTTTATGAAATGAGGTTAGATCATACCAGAAAGCAAGGAAGCTATTAGAAACCACTAGGGTAGTGTCAAATACACTTAGGAGCTACCTTGAAGCGGCTCCCACTACCAAAGACAGAACAATTTGAGCCCTAATAAAATAATAACTGCAATGGACTGAAACACATCAAATATGGTAAAAATCCATGAGTTCATAATGATACTTAAAAAGAAAAAAGACCTCATTAGTCACTTTTGAAAGATTCTTGTGAATCAATTTATTATCCTAAAAACTAATAAACAAAGGAAAACAATCAAGTATTTATCCTGTCTTTCTTATAAAAACTGAACACAAGAGTAACTTAATAGTCCAATAGTCAAAAAGAAGAAGTTTCTGTTTATAAAGTAGTCTGGTTGAGAAATGAAGAATGACAGAACTAGAATATCACCATTTTGCAAACCCCTAATAAAATTATTGACCTAAGAGATGATCGATGGCTGCTAAAATTACAAAGAGTAACAAGCAGACATTACGTGCCTACGAAGTATTCTTTCAAAACAAAAACAGAGACAGAGGAACATGGTAAATAACATCACAGGGATGCAGTCTGCAAAATAAAACTATGAGAAATAGGGCAAACATACTACAAGAAAAAAGGGAGAGGGGTAAGGGAAGGAGAAACTATAAACTGTGACATCAATTGAATGCATTGCATGAACTCTGATTTGAAAAGTCAACTATAAAATAAACTGTGAACTTCTAAGAGTAATTTAAACATTAATTGTATATTTGATGATACAGGTACGATGTTTACATATTTTGAAAGAGTCGTTACTTTATAGAGATATATACGGAAATATTTATGGATGAAATTATGGTGTTTGGGATTTGCTTTAAAGCAACCCAGGTGGGTGTGCAGTCATAAATGAAACAAGACTAGCTATGTGTTGATAACTTTTGAAGCTGGATGATGGGTATATGGTGTTCATTATATCACTCCATACATTTCTATCAATATATAACTGAAATTTTCCATAATAAAAAGTTACAGGGAGGGACTTCCCTGGTGGTCTGGTCGGTCCAGTGGTTAAGACTCCGCCTTCCAATGCAGGGGACACGGGTTTGATCCCTGGTCGGGGAACTAAGATCCCACATGCAGAAGGGCATGGTAAGACCAGGAAATCACTTTAACTATTTAAGAAAATTCAGATACTGTAAACCACCAGCCTAAGGCTGAACAAAAGAACCCATTTTCAAAGTCATGTTCCCTTCAATATTTAGTAACTGAATTATGAGTACTATTAGTATAGTCTGTTCTTTAAAGTTTTATTAGCAAAAACAGAAAAGATGTAATCATATCATAACTTGGACAATTTTAAACTTCTGAATGGCTATTATCTCCCAAGTTCCAGTGCTTCAAATTTCTTTATAAAATAATGTCTGAAAACTAAGATGAGTAACATTCCCCAAACATGAAATCTTCAATCCATTAGAGTTTGAACCTAAATACATAACTTTTTAACATACAAGATGTAGTTAAAAACAACATTATTTTCCTGTTGTCTATCAGACACATTCATTAGCTTGGTTAAACAGGGTAATACAAGAATCATCTTCTACGACATGTCAAATAATAGATCAAGTCTTACCTCCATTGCTAAAGCTGCTGTCTGTTGGTCATAATGATTCAGAAGATTAGGCATGAAGGTAGTATTATAAGGCAAATCTTGGCACATCCTCAAGGTAATAGGTTCACAAGAAAACAAACTGTGCCCACCTATATGCCTCACAAACAAAGTCAAGGGCCACAGAATGAAGACGACCCAACTCACAGCCATGCTTCCTTGACTGAATGAGAATCAGATGATCAGGCCTACTCAATATGTATGTTAGATCTCTGTACACTTGCAGGTCTCAGCTTGAAAGTACTTCTTCGATCTTTCTGTTAAGTTCTTCAAACAGAAATACTCTTTGCACCGTCAGAGGTTTGTTAACTTGGTCTCACAAAAGGCATTTGTTTTTGGTTTCACAATATAGGAAAATGACATCATCTTGCCTCTTCTTTTCATTTTATTACATAGGGCACCACTTGGCCAACAGATCAAGTTGATCAACCACATTCCCAAACAACAGATTCCATCTTAGGAGAAGAGCTATTTCTTCCCTTGACTGAAATATCTGAAAAGAAATTTTTTAGAAATGGGAGAAATTAGTCATTTCCTCTCAAAATATTATCGACTTGATATTAAAATCTTTGATTAGCTCAGTAAAGTTTCAGGATACAAAATCAGTATACAAAAATCAGTTGCGTTTCTATACACTAACAATGAACTACCAGAAAGAGAAATTGAAAAAAAAAAAATCTTTGATGAGAGATATAATACTGACCTAATAGATAAAATACATGGGTATTTCATATAGTATAGTTTTCCTACTTTATCATTTATGGTACAGATATACTAACATAATACATAAACAGCATTCAAAGGCAAATTTTCTTCCCTCAGTTACCTATATAACATATCGTTTAATTTCCCATCTATGATGGCAATTTTTCATTTGTCACAAGACATAATTGATCCATTTTGAAAAATCTGTATGCCGTTGTCCTAAACTTTATTTAAATATCTGCCACGCTTATAACCTAAGTTATTTAATTTAAATTTTATTATATGTGTTTTAATCATTAATAGTGCAGTTTTTACATTAAATGATTTGGCAGATGGTATCTGTGAAAGATGTAAAATATAAATAAATAGAAAGATATGGATTCAAGCCTCTTTATAGCTCTTTGAGTCACTTCACTTCTCTGAACTCAGAACTTTCCTTCCTGAAAATAGCACCTCCCTAACAAAGATGATTTATGAGTGAATTATGAAGTAATACATGTAAAAGTACTCTATAAAAGGTAAAGCAACATCAAACATTAGGTAGGTTTATTGCTGAATAACAGCTGATACAAGACTACTATCAACCAATAATGAACTGGCAAACAGAAGATTCTAAAAGTAGTATCAGGACATTTTCCCAATATTACTTCATCCTTTTAGACAGTACAAAAATGTAGTACCATAGATGTAGAAACATTTGACCAACAAATGCTTCATTACACACAGCCAAGTTGCAGAGACTAGAAATCATCCCTAGAAAGTTATAGCAAGAATAGGAATGATTCCCAGTTATAGTTTCTTCCAAGTTGTAGAATCTTTGACTTGACACTACTTTTCCAGGGGTAAAAATATGCATCTCATTTGGGGTTGGAAGGGTATAGGTGGAGTGGAAGGCAGGTCTGGCAGGAAAAAAGCATATACTAAGCTATCATACTTTCATTTGGTTTCATAATGATGTTAAATTTGCTTTTATTTCATTTTGTTTCATAGATATTAGATATTTGTTTGCGGTAGACAGCCTAGATTGAGAAAACATGAAAAAGACAGGTTCAGAAATTCTCAGAGACCCGGGTTAACAGACAACTTAAATATATACTAGGGCCCGTGACAGCTTAGACCTTGAGACCTGGAACTGGGTTGGCTTAAGCAGGGAAGGAACTGTCCTCTGTCCACTGACTATCAATGACTGGGACCTCTGCATCCCAAGCTTTAATTACTAGGCAGAAAAAACTATTTGGAGAAAGTAAAGCAATGGCTGAATCTTCCCAATTTCTCCCCCTAGTATTTGGTCTTGAGTAGTGGACGGGAAAAGGAAAGTCTGTGGCCTCCAGAATTAGGAACACTAAAGATACGAGCAAACCTGTCCCCAAACATCAAATCTCTCTAATACTGAAATCTCTAAACCAGAAATATTTGCAAAAGCTTCTGGGCCTGCCATATTTTTTCCTCCTTCAAGTTGGTCCCAAAAATGTGATGTCTGGCTAAAGAAAACTGATAATAAACACAGTCATTTATATTTAAGCTTAATTACCATGCAGCACAGTAACAATTATGCATATCATTAAATGTGTCAACCACTGAAAGCTTTATTTGGTTACAGTATTAAAACATCCATATAAGTTCCATCTTTGTAGTTTGCTGCTTATGTAGCATGTTCATCTGCTTGCAATTAAAAAAAGTTAAAGGGGGGCTTCCCTGGTGGCACAGTGGTTGAGAGTCCGCCTGCCGATGCAGGGGACACAGGTTCGTGCCCCGGTCCGGGAAGATCCCACATGCCGCAGAGCGGCTGGGCCCGTGAGCTATGGCCGCTGAGCCTGTGCGTCCGGAGCTTGTGCTCCGCATTGGGAGAGGCCACAACAGTGAGAGGCCCGCGTACCGCAAAAAAAAAAAGAAAAAGAAAAAAGTTAAAGGGAACATTGCTCCCTACTGAATATGTATATAACAATAAAAATTTCAAAAATTTCACTTAGACTAATCTATTTTTCAAGCAGTATGGGTTTCAAATATATGGTTCAAAGAAGACTACCACATAAAACTTGAGGAAGAAACTAAGTAATAGCTCATTGGGTTTTTGAAACTAGATGAGAAACCCCCTTATACTTCTGCCTACTCTATTTACTTGTTTTTCTCTCATTTATTCCTTTTGCCTCATTTACAAGCAAGGCTCCCCACCACCTTACAAAAGTGCTTTCCTTTATGTACTACGACATTCAAATTTTCATGTATCAGGACATCCCTGGTGGCACAGTGGTTAAGAATCCGCCCACCAATGCAGGGGACACCAGGTTTGATCCCTGGTCCGGGAAGATTCCACATGCCATGGAGCAACTAATCCCATGCGCCACAACTACTGAGCCTGCACTCTAGGGCCTGCGTGTCCCAACTACTGAGCCCACATGCTGCAACTACTGAAACCCATTCACCTAGAGCCCGTGCTCTGCAACAAGAGAAGCCACCACAATGAGAAGCCTGCGCACTGCAACAAAGAGTAGCCCCTACTCGCCACAACCAGAGAAAGCCCACGCACAGCAACAAAGACCCAACACAGCCAAAAAATAAAAAATAAAAATTTCCACATATCAAAACATTTTTGTAAAATTATTATGTTAGGCTGGGGTATAATCTTAATACATCAAGAGTAGTTTATGATTATTAAAATAAATAAGAAAAAAAACCAGTGGAATGCCGTGAGACAAAAAGAAAAATAGGAATAGTAAAAATCTTAAAGAATGTATATTTCCCCCAAATCAGAGGTGCCCTAATCTTAATGTGTAGCAGATTCATAGATTCCCCCATAAGTCTAAGAAATTGGAACCTCTGGAAAATGATATGCATTCTAATGATTATCTCAGGTTCTATTACAGGTGATCTATAAATCATATTTTGAGAAATGCTATCCTAAAATAGAGTAATTTAACAGTATAGGATATTTGTACATAATTGTGTGCTTAGCAAAAGTAATACATAAAATGAATATTTTAAAAAGCAGGTAAAGAATACTTTAATAGAAAAATGGGAAAAAGACATAAATTTACAGAAGAAATATAAATAGCCAACAAACACATGAAAAGATATTCAACTTTACTACTAAAAACATGTGAACATGATATATAACATTTTTTCCAATCAGACAGGCAAAGTAAGAATAACAGAACACAGTATAGGAGAGGGTGCAGGAAAAAGAACATTTTCAACATTCCAACACTTTCAAATACTATACGTTTTTTTTTGGCCGTGTGGCTTGCGGGATCTTAGTTCCCCCACCAGGGATTGAGTCCAGGCCATGGTAGTGAAAGTGCCTAACCTCTGGACTGCCAGGGAATTCCCCACTTTCAAATACTACTGGTGGGAATGTAAACTAGTTGGTATTTCAAAAAAAACAGCTACGTACATCAAAAGCCCTTAAAATGTGTACAATCTGATCCAGAAAACCTGTTCTATAATTTATTCTAAGAGAGTAAACACAGGGACTTCCCTGGTGGTGCAGTGGTTAAGAATCTGCCTGCCAGTGCAGGGGACACAGGTTTGATCCCTGGTCTGGGAAGAACCCACATGCTGCAGAGCAACTAAGCCCATGCACCACAACTACTGAGCCTGCGCACCCTAGAGCCTGTGCTCCACAACAAGAGAAGCCACCACAATGAGAAGCCCGCGCACCACAACAAAGAGCAGCCCCCGCTCGCCACAACTAGAGAAAGCCCGCGCACAGCAACGAAGACCCATGCGGCCAAAAATAAATTAAAAAAAAAAAAAGTAAACACAAGTACACATGATGTATAACCAAACTGTTAGTGCAACATTGTTTATAAAATAAAAACCAGAGGCAACCTATAAGTCTACCAATAAGTAACTGGTAAAACTATGGTACAACCAATACATGATATACTCACTAAAAAAGATGAGCAGGATCTGTACATGTTGACATGGTAAGACAGTAACAATAAGTAAAAAATAAAATTTAAAAATGGTTTGCAAAACAGCATATATATATATATATATTACTTTTGTCAAAAAGATACATACACAGAACAGAATAAAACTATTTCAGTTGTTTAAAAATAAAATATTACAGGGAATTCCCTGGCAGTCCAGTGGTTGGGAGTCCACGCTTCCACTGCAGGGGGCATAGGGTTCCATCCCTGGCTGGGGAACTAAGATCTCGCATGCCTCGTGGCCAAAAAACAAAAACAAAAAATTATAAATAAAATATTATAAATGCTAAAATTTTATTTAAAAATCTGTCGTATATTATTTGTGTATGGGATAATTTAACTCTGCTAAATCTATAAATGTGTGCTTACTGGCTGACAAGAATACTAGCTGAATCACTGATTTATTGGCTGCTAATTATGCAACAAGCCAAGGGACACAAAACTGTCCTACTGGGCTTCCCTGGTGGCGCAGTGGTTGAGAGTCCGCCTGCCGATGCAGGGGACGTGGGTTCGTGCCCCGGTCTGGGAAGATCCCACGTGCCGTGGAGTGGCGGGGCCCGTGAGCCATGGCCGCTGAGCCTGCGCGTCCAGAGCCTGTGCTCCGCAACGGGAGAGGCCACAACAGTGAGAGGCCCGCGTACCGCAAAAAAAAAAAAACAAAAACAAACTGTCCTACTGTAGATAGTAAGAAAAGCAAAAAACTGATGATCAACATAGTATGAGTCAAAAACTGATTTTCAATATTGAAAAAAATCACATCACTTATCAGCTGAATCAAATGTTGTTATACACAGTTTTAAAAAAAACTTTTTTTTTTTTTTTTTTTTTGCGATAAGCGGGCCTCTCACTGCTGTGGCCTCTCCCGTTGGGGAGCACAGGCTCCGGACGCGCAGGCTCAGGGAAGCCCTAAAAAAAATTTTGATATGTATTCTAAACTGCTTTTAAATAACATAATGAAATATCTGCTTCTAATCAAGATCATGTGAGTATGGGTAGCAACAGTCATTTTTCCTAAGGTAGAATCATCCTTGGAAAAGCTGTAAGTTGAAGTTCTAGACAGCAGGACACAGAGAAGATTCGGGACCCCAAGAGATACTGCCAAAATATAGCAACTCATTAAATAAAGGTTTAAAGTCCTTCTGGCATTCTTAGTGATATTATATTTTTTTACTATAAGAATCTGCAGAATCTCCGCTGAATAAAGGGAACTGCTGGATTAACATAACTGGAGTGAACAGCCTCAGGAGGCAGGGTCCAGTAAAAAGTGAGCAATATGGCAACAGTTGTTCATGCCCTAACCCTGAGAAAAGAGGCACATTCAGTTCTCTACAGAGCAATATAACATGGAAAACTGATTTCAGATTAAGCTACTTGATTATCATTTCATCACAAAACAAAAAGGAATAGATACATTTAAACATACACTTTAATTTTTATCAATGTGTAACATCAGGAATCTGGTATTACCCAATTTACCAGTTTTCTTTTGATGACAGAAAGTAAAAGCCCTTAAAATAAGTTGAGTATTTGTCCTGAAGAACAGCAATAAAGGGGATGCAGTCTTGGAAGACTGTCTTCCCAGGCTGGCTACAAAGCCAGACCCAAAGAACTCAAGTGGGAAAAGCAGGAGATGGCAACAGTGAAGAGGAAAGCAGGCGGAATCCCAGAAGAAACAATGAAACAGTGGGCCCTGAGGGCTTGTCAAGAGGGTGCTGCAACAAAAGATTATGTTCAGCAATTCTATTCCAATTCACACTTTCTGTACAGAAAGTGATCTGGTTCATCATTCTCAGTTTAGATTTAATTTTCTTGACACTCTATAAATGTAGATAACATTTTGCATTTCCAATTCAGAAATACCATCTAAAGGTTGCCTCAAACACGGTGGCTACAATGGGAACAGGAGAAATATTCCTTGTCTTTTTTCAGAGGAGTTTTCCAAGAATGCATTACAAGGATTAGCAATGACTACCTCTAAAGAGTTTCTTCTCTCAAGTAAATTACAGTCTTGTTGGAGAGCAAAATATACATTCAGAGCATACTCACTGCTCTAAGTGTTAGGTTCCTTTTCCTAAAACCCATGTGGTTTTTGGCCTTTTGTTTTCCATATCTTATTACTTAAAAAATAAATTCATTCTAGAAATACTGTTTCCTGGTTGCAAAAAGAAAATTTATGCAGCTCCATATTTAATTCATAGGTCCCAGATTCCTATTAATCTCAGAGTATCTCCTTCCTACTTCATCTCTGTAATTTTTAAAGTTCATCTTGTCATCTCCTGATTACAATGGATAATCTAATCTTCCAGTGTGCTGAGTGATATGGCTTAGAAAGAAAAACAAACACAGGAAAAACAAATACATCTAAGTTCAAAATTTAAATGAATGGTAGGCATCAAAATCCAGTCCATTTTACAAATTATACATTACTTTTAAGACTAGAGAAAGCAGAAGATCTTTTAAAATGAATCTAAAAACAAAACTGGAAAGTTAAAAGATAGCCATACTCTGGACTAAAAAAAAAAAAAATCAGGTGACATTCCAGCCTTGGCTTCCCTTTTCAATTAAAATTTGTTCAGAAAATGGTCTAATATCAAGCCCCTGATTTTTGTTTTCCCTTTAGCATGGTTGTACGCTTTGACTATAAAATTAGTTCAGTGAGATAAAATTTGGGGACCAGGATTTTTTTTTTAAGCCGACTAGCCTAGTTATATTTATCTCAACCTTCATTTGCAGTGCATTCCTTGGATCCACCAAAACTGTCGCTAGTTCTCAGTATAACAAATTGGAATTCAAAGAGAGATCCATCATTTTTGATGCAATAGTCAGTTAAAATTGCTTCCTAGCCAATGAAGAGTTGTTACTCTTCAAACATTTATCCCTAGCCTTATGGAAATGCCACTATTAAAAACCTTCATTTCTTTCCTCAAGACCCTGCTACACATCTTTTCGCAAACCTACACTGAACAATCTCTCGAACATATTTCAAAGTCTTGCTTTTCATTTGCACTGTTGCTCTTTACGTGGGCAGCTGCAGCTTTAAGCAGCCCTAATTCTAGAGTTTTAGGGGTTAAAAAAAAACAAACCTGAGGCCAACACTGCTCTCCCCTGCAAAAGAAGGTAAAGATGTAGTAAGAACTGTTTCCTACCACCTGTCTCTTAAAGAAAATAAAGTCAATAGCAGCCTAACATCAACAAACTAATATGCTCAGAATAAGTTTTCAGTATAAAATCTCATATTACTAACAAATATGAAATTTAAGTTGGGGAGAGACATTTTTTTCCTGTCAAGTGGGAAACAGAGGACTTATTGTGAGTTAAAGACTCCCCTCTCTTTACCCAATGATGAAGCTTTCACATTGTACTATACAAAGAAAGAATGTGCACTTTACTATTATATTCCCCTCAATCCTCCCTATTTCAAATATCTCAATTATAGGACTCCCAAGAAAAAGCCACCTAAATGTTCAAAGCACAGAATAAAGCTCAGAGGAATACAGTAGCTAAGATGAAAAAAGGAATGAAAGAGTCTACGGTCCGTTCTTCTTTTATTAATAGGACACTGTGGTAGATTCAAGAGAGATGTGGAGGTAGAGAATATTAGTGGATGAGAAAAAAAAAAAGTAGGAGGAAAGAGAAGGTAGGATGGTAGGCTTTACTAATCACCTTCTTATTTTCCTGATAGTTTCAAAGCCCTTGGGGGGTAGAGGAGGAACATGTTATTGCACTAAATAAAAGGCAACCCGGTAAGAGAAGGGCTGCATCTCAATTATCTTTTATCTTCAGCTCTATCCTTGCAAGCCTGCCCCCTTAAGCTTTTACACCACTTTCCTGTCTTATTACCTCTATGCTGTGGTTTGGTAGGTAGTTCAAGCAAATGCTTTTTATTTTTTTTCCTGGAGGAAAAAGATGGTATTGATTTGCTTAAAAGTACGGATGGAAAGCATTATCTTGAGGAGTAAACGCTTCTTAATAACAAAACTACTGATTTATCTATTCTTTTGACTGTCAGCACACCGCTAAAGGCTAAAAGAAGGCTGAAGAGGGAGGTTACATCCCCAATGTCAGGTCTTTGTTTCCTTGTTCTTGCGGTACTGGCTTTGCCAAGTAACCCAATTCCTGTAAATAAACATGACAGGTCTATGAGAACTACTTCTATAAAATAAGATCTTGTTTGGCTGTTTTTATATAGCAGTTATTCACTTCCATAGCTGCTAGTCTGCTCTGCTGCTCCATCCTTTTAAATTTAGAAGGGAACCAAAATTCAAATTTTCATTTTAATTATGGGCCAAAAACCGGACCTCTTTCCTACAGCAGATATTTTGCAACTTTAAGTTGACTCCTATGCCTGAATTAGTGGCATGTGCTTTTGTTATAAAAAAAAAAAAAAAAAAAAGGAAAACAGAAAGAAAAAAAAAAGAAGCAGCCGTCTTTCTTTCTCTTATTGAGGAGGCACCTAACTCTTCAAAAGCCTCTAGGAAGCTGCTAAAACGTCTTGAAATATTTTAACAGCAGCTTTATTTCAGAGGCTCTGGATGAACTGCCCCGCGGTACCCCAGGGCAAACACACGGAGCATCAAAGCGGGCAGCGGGGGAAGCCTCGAGGAGGGAGCAGCAGACTTTGCGAACTGACTGGAGGGCGGGGAGGGAACAACTTTTAGGACTGGAAGCAGGAGGCCGGTCAGATGCTGAGACACCGCCCGGGCCCGGGGAAGCCTCGACGCGGGTCTCGGGCGGACCGCCGCGCCCCGACACGCAGCCCTCGGTGCATTGTCCTCCCCGCCGGCGGCCGCGCCCTCCACCACGCCCCGGGCGGCCCCGGAGCGCCACACGCCCCCGCGGCGCCCACCGAAGCGAAGGGCTGGGCCGGGGTCGGCGCGGAGGGAACGCGGGCCACACTCGCACAGGTTGTCCGGCGCGAGCTCGGGACCGCGAGGGTTAATCCTGTCCGCGGGCATCTGTCCGCCTCAACCCCCAGCCCCAAACCCCGCTCCCCCGCGCCCCGCCGGCCCGCCGCCCACCCCGAGAAGCTCCGAGACACCCCGCCACAGCCCGGCACCCAAGGCTTTTGTTTCGGCCGCGACGAGAATAACGATCCCTGAGGAGGAGCTGCCGGGGCTGCTGGTGGCTCCTCGGCATAGGGTTAGACAGAGGAGCGGGCAGCCGCGGCAGCACCTCCTCGGTCCCCACACTCCCCGAGCCCTCTTCCCGCTGAGCCGGACGGGGGAGCCACACGCTCCGGGACTCACCTCACACCTCGGGGCCGGGCTCCTAGGGGGGCTGCGGCGCCGGCCGTGGGTGGGCGCGGGTCCCTCAGGTAAACGTAGCGAAGGAGGACCGCCAGCGCGCGCCTCAGAGCGACCGCGAGCTTTCGCGAGCGCCGCGGCGCGCGGCCAGCGGAGCGAGCGCGCGCGCGCACGCACGGCGCAGGCGCGCTGCGCACGCGTGGCCGAGCGTTCCCATTTTGAGCCCAGCTGCCTGATACCCGGTCCGCTCGCCTCGTTTTTCCCGGTTTCGAGCCGCTGGTGGCGCTGGCGCCTCCTACCCCCTGCGGTGTCGTTCCGAGCTCTGGAAGCGTTTTTCTTAAATAACCCCCTTTGCAAAGCCATCCCTCTTGTCCCTGCTGAGACAGCGCGGCGACTCTCATCTCTCAACCCTGGGATGCTAGTATTGCGAGACTACCAGGACCTGTTTTGAGAACCAGTGTGCCCCCGGGGACCCGGGAATTGGAGATGGTTAAGAGGCGGGTCACCAGCTGCTGAGGGTGGCACTGGGTTCAGGTGGAGGTAGTCAGCTGGCCTGTTGCAGAGCTCCAGGCTGAAACAACAGAGCAGACAGGATACCTGCCCATGAACAGTTTATATCTTCTTTACCAACACCTTAGTGCGCAGGTGGAGCTTGTGGATGATTGGTGGCATTCCCCCATATTTTGCTCCTTAGGAAACGTTTCTCCTCGCTTTTTCTACATAAGTAATTTTAGAACTGAAAGATTTCTTAGAAGTCATCTAAACCCAACCTTTCATTTTTCAGACGCGAAAAAGAACGGTCCAGAAAGGTTAAATGAATTACCCAAAGTCACACAGCGTTTTAATGGCTGAGTTTGGATTCATTTCAAGCCAAAACTGTTCCTCCTTTTGCCTACATTATTTTACCTACCTTTCTCTTCCTTTTCGTCCGTTTTCAACCTGGACTTCACGGGCATCATTTTGATCTGTGGTAGCACACAGGACTTAAAGTAATTTTTTTTTTAAAGTAATATTTTGATCTTGTCCACAATATGAGTGTACTTAACATAACTGTACGCTTGGTTAAGATGGTAAATTTTGGTTCGTATATTTTAACATAATCTTTTTAAAGGTGTTCCCTAAATGATAAATAAATGTTGAGCTGAGACAGCCATAAATACAGTTGAATGTCAGAAGACGAGCTATGGGAAAGCGCATCATAAAAGAGATCTGAAGAGACATTTTCAATTTCGTTAATAAATAACTACTCGTGCAGTAACATTTAAAAAAAAAAAAAGAAAGTGGTATTGATCCTTAGGCTGATTCTTGTCAAGTCATTGTGTCCTGTGGAGCCAACACTGCCTCTACTGAGGGTGAGTGAAGCAGCTAAGAGCGTTTGTGAAAATCTGTGTGGACCTGCTTCATGTACTTCCAGATCCCTTGTACCTGCAGATCTTCTGGAGATGTGCTGCTAGCACATTTTTTATGCAATTTACACACGGACACATTGAAGCTGTCAGGCATAGAACATATCTTGGTTCACACCGGGAGGTGGGAATGATGTAGAAATTATCACTGAATGTATCAACATGATCACATCTCAGAAATAGAATAGAGTGGAAAAACCAAACTACAAGATATGTAAATTATGATAGCTCTCTAAAACCGCCGTATTGTTTATGAGGTCAACCATGTATATACAGTAAGCATAAAAAGTGGACTAGTGGGCTACACACTAATTTCATGATAGTGGTTGCCTCTAGGCAAGCAGGGTGGGGAATGAGATCTGAGAAGCATGCAAAAGGGGCTTCAACTGTTAATCACACACAGGAAGCAAAATGTTAACATTTTAAAAAATCTCTGTGGGGAGACAGGGTGTTTCTTAGGCAAGTCTCTAAACTTTTCTTTGTGGTTGAAATGTTTCATTTAAAGGTAATGTTGAATTATCAAGGATGTTGAGCCAGTGCGCTCACCATGAACACAGGTCTAGAGGGTGCTGGTTGAGAGGATCAAAGAAAGGGACCTTATTTTCATGGATAAAAATATTCAGCTCTAACAGGGTTAAAGTGTTCTGCTCTCTTTAAACCCATCTCTCTTTCATTCAATGTTGTAACCACCAGTAGAAAATCTTTAATGAGCGGGAACTTCACAGAGACACAGCACTCTCCCAGCATGTTGTTAAAACTGGTCTCTTTCTGGATGAACCCGTCTTGAAACCATACATGTTAACTGGTAATACACGGTAATTTAGTATTGCATCTACCTACCTCCCCCAGGCCTCTGGCCCTGCAAAAAGGCTTTGTTTATTCATTTTACATACAACCTGATCATGCGGAAAAACCACTAGGCTGGAATTCAGACAACCTAGGTTCTAATTTCAGTTTGGCCACTTGCTGATCCTTTGTCAACTCACGGAAAGCAACAACCTCTATGAGCTTCACTTTTCATTTTCTTTTTAAATGGGAGATATACAAATGCTGCCTATTTCAAAACTATGAAACGTTACAAACATAGAGTTTACATTTGTTTGCATAGGAGTACATTTTTATCTATTTTAGGAAATATTAGATAATGAGAAAGTCTTTTTTGTTTGTTTGTTTAGCTGCTGCCCATAAGAACTGCTTTACATTTACCAGAGAAGCTCCGTTCTGAAATGTTGAATGTTTTGTTTTTCTCTAACACTTGTTTATAGTTCTATCACAGTAGTTATCACTGTGGTCCTTACAGTAGTTATTTCTACATTGCATTTTCCAGGCTTCCTCATTAGATTTCTTTTTTAATCCTTGCATTCTCACTCCGCCTCTCATTACATGGTGGATACTCCACAAATTTAATTAAATTAGACCGATCCTAAAATTTCCCAAATTTGGAGCTATTCTTATTAAGGCATGCCATCTGCTGGTTCCCTGGTGTATCTGTCAATCGGCCTGAATTCTTTAATCCAATAGATTAAAAGTCATGTTGAAGCATTTGCGAGTTTGTGTGTTGGGCAGTTTTCCCACGTTCTTCCACTTCCTGTGTGCAGGTGCTATTCTTTCAGTGAACCTCTCTAGAATTCTTTTTCCTCCAACCTTCTTTTACCTGTTGGCCACTCTTAAAACCCGGAGAAATGGAGTTGACATTTTGGAACCCTGGAGCGACCAGAACGATGTAACTGGGCATGCTCAGTAGGTTGGCCTGATTTGGAACACACGTCTTGAATGAGGGCTTTTAAGGCTGTTTATTTCGGGATCGGCTGCATCTTCGTACTAGCATTATATTGGGAGATTGCAGTCCCTCCCACCCTCTTGGCGCTCACACTTTTTCGTTTTATCCATGCGCCCAATTTTGGAGCCAGCCCTCCAGGATCTCCTGGCCAATCAAGAGACCACACATTGTTGCCTAAGAGACCCCGGATGCCAGCGAAAAGATTTATAGGCGGTGATTGGACTACTGGAAGGGGTGGGGGCTAGACAGAGTCAAAGAAACAGCAACTATGGCAACACCAGCGCCAGAGGCTTGAAGAGAAAGACGAACCAAAAGAGGTGAGAGCAGTGGGCAGTGCATGAAAAAGATGGAGACTTTCGTTTGAGAGCTCTTCTCTCAGATCCTCCTGGGTCTCTCACAAACCTTGGCAGTGCCCCCCCGGGAATTACATTTTGCTCCGTTTCAGCTGCAGTTCAAGTGACAGATGCTTCATATTTCTGAAATTAACAACCAACAAATAATTGTTTCTATGCCTATCAAGCACTAGCTCTTTGCACGGTATTATAGTTTTTCTGTTTCTACCTAGTTGAATATCAGATGAATTCATATTTAAGTCTAACCATACCCTCTTTCCTGATAATTTCCTGATAATATCTGATCTCCTCTGATGATACTGCAATGTACAATGGGTGAGATGTATGTTAGTATAGAAACTCAATCCTCTTCCACTCTGTAAACTCCAAATAAAAATCCGATCGTCCTGAGTTTAATACCAGTGGTCAGTTCCTAATGTTGAGTTTTATCCTTCCCTTCCACTAGTCTTAATCCTTAAACTGCCTCCCCTCCACTGTTGTATTCATTCATTCAGTTGACAAATATTTATTGAGCACCCATTACGTACGTACTACTGAGATTAGGATTCAGGTGAGCAGTGTCAGAAAACCACATAAGCAAAGAAGCATCAGTTTTGTACCATGTTCTGTGATCTGAAGTTCAGTGTGTCTGGGCAGATAGTGCATGAAGGGAGAGAAAGGAGGATGAGGCTGAAAAGGTAGGTGGAGGTAAGTTCATAGTGGACCTAGATTTGCATGCTAAGAAGCCTGGATATTCTGTAGCCATTATCAAGCCTTTGAAGGTTTTTGAGCTGAAAAATGACAGGTATTTTTTTTTTTTTTTTTTTTTTTTTTTTTTTTTTTGCTGTACGTGGGCCTCTCACTGTTGTGGCCTCTCCCGTTGTGGAGCACAGGCTCCGGACGCACAGGCCCAGCGGCCATGGCTCACGGGCCCAGCCGCTCCGCGGCATGTGGGATCTTCCCGGACCGGGGCACGAACCCGTGTCCCCTGCATCGACAGGCGGACTCTCAACCACTGCGCCACCAGGGAAGCCCCGACAGGTATTTTTTAAAAATACCTCCCAAGGAGAGTGGTGATTAGCAAAGGTTGGGGGGGTGGGGAAATGGGGAGCTATTGATCAAAGGGTACAAACCTCTGGTTATAAAATGAATGAGTTCTAGAGACCCTATCTACAGCATTGTGACTATAGTTAATAATAATGTATACTTGAAATTTGCTAAACGAGTAGATCTCAAGTATTCTCATCACACACACACACACACAAACGGTAACTATGGGAGGTGATGGATATGTTAAATAGTTTGATCGTGGTAAGCATTTTACAATGTATACATGTATTAAAACATCACGTTGTATACCTTAAATATATACCTTTTTTACTTGTCAAGAAAACAACAAACACAAAAAGAAACCTCTCTAGCAGTAGACTTTTAGCTCCATTATAGCCAAGACTCTCATCTTTGTACTTCTAATACAGGCCTAATAAGGTCCTTAGTGCAGTTGAATAATGGTGACAGTGTGAAGAATGGCTTAGAAGATGGGATTGGAAGTACGTGGCCACTGGAACTTTACCAGAGGAACTATCTTTGCCTTTAAACATGGAACTAGAACCACACATTGGGGGCAAGGGCCATAAGCCCTTTTTCTTCCTTTTTATCCAAAGAAAAATTAAAGATGAACATTCAACGACAGCCATTAAGGGGAAAAGAGGTCATAAAAAAGCAACAGTGGATTTCCCTGGTGGCGCAGTGGTTGAGAGTCCGCCTGCCGGTTCAGGGGACGCGGGTTCGTGCCCCGGTCTGGGAAGATCCCGCGTGCCACGGAGCGGCTGGGCCCGTGAGCCATGGCCACTGAGCCTGCGTGTCCAGAGCCTGTGCTCCGCAACGGGAGAGGCCACAACAGTGAGAGGCCCGTGTACCGAAAAAAAAAAAAAAAAAAAGCAACAGCAAGCTTTGTATGTTGAAGGAGGGAAGACAACTTGCTTTGTCTTGTTATTTTTATGTATGTTGTATAAAAGTGTCTGAGTGGTCTATACTGTGAACCGGTGTGGGCGTGCAAACATGCACGGTGCCCATCTTCTAGAATGGATGGAGGAGGAAAAACTGTAAAAAGACAGAGCAGGGCACCTCCATTTGCCTGCTTCAGCAAGACTATTACCAAGAGGTCTCTTTCTCCCGGCCTGGCCCATCTCCTGAAAACCAAACTTTCCTCAAGTTGATTTGAAGAAAGCCTAATTCAAATAATTTCTAGCTCTGAGGACCCAGGACAAAGAAAACAACCAGTGTAAGGCCTTGGGGAGGCCCTAGAGAAACTACTTTGTCATAATCAGAAATTGTGCCTAGAATCAGTCAGATTGTTTCCTACACAAACTGGAAAGAGAGAGAGTTTCTCAGCTTACAGCAGGAGTTTTCATCATATTCTCAAAGAGTTTTATGGCCCTGAAAAAAGAAATTGAAAACAATCGGTTTAGGGAATTCCCTGGTAGCCCAATGGTTAGGGGTCCGCACTTTCACTGCCGAGGGCCTGGGTTTATAGAATTTTTTTTAAATTTTATTTATTTTTGGTGGCATTGGGTCTTTGTTGCTGAGTGTGGGCTTTCTCTAGCTGCAGCGAGCGGGGGCTACTCTTCGTTGTGGTGCACAGTCTTCTTATTGCGGTGGCTTCTCTTGTTGTGGAGCACTGGCTCTAGGCACATGGGCTTCAGTAGTTGTGGCACGCGGGCCCAATAGTTGTGGCACACGGGCTTAGTTGCTCCACGGCATGTAGGATCTTCCCGGACCAGGGATCGAATCTGTCCCCTGCACTGGTAGGTGGATTCTTAACCACTGCGAGGGCCCGGGTTTAATCCCTGGTCAGGGAACTAAGATACCACAAGCTGCACAGAGCGGCCAAAATAAATAAATAAAAATTTAAAATAAAACAGAGAAAAAACCAATTGGTTTAAAGAGAAGAAAGGTCAAACATGAATAAATAACAATAACAAAAAAGAAATATGTGATTTTTAACTGGGCAGATCTAGATTCAGTGACCATGCTTTGTACCTATAATTTGCCTGCTCACGTGTACTTTTATAGCTGCCAATTAATAACACTGTAATGAAATCATTTCTTACACCTTTTGCAACATAGCTGTTTGGAGCTAAGAATATAAGGACTGATCTGAGCCCCCTTATGCCAGTGGAGTGGTGACAGCAAAAAACTGTAGGAAGATACTGTCTACCTTTAAAACCCTGAGATACTGTCTACCTTTAAAACCCTGAGATTTTAAAACATTGGCTTTATCTTCAGCTCTAACTTAAACCTGAGAGAGAATATTACATGTCAAGTGAGAGCCTCAAAATTTCAGATCTAGCATTTGGGGAATCCTCTATCAGCTAAACACTAGTGATTTTTTTTTTAAAGAGGTGTCCAGTATTTGTTGCTGTAATTTTCGCAGCCCAGAAATCAAGCAGGCAAGTAAGTCCTAGCCCCCTCACTCAGCACCACTTCCTTGGATGTGAAATCTACCTACAGAGAGGAAGAAAAGCACAAATAAGCAGAAACATGGAGGATACATACTGAAAATACCATCAGTCTGCTTTAAATATTTTTCACCTTAAAATATTTTGTTGTGGGCTTCTAAAGGACAGGCTTTGAGGCACTCTGTAAATGACAGGGAGTTCTAAGAAAGGCTGCAGGGATTCTACTCATCAAGACCACTCATCTGTCAGGCATTCTGCTTGAGCCTTTTTTCTCAAACCTTTGCAACAGCAGTTGAGGGTAGATATGCACACCCTTATTTTACAAATAAGGAAACTGAGATGGATTCAATAACTTGCAAAAAGTTACACAGCTAGTAAGTTTTAGAACCAGGATCCAAACTGTATAAGGTAAAAAGTTTTGGTTGCAAACAACAGAAATAGATTCTAGCTAATGGAAGCTAAAGAGGAGATTGATTTATTGTATCAGCTGGCTTACAAAATGAGTAAGAAAGGACGAGGGGCTTCCGAAGGTTGAGGCAGCAATAACAGCTTGTTAGTCTGCTCAGGGCACCTATGGTACTTTGAATGACCACCTCAGCTGTAAAGTAAGGATAAGCCAGCATCAGTAAACTGGCCTAGGGGAATTCCCTGGCAGCTCCAGTGGTTAGGACTTGGCTCTTTCACTGCTGTGGGCCTGGGTTCAATCCCTGGTCAGGGAACTAAGATCCCACAAGCTGAGTGGTACAGCACCCCCCCCCCAAAAAAAAAGTAAACTGGCCTAGCTTGGTCTCATGACTGGGGAGGGGGAGGCCACCTTGATTAACCAACAGAGCAGACTCTAAATAATGAGGGAAAAGTAATTCCTAATGGAAACTAGAGTGCTTTAATCAAATGAAGGAAGACATATTTAGTACTGGACATCTAAAAACAGCACATTTCCCCCATTAAACCCAAATCTGTCTGTATCCAAAGTCTTGGCTTTATCTGTTGTACCATTCTACCTCTTAAATATGGTATCAAGCTAGAACCCTTGTTACCTAGATGTCAGAAAGATAAGAGGGGAGGAAGAAGGTCACAAGGGACAAAGATAGAGTGTTTTCATATTGCACTGTGATTTTATAAATACTTCTTCTTTCTGGCCAATATGGTATGTTCTTAGCTAGGAGAGATTCTGGATTTCTCCCATGGTTCAATGAAAATCAAGCAGAGTTAAATAGACCTGGGTCTGATTTCCAGTTCTCCGCTTAGTGTCTGTATAAATTTGGGCAGAGAGTATTATTTCAGTGAGCCTCATTTTCTTCATCTGTAAAATGAGCTAAAACCCACCACCTCACCAGATTGTCATGAGTTTTATTTATTTATTTATTTGTTTATTTATTTTTGGCTGTGTTGGGTCTTCCTTGCTGTGCGCAGATTTTCTCTAGTTGCGGCAAGCAGGGGCTACTCTTCGTTGCGGTGCGCGGACTTCTCATTGCGGTGGCTTCTCTTGTTGTGGAACATGGGCTCTAGGCGTGCGGGCTTCAGTAGTTGTGGCATGCAGCCTTCAGTAGTTGTGGCTCATGGTCTCTGGAGCACAGGCTCAGTAGTTGTGGCACATGGGCTTTGTTGCTCCGTGGCATGTGGGATCTTCCTGGCCCAGGGCTTGAACCCGTGTTCCCCGCATTGGCAGGCGGTTTCTTAACCACTGCGCCACCAGGGAAGCCCTGTTACGAGTTTTAATTGAGCAAACATAAAAGTTCCTGACATATAAAATGTTCCCAATAAATGTTAGCCCTCCCATTCCCTGGTCCCAACGTACTAAAAGATTATATGGTATTAGTGTTTTTAGTATTCTGAAGATTATATGATTCATTTCTTCTACAGGTATAGTTTTTCTTATGGAAGAATATCCAGTTATTTCATGATGGCATTTGCACCTCCAAAAAACATAGGTGGTCCCAAAATGCAGGCAAAGATGAGTACCTGGACACCCCTAAACCATCAGCTTTTGAATAACCGGGTAAGTGATAAGAGCTATTTTATCAGTTGGGTCCACACCTTAAAGAAAAAATAGTATTAAAATCTTGGTTATCAAAATATAAACATTAATTGTTTAGGACTGTGTAATGGATAAAAAAACAAAATGAAGGACTTTTTCAGAAACTTTAACTGAACGCTTGCTACATGGCCAGGGTTGGCAGTAGACACAGAGTTCCTGCCTAGAAAGGAAGGTCTTAGATTTGCTCTTTCCTCCACTGTCACTCCTCCTCTCTCTCACCCCAAATGCCTTTTCCCTTCTATCACTGGTTCTTTGCAGGAACCACCGGAAATGAAAGAGGAGGGGGTGATGTGTGAGGAGTTCCCCCCAAAATAGGTTTTCTTGCTAGAGTTGAGGTTACTGGATAAAGCTGTACATTTAACCAAGTAAATAAAATGAGTCAATGTCAGCTGATTACTCACATTACTGGGATTCTCCTAAGAAGTTTATTTGCCACCTGCGTTCTGGGGAGGTGCCAGCAGAATACACCAGAAAAAGCATTGCAAGTGTGGACAGCTGGGTATCATGTGGGCATGAGAGATTGCCAACCTCTGGGGATTTCTACTCCTGCTTCAATTAGGGGCAGAATTTCCAACAGGTCTGTGAGCTCCTATATCAATACTTATATACAAGGACCATATCTAGTTGACAGTAAATTACGATCATCAATAAAACTGACCTCATTATCTTGCTCCTACACACCAGTTCCTCCCCCTAAGGAAGGGCATCACTTTACACCAAATCACTCAAGCTGCAAATCTTCCTTCTCCCTCTTGGGTCCAGGGTTTGGTTTTCCCCATCTTACAAGCTAATAACTTAGCCTGTTACTTATGGCAAAGTCACTACTGTTTTACAGTAGAAGACAAGAGATGCTTGGGTCAGAGACAAAGAACTTTCTTACAATGCAGCAAGGGGCGTGAGCATCATGTTTGCACAGGTTCTCCTGGCCCACCTTGTGCCACAGGGGTGACGCAGAGACCCAGATAAATACTACGCACACAGTGGGTCTGCACCACAGCTGAGGAACAAGGGGCCCAGGGAATCCACTGCTTTCGATACTGAGCATTAGCAAGGCTGCTCTTGGTTCTAAAGGGAGTTAGTACCTCACCCCTCAAGGTTCCTTGCTGCCAGCACAGCCTGGAGTAATGACCCAAGAAAAGGGCAGTCAGGACCTTGCACTTCTGGCATTTCAAGATATTTAGGCGGTGAGAAGCTCAGGAAGGAGTGTCTGCCACTGCTCTGCCTCACTCCCACATGCAATTTGTTTTGCAGCTCTGAGTCTTCCTCCTAGGTCTCTTCATCCGGACCCCTTTTCTCCTTTCACTGCGTACCTCCAGCTCCACATTCTCAGTTCACGCCCTCATCACCCTTTGCCTGGCACATTGTAGTAACCCCCCCAACTGGTTTCACTGCCTCTATCCCTAGCAATCCATCCTCTCTTCTGATCCCAGAATGATCTTTCTGAAGTACCAAACTAATCCTATTAACTAATCCTATTAAGTAAGACTGATAACACGCTGCTCCAAAGGGTAAATTCCAGCCCCCGCCCCACACATAGCACTGAGGACCCTTCATGAGTTGACTCAACCTGCATCACAGTTCAAGCCCTGCCTCTGCCTCCTCTCATCCTACATCTGGGCCAAGCTCTCTCATCCCCTCCACGCCTTTGTAGTGCCCTCCTCATGGCCTCCTGTAAGAGTTATCTGAAATGTCATTTCTCGGGGAAGCCTAATCCCCCTTGCTTTTCTTTCCTCTCATGACTGTTTACCGACTTCTCCACTTGACTCTAATGTGTTTTTATATGATTTTTCTTTTTTGTTTTTTAGGCCGTGCCGTGCGGCCTGCGGGATCTTAGTTCCCCAACCAGGGATCAAACCCGTGCCCCTTGCATTGGGAGCATGGAGTCTTAACCACTGGACCACCAGGGAAGTCCTGACCCTAATGTGTTAAGGGTTGCGATTCTGTCTTTTCTCTCTGCATCTCCAGAGCCTGATGTGTTTCTTGAAGCACAAAGAATGGAGTCAGAGGTCAACTGTACTCACTGAGACGTCCTTCATTGACTCTGACCTTCTTGTTCCCACGTCTCTCCTTCCTTAGCCTGGATTTGACCCTTTGCCTCTCTGAACTAACAGCTATGCTAATTGCTCTGGCAAAGCTGGAGCGTCCATCCTGACCCCTTCTGCTCAGGACTTTCCTGTTTCTACTCATTTGATGCAGAACATGAGCAAATTTGGGAGAGAGACAGAGGAACCAACATAGTGATCGGAATACTGAGAAGTAAAAGGGAGAGATACTGGAAAGGAAAAAGATAAAGGAAGTGAGGAAAGGAGATCGAGAAATAGAAAAAAAAAAAAGGAGGCACGAGGAGAAACAAAAGGAGAAGCAGAGAGAGAAATCCAGCCTTTACCCAGCCATGAGCAAAAAGCAAGTCTATTGACAGTCTTTTTTAATTCAGCTCAACAATTATTTATTGTGCACCTGTTTGCAATGCTCTTAGTTCTCCAACAGTTTATATAGCAGCTTCTCTGCTTTCTGCCCCCAGAAACTCCAGTGTTTAGTTTTGAAATACATTTTCTCATAGAATTGTAAAGGTTTTACGCACGTGAAAAAGTGACTTGAATTGAAATACGTATTCGTTGGATGTCTTGATTTTCGGAAATTTTCTTTGAAAAATGAGAAGTCTTCATCGATTTAGCAGCCATGGAGAAAATGTATCTTGATTGTCTGATTGTCTGATTGCCTGTTGCAGGTTGGGTTACTGGAGAAGCAGACTCTGAGATTGGCATGTAGGGCGTTGATGGGGGAAGGCTCTCGGGATCCATACCTGGGGAGGTGTGGGGAGGGAAGAACAGGATGTAGATTTCGGGCAGAGGAAGAAGCTGGGCTGTCGGGCAGTTGCAACAAGGCCTCCATGGACCCTGTAGGACACCCCAAAGATCCTTCAGAGTCTTGCATTGCATCAGGGGGCCTGGCCTTTATACTTCCACACTGAGCATTCAGTGGATGGGATCTTAGTCAAGGCAGATCTCTCCAGCTCACGGCTGTCAGCCAGCAGCACTCCCAAGAGTTGGGGGGAATAAATCCTTCAATTCTGGAGGGGAATCTGGGCCGCGCATCATAGCAAGCATGACACAGCCTTATCTTGGTTCCTGAAGAGCTGTTGTCAAATTTCATGATAATTTCTAAAGATGATATTTATTTTGTTGTTCAGAACTCCCATTTTATTCCAAAATTGCTTTATTTTGGTTTAGTTAGGTTCTAGTTTGGAGTAAAATTATTTTAAAAAATCTTGGTGGACTTCCACTGTAGGGGGTGTGGGTTCGATCCCGGGTTGGGGAACTAAGACCCCACATGCCGCAGTGTGGCCAAAAAAAATTTTTTTTTAAAAATCTTGTGTATATACCCATATGTCTGTGTATTAATGTACATAGACACACCCATGGAATTTGGATATGTATATACCAAACTATTAATAGTGGTTTCCCCCAAAGAGTTGGATGG
Organism: Tursiops truncatus; assembly: GCF_011762595.2. Lineage (NCBI taxonomy): Eukaryota > Metazoa > Chordata > Mammalia > Artiodactyla > Delphinidae > Tursiops > Tursiops truncatus. Next base: position 10,721,658 of record NC_047039.1, read on the forward strand.
CATGGGAAGGTGGGAGGGAGGTCTGTTAGAAGAGTTTTTGGTTTTTACTTTATACAGTGCAATAATATTTCAGATTTTAAAACAATTCAAAAAACAAATATAAATAAAAGCAAACAAAGAACAAAAACTCTGAGAATTGAAAATACAGGTTCCAGATCAGCTGTACTAATAATCTCCTGCTTGACTTCAGTGAGTCACTTACATCTCTGGTCTTTACTACCTTCCTTTGGAAAATGAGTGGGTCGGGTCAGATGACCTCAAAAGTCCCTTCCAGATCTAACATTCTGACTGTGTGAAAAGGATTAAAAATAGATGGCCAAGGATACAGCTCGGCAGAAGGTGTCCATACAATAACTTCAAGGGCTACCCTGTATTTCTAAAACAGGGCGTTTTGTCACCAATGATCAGCGTAATTTTGAGGTTCTGTTTTTGGTTTTTAATTTTGCCTTTTTTCTGCTCTGTAGTAAAATGTGAAATACGTAACTGTCTCAGACTGAAAGTCACAGGGTTTTAACTTCACAGCAGGCTTTAAGCATAGAGATTGAATTCGAATGTAAACACCTAAAAAAAATAGCATCATCAGTTTAGGCAAATATAACAGATTATAAAATAATTCAGGTATTGTGAACTTTGAGAGAAGGAATGTTTTAAAAGTATGTATTTCTTTGCCATCCAGTGTTTTAATTGAAAATGATCAACATTTCTTTTTGAGTATGGTTCGCACGTGTAGTACAGTACACGTTAAAAGGGTGTTCTGAGAAAAAGCACCTAACTACCATACATCTGTCATAATTTAGGAGCCCCGAAATGTCTTATTCCTAACTTTAATGATGTCACATGGTAAAATATGGAACTGCAGTGTCAACAGACTAAAATAACAACCGTGGGATTTTGACTTAACAGCAGGCTCTGAGTAAACTGTGATGTTAACAGACTACAGCATTCTGCAAGGAAAGAAGACCCACTTTAACGTTTCCGCTTGAAGCGATACGTTTCCCAGCTCTTTTTTTTAATTGAAGTATAGTTGATTTACAATGCTGTATTAGTTTCAGGTGTACAGCCAGCTGATTCAGTTATACAAATATATATATATTCTTTTTCAGATTCTTTTCCCTTACAGGTTATTAAAAATATTGAGTATAGTTCCCAGTGGTATGCAGTAGGTCCTTGTCGGGTATGTATTTTATATAGAGTAGTGTGTATATGTTAATCCCAAACTCCTAATTTATCCCTCCACCCCCTTCCCAGCTCTTAAAGATGTAAAACCTGATTGCAAATCCTTGGAAGGAAGACTTGCTCCAAACCAGAGAATACATGATTCTGAGTCTGACTGAGGACCTGACAATTAAATAATTTGTCCCAAATTATATTTCTTGTCAAGGGCAGAGTCAGAACCAGATCTGAGTTTGTCTGGTGTTTCTCCTCTCCCCCTTTACTCTCATCAGTTTCCACTTGGGTCTAAATGCCTTTTGGTAAAGAACTGGATTTGCTTGGATCCTGCTTAGACTTGGTTGTTGGCTCTCTAAACACTCCACCTCCCACCCTGTTCCTTTCCTGCCACCTTCTTGCTGACTCTCCTCTCCCCTTCAAGTCAGTGCCCCTTTCTTTCCAATGCCCCCTGTTACCATTGGACACCATGATGGGCATCCCAACCTCCTTTTGAAAGGAGGTTGTGGTCTTTGGATCTAATCTTTTTTTCTTCCCACTGTCAGGCCAAAGTGTGAGCAGCGGTTCACTGAGAATATAGGGCTGGGACTTCCATGGTGGTCCAGTGATTAACACTCCACACTCCCAATACAGGGGGCCCAGGTTCGATCCCTGGTCAGGGAACTAGATTTCGTATGCTGCAACAAAAAATTCCACATGCCACAACTAAAGATCCCACATGCTGCAATAAAGATCCCGCATGCCACAACTAAGACACGGCACAGCCAAATAAGTTTTAAAATTAAATAAATAACACATGTATCAATCTGTCCAACTAAATATAAGCTTTAAAAAAAAAAAGGAGAACGTAGGGCTGGAGGTCGGGATAGGGAAGACCAGGGATCTAGGGAGGAACCAAGTATAGAGTTGAGCTGAACAGACAGTCTGGAACCAATGATTAACTCTTTGGGCCTCTGCTTATCCCCTCTAAAATCAGGGGATTGAACAAAAAGATCTTAGGATTCCTTTTAGCTCTAAAATTCTACGACATCTGAAACTGTTGTTGTTGTTCCATCAGTAGGTGTTTGTTGAGAGCCTGCGGTGGAGCCTGTGGAGCATAGAAGGGAAAGTGGTTGTAATCTACACGGGAAAATGAAATGAATAGAATCACCTGGCAGGCAATTGCAAACCCTAGAAAGTCCAGGTGGAGCATGGGCTGCAAGTGGAGGAGGAGTTGGGAGGAGTGAGGTCAGCGGGTGCCGGAAACGTGCTGGTGCCAGGGACTTGGGCTGGGAATTAGATGATTGATAGGATTTGGTTAGACACAAGAGAAGGGTTCAGGAAATATTTGAATCCTGATTTTTCAGTCTTCTGTATTCTCTAGGTTCTCTTCTATTTTTGTTGTTGTTGTTGTTTTATTTTGTTGTTTTGGCCGCACCTGGGGCATGTGGGACCTTAGTTCCCCAACCAGGGATCAAACCCGTGCCACCCTGCAGTGGAAGTGCAGAGTCTTAACCACTGGACCACCAGGGAAGTCTGCTCTTCTATTTTCATTTAGAAATTCTGAGTTTCTGTTGCCGTTATTTGAGGGTCTTAGTAGCCCAGGTCGCAGTTAATTAGGGGGAAAGGGAGAATGGTATTCTTTTTTTTTTTTTTAAAGAAGATAGTGGATGTAGGAGTTTATTAATTAATTTATTTATTTTTGCTGTGTTGGGTCTTCGTTTCTGTGCGAGGGCTTTCTCTAGTTGCAGCATGCGGGGGCCACTCTTCATCGCAGCGTGCCGGCCTCTCACTATCACGGCCTCTCTTGTTGCGGAGCACAGGCTCCAAACGCGCAGGCTCAGTAGTTGTGGCTCACGGGCCTAGTTGCTCCACAGCATGTGGGATCCTCCCAGACCAGGGCTCGAACCCGTGTCCCCTGCATTGGCAGGCGGACTCTCAACCACTGCGCCACCAGGGAAACCCAAGAATGGTATTCTTTTTCTTCTTCTCTAAAGTATAAAAAGTGTCTGCCTGTGATGTATGAGGTTCCGGGGTTAGTAGCAAAGATGACATTTTACAGGCCTTGAGGTTGTTGTTGAACAAGTTATTTCAATCTCCGTGTCGTATGCCCTTTGAAAGTAGAGTTTGAGAGTCTGAAAAAGGAAGGAAAATATATCTGTTGGAAGAAGGAAGCCAGCGCCTCATCCTCCTCCACAAAAGGGAAGAAATAGGCCTGTGCTACTTTCCAAATAGGAATGATCTTAACAGTGTGAGAGAATTTAGATAGTGCCAAGAGGAAGGGAAAAACATCAGGTCCAATTCTGAAAGCTGACAGAGGGTGTAGTGTAGGAGTGAGAGAGACATTCACATCTGTTCACTGCTGTCTCTTACTTCCTTTCCCCAGAACTCCCTCCTCCGCCAAACATTCTCACATTAGTTGTCCCTTCCTCACTCAGTCAAATATACAAATGACTGATGCTCAGAAAAACCAGTTTCGAAATACACTCACATTGTACTGATACATTCATAAGGATATTCATTTGTCACGATCACATTCATTTAGTCCAGCAAACATGAGTCCCTCTAATATGCCCTGTACAGCACTCTGCACTGCACTGCAAGGTGACTAAGACATGGTTTCTATCCTAAATAGTATATAACGACAAACCTATACAGATAAACACTGAGCTGTAAGCCCAGAGGCACACATATGCAAGTTTCTAATCCTACAAACATATAAGTCATGTACACCCCCGATATGTGAACTCATGGAAATATAAAAACAGAGCCACTCACTCATAAATTTCACAGGTTCGTATACTATTGATGCTGATATATTTGGGGGAGGTTCTCCATTTTCCTGTTTTTCCTTTGTCAGTTTTTTCATCTCCTTTCAAATTCCAAAAATGATTTCACTTCACAATTACATTCTTATTTCTTTTTTTTCTTTTTGGCCATGCCAAGTGGCTTGTGGGATCTTAGTCCCCAGCCAGGGATTGAACCCGTGCCCCCTGCAGTGGAAGCGCGAAGTTCCAACCACTGGACTGCCAGGGAATTCCCAGCTTTTCTTATTTCTTGCCTTTAAAAAATTATTTCTTCTTCAAGATGAATTATTTCACATGGAGAAACTGAGAAAAAAGAAACTTTGCCCAAGTTAAAAATAAGTAAAGGTATTTCCCCAGTGGTCCAGTGGCTAAGAGTCCTCACTCCCAATGCAAGGAGCCCAGGTTCAATCCCTGGTCAGGGAGCTAGATCCCGCATGCCGCAACTAAAAAAAAAAAAAAGAAAAGGTCCTGCACGCGGCAACGAAGATCCCGTATGCCGTAACTAAGACCTGGTACAGCCAAATAAATACATAAAATAAATATTAAAAAAATATAAGTAAAGTACCTTTTCAGGTACAAAATCTGTTTTATACTCAGTAGATATAATGAAAAGCCTGTCAATATTTATTGATACTTTAATGATGTCTTTTTTGTAATGGGTATTTTGAACCGTGAAATATGAAATCATTCCATTCTTTTTTTTATTTATTTTAGGTATTTGAAGAAAGAAGAGCTCTGCTTGGAAAATGGGTAACTATTTAAAGTATACTTACTTCTCAGTCAGAAAGGGAAAGACAAATACCATATGATATCACTTATATGTGGAATCTAAGGTATGGCACAAATGAATCTGCCTACAAAACAGAAACATACTCAGAGACATAGAGAATAGACTTGTGGTTGCCAAGGGGGAGTGGGGGAGGGAGAGGGATCGACTGAGAGTTTGGGGTTGGTAGATGCAAACTATTACATTTAGAATGGATAAACCACAAGGTCCTACTGTATAGCACAAGGAACTATATCCAATCTCCTGGGATAAACCATAATGGAAAAGAATATAAAAAAAAAGAATACAGATATATATATGTATAACTGAGTCACTTTACTGCAAAGCAGAGATTGGTACAACATTGTAAATCAACTATACTTCAATAAAAAAATAATTTAAAAAAATTAAAAAGTGGGACTTCCAGTGATTAAGACTCCATGCTTCCACTGCAGGGGGTGTGGGTTCAATCCCTGATCGGGGAACTAAGATCTTGCATGCCAGGTGACACTGCCCCAGAAAAAAAAAGTATACTTACTTCTATATTGTGTTATGTTATCATGGAGCCCAAAGAATTCAGTTTGGACATAAGGTAATGAGCGATTGCTCATTCAAAAACACGGCTATGCAAAAACACGGCTATGCAAAAACACGGCTATGCAAAAACACGGCTATGCAAAAACTTGCAAAAACTTGCACCCCATCTCTGAGCAATGCGTACTCCTCCTCAAATTCCTCTGCAGTCTCACCTGATAGTCTCTTCACTTAAGAGAACTGAAAACATGGCTATGCAAAAACTTGCACTTTTAGGTGAATAGTCTTTTGGACCTTCTGAAGTTTTAACCGTGTGAATGTTTTTAATCGTGTGACTGTATTACCTATTCAAAATAGTACTAAAATTTTATAAAATAAATTCACTAAAGGGACTTCCCTGGCAGTGCAGCGGTTAAGACTCCGTGCTTCTAATGCAGGGGACATGGGTTCAATCCCTGGTCAGGGAACTAATATCCCACATGCCGCACGGTGTGGGCCAAAAAAAAAATATATATATATATATATATATTCTAAAATAAATTCACTAAAAATTAATTTTAAAATACTGCAGTCTAGCTAAGTTTTTCTCATATTCTATTTATGTTTTAAACTAACTTTGCATCTGTTACCAGAAACTTAAAAAAGACATTTATTTAGAATGACTGTATTTGCAGTCATTCCACTTACTACTAGTGGAAATCCCTAAATTAATATAACCAGGGCTAATGTTCTGCCAGTGCTCAGTGGTATGGCTGACCAGCTACTGTCTGTTTTGATTGGTTGTTAGCATTGCCAGTTGTTAAATATTTTCAATATCACCCTGGATGAAGTTCAAGGTCTTCAAACTTTTTAAAAGGTCCTGTTTATTCTTTTCTTTTACCATAACTAATAGAAACATATATTTGCAAAGATCACTAATTATCTATCTACTGCAATTGGCTGAACTACAGGGGGTAGGCATGGTTCTATCATACTCCTTGTTACACATTCCTTGATGCTATCAGACATTTAATAAATATTTTCTAAATGATACTCACTGGTTTTTCTCTTTTGCCTAACAACAAACTTATTCCTTAAATTCACTAGATCACATAGTAATCTTTATACCCCCATGAAAGCTACATCAGTTAAGTTTCAAGGGGATATTTCCAATTTATTTTATTTTATTTTATTTTGCCTTGCCCTGTGGCATGCGGGATCTTAGGTCCATAACCAGGGATCAAACCCATGCCCCCTGCAATGGAAGTGCAGAGTCTTAACCTCTAGACCGCCAGGGAAGTCCCTCCAATTTACTTTAATTCAGTTTCCTCTCTCCATTTTAGTTTTTAGGGTTTTTGTTTGTGTACTTTACAAACAACATTAAGAGATTGATAACATAAGAAATGCATTTTCCAAAAAAAGAAAGGAGAAATAAGGATGTCGATTTAAACATAACATTACTTGGGATATTCATTGTAGGGACTAAGTATTGGTTTTAAAGGTCCATCTAGTATTAGAAATAAAGTCATTTTTTAAAACAATCTGGATAGTAAGAGGCAAGATTTAATATGAGACCTATTCAATGATAAACAATTCAAAAGTATTTTATATTTAGCCATAGAATGTCATTTTTGTTCATACATTTGCACATGGCAAATGTCTGATGTTCTGTACAGTTACAAACAAAATGATTGAGAGAAACTGAAAAAAAGCTCTTCAACTTTGCTGTTCCATGCTATTACTTAATCTGTTTTCTCTTAAATCTTCTCTGCCCTTCAATCCCTGTTAGAAAAGGCAACTACTTCCCAATGGACAGAAAACACCAGCAGAAGTATTTCAGCTGAAAAGATAGTATTTCAGACTTTTTCTCAGCTTCTGCTATGTTGTTAGAAATAATTGTAATGTTATAAAGAATTTGATTAAAGTAGATGGCATCACTTTTAACTTGCTGGAAACAACCATAATCAGAGTTAAAATTCAAAAGAGAAACAGGAAAATATTTTGCAAGTTGCTTGATAAAGATTAATATCTGATGAATGGATAAAGATGATGTGGTGCATATATACAATGGAATACTACTCAGCCATAAGAAAGAGTGAAATAATGCCACTTGCAGCAACTTGGATGCAACTAGAGATCATCATACTAAGTGAAGTAAGTCAGAAAGAGAAAGACAAATACCGTATGATATCACTTATATGTGGAATCTAACATATGGCACAAATGAACCTATCTACAAAACAGAAACAGACTCATAGACATAGAGAACAGACTTGTGGCCAAGGCGGGAGGTGGCAGGGAGAGGGATGGACTAGGAGTTTGGGGTTGGTAGATGCAAACTATTACATTTAGAATGGATAAACCACAAGGTCCTAATGTATAGCACAGGGAACGATATACAGTATCCTGTGATAAACCATAATGGAAAAGAATATTAAAAAAGAATGTATATATGTCTATAACTGAGTCACTTTGCTGTACAGCAGAGATTGGCACGATATTGTAAATCAACTATACGTCAATAAAAAAATTGAAAAAAGATTAATAGCTGAGATATATAAAGTTACTACAAATCAATAAGAAAAATACAACTACCCCTACAGAATAATGGGCCAATAGAAGAATGAGAAATACACAAAAATATATGTGGCCAATAAACATGGAAACTATGTTCTTTTTACTAAAATTAGAGAAATGCAAATTAAAATAATGAGATTCCCAACCCTTCTCTTGGTCTATGGGGCAAAAATTGAAGAGATAAATAATATCCAGCGTAAGTAAGCATTCATTGGGGAGTAGTAGGATATGCTTAAAACACAATTAGAGGGAATGTAAAATAATAAAGACTTTTTAAAGACAATTTGACAGGATCTATTAGAATTTTAAATGCAGAATCTTTGAACCTATAATTCCACTTCTGTTTATCTGGACTAGAGAAATATAGACATAGGACATGAAAAAACGTGCACAAGAATATTGCAGTGTGTGTAGGCACGTGTGTGTGTGTGTGTGTGTGTGTGTGTTTTGGAAACAACCTAAATGGTATCAGTAGTATATTGAATAAATAGATCATGGCATATGTGTACGTCTATGAATGACTGGAGAAAATATCATGCTCTGAAGTTCATTGCATATCTGGACGTTTATGGCTATATTTTGTTTGTTTTTAAAACTGTTGTGTAGTATTCCATGGGGTGGGTATACTCTAATTTATTTAACTGCTTCCCTATTTTTAAAAATAAATTTATTTATTTAATTATTTATTTTTGGCTGCTTTGGGTCTTCACTGCTGCGCATGGGCTTTCTCTAGTTGTGGTGAGCGGGGGCTACTCTTTGTTGCGGTGCGTGGGCTTCTCATCACGGTGGCTTCTCTTGTTGCAGAGCACGGGCTCTAGGTGCGCAGGCCTCAGTAGTTGTGGCATGCAGTCTCAGTAGTTATGGCTCACAGGCTCTAGAGCGCAGGCTCAGTAGTTGTGGTGCATGGGCTTAGTTGCTCCGCAGCATGTGGGATCTTCCCGGACCAGGGTTCAAACCCATGTCCCCTGCATTGACAGGCAGATTCTTAACCGCTGTGCCACCAGAGAAGCCCCTCTATTTTTTTTTTAATTTTATTGGCGTATAGCTGATTTACAATGTTGTATTAATCTGCTGTACAGCAAATTGATTCAGTTATACATATATATATTTTCTTTTCCATTATGGTTTATCACAGGGTATTGAATATGGTCCCCTGTGCTATACAATAGGACCTTGTTGTTTCAACTGCTTCCCTATTGATGACTGTATGTATACATAAATACATAGAATCGCATGAACATCAAACTGTAAACAGTGGTTATTACTGGGGAATGGAGTGAGATTTGATGGGAAGGAATAAAGAGGATTTTCATGTTTAATTCTGCAAGTACCCATCTGAAACTTTTAAAACAATAATGTATTCATGTTTTTATTGTGAAATTAAGTGTTTGATAATAAGATTCAGAAACTCAAGCAGATTGAGATAATATAACCAGTAAGCAAAAAATAACAGGCCTCTGTCTTCATCTTGCCCCTCACTCCCCGGGAACTTTCCTTGCTATTCAGTGTAAGATGAGTGGCACTGACACTCTAGCCACTGTCCTCACTTCCTGAAAGTGCAGCAAGAATCGTTGTAACAACTACTCTGAAAATAGGATTTTCACAATTCTATTGTCAAGAAAGCCCTATAAAAAGGCATTAAAAATAATTATAAAATATAATATGATATGATATAAGATAGTATAGCATAATATAATATAGCATAGTGTCATATAATATATAACATTAAAAAGGAACTAACTGTGAAGTGAGGTACCTACCAGGATAGGAAAGTGACCCTAGCTGCTCCCCAGTCTCACACATTAGATCCCTGGCTACAATGTTATGGCTCTTTTTTCTTGAGAGGTGATGCAAGAGATGTTGGGATGGCTACACACTACCATATGTAAAATAGGTAAACAACAAGGACCTACTGTAAGGCACAGGGAACTATATTCAATATCTTGTAATAACCTATAATGGAAAAAGAATCTGAAAAAGAATCTATCTATCTATATATCTATATCTATATATAGATATAGATATAAAAAACAATCACTTTGCTATACACCTAAACCATTGTAAATCAACTATGCTTCAGTTAAAAAATTAAAATTAAAAAAAGAGATACTGGGAGATTACCAAATTCCTGTACAGTTAACTCTTCCACGGATTATTTACTTTTTGGATTATTCCTAGCACCTTTTAAATTCCAAAGGGATTTTCCCCAACTGTTCAGCATTCTTCTGAGTCATCTACCCACCTTCAATTGGTGGGAGTTCAAGGAATGCAAATGAGTTTTCTTTTAGCCTAAATAAACACAATTAGAAAGGAAAATCCCTCAAGGCAAAGAACACCAATCAAAGCCAAATATAAATTATCTTTGTTGTAATCAGGGAAATAAATGAGGAACCAATGTAATGATCTTTTTAATCTCTAGAGGAAAATGTTTTAATGTTTTCTTTTATAGATTTCTTCAGCATTTTATAATCCTAATGTTCTTTTATATTCATTCTAAATCACTTGTTCTTCAATCTGAGCTCATTCTCTTTTTGTGGGCATCCAGGAAAGTAATTGAGCTAACCTCAGTCATTCGAAATGTACTTCCCGTCCTTGTCAATGTACAAACCTGGTAATTTTATGCTTTGTAATTTAATTGTTTGCATATCTATTCCTTTTACATTGATATACCCCACATACTTATTATTTTTAACATCACTGTGATACTTTATAATATTAACTGCCATGACTACGAATCATGCACCATATTAGGAATTTTATACATATTTTATTTAATCCTCATGACAATCCTGCAATTTAGATATAATTATTCTTAATGTGTAAATGAAGAAATTAAGAGGTTGTTAGTGAGACTCAAATGGCCTCATTCCCAAATCCACCATCCATCCGTAATGCCATACTTTCTCTTATCATGCTGATATATTAGTTTGCTGAGCTGATCCACTCTTGTTAGGCATTTGGGGTTATTTCTGATTTCTTGCAGTGCTAATAATATCCCATAAAAATTATTTTGTAAGCATAATCATCCTGGGTCCCCACGTAGCTCAGTTTCTACAGAGCCACATAGCACTGCCCAAAAGTAATTTTAAAAATGAATACCGATATTCATTTGGTCTCTCAAAGAAAAATCACAGGGGATCCAATTCAAAACTCATAACAATACTTCCCACATCTGCTTCCTTCATTCCCCAGTTCTCTCACACTCTATAACTGCTGCAGAGGCAATTACAGTCTGAACCCCTCAAACTCCCTACAAGCCCTGCAGCTCTTCTATCTCCGTATGCCTTCCCGTTGGCTCTTTATTTTATAGATCAAAGCAGCTTCTTGGGCCTGACCCTTCTCCTGGCCCTGGCCATTCTGGCCCAGCTTCTCTATATTCATTCTAATAATCCAACCCCAAAGGAAAGAAGTCTCATTTTATGGGAGTTGAAAATATGGACTGTGCAGAAACAAACATAGAAGAAATCTGGGGACACTCACACGTGAATATATTTTATTCACGTATTTGTAAGTTAAGGTTTTGGGGTTTGTTTTTTTTTCATTTTAGGATTCCCCATCCCCCCAACCCCACCCCCTGCGCATGAATTATAGTCTCCAAAGTGAGATTCATGGGTCACTGAATAGATCTGTAACAGTGAATAGTTTTAATCAAGAAGTATTCCTACTAATTAAAAAGATACATCCTATGATTATAACGAAGTTGACTTGTCATAAGGCTTATCAAAAATACATTTTTACTTTATATGCCTTTTTAGGTGGTCAGTGTATTTTATGATTACAACTAAAGTTTATTATAAAATTCTGATTACTTTATAATAACGAATAAACCTCTATATGTTAAATGCAATAGTATACAAAATACAAGTAGCCCCAAACTTCCCTGTTTTCTCTTCTCTAACGGCCTAAAGAAGAAGAGAGATTTAGACCCTGGTAGTGGCCCCTTCAGCAGCTAGGTGTTCCCCTAAGAGGCTTTCTTTTGGTTTTGGCCAGCCCTCAAGTTCTTACCTTCTGATCAGTCACTGATCTTGGGACTGGTTTGGGGTTATCTCTGAGGAAGATAGTGACGTAACCAAAGCTCTTGTTTGGCATGCCCCAGATGGCTTTGGCATCTCCTTCCTATCTCTGGCACTTTTTTCCCAGGTCCCCCTATCACCTTTTCCTTTGCAATCATATCAATCATTTACATACTAGTAGAACTTTAACCCTGTATATTCCCCTTCTCAGGGATATTTGCTTGCTATACCTTATCTCCGATTGTGAACACAAAGGTTCGTTTCTCATCCTGGAGTTTTAATCACTAACGAGTTAATAGAGAAACTGTTGGGGGAGAGAGGCTGCCCAAGTGTCTTCTCTTGAGGTTGTACAGACGGTCCCGACTTAGGGTGATGCAACTTAGTGAATTTTCGGCTTTATCATGGTGCAAAAAGGATAGACATTCGGCAGAAACCATATTTAAAATTGTAAATTTGGGGGGGTTTTTTCAGGCTAGCTGTGTGCAGTAGGATATTCTTTTATGATGCTGGGCAACCAGCAAGCCACAGTTCCCAGTCAGCCACACGATCATGAGGATACACAGCGAATACACTCACAACCTTCTGTACCCAGACAACCATTCTGTTTTTCACGTTCAGTCTAGTATTCAATAAATTACATGAGACAGTCAACACTTTATTATAAAGTAGGCTTTGTGTTAGATGATTTTGCCCAACTGTAGGCTCATGGAAGTGTTCTGAGCACGTTTAAGGTAGGCTGGGCTAAGCTAGGATGTTTGGTAGGTTAGGTGTATTAAATGCATTTTCGACTTATGATATTTTCAACTTATGATGAATGTATCGGCACGTAACCCCATCAGAAGTTGAGGAAGATCTGTATTTTATAAGTATATATATTCTCAGTTTATGAATACGGCCAGCTCTCAACTTACTGTTTTTATGTAACTCCAAGTTTTGTGGTCAAGTGCACTTCTGTGTCCACACCGCAGTCTTGCATGGGCTCACCCACGCAAACATGAGAAAGGGCAGATAAATGGTAAAACGTGGAATTTACTAGCTAGGGAAAGAAATACATGCTATTCATTAGGAATAAATTACTAAACTCACTTTCTATGCCATGCTTATCTCTTCTTTTTACAATGCATCTCTGGTGTCAGACTAAACCTGGAGCTTTTTAAATTTTCTTTTCCTTTTTTTTTTTTCCCCAGTTTGACAAATGGACAGACTCTCAAAGGAGAAGAATCCTGACAGGGCTGTTAGAACGCTGCTCCCTGTCACAGCAGAAGTTCTGCTGTCGAAAGCTTCAGGAAAAAATTCCAGCAGAAGCTCTGGATTTTACTACCAAGCTTCCAAGGGTGTTATCTTTATATATCTTTTCTTTCCTGGATCCCCGAAGCCTTTGTCGTTGTGCACAGGTAAAGACAAAGAAGCGGTGTATGGCATCTTGTAAAGACAAAACGCTGAAACTTGAGGAAAAAAAACAGCACGTACACAAAACCAAGAAGTAGATGAGATGCTCAGTATGATTAGTCTGTACAGTTTGAATTAACCCTCATCTCCTTTGTGTCTGACTCTACATTTAGTGCTCAAGAGCAGGAAAAAGTGTAAGACACTACTAAGTGTCCACAAAATAGTATTAACTAGCTGGGGAAACAAATACACATGTATGTAATGGTTCATCAGCAGAATAATCTTATATTGCACAGCACAGAACTACAGTAAAATCCCAAACTGTAGAGTGCAGGCCATTCATAAATAGAAAAGCTTAAAATAAGGTGCTCATGCAATAATTACAAAAGAATATGAGACTAAAAGTCTTCAGAGTGGGCAGATGTGCTCCCAGGGGTGAGGTTGGGAAAGGATCTGACCATTATTTTCTTACAAGCAATTCCATGGTGTATTAAAGTATATTATTTAAGATATAAAACTGATAGTCATTTTGTTGATTCTTTTCATAGTCTAGTAAGACCAGAAATTACCTGTTACTTTGCATTCACATACATGTAACATGGTAACTTTAGTTTTTAAGATTAAGAAAATGAATGCAGTAGGATATATGAATTATTCAATGAATGGTGTTGAGACAATTGGGCAGCTATCTGGAAAAAAATTCTAGAAGGATAAAAGATTGATATGAAATTAAAGGAAACCATTAAAGTACTCAAAGGAGGGAATTCCCTGGTGGTCCAGTGATTAGGACTCCGCACTTTCACTGCCGGGGGCCCAAGTACACAGGGAGAAAAACAAATGGCCAGCAAAGAGCTAATTTCCTTATTTTTTAAAGAACTACTATAAATCTACATTAAGCAAAAAAAAAAACAACCCAGCAGAAAAATGAGCAAAGGAAGTGAACAAGTAGTTTACAGAAAGAAAAGCAGATATTTCTAAAATATGTAAAATGTTTAGCCTCATTATCATACCATCTTTCATGACTCAGATGGGTTGAGTCATATTTTTTAATGATACTATTTTATATTGGTGGAGGTGTGGGGAAACAAGCACTTTCATATATTGTTGGTAGAAAAATTGATGCAACCATGACGGAGAACAATTTGTAGCATTCAATTTTTAAATAAAGATTCCCTTTGCCCCAGCAGTTCCACTTCTTGGAATTTGTCTGATGGGCATACTTCAACACATGCAAAAATTATGTCTGTGTAAGAATATTGCAACATAGTTTGTAGTAGCAAAATGTTGGAAACAATGGAAGTGTCTGCTAATAGGGGACCGGTTGCAACCATCTCCACAATATATCATCAGTGAAAAAAGCAAAAGTGCAGAGTTGTCCTACCATTTTGGAAAGAAAAAAAAAGAGTACATCCATATCTGTTAATATTCTGGAATGACACACAAGAAGCTGGTAACAATGGTTACATCCAGGGAGGGAAGTGAGTGGCTAGATGATAGGGATGAGAGAGACTTCTTTTTTACCGTGTGCCCCTTGGTATCTTTGAATTTAGTATTAATGTACACATATTACTTATTCCAAAAATGAAACAATTTTTTTAAAAAGCATAGCGGGGGCTTCTCTGGTGGCTCAGTGGTTGAGAGTCCGCCTGCCCATGCAGGGGACATGGGTTCGTGCCCCGGTCCGGGAAGATCCCACATGCCGCGGAGTGGCTGGGCCTGTGAGCCATAGCTGCTGAGCCTGCGCGTACGGAGCCTGTGCTCTGCAACGGGAGAGGCCACAACAGTTGAGAGGCCCGTGTACCGCAAAAAAAAAAAAAAAAAAGCATAGCGGGACTTCCCTGGTGGTGCAGTGGTTAAGACTCTGTGCTCCCAATGCAGGGGGCCCAGGTTCGATCCCAGTCAGGCAACTAACTAGATCCCACATGCATGCCACAACTAAGGAGCCCGCCTGCCGCAACTAAGACCCGGCACAACCAAATAAGAAAATAAATAAATAAATATTTAAAAAGAAAAAAAAATCATAGCATTTAAAAAAAAATACAGTTATTTATTTATTTATTTATTTATTTTTGGCTATGTTGGGTCTTCGTTGCTGCGCCCGGGCTTTCTCCAGTTGCAGCGAGCGGGGGCTACTCTTCGTTGCGGTGCATGGGCTTCTCATTGCAGTGGCTTCTCTTTGTTGCAGAGCACTGGCTCTAGGCATGTGGACTTCAGTAGTTGTGGCTCGCAGGCTCTAGAGCGCAGGCTCAGTAGTTGTGGCACACAGGCTTTGTTGCTCCGCAGCATGTGGGATCTTCCCGGACCAGGGCTTGAACCCGTGTCCCTTGCATTGCCAGGCAGATTCTTAACAACTGCGCCACCAGGGAAGTCCCCAACATAGCATTTTAAATGCCCAATAATAAGAGAGTATCATACAGTCATATGATGAATTACTATGCAGCTATTAGAAAACATGTTTTGGAAGAACAGAGATGCTTATTATGTGTAAAATGAAGAAAGCATTATTTTAAATTGTATACAGAGTTTCCCAGTTTTGTTTCGTATATGCCTAGGAAACAGATGGCAAGGAAAACAACTCTACCAAGTTGTTAATAATGGTCATCTCTGATTGATGGGGTTATGGGTATTGTTTTTCTTCAAGCTTCTCAGAATTTTCCAAGTGTTTCACAATGAGAATGTTATCATTCCAGGGAGATGTTATTTTAAATTAACTAATCCTCTCATCTGTGTGCACCATATGTCAGTCTTGCAAGATTTCAGCATCGTATTTTATTCCCAGAATTGACTGTGAAGCAGTTGTTCTTCAGCTAGATTTAAAGTAAACAGTAAAGTCATTGCACCAAAATGAGCTTTGAGCTGTTTAAAAATATGGTGGGGGATGCTTTATAGTTTTTTGTTTTGTTTTGTTAACTTTGTGTCTTTTTTTTTGGCTGCATTGGGTCTTCATTGCTGCGCGCGGGCTTTCTCTAGTTGCAGTGAGCGGGGTCTACTCTTCATTGCGGTGCGCGGGCTTCCCATTGCGGTGGCTTCTCTTGTTGCAGAGCACAGGCTCTAGGCGTGCAGACTTCAGTAGTTGTGGCTTGCTGGCTCTAGAGTGTGGGCTCAGTAGTTGTGGCGCACGGGCTTCGTTGCTCCTGGCATGTGGGATCTTCCCGGACCAGGGATCAAACCTGTGTCCCCTGCATTGGCAGGAGGATTCTTAACCACTGCGCCACCAGGGAAGTGTCTGTCTTATAGTTTTGAAAGTTCTTACCTACCCTTCTCCTCATTCCTGTTTAGTTTAAAAAACAAAAAACAACGAAAAGAAAACTTTATTTACCCCGGTGGGGGGACCCCCAACTTAAATACCCAGGTCTAAACCAGATCTAAGGTTCCTCTTTTCAGAGGAAAAGAGTGAGAATTGAGCAACTTTTCTCCCCATCCCCTCCTTCCCAAACCTCACCTCTCGATTGAATTGAGTTAACTAACCATACGGAGATTAAGGTCTGTGTAGTTTCATGTCTGGTTGAACAAAGTAGATGTGATTTCTGTTTCTGCCCTCAGGGCTCTATCAGATCCTCTAAGCTTTTTCCTCCTTCCAGCTCCTGAACCTGTCATTACTTCTAATTGTGCCCTCTCCGGCATGCCTCTCTCCTGCACGTCTCATCTTCAGCGCGTAAAACAATCCTAGACATGATAGGACGGAAGGAGGGAGGAAGAGAGGGATAGATCAATGGATGGATGGGTAGCAAGTTCCATTATAGAGTGTTCTGCTTATTTGGGGGACACTCAAACATTATTCATTATATAGATAATCTTGAAAAATAGGCCAGTTTTCCAAGGATGAAATTTGAGTTTGAAGGTTAGCTGTCATCTTTGCAACTCTTGATGAGACATAGAATGCCTAGTCTCAACTTTATATATGGACTCGACTCTAGTTTCTAACAAGACTTACTCAATACCCGGAGTAAATTATTGTTAAGTGCTACTACACATAATAGGGTCACCTCCACTATTTGCTGGATGTGTAGGATTGACACTAAAGCTATGGAAATGGAATGTATAGAACAAATACTTAATGCTCTATTGAAACTTAAAGGCTATTTAGGACACTCCAATATAGTATTAGCAATGGTGTTCCCTTTATAAAGTTTATATTTAGTTAAATCATAAGAATGGAGGGAAAAAAAGGAAGCATGTCATGAAAAGAATAAGCAATGTGCCAACTGGAGTCTCTGTAACTTTCATATGGAGATCTTCAGGAACCTTTAGGAAGTTCCAAAGTCTATCTGAGCCTCAGTTTCCTCATTTGCAATATGAGAATAATAATTATACTTCCCTCCTTAAGTTGCTATGAGAATGGTTAATAGGTGCTCAATAAACATTAGTTGACTCTGATTCTAAGTCTGAATTAACATTAAAAAAATCCTTCTGCCTGGCTAGGCAGCACTTTAGGCAGTAGGTAACTAAGCTGTGATTTGGTGGAAAGGGACAGCTCAAAACCTAGAGAAAGTGAGCATGTAAACTGAATAGTTTTTGTTTTGTTTTTTTTTAATTTTTGTTGTTTTTCCAGGTGAGCTGGCATTGGAAGAACTTAACGGAACTGGATCAGCTCTGGATGCTCAAATGTTTACGGTTTAACTGGTACATCAATTTCTCTCCAACTCCCTTTGAGCAGGGTATATGGAAGAAACACTATATTCAAATGGTGAAAGAACTCCATGTTACCAAGCCCAAGGTAAATTTGGGGAAAGAAGCAACAAAATTACAAACATCCACTATGTAGGAATGCTAGAACTAAGACTAAATGATCAATCTTGAAGTTGGGGAAGGCAGTTGACTCAAAGGAAATATACTATCGATGTGACTTTAAAATTCTCCTTTTCTGAGAACTTGATGGCGCTTTTCAAGGTATCCATGTGAGTTGAGAACTGTCACCTGACACTGCCAAACCACAGTTCCACCCAGGTTAGGACTGGGAGCTCCTCACTCTTCAGATTCCTGGATTTCTGTGTCTCTGGCGCCTATACCACAGAGTTCTGACACTGGGATTCTGGGGGAGTGTGCTGTCCTTATTACCTATGGCTCATCCCACTTTACGTAACTGATTCAAATTGTCTATGATTCTACCAGACGAGCTGAAGTTTATTTTTGTATCATTTATAAAGAAGAGTTTTGCAATAAATTAGTAATTACGGAAGGGCATATGGGCATGTTAAAGTTCTTTTTACCCTAGAAACTAGCAATGTAAAGCATGTACATATAATCATAAAAAGTAAATAATCTGAGCATAATATTTTCTAGTGGTTTTGCATGCATTATAACCAATGTTTATGTTCATTCTTGTAGTCAGTTAATTAGGTAACTTATGGGAAATTTTTATGAGCTTTTTCTTTATGGCATGATCTAATATATACTTACGGAGTTATGCAGTTTTGTACAGTAGATGAGTTCCTGAAAAATTATGTGTAAATTAAAATTTTTTAATCATTTTTTAAACCACAGGGGTTTTCTGTAAAAAAGCTGCAGTGAATCCTTTTCTAATTGAAGAATCCGTTTGAAATATGAAGCGTCAGCTCCTGAGCTATTTAGCGTGCTCATTTAGGTTTCGTTCTATTGTTTGCTCGAAGAAGAATCCATCTGCATTTAATAGAGTAATAAACTATGCATAATTAATATTGTTATAGTTGCAATGATAAAACTAGTCTTTCTGAGTTCAATAATTGGTGTTCTCCATGAGGATTTCTTTAAAAAAGAAATTTTTTTTGTTTGTTTTTTTTTTTGCGGTACGCGGGCCTCTCACTGTTGTGGCCTCTCCCGTTGCGGAGCACAGGCTCCGGACGCGCAGGCCCAGCGGCCATGGCCCACGGGCCCAGCCGCTCCGCGGCATGCGGGATCCTCCCGGACCGGGGCATGAACCCGCGTCCCCTGCATCGATAGGGGGACTCCCAACCACTGCGCCACCAGGGAAGCCAAAAAAAGAAATTTTTAAACTGAACTGGTAGACAAGTTATTTAAAAAATTACAATAGCTATGACTTTTTATCAAAACACTTTTCTTTCTTTTTTTTTTTTTTAAATTTATTTTTACTTTTGCCTGCGTTGGGTCTTCGTTGCTACACGCAGGCTTTCTCTAGTTGCCGCGAGCGGGGGCTACTCTTCGTTGCCGTGCGTGAACTTCTCATTGCGGTGGCTTCTCACTGCGGAGCACAGGCTCTAGACATGCAGGCTCAGTAGTTGTGGCTCGCGGACTCTAGAGCGCAGGCTCAGTAGTTGTGACACACAGACTTAGTTGCTCTGCGCATGTGGGATCTTCCTGGACCAGGGCTTGAACCCGTGTCCCATGCATTGGCAGGTGGATTCTTAACCACTGCGCCACCAGGGAAGTCCCCATGAAGCTTTTCTTGACTCTGGTTCTCAATTGTAGGCAGGAAATGGCATTCAATGGCTGAAGCATAGGCTGGTCTGAGGCAGAGGAGAGAAAAGTGATTAACCAACTTGTAGAATGAAAAAAGGTTTTGAGTGTTATATACAACACTGACTTTAATGCTTCGTCTTCAGCAATAACTCTTTCTCCACAAAATATTTATGCATAACTATATTTTAAAATAATGAATAGTTCTGATGCAAGAAAATTGCCACATCTTTGCTTAGTATTAAATTTCTGTAGGTAGTACTTTTTAATATACCAATTTTAATACCAGTTCTACATAAACTCTTTCAGAAAATAGAGGAAGAGGGAACGCTGCCCAACTCATAACCTCTATACCAAAACTAGATAAAGACTTTAAAAGAAAACAAAACAAAACCACAGACCAATACCCCTCATGAACACAGACATAAAAATCCTTTAAAAATATTGGCAAATTAAGTCCAGTAATATATAAAAAAAGAATAATAAATGATGACCAAGTGGGATGTATCCAAGGAGAATAAATTTGGCATAATATTCAAAAATCAATCCATGTAATTCACATAATAAAAGAGAAAAGATGTATGGTCATTTCAATATATGCAAACAAAAGCATTCAAAATTTTTTCAACATTCACGATTTTAAAAATTCTCAAAAAGACTTTGGGTAAAGGGCATAAGATTTTTGTTTACTTAACAGAAAAGTCATCAGTTTTTCTTTATTACCTATTCTGTTAATGGGTCAAATATTGTGTACTTTTCAGAATTAATGACGCTTATTTATATATAGTTAGTAGCATGCACGCCTAAATTTTCTTCCCTGAAATTGCTTTTTATTATCATGTATTATTTATTCCCAATGGTGTTAAACAAGACCTCTTCCAGCAAAAACAGACAGATTTCATTCAATATGAACTCAGAGAAATGAAATGAACGTCCATTTTATTTACTTTTTTTATTTCATTTTTTTGTCTGCGTGTCTGTGTGGCTTGGGATTTTAGTTGCCTGACCAGGAATCGAACCCGAGCCCTAGGCAGTGAAAGCACAGAGTCCTAACCACTGGACCACCAGGGAATTCCCTGAATGTCCATTTAAAATGAGATCTGCACAAAATATTGAATACTAAACCAGTAATGAGCTATCAGTTATATAAATGTAAAATGTCTTCTTACTCTATTAATTGCAATCACTCACTAAATGAGTAAATATTTATTAAATACTGTTATGTGCTAGGTGCTAAGAGTACAATGGTCTTAACCCTGCTTTCTGGAAGCCTAGTCTAGTGGCCCAAGACACAGACAAGCAAATAATTACAACGTTGAATACTAAGTGCTATCTGGTAGTAGAAATATATACAAAGAACAGTTGAAACAAGGATAAGAAATTAACCGACTCTGCTTGGAGAGACTGGGGAATTTTTTAATTTTCACAAACAAGTCAAGCAAACCAATTTACTGAGCAAAGCTTCCCTAATCTCTTAAAGAACAAAAATTAAACCTTTAATGGCTTCTCAGCATACCACTACCACTTCCCTTAGGCTACAACCACATAAAAACCTTATGAATTTTATACACAAAAAATAGATTTTCATTTGGGGCAATTAAAGCAGAAGTATTCAGGGCTTCCCTGGTGGCGCAGTGGTTGAGAGTCCTCCTGCCGAGGCAGGGGACACGGGTTCGTGCCCCGGTCCGGGAAGATCCCACATGCCGCGGAGCGACGGGAGAGGCCACAACAGTGAGGACTCGTGTACCGCAAAAAAAAAAAAAAAAGCAGAAGTATTCTTTGCGAATGGCTGAAGTTTTGATAACTGAAAAAATCTATGAAGTCTACCCCTACATAATCGAAATTGTCTCTGTTTTAGGTATACTTAGGGCTGGGGTACTTTTTTTAGAATGTGTATATTTTTATGAATAAATTAACTGCAGTTGTGGAAAACTGTACAATGATATTGTAGGAGAGGGGACAGTTCAGGATAGAGAGGTTCAGTGTGTGGACTTGAAGCAGGATAGTCCTGGATTCAAATTCTGACCCTGGGTCAATACTTACGTAGTAGTAGTGAGCAAATTAATTAGTTTATCCTATTTCAGTTTCCTGTTCTGTAAAATGGGAGTCGTTACAATTACCTTTTAGAGTTATTGTGAAGGTTAAATAAAGTAACGCATGAACACTTCTGAGACAGTGCCTGGCACATAGCAAGTAGTCCTGGGTTGGTGGCTGCTATAATCATCGTCACCATTATCATTGCCATCACGGTGATGATGATGTTCTTTGTTTTACTTCTGTTATTATTATAGTATTTTGGGAACAGAAATAATTAATTTTCTTCTTCTAGACACCTCCAAAAGATGGGTTTGTGATCGCTGATGTTCAACCAGTTACAAGCAGTTCTCCAGAGGAAAAGCCATCCCCTTCATCAGCTTTCCGGTCCTCTTCCTCTTTGAGAAAGAAGAACCAGCCAGGGGAGAAAGAACTCCCACCCTGGCGATCCTCTGACAAACATCCAACTGATATCATTCGCTTCAATTACCTGGACAACTGTGACCCCATTGAGCAAAGCTGGCAAGGGTGAGAGTCATGCCCTTCTCCACTTCTTTTGCTTTTAGAAACAATCTACTGACACTTCAGTCTATGAAAAGATGAAAACAGAACTTACTGTGAAATACAAATGTTTTTCACTATGTAGAAGCAAAAAGTAATTGAAAAGTAAATGAACCATTATTGGTAAATTTGTCCGGTTCTTTAGGATTTGTTTGCATTTTGTAGCTGTAATGCTTTCCTTACAGCTTCTTTTAATATTTTAATACCTCAGATTCCAATCCAGTACCATAAGGTTCGTTCTATTCTTTTCTTTTTCCTTTTCCACAGTTGTATCTCCCTTCCGTGACAGAGGGATATACAAATATGTACATCTCCATATACATATCTCCATATATATACATATATAATTTTGATTATATATTATATGTACATATATAATTTTATATAAAATGTATTATATATAGTACATACACAGAGTATATATTTACTTAACAAATTCTGAAAGTAATTTCAGAATTGCTAACTCATATCATTATCGAAACAAATCTAACTAGAATTCAATATTTGTTTCTGGTTCTTTTTGCCTTTAGCCTGGGTATATACTCATACTACTGTGTTCAAAAGTCATGTGGGTTCTTTTCTTTAAATATCCCTTTCCCCATGTGAGTATGTTACGTGATTCTAGAGTTAAAACTATGTAAAACTATACAAAAAGCGTACAGAAGGTGGACTCAGAGAATCACCCCCTCCATCTCCTCCACTCTACCGCACACTCATCTTTTCCACTCCATTCCCACTTACAAATCTCGTGCGTTTCTGGTTTATCCTCCCAGTGTTGCTTTTTGCACAACGTTGCAAAATATGCCATTTTTCAACTCTCTGATCGGCAAAAACTTTAAAGTTTGTCAATATATTCTGTTGGTGAGGCTGTGGGCCAGCAGGCACCCTCATACACTGCTGGTGGGAATATACATTGGCACAAACCTTGTGGAGAAAAATTGTACAGCATCCAGCAAAAAATATCTGTATTTATTTTGACCCAGCAATCCCACTTCTAGGAATCAACCTTGAAAACACCAAAAGTACGTCAGCACAAGGATATTTATTGCAGTATTGTTTATGACTTTGAAATATTGGAAATAACTTAAGTGCCCATAAATAGGAGAGTGTTTGTTGAATAAACTATGTATGGTCCATTCACACAATGGAGTATTAGGCAACTGTAAAAATGAATGAGGAACATCTCTATGAACGGGTAAGGAGTGATTTCCAGGGTACATAGTTAAGTGAGAAAAGCAAATTGCGAAAGAGTGTCTCTAGTATCCTACACATAATGTAGAAAGAAAAGAGAGTAAGAAAATATACATCTGTATGTACATATGTATCTGTTCATTTGTTAACACACACACACACATGCATGCACACAGGATAAACAAGAAATTAAGGAAACAAAATTTGAAAATGTTTTAATACATTTTTCATAGTTTTAGGTTCTATTTCAACAGATTAACATCAAGGCAGCATAAGATAGTGACAGTGTACAGGCTCAGGGGCCATACTGCATGGGTTCAAATCCAGACTCCCACACTTCTAGCTGTGTGACCCTGGGGAGTCCCTTAACCTCTCTGTGCCTGTTTCCACCTCTGTAAAATGGCAATAGTAGTAATACCCAAGTCATAGGATCACGGTGAGGATTAATATATGTAGCATGCTTATAATAGTGCCTGGCACATAGTAAATAAGCATTTTTTTTTTAGTAGGATGGCTTCTAAAACGATATTATTTGGCTAAAAAAGGAAAGGGTAATCCCAGAAGGCTTGATGACTTAGGAACATTCAAATTACTTTGGGGTCCTTTGGAGGTGAGATGAGAGTGGTATCCCTAATTAAGCAACAATTGAGCTCTTTGAGAGCACAGACTATGCCTTACTCATCTTTGTTACCACTGACTATCATTGCAATACTCATTAAATGGTGGATTTCAAAGGAAGTGTAGCCTTTTGATCATGAACTTCACATTCATCTAGTTGTATCAGAAAAAGTCTAAATAGTTTGCTGACAATTTAGAAAGTTCGAGGGGGGTGGTGGGGAGACAAGGTATAAAACAGAGTTTGAAAGAAATACTACTGTTTACATTTAAATGGGTGGAGGAGAAAGATACATATATACACATTCATATTTTTATATACATACAATATCTCGGGAACAAACACAAGAAACTGATACTACCATTTGCCTTCAAGGAGAACGTTAAGTTGGAGACAAGGATGGACAGGAAAGTTTCACTGTATATCCTTTTGAACTCTTGAATTTGGAACCACTGTGAATGTATTAACTGTGTATTGGTCGGTGTATCCCTGAGGATAGTGTCTAAGTTTGTATGTGGCCCTTAGTCTGGACTAGGTTGGTAAATTAGAGAGAGGCAAATTTAGTTACCTAGGCTTATGTATGGTACATTAACCTGAGAAAAACCAATAGTCTCCTGAGTTTTCTGTGAGACTCAAATACTATTTGTGAAAGGCAATAATTACATTAAATATACTTAACACTCCAATTAAAAGGCAGAGATTATCAGAATGGGTAAAAAAGGCAAAAACCAACTATATGCTGTTTTACAAGAGCTACACCTTAAATACTAAGGCACAGTTAGACTTAAAAATAAAGTGGTAGAAAAAGATGTACCATACAAAGAGGAAGCATAAGAAGGCTAGAATGACCGTTAATATCAGTTAAAATAGACATAAAGACAGAGTATTCCCAAACAGAAAGAGGGACATTTCATATGATGATACAGGGATCTATAAACTAAACAGAAAGACATAACTGTTGCAATGCATATGTACGTAATTACAAAGCCTAAAGGTACAGAAAGCAAAAACTGAAAGATTTTAAAAGATAAACACACAATTCCACAAACATTTTTTTTCAAGTGCATGTGCTACATTCACTAAAATAGACCAGATGCTTGAACTCTTCCAAGAGTCAGTGCTGTAGGGGGAAAAAAGAGGCGGGGGAAAATGTTCTAGACATAAGAGACATAACAAACCAATGCAGTTGGAATCTAGGCAGGATCTGGTTCAAAAAAGAAAGACTATAAAGGGCACTCGGGTTAACTGCAGAAAGCTAATATGGACCATATATTAAAATGACATTAAAGAATTACTGCTCATTTTCTAAGGTATGATGGCACTCGTGTGGTTAGGTAGGCAAATGTCTTTACCTTAGGAGATGAGTGAAGTATTGGGGAATGAAGTGTCTGCAATTTACATTTTTATGGCCCAGGGGAGGGGAAAATATATATACACATACACAGAGATGAAGCAAAAATAGCAAAATGTTATCAGTTGTTGAATCTAGTTGGAGAGTATATGGGTAATCACTTTACTGTTCTTTCACCTATTCTGTATGTTTGAAATTTCTTAATTAAAAGCTGGTGGAGGGCTTCCCTGGTGGCGCAGTGGTTGAGAGTCCGCCTGCCGATGCAGGGGACACAGGTTCGTGCCCCGGTCCGGGAAGATCCCACATGCCGCGGAGTGGCTGGAACCGTGAGCCATGGCCGCTGAGCCTGCGCGTCCGGAGCCTGTGCTCCGCAACGGGAGAGGCCACAACAGTGAGAGGTCCGCGTACCAAAAAAAAAAAAAAAAAAAAAGCTGGTGGAAATTTTTGAAAATTAAGTATCAGGAAATATTTGGGCAAAGCTGGTCTTTTTTGGTTTTGTTTTGTTTTTTGGCCGCGCAGCTTGAGGGCTCTTAGTTCTCCGACCAGCGATTGAACCCGGGCCCCCTGCAATGGAGGTATGGAGTCTTAACCACTGGACCGCCAGGGAAGTCCCAATAAAACTCTTTATAATGAAAATTCAAATATATGCAAAAGTAAAGAGAATAGAACCTCTTATAACCACCATCCAGCATTAACAGTTTCCAACACATGACCTGTCTGGTTTCATTCATTCCTCACCCACTCTGCTGTTCCCCCTGGTTACTTTGGAGACAAATCCAAACGTCATATTATTTCATTCATACATATTTCAAGACCTCTCCTTAAAAGATAGACTCTGTCTAAAAATCATAAGATGATACCATATCACTTCTAAGTCAATGAATGATGCCTTAATATAATCAATCAAGAATCAAGTCGGTTTTCAGGTTTCCTTGAATGTCTCATAAGGGTTTGATATTTTTCAACAGTTGATTTGTTTAATCAGGTTCCAAATAAGGTCTACATATTACATTTGGTCCATGTGTCACTTAAGTTTTTGGGGGTTTTTTGATCCATAGGTTTCTTCTCTGCCCTCCTTTTTTTTCCCTTGCAATTTGTTTATTATAGAAATCAGGTCATTTACCCTACAGACCTTCTCATCTTCTGGTTTTTGGGGACTGTACTCCCAGCATGTTCCTCTGTCTCCTGTACAAGTACCAGTCTTCAGATCTGGAGGCCTGAGTATGTAATGCTCAGGTACTTCCATCATGAGGCACATGGTTTCTGTTTGTCTCTCTTTTTGTGATGTTAGTGGCCATTGATGATCATTGCCTTAGTCCATTATTTTAGGCAAACTTTTTCTGGAAAGGGCTGAACAGCAAATACATTAGGCTTTGCAGGACATATCTCTGTCATAACTGCTTAACTCCAACACTGCAGCCTGAAAATCGCCATTGACCATATGTAAGAAGTAAGAGTGACTGTGTTTCAGTAAAACTTTATTTACAAAAACAGGCATAAGTCTGCATCGGCCTCTGGGCTGTAGTTTGTGGATCCCTACTTTGTCCTATTACATACAATAGTTTTAGAAAACAAATATTAGTATTAATACAAACAACAGGATTGCTGAAAACAGTTTAAAATTTCTCTGCCTGTGTTTTTGTCCTTAGGATATATTCTACTAAGACTATTCAGACAAATTACTATGTTAAAGTCCCACGAAGTAATTCCTTTATGTGGGGTAATGCCACCAACTGGAGAGATAAGATCATTTGTTTCATTTTGTTTTTAGATTTTTGGGAATTTTCTTCCTTCATTTTATTTTATAATTTTGATATGGTTCCAAAGTCAGATACACAAAACAAAGTGTATTTGGAGAAGTCTAGCTTCTGTTCCGACCCCTCCATACTGTTCCCTGTTCCTGACTGGAACACAAAGGAATCCTGCTGATAGGTAACTAGTTTTCAAAATGTCGTGGTGCAGTCCTTCCATTTAAAAATATATAAACAAATACACACACACACACACACACACACCCCTTTCTGAAAGAAATGGTGTCACACAATACATACCACTTTATCCCCCTTTCTTTTTTCATGTAACAATATATCCTGGAGATCACTCCACAGTTATATAAAGAAATATTCTGCCTTCCTTTTTACAATTCACAGTCCTCCATTGTGTGGATGTGTCAGAGTTTATTGTACCCATTCTCTATTGATAGATATTTGGCTTGTTTCCAGTTGAGTGAAGACAATCTTTTAAACCACAGGTACAACAAAATCAAATGGACAAACAGCTATGCCAACCACCAAAGCTTTAAAATGATATTTATAATTTTTCCAATGCTTTCCAATTTACAGAAGAAGGAAAAGACACGAAATGACCCCAGATTTCAACCGACAGTCACGTGATAAGAAAAATAAATCACAGGACAGATCTAAACTAGGAAAAGCACAGTCACTGGTAAGTATTTCTTACAAAAGATTCCCCAACATGATGTTAATGATAATTGCTGGATCTCTAATCCTATTTGCAGGATTGAATTTGGTGTTTTTGTTTGTTTTAATTTTAAAAATTATTTATTTATTTATTTAATTTATTTATTTGGCTGTGTCAGGTGTAGGTTGCAGCATGCAGGGTCTTTGTTGCAGACTGCAGGATCTTTCGTTGCAGCGTGTGGGCTCAGAAGTTGCTGTCCGCAGGCTTAGTTGCCCTGGGGCATGTGGGATCTTAGCTCCCCAACCAGGGATCGAACCCGCGTCCCAGGCATTGGAAGGCGGATTCTTAACCACTGGACCACCAGGGAAGTCCCCGAATTTTTTTTTTTTAATCAGAATCATCAAGTGGTGGTTTAAATCCTAGTCTCTGACACTGACTGACTAGCTGTGTGACCTTGAAGATGCCCTTTATTTTATCTCTCTGAGCCTCTGTTTTCCCACCTGTTTAAAAAAAAAGAGAGAGAAAAAAGCTTGGATGAACTGATGTGTATGAATCTGCTTTGAAAACTGTACAGTGTAAAGGGAGCATTATTATCATTGGTTCTTTATTCTTCTGTGCGTCCTTTGGGGTGGGGGGAGGAGAGCCTATAGAAATTTCTCTATAGAAATTACTTATCTGTAGAGTGAAGGTTCCACTAATCTAAGAAAAAGGCATGATTTCCATAGCTTTCCTGCCACCAATGGAACATGATTATAAAAGTGCATTTCAAATAACTTCAGAAAAAATGAATTAAGAATTTTCTTTTCTTTCCCTAATTAAAAAATAGCTAACTGACTACCTAATAAAAGTCAGTGATTATGACTAGGGAGCATTATTATTTCATAGCAGACTTTCCCAAATTGTGGTTCTGTACCCCCAATAGATCCCTTTCAGCACATATGAGAATCTTTGGAGAAAAGTTGAAGGGAATAAGGGTGGAATAAACAGTTTCTATTAGTAGTAAACATTTAGAAAAAGGCTGCGGATACACACTCAAGGAAAATTAATATAAAATGGGTGTCATTTGGGAGAGGAATAAGTGTGTACTCGTGAATAAATCACTTTTATAGTTTTCCTTTAAAACTCAATTACTTTCTGTTTAAATGCATTTTCAAGTGTTATGTTCCAAAAAGAGAGATGAGCTTTTTAAGATAGGGTAGTCTGTATTCTGAGGAGCCAGTGTTGTTGGACTGGGTGAGGCTTATCACAGACATATGTACAGATGCCCAAGGGAATGGGGAAGCTTAAAATAGAGCAGTAAAATTGTCAGTGAAAACCATTAATTGAGAAAAATAACTTTATGAGGCTTATCACCCAAGCCATTCAGGCATGCTTCTGCCTAGTTCCCTGGCCCCTCCTAGGCCAGCAGTAGAAGACACATCTGGGGGAGAACAGGGAATTTGAAGGAAGATAAAAGTTGGTGATGTATGCTTACAAATTATCAGCACAATCGAAGCTTTCTCTGGCTTAATAAAAACAAAACAAAAATCAAAGGCTAAACAGAAACCTTCCCTCTGGGTTTTTGATGTTTACCATCTGGCACACACTAGCAGGCCTTGCTTAAGTGAAAATAGTCATAAATTAACAACTTCAAAAATTGTGCTAATTAAAGCTGAAAGGGAAGCCAGGGCAAATTAAACAATGATGGAGAACCATTAAGCTATTAATAAGTGAAGTGTACAATTGTATCGATCTACTTGTATTATTTCTGTAAATATGCTAATTAGAATCACTATTTCTGGGGACTTCCCTGCTCGTCCAGTAGTTAAGGCTCCGCACTTCCTCTGCAGGGGGCGCAGGTTCGATCTGTGGTCGGGGAACTAAGATCCCACATGCCTCATGGCGAGGCAAAAAAAAAAAAAAGAAAAAAAAGGTTAAAAAAAAAAAGGGAGAATCCCTGTTTCTGCTTAGTTCTGAGGAGCACAAGGCATAATTAAACCCTCCAAAAGTGAGCTAGGATTTTTGACTCTGTAATGGTGTCCGCGATAAGCCTGCTGTTTGGACCACAGGCTGCAGGTGGCTAAGGCCCCCTCCCCCCGAGGTGCCAGTTTGCCCCACTGCCCACCACATCCCTCAGAGGAAAAGAGCAACCTCCTAGATGAGGCAAGGTGATTGTGAAAATGAAGAAGTAGTGGCAGTGGGGCCTGAGAGGAGAGGAAATGGGTATTGAGGAAATTCAATTAGGGGACATAAGAAAAGTAGGGAGTAAATAAAACTCCAACAAATGCAGGTGTAGAGAGAGTGTGGTAGACACAGCCTGCGTGTGATTGCAGTGGAGAAAATCCCGTATTCATCAGATAGAAAATCCTTGCATCATTTAGACAGGTTTATCTAGGAAGATTCAGGAGGAACTCGAGAAACAGGTGACTAGGCAAACTTAGGGGAACACGTTATAAAGCCAGGATGAGAAGGACAGATCACCAAAGCCCAGGAAGGACCTGAGGCCTGAACACTGGAGTATTCCTTGCCCCTCTAAGTGGCAAAGGGGTATGTGATACTTGGAGAAGTTAAAGCTTTGTGAAATGGAAGGGTTGGGGACTTCCCTGGTGGCGCAGTGGTTAAAAATCCACCTGCCAATGCAGGGGACACGGGTTCCAGCCCTGGTCCAGGAAGATCCCACATGCCGTGGAGCAACTAAGCCCTTGCCCCACAACTACTGAGCCTGCGCTCTAGAGCCCACGAGCCACAACTACTGAAGCCTGTGCGCCTAGAGCCCGTGCTCCGCAATAAGAGAAGCCCCCAACTAGCCACAACTGGAGAAAGCCCGTGTGCAGCAACGAAGACCCAACGCAGCCAAAAATAAATAAATAAATAAATGTATTTTTTTAAAAAAAGTGAAAGAGTTGGAAGGAAAAAAAAAAAAGTGCGGATGTAAAGTACAAAGAATATTCCTTAGGCCATCTCTCCAGGGCGTGGCTGTCAGGCCACTGAGACATTTTCACTTTTTGCCTGTCATTACTTAGAGCCTTCAAATGTGAGAGTTCTTCCCCATATCGGAAACATTCTCCAGGAAACAGTTTCAAATCCACGTATATTGCTGTGAGTTGGTGATGTTTTCTATTATCATCAGGTTTGCGTTCTCAAAGCCTGCCCCTCACAAGGGTACCTGATTTCCCTTTTTTTTAAAAAAAAAAATAAGTTTATTTATTTATTTTTGGCTGTGTTGTGTCTTCGTTTCTGTGCGAGGGCTTTCTCCAGTTGCGGCGAGCAGAGGCCACTCTTCATCACGGTGCGTGGGCCTCTCACTGTCACGGCCTCTCCCGTTGTGGAGCACAGGCTCCAGACGCGCAGGCTCAGTAGTTGTGGCTCACGGGCTTAGTTGCTCCGCGGCATGTGGGATCCTCCCAGACCAGGGCTCGAACCCGTGTCCCCTGCATTGGCAGGCAGATTCTTAACCACTGCGCCACCAGGGAAGACCCTGATTTCCCTTTTAATTCTAGCACTGCCTCATCATAGCTGCTTCATTGAACCACCTTTTAGAGTGAATCACTGATAGAAGATGGGAATAAAGCCTAGATCCGATCACTAATGCTTTGTAATTTTGAAGGTGGTTTATTAAAATTATATAAATATCAGGAAATGCCCATTACCATTAGTTATTATAACAAAATTCCATACAGAACAAAGCAATGAAAAAATATAAACACCACAGGACAGCCGGGTATCATCTTAAACTTCAGAGATTTTCCGATCTTGTGTAAAGACGTGAAAAAAATTTTTTTGTTAAATCTTAACAGCTGACCCCATGATTCCTCTTTGGGAAGGGGAAGGAGGGAGCTGTCTCCCTGGGGGAAAGCCGCTGAGGGGCTTGTAGGGAGGGATGACACCTCGAGGGCTTGGATGCTGCAGGCACCTGGGCTCCAGAGGAGGAAAGCCTGCCGAGGCTGGAGATTAGAGGAAGACTTCGTTGCTTCTGCTCCTGCAAGGGGAGTGGAGGGGGAGCAGAGAGAGGGGAGGAGAGAGATAAGACCAGGAAAGAGAAGCCAGCCTGATGGAGAGAAGCTGAGACAGGGAAGGGGAGAGGGGCCAGGTTAGTGTTGGATAGTAACCCATCCATTCCCATCAAATTTATTCCCTATTACTGGGATGTAAACCCCGCCTTCCATCTCTCTAGTAAATTCTACTCAATTTACACATGGAAGCAAGGTCTCAAAAGTCTAGAAACCGGGGACTTTCCTGGTCGTCTAGTGGTTAGGACTCCACACTTCCACTGCCAGGGGCACGGGTTCGATATCCCTGGTCGGGGAACTAGGATTCTGCATGCCGTGTGGCACGGCCATAAGAAAAGGGGGGGGGGGGGGTGGGCAAGAATGGAAACAGGGGAAGAAGTTAGGAGAGATGCTGGTAGCTCAGACCAGCATGTTAGCGGTGGTATTGGTGAGGAGTGATCATATTCTGCATTGTGGTAGATTGGATGTGGCATGTGAAGAAAAGAGGAATAAAGGATGACTTCACTTTCTAATATTAGAAAGAAAAAAAAGAAGTCTAGAAACCTAGAAAGCCCTTCAGGACAATTCACAAAAACCAAGGGGGTGAGCTTTGGTCTTCCCAGGGCCTGGAATTGGGACCCCAGGGACCCCAGCTGATATCTTGTTTCTCGTCTGTTTTTGTTTTTCTTTTTTCTACCAAGTTAAGTATAAAAACAACTACCTTTTTGTCTCACACTCAACGGAGGTTAGAAGTCCTCACTTTCTAGGTTCTGATCTGGCCAAGAATTTCAAAAAGCTTGCTATTCACAGCATTCAGCTAAACACAAGTAACAAAAGCCTCTAATTGCCGGTTTACTGTTAATTGCTTTAGATAAGACCTTATCTTTTCCTGTGCTTTGCTAGCTCCAGCCTCTGCAGTTACCTTCTTGACCTCTTTCCAGGATAACCTGATTCTTAGTGTCTTGATAGTTTTGGGGTTTTTTTTAGGCATACTTTACAAAACATTTAATTCACCCATTTCAAGTGTGCAATTCAATAACTTTTAGTGAAATTAGCAAGTTGTGTATCCATCAACATAAATCAGTTTTAAAACATTTCATTTTAAAACCCCAATAAGATCCCTTATGCCTATTTACTCTTTTTCTTTTTAACATCTTTATTGGAGTATAATTGCTTTACATTGTTGTGTTAGTGTCTGCTGTATAACAAAGTGAATCAGCTATATGTATACATATATCCCCATATCCCCTCCCTCTTGCGTCTTCCTCCCACCCTCCCTATCCCACCCCTCTAGGTGGTCACAAAGCACCGAGCTGATCTCCCTGTGCTATGTGGGTGCTTCCCACTAGCTATCTATTTTACGTTTGGTAGTGTATATATGTGCATGCCACTCTCTCACTTTGCCACAGCTTACCCTTCCCCCTCCCTGTGTCCTCAAGTCCATTCTCTATGTCTGCATCTTTACTCCTATCCTGCCCCTAGGTTCATCAGAACCACTTTTTTTTTTCTAGATTCCATATATATGTGTTAGCATACAGTATTTGTTTTTCTCTTTCTGACTTACTTCACTCTGTATGACAGACTCTAGGTCCATCCACCTCACTACAAATAGTTCAGTTTCATTTCTTTTTATGGCTGAGTAATATTCCATTGCATATATGTGCCACATCTTCTTTATCCATTCATCTGTCGATGGACACTTAGGTTGCTTCCGTGTCCTGGCTATTGTAAATAGTGCTGCAATGAACATTGTGGTACATGACGCTTTTTGAATTATGATTTTCTCAGGGTATATGCCCAGTAGTGGGATTGCTGGGTCATATGATAGTTCTATTTTTAGTTTTTTAAGGGACCTCCATATTTTTCTCCATAGTGGCTGTATCAATTTACTTTCCCACCAACAGTGCAAGACGGTTCCCTTTTCTCCACACCCTCTCCACCATTTATTGTTTGTAGATTTTTTGATGATGGTCATTCTGACCAGTGTGAAGTGATACATCATTGTAGTTTTGATTTGTATTTCTCTAATCACATAATGATTAGTGACGTTGAGCATCCTTTCATGTGTGTGTTGGCAATCTGTATATCTTCTTTGGAAAAATGTGTATTTAGGTCTTCTGCCCATTTTTGGATTGGGTTGTTTGTTTTTTTGATATTGAACTGCATGAGCTGCTTATATATTTTGGAGATTAATCCTTTGTCAGTTGCTTCGTTTGCAAATATTTTCTCCCATTCTGAAGGTTGTCTTTTCGTCTTGTTTATGGTTTCCTTTGCTGTGCAAAAGCTTTTAAGTTTCATTAGGTCCCATTTGTTTATTTTTGTTTTCATTTCCATTTCTCTGGGAGGTGGGTCAAAAAGGATCTTACTGTGATTTATGTCATAGAGTATTCTGCCTATGTTTTCCTCTAAGAGTTTGATAGTGTCTGGCCTTACATTTAGGTCTTTAATCCACTTTGAGTTTATTTTTGTATATGGTATTAGGGAGTGTTCTAGTTTCATTCTTTTACATGTTGCTGTCCAGTTTTCCCAGCACCACTTATTGAACAGGCTGTCTTTTCTCCACTGTATATTCTTGCCTCCTTTATCAAAGATAAGGTGACCATATGTGCGTGGGTTTATTTCTGGGCTTTCTATCCTGTTCCATTGATCTATATTTCTATTTTTGTGCCAGTACCTTACTGTCTTGATTACTGTAGTTTTGTAGTATAGTCTGAAGTCATGGAGCCTGATTCCTCCAGCTCAATTTTTCTTTCTCAAGATTGTTTTGGCTCTTCAGGGTCTTCTGTGTTTCCATACAAATTGTGAAATTTTTCTAGTTCTGTGAAAAATGCCATTGGTCATTTGACAGGGATTGCATTGAATCTGTCGATATCTTTGGGTAGTATAGTCATTTTCACAATGTTGATTCTTCCAATCCAAGAACATGATATATCTCTCCATCTGTTTGTGTCGTCTTTAATTTCTTTCATTGGTGTCTTATAGTTTTCTGCATACAGGTCTTTTGTCTCCTTAGGTAGGTTTATTCCTAGGTATTTTATTCTTTTTGTTGCAGTGGTAAATGGGAGTGTTTCCATAATTTCTCTTCCAGATTTTTCATCATTAGTGTATAGGAATGCAAGAGATTTCTGTGCATTAATTTTGTATCCTGCTACTCTACCAAATTCATTGATTAGCTCTAGTAGTTTTCTGGTAGCATCTTTAGGATTCTCTATGTATAGTATCATGTCATCTGCAAACAGTGACAGTTTTACTTCTTCTTTTCCAATTTGGATTCCTTTCGTTTCTTTTTCTTCTCTGATTGCTGTGGTTAAAACTTCCAAAACTATGTTGAATAATAGTGGTGAGAGTGGGCAACCTTGTCTTGTTCCTGATCTTGGAGGAAATGGTTTCAGTTTTTCACCATTGAGAACAATGTTGGCTGTGGGTTTGATATAGATGGCCTTTATCATGTTGAGGTAGGTTCCCTCTATGCCTACTTTCTGGAGAGTTTTTATCATAAATGGGTGTTGAATTTTGTGGAAAGCTTTTTCTGCATCTACTGAGATTATCATATGGTTTTCATCCTTCATTTTGTTAATATGGTATATCACATTGATTGATTTGCATATAGTGAAGAATCCTTGCATTCCTGGGATAAACCCCACTTGATCATGGTGTATGATCCTTAATGCTTTGGTAAGCTTTCTCACTTTTTCATCCCTGTCTGGGTCAAAAGAGGAGGAAAAAGGAATATTCTCTGAAGTGATTCCTGGTTCATGTCATGGAAAGAATAATGGTTTAAGAATCAGGACACCCAGGTTTCTAGCCTCAGCTCTACTGTTAACTAGCAGTCACTCAAGCTATTTGAGTTTTCATTTCCCCATTTATAAGTTTGAATTACATCTTTAAAGTCCATTCCAGGCTAAAGTCTGGATCTGTGGACCCCCATAGTTTCCTACCACATTTACTCTCTGCTCTCTCCTTATACCAAAAAAGAAGCCAGTATATTCATGAATTCTGATTGTAAACCAATAAAAACTGGTTTCTGTCTTCCATCTTTCTCTTTGAACTTTAGAAAACTTAATTAATTACAACAGAAGAATTTACAAAACACAGTTTATGCAGTGGCTTCCTTGCAGGCAATCTTTAATAGATTCCTTTCAAATTCTGACGAAACCCCCAGGTATTCGTTTTATAACGTCTGTTTGGTTTGGATGTGCAGAGGTAAAAATATCTAAAGGAGAGATTTTTATTTATTTAGTTCAGTGAAATTCCTGAGAATTCCATTTGGAAGGAAGAATAAGAAAGAGTATGGGCTTTGCGGTCTGAGAGACCTGGGCCTTTTTACTTAACAGCGCAACTTTGGATAAGTTACTTAAGCTCTCTGAGCCTCAGTTTCTTCATCTATAAAATGGGAATAATGATACCTCTCTTGCAGGACTGTGGTGAGGACTAAATGCCGCCAGGTATATATTAAGTACTCAATACATGTTCGTGTTCTCCCCCATTAAATACCGTCTTATTTTTCACTTTGCTGAACAAGAGCACAGCCTAGGGACTGAAACAGCCTAGGTTCAATGCCTGATCTCACAGTCTTAGCAGCTCAGTGATTTGGGCCCAATTGTTAGCAATCTCAGAGGCTCTGTTTCCTCGTCTGTAGAATGGAGTTAGTAACAACAGTGCTCAGCTCAGAGTAAGCTTCAGTAACTAGCAGAAGCTGTCGGAATCACACCAAATCATCATGGAGA
Source organism: Tursiops truncatus (assembly GCF_011762595.2). Taxonomy (NCBI): domain Eukaryota; kingdom Metazoa; phylum Chordata; class Mammalia; order Artiodactyla; family Delphinidae; genus Tursiops; species Tursiops truncatus. The sequence continues at coordinate 10,758,131 of NC_047039.1, forward strand.
CAGGAGGGACCAGTGAGAGTGCTGACGGTGAGCAGCTGCTGAGACGCTGCTGAGCGGTCAGCCACGTGGCCAGGAGGAGGCTCCAACCTGTGGAATAAGCTTTGTTTCTCGCTTTTACCTTTACTTTCCCCACTTTTCTTTGTCTTCTTTCTCACAGTTTCCTCTGTGTAGAAAATAGTTGCAGCCAGAGCTATAGGAAATGTAAGCCATATATTTTCTTTTCCTGCCTGGCCTCCATAACATCTTCTGCCTGCTCGTTACTCCTCATCGGTGTGGGGGTTTTTTTTGTTTTGTTTTTTGCTTTTTTATTTAGCTGCGCCAGGTCTTAGTTGTGGCACGCGGGATCTTTAGTTACGGCACGCAGGCTCTAGTTTCTTGACCAGGGATCGAACCTGGGCCCTTTGCATTGGGAGCGCAGAGTCTTAACCACTGGACCACCCGGGAAGTCCCCAGTGTTGGGTTTTTGATTCCACGCTCCCAGATGGAATAGCGTGTGTTAAACTCAGCGCTGTGAATTCTGTCTTGTGCGGCTGCGCTGCCTACTAACTACAATATGGGCTTTTGTTAATTTCTGATACCTACAAGACCAAAAGGCTTCATTGCTAAGAATCCTGGGGGCAAAATTAACTCTCAGGAAGGGCCACTGCTTAGAGTCTTTGCATTTCTCCTTTGCCTCTGAAGGAGCATAGTTTACTTGTTCTGTCTTGTAGCCTCTTGTTTGATCATGCTACCCATAATAAATTACCCTGGCATTTCCAACAGGAGTGATTCTACCTGCTTCTCTTGCCCTGGGGCCAAATGGCTGCTTCTTTTTACTGAAGAGTTAAGCACAAAGTATTTGACAAAAATGAGCTTCTCTTGAGGATCTACCAGAAAAGGAGAACCGTGTTTATGAGTTATGTGATATTTTTAGTTATATACATATTAGTTATGACGGGTATTGTAATCACTGTTATTACTGGGGTTTAAAATATATATGTGTATATGTGGTGTATATGTATGTGCACGTGTAAAACATTTTGTAATACAGTATTTTACCACAAACTACAGTAGAAGCCAATATTCTACGACATGGATGTTTTGAAATATGAATACATGATCCCTACTAACAAACAACCATTGGAATGCGTTGGAGCACATCCCTACTTTATGCCACCTACTTGGGAGGCTGAATGGCACCATCACATAATCTTGGATTGATTTATTTATTATTTTTTAAATGTTTTGGCCACGCTGTGCAGCCTGTGGGATCTTAGTTCCCCCACCAGGGATCGAACCCGCGCCCCCTGCAGTGGAAGCATGGAGTCTTAACCACTGGCCCACCAGGGAAGTCTCACAAAATCATGGATTTAAGTTTCAAAACCCTGGCTAGAATTTTCTGCCTAGCCTTCCTCCACAGCTGACAGTTTCACCCCGAGTTAAAGACAAACCAAGAACAAAGACAGGCCTGGGGCTTCTTTAAAGCTGTGTTGATTATTTCTCGCTCACACCTTCCTCTGTTTCTCATAGAAGCAGAGTAAGCTAGGAGGAAAAGAGAGCACCCTCTTCGTCGGTGTCACCTGGAGGGGTGATCAGACCGTCCGGGCAGCCTTCTGGGCTCGTAGGCAGACAGAGGACAGCAGGGGTCCTCTGCACAGAATCCCCAGATGGTAAAGTCCCGGAAGCAGCTCCATCCTGGGGGTGAAGCATCCACTCAGCTGAAGCCAGGATGAACAGTCACCCCGCTTAGACTCTCCTCCTGGAAGGAAACCCTTCTGGGGCGGGGTCCTCCCCAGACATCTTCATCCCCACCAGTGGCCATTACTTGTCACTCAGCTCCCAGCCTACGCTTAGGCCATTTACAGGGGTGAGTCGAAGCTGTGTTTATATGACTAAAATGAAAAACTCCTGATTTTATGACTTTCAAACGCAATAATCCATATTTACATACAGTATTACCACATCACCCCTGAACTGGGAGTCATCATAAAGTGCTGAGGGTAGATTTTTTTTTTTAAGTCCTTATTGAATTTGTTACAATATTGCTTCTGCTTTCTGTTTTGGTTTTTTGGCCCCGAGGCATGTGGGATCTTAATTCACCGACCAAGGATTGAACTCGCGCCCCCTGCAATGGAAGTGCAGAGTCTTAACCACTGGACCGCCAGAGAAGTCCTTTTTTAGCTTTTTTTTACCACATCACAGGCTTGGGAAGATTAAATGAAGTAATATAATGCCCAGCAGCCAGATATTTGCAATTATTATTGTTGTTGGTGGTGGTGTTTCTAGAAGAGTGATTGGCACCCTACAGGGCTATCACTGTTGTGATTCTATTTATCTGTTTTCCATATCCACCTACAGTACTCCTTTTTTGCCGTACGCGGGCCTCTCACTGTTATGGCCTCTCCCGTTGCGGAGCACAGGCTCCGGACGCGCAGGCTCGGCAGCCATGGCTCACGGGCCCAGCCGCTCCGCGGCATGTGGGATCTTCCCGGACCGGGGCACTAACTCGTGTCCCCTGCATTGGCAGGCGGACTCTCAACCACTGCGCCACCAGGGAAGCCCCACCTACAGTACTCCTTTACCTGATCTATTCTCTTAAGGGATCCATGGGTTTATCGAATGGTGTTGTTTGTATCAGTGATCATTTGCAAATGTCTGCAAATAACATAAATGGAGAACAAAAAAAAATTCAACTGGGGAGCGACAGACACAGGTCTATAGTATACACACTGGTATGCAGATTTTCCCTGTAACAGCCCTTCTTGGGCCTTAGCCTCCTGAGGAGCCCCCCTCTTTCTGGGGTCACTCAGCCTCAGTAGCCTGTTGCCTTTCTCACTCCCTTCTCTGTGCCCAATAAAATGACATCCAGCCGGAAGATAGGAATTTTCTCTCCCTGCTTCATATTTCCCCTGCAAGGTGGTTTCAGCCATTGCCCTGAAATGAAAGAGAAGGAGAAGTCATTCATATGTGTATTCATTTATCCAACAAGTATTTTACAGCCACTGGAGGGAGCTCGAGGGATGTGTGACCCTAACAAGACCCAGTCGTGCCCTCGTGCCCTCGAGGGACTTAACAGGCTGAGGGGCAGGCTCCAGCCGCGTAGGGATGACTCCTGGGTATCTGGATTGGGCGATTGTGTAAAGGTTCATGCCATCTCCTACTGAGACTGGACATGCTTGGTGTGAAGTACCTGTGGGATGACAAGTAGGCGTATTGAGAAGGGAGCTGGATGTATGAGTCAAGAGCTTGGCGGGGAGAGCGGGGCAAGAAATATAAATCCAGCAGTTGAAGATTTAGGCACTGATTGCCCAGGAAGTGGGCTAAGAAAAGAACCCCAGAGAGTTCTGATGTGTGAAGCATGGCTTTCCATGCATCTTCTCCCATGTCCTTCCATTTAAAAACGTGACAGCAACATGGAGAGCAACTATTGTGTAAATATCTCTAGAAAAAGAACAGTAAGTTCAACTGATGAAAAAAATACATTTAGGGGCTTCCCTGGTGGTGCAGTGGTTGAGAATCCGCCTGCCGATGCAGGGGACACGGGTTCGTGCCCCGGTCGGGGAAGATCCCACATGCCGCGGAGCGGCTGGGCCCATGAGCCATGGCCGCTGAGCCTGCGCGTCTGGAGCCTGTGCTCCGCAACGGGAGAGGCCACAACAGTGAGAGGCCTGCGTACCGCCAAAAAATAAAAAAATAATAAATAAATATACATTTAAATTACCCGATTCTGTCTTTGTAGGAGCAGGCTGAGGAAAGGAATACTCTATGTGAAGATGCTCCGGTACTGGAATTACTGGTAGATTGCATGGCTGTCGACACCCTTAGCCCATCAGAAAACGGGTGACGGCAGACAGACCTGCATATATGTAAAGATAATTTATATCAGGGACTTCCCTGGTGGTCCAGTGGTTAAGACTCCACACTTCCACTGCAGGGGGCGCAGGTTCAATCCCTGGTCAGGGAACTAAGATCCTGCATGCTGTGTGGCACAGCCAAAAAAAAAAAAAAAAAAAAATTATATCAGCATCGTTTCTAAGAGCAAAAGATTGTGAACAGCTCAAATAGCTATAAATTTGGCTCATCTGTAAATGGACTATAATACAACCCTTGAAAGATTGAGGAAGTTTTTTTTTTAAGTTCCCTTATGCTTCTTTCTTTTTTAAATTTTATTTATTTATTTGGTTGCGTCGGGTCTTAGTTGTGGCAGGTGGGTTCCTTAGTTACAGCACGTGGGCTCCGTAGTTGTGACAGGCAGGCTCCTTGGTTGTGGCTCCAGGGCTCCTTAGTTGCAGCTCTCCAGCTCCTTAGTTGCAGCACACAGGCTCTGTAGTCATGGCATACAAACTCTTAGCTGCGGCATGCATGTGGGATCTAGTTCCCTGACCAGGGATCGAACCCAGGCCCCCTGCGTTGGGAGAGCGAAGTCTTATCCACTGTGCCACCAGGGGAATCCCCAAGGAAGTTCTTTAAGTACTGTTCATACATGCAGGCACACACACACACACACACACACTTACGCATACTCTCATATATATAGTGAACAAAAAGTGATGGTATATTACCAATTGTATGAAAAAGGAGAGGAGGAGAATATATTTGCATTTTATGTGTATATTTGCTTGCAATGTATAAAATATCTCTGGAAGGATACACAGGAAAAAAAGATCATCTTGGTTGCCCTTGAGGAAGAGAACTGGAGGACTCGGAGGTGAGTGGGGGAGATTTTTTTTCACTGTCCCTTTTTGTATCTTTCCAATACTCAACTATGTAGAAAAGTAACCTGTTCAAAAATAAACAATTATTTTAAAAAAGAGAGAAAAGGAAAAAAAGTCAGTGGAGCTGTAGGCAAAAGCTCTTAAGAGAAGAATCCCATGTAGGATAGAAGTGTAGTAAAATATATCTTGCCTGGTCTCCAAGTGCTCAGAAGTGAAAGTTCTTGAAACCGCTTGAAACAGGGGTTCAACTATCCTGCTAAGATAGTCCTTGTTAAGTCTCTGCACTGAAGAAATGGACTTTTCTGGGGGAAGGACCGAGACGGAGTTTCACAGCAAGGCAGCAGCCAAAGATGAATAGGAAGTAAAAGGTTTGATGAGCCCCAATGTGAAGGAAAACCCTAGTCTTTCCCTCCTGTTGTACGAAAAAACCTCAGCCCCGTCTATCTCCTAAGTGCTGCTTTTACTTCTCACACAAAACACACATGTCTGGCACTTCTGGTCACCAAGTGTGTGGGCGTTTTCCCCACACCAAGCAGTTCTCTGCAACACCAGCTGGGGGGCCTGCAATTTAACTCAGTTCCGGCACCATCTACCTGGAGACGGCGTCAGAGCCCACAGGATAAGGGCTCAGTCCCACAAGACTGCTCTCCGCTCTCCTCCCCCACACCGCAGTCACCAGTGTCACCTGTGCTTCTGACCAAGCAGCTATAGATCAGAGGTTCCAACGACCCCCTCCTTGGGTTTGATTAATTCGCTAGAGCGGCTCACAGAACTCAGGGAAACACGCTTGCCAGTTTATTAAAGGATGTGATGAAGGACACAGATGAACTGCCAGATGAAGAGACACATAGGGCGAGGTCTGGGAGGGTCCCAAGCACAGGAGCCTCTGTCCCCGTGAAGTTGGGGTGTGTCATCCTCCCGGTGTGGATGTGTTACCTAAAAAACCGGATTTGCCTTTTGGTGGGTGTCGAGCCAAGAAACATGGCCAAACCAAAGAATGGGAGAAGGAAGGAATTATTATCTGCAGCAAGGAAGGAGAGGGACTTCCCTGGTGGTCCAGTGGTTAGGACTCCATGCTTTCACTGCCGAGGGCCCAGGTTCAATCCCTGGTCAAGGAACTAAGATCTCACAGCGCAGCCAAAAGAAAGGAGAACACCAGGGATCTTTCCCAAGCTGTGCCTCCCTGAATAGCAAAATTGGGGAAGTTTGAAACTAAGGATACACTCATATTCATGAAGGGTCTTAAGCAGTGGAAAATTCAGTGTAGAATTGGGGCAAAGGTTGACAGAGTGCAGGCTTCAACTGATTGAAGTCACGAGGGTCAGAAGAGGTCAACGTCATCATTCCATCCTCCACCTGGGTGGCGGCCTTACTTTCCGCCCCCAGAGATATGTATGTACTCAATGATATGTATCAGAGTGTTATGTATCTCTTTTTTTTAAAACATCTTTATTGGAGTATCATTGCTTTACAATGGTTAGTTTCTGCTTTATAACAAAGTGAATCAGCTATACATATACATATATCCCCATATCTCCTCCCTCTTGCATCTCCCTCCTACCCTCCCTATCCCACCCCTCTAGGTGGTCACACAGCACCGAGCTGATCGCCCTGTGCTATGCAGCTGCTTCCCACTAGCTATCTATTTTACATTTGATAGTGTATATATGTCCATGCCACTCTCTCACTTCGTCCCAGCTTACCCTTCCCCCTCTCCGTGTCCTCAAGTCCATTCTCTACATCTACATATATCTCTTGAGAATCTAGGACTCTTTTATCACAGAACCATTGTTTCTTGACTGCTTTTTCCTTTGTTCCCTTAAGATCATTAATTACTGAGACCTGTTCAAGGGCAAGCATTGTGGCCAGGCTTAGATCACAAAATGGCTTAGGTCAAAATGGGTTCTCTTGTGTCAAGAAGGCCATGCCTGGTTCCCTTTTCTCCGGGGACCCCCTACCCTTTCTGCTTATAATACCCAATGTTAGTGTAAAAGAAATTTCCAGTTATTTTAACCAGATCATCAGATGCGCTGGACCAGGACCCAAGACTGTCAGATTTGTACCCTTTTATATAACTTCCCCATATTTTGCCCTTAGATCTTGTCTTTTCTCTTGTAATGATGGACATTAAAGTCTTAAAATGAAAAGGGTCTGCAAACTTGTTTTCAGGGACAGCAAGGAAGCCTGTATAGTCAGGCCACTCAAGATGGCTGTTCTCTTGCTCTCTGTAAGTCCTCTGCCCTACCAGGGCCTGCGTCACCTATATCTGACGCATGTGACTGACCTTCCTATGTACTTGCCTCCGCCCCAGCTAGTGATTGTTCTTATCAAAGGGGTGGTGAGGGGCGTGCCTCTCTGCTGGTTTCCCTGGTAACCAATGAGCCCACCTGACGTCATTTTCCCTATAACTGGTAACCCCCCCCCCCCCCCCCCCCGCCCCCGCCCTGGGAGCGGAGACTGCCGCCATATCGTGTCTGCCGCTTGCTGCAAATGGGGGTACCTTGCTTCAGACATGTAAGCTCCCCCATCCATTAAACCATTGATGTCTCTGTTGTTGACCTCGGGCTCTTTTTTCAGTCTTGAACTTGGGGAAGTGCAGGGCCCATAGGCCTGCAGGGTGCAGCCGAACAGGTGGACATAACGAGACCATCTTCGGGAACCCATCTAGGAGGGATGAGAAACCCACAATCTGAGTAGGTGGTGACGGTTACTAGGAGGAGAGGAGGGGGGTGGGGGAGTCCCTGGGACGTGCCAGGGTGGAAGAGGCAAGCTTGAGGGGAGCCTGCCTGGGCCTGTGAATCTCCCTGGGGGACTTAGGAGAAAGGGTTCCTCAAGTACAGTGATAAATTATGCTTTGCACTGTAATAGGATTAAATTTGAAACTGTTACAGATGAGGTGTTACTAGCCCATTCTTGTATCACAGAAAGCTAGGCTTTTTCTCCATTCAACAGGTATTATTTTATTTTCATTGTTCCTAAAATGATACAAAGGAAGGCTTCTGTTTGTTCTCTTACCTTATGCTGATCTTAGAACAGCACAAAAATACTGACTACGCGGATCTTGAAACAACACTGAAAACTTCAAACATGGGAAGATGATTTACTCCCATTCCTTCCCCCTTTCCTCTTGGATTCGAACAACTGGCTATGTTTAACCCCAGCTTTGCCTACTCTTTCCCAGAAAAGTCACCAGCAAACATGGATGGATCTACTAAAGGCAGGACTGTAGATTCAATAGGGTGTGGGATTCCAGCTTTGTTCTCAGGGAACTGACAGTCTCATCAGGAGACAACAAATTATTGGGTTGGCCAATATCTATGTTCCAGAAGAACCCGAGCGAGCTTTCTGGCCAACCCAATACATTCAGAAACGGGTACTAACGCCCGAGAGCATACGTTCAGTGCTAAGTTAGGGGTCTGGATAATAATGGCTTGAGGAATGCAGCTGAGGCAGAAATCCCTGAGGGTCAATACACTGAAGCTTCTAGGAGAAGGGGAGCCTCCAAGGACAGATTTAGAGAAGGAGTAAAGAGAGCACCTGAGGCAGGCGGAGGGTGTGGGCGAGACCAGCCCGTGTGGCACACCTCTGTGGAGGAAGAGGCACCTGGTTCGCTGGAGACGGCAGTCACGGCGGAAGCAATTTCTGATTCAATGACAGTCTAAAGTAGGATTTTCCCCGGATTAATAGAAACCCTGTGCGTTGCAAACGTAGCCGTCAGGGCATTAGAGGGATGTAATGGATGAGCTGACTGCTGGGACTTGGCTGCTGAACGTGCAGTCGGGGAGGGGGACAGTGTTTGTGGAAGTTCAGCATCTGTGTATCTGCCAGCCCTCCTATGTCGCTCTGCACACAGCCGGGGCCAAGATGCGGGTGAGCATACATCCCTCCCGTTCCCTGCAAGCTCAGCTCGTATTATTTCTTTCTCTTGTTCTCTCCATTCTTTCCTCTCTCCGCTCACGGCCAGATGTCGAGGAGAAATCCTTTCTCGCTGTGAGTTTTGGTGGGAGTGTCAACCTGTGACATTTGCCTTTTGTGTGCATGCCCAGGTTAGTCGGGAGGATAAACGATGGGAACTCTACCGATACCCACCCGGTCTAAGAATCCCAAGTCTCCAGACCCAGCTCTCATGCCTTTTAGCTCCATGAACTTGCGCTGGCCCTTAAACTACCTGTCCTTCAGTTTCCTTTATTTGTAAAATGGAGATGTTAATACCTCCCTACCTACGTCGCAGAATTTTCTTGAGATTCAAATGAAATATAGTTGTAAGAGCACTTTGGAGACTAAGGAACTTCTTATTAGTAACTCAAGGTGAAGATGGTGGGGACGGGGTGTGGGGGGAAGGTGGTGAAGTTGGGAAACTCAATACATCCCATCCGGCCCGGTGATTTTATAAAATCGTTTTTTATCATTTAAATCATTTTAACTATATAGCTTTTTTGGATGTTTTAACGACTCTCACTCTCGTGATATCTTTTTCCTCCCTAGATATCCCTAAGTGCAGAACCCAGCACCCCCCTACACATTCCAGCTCATCTCGCTTGGCTTCCACATCGACCAGTGGGGCTCCCAGCCACTGAAGCAGCAACAAAAACTCTCATCAGCATCTCCAGAGACACTCTGGGCTCCAATCATTACCCCAGGCCTTCCAGCCAAAGTTGATTTAAAAATGTGAAAGGATTTTTCTAGAAATGACAGGCTGCTCTACATGGAGAGTTGCATGTTACTTGGCTCCTTTATTAGAAACAGTTTAGGTACCTTATTGTGAAAGTGAGTCCTACACTATTTCGGTAAAAGGTATTCATGGCACAGATGTTGACGTCTTTACAAACTGAGATAGAAATGTGATGATAGATACCATGGGGTTGATAAAGGGACATACGATAGCACCATTGGTGAGACTGGGTGTGTGAGGCAGGGTCCCAGAAGGATACGGCCAGCACACTCCCAAGGTTACTTGAGCAGTTTAATGATGGGAGTGTTTTTCCTAGGGCTGCCGTGACAAACTACGGCAATCTGAGTCCACTCAGGCTGCTGTAACAAAAATACCATTGACGAGTGACTTATAAACAACAGACGTTTATTTTCTTACAGTTCTGGAGGCTGGGAAGTCCAAGATCAAGGTGTGGGCAGGGTTGGTTTCTTCTGAAGCCTCTCTCCTTGGCTTGCAGATGGCCATCTTCTCCCTGTGTCCTCACACGGTCATCCCTCTGTGTGTGTCTGTGTCCTAATCTCCTCTCCTTATAAGGACACAAGTCCGATTGAATTAGGGCCCACCCATATGACTTTGTTTTACCTTAATTACCTCTTTGAAGATACAGTCACATTCTGAGGTCTCGGGGGTTAGGACTTCAACATAGGAATTGGTGTGGGGAGGTTACAGTTCAGCCCTTAACCCACACTGTGGGCGGGGTTAAGAGAATCAAGACGAGATGGTGAAGCCCCTGGAAACTAGCAACAGCAGAAGCCTTTATCATCCTTTGGCCTGAAGAAGCAAAAGAGAAAGGGCATGCTATTCCTAGAACCCAGTGAGAGCTGTAGCCACGGGAGAGGGACTGCCCAGCCTATGGTATATGGTGGAGGAACGCAGCCATGATGGAGACCAGGGCCTAGCAGGGAGGGAGGGAGAAGACCCACCCCTCTCTCTCGCCACTCTTCACACTCCAACAGCACTTCCCTTTGGACAAACCCACCTGGAAGTCAGAGAACAGAGAAGCCTGGGGGATGCAGCTCATAGGTGTCAGCCTTTGAGCCAGGGAACAGGCTGACAGGTGTGGCCAGGAGTGGGCGGGGAGGGGTAGGATTTGAGTGGGACGATGAAGAATCACCAGCACGATGGTGGAAACATAGACATTTCCAAAGGAGGAATTGTGATGCATATTCAGGCAACGTAAATGGGCTTTAAAGAGTTACTGGAAAACAGAAAGTGCTACTTAACTGCAAAAATATAAGTCACACATTCTAAACTAAACCACCTGCTCATGTAACCATTTCCAGGTCCCAAAAGTGACCATTCTAGGATACTTATTTGCGTAAGTAAAGCAGAATGGTAGAAAAACAAATATGTTTGTCAATCTTGTCATGTTGAACACTTACGTTCTTACTTTATATACTGTAATGTAGGTATTTTCGAATGGTTCAAAATGGTGACCTGGCAGCATGGCCCAGGATACAGTGGTTTGGATGCCCAAGTGCTCGGTGGAGGACAAAACATGACCAACTTATAATTGATGGGTTGGCATCACCCAGGATGAAGCCAGTATGTGGCTCTGAGGCAGAGAAGAAAGAAGACACACCCAGAAGGAGACCTTGTGTTCTTCCCATGGGCAAAGCGGATGGCTGTCAGTTAGGGTTTCCTCTTCCTGGGGCCTGAGCCCTCATGGTCAACCCCCAGGAGCCAGGGGCAGCTGTGTAAGCTGGGGGGGGGGGGGACCTGCAGCTCCAGGATTCTGCCCTGCTTTGTCCCAGTGAACTCCTGTGAATATGTCAGGAACCAGTCATGTTGGAGGCCTATGTCTGAATGGGCCAGTCTGGAGTAAGTCCCCAGCCCTTTCTGGAATAAACCAGGATATCCTGGGGCAAGGACATAATCAAGAGAAAGAAGGGCTCGTCCGGTACAAGCGGCCCCATCTTGTCTAAAGCTGTATTGGGTTATCTATTCCTGTGAAACAAACCGACCCCAAACTTAGTTGCTTACAGCTGTCTGTTATTCTCCTTTTGAATCTGCAGTTTGGGAGGGGCCTGGGGGAGAGCTTGTCTCTGATCCACACGGCACCTTCCCCCCAGCAGAGGGCTGGAAGGTCCACTTCCAAGATAGTGCAGGAACATGGCTGGAAAGTTGGTCCTGGCCGTCCACTGGGTACTCAACAGGGCTGAGGGTTGGGGGCCTCTGTTCCTCTCCACGTGGGCTGGGATTCTCATCGCATGGGGGGTGGGTTCTAAGGACAAAAGTCCCAAGAGAGCCAGGTGGAAACTGAGTCACAGTTTTATCCTAGCCTTGCGTTGGGCTGCACCCCACAGGCCTGCAAGGCCTGCACTTGCCAACTTCAAGACTGAAGAAAGAGTCCAAAGTCAACAACAGAGACATCAGTGGTTTAATGGATAGGCGAGCTTACACATCTGGACCAAGGTCCTGCAGCAACACCTCACCGTGTGTGGTGGACGGCAGGCAGGATGCGGCGGCAGTCTTCTTTCGGGGTGGACGTGGGGGTGGGGAAGTGGAGATTACCAGTTATAGGAGAATTGATGTCAGGTGGGCTCATCGGTTTCCAGGGAAACTAGCAGAGAGGCACGCCCCTCACCAACTCTTTAATAAGAACAATTATCAGCTGGGGCAGAGGCACCTACGTAGGAAGGTCAGTAGTGTGTCTAAGGCAGGGGTCCCCAACCCCCGGGCTACAGACCAGTACCAGTCCGCCGCCTGTTAGGAACCGGGCTGCACAGCAGGAGGTGAGTGGCTAGCTAGCAAAGCTTCATCTGCCGCTTCCCATTGCTCCCCGTCACTGGCGTTACTGCCTGCACCGTCCCGCCCCCTCCAATCCGTGGAAAAATTGTCTTCCGTGAAACTGGTCCCTGGTGCCAGAAAAGTTGGGGGCCGCTGGTGTGAGATATAGGTGAAGCAGGCACTGGTCGGGCAGGGGACGTACAGAGAGCAAGAGAACAGCCATATTGAGTGGCCGGACCTTGGAAGTCTCCAAGTCACTCCATCATCCCCTGGTGATCACGAGGCTTGTCCAATTTCAAGCAGAGGGGTTGTAGACTGAGGAGAGTTGCAAGGTTCTGGAAGAACCTGTGGGATGGGAAAGATGATTATGGCTATTTCAGAGTAGAAACCAAATCTCTGCCTCAGGATGGTACCCGTGTGACCCGTACCCATCATTGGTCACAGCATAGTTATGTGAACTAGGTACATCCCCTGTGTTAGTCTGCTTGGGATGCCATATAAAATACTATAGACTGGGTGGCTTAAACAACAGAAATTTATTTCCTCACAGCTCTGGAGGCTGGGAGTCCGAGATCCAGGTGTCAGCAGGGTTAGTGTTTGATGAGAGCTCTCCTTGGGTTGTCTTTTTTCACTGTGTGCTCACATGGCCTTTCCTTGGTGCCTTTGCAGAGGGGGAAGGAAAGGGAGAGAGGAAGAGAGATGTTTCTCCTGGTGTCTCTTCTTATAAGGACACTAATCCTATCAGATCAGGGCGCCACCCTTATCACCTCATTTAACCTTCATTACGTCCTTAGAGACCCCATTTCTAAATGCAGCCCCTCTGGGGGTTAAGACTTCAACATATTAATTTGGGGGGGGGCACATTCAGTCCCTAACATCCCCCCGTAGTGATATGAAATAGACGACACTTGATAAATTTATATTGATATTCATTCATTCAAGAAAACTTCATCGAACACCTATTGTGTGCCGGACTCTCTACTAGGCTCTGGGAATACAGGTAGGAGAAAAAAACTGTTCCTGTCTTTAATGAGTTTATAATTGCAAGCGAGATAGAGCAGCCGTTACAATACAGTGATCGCTGCCAGGAGAGCTTGCTGTGACAGCTCCTAGAAGGGACAAATATACCACTCCGTGGAGGCTGCAGAAGTGATGTCCAAGCAGAAACCGAGGATGAGAAATATTGAGTAGTAAACTGTGTGGGACAGACAAGGGGATTAAGAAAGAAGATACACGGAGGCCTGAGGTAGAACTAGGGTGACCACGATCCTGGTTTGCCCAGGGCTGTCCTGGTTTTAGCACTAAAAGTCCCATGTCCAGGAAATGCCTTGGCCACTGTGCCTTCTCCGTGGAACTGTAAATAGTCCAGTAGAGCTGGTGCACAGAGGAGTGGGCGTTGCCACAGGATTGGTGGGAGAAATGCTGGAAAAGTAGGAGGAGCCCAAACAGGAAGTGAGACACACTGAGGAGTTAAAACTTTCTCTTGGAAGTAGTTGAACCATCAATAAGTGATCTTAAATAGGGGAGCAACTTGCTGAGACTTGCATTTAGAAAGAGCTCTATCTGCTGGATGATGTAGAAGAGGGACAATACTGGAGGCCAGTCAGGAAGCCATGGTGGTTTTCCAGGGAACAGAGATGGAGAATTAAAGTAAAGTAATGGAGGGAGACGGAGAGACCCAGAGGATTCAGAGTGTCTTAAGGAGAAGTAACAGAACTTAGAAATATACGTGTGGGAGGTGAGAGAGAAGGAGAAATCAAGGATGACTCCCAGATTTCTGGCTTGGGCAACTGGAAAAAGTCTTGGGAAGTCATTAAGATGGTTTGGAAATACCTTCCCCACTGCACCTGACATGAGAATACAAACAAAGCAGCCCTTCTTCTGCTTCCCACACAGCTCTTGTTGACCTAAAATCTCTGTTATTGTGCAACTGCCCCAGAAATCTCGGGTCCATACAGCCAGGAGGCTTATGGGAACATCGGGATATAAGGGGGAAGTCTGGGGCAAGAGGGGTGTTTATGACACTAGATTCTCCCTCGAGGTTTATGTACACTATCTTTTTTAAGCTTCACGAGAATCTTACGAGGGAGGTAGGTGGAGACTGTTATTCCCATTTCAGAATTGCCGGATGGGGATAAAATAGCATGCCCCCGGGGCCACTGCCACAGAACGGCAGAGCTGGGCTCTACAGTGAGCTGTGTCTGACTCTGAAGAAATGAACTGCTCTTTCCACCATGCTGCTTCCCTAATTAGCGCACTAGTCTCTACCGATTGGATATGTGGTCACATCTACTGCCCTGCCTTCATTCTGTCTTCATTCAGCATTTGAGAAGGATGCAGGGACTTCCCTGGCGGTCCAGTGGTTAGGGCTCCACGCTTCCACTGCAGGGGGCATGGGTTGGATTCCTGGTCCAGGAAGTAAGATCCCGCGTGCCTTGGCATGGCCAAAAAAAATAAATAAATAAAAGAGAGAGAAGGATGCTAACCAAAGTAAGGGCTCTACCTCCTTCAGGGCCCTAAGAGGATAGCTGAAGGCTGCTTGCAGGAGCAAAGTTTGCAAGAGAGCTTCTTAATCCTCTGTAACTGGTCCCCATGCTGATGATACCTGCAAAACTCCGAAAGCCATACTTCCTGTATAATTATCTTTGTGAACGTCAAGGCCAGATGAAGATTTGGAGACAGTGTGCCCGTCAACAGCCTGTTTAGGGAGGGACGGATTGTGGTGGGGGGAGATGAAACTCAAGGGATAGGAAAGCCATGGGCAGGACACTACAGGGAAGAAAGGAACACGGGAGGAGTCCCCAGGGCCTCCCTCTCAAAGACGGGAGTGCACAGTGAGCTTGTCTAAACCTCAGAAGGGGCTCTGGAAACCTGACAGCCATGTAAGTGGCGCCTACATGGAGGCTGCCCTCCCAGGTCCCTCCAGGACCCTGGAACTGGAGCCTTAAGAGAAACCTGAGAGCCAACTCAAGCTCCTTCGTAACCAGCCACGTTTACATTTTGATGCGAATCTTATCTCCTGTGGACTCTTAATAGATACTCTATTCATTTTGCTTATAGTAATCTAATCCATTTTGCTTTTAGTCTTCTATTGTTATTTCTGCATGGATTTTGTTCCCGTCCCCCTTCTAGATTGGGAATTCTTCAGAAGATCCTAGTTTCACTCTCTCCATGTTTTCACATTTTCTTTTGTGCAGTAGGCATGTGTGTGGAGTTTGTTGTCATGGGAAGTGTCATCAGAAGATCTGAAATGATCATTTCTCAGCTGGCTTCTTTATTCACTGACACTGGCACAGAAAGGACACAAGAGGGCGCTCCTTCCCCTCTTATCTGAGTTCAGGGAGCTGCCCCTTTTCTGTCCCTTCAGGTCTCTCTTGAAAACTTAGACACGACTGACGTTGGTGAAAACATGTTTTTTACTACTACTGGGGAGAGGCTTTGGGGAATTTTGAATATTTATAGTGACACACTTAGGGAAATATTTATTCAGCTCAAGTCTTTGATTCCATTTGAATCAAACAAATATTCACATAGTCAGTTTTGGAAGCACTTACAGTCTAAGGAAGAAATATCTATTTTAAAAATTAACCAACCACTTTATACCCATGGGGATGGCTATTATCAAAAATGCAAAATAACAAGGGTTGGCAAAGATGTGGAGAAATTGGAAGCTTTCTGCATTGCTGGTGGGAATGTAAAATGGCAACTGCTATGGAAAATGGTATGGTGGTTCCTCAAAAAGTTAAACACAGAATTACTATAAGATCCAGCATTTCCACTTCCGGGTATATCCCCCAAAGAACTGAAAGTGGGGACTCAAAGAGATATTTGTACACCCATGTTCATAGCAGTATTATTTGTAATAGCCAAAAGGTGGAAGCAACCCAAGTGTCCATTGACAGATGAATGGATAAACAAAAATCTACTTAATTCTACTAAAGCATACCTTTAAAGATGGAAGGAAAAAAAAAAAAACCCAGACTGAGAGAGATGTATCTTTAATCCCTGTTTCATATACAGCCTTATGTCTTACCAAGATGCCTTAGGGTAGTGAAGAACCTCATTGGCCGTGCATCGCCATGTCTGTCAGGGAGAGAGCCAAGGTTTCTGAATATGGCCCCTGCTAAGACTAGTGTCCCACCCACCTGGGCTTCTGGTTCCATCCCCTTGGGTCTCCTGGGACCATGCTTTCTCAGTTTAGCATCTTTCGGGTGCCTACATTTTTCACCCCACAATTTACCACTGGTCTTTAAAATGTTATCATTTGACCCAGCCTTGTACCTCTCCTTCATTTCACTAAACACCCTCCTGCAAGTTACATGTGTGTCTTTTGTTCTTCAATAACTACTCTCCTTAACCTGGTCTCAGCCTTAACCTCATGGCAATTGGACTCTCACGGTGTCTTAGTCCATTTGGGCTGCTAAAACAAAATACCATAGACTGAGCAGCTTAAAAACAACAGACATTTATTTCTCACAGTTCTGGTGGCTGGCAATCCAAGATCAGGGTGCTGGCAGATTTGGTGTCTGGTCAGGCTCCTCTCCCTTGTTCACAGCCAGCACCTTCTTCCTGTGTCCTCCTCACCTAGCAGAAGGGGGTCTCCTTTATAAGGGCACTAATCCTACCAATGAGGGCTCCACCCTCATGTATTAATCGCTTCCCAAGGGCCCAAGCTAATAACCCCAGGATTTCAACATGAGTTTTGGGGGGGACACAAACATTTAGATCATAGCACATAGGTTACCAGGACCCTCCTCATTGCCAAATCAAATAGCCTTTTCTGTGTCTTCATTCGACTTGACCTCTCTGTAGCATTTGGTCTAGACGAGGATTCTTTTCTTTTCTTTTCTTTTCTTTTTTAATTTTTTGGCCCCTAAGCATGTGGGATCTTAGTTCCCCGACCAGGGATCAAACCCGCGCCCCCCTGCAGTGGAAGCGCAGAGTCTTAACCAATGGACCACCAGGGAAGTCCCAGTTCTTTTCTTTTTAGAAGTCTGTCCCCATCTTGGTGACTGCTGCCGAAGTCTGTTCTCTCCTCTAGCTACTGTCTCATTTGACTTCTACCCACTACTGGCCTCTCCAATCCTGGTTCTTCTCCGTCCCTTAACTGTGGTCGGTCCCTTGAGTCTGTAGCAGCCATCTGTTTACTCTATCGACATGTTGTGGTCTTGCCTTAGAGGTCATCAGATCTGTGTCTACTTTACCAGATTATGATGATGACTCCCAAATCTCTATTCCCAATGCAGACCACCCTCCCTCCTTTAATTCCACTCTTTCCCCAGATTTACAGGGTGTTTGAGCTTCGGATGTTCTGCCAGTACCTCATACTCAGCAGCCAAGGATGTTTCGTTTATTTCTTTTTTATTTATTTATTTATTTATTTGCTGCATTGGCTCTTCGTTGCTGTGTGGGCTCTCTCTGGTTGTAGCAAGCAGGGGCTACTCTTTGTTGTGGTGTGCAGGCTTTTCATTGCGGTGGCTTCTGTTGCAGAGCACGGACTCTAGGCACGCAGGCTTCAGTAGTTGTGGCACGCAGGCTCAGTAGTTGTGGCTCACGGGCTTAGTTGCTCCGTGGCATGTGGGATCTTCCCAGACCAGGGCTCGAAACCTGTGTCCCCTTGCACTGGCAGGCAGATTCTTAACCACTGTGCCGCCAGAGAAGTCCCTCGTTTATTTCTTAAACACAAAATGAGGCAGGAAGGATCTGAGACACTTCTGACAGGGCTGCCCCACTCGGCTTCACGACTGTGGGGATCATTTAACTTCTGTGAGTCTCAGTTTCTTTATTGGGGAAGAGATTTACTTCCCCAAAATCCTATTTGTGAGGAATAAGAAAAAATATGAGTGTGTGTGTGTGTGTGTGTGTGTGTGTGTGTGTGTGTGTGTACTAAGGTAAAATAGGGACTTCCCTGGTGGTCCAGTGGTTAAGACTCCACACATGCATTGCAGGGGTCACGGGTTCTATCCCTGATCGGGGAACTAAGATCCCACATGCCACGCAGCACAGCCAAAGAATTAAAAAAAAAAAAAAAAAAAGTAAGGTAAAATATATAGGTGCCAAGGAGTGGCAGAGCAGGGAATGAGAGGCCGTGCCCTCTCCTGAGTGCGCCATCGCACACAAGTGGAATCTCAGGTGGTCTAGAGATGCTTGTACATGAGCAGGTGCGCTGTCTGCCCTGCCTGCTGGCATGGAAGCACATGTCATTCCCAGATCTGGCATATTCTTCCCCACTTTGTCTAGCAGAGTCTTTTACTCATCAGTTGTCAAGGAGCTAAGAACTGATATACTCTCAGAAAGGCGCAATTCTAACCCAGTACAATCGAAATAATCTTATTTTGATCAATACCACCAATACCTTCCATTTTCTGTCATGGTGGCTCTCAACCCCAAAACACTTGAGGGAAATGACTCTCCTATTATATCAGTGGCTCTCGGTACTGATGATTCTGGGAGAGTGCATAAAAATCGGGGTGTGTAATGAATGTGATTTAGAACTCAGGAGAGCATGCACCCTGAGTTGAGCATCGTGGCTCTATTATAAGACAATCTTACAGAAAAGCCCAAATAAATACTCCCTTCCTAATATCATTGAAACACCAATAACTGATTTTTCATGAGACCCCATCCACTTGTCATCGGTGTATTTAACAAAGATAGCAGCCTTTTGTACTAAAAAAAAAAAAAAAAAAAAAAAAAGCTGTTTCTCTTCCAGATTCCATAAAGGATTCTAAAGGCTGTAAGACAGGATCCCTGCAATCCAGGAAACTACAATGTAGCAGGAAGGTTTCTTATAGAAAAGAAACAACTGGAGGGCCTCAAAACTCTAGTCTTCATGTTTAAGGTGTTAAGCACAGTTGTAGTTCAAAGAATACAGTCGGTGTGGGCCGGGATCATTAAAGAGTGTTGTGACAGTGAATCTTGCCCCAAGCCCCAAAGGAAGGGTGAGGCTTGGATACACAGAGAGGAGGAGACAACAGAAGGAGTATGAGGACAGAGGCAGGAAAGTTTGCTACCAGGAGGGGTGTAAAGGCTTGATCCTTACCCCGTGAGGGCAGAAGAGGAAGCGCGGATGGGGAGTGTGGGGCTAAGGGTAGGCAAAACCTGAACAAGGTGCAGTAAGGAGCCTTTGTGGGTTCTTGCATGGAGAAATGATACGACAAAATAAGTAAAACATAGAAGGTGAGATATTGGTCTTGGGAACGATTTTTTGGATTTGACACCAAAAGCAAGGGCAACAAAAGTGAAAATAAACAAGTGGGACTACATCAAACTAACAAACTTCTGCCCAGCAAAGGGAACCATCAAGAAAATGAAAAAGCAACCTACAGAATGGAGAAAATAATTGAAATCATATATCTGATAAGGGGTTAACGTCCAAAATATATAAAGAACGCATACCACTCAGGAGCAAAAAAAATCTAATTTGAAAATGGGCAGAAGAAGAATAAAATGGGCAGAAGAACTGAAGAGACATTTTGCCAAAGAAGACATACAAATGGCCCAAGAGGCACATGAAAATGTGCTCAACCTCACTGATCATCTGGGAAATGCAAATCAAAACCACGGTGAGATATCACCTCATACCAGTTAGAATGACCATCATAAAGACATTAAGACAAGCAGTAACAAGTGTTGGGGAGAACCTAGTGAAAAGGAAACCCTTACACACTACTGGTGGAAATATAAATTGGTGCAGCCGCTGTGGAGCTGCCTCAAAAATTTTAAAATATAACGACCATATGATCCAGAATTCCACATCTGGGTATATATCTGAAGGAAATTAAACAGAATATTAAAGAGATGTCTGCATTCCCATGTTCTGCAGCATTATTCACCATAGCCAAGATAGGGAAACCAAGTGTCTGTAAACAGATGAATAAAGAAAATGTGTATATATACGTGGAATATTATTCAGCCATGAGAAGGAAGGAAATTCTGACATTTGTGACCACAAATGGATGGACCTTGGGGGCATTAGCTAAGTGAAATAAGGCAAAGAAAGAAAAACAAATACTGCGTGATATCACTTATATGTGGAATCTGAAAAAAAAAGTCAAAACTCATAGAAACAGAGTAGAAAAATGGTTGCCAGGGGCTGGAGGGGGGATGGGGGAAATAGGAGAGGTTGGTAAAAGGATACAAACTCAGCCGTAAAATAAAAAAGACCTGAGGATCTAACGTAAAACATGGTGATTATGGTTGATAACAGTGGGCTGTATAATTGAAATTTGCTAAGACAGTAGAATTTAAATGTTCTCACCAAAACAAAAAACTGTTTTCAAAAGATTCCCAGGTGTTTCTCATGCACTTTGATGTTTGAAGAACACTGTTGCAAACCATTCTGTCCTTCCCCATGCACTTTTCACAGTAACATAGTGAGTTAGAAGAGATTATGATTTTAGGAGTTTTCACCAAGTAGAGAGTTGATTTGTTCCTTTAAGGCTGGACGGGGTTCGTATGGAGAGGTGTGGGCCAGGACAGAGTGCCAGGGAGATAAAATTGTTTACGCAAAGGAGAAAAAAAAAAAAAAAGCGAATGTGAACAGAGATTAGACAACTTTTTCTGAAGTCAAGGATTCATGAAGGGGAGTAGTAGTGATAAGACTGGAAAAACCCTGAAGAAGAGGCCACGGTATTTATTCAGGAGTGCAGTGTTTTCTCTAACATGTTCATGATAAAATTTTGATATAATTCCTGCCATCATCCCAAAGAGAAACAATTTTAAGAAAGAAGATGACTATACCTTTAATATCATAATGATCACTACTACCAGCACGTGTGCCCAGGAGAAAACCAAGCTTTTAAAATAAATACGATCCGCGATTGCCAAATCTTTGTTGTTATTTACTTGCTGCTGGTTCATTTAGTTTGTCATCTGCTAATGCTAGCAGATAAAAGTTTGGATCCTTACTACTACAGAGAAACAAATATCGGGGCGGGGGCGAACCCTTACAAGTTGAGGAAATTCTACCTGTTAAATGTTCTTTTCTCTATGAATTGGGGAAAGGTCAAGGATATTTGATACGAGAGCAGACCACCTTGGTTCAGCTCATAGAACATCAGACTTCCCAGGGAATATGGATTAAGTCCCACTGTCAACCGTGGGAAGTAAGGACCCGAAAGGATAAATGTGTGCTTTTAAGCAGATTACTTTGGTAACTATATACATGCTGGGTTGGGAGTAATAGGACCTTATATTTACCCTACTTTATGTTATACACATTCTTTTCGCAGGCACTCCTTAAAATGATTATATGAGGAAGTGTCATTAAAAACCAAAAACAGGGGCTTCCCTGGTGGCGCAGTGGTTGAGAGTCCGCCTGCCGATGCAGGGGACACGGGTTCGTGCCCCGTTCTGGGAAGATCCCACACGCCGCGGAGCAGCTGGGCCCGTGAGCCATGGCCGCTGAGCCTGCGCATCCGGAGCCTGTGCTCCGCAACAGGAGAGGCCACAGCAGTGAGAGGCCCGTGTACCGCAAAAACAAAACAAAACAAAAACAACAAAAAAGTGGACATTTAATTTAAAAGGTGGTTATGTGAGCAATATATTTTTTTTAATTGACAGGACTTAGTGAGTGGTAGGTTGGTGGGGGAAGGGATGGCAGGGAAGAGAAGAATCAACGGTGATCCCAAAGTTTTTCAACTTGGGCACCTAAGAGAATGTTATTGCTATTAACAGAACCCTAGAGGAAAAGCGATTTTGGAGGGGGGTTTGTAATGGTGAATTTTCATTTTTCTTTTTCTTTTGAAATAATTTCAAACTTAAGAGAAAAGTTATACCAAAAGAATAGTACAAAATAACTACCACATTCCCTTTACCCAGAAACTCACTCAACTTTCACCCGTCTCAATAATGTCCTTTTCAGCAAAAGGATTCAAAATAGGACCACGCAGCGCGCTCAGCTGTCGCGTCTTTCAGATCTCCTTCCATCTAGAAAAGTGCTGTGATTTTCCTTTACTTTCATGGCTGTGACTTTTTTGAATATTACAGGCCATTTTGTAGGTTTGTCCCCCAGTTTGGGTTTGTGTATTGCTTCCTCCAGATTAGACCCAGGCGATGCACCTCTGATTGGACTGTCACAGAAGTGACCGTATTCTCACTGCATCAACAAAGTGATTTATCTCATTACTTACGTTAACTTTCCTAGTTTGATTAAGATGGTATCTGCCAGTTTTCGCCATGGTAAAGTGACTCCACCCTCCCTATCTAATTACTAAAATATGTAGTGAAGAGATACTTTGAAACAGTGCTGACAAGGCTGGCTTCCTGGCAGTACCACCAATGAAGTTGTACTGGGCCCTGCACTTAGGAGGGTCCCAGGTTTGGTTTACTTTTTGCTCAGTTCCCACAAAGAAGGAAGGAAGGAGGGAGGGAAGGAAGGGGCAAAGAGGTTCAAGTTTAAAATTATTTTTAAATTATTTATTTATGTTTTGGCTGTGCTGCTTGAGGGATCTTAGTTCCCCAACCAGGGATCTGAACCCAGGCCCTGGGCAGGGAGAGCTCAGAGTCCTAATCAGTGGACCGCCAGGGAATTCCCTGCATTCAAGTTTTGACTTGTTACCTTTGAGTTGCCCGGACACCTAAGCGTTAGAAGAGCAAGGCTAGGGCTTGGGAGTGAAATCTGGGCTGAAGATAAAGGCTGGGGCGTTACATGCACAAAGGTGGTGATTGAAACGGGGAGGATAATCTCTCCAAGGGAATGAGAAAGAAAAAGAACTGGGGACCTCACTTTTGGGAACGCGCACAGATGCGGTACAGAAGGAAAAGGGTAGCCCGCAAAGGACCTAAAGAAATGCATCAAAGAGGGAGGGAAATCCAATGGTACCGCGTCAGAGAAACCAAAGGAAAGGGGGGTTTTGTACGGAAGAGTAGTCAGCCATGTGAGTACTGCAAAGAAGATAAAGGAGACGGCTGACCAAGGAAGGACCCCTAGTTCTGATAACCAGCCACAAGGAAGACATTATCCGTCTGTTCTTGTATGCATCCGACAAACTTTGGTGGCGGAGGGGGGATGGTTAGCGCATAGGCTTGATAGAAAGGGTGTTGGCAAGACCGCCGTCCTGGGGCTGCCACCTGTGTAGGCACACAGGGTCCCGCGCTTAGAAGAGTCGCAGGCCTGGTTTAATGCTCTGGAAATTCTTAATTTCTGAGCAAGAGGTCCTGCATTTTCGTTTTGCACTGGACCTTGCTGCTCCTGAGTGACCCCGCTAGTGTAATCTATTCTTTGGGAATATGTGTAGGTGACAGAGAGAGGTCAGTACCTTGTCCCAGGGGCAAAGCGCAGGTCAAATTTCACTTAGCCTTGGGCACGTGTGTTGCGAAAGGGTAATGGATGGTGGGAGCGGCAAACTTAGCCTTGGTCAGGCAGCGGGATGGGAGGAAAATCGAGGTAGAAAGACAGCCGAGGCCAAAAAGGTGAGGGGACAGACTGAGGACAAGCCAAACGCTGCCTTAAAACCTTGTCTGGTGCCTAGGACTGAGCGGGCCTTAACGATCGGGCTGGTGGAGAGCCCGCAGGACCAGACGGCGGGGCGCGGGCGGGGAGAGGCCAGCCACCCCAGCGCAGAAGCGCGCGCACGGCCCGGGGACGCGATTCCCATCCGCGGGCCGAGCACGACTCGGGGACCAAGAGGCCGCGCAGGCCGCGGGGAAGGCAGCGCGTCCGGGTTGAGGGGCTGCCCAGCCTCCACGCTCCTCCTCGCGTCGCCTCCGCTCTCCCCGCCCGCCGGCCTCGCGCCCCGAGCGGCGCAGGGAGGCCTCCGTGGGCCGGGGCACGTCCGCGCCGCCGCCCTCCTGGCCCCGCGCGCCCGGAGGCTGAGCTGGCGGGGAGGGGCCTCGCGCTGCCCCCGGGCCCGGGCGCTTCCGCCGGCCGCAGACGGGGCTTGGGCGTTGTGCCCGGGCAGAGACGGAGCGGGGACGCCGGGCGGCCCAGGGCCTTGGCAGCCGTCGCCCCGCGCGGTCTGGGGGCGTCCAGGGCGCAGCTCCTCCGAGCGCTGACGAGCCGGGACGCACGAGGCAGGACGCCCTGGCGGTGCTCGCATCTGGGAAGGAACGTGCAGAAGCCCGCCCTCCCCCGACACCGCCCTCCCTGCTTCGCCTCGGCCTCTCGAATCTTCTTTCTCCAGCCTCGCTGGGCTCGCCTGAAGGACCCTGATGGGGCTTCAACACTTTTAAGAGGGGGAAATTAACCTGGAGGAAATTAACCTGATTCAAAGAATTGGGAAGGAAACTGAGAGGATTTGAGGTCGGTTTCAACCTCAGCCTGCCACCATAGTTACAGAAGTGTAACTTAATTTGACCAAAAAGAAAAAAAACAAACAAAAAAACAGGAGCACCCATCATTCCACTAACCACAAGAAACACTTGACATATTGGGATATTTCTTCATATGGGGCTATGTATATTTTTCTTTACATAATTGATAATTCTGTGCAAATTATTTATCTTGCTTTTTGTGCTTAATAGCCTTACAAACATTTCCCATTTCCTTGAACACATTTTCTGTGCTAACATAAAATGTAAAATGTAACCATTTTCATTTTTTAAAATGAAATGTAAACATTTTCATTTTTTAAAGGTCCAAAGGATAAAAATATTTTTAAAGTTCCTGATTCTTTAATACTAAATTGTTCTCCACAAAGACTGTACTAATTTATTTTTCCAGTCGCACTGAATGAATGGCCAGTCTTAGTACACCGGTATATGTTGATCAGAGAAAGACACCAGGGCCTTGATCAGGTAACCCTATCTCTCCTCCGCCCAAAATCTCTGCTCTACCTGCCTCCTTTCGTTAAAAATGTAAAGAAAAATTCAAAGACTTTTGGACTCAGACATTGACTATTGGGGACTTTGGCCAGTTCTTGTTTTTCAATTTCCCCCATCATTTTCTATTCCCCTAAAGCTTTGAAACGATAACACCCAATCAGTATCTTAAAGATGGAAGGGAAATCAGCCAGAAGGCTCTCTTCTAGAACCCTGCCCTCCTGCCTCCAAGTGAGGTTACTTCAGTGTGTTTCCTCAGGGTCTCAGCCTGCTAATAGATGCAGTGGCTCCCATGGGATCAGGCCAATAAGAAGTCAAAGCTCAGGTGTTAAGTAATTATTCCTATTAAGAATTCTCGGAATCCCTGAGAAACAACCTAAGTACCAGTAGAGGGATGAATGGCTAAAGAAGATGTGGGGTATATATATCACATAGATAACAAATATATATAATTTGACCTTGAGGGCATTATGCTAGGGGGGATAAGTCAGACAGAGAAAGACAAATACTGTATGATATCACTCACATGTGGAATCTATAAAAAGCTGAACTCGTAAAAACAGAGAGTAGAATGGTGCTTACCAGGGGCTGGGGGATGGGGGAGTAGGGGAGATGTCATTTAAGGGTACATACTTGGAACTAGCAGACTGGGGATCTAATAAATCCTGGGGATCTAATGCTCAATACAGGGATCATAGACAACAATATTGTATCATAAACATCAAACTTGGTAAGAGACTAGATCTTAATTCGTCCCACCACAAAAATGAAATGATAGTTTTGTGATGCGATATGATCAAAGTGCTATAGCTAATGCTACAGTGGTAATCATACTGCAAATGTATCAAATCAACATGCTGTGCACTTTAAACTTCCACAATGTTATATGTCAAATGTATTTCAATTAAAAAAAAAAGTCCCCATATAGCGGGAGACCTTAGAGAATAAAATAGAGAGAAAAGAAGCAACCTTGTGCACAGAAACGACCTCACTCTCACCTCATCCCACGAAGAATTAAAATCTAAATGGACAAGTGCTATAATAAAGGTGAATGCAAAATGCCACGAGGGGAAAAAAAAATCTTGAAAACTGAGTGCCTCTCCATTCAGGACTGCTGAAGGGACTCTGGGTGACTTTCTGGAGCTTTGGCATTGCATAATATATAATAATAGAATAAATAATAATAGCCATTCTATTGAGCCTGCGTTTGCATGCTCTGAGTGTTAGGTCATAATCACCCTTTGAGGAAGGTAGTATTATGGCCCTCATTTTACAGATGAGGAAACTGAAGTCAGAGTGGTTTTTCTGATTCCTTGATACTCTGAAACTGGTAGCCTATGTTGCTTTCTCTTTTACCCCTTTGCAAAGGGGTAGGGAGAGAGTGAATATGAACAAGATCTTCACTTTTTCTTAAATTCTAAACCCTTGTGTACCATGTCAACCCAATCATAGTACAGCACTGATGGGATCAAACCACAAAGCTGCAGCAACCACTTTTCATATTTACTTCTATTTGGCTGCAAATTTGTCATCACGTGGTTTTACCATATTCTATCCACTAAGCTGGCCTGCATTCCCAGCCCCATACATTCAGCTCACTCCTGCACCCAGAGCCTCCTGTTCTGGCCTTACCTTTGAAGTTAGTTAGCCTTACCTTTGAAGTTAGTTATATTCAGGTATCTGCCTTGCATCTCCCATCTGGGCCACTGGCCTTGTGATGTTCTTTTTTTTAATAAATTATTTATTTTTGGCTGCATTGGGTCTTCATTGCTGCACGTGGGCTTTCTCTAGTTGCAGCTAGCGGGGTCTACTCTTCGCTGCGGCACACAGGCTTCTCATTGCGGTAGCTTCTCTTGTTGCGGAGCATGGGCTCTAGGCGCCCGGGCTTCAGTAATTGTGGCCCGCGGGCTCTAGAGTGCAGGCTCAGCAGTTGTGGCACATGGGCTTAGTTGCTCTGCCGCATATGGGATCTTCGCGGACCAGGGCGCGAACCCGTGTCCCCTGCATTGGCAGGCGGATTCTTAACGACTGCGCCACCAGGGAAGCCCCCTTGTGATGTTTTTAAAGACTGCTTTAACTATTCTTTCCAGAGTGGATGTGTTGCTTACTTCTTCTTTGGGGTTTCCTTAAGACAATTAACCATTCTCTTAGCATCACTAACTCACAAAATGATTGAATCTTCAAGCTAGAAGAGACCTTATCCAGTGTCTACTCATCATTTTCAAGAGGAGGTACTCTCTGGCCACTCTGCTAGTTGAGTCACCAAGGCTAGGACACAGGCATCCCATGCTCTTTCCTGCAGCCTCTGATCACTGACTATTTCCTTGGATTCAGGCTCTCCTGAACTAGCTTCACAATGAAAACAGGTAACCCATCAATGCCCTTAGACTGAGCAGAGGCCTCTGTCTCTTGGCTACTCGAGATGATTGCTTAGCCAATCCTGAATTCTTGAGCAATGTGGATTTTGCCTATATTAACTCTGCAGAATACCCTGATAAACTTTTTTTTTCTTTTTTTTGCTGTGCCACGAGGCTTACGGGATCTTAGTTCCCCGACCAGGGATTGAACCCAGGCCCTCAGCAGTGAAAGCGCAGAGTCCTAACCACTGGACCACCAGGGAATTCCCATAATGGGTCTGCACTGGACTGGCTCAGCATCTGACCCTCAGTAGTATGACAGGAAAAAGAGCAGGGACAAAAGAGGACCTTTCAAAAATCCCACTCTTTCATGCAGAAGGAAAGGAGCATCCCTACTCCTGGCCCAAGGCTTAAAGCTTCCTTGGAGCTGGCAAGACTTTTATTTTATTTTGTTTTTCAAATGCTTTAAAATTTATTTTAAAACCTTACCACAAACATACAGCATA
Source organism: Tursiops truncatus (assembly GCF_011762595.2). NCBI lineage: Eukaryota > Metazoa > Chordata > Mammalia > Artiodactyla > Delphinidae > Tursiops > Tursiops truncatus. The sequence continues at coordinate 10,785,891 of NC_047039.1, forward strand.
CTAACACGTTTACAATTTATTGTCAGGGTTTTTTTTGTTTTTGTTTTTAATTTTAAAAGCATTGTTTGGGGACTTCCTTGGTGGTCCAGTGGTAAAGAATCCACCTTCCGATGCAGGGGACGCTGGTTCGATCCCTGGTCGGGAAACTAAGATCCCACATGCTGTGGGCCAACTAAGCCTCGCACTACAACTCCTGAGCCTGTGCACCTCAACTAGAGAGAGAAAACCTGCACAACACAACGAGAGAGAAGTCCGTGCACCGCACAAGAGATCCCGCATGCCACAACGAAGATCCCGTGTGCTGCAACTGAGACCCGACACAGCCAAAAAATAGAAAATAAATAATGAATAAATATTTTTTAAAAAAGCATTGTTTGTGTTATATTTTTATGTTTATGTAAGTTATATATCACTTCAATTCTGCGATTTGCTTTCCTCCCTTTTTATAAATTATTTATTTATTTATACAGAGAGATGCAAATATCAAAAGTCTATATAGCTTGATGAACTTTCCCAAACTGAACACACCCAGTTACTTGTATTCAGATCAAGAAACAACATTTCCTTCACCCCAGAAGCCCCCCTGTATAGAGCTTCTTGTTGTTCTTTCTTCCCTCTTTTCATAAATTTGCCTGACATTAAAACGGATTTTTATCTGATTTAAAGATGGCACATTCCCCAGCTTCCTCGCATGCAGCACGTGTGGAAAGAGAGCTACTTCTTTCCTTCCTAGTCTTAAGGCCAAGTTAAAATCAAGTGCATTAGAAACTTTGGCTTCTCGGGAGAAAGCCTGAGGGTAGATTCATAGATTCATACACACTTAAATCTGGAAGGGACTTTGGAAAGAGGAGGTTATGGTCAAGGTGTTGGACCTCTCAAGGGGCAGATCTAGAACTGGAGCTCAGGACTCCCAACAAACCACCATCATTCCTTGCATTGTTAATGTCATGTAAATAGCCACAAGGCAGAGTGGAGAGGCAGCAGGAAGGGCAACTTCTGGAAAATTCCCTGTGGATAGCTGAGTAATAACACTGTGGCAAAACTTGAATAAGGGTATAAGTGAGTCCCCCCTCCCCCATTCTCTGGGAGAGAACTCTGCTGCCCTCTGGCGGCTTCCTTAAATAGTCTCTAACAACAGTCCTCAGTCCCAGGTTCCCAAACTGTGTGCCATCTCACCCCAGGGTGCTGCAGAAAATTCACAGGGGCACCTTGGGATATTTTACGTTGTTGAGGGAAACACACTGATGGGTAACACCGGTTCCACACTGTATGCATTACTAGTTAAAGGAAATCCACAATTTCAACATAAGGTTGCATGACATTAGTTTCGATGACATCCTGCGTTTATGGAGTTGGGTTTTTCGCGGCTGCTGTGTTAAAAAGTAAATTGATGGGGAAAAGGAAAAGAGGGTGGTTGTGCACATTCTGATTCCAAGGTTTGAGAAGTTTGCAGAGCCCCACAGGTGCACAAATTTCATGAGTACGTGATCGTAGCTGGGGAACTAACATCCTGCATGCCGAACGGTGTGGTCTGAAAAAAATGAAATAAAATAGATAGGCCAGAGTCTAGGATGATTTTTTATATAGACAAGGAAATTAATTACGTCTCAGAAAGTAACTTGATGGAGGTCATCAGATGAGGCAGATCCAGGTTTCACGGGACCTGAAGCTTATACAATTGTTGAAGTTCTCTGTACAGACAGTAATGCACGATTAGGGGTTCAGAACTGGGTAGAGGGCTTGCCAGGGGCCTATGCAAGGAGGGGTCCTGATGCTTAAGATAAGAATAAGACTAGAAACGATAAGAATAGGAAGATAAGAATGGAAAGATAAAAATAGGAAACCAGGGATGTGGAAGCACTCCTAGAAATGTGGGCCTAGCTGGGTCATCTCCACACTTGACCCTCTGTAAGAAGGAACCTGAGAGTGGGAACGCAATTTCTGTATCCTCTCACTGGAAAGTTGTGACAGGGGACTGGAAAGGGCTTTGCCATCAAAGCTGAGTTTGAATTCCGGCCCCACCACTTCCAACTCCGTGATCTGGGCAATCATCTCTGGTGTTACTGGAGCAATACAGCCCACACCCCACAAGGTTGTGAGGGTTACGTGAGATATCCCAGATGAAAGTCCCTGGTCTGCAGCAGGCACAGGCACTCAATCTCGCTCTCTTTCCTCTGCTCCCACACAGATATCATGTATATTTGGAGACAAAACAAATATAGACAAGCTGGTTGGTGGCGTTTCCCTTCTCGTGTGGGTAAATTAAGTAAATGCACATATATGGCAAGCAACTGTCTACGAAAGATGCAAATCAGACCAAGTTGGCAGATATTTGTCTGGTGTCTTGCCTTGGTGCAGGCCTAGCTCAGTGTCTATTTTCAGGGGTTCCCGATCCTCCACAGAGCAAGGCTGAAACTCCTTATCCTGGTATTTGAAATTTCCCCACATCTCAAGTTAACCTTCTGGGAATTCCCTGGCGGTCCAGTGGTCAGGACTCCGCCCTTCAGCTGCTGAGGGCCCAGGTTCAATCCCTGCAGGGGGCTGGGGGGGGAACAAAGATCCCGCAAGCAGTGCGGCCAAAAAAAAGGATTCAACTTAACCTTCTAGCATCCCCCCCACCGCCTTAACCCAACCCAAACCTGTCTTCTAACCAGACTGGTTTCTTCACTGACCTTTAAATATCCACCACAGCCTCAGGGAAAGCCAGGAATTGTCTCTCCACAGTCCTGAATCCTACCCATTCTTTAGGACCGGTCCCCTCTCTTGGAGTGAGCATTTTCTGACTGATCCCAGGCCCTGGGGATTGCAGTCCTCCCAACTCCTACCACTCCTCCCATTTGAACCCTGCATTCAGGAATTAACCGCACACTGCCTTATTTTGTTTTATAGCTTTTAGGGAGTTTGTTTTTCCTTCCAATTGCGTTGTAAGTCCAGTGCAATGTCATGGAAATAGCATCAGACGGAAAGCAGAGACTTGGCTTCTGTTTCTAACTTTCTGTATAACCCCGGGGCAAATTAACTCAGAAGTGAGGGGGTTGGATAGGGAAACTCTAAGATTCCTTTTCTTAAAATCAGGACCCTTCGGCCGGCCGAGGCCCAACTCAGTGATAGGCATGCTATACTTTCATTTAAAAAACATTCAAACATTTTTTGATCACTTATTTCCAAAGCACTGAGCTAGGTGCTAAAGGATTGAAAAAAGGAGACCAAAACACAGAGCTTGCCCTCAAGAAATTTACAAGGGAGGATTAGATGCACATATTCACTTGCGGAATTTATTGAATGAGGGGTCAGGAGCTAAAAGGTCAGCAACTGGTGGAGTATCTATCCGACATTCTCTCTGGGAGTGGCCTTTGTCTCCCCACTGCACTGTTTGAATCCCACCTCTGAATCCCAGCTTTCCCCCTATTCCAGTACCCCACCGTGTACATCCTACAAGGGCAGAGCTCAGAAGCTCCCTGCCTCTGTCCTCACTCTGCCACACATCCTGTTCCCCTCCTCAGAAGTCAGCTGTGCGGCTCTCAACCTGGGGAGGCCCCAGCCAACATGGCTCCCCTGCCTCTGCCCTTCCAGTCGCTATCTGCTGGAGCCTGAAGTCACTCCTCTAAAGCTGAGCCTGGCCTGATAGATTAATCTGCCTGCGATACATAGAGGGAGGCATCAGGAAAGAGAGCTAGGACGTAAAGAAACCCAGCACAGTGGCTAGCCCAGAGTGATTTCTTTGATGGCTTTATTATATGACAGGTGCTGTCCTAACTCTACTTACAGTAACTCATTTAATCCTCACAACTCTATGAGGTAGGTAGTGTCATTATCCTCGATTTACAAGTGAGGAACTAGAGGCAGAGAGAATCACACGGCTTGCCCAAGATACCTAGTAGGGGGAAGAGCTAGGACTGGAATTCAGGCCGACTGGTTCCAAGTCCACGCTCCCAACCTCGAGATGAAACTGCCTCTCGGTAAAGGTTTTTTCTGCCAGCTCTGATCTATTTCCTGAGCTACCCTGAGACGGACAGAAGGTAGAGGGCGGATACATTTTCCCTGGGGGATGTGTGTGTGGGGAGATCTAGAGGGTATTAACTGATAACCAAGGCTGGAACTACCGGTTCAGGGTAGTCAGTTTGACCCTGAATTGCAGGAAAGGATCAGGGCAGAGAAGGCCCTGGCCACAGGAGGTCTGGTCTTGGTTCCGGATCTAGGAAATCTCTTCACTTTTTTGAACCTCAGTTTTCCCCACCTTCAAAGTACGAGAAAGGAAAGGGAGCTGGGCCGGGATAGGTAATGAATGGAGAGGTGTCGGAAGGCGGTACAATACAGGACTGTGTGTGCAGGAGGACTTCTCTGCGGGTGCAAGCAGGAAGGCGATGTGTCTGTGCAGTAGGGGGCTTGTGAGTACGCAAGGCGCTGCAGACGGGGCAGGAAACTTCAGAGGCTCTGCCGAGTGGGGACTTGGGGGCGAGGAGTCGGGAGCGAGCCCAGCGGCCGGGCTGCAGGGGGAGACTGCGCGAGGAGGAGTAGTCACAGTGGCAAAGTCACTGGGAGGCCTAAGCGCTCGCCGGGCGAGGGGCCAGAGCGGGGCCCCAGCCCGGCCGGAGGAGGCGCTGGCGGCAGGCCGCGGCCCAGGCGGGCTCGCGGGAGTGAGAGAGGCGAGGCCGGACCCGCCCTCCCGGCCCCCGCGGCCTTCGCCGCCCGGGCCCACGCAGGCTCCGCCCACAACACGAGTCACGTGTGCGCCACGCACCCTCCCTCGGCGCGGGCTGGGGGTCGCGGGCGGGCGGGCGGGGAGCGGGGTCCTGAGGGAGGCGGCTCCGGGGGTGGGCCGGGGACTGGGCCGGCGGCCCGGACCCAGCCGAGGCCGACGGACGCGGAGAGGTGGTGGGCTGGCGGTACGGGGCGGGGCCTGTCGCGAAGGGCAGGGCCTGTTGCTGGGGCTGGCGCAGGAAACGGGGAGAGGGGGCCGGTCCTACCGGCTGCCTGTCGGGCTGCTTGTTTACTCCTGGCGGGGGAGCTTTAACCCGAAGGGCGGGAGGGCGGCTGGGAAAACACGGAGCTGGATCTGCGAGCTGCCGGAGCGGCAGTGGGGCGGAGGAGGGGCGGAAGGCGGAACGGCAGCGAAGGTGCCAAGGCTGCTGCGTTCCTGGAAGGGTCCAGCTAAAGACGCCCAGGACAGTTTTGTTTTTTTGTTGTTGTTTTTGGTGTGTGGGGTTTTTAAATCTAGCCTGTACAGCGCCCGCCCCCCCCCCCCCGCCTACACACACACACACACACACACACACACACACACACACACAGACACACACACTAGTTGGTGAAGGGTGCTCGCCCGCAAGCCTTTCGGCCCTGAAATTCCTTAAACCTAGAATGGGCTCCCCTCCCCGGAGGAAAGGGCTGTGCAGACGTGTTCGTAGGGACTCCTGCCTTACGAGGTGGATGTCTGCGTGCGTGTTGTCTCGGAGTGGGTCTCTGCCACTTTTCTTAATCCAGGAAATGATTCAGTTGCAGGATCGTCATATATTTTTGCGTGTCTGCGTGTGGCTACGGTTACACAAATAAGTTAGTTTATATGCTAGGCATTCCAGCCTCTTGAACTTCATTTTCCAATTTGCACGGTAGATGAAAAAGCTTTTGGTAAAATGCTCCATAATGTATTCGTAAAAAATGCCCTCCTCAATTAAGTCAGTTTTCCATTATCTGAAAAATCACCTGGTACCATACAGAGATATTGTCATATATAATTTGATATTGTACTAGTAACTACCATGTAACCATTTTATACCTGAGGAACTGAGGCTCAGAAAGACGAAGTGGCATGTCCGAAATCACCCAGCTGGTAAAAGAGCACAGGAACATGAGTCCTTTGACTCCTAGATGCTCTCCTTCCTTTCCTCCCTCCCGTTTGCGTAGCGGACATATGTGATGTCTCTCCAGCGTTCATTCCTCTGGGACATCAGTCCTCTATTCCCTGTGGTTTTACTTAGGCTCAAAATCATAGTAACCCATCCCTCTGGCAACAGTAGTCCAAAGTGGGGCATTTTAACTAAGCAGAATCAATTAGAGTCTCTCCCTGGAACTAATATGTGAATAGTGAGAGAGAGAATTTTGTTTTCTGCTGGTGTTGCTAAATCGGGATGTCATAGTTGGTAGTTGCCAGCAACAGGCTTCCCAAGTGTATGAAGGAAGCTCTTTTTTTTGCGGGGGGGGGGGGTGGTTCTTTTGAAATAGGAGAGAAGGGAACTCATAAAAGGGGGCAAAGCAGAAAGGAGAGATTTAGAGCACAAACCCTGACAACTTTGTTTAAACCTGAGGTCTGGCTGTGTCTGTGGCCAGTATAAACTCCTGGATTTCCCAGTTAAGTGAGCCAACAAATTCATTTTTTTGCTTAAGTTAGCATGAATTCAGTTCCTGTCACTTGTCTCCAAAGAGAGGGCTGACTAATAAGTTTGGCACAGGATTATTTCTTTATCCCTCAGAAAATAATGGAAGTTGGGTGCTGGCCACAACTATCACTTCTTAAGTATTCTAGTTCCCATGAGTCATACCAAGTGTCCCATGGATATGGGTAGACAGAAGAAAATAGAATTCTTCCTCAGTATTATTGTATGGTAAACAGGACACCAGACAACAAACTCAAATTAGAAGTTGGATAGATAACATTTAACCTTGGGCTATTGTAACAGTCTGAATCACGAAGAGGATAAGACTGAGATTTTTTTTTCTTTTTCTTTTTTTGCAGTACGCGGGCCTCTCACTGTTGTGGCCTCTCCTGTTGCGGAACACGGGCTCCGTACGCACAGGCTCAGCGGCCATGGCTCACGGGCCCAGCCGCTCCGCGGCATGGGGAATCTTCCCGGACCGGGGCACGAACCTGTGTCCCCTGCATCAGCAGGCGGACTCTCAACCACTGCACCACCAGGGAAGCCCAAGACTGAGATTTTTGAGATGAGATTATTAGAAGGCTTTTAGTGAAAGGGTAAAGAAAGAGGATCCAGTAACGACTACTCTATTAGTGGATTCCAGCTGAAGTATGGGAAGGGGACCAGTCAGTTTCAGAGATGCAATGAAAAACGACACTGAACTACAAGGGGCAGCGGCCTTAGGCATCACGGGATCTTAGAGGCAGATGGAGTCCCTGACAGATCATTCTTCTTCTTCCTGAATGATTCTGGTGATGGACAGCTAGGTAGGCCATTGGGCAAAAGGTGGTCAGTTGTCCAAGGAGAGCAGGGAAGGATGAGCAGGTCCTTCACATACTTTTTCAGCTACTCTAAGGGTCTGGGGATAAAACTATAGAGGCACCTGAGAGACTGGAACTGGTCTGATACTGATACTGTTGTCATGAGAAGCAGAAAAGAAAAACATTAAAATTTCGATATATATGATACCAATCCCTTGCCACTCCCTGGCTTCCACGGGGAGGATTCTTGGCTGGCTCAGTCAGCTGCTAGGTCTTTGACAAAGTTCAGAGACAGAAGTCAGGGGCAGGCTATTTATCCATTTGAAGAAGGAGGAGAAAAAGGGAAAGGGGTAGTAAGGAGACAAAGAGAACAAGGTGAGGACAGTGGAAGACAGAAGGAGGAAGAGGGGAGAGAGACAGCTGCTAATGGGGGTAGGATTTGGGGGGACAGAAGCTTGAAAAGAGGATTTTTGGAAGCTTTGTTATGTGTAGTGAGATGAAATTCCTTCTTGGCTTTTCTCCTAAAGAAAATGTCAACAAAGACATATTATTTTTAAGGCTTTTATTGAACTGAATTGGTTTTTCTCCTGGCTGTGTCACCCAGATTTCACAAGTCTGCCATCAGCATTTCATCACCCCTCTAACTCACTAAAGGTGCGATAGCATCTCACCTCCTGCACCTTTCCCAATGCATAGAAGAAACCACTGACGATGATAACTTTCATTTATCAAGTGGTGGGTTAGCGTGTTGGCCGTGGGACCAGCGGATGCCAAAGTATGTGATAGTAATGATTTCCCAGCCATTTTGGCTTTTAGTATTCATGTCAAAGAAGCTTGGCAGGCTATTGGCTAGTGAATTTTCTCTTTCGGCGATTAGTTTGGATTGGGAGGACAGCCATGAAGGAAGAAGAGAAATATCGACAAATAACAACCTAGGGTGGTCTGGGACTGGATAGAAATCTGGTTCCTATATATGGCAGATCTTCACTCCCACGTTTGGATGCTCAATGGCTGAAAACCTAGGTGAGGTGCTAGCCACTTCTCTTGCCCTCAGGAATCATTGAAAGCTTATCAGGGGTGATCTGAGATGCAATCAATTATACTGTCAGATGGAGAAAGTTGGGATTTGGTGATTCGACAATTTATAAGTGAGAAGATTGTGAGTGGCCATGTCGAAAACAAGTATTGGCAAATCGGAGTGCTCCCAGGTGGGTAACGCAAAAGGATAATTGAACAGGATTTTGTTAACTCACAGGATTTCTACTGTAATGTATTTCTTTTTAATATTTATTTACTTATTTATTTTTGGCTGCGCTGGGTCTTCATTGCTGCGCGCGGGCTTTCTCTAGTTGTGGTGAGCGGGGGCTACTCTTTGTTGAGGTGCTCAGGCTTCTCATTGCAGTGGCTTCTCTTGTTGAGGAGCACGGGCTCTAGGTGCGAGGCTTCAGTAGTTGCAGCACTTTGGGCTCAATAGTTGCGGCTTGTGGGCTGTGGAGCACAGGCTCAGTAGTTGTGGTGCACTTGGTAAGTGGCTCCGCTGCATGTGGGATCTTCCTGGACCAGGGCTCGACCCGGAATCCCCTGCATTGGCAGGCAGATTCTTAACCACTGCGCCACCAGGGAAGCCCCTACTCTAATGTATTGTAAGGATTCTTAAGGCAGGATGTGGCCTAAAGCTAGATGAATTGTAGAGAATCACTGTGAAAAAAAAAAAAAAGAATCCCCATGGTGACTATATGGATATATTATCAAGGTAAGATTATGGATTTCCTGGGCAAGTATTTGACTGACTTTCTTCAGAAAACCAAAGATCAGGAAGGCTCACTCTTTTCATCAAAATTAGTTTAGGCAGGTCTATGGAAAGAGGAGAAATTTTTTGTCACTAAATGATTTCAATTTGAAAAAATTAAATTTGAAGGAGAAGCTAAGTTTCAGACTTTATGTAGGGCTAGTATTTGAGGGGGTTAACAGCTTGGCAAAATGAAACTCTGGCAAGTTCTCCAGAGAAAAGGCCACCAGCCCCGTCTCTGGGAAGCTGTGGAGTGGGGAGAGTACTACAGCCATGGGAGGGAAAACAAAAATAGAAGGCTTAAGAGCAAAATCACATGACAAAAAACACAGGGCAGGAAAGTAATTATTGTTTTTGTGGGGCTTTTTGGCCATGCCACATGTGGGATCTTAGTTCCCCAACCAGGGATCCAACTCTCGCCCCCTGCACTGGAAGCACGGAGTCTTAACCACTGGACATCCAGGAAAGTCCCAGAAAAGTAATTACTGTTGATTGGAACCTAAGAAACTAAAATAAGGGGTGGCGTGGAGGTGCATTCACAAGGCACACTTTTCTGGCACTGCTTTGCTTCTTACTGGTTGTTTTGCCTTTACTTATCTCTCTTTTCTCCCAATCTGCTTTTCTCGTCACATTTGTTACCTCGGGGGTGAGACGACTTCAGCCCCCAACCCCACTGGGGTGTGACCCAGTCCTCTTCAGTTTCACAGTCGAAGTTTTCCTGTCTTTTTCCACCTTATTTAATGTTGCTTATCTCTGAAACAGCTCTGTGTTATCTCCTGGAGTGGGAAAGCTGGCTGCTTCAGCCCATTTTAAGGACTTTCTATGAGAAGACTGTTTTTACAAAGGTTACACTGGGGAAGCCGAATGCAGAAGGACTCCCAGTGAGATTGGGAGCGGTTCCAATAGTATTTGTTGAGTTGACGGAACTGGTATTTTCACCACGTGATATTTTCCCGTACCTGGTATGCTTCAGCGTGAGAGCCATGCCTAGATAGTCTTAAGCCTGGGCAGAAAGTTTTTCCTAGGCTTCACATTCCTGTGTCTCAGTTACTAGCATCTCCCCTGGGGCACCATGGAAGATGAAGTTGGAGCTGGTCCACCCTCAAATTGGTACTGTTCTGGATTTTATCTTCCTGCCCTGAACAGTGAGATGAACATACTTTTAATCCTCATTTTTTATGTCCTCACTAGAAAGCAGACAGGGTTGTTCCAGAATGGATTTCCTGTGTCATAGAAATCACAGAAGCATAAAAGGAAAAACCAGATGTGCACAGAGAGCCTGCCTGGGCTTACACATTCTTTCATACCCAGAGTTATAGGGCTTTATGGTCTGTCTTCCCAAAGTCAGCTCATTTTTTCCCCTTGTGAATATGCACTGTTTCTTGTATTCCCAGTTTCAGAGCTAGGAAGAAGTAAGCAAGGATCTGGGTGTTTATGCACTGGGGTGTGTCTGTGAGTATCCTTACACATGTGGGAGCTTGTTTGTTAAAAAGTATGGCTGTGCAGATGTAAGCAGCTACTCCAGGGACACCCTTAAGCTTTGAACAGCCTACTCGCAACCTGTCAATCCTATCTCTTCAATGAAATGCAAAGCCCACCTTCTCCTGGAAAGCCTTACAGATTGGATAGATCAGAGAGAAGATGCCAGTTGCCTCAGGCATAACTGCAACCGACTTTCTCTTTATTATTATTTAAAATTTTTTTTTCTATTTGGCTGCGTTGGGTCTTCGTTGCTGCGCGCGGGCTTTCTCTAGTTGCGGCGAGTGGGGGCCACTCTTCTTTGCGGTGCACAGGCTTCTCATCCCGGTGGCTTCTCTTGTCGAGGAGCTTGGGCTCTAGGCGCACGGGCTTCAGTAGTTGTAGCACGTGGGCTCAGTAGTTGTGGTGCACGGGCTTAGTTGCTCCGCAGCATGGGGGGATCTTCCCAGACCAGGGATCGAACCCGTGTCCCCTGCATTGGCAGGAGGATTGTTAACCACTGCACCACCAGGGAAGTCCCTGATTTTCTCTTTTGAGTTCCTGAGTCTTGTGCCTTTTAGAATGAAAAGCTTAAACTAGGTGTTGGGTCTGTTTTGGTCACTAGGACACATTGTACTTTTTCTAAATCAAAAGAAAAGGATAAAGTCTGCTACAAATGCAAAATTTGCAGTATTATCCTTTTCATTTGAAACTCATAGCCTGGTTTGAGGTTGTGATATGGAAGCTGTGTTTCAAACTGTGTATCACTGAGGTAATAGATGTCCCTGGTCTAAGTGGATGAGAAGCAGAGTGGCAGGCGATTGGGCTGCTGGTATCCTGATGCCCTAATGTAGGAGAGCTAAATTCTGGAGGGACTAGTTGGGATTAAAGCAGTGGATAGGAACCTGTTCAGGGATAACTTTTTGGTAGTCTAACCAGATCCTTGATTCGTGATTCTTTCTTTCTTCTTTTAAAATATTTATTCATTTGGTTGCACCAGGTCTTAGTTGCGGCTCTCAGGCTCCTTCGTTGCAGCTCATGGGCTCCTGGTTGTGGCGTGCAAATCTTACTTGCAGCATGCATGTGGGATCTAGTTCCCTGACCAGGGATCAAACCCGGGCCCCCTGCATTGCGAGCGTGCAGTTCTATCCACTGAGCCACCAGGGAAGTCCCTCGTGATTATTTCTTGAATATTTACCATATGCTAGACACTGTTCTAGAAGCTGGGGATAGACAGTAAACAAAACTACAGTCTCTACTATCCTTGAACTTATAGTCGAGTGGGTGGAAACAGGCTGTCAGGTGGTGATAAATGCTAAGAAGGGAAATAAAGCTGTGCCAAGGGTTGGTTGGGTGGTGCTATCTAGATAGGTTAGTGAGGGAATGTCTTTCTCATAAGAGTGCTTTTGAGCAGGGACCTGAGTCAAGTGACGGAGCTGGCCATGTGGATATCTGGAGGAAGATCATTCCAGCCCAAAGGGACAGACTTAAAAAGACTGAATTGGAAGTGGGTCTGAGGAAGAGCAAGGGGGCCAGTGTGGCTGGCACTGGGGGACCCAGGGAAGAGTGGTGGGTGGGGGGACCAGAGAGTTGACTGGGGGGCCTTGCAGTGAGGGAGGTGGGAAGCAGTTGAAGGTTTTGAACAGAATGGTAATGTGATCTGACTTAGGTTTTAAAAGGATCACTCTGGCCACTACGCTGTTGAGCAGAGTGTAAGGAGGCAACAGAAAAAGCAGGGAGAGCCGGTGGAAGTCTATTGTGGAAATCCAGCTCAGAGAGATGGTGGTCCGCCTAGTGATGGAGGGCTGGAAATGGAGGGATGTCACTGATTCTGGATATATTTCCTAGATGGAATCAACAGGATTTTCTGGTGGATTCGATGTGTAGTAAAAGAAAAAGAAAGGAGTTAAGGATTAAAGAAAGGACTCCAAGGTTTTTCTTGTTTCTTTGTTTCCTGAGCAACTAGAAAAATGGAATTGCCATTTACCGAGATAGGGAGAAGCCGATTTGGGAGGGAAATCAAACTCTGGTTTTGGACGTGGACATTTGAGATCCAATCTGATATCCAAGTGGAGGTGTTAGGTAGATCATTGGTGTTCAAGAAGCCAGGTTAGGTGTAAAGTGAGGCTCTGGTGGAACCTGAAAACTCAGTTCATTCCATAGGCTGCGTCCCGTTCTAAATAAGTGGTTAGAAAGTCTTCACCAGCCCTGACATCTTCTCAGCATGAGGCACGCTTCCAACTAGGGATTGCCTGGACCGTGGATGGAAAAGCTCTAGTCACTTCCCAGGTTTCAACCAGCAATTCATTACTCACCAGTGTTTATCAAGTGCCTACCCCACGCCCAGCACTCTGCCAAATGTTGGGTATTCCATGGAGACAAGACACACTCCTTGTCCTCCTAGGATGTTCAGTGTTGTGGGAAATTAGGACAAGGGAAGGGAGATTCCGGTCCAATGCACTGGGCTGGGGAGTGAGTATAGATCCTACTGGACTTAAAGGAGAGGCACCTAATCCAGCCTTGGAGGTGAGAGAAAGTGCTATCTAAGCTGACTCTGAAGGATAGCCAGATAAAGACATGAGAGAGGGGGCGGAGGGTGTTCGGGGCGGAGAGAAGAGCATGGGTCAAGCAACGAAAACGTCTGTTCAGGTAAAGGACAGAAGTTCAGTTTAGCATGTATGGAGTGCAGAGTGAAGGGGCTGGAGGCGGAGAGCTGCAAGTAGTGGCTGGAGAACTAATTAAGAGCCCCACCATGAAGGATCTTAATGAGCAATGCTGGGACTTTATTATAAAAGCTACAGGAAGGCTTGGAGGAGTTTGAAGCAGAGGAAAGAGGCTGGTGTAAAGCATGGATTGGAGGGAGGCAAGCCTGGAAAGTGTTACATCAGGGGATGGGAGATTGTGGCAATTTCAGACTCACAGTGCCCTGAAAATCTCCTCTAAATGTGTCCATATAACATGAGATGCGGCCTGGGTCTGCTTTGCTGAACCCCAGCTTAATGGGAGATGCTCTCTGAGAAACTAATGACTTTGATGGAAAGGAGGTACCAGATGCCTACATTTTAATAGGGGGCCAAGGTAAGGGGCAGTTCTAGGATGGGACAGCCTCCAGGGAGGGCGAGCTCTACTCTGGGGGGGTGGGGCTGGAGCCAAGATTGGAAACCAACCAGTTAGAGTTTTCTAAGCACCTCCTGCTTTATGTCCTGTGTGCTGCGCAGTATGTGTTTAGGACAGGGCCTGGAGTCCCTGTGGAGGTTCTGAGCGCTGGGTGTGTGTTTGGGAATGGATGCTTGTGAGGGAAAGTTCTCAGTCTGTGTTAATGTGCAAAACTGTGGAATGCATACTGACAAGTACATACCTGCAGTCAAAGGGGATATTCATTCAATATATGCTGTAAGAGAGCACGTGCCTTTTGATGGCCTGTCTCAGACAGAACAAGCTCTGGGTTCTGTTCAAATTTAGAGACTCTTTTGGTTCACGCTGCACACAGCAGGCACTCACATAGTTGTCAAACGAAGGATTGTTTCCATTTTATTAAAGTTTGATCGTTTTAGGAAATATACAGGTTGGGTTACAAGTTTGAACTGGATGTTTTAAGAAAAATAAACTCACAGCCAGGCACCAACATCCATTTACAGAGTCTAGCAGTTTAAATCCTGGAATGGAATTATATACTAGCTGGAGTCCTATCTCATGTCAAAAGCTTTTGCTATTTCATTTCATTCAACAAACATTTACAGAACACCTCAGCCAGGCGGCACTGGGTGTTGTTGCTGGAACTCATTTCCCTTGCCTCTGTGCCACCTTAGTCTGGGTACTGCAATTAAAGCTTAATTATATGCTATCTTGTATTGTTCCTTAATTGTTGCATGTGCATTCATCTACTTCCACCTCGGCTGGATATTCCTTGGGGGCAGGGACTATGTTATAAACTTCAGGATAGGTGAGGGACTTAGCAGAGAGCTGAATCTGCAGAAGTGAGTAAACACCCACTGTTTGAGGAAAAAGGGAAACAGAACCAAAAGCTATTTGTGACTTGTAGTAATACATAATATATCATAAGATACCTTAATAATTAGGGCACATACATCGGTTGTTAATTAGGTAAAATATTCCTTTAATAATAAAATGTAAAATTCGAATCTGCATTTTCATGTTAAGGGCAGGCTTTGCATATTAATATAATTGCTGTGGTCCCCCAAATGCTTTCATTCTTGTGCTCTCGAATGCAAAACAAGAATGTTTCCTTGAGGATGAGAATTAAAAGGTAGAACCAGTCTTTGGTGAATTATTCGATGGCAGAATTAGCCTATAGCAGGATTTCTCAACGATGTCACTATTGACAATTCAGACCAGGTAATTCTTTGTTGTATGGGGCTGTCCTCTGCATTGCCGGACGTTTAGCAGCATCATTGGCCTATACCTATTAGATGCTAGGAGCACCACTACCCCCAGTTGTGACAATCAAAAATGTCTCCAGACATTGCCAAATGTCTCCTGGGGGCAAAATCATCCCCAGTTGAGAACTAATGTCCTATAGGAATTTTTTTTTTTTAGATTTTTTTCTTTCGTAACAAATGGTGGACGGTGGGGGAAGGGAAATAATATCTAGTGTTTATTTGGTGTGAGCTAGGCACTATACCTATGTTTTTTATTTCATCTTACAGATAAAGATGCTGAGGTTCAGAGAGATAAAAGAACCTGCTGAAGATCACAAAACTAGTTCAGCAGTAAAATCAGGATTGCAAACCAGGCTTGTCTGACTGCAAAGCCTTTAGTCCTTTCCTACACACTCCCCACTGCCTCTCTGCAGGAAAAACAGCATACCTCAAATTGAAGGTGAACTGACTGCAAACTCAACAAGTATGTCCAAAAATATTTTAAAACTTCTGGGGGGAGGGGATTTATTTCTTTTATTCATTAAACTTATTTGAATATGACTCTATATGCTCACACATATCGGTACTGGGGCTTCTCACTACCGTGTGGCTCTGGTGTTATCTCTGAAAAACACAGAGCAACACAATGGCTCAGCTTCAATTCTCCTTGTTACAGATCATACAAAAGCCAGAGCCTAACGGTGCCAAAAGCAACTGGTATTGTTTACATAAGGGCTGAAGACTAATAGTTAACTTTCTCTCACGTTAATTCCAGAAACAGCAAATAACGCCCCACTTTACAACTACAAACGAGTGAGATCGAGTAAAATGTCATAAAATGGAGAAGACATTAAAGCAAAGGAAGATGGAAAGGTTGGTTCCAGCGTTCCCTCCCTCTCGCCTTTCGCTCACGCTCGGCGGGTCGGGGCGGCGCGGCCTGGGTCTCGACCGCCCCCGCCAAGCGCCCGTCGGAGGCGCCCGGAGCCCGCTGGCGGCATTTCCCGCCTTGGGGCGAGCTCGGTCTCTCTCGGAGAAGCCTGTCCCAGAGCCCGGCCCGGAAAAACAACAGCAAGAAACTTTGGCTCGGTGGCCGGTTCAGTGAAAACAGGCTAAGACTCAAGTTTGGTTCGGGGCTGCAGCCGCCGGGTCCGATTTGGGGGTGGGGGCGGGGGCGTCACCACTCGGTCAGGTTCAAGTGCGCATGTGCATGAGGAGTCGCTCGGGCACTTATTGAGCGCCCACTGTCTACGAGCGGCCGGGGGTGTGTACGCCGGGCGCGCGCTGGGGGGGTGTTGGGGCGGGGGTCGCGGGCGCGCGTGGCCGGCGAGGCGCGCGCAGGCGGCGTGCGCGCGCGGCGCCGGGGGAGGGGGGCGGGGGACGGAGGGCGGTGGGGGGGCAACGGAGGGAGGGCGGCGAGGGGGTGTGTCCCCCGCCTCGCCCCGGCGCTCGCTGGCTGGCGCGCGCCTCCGCTCCCTTCCCGGGCGGGGAATCCGGGCCGGGTTGTGGCCGCGGCCGCGTACGTGAGCGCAGTGTCCCGGAGAGGGAGGGCAGGCCGGCCAGGTGGGCGCGAACGGAGCCTCGGCGGGCGGGCGGGCGGCCGGAGCGGAGCCGGGCGGTGGGCCGCGCCGGGCGGGCGGGGGCCGCGGCAGCCGCAGCCCCGAGCCGAGCCGAGCTGTCCGAGCGGGAGCTGCCCGGCCCGCGCCACCGCTCGTGGCGGGGCGAGGTGAGCTGCGCGGGGACCTCGCGGCGCTGAAGCCCGGGGACGGGGGCGGCCCGGGAACTTCCCACGCTCCGCACGCCAGTGGGGCCCGGGCCGGCGACAGGAGGGCCCGGGAGGCGGGCGCCGCCGGGGCAGCGGCCGGTAGGGGCGCGGGGGCGCTGCGGCAGTGGCCGCGCCGGCCGGGAGAGGGTGGCCGCCCGCCCTCCCGTGCGCCGCCTTGTTTATCTCGCCCGCCGCCGGCGCTCGCCGAGGAATCCCCTCCCCAACTTTGAGCGCTGGCCGGGAGTCGCCTCTCCGCCGGAGGGTGACCTGCCCCCTCCCTGACCCTTTCCGGCCGGGCCGCCGGCCCAGTTCTCCCGGCGCCCCGCGCGTTCCTGCCCGCTCCGCCGAGCGGCCGGACGGGCGAGTGCCGCGCTCCGGGACGCGCGGCGCGACACACCCTCCACCTCGGGGACTGGCCCCCACCCTCCCGGTCCCCTTCTGCCCTTCTGTCCACCCCCGCTTGCTTCTGCGCGTCTTCACCCTGCTTCTCCTCGCCGGCGGCCCCTGACCCTCCTCAGTACTGGCACTGTGGGCATGTGCGGTGCCCGGGTGGGGGCCTGGACTGGGAGTTTGTCATGTGCAATCTCAAAGGCAGCATTTTCTTTTCTGCCTGGGAATTCAGGGCTCAGCGCCTTCACTTTGGGACGGACGCAGTAACCTAAAGAAGCCCACCTGCCAGGCGGCGAGGGGTCCCGCTGCCTCCTTGATTGCAGGCAGCCTGGGCCAATGCTCGGTGGCTTTGGAGCGCTTCTCGCAGGCCGGCGTTCTCATGCCAGGCGGCCAGGTGCAGGGGTTACCTACAGGCCATCGGTCCGTTCTTTACACCCCCTTTTCTAGAAAAGTGTCTTTGGTGCATTTTGCCTGGAAGTGAGTGATCAACAGGTATTGAAGGCCTTTTCGACACCCTCCTAAGATGTTGTGTAAACAGAGGTTCTGGGTCTCAGGGAACTTGAAACACCAGGAAACATAGCAATCAAGTTCAACTCCACAGGTACCTCTGGGGGGCTGCTGCGTTCTCAGCACCATGCCAGGTTCTCTGGGAGATAAAAGACACTCAAGAAATCTAAGGCCTCAGAAAGCCTACTGACCAGGTAGAAGTGATTTGAGAGCTCAAGTTCAAATTAATGTGCACAGACTGCGTAAGTGATTGCAAATGCTGGGGGACAGGGGGACTGTCAAAGGCAAGGTCAGGGTTGGGGAATGGACTTAGAGTCCTAAGTTAGGAAATAAGTTATGCACGTGAAGGATAACCGGCAAAGGCCAAAGGCACGGGAGGAAGAAGTAACCAGTGTGAGAGGTCAGAAAGGGACTATGGAGGAGAAGAGGTGCAAACAGTTATCTCAGTGAGGAGGATGCAAAAGATACATGAGATGATTCCCTCCGGGGTTTATAACCTCGGGGGGCGGGGGGACAGAAAGACTTGAGCACGGGAAATAAGACCTCAAGATAGGGCACAATGACCTGGCAAACTGCGAGGTGTAGAATAGGTGCTGTTGGCGTTCAGAGAAGGAATACG
Organism: Tursiops truncatus; assembly: GCF_011762595.2. Taxonomy (NCBI): domain Eukaryota; kingdom Metazoa; phylum Chordata; class Mammalia; order Artiodactyla; family Delphinidae; genus Tursiops; species Tursiops truncatus. Next base: position 10,803,969 of record NC_047039.1, read on the forward strand.
GTAGGAATCACCAAAACTGTATTTCTGGAGTGTGAGACCTTTGAGATGGGCCATGAGGTGCAAATGAACATGACTTTTCCTGAGAGACAAGGAGATGGCCTTGGCCAGACCAGGGGATGTTTCCTGAACAGTAGGAGATAAAGATAGAGAGGAACAATGGTTGAGGTTGTGAACGTCCTAGAAAGCCAGACTGGGGGATTGCATTTTACCTTGTGTGTACTGGGGAGATAGTAAAGGTTTCTGAGCCAGAGACTGATGTAACGAAAGGGTATTTGGGAAGATTTTTAAAAGTAATGTTAGGACACAAATCAGTTAGTAGGCTGTTACAGTTGTGGAGTGTCCAGGGCTTGGACTGGGATAACTGGAAATGGAAGACAGGGTGGATTTTAGAAGCATTACTGTTGAAATAATCTGTTGACAGGGGCAGGGTGAAGGAAGGAGATGAATGGAAATTAATTCTTTGTGGAAATTGATTACACGCCAGGGCCTTGGAGCTGCTGTAGTTGGTAACTTGAGAAATCGGAAATGTGTGTTTTGGAGAGAAGTAATTGACACTCAGGCTGCAGGGAAGTTTCTTGTGTTTGCCAAGACGTCGAAACATAGGTGTCCTGCTAGCAGCTGTGGCTCTGAGGTTGGTGGGAAACCAGGGTGTGTAGGGTGGAAAAGGCTGCCAAAGCCGGGGAGGGAAGGCACTCCGAGGAGTGTCTTCTTGGTCATGGGGTGGGGGGCAGTAGAGGATGCTCGTGAGGGGGGACTGGGGGTCTGAGTTGGAAGGCTCTGTTCTGTCTTGCCATTCAGAAGATACCACCTGGTCCTGAACATGAATTTGGTAAAGCAACTCGGAGGAAATGAGGCTCCAAGGAGGATGGGCCACTTCTTCCGCTAACCAGGAGGGTGGGATTGGAGGTTGGAGGGAAGTAGAATAGAATTCACTAAGCACATACATTGCGGGGCTTTGAAATGACGTTGAATTTTGCTCTCCACCGAGACCTTCAGTCTAGTGCTGTTGTCCCCTTGTAGATGTGCATGGAGGAAGCAACAAGATGAGGGGGCAGTAAGATGGTCTAAAAGAGGAAGGAGATTTTGGGCCTAGGGATAGTGCCTTTCCCAGGGCCAGGTCCCTCCTAACCAGAGAGAGCCCTTGCCAGTTCCCAGGAAGCCAGCGGCCAGCCCGCAGAGTGGGAGCTGGGGTTTCTCCTGAGCTCTGAATTCTGCTTTCCTGTTGCAAGGGTGACTTAGGGTGATTTGCTGAACAAATTCCCTAAGCCTCAACTTGCAGCATCCGAGGGCTGGTGAATTTGAAGGGTGATTGCGAAAAGTTGCAGAATGAGCGAGAACGTAATTGCAGTTACTTAGCCTCCCTGTTTCTCTGAGATGCAGGATCAGTGAACTGGCAGGGGAAGCTGACTCGTGTGGGGAGAGGTAGCAGTCAGATATTTTTTTCTTTTTAGAGAATATATGACTGTCAAAAAAAAAAAAAAAACGTTGCGTGAAGCACTGGTGGAGCTAATCTACTCGTTAGAGAGCACTGTTTTCTACACTGTTTCGACCATGACCTACATTAGGAAATAAAATTTACATCATGACCTAGTATACTCAACCATGTATGTAAAAATCTAATTTAAGTTCATGAGTACTACCTCTTTTGCTTGGTGCAGTCTCCTCTGGTACTTTTATTTTCTATTCCATTATTTTTCATTTTAAAATGCTTATTGTTTCCCACTAAGTCGATGTAACCAGTCTGTAATGGATCGTAACTCACAGTTGGAAAAACAGCTATAGAGCACTTTCATATCTAGGAAGTACTTAGGAAGCTGCACCTGGGCAGAGCTACCCTTAGTCGTGCTGGAGGTGGAAGGAAGCATGAGGAAGGGATTGAGGGATAGGAGAGATAGGATCCACCTGTGATTAAGGAGCAAGGCGAGATAACGAAAGGCCAAGATGAAAAATAAGTAGCCGTAGGGCTCAGGAGAAGAAGCCATGCTTGTTTGGCTTGGAAAAACTTTCTGGAATAGGGAAGGAAGTCTGGGAAGAACCCTTTGGGGCGTCTCATGGTGCCATACAGGTGGGGTGTGTATCACGGGCCACAGCTTGGAGTTAGGGGTGTACATAGTGTGCAGAAGAGTGAAGAACAGAGGTCCTTGGGAGAGGAGGGAGCTGTCAGGCTGGAAAGGTCGGTTAGGATCAAAGGGCGGTGGAAGGGTTGTAAACGGGAGGCCCGAAGAATGTGTTCAAACCTTCAGATGAGTTGTCATTGGGACCACGCAAAGGTCTTCAAAAATTAGGAGCAATCCAGAAAACCTCTGGAGTTGGGACTCTGGTAAAGAGTCAGAGCAGGCAGGTCTGTGCAGCTGAATGGCGGCTGCCCGCTGTGGGCGGGAGATGGCCCAGGGCCCCCAGCCGTCCCAGTTCCCGTTCTCTCTGTTGCCTCAGTCCAGTCGAAGTCAATTCCCTGCTCAGCTCTGCAGGCCTTTGGGTATGTGACCTGAGTTTTCAAGAGACTCGAAGGCCAAATAGGGACTTTGGGATCGCGTCCCTGGCTCTGGGTGGCCACCGCAGGGATTCGGGTAGGAGTGTGACATGGAATCTTAGAGCCTTGCGTGCAAATGATTTGTTTTGGGCAGGTGGGCAGGTGAGGAGCACTTTCTGAGTTGCTGCCGGCTGGCACTGTGAAATATTTTTCTGATGACTGGAATGGTACTAATTAGAGACGGCTTTGGGCTGTATTCTCTATGGTGAAGCCAATTTCTAGCGATCCCAAGATCTCTCAGGCCTTGTCATTTTCCACTTCAGGCTGACCTGGTTAGCTGGTGGCTCCTGGCACGTATCCTCTGAGAACGATGTCGGGGTAATAACTTGGTGAGATGTGAGTCATGGCTGCCAAGTGCCGCAAGACATTAGATTCTCAGGAGCTTTGGTTCTGTGAGTCAGTAATAAAGGAACGGCAAGGAGAGGGGCTGTGTCACTTCTTATTTCCTTCTTCCTAGGATGGGCCCGGGGGTAGGCTTCCAGGATCCAGAGATTGAGAAGCCAGGATTCGTAGTGACCACGGGATAATTGGTTCAAGGTGTGAATGCAAATGACTCCTGGAGAACTAGGCTGATTTGGGACCAGCTGAAAGGAATAAGTTCAGATCTCTGTGGTCTGGAGACAGTTTGGTTTACCCTGGGGGTCCATAACTACCTGTGATTCAGAGCCTTTCCCTGGGGGAGCCGCAGGTGACAGGGACTGAATAAGAGCCACCCTGCTTTATACAGGTACGCAGTCTGATTATTTTAAAACACAGGTTTGGGGGAAAAAACGTAGAAACTGAAATGCTTTTTGCTTAATTGCTTGAAGAAGTGTGCCCTTAGGATGCAGGGATAATCAGAAGTCAGCCAGATCGTATCAAATTGAACCCATTTCCTGTTTTATATGATGGTTACTGGGTCAGAGAAAAGGTGCAGCAGCTATAGTACACTTTGTCTTTAGTAAAGTACTTAACAATTTCTGAAGATATGAAGGTCCATATTAAATAAGTGGTAGAATGTGGGCTGAATGGTGTTATTAATTTAATTTGATAGTCATGTGCAAAAACTGTTAATTAGTGGCACCGAGTCAGCCTGGAAAGGGGTCTGAAAATGAGTGCCGTAGGGTTCTATTCTTGGCCTTGAGCTGTTCAACATTTATTCCAGTGTCGTGGATCAAGATACAGAAGCTATGTTTGTTGATGGCGTAGAGGTGGGAGGAATTGCTTATTTAGTAGATAAACCAAGGTTCAAAGACATCCAGAACGAGGGCCCAAATTTAAAAAAGAAATTCAGTAAGGGATAAATGTAAAGTCTGATTTAGTTTTTAAAATTTGAATTGTAATGTTCATACGTTCTGGTAGGATGATTCCGCTTCTGGAGACCACATCCAAAATGAAGATGATGCTTTGTGCACAGGGATTATTTAGAGGTTTTTTTTTTTTTTTTCTTAAACTATAATGGAAAATAGGAAACAACCTGAATATCCAGTGGTGTGACTGGGCTGGAAGTAATCCGAAAGTGATTCCACTAATATTCCGTAATAGTGGAATATTATGGCCATTAAAAATAATGTTTAGGAATAATTTTAAAATAACATGGACAGATGTTTCTGCTAAAAGTTAAGGTGCATCTACAATATGATTTCAAATCTTAAAGAAACAAAGTGCATAGAAAATGACTGGAAGGAAATACACTAAAAATTCTAATACCAAAATACTAATATTGGTTACTTCTAAATGGATGAGTTGAGTGACTTTCTTTTTTTACATTTTAAATTTACTGTTTGTATTTCTTATAGTGTGTATGTATATCACAGTGGAAAAAACACTACCGTATATGTAAGTATATCTTTTAAAATATACTTTATTTTTTAGACCAGTTTTATGTTCACAGCAAAACTGAGAGGAAGGTGCAGAGAGTTCCCACACACCCCCTGCCCCCCCTCACATGCACATCCCCCCACCATCAACATCCCTCACCTGATGTACATTTGTTGTAATTAATGAACCTATACTGACACGACATAATCACCCAAAGTCCATAGGTGACATTAGGGTTCACTCTTGGTGCTGTACATTCTGAGTTTGGACAAATGTACCCACCATTATAATATCATATAGAGTACTTTCACGGCCCTAAAATCCTCTGTGCTCTGCCTATTCACCCCTCCCTCCCCACAACCTTTGGTAACCAGTAATCCTTTCACTGCCTCCACAGTTTTGCTTTTTCTAGAATGTTATACAGCTGGAATCATACAGTATATAGTCTTTGCAGATTGGCTTCTGTCACTCGGTAATGTGCATCTAATCTTCCTGCATGTCTTTTCGTGGCTTGATAGCTCATTTCTTTTTAGCACTGAATAACATTCCATTGCCTGGATATACCACAGTGTAGTTATCCATTCACCTACTGAAGGACATCCTGGTTGCTTCCAAGTTTTGGCAATTATTATGAACAAAGCTGCTGTAGACACCCGTATGCAGGTGTTTGTGTGGACATAAATTTGCAACTCGTTTGGATAAATCCCAAGGAGGGCAGTTGCTGGGTCATATGGTAAGAGTGTGTTTAGTTTTGTAAGAAAGCACCAAACTGTCTTGCAAAGTGCCTGCACCATTTTGCATTCCCACCAGCAAAGAATGAGAGTTCCTGTTGCTCTATATCCTCACCAGCATTTGGTGTTGTCAGTTATCTGGATTTTGGCCATTCTCTTAAGTGTGTAGTGGTATCTCATTTTAATCTGCATTTCCCTAATGATTTGTGATGACATCTTATGTGCTGTTTTTGTTATCTGTATGTCTTCTTTGGTGAGGTATCTGTTAAGGTCTTTGGCTCCCTTTTTAAAATTGAGTTGTTTGTTTTCTTATCGTTGAGTTTTAAGAGTTCTTTGTATATTATGGATAACAGTCCTTTATCAGATGTGTCTTTTGCAAATATTTTCTCCCAGCCTGTGGTTTGTCTCTTCATTCTCTTGAACACTGCTATTTTAAAAACATTTTATCATTCAAGGACAGGATGGGTAAAGGTAGATGATTCATTTAGTGACTAATCTTGAGTATTTACCTGCGTGTGTCAAGCGCTGACGAGGTACTGGAGTCAAAAAAAGAAGACTCAGTCCCTGACCTGAAGTTGATGATCTGATTGAAAGGGGGAGACTGACAGGTAAACAGACAAGCACAGTGTAACCCTGGTGGTCCTCCAGGTGCTGAGGAGGGGGCAGATCATGTGGGAAAAAAGTTTTTTTGTTTTTTTTTTTTCTGGTACACGGGCCTCTCACTGTTGTGGCCTCTCCCGTTGCGGAGCACAGGCTCCGGACGCGCAGGCTCAGCGGCCATGGCTCACGGGCCCAGCCGCTCCGTGGCACGTGGGATCTTCCCGGACCAGGGCACGAACCTGTGTCCCCTGCATCGGCAGGCGGACTCTCAACCACTGCGCCACCAGGGAAGCCCGGGAAAAAAGTTTTGAGATTGTTCTGTTCATGAGTTAAATGTGAGCCCTGAGTGGGATGAGGCTTTTTAGAAACTGAATCCCATTCATAACTGGATCAGAAATTCATCAGTCCAATCACAGGGTCTAGTTTTAATGACCTCTGCTGGTCATGTGACATTCGGAACACTGGGGAGCCATGATTTAAAAGAAACATGAACAAACAAGGCTTCACCCACAGGAAGGAGACTAGGATGCTGTGGGATCAGGAATGACCAGAGTACATTCATGGGGTGGGTACACAATAGCACTTTTCAAATATTTTCATGGTTATGAGGTATAGGAAAGAGTCGACTTGTTCATTTCTGCTCTGGTGTTGGAGTGTGACCAATGGATAGAACAACTGCTTTATCCTCTCTAGCTTCAGATTCTTCTTCTGTAGAATGATTGCATTACATGATTCCTTATCCACTGAATGATTACACGAAGGTGATGAGCTTTAAGGTTCCTTTTAACCCTAAAGACTGGGAGAGCAGATTTCAGTTCCATCAGAAAAGGAATTTTCTTGCTGGCAGGCCTGACCAACAGTGGAAATGTCTGCCCATGGAGTAGTGAGCTCCCCATCATTGAAGGTATTCAGGTTGGGCTGAATGCTGTGGATTCGGGGTGCTGTAGAAGAGAACAGGAATTAGGCTGGCCTCCAGAGTCCTTTCTAATTCTTGGGTTATTGTGTGACTTGTCAAAGCTGAAAGATAATGTGGAATATGGAATATGCCTCTAGTGTGTAGTACTGGGGTCAAATCATCATTTTAAGCTCTTTAAAAAAATGTTAATAAGTGGGTCCTAACATTTTCAAGAGATCTTCTGGGGTTATTTTAGAAAGGGGGAAGAGAACTATTCCAAGGTGGCTCAGGACTCAGTCTGTGGCCCCAGGGCTGCTGAAAATGGAATTTTGTCTTTAGGAAAAGCAAGAAGGTGGGTGTAGGGTGGAAAATGGCAAATAACAATAAATAAAACAGATCGACATATGGAAGACTAATATGTTTATTGGCCGGTTGTATTCAGTATAATGAATGAATCAAGATGGGGACCTTTAACTGACTCCTGGGTCCTCTGCTTGGCTGTGGAGGATCTGGGAGTGTCCTTGACCATCTCCTCCTTCATTTTCTCCACTGCAGATTTATATCACCAGGTGCAGCATGTTAAAAACCATCCCAACATCAGGGACGAGTCTGAACCTTGTGATTGCTCTGTAGGCTTAGTGAGAGAGGGAACAAGAGACAGATTTAAAGAAACTTTTGTGTGGGATTTTCCAGGAACGCATATGTTTAGTTGCTATCCGACAGTAAATTTGTGGTTTGAATGAAAATTTTTTTTGTTTTTGCACTTTTATTATTTGTAGCTTACACGTGGACGTTTAATTTTGCCTAAATTTTACTTAAATGTATGGTTTATTTAGAATCCACCCTGATCATTTAAAAATTTTAGATTTTCTTCCTGATATTTTTGGATTACTTCTTTTGCTGCTGGGGACACTGCAAGGGCTAAGTCACTTAGCAAACATTTCTTGGAGAAACTCCACAAGGAGAACAGAGGTTTATCTCATCTTTTGGAGAAGAACACAAGATTTCTGTCGCCAAGTGATTCATGCCTACATTTTGGCATTTGAAAAAAGTCAGTATTGGGCAAGAAAGTGCTCTCTTCATGTGGAGTAATTTCAGGGTGCACACCTAGGGGGCGTCAGTTTTCGATGTATGTAAAAAATGTAGGCAGAACTTGGTAATTGGAACTAAAGTTGGAAGTCTTTGTGCACTCGATAAAGCGCCCAGGCTGCCTTTATCTCAGTATCATTTGGACCTCACACAGTGTATATGGTACGTCATCTGTGCTTTGTCGCATTGCTGTGAATCGGCTCCCTGGGCCACAGAACAGTGGGTATGGGAAAAACTTCGGGTATCATACTTTTTTTTTTTAAGGCAAAATATGATAAGTAACAGCTCTCAGCCTTTTTTGTCCTTTGAGTACTGGGAAGCCATAAAACTCTTTTAGTAAAAACAACCACACTCAATGGTTGTTTTTCAAAGTGCAGGGGGAATGAAAAACTCCCTGTCCTCTATTTTTCTTCTGCCGAAAACGAATTGCTCCTGGTGCGCCGTTCTTAAATTCCTGTGTCCTCTATCCATTTTAATCTTGTTATCTATTTTTATGGCGACTGTCGCCATGGTACTTGTGCTCTTTACATAGCACAACAGAGATTTCAGATGTCTCATACGACAGCTCAAAGTTCTGCTGCAGCTAGCAGAGAAACTGTACTGGGGTAGTTTTTTTTTTTTTTTTTTTTTTTAAATTGAGGTGTAATTTGCATACAGTGGAATGCTCAGATCTGAAATGTGCTGTTTGATCAGTTCTGACGAATGCATTTTGAGACAGAACATTTCCGTCACCTCCGAAGTGTTCCATGGGACCTTTTCCAGTGAATCTTCCCCCCGATTGGAAGGACCACAGCTCTGATGTCTATCACCCTAGGTTAGTTTTGCCCTACCCTAGGTCCTTAATATTAGAATTTTGTGTTTCTAAGGACTTTTCACGTAGTGTCTTGAAGAGGTGGAGGTGGAGGAGTGTCTGTGTTGAAAAGTCAGCATTCTGTGTGGTTAGGTGGCCCTGGGGGAGTAAATGATATTTTGGAGCGTTTCTAATGTGGTGGTCAGAGTCTTCCTTCTCATTAGCCCACAGGATCTGAATTTATGTTAGAAATCCTGATTCCCGGATGGAAGAGTCGGAGGCACAGCCGGCTAGGCCTGGTGTGGATTACGTGTGGTTGGGCGAGGGCTGCCATCATTGGCAAGTCCGCATGTGCTCGTGCGTGTGCATGTGCGTGCGTGCATGTGTGTGTGGTGTTGGAGAGCTGGAATGCTCAACTAGAAGAACTGAAATCGCTCCTAGGACATCCCTTTGAATTACCCAGAAGTCCCCTGACAGGCCTTTCTCTTTTTTCTTGCCTCTTCCTTGAACTAGTGTATAAATTGAATGGTCCACAGAGTCACAGAGTTGGGCTTCTAATATTGAAACAAGATCTGTGTTGCAGAGCCCACTGCTTTGCACTGCTGAGCGCTCAGCCTCCCAGGAAGCGTGTGTGAGATTGGAGTAGAAATTGCCCCCAAACACGTGACTGAAATGTACGGGGCAGGGTCAGTTTCTTGCTTTTTAAAAAAAATTACATGGTGAAATGCAATTTGCATTACACAAGTACTACTTGAACACATTCTCTGTAGGGGAAAAAAAAAATGCAAACCTTCCAGAGCAAACAAAATCTTCCTTGACAACCACTCCTAATCCCAGCCCTTCCCCAGAGGTTAACCACTGTTACGAGTTTGTTGGTATTCTCCAAATGCTTAACATACTTGCATTTATACCTAAAGAACTTAAAAGAAGCTAAGTGCACTGGGAGTACTAAGTAGTGTGCTGGCCCCTTCCACCCCACGACATCTCAGGGATGGCTTCCTGTCAATATGTATAGGTCTTATTGATTTTGTTTAACTCCTGCATAGCCTTCCTTAGAATCAGAAGGCTAAACTGTTGGTTGATTTAGCCTAATTGATGGCCATTTAAGTTATTTCCAAATCCTCTGCTGTTACAAACGCTGTTACAATAAACATGGCCGTACATGCCTCTTTGCCACACACGGCAGTGTTTCTCTAGGGGAGATCCTGAGAAAGGGGACTTGCTAGGGAACAGGGTACATTAATTTTAAATCTTAATGAAGACCCATTACAAGGTCAGTTCCAAGCTTAGATTTAACGCAGGCCGGGCATACATGGGGTGGGCTCAGACACGAAGCAATTGTTTTCTAAGAACGGGGCAGGCTTTAGGGTGTGCGAGTGTGTGGCCCCATGCTTCAACACCGTTTGGCTGGAAGGGTGGGTGTTGGGAAGGGCTCCGCTTAGCCCCACAGTCAATTCTGTCTGGCCCCCTGAGGACTTTGGCCTGCGTGTTGGAGAAGAATCCCTGGATGAATGAGCAGCGGTGGTGGACTCTGGATGGTAAATTCTAAACCCAGTTCGTTCCCTAGCTGGAGATCTCCAACGCATCTGTGATTCTTCTCCGTCCGTCCTTAGAATACGAAGTGTGGCCTCACACTAATTATACAGCACAGATCTATGAATGTCACTCTGGAGCGTATTAAGTGCCTTAATAAACAAGTGCTGGGTGTTTGATGCAGGAGAAGCTCAGCGAGGCCTGAAGTTCTCTAAGGTCAGGGCCTGAAGCTGAGGCTCCGTCATTCTTCAGTTCATCGGCAAGAGCCTGCACGTGTGTCGAGTACCGGCGGATTATTTAGAACGCTGGTGTTTCGGTTCTGCGGCTCCCCCTGCCCTGGGTTTCTGGTGAGTCGGCGCTGCCCTGTGTGCTGTGTAGGTCTGCACGGGTGCATGTGGATCCAGATCTGGGACAGCTGGAACCCGGGACTGAGCGTCAGATTTGGGGAGTGCTCGCAGAGGATGGTCACGCTCCGCCTCGGGGAGGCCTGCCAGTGGGCCTTGAGCCACCCTGGGCAGGGCACCAAGATGGAGATTTCAGCTGGAAGAGGAGGGCAGGGTTGGGACCTGTGTGCTGAGAGCAAGGTGAGGGGCCGGGTCACGTGGGCTCTGCTTTGGGCCACAGGGCAGAGCCGGCCGGCTGGGTGTTGAGCTCTCGAAGCAGGGAGCCCTGCGGTTGGTTCACCGTGGCCAGCTGGCCTCTGAATGGAATATGCTGGCTTTCTCGGTTCCCCTGTCTTGCCGAAATCAGTTCTGTTGAGATTTCAGTTCATCAGCGGCTCACCCGTGGTCAACTTCTTGATTCCCTTTAGAGTCAGTTGTGTTACTGGTTCGGGTTGAATATCCTTTTGCAACCTCAGTTTCCAGATGCCAGCGGGACAGTGGCTCCTAAGCTCTCCGAGTGGCCCACCGTGTCATTTACCTGTCTGGTGCTGGTCTGAAATCGGGGAACAGGGGAGGCAACACATCTGTTGAGATCCTTTCCCATGCTGGGCACTGTTCTCATTTTTCACGGCAAGGCAGGAAACCGAGGCTCCGAGGTGGTGGCTTGTGGCCGAAAGTCACACAGGTCCAGGTGATGGGCTGCCACGAGCCCTTTTCCTGGAGAGGCGTCCTCGGCAGTGTGCCCGGGGTTAGCTTCTCTTGCACATTCTGTTTCCATTTTGAGGAGCCAGTTTTAGTTGCTCAGGTGTATCCAGACTTTTTTTTTCCCCTCAGCCACAGCATTCCTGGGGGATGGGAAGCATTCCCGCTGGTGCTGGGGGAGATGCTGCAATCCCAGGAGATCAGAGCAGTCTCCCGGGGGAAGGTGATAGAGTGACAGCCTGAGGAGCCACTGCCATCCTGAAACAGAAAGCCTGTACAGTCAGCCGGGAAGTCAGAAGGGAGGGAGAAGTTGGATTAAAAGTTGATCTGTGGAAGCCTGTTATCGCCCTTCTGGCTAGACACGTCTATTCCCTTGGCTGGTCAGCCATCCTGGTCTTGGAACGAATTCTGGCACCCAGCTCTTATTTCAGGTTTTTAAATGTTATCAGCCACTAGAACGTTCTGTCATCCCAACAGCACGTGTTTCTTATCTTGTGACTTATAACTGCCAAGATTACACTTTGATTTCCCACTGGCTGGTTTGGCACCGGTGACTCCCAGATGAGACTTGGATTCTGGAGGGGTATTTTGGGCACCTTGATCCCTTCCCACACCTGTTTCTCTCTTCTGGTTTGGTGTCTCTAGTTGGCCCATCCTGTCTGCGTGTGCATGGTTTCTCATCTATAATTTTGCATCTCCCACTCCTGGCCCGGCCCCCGGACCAGGTGGTTCCTTTCTTGGGCACCTGCAGCCCTGTGTGCTCTGATTATCCACCCCTGTAGAGGGCTGCTGCCTTTTTATTACCTATTGATTCCAGCCGGGAAAGTCACCAGGTGGCTCTCACCTTCCCTACGACTGCCGCCCCCCCACCGTCTGTTTATTTAGCATAGTCAGGGAATGTGACTATTCATTCAAAGGACTGTTGAGTTCCATATAGTTTTTCTACTTTAACCACTTCAGTGAAAAAATAGAACCTGCATTTCTCTGCCTTCAAAGTGGGGAAAACATAAGGGGCCCTTTACTTGTATCTCGGGGTTGGCACCTCAGGCATCATGATCACAGAACTTTTCTGGCGTGTCCACTCAGGGCCTTACACTAATGGGTCCTGGACTGTTAGGCGTTTTAAGTTCTCCCCTCTGTGTTTTATATTTTGGGGGGTGGTTCTTTTGTTGCCAGCTTTCTCTTTTCATTATTGTAAGTGCCTCTAACAGATCCCTTCTTCCCGATGAAACTCACGCTGTCTTCCTCACAGCGTTCGTTGTGAGGATCAGACAAGGCCGTGTGAAGGCACTGGGGCTGGGAACTCTGGAGCCCTTCCCCCCGAACCCCTGTCCTGCTGCTGGGTCTCCCCTTGAGGGGAAGAGAGAACGAGTCCAGGGAGGGGCCGGGAAAGCTGCAGACACCCCAGCTGGCTAGCTCGGGCAAATCAGTGGCCTTCTGGAGGACCCTCAGTTTTCTGAGCTGTAAAATTGGGATTAAACTGTCCCTCCCTGTTTCCTTGAGTTGCCAGGAGGTCAGAACAAAAAAAGGAAGCCTCGAATGTGTGTATCAAAGTGACTGTAAACCCAAATGCCATTCAGGCATTCGTTGGCGGTTAACGTTCAGGTTGGAAGCTTACCCTGCAAACTGCTGCAGGGAACTGTCAGTTCTCGGAGGCTTGTTCTTGCGGAGATACTCAGCTCCTGGCTGGCTCCCTCCTTCCTGCTGGCTCTGGGTAAGATGCTGAGTCAGCAGTCATGCATCTCCGTGCCTCCTGCGTCTCACATAGTTTTGGTACAGCCAAATCAGGTTTAACCACAGTGCAGGCACCCACATGTATACACATGCGTGCGTGCCCCGTGCACGTACGAAAACAGTGCTGGATCATCTCTCCCTCTCACATGGCACGTTCGTAGGCATGCTTTTACTTATCCCTGCTTCCTTGTAAAGCATTCTCTACCTGTTTTCAAGAAAACACTGCTATCTTAGAACCGAGTCTGAAACACTGAAGCGCTACTAAGATGCTATGACTGTTCTTCATTTTTAGGTGAGCAGCAGGTCTTATTTCTTACAACACATTATTTTTTTAATCTGGGGCTCTCCTCACCTATGGGAATAGCATCTCTTCAAAATCATAAATTTGATGGGATAAGCAAGGGCTTGCCGTCTAAGGGAGATGCAGTGCGTCGGAACTGATAGAAGTAGTTACAGATCACTGAGCCCTGTGTGCCCAGTACTGTGCTAAGAATTGTCTTGTTTCATACGGAGTAGTGTATGCACAGCAGAGCAATGAATAAAGGGCACTGGTGGTTTTGAAAGCAAATGGGGAGCTAGGTGTGAAGGAAGGGGAAGTGTAGTTCTGGGCTGAACTGTGAAAATGCTTTCCTTCCCTGCCGGCCGTGCAAACAGAATGGTCTCTTTTACTTGATTGAATGGCTGTTGTGCAGTCAGACCGACAAAAGTATTTGTTGATCAGGGTCATTTGTTATTTGCTGGAGAAAATTCAGTGTAACCAGATCAGGTGACCTATTTCTGTGGCCCATCTGCTGGGATATGAAAATAGCACGGCTATTTGGGGCCCTTATTTTCTCCTTCCATTTTTCTGTTACATCTATTACTCAGATGATGGTAGTCTAAACTATTATACATCGAGGCAGTGTAATCCAGTTTTTGTGGGGTTTTTTTGCGGTACGCGGGCCTCTCACTGTTGTGGCCTCTCCCGTTGTGGAGCACAGGCTCTGGACGCGCAGGCTCAGCGGCCATGGCTCACGGGCCCAGCCGCTCAGCGGCATGTGGGATCCTCCTGGACCGGGGCACGAACCCGTGTCCCCTGCATTGGCAGGCGGACTCTCAACCACTGTGCCACCAGGGAAGCCCTGTAATCCAATTTTTAAAAACCTTCAGACGTTCCACAACTAAAGATCCTGCACGTGGCAACGAAGATCCTGAATGTTGCAACTAAGACCCGGCACAGCCAAATAAATAAATAAGTAAATAAATATTAAAAAAAAAAAAAACTTCAGAAGAAGACAACAATTAGAATGACCTGAGAATCCAAACGGTCATTCTCTGAACAGCTGATTTAGAAATCTTGGTATTGAATCAATTACTAATATGCTCAGGGCTGTGATCTTAAGCTCATATCATGAAAACCTAAAATGCATACCACACATTTAAAAAATGGTGTAACAGGACCTGATGTATAACTTGAGAGACCTAGATGTTTTAGTGCAGGCCCTTGGCTACCCTTGGAGGTTTTTCTGTCCAAAGCCAGGCTGGGAAGAAAATCCTCTGGGAAGAAACGGTCAATATATGCTCAGTGAAGTGAATTTTTTTTTAAACTTTTTCTGGAGAAGACACCCCAGAAGAAAATAAGGCTTAAGAAACTACCAGGCAGCATTTGGGTGGTGATGGTGGAGTATGACAGCTTACCTGTTTCTGCCAAGGTTCAGATAGCAAGGACCACAGACGCATTTGCATATAGTCATCAATATGCTGTGGACAGACATGGCATCTCTCAACAGAGATCGTCCCTGGCCAAGAATTGCTAAAAGAGAATTGTTTTGGACAAATGAATTGTCCTATTCTCCACTGAGTTCTGTTATAAAATAAAAGATGTGGTGTGCTGTAACATTTTGACCTTTGCATGAGCTTAGAATGTCACATTGAAAAAGAAATGAAGTTAAAACTTTACAGATTTAAAAGAAAATATTAGGGATTTCCCTGGTAGCGCAGTGGTTAAGAATCCGCCTGCCAGTGCAGGGGACACGGATTCGAGCCCTGGTCAGGGAAGATCCCACATGCCGCGGAACCACTAAGCCTGTGCGCCACAACTGCTGAAGCCCGTGTGCCTAGAGCCCGTGCTCTGCAACAAGAGAAGCCACTGCAATGAGAAGTCCACATGCCGCAACTAGAGGAAACCCGCACACAGCAACGAAGACCCAATGCAGAAATAAATAAATAAATTAATTAATTAAATTAAAAAGAAAACATTAGCAACTTTCTGATAAAAGATTAAGAATGATATGCAAAATATTAGCCAAAGAGCCCAAAACTCAAATCGATGTTCTGTGCGGTGGTTACCAGGGGAGATCATAGAGTATAAAGCTTAAGGTTAGTGGAGAACCTGAAACTCTTGGAAGAGGAGTAATGCCCGGCACCTTGGTCCCTAAATTGTTCATTAGAGAGGCAGCAAAGCACCCATGCTTCGGCAAAGGGGAGTCTTACCCCAAACTTCACCCACCACCAAAACCCCCATTAGTTGTGTAATGAATCAGTTTGACTTTATGACCTGTGTCCTGGAAGTGCTACTCGGTGACGTCATGGCCTGTTGCCATGGGAGGTAGGAGAGAGCACCCGTTGAGCGTGAGCGCATGCGCGCGCGCACACACACATGGATGTGCCGAGACCTGGGATTCTCCGGCAACAGTGACATGTCAAATGGCAATTTGCAACTTAGAACCACAGAGAGGGTTTGTTTTCCTATTCTGTCGGTCCCAGTTATTTAACTGATGGCAGATGTCCTCATTAAGGGCTATTAGCGCATCAGAAGATGTTTGCTGAGCCTGGAGAAGGTCTAACCTCTTTTACATGGACCAAAATACATCTTCTCGGGTAGCCAACCCCTCCCTGTGGGTGACAGTGGTGGGGTGAGAAGCAAAGAGGACTCGGGATATCTTAAAACTGTACATCAGCCAGGAAGTCTTTTTTAGCATGAGTTTATGTTTCGGTCAAGGACTTTGTAAGTCGAGAATGTAACATTGTAAAGCTGGATTTGACTGTGTGTTGAAACACTGTTATTGTTACCCTGAAAAAGATGTTTCTTGATTTCTCTTTGCCGAACCTGAACCATATGGCAAGTTAGGGGCTGGCTGGTTATTATCGACCATCAATAGCTCCCAAGAAAGAAACCAATAGGGGGGTGAGTTGGAAGTAGAGATCAGGGAAGAAAGATTTGAAGGAAGCGGTGGTTACATTGGTGGAAACATGCTGGGAGGGGGTTGGGACCCTCAAGCTAAGGTATACAGTAACAGGCCGTCCTGGAAAGTCCCTCTAGAGTCTCCATTAACCTGGATCCTCTTCCTGCCTGCATGGCAGACCTCTGTAGGTGCTTGAATTCACTTCCGAATCCCCGAAGGACTTGAGGGATGGTGTTATCTGTTGAGCCATGTTCCTAATGTAATGCTGATCAACACACCTGGCCATCCTGCCCAGCCTACATTTAATCTAGATTCATGTTTTTTCACTCCCATGCTATCAATCCTCAGTGTAAATTTGGCTAAGATTTCCCTTAACTTTTGGGATTGATTACATTCTCTCTCTGCACCCTCTCAGAGGGCAATATTGTGTATAAAGGTCTTCCCAAACTGCTAAATGATTAACAGTGACCTGGACTGTTGAACAAGGTTGGAGGAAAGCATTGGCCTTTATTTTGTAGGTGGGAGGCTAAGATGCAAGTGGAGAATGGGTTTTCAAGGAAAGAAAAAGCACACAAGGAGACTTGCAGGATTGAGAGCTGTTTTTTTGTTTGTTTGTTTTGCTTTTGCTTCTTTTTTTTTGTTTCCTGTAGAGGTTCACTGACATAGGGGGAAAAAAATACCATGTAGGTGAAAAGCAAGCTTGAGTGTTTTATTTTGAGAGATCTCACACCTATTGGAATAATGGTAGGATCAGGCCCTTTGACACCAGATAGACATGAGTTCAGTCCCTAGTGGCTGCCTTTCCTGGTTGTGTAACCTTGGCAACCTAACCTCTCAGTGGCTCAGTTTCCTCATCAGACATGAAAGACCATATGTTTATCTTAAGTCGCTCTGAGGATTAAATTAGATACAATTTGCGAAAGCTGGTGCTATTAGGCATTTAATAAAGGCAGTTTCCCTTCCTTCTTTCTCTTCTGCTTTTAAAAATTAAGATTTAGGCGCACTATAAATAAAACAAATAATAAAAGGTATTTCAGGGTGGAATTCAGGCCAGTTAAAGGTGAAAGGCCAAAGAATGCATGTGGGAAGAAGCCGGAAGTGGGCAGGTTCACCAACTGTGCAAATCCAGCAGGCTTTGGAAGGTGCAGCTTCACAAAGCAAATAAAAAGCGTTCTTTACATTAAAAAAAAAAAACAGACTTAACAAAAACATCGTCAGAGTCTGTTAGCCAAATATTTCAGGCTCCGTCTGGAAGCCCAGGAATTTTGGAAATACTACCCTTTCTTCATTTCAGTGGTAGAAACCTCAAACTTCCTGCTGTGGAAAGTGGGGGTGGCCACTGTGTTTTTTTCTTTCTTTTTTTTTTTTTTTTTTTTTGGGTCAAGAGCAGGATTGTTTCTTTCTCTGGATGGATGCTGCCATCTGATGTCTCTAAGTGGCACTGTGGCTTCACTTCTAGCTCAGCGACGTTAAACTGAGGGTTTGAGATTCTTTTTTCTGGCTTGAGGCTTCGAGGACGGTGGTAGGTGACTCAGTTTTTAAAACCAAATTAGCACCAAATCAGCTTGGACATTTTTTTTGGTAGTGGTAAAGAATTTACTCCTTACGTTTTTATTCCTTTTGATGACATACATAGTAAAGCTTTCCAGTAGAGTGTTACTAAGTATAAAGTCACCAGACACCTAGAGAGGAACTCTGTAGGATGCTGCGATTTTGACCTTTTTCTTATCTCTTTGCTTTCTAGGGAATTCATGGTGGAGATACCATACTCTCTGATTCTAGCCCTTGAAGCTCTGAGTAAAACACTGATAAAAATGTGCCAAACCCTTTTCCTCTGTATTTGCGACTTTATTCTTAACTTTTAAACTTATTTTTACCCTTCACGTTTTGTTATTGTGGAGATATTTGCTGAGCATACTTTGCTGGGATGGTTGGGAAGGAGGCCAGGAATCGGGAGACGAGAAGATGGCATGGGACCCAAACGAAGCCCCGAGGTCCTTCTGGACAAGGGTGAAAAGTAAAGAAGGTTTATGGAACTATTCAAAGAAAGTTTGAACCCATAGCTATGGTGCAGTTTTCTCCTGGCGTGGGTGCGGCCAGGGGCAGAGGGGTGGGAGGGAGGAGAAAGGCCGCTGGAACAGTCTCTGGAAATGCCAAGCTTAATAGACAGGGGTGGAGTTAGCCTGATGGGAATTCCAGGTAGGGGAACAGTGTTGGTATTGAGTCTATGAAAATCCTAGCATTTTACACCTGCCACAGCACTGGGGATATGCTCTGTACAGATCAGTTCCTCGACTAAATACTGACTGGAGAAGTGAGTTAACGAGGGAACAGAGCACCTGGGGCAGCAGAGATTCGGAGTGTGCTACGGTACCCAGAGGGAATGAGCCGCAGGGTGGCTGAGGAGCTCCGAGCGCTCTGGAGAAGGGGCAGCGTGAGTTCGCAGGGTGCCAGGTCTGATTCTTCCCCTTCCGCCAGCAGACCCAGCAGGCCTGGGAGCAGCTGTGGCCCCTGGTAGCGATCCACCCCTCGAGCCCTGTGCGGATGCGAGGCATTCTGGTTTCTGGGGGTGAAGGGACTGCAGAGTTCTGACCTGTTGTTGGGTGACCAGTGGAAGTCAGTTCTTGGAGAGGAGTTGGTGGGAATGAAGCTGCTGACAAGGGCAACCAGTAGCCTGAGGACCAGGGGAGGGAACCAGGGAGGAGGGTATGCCTGGGGTTGTGAGCACAGAGATTGACCCTCTGGTGCTGGGCAGTACCTTGTGACCCAGGTCATGACATGGACAGCAGAGATGGAAGTCCGTGGAGTCCAAGGAGGTGAGAATAGGGAAGTAGAGGCCATAGGTCATGGGCCCCAGGCAGAGGGTATTTGGAAAGAGGAGGGAGAGCATGGTGTCGTCCTAAAAAGACACAGACTTTGAAGTCAGTAGGTCCTGAGGGGCCCTGATTTGGCCTTTTACCCTGACCTTGGTCAAGTCTTTTAATCTCTCTGGGTCTTTGTTTTTTTGAGAACAGAATAAGGATGGACACTAATGGTACCTGTGGAATGAGAGAATGTCAGTACCACACTTAAGAGTCTAGCACGTAGGAAATGCTCTTCAGTGTTAGGTATGAATACAATGTCTACACAAAAGTGAGGTGTTAAGAGGTGAGCTGTCCAAATAACCTGGGGGTTATATCTTATTACCTAACGGGGGAGGGGGGGAAGGGATTATTCATCATCTTTTTAAGAACATGAAAGGTTCGTCTAATACAGAATTATTTAGAAGCCTGTGTCCAGAGGGCTTCTACTGGAACGTTCTCATTGCTCCTTGAAGGTTGATAAGGGGAGTATTAGCATTGTGACTTACAGATGAGGAAACAGGCTCTGAGTGGGGTCCACAGTGCAGCCTGAGGCAGATCTACTGTGTTTTCCCTGCATCCTGCTTAGCAGGGAGGCTGTGGATCAGGGGTGGGATTTCCCAAGAGCAAGCTCGTTGACTGTTTTGAATCTCTGAGTTCCCATAAGATTGACTTCCTCTTTTCTGGAATGGTGTAGGCACATGAAGGTCAAGGGGTGTCCCCCCCCCAACCCCTGCCCTGGGGCTTAGAGAGTGCTGGCTGGTTAGAACCCCGCCTCTCAGGCAGGAGGATTTTGACTAAAGGAGCATCACACCAAGCTTTCTGGTGTTGTCTCCTTCTTAGCTCTTCTTCCCTATAAAATGCAGAGGACAGCGCTCCCCAGTGCCCTGCTTTCTGGAGTATTATGCGGGGGGGTGAGCTGATGCCTCTGAGCACGGAGAAATGATGTGTGCCGTTTCCAGAGCAGCTCCTGTCCATCGTGGGGTGACCGTGCAGAGGCCTGGAATGGTTCTCCTTGGTCCATGTCAGGGCTGTGGCCCTGCGTTTCCATCAGCCCTGAATGCTCGAGTGGCCTGAGCCCGGAGCCTGTCGGGGGCAGGGTGCAGGCAGTTGGGAGGCGCTGAGAAGACCTGGGTTTGGAGTCAGGAGACCAGATCTCGTTCAGGCTCTGACACCAACTACCTTTACCGCCAGGAATAAGTCGCTTAAGCTCCCCCACTTTAGTTCCCTCAAGTGGAAAACAAGGAATAGTTAGCACGGCTCACTTCTGTGGCTGTTGGCAACTTTGAAGCCAGCTGAGCTTGAGAATCTGAGTGTCTGACAGACCCCCTCCCGCTCTGACTTAGTGCTGTTGTAATTAATAGCATCCTGACCTGGGAAGCGGACGTTGGTGTGTGTGCTGAGATGCTCCCCGCGGGCAGAGCAGTTTCAGCAACACAACCCTGGGTACAGCCCTCAGGAAGAAGAATAAGGAATTTGTTAAATTTGCAGTGATGCATCTGCCTAAGAAAACACTGTGTGACTTATAAAAGTATGATTGTAGAATAACGTGTAATGATACAGTATAACCCACACAGGATAAGTGTAAATTCAGTTTACCAAACCATGATCCCAGTTTTGTAGAAATAGAAATATATAAATCTGTGTGTAGAAGAAAGCTTGGAATGCTTTAGGAAACATGGGTATCTGTGGGAGGCGGCTTCTTGAGGGATTTGTTTTTCTTTGTGCTTATCAGTACATTCTAAATGTCCTACTAGTAACAGGTGTTACTTTTGTAAAAAGAAAAAAGTTGTAAAAGTTACTTTAAAATGTTTCATCCTTTTTAACGGACACTCACGGTTTCCGGCTGCGTGTAGGGCCTCCTGATGCCTCCAGATACGGGATAAAGGACTCTGTGTCCCCTTTGCCTCCCAGGAAAGGCAGCAGCATGGCCAGCGTTCTGTCCCGGCGCCTTGGCAAGAGGTCCCTCCTGGGCGCCCGGGTGTTGGGGCCACCCGGGGCTGCCCCACCCTTGGAGCCTCAGCCAGAGCTGCTTGAGGGGGCGGCGCCCCAGCCCTTCCTTGCCTCTAAGGACACGTCCTGCCAGGAGCAGCCCAAGGAACTCCTCAAGGCTCCAGGCACCTCAGGCCTCCAGCAGGTGGCCTTTCAGCCCGGGCAGAAGGTAGGTTGATCCCCGAGTGGACAAATGTCTGATCTCTCCAGGCTTGCGTCTGGCAGCCCAGCGGTGCCCTGAGTGAAACTCTCTGGGCACGGGCTTTAGCACAGACCTTTTTCCTGCAGCCATATGAGCCCTTGGGCAGCAGGCTTCCCAAGGGAATGAGCAGACCCAGGGCTCCTCCACAACAGTTCTGGGCTCAGGCCGGTTCAGAACCTCAGTTCAAAGCATGGCCAGAGCTGTTTCTCTTAATCTGTCTCAGTTTGCAACTTTATAAAAACAAGGGAAAGAATCTCAGACTTACAGGAGACAGATAAGATTGCATCTTTGAATTACCTTTAGATGTTTGCAAGAGATGAAGGTGTTTGTTCAGTTGGAATGCCATTTGGAGTCCCTTTTCCAGTGTTTCCTCCCCTGTGGCAGGGCTCAGGCATCACCTGTGCCTGATGTTGGCACTAGATCCAGATGCATGGGCTTCTCCTTCATTGCCTTCTCAAGAGCTGATAATAGAGGCTCTGCTTTCTGCCTCTGTTTCAAGGCTTGTGTCGTCCAGACATCTCTTCCCATGAGGTGAGGCCACCTGGCAACTGCTAGGCACCCTTGAAAGTAGTCAGCCTACTTCTTCACCACTACCATCGTGCTCCCAGGTAGACTCAGGATTCTCTGAAGGGAAAAATGCAGGGTGTGAGCAATTCAAGGCGATAGTTGGGGACCAGCAGAGATATAGGACTTCAGAGGCTAGTCAGGGCAAGAAATCAGGAGGGAGGGACACAGATTCCAAATTCGTTTGATTTGAGAATTTAATCCGTTTACATTTAAAGTAATTAGTGATAGGTAAGGACTTGGTATTGCTATCTTGTTAACTGTTTTCTGACTGGTTTGTAATTCCTTTGTTTCTTTCTTCTTCTCTTGCTGTCTTTTTTTGTGTGTGATTTTTTTTTTTTTTTTTTTTTTTTGGAGTCCTGTGCGTTGATTTCTTTATCTTTTGTGTATCTCCTAGAGGTTTTTTCTTTGTGGTTACCATGAGGCTCACAGAAAACATCCTATAGTTATAACAGTCTATTTTAAGATGATAACAACTTAACTTTAATTGCGTATAGACTCCAAGTTAAAAAAAAAAAAAAATCCCAGAAACTGACACCTTTGCTCTCTCCATCTAGAAAATTTATAAGGATTTGTTTTGGGAAGAACCAATCCACTGTGGCTAGTCTGGGTGTTCAGGTGGGAAGCAGGTACCTGGGAGCATCTGCTTGAATTAAAGATGAGTCGGAGAATGCAGTTTGTGGCATACGGCTCCCGGCTCCCAGAACTGGGGACATATGGAGTGAGAACTCCCAAGTGCTGACCACTGGCTGCTGTTCTTCTCTCCCCAGGTTTGTGTGTGGTATGGAGGTCAAGAGTGTACAGGACTGGTGGAGCGGCATAGCTGGGCAGAGGATAAGGTGACTGTCTGGCTGTTGGACCAGAAGTTACAAATCTGCTGCAAAGTGGAGGAGGTGTGGCCGGCCGAGCTGCAGAGCCCCATCCCCCAGGCGCCACCTCCCGAGCAGGGAACCCAGGCACCAGCCTACAGGCCTGTCTCCAGGAACATCGATGTCCCAAAGAGGTTTGTGTGACAGAACCTGGGCTCTGAAAGACACATGGGTGGTGAGGTATGGGGTTTTGGGATGTCTTGTGTTGGGGAAGGAATGTGGAACAACCAGGTGTCTAGTAGTCAAGATATCAGACAAATGGGATACAGTGAGAGGGCATCCTTTTCAAAAGACCCAGAAGGGCGTCTTTTCTTCCCTGTAACTCTATTATGGGTGATATAGCTTTGTCTGGCTAAGGGCTATTTTTTCCCCCTTTCATGCTCAAACTAAAATTAGGTCTTAGTTTTTCATGATGAGAGAGAAAAAAATGGCTTAGATCAGGAGTCAGCAAACATGTTCAGAATGGGCCAGAGTAAATAACGTAGGTTTTGTGGGCCAAATGGTCTCTGTCACAGCTGCTCTGCTTGGCTGTGGTCACGTGAAATCAGCCACAGATAGTATGTAAACAGGCGGGCGTGTTGTGCCCCAATAAAACCTTACTTACGGACACTCAGATTTCAATTTCATGTCATTTCCATGTGTCATGTCAAGAAGGAATATTCTTCTTTTGATTTTTAAAACCATTTAAAAATTGTTAAGCCACTCTTAGCTTGTGAGCCAGGCTAAAACAGGCGGAAGGCTCACTCTAGAGATTGCAGAGCCCTGGCTAGATATTTAAAACTATCGATGCTGAATGAAGTATGTGTACTTTGCTTTAGAATTTTTTTTTTTAATTATTTTTACTTTTCTGGCCACACCGCACAGTATGCAGGATCTTAGCTCCCGACCAGGGATTGAACCCGCGCCCCCTGCAGTGGAAGCACGGTCTTAACCACTGGACCCGCCAGGGAAGTCCCAGCTTTAGAATTTTATGACATGATTTTTTTCCCTGAGAATATGTATATTCTAATTTCTATGTTATATACTTTATGCACATTGATATTTTAAGATTAAAAAAGAAAATCTGCCAATGAGATTCTTTTCTTTTTTAAAAAAATAAATTTATTTATTTTTATTTATTATTGATCACTGTGTCGGGTCTTCGTTGCTGCATGTGGGGTTTCTCTAGTTGCAGCGAGCAGGCTCTACCCTGTTGTGGTGTGCGGGCTTCTTATTGCGGTGGCTTCTCTTGTTGCGGAGCACCGGCTCTAGGCATGTGGGCTTCAGTATTGTGGCACTTGGGCTCAGTAGCTGTGGCTCGCGGGCTCTAGAGTGCAGGCTCAGTAGTTGTGGCACACGGGCTTAGTTGCTCCACGACGTGTGGGATCTTCCTGGACCAGGGCTCGAACCAGTGTACCCTGCGTTGGCAGGTGGATTCTTAACGACTGCGCCACCAGGGAAGCCCCTGCCAATGAGATTCTTATATACAGGATGTGTAAGCAGTTGAGCCCTGCCCCCTGCCCCATCTGTGTTTGTCTGTGAGTATTATTGTTATTGACAGTACACCCCGTGTCTGGAGACCAGACCAGAGCAACAACATTTGTGATTGTCAATTCAATGGAATACTGGCGAAGAATTTGTCTTTCCATTCTGTGGAAATAAAAATACAAATAATCATATAAAAAGGGGGATGCTGACACATTTAATACTTTACTAGCTTTCGTTTAGCTGCTTCAAGCCCAGTCGTATATTTTAGTGGATCTGAATTGTAAAGAATGAATTGCATAATACAGTCCTTTGACATAGAGAAGCCACCTAGAAATTTATTTCGGACGGACTTTTCATACTTTAGCATTAACTTATAGATAACTTTAACTTTATTTCCAAATAATGTAACTTTATATGGATTAAAAAAAGTATGTGTAAAATTTTATAGAACTCTGCTGTATAAAGCATTGAGATTTTCACTGGAAGATTTATTTTAGTATTTCTGGGTGTTTTGCTCATTGGCTTATGTACCAGGTTCTGTTCACATTCAGAAGCTATCACAATACCTCATCATTAATCTTGGGGGGAGGGGAAGGAATTGGTTCGTGTAATTGTTCCCTCTTAAATTTAAATATAAAACGAGGAAAGGAAGGTAATTTTGGTGATTTTGAATTCTAGCTGGCCGTCTTTTATGCCCATGCTTTATTTCATTGCTTGGACTCATTTTCCTTTCCCCCAAATAAAATTCCTGATTTTAAGCTGCAGACTTAGAGTTAGGAAGGGAATTCAAGGGAGAGTGGAACTGCCTCCGGGTGTCAGCAGTGGGATGGGGACCAGCCTGCTTCTGCGGGGGTTGACTGATATTATCAGTGTAGCTCAGAATTGAGTCTTTTTCATGAAGAATGAAGAGAGGTCTGAATGCTTTATTTAACAATATTACTTGAGCGCACACTGACTGACTGGAGTCGAGGCGTGGAGGGGACAATCTAGGAATGTAAGATGCTCACATGACAAGCTGTGTCAGGAAGTAACCTTTGGCTCTCACCTGTCTGAATCCAGGAAGTCGGATGCAGTGGAGATGGACGAGATGATGGCAGCTATGGTGCTGACGTCCCTGTCCTGCAGCCCTGTGGTGCAGAGTCCTCCTGGGGTCGAGACCAACTTCTCTGGTGAGGAACGGGGTCCGGGTGGGTTCTGGGTGCGGCAGAGGCCCACGACCGACCTCTTCTGCTTTGGGCAGATAACTGCCTAAGTCGCTGGCCTGGCAGCAGGGTTTCTGGAGTCTCTTCTCCCTGGCATCCCAGAGTGGCTGAGCGACACAGAGTTAGCCGCTTCCATTCTTTTTCCTCAGTTTCCTCCTCTGGGGAGAAGCTTCCTGGTGCATTGTGAAGATGATTGAGCACGGGACTGAGCCACACTGGCCACTTGAGTAAGTTCTTCAATGGGAGTAAGCGAGCGAGGCACTTGAGGGGCTGAACATGGCCAGTGGAGGAACATTGAGTTCTAAAGGTAGAGACTGACCAAATGGTCCCCTAGTGGCCTCAGCCGATGCACTCCCCCGTTACAAGTGCCTGATTCAGCCTTGTAAATTCGTATGGAACAAATGAGCTGAAGTCTAAAATAAATCCAATTGCGTAATACAAATTGATAGTAATTCACAGTAATCGAGAGTAATTCACTATCGATTCCTATCGATAGTAAATCGATAGACTTCACAGCAAATTTATAAATTAAAAGAAAATTCTAGCACAACCCCCAAAATACATCACGAGTAATATGGGAGGAAGGAGGGTTGCTGGATATTAGTAGCTTGATAAGACTGGTATTGAACCTGAAGGGGTTTTGTTCTGAAACTTGTCATCAGGCTGGCCTAACTTACTCCCAGGGAATAACTTTTTCATTGATGAGATAACTGAATTGCGAGCTTCTTAAAAGCTGATAGGAAAATACGGAGTCGGCTCTGAACACATACCAGGAGGAAAGTGGCCTTTATAAGCGTCCCTCATAAGTAATCTCCCTACATAGAAAATCAGTTTAAGGGGGTGAAAAGGCAGACTTACTTGTTTCACCTAAGGCCTGTCGTCAATGGCTAGGCTGCTAGAGGAAGCTATTGCAGTCTGACGGTACCAGTTGTGAGGCAGAGCATCACACACCTGCTCTGTGAGCACCTGGGGGCCACACAGGCAACGCAGGGAGGAAAGGAGTCAATCTTAAGTTCTTAGGAAACTCTACGAGTTTAGGAGATGCAGGAGGTTGGTCAACAGGAAGAAGATCCGGGAAAGTGTCATAAAGGGAAAGAAAATCGTTGACTGCAATTCCCATTAGGTTGCGTGTGTGTGTGTGTGTGTGTGTGTGCGTGTGTGTGTGTGTATGTGTGTGTGTAACCCATCTACATATGTTCATACACACATCCCAACACCAGCATATACGTATCTTAACTGATAATATGCCATGATATCTTAAGTCCCCTTTGATAAACATTTTTCATTGTCCATTAAAGACTTTTTTCCCCATTACAATATCTTTAAAAAAAAAAAACACATTGTGGATTGATGGATTGATTTGGCTGCCCCGGGTCTTAGTTGCCGCTCGCGGGATCTTTAGTTGTGGCACGTGGGATCTAGTTCCCTGACCAGGGATCGAACCCGGGCCCCCTGCATTGGGAGTGTGGAGTCTGAACCACTGGACCACCAGGGAAGTTCCAGTCTATTTCTGATCTGACGTTGATGTCAGTGGAGAAATAAGGCCCCCCTGGCAGCTAATCATGTTGACGTATTCTGCAAGGTGAGGTCTCTACAACAACCAGAACCTTGCTCTGATCGTGGATACTCTTTGTGCAGAATCCACCCATTCCCTCTGGTCTCTGTATTGTTAGGATGGCTCTGCATGGGCGTGTAGAGAGCAGAGGGGATTACAAGGATTTCTTAGAAGTCCACCATGCGTTTGCAGGGGAGCACTTTGCTTTCATGCTCTGTTGACCCTGCCTTAGAAAATCTTATGACCTAAGGTAGAGCGATTTATGTTCCTCTTACAAGGTATAGGTTAATTTATGAGATTCACTTTTTGCTTTGTTTTGTATTTGTCCTTGTGTGCCAATGTGCCAGTGTCATTGTTGAGCCATTTGAATGGTTCCTCGGTAGAAGGCTGCTGTACTGTAGGGCGGGCCTGCCGTTTGACCTGCTCTCTTCTTCTGTCCTGATGCTAGATGTAGCACTTCTGCTCCCTTGCCCTTCTCTCCCTGATAGGTTTCTTGAGTGGACATGTGCGAACCCTTGACCCGCTGGCGGCTCCTGAGATCTTTCCTGAAGGGCTACCCTATTTTTAGCCCCATGTGTAGATGTCGTAAACTCTTGGTTTCCAGGAAGTCATTGCTTTGAGACTTGACAGTGACACTTAGGAAGGGCAGAATTCATCTGTCCCCTTCTGTTTGGGTGGGCTTTTCCTAGCGTGTGAGACTTAATTAAGGAGAGCCTGCGTTGGAAACACGAAATGCTGGGTGTCTAGATTAGCCTAGAAGGGGTTTGGAATATGGAGTGGGATGAGAGAAAAGCAGTGGGATGTTTATCCTGGCCACAGGGGATGTGGTAGACCATCTCAGAATCCAGGGTAAGGAGGCTCCGTGGAATGCTGCCCATGTTGGGAGTTGGGGCTTTTGGGGACAAGGCCACCATACCTGCATGTGTCACAGTTTTCCCCCCTTGCTATTTCCACATATCAAAATTTCAGATTGTCCTATAGTAAAAATTAATATGGATTTATGGTCTCGGCATGGAAGAATCTGGGTCCGGCCTAAAGCAGCCCGAAGAAAGGCAGCTTAAAAACTGAAAATTTGACATGACTCACCTGTGACCTTCCTGTTCAGACGCATTGCTGGGAGCAGGGCAGCAGGTTTAGGCCACGTCGGCTGTGTGGGCCTCCTGTCATCTTGTGATGAGTCTGAACTGCTCTCAGAGCTCGTCTTTCCTTCTCTAAGCATGTTCCCTGTGGATAACAGAAGAGCCACCTGGGCCACAGCTGGCTCTGGTAAAGGCTACACCTCCTGACAGCTGCGAGAGCTAGCCGGATGGTTTCTTTTCACACGCCGGTTTTGATGTACTTGCCTGGGTTTAAATGATCAAACAGGCATTTTTCAAGAAAGCCGGGTTAACAGGCCCTTAACCTGGCCTCTCCATCCTACTCTGCTGCAGGGAAAGCTTCCCAAGTGGTACCCAGCCGGCTTGTTCGTGCTTGGGAGGGAGGCAGGAGAGGCTTGGCCCCTCCCCTCTCCCCACTCTCCCCCTGCCTTTAAAGTGACAAGCACATTTTAATTAGGTTATCTTTCCATTAATAATACAGGTTTCCCCTGCTATCTGAACGTAGAACGTTTCTGTGAAAGTTGAAATGGTACAAAGCGAAGCAATTACCTTAGGACACATGTTGCTCACAGCTGCACAGAATAAATCAAGATGAAGCACGGACGCTCACAGACACAGTTCAAAGCTCTGGTCGCTAGGTGCTGAGGCGCCGAGTGTGGCTCCCAGGAAGGAGCTCGGTGGGGCACTCTTACCGGCCACTCTTACCGCTTGGGGTGCGCACTGCCTCTGTCACAGCTCGCTGCAAAACCAACATCGAACGCTATTTTCACCTTTTTTCATAAAGTGAAAACCCTCCTCAGATTTCTTTTAGTTAATGAAAACAGATACTAATGTATGGTTGTCACTTGGTGTTTGTGGAGGATTGGTCCAGGACCCCTGCGGATACCAAACTCCATAGACGCTCAAGTCCCTTGTGTAAAATGGCATAGGACTTGCATGTCACCTACGCATATCCTCCTGTATACTTTAAGTCACCTCTAGATTACTTTTAGTACCTAAAACAATGTAAATGCTGCGTACAATGTAAATAACTGTAAATACAATGTAAATGCCTTTTAAATGTCGCTGTTTAAATGTTTAATTGGTGTGTGGCAAATTCAAGTTTTGCTTTGGGGAACTTTCTGGAATTTTTTCTTCCTGAATATTTTCAATCCACGGTTGGTTGAATCCTTGGATGCGGAAACTGCAGATTCGGAGGGCCGACTGTGGGTCTTTCCTCAAAGGGAAATGGTGTAAAGCAAACTTCCGAAAAGTGGGGGACACCCGCACACAAAATGCAGTTGCGGCGTGTCTGGTGGTCAGATCATCAGCATGGCTGTTGCCAGGAGGTGTCCGCTACAGCAGAGCAGGGCCACCCACAGACAGCGCTGCAATGAATGGACCCACTCCTCATTTTTACTGAAGCTCAGAAAGGGGAGGGGCTTGTTGGGGGCGGGGCAACATTTTTTTGTCTTTTTCTTTTTCCCCCTTGGAGTGGCAAAGTCAGGCAAGCCAGAGCCAGGAGTTAGATGCGGGAACCCAGACTCCAAACTAGAGTTTCCTGGCCTCCGCCCTGGGCTGTCCGTGCGGAATCCGGAGTGGACCCAGGGACAGGCCCCTGAGCATCCTCTGTCTTGTCTCTGCCCAGCTTCCCGCGCGGCCTGTGACCCGTGGAAGGAGAGCGGCGACGTGTCGGACAGCGGCAGTAGCACCACCAGCGGGCACTGGAGTGGGAGCAGCGGCGTCTCCACCCCCTCGCCCCCCCACCCCCAGGCCAGCCCCAAGTATTTGGGGGACGCCTTTGGCTCTCCCCAAACTGATAACGGATTTGAGACCGACCCGGATGCTTTCCTGTTGGATGAACCAGCTCCCCGCAAAAGAAAGGTACGTGGCGTGAGCGGGGAGCTCGGCCATGGAGGGGACGGGCCCGGGTCCTGGGCCTTCTCAGGCTCCATCCCATTTCAGCTTTCCTTTGCTGCTTCTCTTTCCCCCTGGCATTCCCAGGAGCCTGTTCCTCCTCTCCAACACCACGTCCTTGGCCTTCTCACCTCTGCCCCAACCCTGCCTTCGTTCCTGCTCTCCTGCAGAGGCCTCCGGCAGGCCTTCCTTCCTCCCCAGCAACCATCCCCACTCCAGGCGCCGATGCCAGCCCCCGGGACCAGCTGCCGAGTCCAGGCTCTGTGCCCCTGCTTGTCAGTGTCTCTGGTCCCTGGGAAACCCTTTCCTCGGCCTTCTGCTGGGTTCTGTTCGAAGGCAGCTAAAGCCCCCACTGGGTGAGGCTGGGAGGGGGCTCAAGGGGAGGACACGTCCCCCTTACCCCATCTTCCTTTCCCCCAGAACTCGGTGAAGGTGATGTACAAGTGCCTGTGGCCCAACTGTGGCAAAGTCCTGCGCTCCATCGTGGGCATCAAGCGCCACGTCAAAGCCCTCCACCTGGGGTAGGTACGAGCCCAGGGCCCCTCTGCCGGGGGTGCCGTTCAGGCGTCCTCCACCTGCTGATTCCCTGAGACCCACAGTCCCAAATGCCTCCGAGAAACTGGCCGGCTGAGGACGCCACCTGTCCCTGACCTTGTGCCCTGCAAAACAGTCCCTTGGAAAGAGATCTTTGCCGGGAAGGAGGCCCCTCCTGCAGTAGTGGATGCTGATGCTGTTGATGGGAAGGGAGCTCTCTCCACCTTGCCGTTGTGTCTTCTCACCTCACCGTAGGAAGGAAGGTGTTTCAGTTCTGGACAGATAGAGGGCGACTGGTGAGAGCTTGTTGCTTCCCCTGGGGAAGCCAGGACTCCCTTTGCACTGACCCCCTGGAGCTGGGGCAGCTTATGGCCAAGGAAACTGACTCAGAGCCCTTTCCCTGAAGGAGAGCAACTGCGAGTGGGTGGGGCCCGGAGAGGACCCGGGGTGGAGACCAGAGTCAGATCTTGCGGGAGGAGAAGCCTTCAGTGATGGGGAAAACAATTCCTGTTGATGGGCCAGCATGTAATCCCCTGTGAGCCCACGTCAGGAGCAGGGCTCCTGGGTGTCCTGCTGGCCTTCTTCCCAGACTCGCCAGGTGGCCCTGGGCAACTGCTCCCCTCGCACCTCACTCTCCCCTGTGTTTGGACCAAGGCAGCGTGTCCCTGGTCATTGGTGCGTCTCCCTCCCACGCAGGGACACCGTGGACTCCGACCAGTTCAAGCGGGAGGAGGATTTCTACTACACAGAGGTGCAGATGAAGGAGGAAGCTACTGCCGCTGGCGGCTCCACCGTTGACCCGGCTCCCACCCCCAGCGTGACCAGCCCGCCCCTTGCCGTTCTCCCTCCGCCTCCTCCCAAAGCCCAGTCCTCAGGCCCAGATCACCCTGGCCTGGAGTCCTACCTGCCCTCTGGTGCTCTCAGCAAGTCAGCTCCTGGCTCCTTCTGGCACATTCAGGCCGACCACGCATACCAGGTACAGGGTGGGGACCTGCTGGGAGCTCAGTCTGGTGGCCGTGAGGACTTTCAGCGTGTGACTGTCACTGGTCAGCCTGATCACAGGCCACTGAACACCCCGGCTGAAGGCTGAGTCCTTTGGCTGCATTACTAATCTCTGACTTCTACAAAGAAGAAAAGAAAAATGACTTCACACTCGATAAATATGGGGATTCCAGAGTTCTACCTCAGGGGCCGTCTTGAGCGGTTATGAGAAATCTGGATGGATCCCTGGGTAACCAGGCTGATGGATTTGGGCTGGGGAATTGGTACATCGCTGGCTATAAAAGGGGATAGAAGAGTGTAGTTGGGTTTCCCAGAGCAAATCCCCAGTTCCCAGAATTGTGTTAAGAAATAATTTGGCACTCAGTTTTTCGAATACCTACTAAGCCACGGGCTAAGCTTCACGGATAGAATAAGACATAGTTCCTGACCTTGTGAGGTGTATGCTTTAGCTGGAGAGAGAAATGAATGGGTAACTATGGTTAATTATGATAAGTAATCAAAGTATCTTACTGGAGGCATAAGAAATTGTTGTGGCTACAGAAAGACCAAGCTACTATGCCTATGGGGTTGGTAAAGCTGTCATGGAGGGCGTGGCATTAGGATGGACTTTACTGCACGTAGTAGGTACTGAACACCCTGCTTGCCACGTGTCGGTTTTCCTTAAAATCCTTGTATGCCTACAGCTTGGTTTTATCCGACTCTAGGCTGATTTTGCAAGTTTGTAATTAAAAAGCAGTGCTTTCCATCAGAAAGCCTTTACAGATCGAGCCAGCTCTTCTGCTCATTAGAATGAGTGGCCGCTTAGCTGTTTCATGTTGGGCCAACTTCAGGTGGCCCTTCGGGCAGTCGGCCAGCTCTGTGAGATGGGGCCTGGAGAGGGCGGCTGGCGTTTTTACAAACAACCCTCAACCTGGACGTGCCGCTTCCACGCGGTGGCCTGGGGACGCCAGACCCTTAGCGCAGCCCCAGAAGCTCCCACTCGGAAGGCTTTTGGACTTCTTGGGCGAAACTGCCTCGAGCGTGTTCTCGGTGGGTGATCCAGCCAAGAAGTTAATCCGTGGAGATGATTAAGTCATGAGGCTGGCGTGTACACCAGCTCCGAGAGAAGGGCTCCAAAAGAAGAGTGGAGCCTGAGACTCGGGCGACCCCACAGAGTCGGTACTCTCATATTTCTCTTTGGAGGAGCATTTCGGGGTGTCCCAGAATTTCCTGGTCCGAGGTGCACCTGCTGCTGCAGACCGTGAGGTCACGGGGGGAGGGCTGGGCCCCAAAAGCTTCCTGAGCTGCGGCCCAGGCTGACGCTCTCTGATCTCCGGCAGGCCCTGCCGTCCTTCCAGATCCCCGTCTCACCGCACATCTACACCAGTATTAGCTGGGCCGCTGCCCCCTCTACGGCCTCCTCCCTCTCTCCGGTGAGTGTGCCCAGCTCTGAGCCCGTCACCACTTCCAGGGACCCGGTGCCGGAGGCCGCCTCCCCGCGCACGCCTCCTGTGCCCCAGCTTCTCGAAGGTCTTTGTGCCCTCGCCCCCCAGCTGGCCCCCCCGACCCCCTGCGGGTCACAGGCTCCTGTAGAAGGTGGGAGGGGCGCACCTGCAGAGGAGCGCCCAGATCAAGCAAGTTGATTGCCAAGAAGATCACGGGGCCAGGCGGGGTCCGCGCCCTATTTAGCCGCGAGCGTCTGTGCGTGCTTGGTAAGGTTTTAATGCTGAGAGGAGAAGGGAGAGAACCTGGGAAAGCTGGCGAGGACGAGGGCGGGTGAGGAAGGAGAGAGGAGCTTGTGGGTGGGCTGTGCGGGTGGACCAGAGGTCCCCAGGCCACTGGGGACCAGCGCCTTAGGTGGCTTGCCTCTGAACTAAAGTAGATCGGAAGTCCTTCTGAACCATGCTTGGTGGGTTCCAGTCTGAAACGTCTCCTGCAGGGAAGCATCACACGCTGTAAAACGTGCCTTGGAGGTGCCATTGAGGCAGGGCCGTGCCTCCTTTTGCCCCACATGTAGTGGCTGCACCCCACATATAGTGGCTGCAGATCTGCAGGGAGCAGGCCGCAAGGTGGCCAGGCCAAGTGGCTCCCCCTTGCCCGTGGCCCCTACCCCCAGCGGGCATGTGGCTTCAGGCCGGCTCGTCCCTCTCCACCTCCCCTCCCTAGCTGGTTTCTGCTCACCTCTGCCTGGAATGTCCTTCCAGAGAAGGCCTCCTGGCACAAGGCGGGTGTGGCCGGCTGTCCCTGGGGACGGTCCTCTCGTCCTCTCGCCTTGCACGTCTGCCCTCATGCTCACGCCCCTCCCCACCCCGTGCCCAGGTCCGGAGCCGGTCGCTCAGCTTCAGCGAGCCCCAGCAGCCTCCACCCGCCATGAAATCTCACCTGATTGTCACTTCTTCACCCCGGGCCCAGAGCAGCACCAGGTGAGACCCTCTGCTCCTGAGGCCTCCCTTCTGGCTTCGGTCCCCGCCCGACCCTCATCCGCAGGGTCAGAGCCCCAGGGAACCACCCTGGGTGCGGGGGAGAGGAGGCTGGTCCTCTGGTCCCGGGGGCTCCCATCCCTTCCCACCACCGCTTCTGGCTCAGCCTCGGGCCCGGCCGCGCTCCAGCCAGTGCGTGACTGTCCCCTCGTTGCTCCGCCTTGCAGGAAAGCCCGCGGGGAGGCTAAGAAGTGCCGCAAGGTGTACGGCATCGAGCACCGGGACCAGTGGTGCACAGCCTGCCGCTGGAAGAAGGCCTGCCAGCGCTTCCTGGACTGAGCTGTCCAGCAGCCCTGCCCGGCGGCCAGAGGACAAAGGCAGACGCCTCCTAAGCCCTCAGCAGAAACCTAAAAGCTAAAGCGTGGACATTGGGAGTTTGGGCTCTATTGGCTAAGGTTTAATACTTAAAACGTCTTTCCCTCCCTCACGGGAACGTTTTATTTAAAAAAAACAAAACAAAAAAAAACCCCATGAAAATATTTTTTCCCCCCTAAAATAGAAGAGAGCCAAAACTGACCAAGGGTATTCTGCAGCGAACCAGAGACCAAAGAACTGATTCCGCTCCCCTCCCCCCCCCCCCCCCCCCCCCCCCCCGCCCGTCTCCCTAGGGGATTAGTTTGTCCGTAAAGAAAGAAGGAACAGCTCATTCTGTTTCCTGCTGAGGTGGTGAATTCTTTGCTTTCTCCACTCTTCCAGAAGGGACTGTAAGCAAGATGGATTTACTTTTCTTTAAAAAAAAAAAAAAGAAATTTCTGGCTGATGACTCAGAGAGCAGGGCCTGCCGAGGCTGGTTGGGGGGAGAGTGGGGGGAATCTGGGGGCTTTGTAAGGTGCAGCGGCCCTCTTCTCCGCCCGAATGTGGGAGAAGGGAGACCTTGTCCTCACCCGTCAGCTTCTGTGGAAGTCGAAGGAAAACCATTTTCCTGGTGATGACTGTTTGAATCTGGGTTCCCTGACGTTGAATTGCAGCCCAACCGATATTGTATGGCTTCTTCTCCAAGCCCAGACTCGTAGGTTTGTAAAGACTGTCCCCAAATAGCTGAGCCAAAAGGCTCAAAGGAATTCACGTTGCGCGGTGTGGCAGTTAAACACTACCTTGATCACCCTTTCCTGTTTTCTTGAGGAGAGACCAGAGGGTATATATAGTATTTGTGAGAGTTCTCCCCTGCTCCCCGAGTGAATCCACTCCCCGCCAGCTCTGGAAGACACCCCAGAAACACTTTGTTTTCTGTTGCAGTGTATTCAGAAGCCTCTTTCTGATTAAAGATCCCTTTTGTTTGGCTGAGAGACCCTGCCCCGAGGTAGGTTCCTCTTTGTCTCTGGTTTCACCAGGGATTTTTCCATGTCCCTCCAAGGCCGCAGGGCTGGGCTGGCGGAGAGAACAGACTGAAAGGTAGTTGGCAGCTTCCCCCATTGTGAGAGGGCGTTGAGTGGTCCCCAAAGGGTCCACTGGCTCACCTGCCCCTTTGAGGACCATCTGGTCTCCTTCCTGAGGTGACAAGTAGGACTCTTCAGTCAGTGCAGGAGACTTCTGGTTGGTCCAGTCAGTGTGATGGGGAGGGTCACTTTGATAACGGTGTCACCTTCCCAGATACCTGCTGAGCGCCGTTTCTGCCTGCCGGCAGGATGCAGGAAGTTAGAATCCTGAGGAGGTCACGTGAGGGGGACCAGGGTTGATTTAGCAGCTGCTGGCGCTTCTGGAGACCTCAGGAATGGAGGGGAGCCCGGACTGCGATGCTTGGGAGGTAAATAAGCCAAGCTATTCTTGTTGAGGAGGAAGGAGAGGGGGGTTCCGCGCCGTGTCAGCCAGTGACGGATCCAGGCTGGGTGAGCTGGGCGGAGGGGAGGGCGTGTTTTTGTCTCGAAGCCTCACCTTTGTCTCGAAGCCTCACCTTTGTTCCGAGCGGGACTGGTCTGGGGACTCCTCAGGGCCTGCGTCCCAGATGTCAGGGGCTCAGGGAATCCCACCAGGCCACCCCTCTGGGGCCTGCACAGCGGCGTCCAGCCCTTGGCTGTGAGCGAGGCTGTCCTCCTAGTCCAGGTGGGATCATCTGGCTGCTGAAGCAGGAACCGTGCAGATGCCTTTCAGTCCGAGACACACCTGCAACCGTGCAGGTTTCCGAGTGTTGCAAACAGAATAGGGCTGTGATGTTGTGAAGGGTGATAGTGACCTGGGTTTGGTGAGAGAAGGGGAAGACACTCTTATGCATGAGTGTTTTTGGTGGTGATGGGGTATATTTTTATAATTTAGTCAAAAAAAAAAAAAGTATGTGGAATTCTGTCCCTTGGTAAAGCTTGAAACCAGGCCAGCAAGAGGTGCCCTGGGTTCTTCCTGCTGCCCCTTCAAGCTCCCTGATTAAAAGCTAATGCAGGGTGTTGCTGTGCTGACGCCTCGCTTCCCACCCTGTGCATCTGCAGGTCCTCCCTGAGGGGGGAAGGGGCTTCTGAGATGGGGGTGGGGGGAGGCTCAGCCCAGCAGCCTCTTCCCTTCCCTTCTTAATCAGAGCTCTTGCTGGGTCTCGCCTTTAGAAAAGCTGTTTTAATTTCCCCCTCAGTTTGGACTGTGTAGATATAACTGGATATAAAGATTTTCTCTAAGTAAGGCAGGCTTCTTATGTCACTGGTGCACAGGGCAGAAAAGGAAGAGAGAAGAAATTGATGCAACGATTTAAAAACTGAGGGTCTTTTTTTTTTTTTCTTTAATGTTCTGGTGCGGCTTTCCCCGTCAGCATTTGCTCCTGCCTCCTTTCTGGTGGTGGTGGCCTTCTCTGGCCGCCCTCCTCCCGCTGCCCCATCTGTGGCTATCGTGTTGGTTCTTGACGTGTGGTCTGTCCTGGGGTTGTCCCATTCGTCTCTTCTCGGGGGTGGGGGTGGGGGTTTGTGAACTGATCCCGCGATCACGCCTGTTTTCTTCATCTCTGTATCTCTCCCTCCTTCCCGGCCCACCCGGGCGGCAGAATCTGATAGGAGGTAAGAGGCCGCAGGTGCGCGCTGGAAACTAACAGGACGGATTGGCAAAAGCAGGTGTCTTGGGAAACTATTCCAGGGACGTTTCCGTTATTCAGAATATTTCTGGAAGTACCTTTGGAGTCTGTGGTGCCTGCTCTGAACAGCCTTAATGATACCAAATCCGCACCCGTGCTTGCGCATTCAGTGCAGAGAGAGACCGGCGAATAGTAGCTGTGGGCAAATGAGGTCACAGGTGCAAAGCATAAGGACCAACGTGCTAGTAAAATGGCTTGGATTTATGATCTGACTTCTAAGCCGGCTGTGAAAGCAATTGTGTAATTTCAGAATGCATCCTGAGCGACGTCCTCGTTGTTGCAGTCGGCCCGCGCGGCTCGACTTCTTGGAGGACATAATGAATTTGGATGTGGAAACTCCGATTCGTTTGAAGAAATCTGTCCTGTTACTTTCTGGTCTTTCCAGGTTCTGACTTTACCAGGGGCAAATAAAAAAAAAAAAAGGAGAAGAGGGAGACAAATCCCATCTGTGAACTTGTCTTCTTGGCGCCTTTCCCCCCAGCTGTCTTCCAAGTATTATTTTTACTGTCAAAAAATTTTTTTAAAAATGTGAAATGTAATGTTTTTACAGCAACAATATGAAATATATTTTATAAGGAATAAAATGGTACATTGTCTGATTTAATGTGTGCCTGTCCCTTTGCCCTCTCCCCCCTACAAAGGATAAGATTATCATTGTCCTTGGTGTTAAACAAGTGATAGCCCTGGGGGCGGAGCATACACACTCATTTGCTTATAATAACAACAGGCAACATTATCAGGGACCCAGCCAATTGCTTACATGGATTACCTGAAAAACCCACGAAGGAGTTACTATTGTCAGTCCCATTTTTATTTTTTTTTTAATTTTTTATTTTCAAAATTTATGTTATTAATTTATTTTCTTCTTTTCATCATTCCCATTTTACAGATGAGGAGAGTGAGGCCCAGAGGTTACAAAAACTTGACCAAAGTCATCATCTGGGAAATAATGGCACTCGGATTATAATCTAGGAAGTAACCATTTTCTTTTATTTTTTTCTTTTTAATCTCCAATTTTTATTTTTACAGTTTAATGATTTATCACAAAGCAAACACCAAAGTATCTACCAGTCACTGAAGAAACAGATCATTGCCAGCATTCCAGAAATTGCCTTTGTACCTCAAGCAAAGTGCCACTCCTCTCTTCTGCATAAAAGCAACCACTATTCTTTGACTTTCTATGTCAGTTACTTTCTTGCTTTAGGAAGTAACCATTTTCTCTCCTGCTTGTATTGGCAATGGGGAGATGTTCCTGGCTGTGTACCTGAGTTTGTTGGGGAGTGGGCAAGTGACTAAGGAGAAAATGAGTCACATTCTGCTTATGGAGTGAGCTCTGACCCTAGGGAGTGACATGGGCTGCTTCCTGAATTCATGGGTTCCGTGTCCTATGATTGCCCACGTAGCTGGTGCAGGGCTGGTGTGGGTAGGAGGGGAGCTGGTGCAGAAAGCTATGTCTCGTTCTGGTAGCTCAGGGACTGCTTTACGAAATTGGAGGCCTGTCTGGGATGGTGAGGCATCTCTGGGAGGGGGTTCTAGGGCCCCCTAACAGCACCCAGTGGGGAGGGTGAGGCCACTTGGAGAAGACCCAGGGGACTACATTACCGCCGAAGTCAGTCAAGCTCAGCAGCCTGTGGAGGAGGTTGTCCTTGGCCTTTTCCTCACCTTGGGGTAGAACAGAGGGCTCCTTTGTCCCCCTTCCCTTGTCCTTGCCCCACTTCTCTAAGAAAGCTCCGACAGAATCATTGCTCTGTTGCAGTTGACCCCCTTCCCCCATCCCTCCTTTAAATCAGTTTACTGCCTTTGGGCTTGTCCGTTTGCGGCCCTGGGCCCTCCCAGGCCTACCTTTGTGGCTGCATCCGAGGACTCCCTAACTTTCTGGCTTCCAGTTGGGTTTGACCAACTGGAGACAACAGGCTGGAGCTGGAAGGGAAAGGAGGAGAGAGGAGTTGGGGTATTTGAATCTCGCCGAACCTTTACTGCCCTGCACAGTGAGTGGCCGTTTCCCTACTGACCGCTAGAGGGAGCTACAGTTCTCACTGGGTTCCAGTAATCCCTCACCAGGGCCCCCCCCCCCCCCCGCCCCCGGTTCCCCAACAGAGCGCCTTATCCTCCCTCCCTTACTGATTTCCCACAGGCCCGTCTACTTCTGTAGATGTTTGACTCTCTGCAGGCGCTCCGTTTGGGTGGACCCGAGGTTTCTTGGCTGAATTGATGATTACACATCGTAACATGTTTCGTGTTAATTGCGACCCAATCCGGGGGTCCCAAACCCGCAGGCTCTACATCACCTGGAACTTGTTAAAAATGCAAATTTCTAGTGAGTCAGAAACTGGGGGTGGTGCCCAGCAACCTGGCCCCCGCCATCCCGCCCGGTCCAGTCACGCAGCTGTGTGTGGGCTTGCATCTGGGGGCTCAGCACAGTCGCGGCGTTTCTGCTCATGTATCTCGCCCGTCACACTTTACATAAAGCAGAGCCTCTCTCTTTTTGCCTCTGCCTCCCAGGAGAGGCAGCTCTGACCGTGTGTCCGGCGTCTGTGCTTCTCACTTCACTTAACAGCCAACAAGGGCTTCCCTGGTGGTGCAGTGGTTAAGAATCCACCTGCCAACTCAGGGGACTCTGGTTCGAGCCCCGGTAAGGGGAGATCCCACATACCGCCGAGCAGCTAAGCCCATGCACCACAACTGCTGAGCCTGCATACCACAACTACCGAAGCCCGCGCACCTAGAGCCCATGTTCCTCAACAAGAGAAGCCGCCGCAATGAGAAGCCCGCCCACCACAACTAGAGAAAGCGTGTGCGCAGCAACGAAGACCCAATGCAGCCAAAAATAAATAAATAAAAAATAAACACATTTATAAAAAACAACAACAAAAAAACAGCCAGCCAGTTTCTGCTGTGCAGCGGGGTGATCCACTTATACATATATATATATATTTTTTCATATTCGTTTCCATTATGCTTTGTCACAGGATATTGAGTGTATTTCCCTGTGCTATATAGTAGGACCTTGTTTATCCATCCTATATATAATAGTTTGCATCTGCTAATCCCAGCCTCCCACCCCTCCCCCACTTTGCATTTTGGATCATATTCCTGGGTAATTTCTGGATTTAAACATTTCTCTTTGTCTTTTCTTTTAAAAAAAAATATTTATTTTGGCTGTGCCAGGTGTGAGTTGCGGCATGCATGCGGGATCTAATTCCCCCATTAGGGATCAAAACCCAGCCCCCTGCATTGGGAGCGTGAGTCTTAACCACTGGACCACCAGGGAAGTCCCTTTTTGTCCCTGTTTTTACTCTCACTAAAGGCTCTTCAGGAATAAAAATGCTCACTTTTTAAGAAAAAAAACCCAGCCAACCAATTTGCTAACCATTTGCTCAGTATAAGTTTAATGGAGAAATATCTGTTTAAAACAATAGGTCAAAAAGAACAGCGCTTTTACAAACAAGTTATGGCAGTGACGAGTCAAAACCCCACTCTTGATTTCCTGTTCCTTGAACCCACCCCTAGAAGAGGGAAGAGGTGGGTGAGAAGGAAAGATGGGGCTGTTTAAATGTTAGCTGGAAGAATTACAAAAATACACTCTGATGTAGTAACAGGGTTGTCATGAAACATGCCATAGGGGGAGGGGCAGGAAGGAGGGGGGAAGGGAAAGACAACCAGATGGGGCTGGGCCCTGTGGGTGGAGGCCTGGAGACAAGGCCTGCCTCAGGGCCTTGGGGAGGAAGGAATCCTGATTCCCAGCCGGCAGGTCTGGGGCTGGAGACATGCTGATTTGTGGATCACCCGGACACCTGGGGAGACAGAAATGATTACAGTGGCAAATCTGACAGTTTTTCTGACCCTTCAGTTCTGTTTTCCCTAAGCAATAGACAGGAGGCAAAGAAAAGCTATCATTCACATAATTAGCCCCAAAAGCAACAAGAAGGGTTTCCTGTCTCCCTCTACATACCTGCTTTCCTGTCCCCCCGGTCTAGTGGCAGGACCAACAGAATGAAGGGAGGTCTGTGGGCTAGGGCTTGAAAGTCAGAAGGGGAGAACTGCCCAGAAGCAGTTCTCTCATCCCTGGAGTTTGGAATCTGTGTGTGGTAATTCATTTCTTCAGGCTTAAGAGAGCCCTCATTTATGGCTCTCTTTTATAATACAAGTGCTAACTTCACCAATTTCTCACCAGGAGTGAATCTGCTTATTTCCACTGTCTAGAAGTTCAAGGCCAGGGACAGCAGAAGAGAGGAGGGAAGTATAGGGCCAGGGAAAGGGACGGTATATACCACGACCAGTTGTGCACTTTTCACAGGTCTGTCTAGAACTGGTCCTGCACCCCAGCGTCCTTCCTTTCTAGGACATCATTATGTAATAGGGAAGAACTTTTGTATCCTATTACATGTTAATCACTAAAGGGATGTTGCCTATAAGCTTAAGTTATACATAAAGGCCCATCTCTGGGAATCCTGCTTCCCAGGTAATGAGCATTAAGCTAAAATACCTTGGTTTAGCTCACAGGAAACATCCTGACCAGGCCCACCTGTGAATGACTGCAGGGAGGAAGAAATGAACACATCCCCTCTGGAGGCTGATGGGAACCAGGAAATGCTGGACCTTACTCCCTCCCCTTTTAGTATAAAAGGAGCCTGAATTCTAACTCAGGCAAGATGGTTTGGCTCACCGTTTTCTCGGTTTGCTGGCTGTGCGAATAAAGTCATTATGCTTTGTCCCAACAACTCATCTCAGTTATTGGCCTGTCGTGTGGCCGAGCTTAGACCCAGTAACAATTATACTTTCTGAATAAGGTTTTGGTGTGGTTTTTTTTTTTTAATTTTTTGGCCGCACCGTGTGGCATGTGGGAATCTCAGATCCCCGGCCAGGGATTGAACTCACAACCCCCTGCGTTGGAAGCACAGAGTCTTAACCACTGAACAGCCAGAGAAGTCCCTGAATAAGGGCTCTTTATCCCGTGTGTGAGGTGACGCCATTTCCTCCAGTCTTCTAAATCTAGGTCGGTGTTGGATGTCTCGGGGGTCCAGAACAGCCTGGCAACAGGAGTCCCCCAGCCGTGGAGAGATCTCAAGCATGTGTGGGGCTGGTTGGAGTATGTATAGGCGAAGAAAGACAGGCTTAAGGGACTCCTAAATACACATTTGCACTGGAACTCAGCAACCATGAATGTGTGGAAAAAAGAATGAGTGAGATGGTCACAGGAGGAGAGCAATCAACAACACCCAAATGAGCTGGTTAATATCTGCAGTGTTTCCATCAAGAACTTTACATCTTGAGCAAAGCCACAGACAGAAGCTGGTTACCGGTTATGTTTCAGTGCCGCTCAGTTGGAAGCTTAATAGATAACTAGAAAAACCAATTTTACCTGAAGAGGGGCTCAAATAGTTTTTGTTTTGTTTTTTGAAATAAATTGATTCTTGCTAATGTGACTGATCCTGAACTGTCTTTAGGTAAAGAAAATGGTTGCAGTTCAGAGTTCGACATGTCTTCAGTGTTCCTTGAGGGTCCCTTTAAAGGAGACTATCTTTAAGATTTGAAAGAATTCAATCCATGCTAGCTCTGAAAGATTTACCGTTAGGTCCTGTGCAGGAATGGCTTAGGAAAAATAGAATGCTTGTAAAGGATCCAAGAATATGACTTCAGAAACAGTGCAGGTTAATTCAGGGCCTTCGGAGATTAGTCATTCTGCTAAAATAAACACGGCGGCCTTCGGCTCACAACTTAATACACATACCCGTATTTGGCCATGGATGTTTTGCAAACAAGCCAGCCTACCTGCAAAGCACTACGTGGGCTGCCTCCCTGCTAAAGCGTGGATGCCAAAGAGTCACCCGTGTATTCATATACTTTGAAGGAAGATTTTTAACCATCTGGCTACCTTTGACGTACGGGAAGCAAAATAACACAGCACATGCAGATTTTTTCCTCTTATGCCTCCGAGTCAGGGAAAAGCCCCCGCCTGGGTAACAATGTCTGGGGAAAGTTTTTGACCAACTGATTAGTTCTTTCTGTTAGGGGAAGTCTCTAGACTGTTTAAGGAAAGATAGGAGATCCTGCAGATAAATCATATTCCCACACATGAATTCAGGCATATATGCTTGACGGTTGGGATTTTCTTAGATTTTCAGACAATTCCACTGTGCTGGTTCCCTGTGCCACTCAAAGTTACGTATAAGTTGATGGGCTGAGGAAAGCTGAGTTTGTAATGCCTGGGCAATAAATTAGCATCTCTGATGTTTATCATCTGGTCTGCATTATAGGTACATGTATAAATGTGTCTATGGGGGTAAGAACATACCAGAAGGGAGAGAGGAAAAGGGCGAACAAACACACACAAAACAAAAATGGCACCTGGAAAGAAGCAAAAACTGAGGAGAGATGATGATCCCTGAGTCCCTCTTCCAAAAGCGACTCAGGTCACTTGGGCCAGATTCTCAAAGCCTTGCTCAGGTTCCATTGGCTGCAAAGAATCAGCCCGTCTCTGGCCAAGTGGTCAGATGGACGAGTGATGTGTGGAAGAAAGAAAGGCAGAAAAGTGTCCTGACAAGAACTGGTCCTAACCAGAACTCCTTGACTGGGGGAGATTGGGAAAGTTTAATGGTTTCCATGGAAGCCAGTCACCTTGAGATACAGGGGGGTAAGGGAAGGGACAGCTAAGCCATCTTTGAAGGTGAAATAGCAACATCACAGCCACAGAAATCAGACTCTCTGCGAATGGCTAAGCGTAGGTCCAGTTCTCCGTTCTTAGTCTCGGAGGAAAGGTGAGTGAATGGTTTCTATGGCAACCAGATAGGAGGATTGGTCCACTTAACTGTCCCCATAGAAACTAAGCTCCTGGAGAGCTATAGAGGAATTAGTTATCTCAATACACTACTATTATCCCCATGGTAACCAGTCTCTTAATGGCAGTGGTCAGTGTCGAGAACACTCCCAGGAAAATCTTTGCTCCCAGAGAGAAGGTGGGCAGGAGGTAGGCAGGTGGGTTTACCTCCCAGGCCTCCCAGGAGCTGAACCCCTGGAGGTGGTGTAGGGTGTGCGTATGTGTTTGGGGGCCAGCGTGCTTCCCCAGGCCAGGGAGGATGGCTAAGGCAGGGGTGGAGGAGTTTTCGTTTCGCCCCCAGCTCATTCGGGCCCCACTCACTCATGGGTTGAAGTGGACGGTACAGCTGGGAGGGGCTCCCCTTCCGGCTACGCATTACCATGCTGGTTCAGGGTGCGCCGGCGCTGGCTGGACTGCATGCTCAGGACCAGGTACTGCCTCATAAACTCACTGAACCGCTTCTGGTTGGCCAACTTCCGGGCCGACTTCCGGGCTCCGGTGAAACCCCCGAACCTCTTCTGCAGCTGCCTCTGCTCCATGCCCCCCACCTCCTCCATGCCGGGCTCTGTCCCTTTCTGAGCTTGGAAGAGGCTCCTGACACGGGGCATTCTCTTCAGATGCTGCATCTCAGAGACTCTTGGCTGGTCAAGAGCAGCTACCACGTGGTCTGGGTCAGCAGGGCTGAGCTGCCAGGAGCCCCTCGCCATGACCTTGGTGCACGGAGTCCAGAGAGGGCCGGAGAAAACCTTCCCTTCACACTCGAGGATGCACACCTGCAAAGATGGAGGTGGAGGAGGGAGAGAGACGAGGGACAGCTATTGGTCCAAGGCAATGAGGAGATCAAGCCCACGAGGAGATCCAGTCCTTCTGTCGTCTACTTTGGTGCCAACGCACGTGCTCCTGAAGCACCCATTTATCAAGTACCGTGCAGCAGTTTTGCATGCAGTTATTTAAGTGCGTAGAATTTCAGAATTGGAAAGAAGCAGAAAACTAGCCCGGCTATGTCATTTCACAAAGAAAACTGGGGCTCAGGGAGGTGAGGTTAACTCACCACAGGTGACACAGCAAGTTAACAGAATGAATGCACCAAACCTGCACCGCGTTATAGCCCTCGTCGGGTTTTTGGAGCCAAACACAGCTCATCAGGTCACCCATAAAGAAGAATTTTATTTTGTTGTCTTATCAAGCTTAGGAGAGGTCAGATCGGTTTAAGAAACTGGGGATTTCTTAAGTATGTAGTATGTAGCGTGTAGCATGTAGTCACGTGGTTAAATCTGCATGGTTACTTTAAGGTCACCAGGTAAAGATCAACCTTGGTGTGATTCATTTTTCACCTCACACACACTAGTCATCACTATCTGTGCATCAGTTACAGAAAATGGGGGTCAAACAGACTTGTGGTTGCCAAGGGGGAGGGAGAGTGGGGGAGGGATGG
Source organism: Tursiops truncatus (assembly GCF_011762595.2). NCBI lineage: Eukaryota > Metazoa > Chordata > Mammalia > Artiodactyla > Delphinidae > Tursiops > Tursiops truncatus. The sequence goes on from NC_047039.1 coordinate 10,848,894, forward strand.
ATTGGGAGTTCGAGGTTAGGAGATGCGAACTGTTACGTATAGAATGGATGGATAACAAGGTCCTGCTGCATAGCACAGGGAACTGTATTCAATGTCCTGGGATAAACCATAATGGAAAGAATATGAAAAAGGATGTATATATGTGTATAACGGAGTCACTTTGCTGTACAGCAGAAATTAACACAACATTGTAAAGCAACTATACTTCAATAAAAAAATTTAAAAAAAAAGAAAATGGGGGCCAAGACCTTGGGATGTAGGCAGGTTGGGCATTCGGGGAACATCGGACACAATCCAGTAGACCCGTCAGCCCCCGAGGAACTCCTGCTGCTTCTCTGTCTCTCCAGGCATCTCCATTTCTCATCTAGACTACCAACCTGACCATGATCTCTCCCACCCTCCTGACTGGTCCTGGCCTTGGCCCTTTCCTCCCACGTTCCGGTCTCCGATTAGGTCTCCTGGGAGCCTCTGCCTCCAACTTTTTTTTTTTCCTATTTGCTGTTTTGACTTCACCCTGAATGCTCCTCTCTGTGTTTCTGGCCTTAGCCAGATGGAAACCGCCTTTCAACCTGACCTTGACATCATGGTCAGCAGGAAGCGGCAGAGCCCTTCGTCAGACCTCGGAGTCTTTGCTTGGCTTCCAGGGCATCCAGAGTTACTGCTCTGCCTGGGCAGGTGTGGGACGTGAGAAGATGTGTGTGTGCCTCATCGGCCCTACCTGGGGAGCAAAAACATCCACCCAGGGCTTCCCTGGTGGCGCAGTGGTTGAGAGTCCGCCTGCCGTGTCTTCTATCTCCATCAAAATGTCTGACCAACACATTAAGTACAATTTGTTAAGAAGAAAGCCCACCTTCTCTTCTGGGGCAGAGGCTACCACCTGCCCATTCTGTACCCATCTCCCCTCTTCCTTACTAAGAGAGCACTTCTGGGACTTCTCTGGTGGCGCAGAGGTTAAGACTCTGCTCTCCCAATACAGGGGGCATGAGTTCGATCCCTGGTCGGGGAACTAAGATCCCACATGCATGCCGCAACTAAGAGTTCGCCTGCCACAACTAAGGAGCCTGCCTGCTGCAACTAAGACCAGGCGCAACCAAATAAATAAATAAATAAATAAATATTTTTTTAAAAAAGAGAGAACACTTGTTTTCTTCCTGAAGGCCACATATGTTTCCCATATGTGTAGCCGCAGAGTGCTAACCACTGGACCACCAGGGAAGTCCCTCAGTCTTATTTCTGAATCTTCCTCTCAACACCCCTCATTGCTTCAGGCATATGAGGTTGCTCTTAGTGCCTCAAACACAGCGAGCTCCCTCGCCTTCCCCACATGTCTTTTCTCACTCTGTTCCTTCTGATGGAATAACCTCCTTCCGTCTATCCTTTGGGGCCAGCCAGGCTCCAGAGCTACTCCTCAATGACACCTGCTTCTGGCTCCCCGGCTGGAATTGCTCTCTCCTGCTTCTGTGCTCCCACAGAACTTTGTTTTCCACTTGTGGAAATTTGAATGCTTAGTATAATTGTAACACCTTACAAGACAGAATATGACAAGTTAGGGACCACATCTTACTCATGGAGGAGTCTTCTCCATCCAGTAAATAGGAGGGTTTCAAGTAGAGGTCTGTTACCCTGAGCTGTATTAATAAAGAATTCACTTTATATTTAGCTAAGCGTGACAAAGGGAAAACTTTAAAAAAAAAAAGAAAAGAAAAAGATGAGAAAGGGAGTCACTGGAAGAACAGGAGTTGTAGCTAGTTGCAACCAGACTCCAACTCCTCTGGCATTTAGCACAAGCTTCTGATGTAGTGCTTGTCACCCTGTTGCAGCTCTTTGTCTTGTCTGTCCCATTAGACCAGGGTTTTTCACGTGTTTTTGGGTCATGGGCTCTTTTGAGAATCTAATTATTCTCCATAAGGGATTCCCTCCCTTTCACTGTATAACTGCACATTCATGTCACATTTGCGCATAATTTTAGGGGGTTCATACATCTTCTAAAGCCTAGCCATGGACAGGCATCCGTGGACTCCAGGCTTAGGACCTCTTCACTTGGCTGCTAGCTGTGCTGTAGGGAGAACGTGTATGCATTCCAGGCATCTCATAGCTGGAGTACAAAGTGGAGTCCATAGTGAGGATGTGAAATGAAGAGAAACAAGAGGAGGAAGAGGGGTTCTGCAGCTGAGGTCGCCCAATGGTCACACTGGGAGATGCCTCAACTCTTCTTGTGCATCGTCAAGGCATTGCATAGACTCCTTGGGCAACACCTGGTCCAATGGGTCCTACACCTGGGTGTGAATCTGAATCATCTGCAGAACTTTTTAAAACACAGAATTTCATAACCCAGTTAAACCTCTGAGGAATAGAACCAAAACTCAGGTAACTGTGAGATTTGCCCAGGTTTGGAAATGACCAGTGTGGTCCATGTTCGCATGTTATAATGAGGTTCAGTAATGGGTCCAAAACTACATGGTGAAATAACAGTATAACCTGAACAGAACTCCAACGTTTCAAGTCCCAACCCAGGACACCTCCTAGTCAGTGACTTCTCTGTGCTTGCAATATGAAATGGTGGAAACTAATGGGAAAATAAGGATTCTATGAGACCAAAAAGTAAGGTTCTGATGGGGAAATTGCTTATTTTCTGCTGGACCAGAGAGAAGAAAGAGGTGGTATCCAGTGGGAGTGTTACTCTCACTCTCCTTCACTGGTAAGGTTTCCAAGGAACACCTTTGCCCAGACCACCTGCTGGCCAGAGGTGGTGAGATTGGCCCCTACTGATACACAAGATTTTTTCGAGTATGTCTTTTCCATTTAGAGTTTCCTCAGAGATGCTGACAACTCAGTGAGATACATAGAGAAACCAGTTTTTCACACCCACAGACTCACTGGGTAAGAAAGAACGATGGGCAAATTCCATAGATGGGGAGGGTGGACTCTAGAACAATGGAGCTGCAGACTTGAGTGGTCTTTATGAACCCTACTGGGGTTTGTTAGAATGCAAATTCTTAATCTATACCCCTGGAGATTCTGATGCAGTAAACTGAGGGTGGGCTCCAGGAATTTGCATTTTCAAGCATTCCAGGCGATTCTGAGGCTGGATTACACTTTGAGAAACCCTGCTTTGGAACTGGCTCTGAGGAGGAAGAAACCATCAGGGAACATGGTGGTTGGGGGCTCCTTCAGAGAGTCACTTGGGTCTGTACTATACCTGCTCCTGAAACACTTTGAAGAAAACTGGGTAGAACCAATTTGTAGTTTGTTCTTTTAGATCATCATCCTATCGGGTTATTGCTCTACAGCAGTGGGTCTCAATCGGGAGCAGTTTTGCCCCCCAGGGGACATTTGGCAATGTCTGGAGACACGTTTGGTTGTCACACAGTGGGTGGGAGCAGGGAGGCTACTGCTATCCAGTGAGTAGAGGCCAGCTGTTACTGAACACAAGGTTGTGTGCCCGACGCACAGTGATGCCAGACAAACCGAAACACTGGCGTCTGGAACAGAGAAGGGTTTATTGCAGGGCCAAGGGAGAACAGGTGGCTCATGTTCAAAAATCCCAAACCCCCTGATGGTTTTGGGGGAGAAGTTTTTAATAGGCAAAATTTAGGGTGAAGGCTGCAGGGTGTGTGACTTTGTTCTGATGTGTTGGTGGTGAGGTAACAGGTGCTCCAGGAATCTTGTGCTCAGCCTGGAGTCACCATCCTCCTAAGGATGAGGGCCTTAGTTCCCACAGAAGAACACAAAGGTATTGTTATACGTATCCCTTGAGGAGGAACCCTGCCCCAGGGCTGCACTATTGTTTGATTGCTCCTCCCTTGCCCCTGATTAACAACTGTTTGAACCTACCCTTTGGAACTTAGGGAAAGTTCTGGAGGCTGGATGAAGCCTATTTCCTACAAAAAAAGAAATGGGGGACACAGAAAGGATTTGTACCCAGGAGGGTCCCACAGAGTCCTGCTCTGTTTCACAGGGACACTAGCAAACATCCTACAATGCATAGGACAACCCCCTCCTCCCCAACAAATAATTATCCAGCCTAATATATCTACAGTGATGAGTCTGAGAAACCGTATATTACAGAGTCAAGGAGATAACAGGAAAGCATGGGTAGCACTGGGAAAGCCAGTAGAAGTGAAACAGGAGGGAAGGGAGCAGGGCATAACCTCTCAAAGAATAATATAGCCCTAGAAGATATGACATAAACAGGTTAGAACCAACTAGGTCCAAGACGGTGGAAGATTCGACTTCCAGTGGAACGTTGAGCCTCATTACACACTCACTGTAATACATTAACATCTAAATGACACACCTACAGGTGCCATGACAGTTCCAGGGCTGACCGTAAAAGGTCAAAAAGTGGGCGGTGGTCCAATTCCTGGACGTCTCCTCCCCCTCTGCAAAATAGTTGGAATAATCCTCCCGTTCAGGAGCCTGTGAAATTACCCAGCCCATAAAAACTAACCACCCCATATTTCGGGGCCTCTCTCCTTCTGAAGTGGCCCACACTGTTTGTGGAGTGTGTTTCTCCCAGGGCCGTTCTCACCTTTTGAGAGGGACTGCATTCTGTCTATGGAATGTGTATCTCTCTAAATAAATCCACTTCCTACCTTTCACTTTGTCTTTTACTGAATTCTTTCTGAGATGAGACATAAAGAATCTGAGTTTCATTAAGTCCTGAGACCAGGTGTGTGATCTCCATTAAAAGACCATGGGTTCCAGTCCCAGCGCCAGTGTTTCAAGTCCCAGTCTGAGTTGTGCGGTTTCAGAAGCGTAGAGGTGAAACGGACCGTTGGAGCACACTCGGTGGGATCCTCACCGAATAGGAGCCTCAAAGTGCTGGCTGTATTGTTCTGCTCCTTCCATTTACAGAAACAGGTGGAAGCCGTTAAGCCCAGAGGCTATCAGATCTCCTGTGAGCCCCTGAGTTTCTAAGCCCAGATGGTAATTAGGTTGTGTGTCAATCAGAGAAAATGAAATTCTACCATCAAACCACATGCAGAGCCCACACCGAGGCTCAACGTACTATTAGATGAATTAGGTGCTAACAAACTCGTCTCAATTCTTGATTTAGGAGAAGGTTTTGGGCAGAAATGAGGAATCCAAATTCGCGACAGCATTTGTAGCACCAGATGGGCATAGGAGCTTAATGCCTAAACTCTCTGGGCTGAGGGACCCACCAGCTTCTTTCCAGAGATGGGTTAATGGCCCGTTAAGTGAGCTGGACACATTTTCACAGCCCACACTGATGACATGGCCATATTAAGCCACAGTGCCGAGGAGCATCTGGAAAGTCCCAGACTGGTGCCAAATTGATCTGTAAAGCTGGGCTTGGGAGGAAACTGAGCAAAAGGCCGTTTGGATGTCTGGGATCGAAGATGAGGGAAACAGGCCCACGAGCCCATTGGAAGGAAAAGAAGCAGCTCATTGAGTTTGTCACGTTTCTGCCACTAAGGAATCCAACCACTTCTGACAGAGAGACATTTGAGATCTATTTGCTTTAGGAGGTCTGCCAGAATATTTGAGGGCCAACGCAAGCAGGCCAGCAGAGGAATAGTACAAAAGAAAAACGTATTAGGAACTCCGACTGCAAGTGAACGATTAAGAATTTTCATGTAATGAAGACAAACTACTAGCGGAAGGTAGTTTCTTCTGCTTTTAATAGAGTTTTAGGGAATTTAAATAAATTTCCCCAGACCTTTCTTGGGAGTCACCTTCTTTGTCTCTGAAACAACTCAGTGAATCTAGTTTTTTTCTTCTTAAGCCGATGGTGTTAGTACCGTTCACAGTTTAGCTGAAAGCTCAGGATATTGCAATGGTTTGGGGGTGTGTGAATAATTTACTGACCAAAATGATAGTCTACCAAAAAGACAACCATACTTGGACCATTGCCCTGGAATGAGAAATAAAGAAATTTTTGATGAAGCCAAGGGTCCAGAGGGTCCTGGGAATAGCTCAGGATTATACCATTTTGTGGAGGGATTGGGGAGCTGACCCTTGCCTAAATGTCTGAGTCCCCCATCATTCACAGAGTGGACATACTCAAGGGTTGAAATGAGATGTGGTTGCCTCAATTCTAGGCATCTCATAAAACTTAAAAAAAAATAGGTTAAAAGTGAATACAAGCTAGAAACCAAACAGTCAGGCAGCCAGGTCCTCTGGGGGTCAGCAGGCACTGGTAGGGATTATCCCTCACTGTGAGGCTAGACCTGGCCATTTTCTAACAGTGTTGTCTGGACCCCAGAGATTGAAGATGCTATGAAGAAATGGAAACAGGCTCCAATTTCTTTCCTGGCTTTGAAAGACACCAGTGTAAAAACTGTGCAGTGCCTGCACCTATTAGGACACTAAAGGTCTTGCAGTTTTACAATTTCCGTGGGACCTCTTAACTGAGTACTGCTCTGTGCCACACACTGCAACCTGCTGGGGATACCCAGAATAATCAGCAAAGAAAGCTCATACCTGGTGGTGAGAGACTAGCCGATGCAAGTAATCATCAGGGAGCAAAGGAGCTAGGGGCTGGCTCAATTGGGGCCAGGTGGAGAATCAGCAAAGATTCTCCTACCAGGTGAAACCTAATCTGGGTTTTGAAGAATGAGTAGGATTTATTGGCTGGGGGAGGAGGGAGAGCCATGAGCAAGATAGCAGGTCAGGTTTGTGGAGCCGTGGAAAGGGAAGGGAAGCCTGGATTTCCCAGAAACTATGGAAAGTGATGGAAGCCCAGCAGAGAGGAGGTGAGGGGTGTACCTTTGGGCGTTACCTGCTGTCTGGGGAGAGCGGACGGCCTGGAAAGTGGATGCAGCATCTCAGAAGGAGGTAAGAAGCAGGGAATCTTGGCGATTATGTTCATGGGGCAGGAAAAGGAACAGGACCGCAACAGGAGGCAGAAAAGGAAGAGTCACAGTGGGGAAGAGAGCCGGGTTCACCCAGAGGGGACGAGGAGAGGAAGCCTGCACATCTGCCGGGGGTTCTGTGGTTAGGAGCTGCTGGTGACCTCCGAGAGCAGCTAAGGAGTGAGGCAGAGGCAAGGGACTCGAAGTCACAAGTGTAGATACTCTTTCAAAAACATGACAACGGAGGGAAGGAAAGAGCAAGTGGGAGAGGGGAAAAAGGAGAAATTCCCAGCAGGAAAATCAGTGGTACAAAGGAAGAAGGAAGGAAGGGCAGGAGGACAGATCCTGAGATGGCAATAAAGAGGCTGGAGAGAATCTGTCCCTGGTGGCCTCTGTTGTCTCAGAACAGGGCTCCCAAGGTCAAGGTGTCCCGGAGTGGGAGAATCAGAGTGCTTCCCAGTCAGGTGCGATGTTTATTACAAACAAATCACCTAAATCCATGAATGCTTTACTTTGTAAAAAATAAATTAGAGTAGACTTCGGGTTATCCTTACAGTTGAGGTCCTAACACTTTTTTTTTTATTGTGAGATACACATATCATCAAATTTAGCGTTTGAACCCTTTTTAAGTGTACAGCTCAGTGGTATTAAGTATTGATATATTCACATCGTTGTCCTACCATCACCTCCCCCAACCATCTCTAGAACTTTTTCCTTTCCCCAAACTGAAACTTTGTACCGGTTAAACACTAACTCCCCTTTCCTCTTTCCCCAGCCCTTGGCAATCCCCATTCTACTTTCTGTTTCTGCGAATCAGACGACTCTAGGAACTTAAGGTAAGTGGAATCATATAGCATTTGTCCTTCTGTGATTGGCTTATTTCACTTAGCATACATCTTCAGGGCTCATCCATGCCGTAACATGTGTCACAATTCCCTTCCTTTTTAAAGCTGGATAATATTCAACTGTATGCATAGACCATCTTTTCTTTATCCATTCATCTCTCGATGGTCGGTTGAGTCATTTCTACCTTTTGACTCTTGTGAGTAATGCTGTTATGAACATGGGTGTACGAATATCTGTTCGAGTCCTAATGCTTTTTTGAGTGGGAGATAAAGGGTTGCAGTTAAAACTCGTGATTCAGGAATTGTTCACAACTTTCAGTCTTGTCTAGGCTGCAACCTCAGAGCCTTAAAAGTGTGGCGATTATGAGATTATTGCTTAATCAACTCCTTCACTAGTTTACGTGTAAACTAGTTGTCTGCTCTGTTTACTAAGACCAAGGGAAAGGTTTTGTTTTGGGTGAAATTTTAAGCCTCTCTGGGCTGCACAGAAAAGGCAGGTGGGCCTTCTGTGTTCTAGCCAAACTCAGCTTTTCTCAGTTCCTTAATTGCCACTCCAGTCCCCTGAAAGGCATTTGCACCTGTGCCCCCTCCCCTCCCCCACGCCTCCCTCCATTACCTGGGCACCTGGGGCTCTTCCTCCCTGCCTCTTCACTCCAGATCTTCTTTCGGTTTCCTTAAAGACTTAGTTCCTCCAAAAGCCCCCTCTGCCCCTCTAGACTAGGTTGGGGTCCCCTGTTCTTGCTTCCCCGGGGCTCAGTAATTACGCTCATGGAGGGATTGGGGGTTCTTCTCTCCCACCAGTTGCAAAAGCCATCCATCCGCTCACCTCAGGGCCCTTGGCCTAGTTCAGTGCTCAGCACATAGTAGGTGCTCAGGAAACCCATGATAGCTGAATGAGGAGGATGGATGAACTTTGAATAGGTTCTCTGGGGATGCGCTTCATGATTCGGTGGTTATTACTGTTCAGAAAACAGACTTGGAAACCACTGAGCTGGCATAGGAGGAGCTTGCTGTTTGGGTGCGTTGGGGGCCGTGTCTGCTCACGTTAGGGTGTTATCCCAGCGTGAGTACTTGGTTCCTATATCTGTACGCTTGCCTTAAGGAACAGCAGGCGAAAGTTTGTTCTTAAAGGTTGAGGAGTTTCAAACATGGCATCTTTTGAAAAGAGTTTACTTGACTACAAAGAAAAAGTAATTGAGTTATATTGGATTTAATAGGAGAGGAATAACTAAACTATAATGAAAGCAGTTGACAAAGCAGCTTACTTAGTAAAAAGAAATTTAGTGCTCAAATCAAAATTTAAAATACGAGAGAGCATTTAGGTGTTCATTGTAGAACTGTCTATAATATCAAAACTGAAGGGCAACATACATGTTCAACAGGAGGGGATTGGTTAAGCAAAGTATACTGTATTCATGGGAAGAAGTAACTTCAAATAATGTTAATAACGGGAAAATTATCCTTGTGTAACATAGCAAGTGAAAAAACTAGGATTCTTTCTCTGGTGGGATTAAAGGTGATTTAAATTTTTTTTTTATAGTTTTTGGAATTTTTCAAATTCTCTAGAATGAGTATGCATTATTTTTTTATTTTTTTGCGGTACGCGGGTCTCTCACTGTTGTGGCCTCTCCTGTTGCGGAGCACAGGCTCCGGACGCGCAGGCTCAGCGGCCATGGCTCACGGGCCCAGCTGCTCCGCGGCACGTGGGATCCTCTGGGACCGGGGCACGAACCCGCGTCCCCTGCATCGGCAGGCGGACTCTCAACCACTGCGCCACCAGGGAAGCCCAGTATGCATTATTTTAATGATGGGAACAAAATGGCAGCATGGGTGGGTCTTTATATGAACGTGGTAAAGTGGAAAGGTGACAGGGTTTGCTTTCAGAAGATGCTCAAGTCCACATCTGTTTCCTACAGACCGTCTGACACTAGGAGAGTCACGTGACCTTGGGGGGAGGGAGGGGAAGACAGGCCTGCTCCTGGACCTACCTCAAGGTCGAAGCTGTTAAGAGCCGGGCGGAGCTTCTCTCTGCAGGCCATACAGTCCTTCTGACAGCTGCTGGACACGCTGGAGAAGAGGCTGAGAAGCAGGAGGTCACAAAACAGGATTTTCATGGTGCAGGAGCTGGAAGCAGGATGCTAAAACACAAGTGAGGGCGGGTGGCAATTAGCACAGCCCTTCTGTGGGGGCCAGTAGGGGCTGGAGACCCTCACATAGGGGACGCGGGAAAGACACTCTTCTGGGGGGACAGTGCAGCCGGGCCTGAGATTCCACCTCCCAGGAGGGAGTGGACTGTTGAGAGCACAGGTGGCCCAGGCCTGTCTGCCAGGCATAATGTTCATGCAGGGCTGGTGTCTGGGCTCCTGGGGGGAGCACCCCTGCGATTCCTGCCACTCAGCTGACCTCCACGTGCACGAACCCTTCCAGGGAGCTAAAGGCCTCACTTTGCGACTTACCAGTGTGTGGCCTGAAGACAACCTCTCCCAGCCTCAGTTTTCATAACTCTAAAAGGGGAATAGTGGTACCCACCTTGTCCCAGGGCTATTGCAAAGATTAGACCCATAAGGGACGTTTTGCAAAGTGCGGTGATGAGTGAGATGTGTAAAATAGATTTATGTGTGACCGATCCTCCCCAGACTCCCCTGCCTCTGCCAGGAATGCCCCGAGGCCCAGAATTCACTCTTCCAGGACGGTTCTGCTAGGTTCCTTGTCTGTTTCCCCTGCTAGACGTGAGCCAGCTTCCTGAGCACAGAGCTAATATGTTCACCTTGCTAATCCGTGCAAAGCACAGGACGAGGCTTTGCAGAACCAGGCTTTGGAGTTATCTATTGAAAAATGAACAAAGAGGGACTTCCCTGGTGGTTCAGTGGTTAAGACTTTGCCTTCCAATTCAGGGGATGTGGGTTTGATCCCTGGTCGGGGAGTTAAGATCCCCCATACCTCACAGCCAAAAAACCAAAACATAAAACAGAAGCAATATTGTTACAATTTCAATAAAGACTTTAAAAATGGTCCACATCAAAAAAAAATCTTAAAAAAAATGAACAAAGGGACTATTCTAAGGTAATAGCTCTAATGGTTATTAGTTAGATCAGTTGTTTATATTCTTTATGTAGGATTGTCTCAAAGGTGTACAGTTCTTCCTGTTTCCCTTTAAATTTTTCCTGTGATCGAGTCTCCTGAATCAGAAAGCTATTTTCTTGGACTCCATCGCTTTGGGTCCCTGTAGAACCATCTTTATTTGGAGGATGAAATGGAAAGAGGAACAAGGGAACTTTCTGGAAATGTGAATGTTCTTGATTGAGGTGTGGGTCACAGGGGTGTATACGTCTGCCAAAAACCCACTGCATTGTACATTTAGATTCTGTGCATTTCACTGTACGTAAATTTTACCTTAATAAGAGTTGAGCAAAGGAAAACAAAAATCATTGCCTTTATTGCTTTTTCATCAGACTGTACTGAGAAAACGTAAAAGCCTTGCTCTTCAAACGCAGTCTGCAGATTAGCAGCATCCCCTGGGATCTTGTAAGAAATGCAGTATTTCAGGCCCTACCCCAACACCACGGAATCTGGATCTTTTTAGTAAGATTCTCAGGGGAGTCATACACATGCTAAAGTTTGAGAAGCAACGGTAGAAGATGCATGTGAAATGGAGCAAGTGAGTTGGAGAAGGAGGGGTAGCCAGTGCCAGTGGCCATGTTGAGAGACCACCCCAGCTCTTCTTGGGCATTATCCAAGCATTTCGTACCAAGAGGATGTCGAATGAAAGATGCTCAATCAATGTTGGTTAAGTCAATGAGGTGACATTTGAGATGGCTTTTGAATAATGAGGAAGAGTCTGCCAAGAGGACAGAGAAGAGGGCGTCTGAGAGACACAGAACTACCTCGCTTTTAACTAGTGACTCCAACTTTTCAAAGGCATGTTGGAATCGGGATCACAGCCTGGGGGGGTGGTGAGCAGGCGGCTGCACTGGGGCCCCCTCCCTAAGGGAAGCACTTGCTAAGAGAGAAAGGGGCTCCGTCCGTCTAGATGAAACAGGGTCATGTTGGCCATCCTAAAGGGTCTGACCTTTACCCTACAGATTGGGATGTCTGGGGTTAATGAACAAGGAACTTGAACATCTATTCAGATGAATATATCTCAAATGCGTTTTCCTCCTATACCCCCAGGGCTAGTGCCTTAGCTGAGATCTATTGCCTTGGTTACTGTGATCTCGCCCTCTAATTAGTCTGCCTAATGATCCGCCTCCCCGACCAAGCCATCTCTAGATGTGATGATGTTACTCATGCTTAAAATAATTCTGTAACCCCCAGTGGGAATCAGCACTGCTCCTGCCCAGCTCTCTGGCTTCAGCTCCTGTCACTCACCCTTGAATCTCCTCCATTCCTAGTGAATCACGCATAATTCCCAGCTCTAGCGGGTCCTTAACGCCTACGGCGCTTTGGCCCTTGCTGTGTTTTCTGCTCAGAATACCCGCCTCCAGCACATACTTCATACACACCTCAGGAAGTATCCCCTCTGGGAAGCCCTCTCCAAGCCCTGGTCTGGGTTAGATGAGTCTCCTCTGCTCCTGTGGCTTCGCAAAGCAGTACATCACACAGGGAAGCAAGCGAGGCCCAGGGGCCTGTCAAATAGGCACAACAGACCTCCGAGACGGGGTTGTTGGGATTCATGTTTTCTCATCTGCTGATCGCTAAAGACGTGGGTTCAGATCCCACGTCTGCAAGTCACCCTCTCAGGTTCTTATCTGTAAAACTGGGATGATAGTAGTACCTATCTTATTGGACGATTAATGGGTTGATGTTTTTCAGCAGTTAAAATAGCACCTGGCACAGAACAAGTACAACGTAAAAGCTTGTCAGAGAAAGAGCCTAGGACATAGCCTTCACTCTGTGATCCTATCATTGTCTTTTGCGCGGCCCTTAGCACTCTACGTGGTAAGCTTGGACTTGTGTGTCTATATCTCCCACTGGCTGTGAGTTCCTGAAGGGCAGAGATCTCTGTTCTATGGTTCTCTGAATTTCCAGCACCCAGCACAGGGCCAGGCACTTAGGAGGTGCTCAAGAAAGTTTGATAAGTGACAGTGGAGTATCTCAGGAGCCCTCTCCCTTCTCCTTCACAAATGGAGAACTGGGGAGTGTCTGGGAGCACCGGCCCCCCGGGGGCCCGGGATGCTCATGGCACAGGAGCCACTTCAGGACCTGTGTCACTGACAAAGTGTCCAGTAGCTAACTGTTCAGCTTGGCGGCGGGGCATGGGGGGGGCGGGGGTTGGCGGGGAGGGGTGGGAATGAGTTTTGCTCCAGATCAAGGCAAGATGCCATCCTAAACTGGAACCCCATGCCCGTTCTGGAAGAAGACTTGTTGCCAGTGGCCGGGAGGCATGGTTGGAATGGTTAGCTACGTGCTAAGTTTGCACTGGTGCAACGTGTTGGTAGGCAACCCAGGGAAACCCATCACCACTTACAGGCTCTTTTGAAGAGAACACGTATCTTGAATTCCAGACAGCCACCGTATAAGCAAAGGTCTTAAACTGAGGACCGCTTGGCTAGATCTTTTGTTTAATTTGGTGATTGCCTTTACGTTTCTTGTTCTACTCAATTTCATTCTAGGCGGGAGACGGTTTTGTAGGATTTGTCCAGCATGCTATGCTCTCTATGGCCACATGATGGCAGTGTCTGTACTTCACAGAAGACGGAAAGGCGGGGAGAAAAGGGACTTTGCTTCCTAATACAAAATTGCAACACATGTTTGCACGGGCTGAGCTGATAAGTTGTGGCAGATGTTAATGAAGTGCTCTCCTGCTGAGGTTTTTCATGAACTTCATTAACCGCGGCAACTTGCACATTCAGGAAATGTTTGATGGATTGACTGCTCCTGTTATCTCAAATTCTGGGTAAATGGGTTTTTAGGATGAGTTGAGGAAAGAAGATGAACTCCTGGGACATTGAGCATGTGTTCCATTTGATACGTTTCCTGCATGTAAAATGTGGGCCTTTGTTGGTCTGGCACTTGGAAAACCTTATCAAATCTACTTGGCATTCGCCTGGCCCTCCTTGCTGGTCCATGGTACACCTACCTCTCTTCCCATCTCTGACCTCCCTACCCCTCCACGTCCTACCCCGCACTTCTATTTATTTAAAATTTTAAAATTTAAAGTTGTATTTTTTTCAGAAAGAAGAAAGTCATTTTTATTCAGCCAATTTGCTTATTCCATTCCCCAAGGCTAATCAAGGCATGTGATTAATAATATTCCCTTAAAATTGCATCGTGGGAAGTGTTCTCACTTAGATTTAATGAAAAACACTTGGAAGCAATTGAGTGCTGGGGAGGCATGGCTGGTTATTGTCCTTGTTTATGAATTAGCATGAGTTTAAAGAGTAGTTGATGCTGAAGGCTAAAGTTTTTATTTCTTTTTCATAACAATGTTCCAGTCACACTGAAACAGAAAGATTGATGAACTTCAGTAGGCATTTAGCCTGTAAAAGAAGCCGGAAGACAGAGATTTCTACCCCTCGCTTTTAACTAGTGACTCCACCTAGTAATTAAACACCAGTCATTACTCAACGTTATTCATTCTCCTCTGCAATTCAAAGAATCCTTAAAATGGGAATCACCACACAGTCCAACTCAAAGATGGTTTCTGATACTTAAATGAGATGAATATAAATAAAGGCTCAAAATATATGTAATAATCCTTATGAAGGGGACAACGCTTTGTCCTTTTTGGTACTCCTCACAACCCTCGAACAACTGTGTTCTAGATTAAGACTAAACTTTCTTGAAAACTCAATAGAAGTTTTTCATTTTTGGGAAGACTTGACAACCTCTGTGTGCTTTGTTGCCCTGTGTATCAGTTAATGTGAAGTAAAATGAAGGTGAGTGATTAGTGAATTCCCGAGTTATGTTTGATCTTTGCATTTTGTGTGAGTTTGGGAGAGTTGTTTCACCTCTGAGGGCCTCAGTCTTCTCACCTGCAAGATGGGGGTAACAGTAGTTGTTGTTGTTATTGTTGTTCAAAATGGTACACTAGAGACCATCAGTAAATAAAACTACCCTAAGTGTGTTTGAATTTTACATGGCTTGTATTCACTTAGTGAACCAAACTCAGCTAACCCTTCTATGTGGGGATGCTACGGGTCTGGACATCTTGTATTGAGTAAAGAAATGTTTAATTACCTTTTATTTCAGTAATAACACCTCATAAATTAATCGTGCCTCACTCTTTATGAAGATAGCATACCAGTGTTTAGCTTAATCTATTTGCTTGTAATCTTGCTTCCAAGGGCAATGTCATTAGTTGCTTATCTGTTTGGAGGAGTACATATGAAGATTTAGCCAAAGCTAAAAGTTAATTGAGTTTTGTCTTATGACCTATGAGAAAGCCTGTAATTTTAGTGCTTCTAGTGGAGAAGAGAAGATGACAGATATGCCTTTCTGCTAGAGGTATATCTGTTCCCATCCTTCTCATCAACCACATATATAAATATTGTTCTTGTAGGTTACAAAAGAGTTTTATATTCTTATACAATCCTATAACCTGGGATTAATATTATCGCCCCTTTTGAGATGAACATATGTTCATAGAGGTTAAGCAACTTGCCTAAGATCATCCAGTTTATACAAGAGCCAGAGAAACTCAGGTGTTTTGACTCTCAAACGTGTTCTGGGAAACCATAAGTTCCACACACTAGTCCTGCTTTGGAAAGGTTGGCAAATTCTGGTGGAATCTCTTTGGGATGGTCTCTGTTTGCATTTAATAGTAATCACATTATTATTATATTTAGCATCTTCTGTGCCAGGCACTGTGCTGATTGCTTTATAAGCATCCACCCTATGGGGTAAATGCTGTTGTCCCCATTTTACAGTTAAGATATTGAGGCTTGAAGAGGAGAAATAACTTGAAGTGGCAGAGCTGAGAACCCAACCCGTCTGGTTTGCAAGCTCACGCTCTCACCAGACCTCTCAGTGATCTCGGCAGGGGAATCCCCTGGTGGTCCAGTGGTTAGGACTCTTCGATCCCTGGACAGGGAACGAAGATCCCACATGCCGCGGCCAAAAAAAAAAAAAAAAAAAAAGATTTAGGCAGTTTTCTGTGTTCGTGTACATGAATTCATTGTAAGGAGCTCCTTTTGTCCTGAACTCTGGGCTCCCCCTCTCTGATGACACCCTCTTTATTGTTGCCTCTCCCCAGTTCCTGGAGGAGTGTTTCGTTGCCCACCAGTACCGGGGTTTGTCTTCCACACGCCCCATTTCTTTAATGCAGACGTGACTCCTACACTGAGCTTTTGCTTGTTCACCAGCTATGACTGAGGCCCCTTTATTTCTTTTCCTCCTCTGACGAATACACTTACATCCAAAAAGGTCCCTCTTCTGCTCTAAATTTCCACCTGGAAGGAGACGATGGGCGCAGAGGAGGTGAAGGGCAAAGCACGCCCCCGCCCTGCACAGACCGGGTGTGCCTGGAGCTGGTGAGCAATGAATGAACAAAAGCCCTCTGCTTGGAAGCCAGAGGCCTGGCTCTGCCCTCACCTGTGGGATCTTGAACAAGGCCCTTTCTTTCTCTGGGGCTCAGTTTCCCCTTCTCCAAAAAGAGGCAGTTACAATAGATTAGATGGTCAATATTTTTGATATTATAAGTGGCCAGATATTTGTTACAGTAGCCCAGCTGGGGCTCAGGAGAGGACCACATTTTCTTTCTTTTCTTTTTTTTAAGTCTTTGTTTTTATTTTATTTAAAAATTTTATGTTTTTTAATTTTTGCTCCCACCCTCCTCCCCCCGCCCCCTGCTGGGGATTGAACCGGGGCCCCGTCGCGGAGTCCTAACCACTGGACTGCCAGAGAAGTCCCAAGGGACACATTTTCTATCAGGGCTGCCACAAAAGTGGAAAGGTGTCATCGCTCTTAACTTGGATCTTCCTGATTCTGGCCCACGGTTCCACATATACTGTCAAAATAACTTAAATGGATTTTTCAAAGCTTTTATTTACTTTTACAGTAAAGCCTCTTAAGGTTCCTTTCAAAAAGATTAGAAAATACAGATAAGCAAAATAGCAATGGATCTAGATCAATAATCTTCAAACTTCTTTAACTTTATACTCCTAGCAATCAGACCGTCTTGAGCTCACCTTCCCAATTTACTTAGAAAAGTTACATACAATATAAAACCCACTAAAGTGCAAATTCAGAAAGATAACCACATAGAAAATTAAGCCTCAGTTTCCCAAAGCCCAGTGGTCTGTCGGGCACCCACGCCCCTTTTGGAGACCCCTTGGCCTAGACTCGTTGACATCTAGTGACATTGGCCACAGCTCTGAGGACAGGCTGCTAGGTCTGTTTTCCTGGCGCTCGGTACTGCGGGCTCCTATCAGTAAGCCAAGCACGTTTCTCGGCTGAATGAATGAAAGGATGAATGGGGACTCGGTGGGGGAGGAGCACAGGACAAGTGTGAGCTGAGGGGAGGTTGGCTCTGAGCCCTGGTTGCAAGGCAGAGCCCTGGGCGTGTGCTGGTGATCCGCTGACATTTTCACTGAGACCCAGGACTCCTCGGGGGCCAGTTCCACAAGTCACATGCCGAGCCAGGCCCTTCAGAGCTGGCGATGCTGTGTTTCTGCAACACGGAGGCAGCAGCCAGTATTTGAACAATCACAGGATCGCGGAAAATCAAGACCGAACGTGATCACTGGCTATCCTAGGGAGATGCCCAGAAAATCGGCTTGCCCCCCAAACTGGTGTGCCCTAAATCTCACGGCCAGTGTGTGGTGAGAAGGAAAGCAGCAGGTGGAGGACCTATAGGTATTTACATAGAAGTGTTTAGAACATCCAGTTTGCCTAATGAACTCCCAGCCATTCGAGCCACCACAGGCTGTCATCACTGTGACTCCTGTTCTCCGGGAGGGGCCCATCCCCTCCCTAGGATATCTGATGAGTAGTTCTACCCAGATTCACATTAGGTAGATTTCCTTCATGGGAGCTCTGGGGCTGGGGGGCGTGAGGCTAACTGAACCGTGGGGATAAAAGCGTAGAACACTCACCCCAAACCTCCCATCCCTACTGTGCGTGTGTGTGTTAGCATGAAATAGGCATGTAGACAAGTTTAGCTCGCTACCTGGCACATAGTAGGTTCCAATAAAGGTTCATTTCTTTGACCTCCTTTTGTGCCCTTGTCCCGGCTGCCACCTCCCTCTCCAAAGCCCTTGGCTCTTCCAGATTCTGCCTCCTTCCCTGCCCGGTTCGAATCCCTGGAATCTCTAAGCAAGGACTCCTTCCCCCAAATTCCTCTAGTACTTGCTGTCTGGACCACGCAATTCAGGACTTAATTACACCCAGCCTCTCATCCGCGAGTTGTTTCACTGTGTGTGTTGCCCCGCGCCCACCCCATTAGTTTGTAAGCACCCCTGGCCCGAAGAGGGGGAAGCAAAGGAGCCAGCAAGGCTGGACTCAGTCCCCTCTCTGCCACGTCCTCAACAAATTATTTAACCTCTCAGCTTCAGTTTCTTCAACTGCAACATGCAGATAATGATACCATCTCTCACGGCTGTTGCCAGGGCTAGTGGGTGTGAAAGCGCTAAGATGTAAATCGTTGTATGAGTGTAAAGGGCTGTTATTATCACCTCTGTTGGATCCACCCTGCCTGGTGGAGTGTAGATGATAAATACCTGATTGAATACAGAATAGCTTTGTGACAGCTCCTGTCTTGGGCTCCAGAGAGCACCCGTTTGCGCCTAATCCTGCAATTATTCCCTTCGTTGACAAGGCAAAATCGGCATCCTCTAAATCCCCCAGTACCCTCAGCCTTCAGCTGATAAAGCCAGGGCTGCCGCCCCTGGGAGAACAAAACTGCACCCCGTGAATGACCCCAGGCTGCACCACAGCGCCCTCGATGGGCAGCACAGGGAACGGTGGAAGCTGCTCCTTTTACCAAGATGGTGGTTGGGGGCAGTCTTTCCAGGGACCCTCCCCTGCAGAAGACTCAGCAAGGCCAAAGGAACACGAATGCTTTTTGTGAACGGTATCACGGCAGCGGTGGAAGCGTGCAGACTTTTTCCCTGCCACACTTTATAAATGAGAAAGAGGAGTGTGTCTGCAGTAGCTACCCCCAGGAAGCGAGAGAGCAGCAGTTTCCCTGGGAGGTTTTGATAAGAAGCCAAGCACTTACTTTCCCCCCCTCTATGTTGAAAACTCCGGTTTAGGCTTGCTGGCGAATGCCATGAAAAGCTCATCTTTTGTTAGTCTGCCAACCAATGTTATTGGTTATAATTGGGACAATTATGGGCTGCTCAAGGAAACGAAACACAGATGTTGAAATCCAGGATCGGGGTATTCAAGTCCAAAGCTGCTTGCTTTAAATAGTCCATTTCCCGAATCATCCTGCCTTACTTGAAATTCCCCCAGAACTTGCCCATGTTCAGAATGAGATGGGGGAGGATGGGATGGGTAGCGGTGGGAGGGGAAGGCAGACGCAAAGGGAGAGCCGCACAAAGAGAGAAGGAGGAAAAAGGCTGAGCCAGAGAGAGTTTGGATGACTTCTGAACATCGTATTCCACAGGACCCCGGCAGAGACCTTTAGGTGGGAGAGACGGGCAGGAGGAAGAAAGATGCAAAGAAAGAGAAGAGACCTCCACAGGATTCAGCGTCTGGAGACCAAGGTCAACCTTGCAGAAATCTACGCGGAATTCACACACAGCGACCGCGATCAGCCACTTCACTGGCGGAGCACAAGACAGGGTCTGATTTCCCCCCGCATCATTACTAGCGATTTGTATTCGGTGCCTAGGGGAGCAGGGTTCCCTCAGGATTAAAAACCCAAATCTGAATCAAGTTGAGTGACATGCTGAAAACAGCCTGCACGCCCCATGAAAAGAAGTCAGGCGCAGGGAGAAATCCCTCACAAGGGTGCTTGGAGGGCTGGGGGCTTCTGGAGGGTTGCCTTGAAATGCAAGCCCTCGCTCCCACCCCCAAGTGCCTGCCGCTCCCCTAACCTCACACCTATAACCACCTTTTTGCCACAGACAGCAGTGACAAAGTAGGGGCCACAGCTGGGGAATCAAAACTTTTCCTCATCTCCAAGTTCAGCTCTTCTTCGGCACCTCTCTTCAGGATAAAAGCCTCAGCCCTCCCCTCCACCCCCCATCCGACCCCAGAAAAGAAGACGAATGAAGGGATAATCTCACAGGAGGCCAGCAGCATCCACACTGGACAAAGGAGAGGGGCCGGGGGGAAAGCCCTGCCGCCCGGCTACTTCCCCAGGCTCTCAGCAGCGTGTCTTGGGGCTGGGGCTTGCTTGCAGTCGCCTACCTGGGAGCTGTCAGTAGCCAGGCTCCTTCGGATGTGAGGCTCCTCGGTTTCAGCCACACCAGCATATATACGCTCCCCCCCCCCCCACACCGCGCCCCACACAGCCCTCCCCTTCCCTGCCCACCTCGATGACACAGACACACGCTGACCCCCTTCATCAAGCGAGCAGCAGAACCTACCATCCTTCCTGGCTGTTCCCCGCCCCCCTGGCTCTGTGCTCAGACCTGTGACATCCCAACCTCCCCGTCAGTCCATTCCCAAGCCTGCTTTACCTGGGCTCTGCTCAGCCTGGATCCCACAGCTGCCTTCCCTTTGCTTCCAGAGGCGCTGCGAAGACTGATGGGGAGCTCTGGCTAGTCAGGAAGAAAAAAAGCCTCCTGGTGACAGTGACAAGGCAGACCCCAGTCCTGGAGTCTCCTTGAGCAATCTTTGTGCCCGAGGAATGAACAGGGAGTGGGCAGAAAGGGGGGAGCTCCCACCGGCACAGAGAAGCCCAGAGCTGAGCTCAGATGAGCCCCCTCCTGCTGTCACCACCCCACAGGCAGCAACAACTAGGCCACTCAAGGGAGTGGCTCCACCTGCCATGGGCCGGGGCCAGAGATGCCTCACAGGTGCCCACCCCGCAGCACAATGGAAGAGGCTGAGATTTTAGACTCAGCATGAAGTGTCTGAAATTCTGGTTCGAGCAAGTTCTCTGTGTGAACCTCAGGTCCTCCTTCTGTAAAGGGGTGAAATATCTCCCAGGATGGTTGTGGGTAGAAAAACGAGATTCTGTTTGTATTTGGAACCTTTGAGACGTTTAATAAACGCGAGTTCGGCATCCTCTCCATCCTTTCCCGTAAATCATTCCGACTGAATCTGAAACTCCTCTCCCAACGTCTACCGTCGCAATAGAGCGCTTTTAACGCTGCTGCTCACTACCAAGCACCCACCCCTCAGCATGGGGCCTCCTTCCCTTCCCTTCCTTTCCCTGTGGGAAGGTAGCCTCACGGTCAGCCCAGGCAGAGAATGTTCAGATTCTGCAGCGCCCTTGTGGACCCCTCCTTTCCCAGCTGTAGGTGAATTACAACATGACCTCCTCCTTGGCCCTCCCAAGAAGATCCACAAATATTCTAGAATCCCAGGGTTTGAGCCTGAGTGGTCCCAGGATCTTCAGCACTCTCTCATGTGGCGAGTCTGGCTCTCTGATGGACCTGAGACTTGGCGGAGAAGGATTAAAGAAAACATCTGCTCTGACTGCTAATGGAAATGGGGTTTCTTTTTGGGGTAATGGAAATGTTCTGGAATTAGGTAGTTCAGATGGTTGCACGACATAGTAAATATACTAAAACCCCACTGAATTGTATGCTTTAAAATTGTGAATTTTATGGGAAGTATATCTCAATAAAAACAAAACAAAACAGGAAGAAAGCAAGGAAGAGAGCGAGCAAGCAAGCAAGCAATGCCTGCCCCAGGTTAAGAGCAACACCTTCTAAGAACAAACTTCTCTTCCATCTGTATTCACTACAAAAGGGCCCAGGAGACTGGCGCACTCACGATTTTCCACTTCGATGTCTATTGCCCAAATCTTACACTTTGTTACTACAGGGCAAAGCCACCACTATGAACTCTGAGAAATCAGCATGACATGTGGTCAGTTTTGCATCCTGATGTATGTTGGGGCCTGGAGCTCGATTTTACACACGCTGCGGCAGATGTTTCTGGTTGCCTACTCAACACCTATTCCCCTGTTCCTCCTTCCTACACAGTATACTTGATTTTATTCTAGTGGCAATGTGCTCCACTAAAAGGCTACCTTTCCCAGCTTTCCTTGCAGCCAAGGGTAGCCAATAAGAATCAAGCTGCCAGTCATTGGGTGGGGCTTCCAACTCTTTTAAAGGGGAACAGTTCAGCTAGAAGAGGCCTCTTATTTGCCTTTCTTCCTTCCTCCCTGCCTGGAACACAAACGTGATGGCTGGAGCTTCAGCAGCTATATTGGATCATGAGACAGCTTTGAGCATGAAAGCCATGAACTAAAGATGGTGGAGCATCAGTATAGAAGGATTCTGGGTCCCGGTTGACTATGGAGCTGCCACACCAATCCTGGATTTGAAACCTCCAACTTTTTTAAGAGAAAAGACTCAAATATTTATTTCAAATGTCAGGATTCAGTTCACTGTTGCTTCATAACAAACCACACCAAAGTCAGAGGCTTTGAAACCATTTATTTGGCTCTGATCCTTCAGATTGGCGACTTAGGCTGGGATCAGCAGGGAAGTCCTGGTCCCAGGCACCTTTGTGAACCTGCAGTCAGCTGCACGTTGGCTGGCTGTCGGTTGGAGGCACCTTGGTTCTCTCCCAAGGGTCTTATCCTTCCTGTGTTTCTCACATCCCCTCAGCAGGCCTGGTCTGGCATGGTCTCATAGCAAGGCTGAGGTGCGAGTGCAAGCAAGTACAATCAAGCAAGGTGCCAAGCAGAAGCACACAGAATCCCTGGACGCCTGAGCCTGGCGCTGGCACTCCCTTTGCTTTGGCTGCATTTATTGGCTAAAGGTCATCCCAAGGCCAGTCCAGAGCCAGGTTGGGTGGAGACCACAGGGTCAGAGGACAGAGAGGGGTGGCTATACCGGGGCTGTTCACTGGAGCCATTGCTAACTTTAACCACCACATTTTGTTTAAACTCTTCTTGGGTTTTCTGTTACTCGCAGTAGAAAAGCATCTTCCATGATCTCCCTGCCCTCGAGCATCTCATCATTCCCTGGGTATTGGGGGACCAGATGCTTCTCTGTCCTTGCAGTGGAGGGAAAGAAAAAGCAAGAGTGAAAAGCCACTTAACTTCTCTGAACTTTTCTTTGCTCCTTTACCAAATGGAAGCGTTGAACCGAATGAGCCAGACGTTCCCCTTGGGTTGAATGAAGCTGCCTTTTGTGGGCGGTTGTTTCCTGTACCGCCTGGAGGGGAGGGCAGGAATGAGCCAGAGGGAGTTTACGGCCACAGTTGTGTGTGTGTGTGTGTGTGTGTGTGTGTGTGTGTGAGAGAGAGAGAGAGAGAAGCTTGCCCCTCGGAATAGCAGGAGTGAACTAGCAGGGGTGCCAACTGTGGGTGCAAACTGGGTGCTCAGGGTCACTTAAAGTCTTTCTCCTCTGCACTTGGTGGCTGAATCAAGACACCTTGAGGCCTGTGGGCTTCCCTCGGGGGTGGGACCTGGTCTTGGAAAAGCAAGCTGCCCTCTGCTCTTCTGACTGACAGCACCTACTTTTTCAAATCATTGGAGAGGAAAGGTCACCTCTGCCCATCCCAGCTCCCCATCCTCTTGCAGTCAAGGGGCCCGAGCCAGGGTGGCTGCAAGCATTAGACTCCATTCAGTTCTGTTTTGAAAAACATTTTAATTTTATTTTGGAGTATAGTTGATTATCAATGTTGTGTTAGTTTCAGGTGTACAGAAAAGTGATTCAGTTATACATATACATGTATCTATTCCCTTTTTGTCGTTGTTTTAATTTTTAAAATGTATTTATCTGGCTGCACCGGGTCTTAGTTGCCGCGTGCGGGATCTTTAGTTGTGGCATGCAGGATCTTAGTTCCCTGACCAGGGATCGAACCTGGGCCCCCTGCATTGGAAGTGCAGAGTCTTAACCACTGGACAACAAGGGGAGTCCCTATATCTATTGTTCATTCAGTTCTAACAGGTAAGTTTGGAGGCAGATCTAGAAGCTCTTAAAACAGCCGCTGGCAAATTTCGGTGGAGGGAGTGCAGGTGGAAGGGACAGCCAGAGCTGGGCTTCCACCATGAACTCCTCGACCTTCCACCTGCCCAGCACTTGTCGCTCTCAAAGGAAAGAGGCCCTCATCACCGGGGATTTGGCTGCTCAGAATTTAGTGATTGATTACAGCACCTAGACCAGTTGGTCTCCTTAGTAACCATGCTAGCAGGGTCCCAGCTGGAAAAGCTGCTTCATATTTTCAAAGAGGGCAAACCCTCTTCACACTGTAAAACACCCTAAATCAGAACACAGATAGATTTTGAAAATCGAGAAACTCCCCTGTTTCTCCCCAACCTTGCTTCCCCAAATGGATGGGCTTTTGCGGTATTGGGGGCAAGTTGAGTGGTAGTGATCGTTTTAAATGTAGGGTTAGGCAAATCCAATGTCAAGGCAAAGAACCTGTTGTTATTGTCACAAGGGTAGGTTTTGTGACCCAGAGCATTCAGCCCAGTGCTACGCCAGATGACGGGAGAGCAAAAGGGAGATGGACTCAGGTGTCCCACCCTTGAGAAGTGAGCCTGCGGGACAGGACAGCACACACTCTGGTGGCTTAGAAATGAGAGAATGAGAGCGCACGTAATAAGGGGCTAATTACAGATCTGCCTGGAAGTGAGAGAAAAGTTCGGGTGAGACGGGAGAGACAGGATATTTGTCTTTTTTTTTTTTTTTAAGAAGATGTTGGGGATAGGAGTTTATTAATTAATTAATTTATTTTTGCTGTGTTGCGTCTTCGTTTCTGTGCGAGGGCTTTCTCTAGTTGTGGCAAGCGGGGGCCACTCTTCATCGCGGTGCGCGGGCCTCTCACTATTGCAGCCTCTCTTGTTGCGGAGCACAGGCTGCAGACGCACAGGCTCAGTAGTTGTGGCTCACGGGCCTAGTTGCTCCGCGGCATGTGGGATCCTCCCAGACCAGGGCTCGAACCCGTGTCCCCTGCATTAGCAGGCAGATTCTCAACCACTGCGCCACCAACGAAGCCCTGTATTATTTTTTGAACGAAATGTTAAGAAGCTGAGGATCAGTTACAGGTTCTGAGTGGGTAGAAAAGGGGCAGCTGGGCTTCAATCTGGGTATCAGGATTGGGGGAATATTGGTCTGCTCAGGCGGCCACAGCAAAGCACCACAGACCAAGTGGCTTAACGACAGACATTCATTTTCTCACAGTTCCGGGGGCTGGATATCTGAGGTCAAGGCATCAGCAGGGTTGCATCCTCCAGAGGCCTCTCTCCTTCTGTATTCTCCTCGCTGTGTCTTCACGTGGTCTTCTCTCTCCGTGTGTCTGTGCCCTCATCCCCTCTTCTTATAAGGACACCAGTCATATGGGATCAGGGCCCACCCTGATGATTTTATTTCACCTTAATCACCTCCTGTAATGACCCTTTCTCCAAATACAGTCACATTCCGAGGTCCTGGGGATTAGGACTTCCACATACACATTTTGGGGATGTGAGAGCACGATTCAACCTGTAATGGGGGAAATGATACTGTGTCCATCAGATAATGGGGATAAAGCCCTAGAAAGGGAACTAAAGGTCACTATGGGACACCGGGCGACTCATGTGCACAGTGGGTTCCTTCCCCTGCCCCCCATCCAGACCCCCAGACCCAGACCCTGGTAGCCCCAGACACCAACCCCTGACCATACATGTCCTGCTTTGCCGTATCACGGTGCGCCCGGCACCCGTGCCGTTCTCAGGGCCGTGTCTTAGAGTCCCATCCTTATAGGGAGGTGTATCCTGAAACTTGGAATGTGAGGATTGTGGAAACGTAAAGGGTGCCACACTCAGAGGAAAGGCCTCCAGCCACTTCAGGTCAGTATCTGAATGCCAGGGCGTGGCTCCGGCATCCTTATGTTCCATCGTTTCGTGTAAATAAATGCTACGAAACCCCTCTTGAGCTGGTCCCTCTGTTAAATTAGGCACAAGTTTCATCAGTGAGCTTATTTCCTTGACCCACTGGGGGGACACTTAGGTCTCCCTCAGCCCAAAGCTTCCCTTGGACTTCCGGTGCCAAGTTGCCAGTGCCTTCAGGAGTTCTCAGGAATGTCACCTCGATGCCCACAAGGACGCTGTCCTATCTACTCTAGCCCACCCCCCTCACCTTTCCAGTGTCACGAACAGCATCCTCACATCCACTCAGCCCTACAACCTGAGTCGTCTTCCGCCCCCTTCTTTCCCTAGCCTTTGTAACCAGGGTGTTATCAAGTGTCATCATTTCATCTTTATTGCCATTTGTCAGAGCTCCCAACCGCCCCCCTTCAATCTATCCTATACAGAGCAGCTTGCCGAGTATTTTTTATTTTAAAAAATTTATTATTTTTATCACTTTTTATATTGAGGTATAATTGATTTACAATGTTATGTTAATTTCTGCTGGACAACAAAGTGACTCAGTTATACATACATATCCATTCTTTTTTTTTTTTTTTTTTTTTTTTTGCGGTACGTGGGCCTCTCACTGTTATGGCCTCTCCCATTGCGGAGCACAGGCTCCGGACGCGCAGGCTCAGCGGCCATGGCTCACGGGCCCAGCCGCTCCGTGGCATGTGGGATCTTCCCGGACCGGGGCACGAATCCGTGTCCGCTGCATCGGCAGGCGGACTCTCAACCACTGTGCCACCAGGGAAGCCCCATATTCATTCTTTTTTTTTAATATTCTTTTCCATTATGGTTTCTCATAGGCTGTGGAATAGAGTTCTCTGTGCTACACAGTAGGACCTTGTTGTTTATCCAGTTTATATATAAAAGCTTACATCTGCTAACCCCATCTCCCATCTCCATCCCTCCCCCAACCCCCTCCCACCAGTCTGTTCTTTATGTCCGTGATTCTGTTTCTGTGCCCAATATATATTTTTAAAATTTATTTTATTTACTTTTGGCTGCGTTGGGTCTTTGTTGCTGCGTGTGGGCTCTCTCTAGCTGCAGCGAGCGGGGGCTACTCTTCGTTGTGGTGCGCGGGCTTCTCATTGCGGTGGCTTCTCTTGTTGCGGAGCATGGGCTCTAGGCACGCGGGCTTCAGTAGTTGTGTCACGCGGGCTCAGTAGTTGTGGCTCGCAGGCTCTAGAGCGCAGGCTCAGTAGTTGTGGCACATGGGCTTAGTTGCTCCGCAACATGTGGGATCTTCCAGGACCAGGGCTCGAACCCGTGTCCCCTGCATTGGCAGGCGGATTCTTAACCACTGCACCACCAGGGAAGCCCCCAATATGTTTTTAAGTGACGTTTTCATTTTGCTTCACTACCTTGTTCCAAAATTCGAATTTAAAGGCAAAGGATGATAGAGTCGGAAGGCAGTGGGGGCCCAGTGAACTTGAACTCCAAAGACCCAGGTTTGAGTCCTAGCTTTGCCCCTACCCTGCCATGTGACTTTGGCCAAATCACTCCTGCTTCCAGGACCTTGTCCTCTTCTTCTTTAAAATAGTAATCCCTAACAACAGCGGTGTGACATTTATTCAGCCAGTGTAAGTGAAGGGGCTTTGAAAACACTAAGGTACCACACAAATACTACAAAATATAATTACCCTCAAGACCATCTCGAGCACAACCACTTCTTACAACTAATTAAAAGCTGGCCTTTTTCTTTCCTGAGCTTCCCTAACCCTTTTCCCCGACAACTGCTTGTGGTATTCAGATTTGCAGTTTGCATTGCATGGTGCGCCCCCTGCTGTTCTCTGCCGGTGTCACATCTTGCCTGTCCAGGAGGATTGTAAACCACCCGAGGGACGCGCTTACATTCTCTCCTGTTCCTCTCCAACTGAGCACAGTGTCAAGCACACTGAAGTCAACCAATCCCACGTACATGGACTGAGCATCAGATATTTGATTCACACAAGGCACATATGAATAAGCAAGAGATTCAGTGAACTATAATAAAAATCTCTGCACTCAAAGAGCTTACAGTCTGTCTTGGAAGATGACCTGTAGGAATGGAAAAAGATGCATAAGACAGTTGCAAAAGATACGTGGGTGTTTGGGGGTGATGGATCCCCCTCCAGCTGGGGTGGTGGGAAAGACTTGGCCAAAAGGGAAGATTTGACCCGGCTCTTGGACGATGGGTGAGATCCGGATAGATGGAGATGCGAGAAAGTGGGTTACAGCGAACAGGCCAGCTCACCTGCAGTGGAGGAGGCTTTGCAGAAGAGGGCGGTCAGAGAAGGGGCTGGACAGGCCGGCTGGGTGAGACAGTCGCAGGCCTGGAATGGTGGCCTCAAGATTTGTGTTCTGTCTTGGCGATCGGAAGACACGGAGAGTTTTTGCTCAGGGGGTGAGAGGCTCAAGGCAGTCTTTGGGGAGCGCTAGGTTAGGGCAGTCGGGAAATACTTACTGATTGGGAGAAAGCGGGAGAGTGTCTGGGCCCCTTCTTCCTCCCTCTCCCCAAAGTTCACAGAATGCCATTTCACGAAATTGTATTGTTTTTCACACAAGATGACGATCTTCCCAAAGCTATTTCATGGTTTCGGGAGAGGAGAATACAAAACAGATATATATATATATATATATATATATATATATATATATATATATATATATATATATATTTTTTTTTTTTTTAGAAAGGAAATTGTTTTCATTCTTTGCAAAATGAAATAATAGGTCTCTAAGTCCAAGTTTACTGCATCAATTAAAAGACATTTCCTGGGCTTCCCTGGTGGCGCAGTGGTTGAGAGCCCGCCTGCCGATGCAGGGGGACACAGGTTCGTGCCCTGGTCTGGGAAGATCCCACATGCCGCGGAGCGGCTGGGCCTGTGAGCCATGGCCGCTGAGCCTGCGCGTCCGGAGCCTGTGCTCCGCAACGGGAGAGGCCACGACAGCGAGAGGCCCGCGTACCGCCAAAAAAAAAAAAAAAAAAAAAAAGACATTTCCTAAGAACCTCGTCGTGACTGTCTCCCTCCCTCATGTCCTCTACCCGCCCTGGGCCTCTGCCGGCCACACGCACTTGCACACAGCTGGTACCTCCAGCTCTGTCTGCCATCATTACAATCAAAGAGCTTTTCCCAAGCACCCACATGAGCTGGTGCCACCAGAGTTACTCGCAAAATGTATCTCGTTGAATCACACAAGCACAGCGCCTAAAAAACTCCAAAGCCGCATGGTCGGTTAAGGTAATGGAATTGTTCCTCTGAGGGACAGGTAGGAGATTAGCCTCTTGTGTCGTATATAACAAAACCCAGTGCAGACCTCCAGGAGGGGAGCTCTTCCAGACACTAACTGGGGCTGGCCAAAACTTGGCTCCGTTTTACCCTCCGATGGTGAAGAGTTCCCCAGGCCTGGCTCGGGGGGCTCAGGCTCCTGCCCTAATGACAGATAAGACTAAATGAGAATGGGACTCCCTCCTGAGCCGGCATATCTGTATTCCGGGCTGCCACGTGGCCTCCACGGGGCTGCATCCAGGACCTGAATGTTTTATGGAACCATTAATAGTGAATTTTCTGCTTGGATTCCCTGCAGCTTGGAGACAAAAGACCCCAGAGGGCTCTGAGTCAGGGCTCAGGATTGGGGTGGAAACGTTCTCATTTGCAATTCCATAGCTTTGCACGTGTGCTTGGTCTAAACACACACAGACCATCCCCTCCCCCGCCAACACAACTGTCCGTATTCCTGTTCATGCATTCGACAAACGCGGACTACTACTGACCTCCTCTGTGCTGGCACTGTTCTCGGGGCTGGGCACACAGACAAGAAGGAGACAAGATCCCGTCTCTAGCACACAGTGACTGTCAAAGCTTGAAAAATGCATTTAGAATGAACACAGAGCAGAACATGCTCCAAATATGAATAGATTCCGGAGGGTTTTAAATGAATGAGTTGATAGATTCTGAAGAGAGAATTAAAAGGAAGGCCAGGTGATTACAACTGGGTAAAATGATACGGACACAGATTGGGTGGGGGGTGGGGGCGGTGGGAAACAAGAAAGAAATCAGCGTGGTGATTTTTCCTTCTTTTCAAACTTTTATTTCATGTTCTTACAGTAATATTTATAGAGTAAAATAGGGGGAAACAACATAAGTTTAGATGAGAAAACCTTCAAGATATATCCGGAGTCTTTGCAAGCAATACAATATTCTCTCATACTGAAATGTTTGCTAAATGAATGAATGTTTCATCACACGGACACTTATTCCAGTAATTTTCAGGGATGGAATGACCACTTATGGAACAGAAAATGGTATTTTCCCCCAAAATGAAAAGTTTTTTTTTCCCTGACTATATAAACAATGTGTGTTCATTGTAACAAATAATATTTAGACTATACAAAAAAAGCATAAAAATAAAAGTAAAAATTTACCTGGAGACCCACATAGATATAGTCAACTGATCTTTGACACAGGAGCAAAGACAGTCTTCTCAACAAATGGTGCTGAAACAACTTGACATCTACATGCAAAAAAAAAAAAAGAAAAAGAAAAAAATCTAGTCACAGACCTTATACTCTTCACAAAAATTAACTCAAAATCCATCATAGACTGAAATGTAAAACACAAAACGACAAAACTCCAAGAAGATAACATGGGAGAAAACTTAGATGACCTTGAGTCTAAAGGTGACATTTTAGATATGATGACACCAAAGGAATGATTCATAAAAGGAAGAATTGGTAATCTGGACTTCATTCAAAGTAAAAACTTTTCTGCAAAAGACAATGTCAAAGAATGAGAAGACAAGCCACAGACTGAAAGAAAATATTTACAAAAGGCGCATCTGATAAAAGACTATTATCTGTAATATGCAAAGAACTCTTAAAACTCAATAATAAGAAAACAACCAGAATAAAAAATGAGCCAAAGACTTTAAGAGGCACTTCACTGGTGGGAAAGCAAATGGTACAGCCACTTTGGAAGTCAGTTTTGTGGTTTCTTATGAAACGAAACACACTCTTACCAAATTATCCAGCAATTGTGCTCCTTAGTATTTATCCAAAGGAGTTATAAACTTATGTCTACACACAGGTGTTTATAGCAGCTTTGTTCATAATAATTGCCAAAACTTGGAAGCAACCAGGATGTCCTTCAGTAGGTGAATAGATAACTACACTGTGGTATATCCAGGCAATGGAATGTTATTCAGTGCTAAAAAGAAATGAGCTATCAAGCCACGAAAAGACATGCAGGAAGATTAGATGCACATTACCGAGTGACAGAAGCCAATCTGCAAAGACTATATACTGTATGATTCCAGCTGTATAACATTCTAGAAAAAGCAAAACTGTGGAGGCAGTGAAAGGATTACTGGTTACCAAGGGTTGTGGGGAGGGAGGGGTGAATAGGCAGAGCACAGAGGATTTTAGGGCCATGAAAGATATCCCTAAGTGCAGAACCCAGCACCCCCTACACATTCCAGCTCATGTTGCTTGGCTTCCACATCGACCAGTGGGGCTCCCAGCCACTGAAGCAGCAACGAAAACTCTCATGCAGCATCTTCAGAGACACTCTGGGCTCCAGTCATTACCCCAGGCCTTCCAGCCAAAGTTGATTTAAAAATGTGAAAGGGGCTTCCCTGGTGGCGCAGTGGTTGAGAGTCCGCCTGCCGATGCAGGGGACACGGGTTCGTGCCCCGGTCTGGGAAGATCCCACATGCCGCAGAGCGGCTGGGCCCGTGAGCCATGGCCGCTGAGCCTGCGCGTCCGGAGCCTGTGCTCCGCAACGGGAGAGGCCACAACAGTGAGAGGCCTGTGTACCGAAAAAAAAACAACAAAACTTTTTTCCCACATGATCTGCCCCCTCCTCAGCACCTGGAGGACCACCAGGGTTACACTGTGCTTGTCTGTTTACCTGTCAGTCTCCCCCTTCCAATCAGATCATCAACTTCAGGTCAGGGACTGAGTCTTCTTTTTTTGACTCCAGTACCTCGTCAGCGCTTGACACACGCAGGTAAATACTCAAGATTAGTCACTAAATGAATCATCTACCTTTACCCATCCTGTCCTTGAATGATAAAATGTTTTTAAAATAGCAGTGTTCAAGAGAATGAAGAGACAAACCACAGGCTGGGAGAAAATATTTGCAAAAGACACATCTGATAAAGGACTGTTATCCATAATATACAAAGAACTCTTAAAACTCAACGATAAGAAAACAACTCAATTTTTTTTTTAGAAAATAACTCAATTTTAAAAAGGTAGCCAAAGACCTTAACAGATACCTCACCAAAGAAGACATACAGATAACAAAAATAGCACATAAGATGTCATCACAAATCATTAGGGAAATGCAGATTAAAATGAGATACCACTACACACTTAAGAGAATGGCCAAAATCCAGATAACTGACAACACCAAATGCTGGTGAGGATATAGAGCAACAGGAACTCTCATTCTTTGCTGGTGGGAATGCAAAATGGTGCAGGCACTTTGCAAGACAGTTTGGTGCTTTCTTACAAAACTAAACACACTCTTACCATATGACCCAGCAACTGCCCTCCTTGGGATTTATCCAAACGAGTTGCAAATTTATGTCCACACAAACACCTGCATACGGGTGTCTACAGCAGCTTCATTCATAATGACTGCCAAAACTTGGAAGCAACCAGGATGTCCTTCAGTAGGTGAATGGATAACTACACGGTGGGACATCCAGATAATGGAATGTTATTCAGTGCTAAAAAGAAATGAGCTATCAAGCCACGAAAAGACATGCAGGAAGATTAGATGCACATTACCGAGTGACAGAAGCCAATCTGCAAAGACTATATACTGTATGATTCCAGCTGTATTACATTCTAGAAAAAGCAAAACTGTGGAGGCAGTGAAAGGATTACTGGTTACCAGAGGTTGTGGGGAGGGAGGGATGAATAGGCAGAGCACAGAGGATTTTAGGGCCGTGAAAGTACTCTATATGATATTATAATGGTGGGTACATTTGTCCAAACTCAGAATGTACAGCACCAAGAGTGAACCCTAATGTCACCTATGGACTTTGGGTGATTATGTCGTGTCAGTATAGGTTCATTAATTACAACAAATGTACATCAGGTGAGGGATGTTGATGGTGGGGGGATGTGCATGTGAGGGGGGCAGGGGGTGTGTGGGAACTCTCTGCACCTTCCTCTCAGTTTTGCCGTGAATCCAAAACTGCTCTAAAAAAATAAAGTCTTAAAAAAAATGTATCTCTACTTCTATCTCTTAGAGATAACTTCTATTAATACTTGATTTCATATACTGAACTTTTCTTTATGCATGTATCTTTAAAACCCTACCACCATGTTCATAGCAGTATTATGCATAATAGCCAAAAGGCAGTCTATCAACAATGAATAGATAAACAAAATGTGTATATACGTACCATGGAACATTATTCAGCCTTAGAAAGGAAGTAAATGCTGGCACAGGCTGCAACATGGATGAATCTTGAAGACAGGATACTAAGTGAAATAAGTCAGTCACAGAAGGACATATACTGTAGGATTCGACTTATATGAGATAACTACCGGATTAAAAATCATGGGAACACAAAGCACAGTGGTGGTTGCCTAGGGGGTGCAGGAGGGGAGAATGGGGAGCTGTTGTTTAATGGGTACAGAGTTTCAGTTGGGGAAGATGGAAAAGTTCTGGAGATGGATGGGGGTGAAGGTTGCGCAAGGTGAATGTATGTAATGCCACTGAACTGTACCCTTAAAAATGGTTAAAATGGTCAATTTTATGTTATGTATTTATATATGTATTCTTTTCAAATTGAAGTATAGTTGACTTACAATATTGTGTTAGTTTCAGGTGTGCAGCAGTGATTCAGTTATGTATAAGTATATATATTTCCATATTCTTTTCTATTATAGGTTATTACAAGATACTGAATATAGTTCCCTGTGCTATACAGTACCTTTTTTAAACAAATTATTTAATTTATTTTATTTTTGGCTGCGTCGGGTCTTCGTTGCTGTGCGGGGGCTTTCTCTAGTTGTGGCCAGCGGGGGCTACTCTTAGTTGTGGTGCGTGGGCTTCTCATTGTGGTGGCTTCTCTTGTTGCGGAGCACAGGCTCTAGGTGCACAGGCTTCAGTAGTTGTGGCGCACGGGCTTAGTTGCTCTGCGGTATGTGGGATCTTCCCGGACCAGGCTCAAACCCGCGTCCCCTACATTGGCAGGTGGATTCTTAACCACTGTGCCACCAGGGAAACCCCTATACAGTAGTACCTTGTTACTTATCTATTTTAGTAGTTTGTACCTGTTAATCCCACAGGCTATGTATATTTTACCACTATAAAAAATGTTCAGTTAAAATAAAACCCTACCACCTTCTCCTCACCACATAAGCACCACCCCTACCACCACCACTTGGTTGCAGGTAACAGAAAAACTCCCTCAAATTAGTTTCAGCAAAAGGAGGACATTAGATATAGGAATGTCTCCGAGAACCCAAAAGCAGGCATGCGGCTGGCTGTTTAGACTGAGACCATGAACTAAAGCTTCAGAAACAAGGAGATGCTCTTATCAGTCTCTCTGTCTTTGGGGTTGCCTGGTCTCTCTTTTCTGTATCATTCTGGACGTCTGTTTCTTCCATTTCTCCATCTGGGCTGTTTTCTCTGTTTTTCTGAGCATGTGGTAGAAGGTGGCTGCCCTTAGCTTCTGGATTTACATACTTGTCTTCTTTGAAAAAACAAAAAAACAACCAAAAAAAAAAACCCACCCAAAACTCAATTTTTAGGTTGGATTGATCAACCTAGAATGACATTTCTAAATGCGAATCGCAAATTCCCAGGAAGGAGATTATTTGCTCCCAAGTGTATCTTGAAAAATTTCAAGCCCATAGAAAAGTTGAACGAATAGAACGATAAACCTTCAGTCAATCAGATTCATCAATTAACATTTTGCCATGTTCACGCGCTTTCTCTTTCTCACCCTACACACACACATGTGCGCGCTGTTTTTTGACTAAACCATTTGAAAGTATGTTGTAGATACTATGATGCTTTCCCCCGAATTCTTCAGCACGACCTCCTAAGGTAAAGATTTTCTTCTTCTGAACCACCATACCCTCATCACACGTAAGAAGATTAACCACAATTCAACAATATCATGTAATGTCCAGTATATATTCAGAATTTCACAAGTGTCCCAAATTTCCCTTTATAATTTTTAAAATCGAGGATCCAATCAAGGGCTGTTTGAAAATTTTTATTTTATATTGGGGTATAGTTGATTAACAATGTTGTGTTAGTTTCAGGTGTACAGCAAAGTGATTCAGTTATACATATACATGCATCTTTTCTTTTTCATATTATTTTCCCATTTAGGTTATTACAGAATATTGAGCAGAGTTCCCTGTGCTATGCAGTAGGTCCTTGTGGGTTATCTGTTTTAAATATAGCGGTGTGTACATGTCAATCCCAAACTTCCAGCCTATCCCTCCCCCCTACCCTTCCCCCCGGTAACCCTAAGTTCGTTTCTCTAAGTCTGTGAATCTGTTTCTGTTTTGTCAATAAGTTCATTTGTATCATTTTTTTTAGATTCCTCATAAAGGGATATTATATGATATTTGTCTTTGTCTGACTTACTTCATTTAGTATGATAATCTCCAGTCAAGATTATTATGCTGCATCTTTTTGGTCATTTAGAAATCTAGAACAGTCATTCTGCCTTCTTTCATGTTTCTCGACGTTGACCATTTTGAAACCTTCTGGCCCGTTGTCTTATAGGATGTCCTTCATTCTGGATTTGTCTGGTGTTTCTTCATGATTAGATTTAGGTTAAACATTTTTTGGTAAAACAGTGAACTCGGTGATGTTGTATACTTCCTATTTCACACATCAGTAGGCAATTTCTGGTGAGACTAAACTTGATTATTTAGTTAATATAGAAACCACCAAGTTTTTCTATTGTAACGTTACGTTTGGCTTTTCTAATCCATAAGCAGTCTGTGGGGTGATAACTTGGAGGCGGTGTGAATATTCTGTTTCCCTGCAACTTTTACCCAATATTCTTTGATGATCTTTGCCTGAATTAATTACTGTGTTGCAGGTTGCAAAATGATTTTCTATCAATCCTTCCTTATTTTTACATGGCAGTCTTAAAAAGAGTTTTCCCTATTTGCCTTCTCTTTCTTCCTCTTTCTTTAGGAGCATTATAGAATTTATATTTTTAAAAAAAAAAGACCCTCGGGATTCCCTGGTGGCGCAGTGGTTGAGGGTCCACCTGCTGATGAAGGAGACACGGGTTCGTGCCCCGGTCCGGGAAGATCCCACATGCCGCGGAGCGGCTAGGCCCGTGAGCCATGGCCGCTGAGCCTGCGCGTCCGGAGCCTGTGCTCCGCAACAGGAGAGGCCACAACAGTGAGAGGCCCGCATACCGCAAAAAAAAAAAAAAAGAAAAGACCCTCAATACTTACCGTAATTACTCTTTTTTTGATACGTTGCCCCAAATTTGGCCAGTGGGAGTCCTTCAAGTTGGCTCCTGTGTCCTGAGCTAACCCCATGAATACTTTGTGTTTTCTGGCACAGAATGTTCCAGAATTATCTTGGACTTCCTCACCCCAGATCTGGGACCAACCAAAAGAGAGAATCTGAATGGCTTAACACGAATATGTTATCCCTTATCCTCCACCCCAGTGGCTATGTAGGGGGCTGGGGTGTGAGGTGAGGGGCCCATGGAAAAAACCTTCCTGCCTCTGTGTGTGTGTGTGTGTGTGTGTCTGTGTGTGTGTGTGTCTGTGTGTCTGTCTGTGTGTCTGTGTGTTGGAGGGGAGGGGATTCCCTCGGATACTGGAAAAGTCTGGAAAGTTTAATACTCCAGGACATCAAGACTGGGACCAAGGGCCTAGCCCAAGCCTTCCGCATGTTACCTTTTTGAGACATGTCCATCCCATTTTTCTACTTCAAACCGACCTCTGATGTTTGTTTGAACCCAGGTTTACCCATATGAAAATGTTGGTGGGAGCAAACAGTTTTATTTATTGGGCCCCTTACCTCCCTAGGGGTCCATATGCAGAGAAACTCTCAAAATTCAGCTAATATTTACTGATCTCCCATTATGTGCCAGGATAGCTAATGTCACAGGCAGTATCTCATTTATTTATTTATTTTAAAATTTATTTATTTATTTTTGGCGGAATTGGGTCTTTGTTGTTGGGTCTTCGTTGCTGCGCACGGGCTTTCTCTAGTTGCGGCGAGCGGGGGCTACTCTTCGTTGCGGGGCGCGGGCTTCCCATTGCGGTGGCATCTCTTGTTGCAGAGCACGGGCTCTAGAGCGCAGGCTCAGTAGTTGTGGTGCACAGGCTTAGTTGCTCCGCGGCATGTGGGATCTTCCCAGACCAGGGCTCGAACCCCTGTCCCCTGCGTTGGCAGGTGGATTCTTAACCACTGCACCACCAAGGAAGTTCCAGTATCTCATTTAGATTTCAAAGCAACCATGCAAAATAGGTACTATTATTCTGTTTTTACAAAGAGGGAAGGAATGTCAAGTTAGGAAACCTGCTCCAGGTCACATGCTAGTAAGTGGCAGAGTCCAGACTTGAACCAGTTCTTCAGACCCCAGAGGTGGCACTTTCTCTCTTGTGCCGTATAACCCTGTACGTGTAAACAACTGGTACCCTGCTACGGTCAATCAGGTACGTACCGAGTACCTACTATGTGTACGCCATTGCATCAGGCATGTGCAAGGTTGTAGCATTTATTAAGCACTGACTGTGTGTTAAACTCGTTCATGTGCAAATGAATGGAAGACATACTTCCCATTGTTCAGGACGTTATAATCACACTTGGAAGTGAGGGGAAACACCAGGAAAGACTTATACAGAGGAATAGGTGCATGTTGTCTTGAAGAACATGTGAGAAAAAGTACCATATAAATGTCAAATGAGTCAATTCTGTAACAACTGTGAAATGTCATTTCAACTTGTTTGAAGGACTTTGTGAAAAAAGTATTGACCCAGGAGCTAAAAGACTTTAATGATAATTCATGCTTTTAAATTGAGCATCTACTGTGTGCCAGGTATGTTATATATGGTATATGCTCTAATCCTCATAATGTTTTGTTACAGACTGAGTTTTGTCCTCCCAAAATTTATATGTGGAAGCCATAACCCCCCATGTGACTATGTTTGGAAGTAAGGTCTTTAAGGAGATAATTAAGATTAAGTGAGGTCATAAGGGTGGGGCCCTATCCAGTATGAGTGGTGTCCCTATAAGAAGAGGAGGAGACACCAGGGATATGTGTACAGAGGAAGGGCCGTGTGAGGACACAGTGAGAAGCTGGCCGTTGGCAAGGCAAAGAGCGAGGCTGCAGGAGAAACTTTGCCACCACTTTGATCTTGGGCTTCCAGCCTTCAGAACTGTGAGAAAATGAATTTCTGTTTTTAAGTCCCCCCAGTCTGTGGTATTTTGTTATGGAAGCTCTAGCAAACTAATACACACTTATTGAAGGAACGAACTAGGACCGCCACTTCTCAGATAAAGAGAACAAGGTTCAGAGAGGCAAAGAAACTTTCCCAAGTTCCTGCAGGTAGGAAGTAGTGATACCAGAATTCAAATCCAGGTCTGTCTCACACTGAAGCTATGACGTTTTTCACTGCACTCCCCCTTGGTCAGTTTCTGGCATTGCCGCAGCTGAAGTAAGCACCACGAAGGCAACAATGATGTGTAACGTGCTTACTGTTGTGTCCCTGCGGCCTGCTGCAGGGCCAGTCACAGCACTCAAACATTTGTTGGCTGAATATCTTTGCCCTGAAGAGCATTATAATTTGGTTTAGGTAAGAAACCAAGCAAATGTAAAAATCACATGAAACTATTGTTATGGTGGAAGTTTGGGGACAGCAGTTCTGGAAAGGGAATATCAGGGTGAGCTGGAACAGAAGGGAGGTTTCCAGGAGGTAGATGGAAGAATAGTCACCACCAGGGCCCAATGGTTTATTTATTTTTCTTTTATATTTTAAGTCCCTCTATGAATACTTTATTGAAGTGAACATAAAGGAATAGTGGAAAACAACTTCATTAGAAATTTTAATAAGAATTCAAACATAGTAAACCTCTTTGTATCAAGTAAATTTTGAGTCACAAACATCATAAAAAATGAAACAGTGCTATCACATGTCCTTGTAGCAAAATGGGATAGACCAGGTGCTTGTAACAATTATCCATCCTTTGACAGACTAATGATGAAAATGCCATATTCCCTTTTGTCCTTAAAAATACACTGTCCACACATTGGTTCATAAATTTGAGAAGAATCATGAGGAGACCATCACCTGATGACCTGCGGTCTGAGATTTCACTTACAGGTTATGTTTTCCCATCATGATTGTAGTCTAGAGAGCTGCTGTCTGTCGCTTTTCATGTCGTTTTCTGGTTTGTCTAATAATTTGAAATGTCTTTCTTTGTTCATTTTCTATTCTTTGCCTTTAAAGGTAGGAAATTGAAAATTCCAAATTGTCATTTGTGTTTAATGAAGGCTGAGAGCAGACTACGAAGATTGTGTCCACTGCCTTCTTCTATACCGTCTTAAAAGATGATGTATTTCTTTTGGCAACAAGAAAACAAAAGAATGATGATTTCTTCACTTTGCACCATCTTCCTAGGCAATGCCATCATCCTTCCATTTAAAAATTATTTTCATCTTTTTTAGCATAGTTGGGAACAGTCGATGAGTAATGATGGGGAAAGATGAGCGACAATATCTCAGGTAATGGAAGAGTAACATGTTTTAAGATGTAGGGAAAATAAGATCATTAAGATCCCACGTTGTATCTTAGACACATTACCCTTAGATAAAAGGGTCCATGTGGTAATGGCAAGATAGAAGTTTTCATTTAATTAAAAATATGGGAATTCTCTTTTTGTTCTTTGGAAGACCTCTAAGAAAGAAGATAGTCCTAAAATATCAATCCTTATAAATAGTTAGGACTCAAAAAAGAAATGCAAAAGGGGATTTGGAAAAGTGGGTGAAGATGGACAGACACCCCAGCTTGGAGGCAGGGTTGGCAAACATATGACGGGGAGAGGCAACGTAGCCCTGTGTGTATGGGAATCAGAAAGTAGATCCTATTTATCACATCTGACCTTTTGTTGAGAAGTAG
The DNA here is from genome assembly GCF_011762595.2 of Tursiops truncatus. Lineage (NCBI taxonomy): Eukaryota > Metazoa > Chordata > Mammalia > Artiodactyla > Delphinidae > Tursiops > Tursiops truncatus. Next base: position 10,888,587 of record NC_047039.1, read on the forward strand.
GGAGCATCCGGTTGGAGGTCCAATTGTGGGCACCATCCATTTGAGCAATGTAGACTCGATTCTGCAAGGCAAGGCATAGTAACTCTGTTTTTTTTTTATCATCTTTATTGGAGTATAATTGCTTTACAATGGTGTGTTAGTTTCTGCATTATCACAAAGTGAATCAGTTATACATATACATATGTCCCCATATCTCTTCCCTCTTGCATCTTCCTCCCTCCCACCCTCCCTATCACACCCCTCTAGGTGGTCACAAAGCACTGAGCTGATCTCCCTGTGCTATGCGGCTGCTTCCCACTAGCTATCTATTCTACGTTTGGTAGTGTATATATGTCCAAGGGCATAGTAACTCTTAAAGGTTTTGAAAAGAAACGAAAGGAAGGAAAAATGTATTCACAGTCCAACCATTCATAGACAACCTGTTTATATATAAATATTTGTTTATACTTTTCTAAGTTCTCTTCTTTTCCTTTTTTTGTTATACCTTTCTAGACTTAAAGAATACATTTAGTTTCATAAATTGCATGACGGTATTATTTTCTAGCCTACTTTAATCAGGTGGTAGTATGTTATGAAGAACTTTCTAAATATCAAGTCACTTTATTTTTCTAAACAAATGAATAACATTTCATAGTATGGAAGCACCATAATTTGACCAGTAAATTGAGGGACATCTACATTGTTTTAAATACATTTTGTGCAGCATGGTGACTGTAATTAACAATAGTGTATTATGTACTTGAAAGTTTTTAAGAGAGTAGATCTTAAATGTTAGCACCTCACACATAATAATTGTAATTATGTGAAGGGATAAGAGATGTTAACTAAGTTTATTGTGGTAATCACTTTGCAATATATACATATATCTAGGCATCACATGGTACGTATGTTATATGTCAATATATGTACATATGCACATATGTTATATGTCAATAATATCTCAAAGGTGGGAAAAAATGGTAAAAAGTCAAAAAAAAGAAGGTTTTCAGCAGGGGTGTCCTGATGCATGCAAACATTTTCTGGCTGTTTTGTATTATACTATGATTGTGATGCTGTATTCCCAAGGAAAAATTTTAGTTTTTAATGTGTAATAAAAATCACACATAAGAATCTTAACATTCAGTTCAGAGCATTATACATTTATTTTCAAGTACTCCAGTATGTATTACCTTCAGTTACACAAATTAAAAACCCACATGCTGTCTTCAAACGCAATTAAAACCATATACATACCAACAAATAACCTACTTAGTTAAACTCCATTTCATTGGGAGTTTGCACTGACTTCACAGGCCTTGAGTGTTTTAGGTGCCATGTTGGTTTGCCAATAGGGGATGTGATGAAAAATACCAGACTTCTCAGTCTGGAAAGGTTAAATTTGAGAGCGCATGGGATTGTAAGTTCTGAAATGGTTAAGTGCAGTACAGAAATTGAGTACACGTTTGTCTTTCAACTTCTGGAAGTGTTTCATAGGCAAGAAGCTTATGGAACTATTATCCCAAGAGGTGGTATTGCCTGAAAATGTAATTTCAAAGATTAAGATAAATGTGGAGATGACAGTCATAACTGGCTATTTAAAAAAATGGAATATTTTGAGTGGCCCTCCCCTAAGGCTATTGTCAGGGCCATACAGTTCTAGCTGTGTAGGCAATGTCACATTTAGTGTGCTCCTTCTTACATCCTTGGGAAGTAGTCTGTACCAAGAAGAGCATCTTGTTGTCAGAACACATGCCCGTTGACTTCTTCTTTTTAAACAAAATGATCACTTACTGTTGACTGGGCTTAGGAGGTTCTCACTCAGGGTCTCTCCTGAGGTTGCAATCAGATAGTGACTGGAGCTGGAGTCATCTCAAAAGCTGTCTGTTTGTTAGGAACTCGATTGAGGCTGAGGATTGAAAACCCTACACTTGGGCTCTCCACTGTCACCTGGGCTTCCTCACATCATGGCGGCTGAGACTGAAGAGCAGGAATCCCAAGAGAGGGAGAGCCAGGCTAAAGCACCTTTTATAACCTAGCCTTGGAAGTCACACAGTGTCACCTCTGTGGCATTCGCTTCATTAGACGTGAGTCCCTAAGTCCAGCCCAATACACGGGTAGGGGAATTAGACTCTACCTCTTGATGGGAGGCCCATTGACTTTTAGGAAAAAATGCTGGTTTTCATTCCCACATATTGATAATAATTATACCTAACATCTCTCCCTTGCCATTCAATCAGTCAATTAATCATTCATTCACTCATTTAACAACTATTTATTATGTTGGGCATTTTGTTCCTACTTGACATCTGAATAGGACTTTATAGTTTCAAAGCAACTTTACATCCATTATTCTACTTGATATTCTCAACAACCACGTGTAAAAGGCTGAGTGTACTTTATTCCATTTTTTCAGATAAAGCAAGAGGAGACTCAGGAACTCATCCAAGTCTCTGAGCTGGTGCCTGGTCCAGAGGTTACTCATTCCCAAGTCTGTCCTGGGACCATGTTCTTTCTACTCACCACCTAGAGCACCACCATCCCTCTCTCTCAGCATGGCCAAGATTGGGGAGGGGGTTAGACAGACAGAGACTTACTGTGAAGTCACATGGCCTTTATACTGGGTGACCTCATTATCACCAAACTGGGACGCTTGAGAGTGAAACATGATGCTACTTGCTAATTATACCGTGATGGCAGGCTTAAATCCGAACTGCTCGAGGAAACCAGACCTGTGGGCACTCTACCCACAAATAGTCAAACTTCACTGGAACACAAATGTTTTTCCACCAAAATCCTGCCTTAATTTTTAAACTTCTCTTTTTGTTTTTGGTGGTACGCAGACCTCTCACTGTTGTGGCCTCTCCCGTTGCAGAGCACAGGCTCCGGACGCGCAGGCTCAGCGGCCATGGCTCACAGGCCCAGCCGCTCCGCGGCATGTGGGATCTTCCCGGACGGGGGCACGAACCCGTGTCCCCTGCATCGGCAGGCGGACTCTCAACCACTGTGCCACCAGGGAAGCCCTAAACTTCTCTTTTTTAAAAACTGTATTTTATTTAAGTATAGTTGATTTACAATGTTGTGTTAGTTTCAGTTGTACAGCACAGTGATTCAGTTTATATATATATATATATATATATATATATATATATATGTTTTCAGATTCTTTTCCCTTTGAGGTTATTACAAAATAGTGAGTATATTTCCCTGTGCTATACAGTAGGTCCTCGTTGTTTACCTAGTTTATATATAGTAGTGTGTATCTGTTACTCCCAAACTCCTAATTTATCCCTCCAGCCCCCTTTCCCCTTATGGTAGCCATAAGTTTGTTTTCTACGTCTGTGGGTCTATATCTGCTTTGTAAGTAAGTTCATTTGTATCTTTTTTTTTAGATTCCACATATAAGTGATATCATGACGTTTGTCTTTCTCTGTCTGACTTACTTCACTCAGTATGATATTCTCTAGGTCTATCCGTGTTGCAGCAAAATGGCATTATTTTGTTCTTTTTTATGGCTGAGTAGTATTCCATCGTATATATGTACCGCATCTTCTTTATCCATTCATCTGTCGATGGACATTTAGGTTGCTTCCATGTCCTGGCTATTGTATCAATAAATAATGCTGCTATGAACACTGGGGTGCATGTATCTTTTCGAATTAGAGTTTTCTCTGCATATATGCCCAGGAGTGGGATTGCAGAATCATATGGTAACTATTTTTTTAAAATTTCCTGTCCCTTAAAGCAAACCCAGCAAATGCTAAGGGAGCCATAGGTACATGAGCAATCCACACGCCCCAGGATAAGGGGCATCTTCACATGCACTTACACGCAGCTGCTCTACCAGCTCCCGGAACCTGGCTCATCCCACGTGAGCTGAGGCCCCTGTGTGTGGGTTTGGGCTGGTGGGCAGAGGCCTGTGAGGAGATGGTCCAGCTGTCCTAAGCTTCTCTTCCGCTGTGCTGTGTCACTGCTTTTGGAGAGGCAAGAAGACCACACGCCAGAGAGCCGCAGTTCAGGGTCAAGGGAAAGACTTGGGGTACAAAGTGAGGAAAGAAAGGCTGCCTGAATTGGTGGCCTACAGCTCAAGCCTAGCATTAGGATGGGCAAGTCAGGGAAGAACAAATCGAGGACAGGGGGCCGCCAGTTGAGTGTGGGGTGGCCTGGCCTGGGGTGTGGTGTAGGGCAGGTCGGGTTCTCCAGAACTGAGGAGGAGTACTGAGGTGTGAGAGGTGTGTCTCAGGGATCAGCATCTGTGAAAGAAAGGAGAAGGAAACAAGATCAGGCAGAGAAGAAGTCACAGTGTGATGTGGGTCTGATAAAACCCTGGTTAGCCCGGCAGGAAGCTCTGGAGTGAATATTGCCTATCTGCGCTGCCCCTGTTGGGCAGACACTCCGCCTCATTCAGTCAGTGGATGCAGGCTGCCCAGGGAGGGTGTGACCCGGGGTGGCATAGGCTTGTACAGTGCAGTCAGACCCTGAAGGAACTGAAAGCCGGTGGCTGTGTGCTGACCGCATATGCATCCCACAGCTGGGCCACAGTCCTTCCTGAAAGGGAGTCTGGGGAGGGGGGGTGCATCCCCACGTCCATCCCAGGCTGTTACAGGAGGGACAGAAAAATAGGAAGAAAATTTCTATTTTTAAATGAGGGGTGGTCTCAGATTTTTGTGTTTTTTTGAAGATGAGAAACTTTACAGGAAACTGAAAATGAGCAAAGCAAGATTTGTTTGTGGTGAAGGATATAAAGAACATAAAAAATTGTCTTCAAGATTTTTTATGGAACATTATAACTGATCAAATTAAGGTATCAATATTCTCTAACAAAAATTAACTGATCTGAGGAAGGGTAATGCAAAAAAAGTATACTAATGTATTGCTGCCCAGTAGAACTTTCTGTGATGATAGAAATGTTTCATCATCTCTGTGGTGTCTAATACAGAATCCACCAGCCACGTGAATACTCCCAATGTGGCTAATATAATTGAGGAACTGAATTTTTAATAAGGCTTAAATTTAGCCACTTTATATTTTTTTTATTTATTATTATTTTTTGCGGTACATGGGCCTCTCACTGTTGTGGCTTCTCCCATCGCGGAGCACAGGCTCCGGATGCGCAGGCTCAGCGGCCATGGCTCACGGGCCCAGCCGCTCCGCGGCACGTGGGATCTTCCCGGACCGGGGCACGAACCCGCGTCCCCTGCATCGGCAGGCGGACTCTCAACCACTGCGCCACCAGGGAAGCCCAAACTTAGCCACTTTAAAAAGTGCCTACCGGGACTTCCCTGGTGGCGCAGTGGTTAAGAATCCGCCTGCCAGTGCAGCGGACACGGGTTCGAGCCCCGGTCCGGGAAGATCCCACATGCCGTGGAGCAACTAAGCCTGTGCGCCACAACTACTGAGCCTGCGTGCCACAGCTACTGAAGCCCGCATGCCTAGAGCCCGTGCTCTGCAACAAGAGAAGCCACGGCAATGAGAAGCTTGCACACCACAACGAAGAGTAGCCCCCACTCGCCGCAACTAGAGAAAGCCTGAGCACAGCAACGAAGACCCAATGCAGCCAAAAATAACTACATAAATAAATAAATTTATATATAAAAAAAGTGGCTACCAATTGAACAGCATAGTTCTAATGCCTCATAGGTCAAAACAGTGGTTTCTTTGGGGGACTTCTTTAATTACCGCTGAGGGGTAGGGGGTTAGGAGTAGAAAGAGAAGAAAACTCTTAACAGATCTACTTAGGCACTTACACAAGACCTTACATTCTCCACAGCTTCCAGAAGTAGTAGGTGGGACAACCTGCTGTAAGGGGTAGGAAGGAAGGATTCTTGGGGAGGTGGTCTCAGATTTAAGGGACCCAGACCTGGAGCAGACTCTGTCACTAATGAGTTATGCGACCGCGGGCGTGTCTTTTCCGCTTTCTTGGACTGAACAGTCTTGCCTGTCAAAGCGAGAGGGCAGAATTAGACTTGGAACCAGCCTCCGTCCTGGCTCACAAAGTTACCTGGGCTGGGCAGACTTTTCTGCCCCTTACAGTGGGTTGAATTAAGCATTTTTGCTCTTGGTTGGGGTATTTGTCACAGGCTATTCAAGGTAAACTAGAATACCCCCTGGAGAATGTTTTAAATGGAACTACAGAAAATTTATTGTGACTGTTAAGTGGCTAAAGAACAGAGAATCCCTAAGGAGTGATCAGATGCTACTTGTCATACTTGGAAAAGCTTTAGCCTTTCCGTTAATGGGAAAGAGTGTGCGGAGTTCGGTGAATAACTGTGGGAGGTTTTTGTGTCTTTCCTGTCCTTTGGATTTTACTTCCTTTCCGAAAATTCTTCCCTGGCCTCTTTTGTGTCTTGTAGGCATCAACTTAAACTGCACATTTGACGTGTAAGGTTTTTTGAAACTAATGGGTTATGTGTAGCTTTCCGTTATTCTTATCTCCGGTTTCCAAGGTAATTAAAAGACGGCTGCACCACTGAGTGATTTCAAGCGCTTTATTCAGTTATCTACAGTATCTTTCTCTGCCTGGCTGATTACCCTCTTTTCTTTAGTGGAAGAAATCTTGGCACCTTCACTGTTTCTGGCAGATTGCTGGCAGGAAGGGGATGGTAGGTCATCCAGGGACCTGAGAGTCTTCCTGGCGGTCAAGTTTCAGTGAGGTTGAGGCGTCCGTGTCTTAAAATATTCTGCCCCCTGAGTCCTTGGAGAACAGGCGGAAGGTAAAGGGGAAGCCAGGGACTTTGGATGGTGGACGTCTCTGCAGCATGTACAGTTCTGTCAGGAAGAGATATGGGGAGCCTTGATTCCCACCAGGTCGGGGAGAGTAGATGGGGTCCCTTTGGGCAGAAGGGCCACCTCTGGGGCCGCTAGTCTTCAGCAGTGAGGGGGGGCACAGGGAGCCCAAACTGGGGGGCATGTCCAGTTGATAATGGTCATCTGTGTGCTACTCTCGTGTTTCCTAGGGGTGAGTTCCAGGCTGGATTTTGAAGAAGGAGAGGGGTGTAGACGGAAGGAGGGGAGTCGGGCAAAAGACATAAGGAAATACTAGCAGCAGCAGGTCTCAGCTGGTCACTCATACATGCTGGAAAACAGGCCTTGGCTGGCACCCGGGCCCACGTGGGGGAAGAATGTGGATGAAATAGATCCACTGTTAATAATCAGAAGTACTTCCTCTCTGTTTTTTGCCAGGAATCTGAGGGGTTGAACTGGGAACCACTTCAGGTTCTCCAGCCAGTGGGAAAATGTGTTTGGAGTGCGATTCTAGTAGCCTCTTGGGAACGGATCACAGTGAAGACTGGGTGGTAGGGGAGTGACACCTTGAGGGAGATGGGGGTGGCTCAGGGATGAAAGGAAGGAAGGGGAAGTGGTGTGGAAACTCAAGTGCTGAGCAAATGTGTCCCCTCTTGCTTAATGTCACCAATGCCTTCCAGAAACCTGGACCTCCCACCCTGGGGACATCCCAAAGAGCCCCACACGCACCATTTCCACTTCACTGCCCTGCCCCTACCCGAGCCCTTTGATAGTGTGAACTTGGACCATTATAAGAGCTTCGTCGGGCTGCCCCGGTGGCGCAGTGGTTGAGAGTCCGCCTGCCGATGCAGGGGACGCGGGTTCGTGCCCCGGTCTGGGCGGATCCCACATGCCGCGGAGCAGCTGGGCCCGTGAGCCATGGCCGCTGAGGCTGCGCGTCCGGAGCCTGTGCTCTGCAACAGGAGAGGCCGCAACAGTGAGATCCCCGCGTGCCTCAAAAAAAAAAAAAAAAAAAAAAAGAGCTTCGTTCCTGAGCTTCCTGCCTCAGTCTCTGCTTCTGATCACAACCTCTTCACAGCCTCTGGAGCAGTCTTACTAAAACACAGCTACAATCCTCTCCTCTGGCTGAAAACTCTCCAATTCCCCCCAAACCCTCCAAGGGCAGCTGATTTCCTTAGCAAGCCTTAGCCTTCAGCTTGCTTTTTCCCCCTTATCTCCTGTATCCCCTTTCTTCCTCATCTTATAGAAACTCACAATTTTAATTTGGCTGCTTCTGTGTCTTTTTTTATAACTTGTCTTCCTGGTCAGAATCTCTTCCTCCCTTAAACTCATCTATAGAACTCTTACCATCCCTAAGACAAAATTCTGACGCCACTTTTTTCAAAAAGCTTATCAAGACTTCTCTGAATCCACCTTGTTCTCTTCTCTGCTGGCACAGCGCTATTATTACATGTAACCCAGTTTGCCTCGTTTATTGGTTGTTTTTCTGCCTTCTCTGTGAACTGCTGGTAATTAGGGGCAGGGAAGGTGTCTGATGGATCTGTATATGTCACATGGCATCTGGGCACTGAGAGACAGATGGTTATAACTGTTACAAATTGTTATAACTTGTTACCTTGTTAACGAGGTTCTATCTCCCTTGAACCTTGGGCATCATTGATTCTCTTCCTACAAGCTATTCCTCTTAGGGACCAAGATCCCTTCCACAAACTCCTGTGTTTTATTCTCTGTAGGGCCCATGCTATTCTGCTTCCAAATATTCCGGATGGTGTAATAACGGTCAATATCATTAGCCCTTTCCTGCGGCAGAAACTGTGATTTCACAAGAGCACTGTTTTCACTGTCCTGGAACTCAGCATGGTAAACCACCAGGGTCAGAAGGGCTGAGTCATTGGGTAAGGCCCATGTCCCCATTTTGCAGATGTTAAAAATGGAGCTCAATAACTACTTCTCAAGGGGTAGGAACGATAAAAATAAAATCACTGGCAAATGGCGCTTTGTAAAGGAAACTTTAAACCTCAAGATGAAACGTTCAGATGATCTTTCACTCATTACTTGACTTTTGGATGTTGTTGAAAATATCAGTTCACCTCCATCCATCATCTGTAATGTTATTATTATTTTTTTAATTAATTAGTTAATTAATTTTTGGCTGTGTTGGGTCTTCGTTTTTGCGTGCAGGCTTTCCCTACTTGCAGCGAGCCGGGGCTACTCTTCGATGCGGTGCTTGGGTTTCTTATTGCGGTGGCTTCTTTTTGTTGTGGAGCACGGGCTCTAGCTGCACAGGCTGCAGTAGTTGTGGCTCGCGGGCTCTAGAGTGCACGCTCAGTAGTTGTGGCGCACGGGCTTAGTTGCTCCGCGGCAGGTGGGATCTTCCTGGACCAGGGCTTGAACCTGTGTCACCTGCATTGACAGGCGGATTCTTAACCACTGCGTCACCAGGGAAGTCCATCATCGGTAATGTTAGCACTAAGGGTTCTCAAAAATATTTGTCTGACCCCCTGGAACAAGTGAGGGGTGGACAGAAGTTAAGTGACTGGCCCAAGGTCACACAGCTAGTGGATGCCATATTATATAGTATATATTACACAGCATTTACCCAGATATAGAAAGAAGAGGAAGTTCTGCTTGAAGCTAGGGATGCTGAGGGAAAGGAGATTTTCTTCCTGAACAGATAGACTTGCCATCTTCTCAATACATTATTAAGTTGATTGCTAAGGCCATAGCTATCGACTAAATGGGTCACCTGACTCAGTCACCCGTACTTCTTTCCAAAAAGATACAAATAACTATCTCAGACTCTGCCTTTGGGGTATCATGCTGCAGCTGTCTCACCAACACTGCCACTAGAGACAAGAGCAGTGTGAAAAGGCATGGCCAGGAGGGCATAAACTCTCCTGTTGGGCCAGCTGGAAGAGTTGTTGGAAGGTTGCTAGAGATAATGGCTGCAAAGCACACCCCGCAGCTCCTGACACAGAGTGTGAATTTAATATCACCCACTGCTGTTACGTTTATTCATTCTACATCTCAGAACTGTAGTATGAACTATGCAGAATATGCAGCTGAAAGAGATGTTCAGATCTCCTAGCTGAACCTCTTCAGTGAGGAATTCCTGACGGATGGTCTAGACTAGAGTCTTGGTACCCACTGAATCAGACTTATTGCATTTTAATAGCATTTAAAAAAATAGAGGATCCTGCGGACATAATCTAGATATGCCTTAAGTGTCTCTAGGGCCAGGGAACTAACTACCCCTCCATTGGTCATCTTTGTTAGTTCTTCCTTACTTTGAGTTGAGGGTCTTCCTCTGGTGATGAGCACCCCTTGGTTGGGGTTTGGCCTTCTGGTGCAGCATGGAGAAAGTCTCTCCTGCTTTCTCAAGGGCAATCTTTCAGTTATTTGAAGACAACCATTGTTTCTCCCCTGAGTCATCTTTCTACCTAAAGGAGTCATTCCTTGTGACCCATGACTTTCTGAGCCTTCACGATCTTGCTTCCCTGCTTTAGGACAATTTTCACATCTATAATTAATGCAGAGCCTCCTTCCTGAAAGGATTAGAGGTGGCTTATGACAACAGTAGCAAAAACACAGCAAGGTTAGGCTTTATTCCTAACTGAAATGGGAAATCAGGATCAGGAAAAATGAGGAAACAAATATGATAACTCTAAGGGTTAATGAAGTGGATGTGACCCAGCGTGGAATTTGGCTCTGAGCTTCTGAATAGCAAACATAAAAATAAGGACAGTAAGTTACGGGAACTTGTTGTTAAAACAGAGGAATGCATAGAAGACTCTCTTGGGAGATGTGTTTTTTCCTCTAAGCTTCTCATGTGAGCTTTTTATCCCCTAAACACATATTTTATTTTGGAATAATTTTAGATTTACAGAAAAGTTTCAGAGATAATACAGTGTTCCTGCAGACTCTCCACTCAATTTCCCCTAACATTTACCAAAACTAAGGAATTAACATTGGTATATAAATATTAATTAAACTCTAACTTTATTCGGATTTCACCAGTTTTCCCACTAACATCCTTTTTCTCATCCAAGATTCATTTCTACTATCTGGGTGTCCAAGATTCAGTCCTGGTATCCAGGTATCCAGGAGAGATATTAAAAAAAATGAGATTAAAAAAAAAAAGAATACGCCTGCCAATGTAGGGGACTTGGGTCGAGCCCTGGTCTGGGAAGATCCCACATGTCGCGGAGCAGCTAGGCTCGGGCGCCACAACTGCTGAGCTTGTGCTCTAGAGCCCGCGAGCCACAACTACTGAGCCTATGTGCTGCAACTACTGAAGCCCGCGTGCCTAGAGCCCATGCTCGGCAACAAGAGAAGCCACTGCAATGAGAAGCCCACGCACCGCAACGAAGACCCAACGCAGCCAAAATAAATAACTGAAAATAAATAAATAAATTAATTAATTAATACCCTGTTTAAAAAAAAAAAAAAAGAAGTCCCAGCTTGCCAGTTTATTTGGCTCTGACCTACAGAAGAAGCAGTTTCTTCCGAAGCAGTCAGCTCCCCACTACCTGCAAGTGCCCAGCATCCTGACTTGCATTAAGTGATGCAAACAGGCGAAGAAAGCCCCGAATCATATAATGGGCTCAGTAGCTGGAAGGCAAATCTAACCAAAACTAGAATAGGGAGTTCTGACACAGCCTTAGGAAGAAATTAGAGATTAAAAAAATTATCCAAATCTTACTATATTGCAAGGGAACAGTCAAATAGAAAAAAAAAAACATTTCTGGAAAAACAAAGTCGTTTCTGAATTTTAAAAAGTGAACAGAATACCTGAAACAAGGGAACAAACATGATTGATTTAGTTATCCGGAAGATCAAAAGGGAAACCAGACCTACTGTGATTATTGTGATCCCTGCCCAGCTATCAAGTGATTCACGGAGATTTTCAAAGGAAAAAAACAATGGGACAATATTATTCATCTGAGTTTTACAAATTTATAATCTCAGTTATAATTTTAACTAAAATCTCACTACATTATTGTTTGTCTTCTTAAACATCTTGTATTTATTACAAAATGCGTTGTGTATTTCCTCCAATTTTGCGATATCATCTCACGTAGAGTTTCAGTGAATAGAATTCAGTTCATCTAGCTCATCGTACTTCCATGTCATTCGTGAGTTATTGTATCCATTGGTTGAAGTTTGCATTTGTCATAGTTAATTTTTGTATCGTAATGTCGAGAAAACCAGTGAAGTGGAGAACAGGAGAACATTTTATATCAAAACTGATTGGAAACAGTGAAAGCAACATTTAAGGGAATATTTCTAGTTTAAAATGTGTTGTAGTATTTCCCTAGTTTGCAAAGAAAGATAGATGGCTTGGAAGTGGTTCAAGGAAGCATTACAAATAGAGGTGAAAACAATCATGTAAAGAGTACAACTCAAATGTAGCATGTGAGTCTATGTGCTGGAACAAGTAAGACCACACAATTTGTCAAAAGAGGAGTGCAAAGAAGAAGTGTGATAATAAATTAGAAATTGGATTTTGTTGGACAGGTCATCTATTTCTCCCAGTCCCTCATATATGTTGTCTGAAACTTTGTCAAGTAGTGAGAGAGAGGCATCAAATTTCTTGCAAATGAAGCACAGAAACCTCCTTAGTAAACCTTGAACTGATTAATTTTCTCGTTAAAGGCAGAAGGGAGACCAAAACTAGAGGCATCATTCAGAACTGCTATCCTCAGAGCAAAAAGAGGTATTATTTATGTTATTGAAGGGAAGCTTATAAAAACAGCTAAATATGATGACAACTGTACTCAGAGAGAAAGCATAACAAGTCATTGAAAAATTCATTTAAAAAATGATGCTGTTGGGACTTCCCTGGTGGTGCAGTGGTTAAGAATCCACCTGCCAATGCAGGGGACATGGGTTCGAGCCCTGGTCCGGGAAGACCCCACATGCCGCAGAGCAGCTAAGCCTGTGTGCCACAACTACTGAGCCTGCACACCTAGAGCCCGTGCTCCGCAACAAGAGAAGCCACCGCAATGAGCAGCCCGCTCACTGCAACGAAGAATAGCCCCTGCTCGCCGCAACTAGAGAAAGCCTGCGCACAGCAACGAAGACCCAACGCAGCCAAAAATTAAATAAATAAATTTTAAAAAATGATGCTGTTGAAAAATGATGCTGTTGGATATCACAGGCAATATGAAAGAGCAATTATCATCATGTATGGTTGAACGAAACTACTGATGTATAGAGAGTGAAATAGCTCTTGGAATACGTGTGATGCAAACATGAGGGAGAAGGGTTTAGAGACTTTTTGTCTTGTTTCTCAGTCAAAAGGCATGTGCTGCAGAAGAGAGTTTTCACCTAGCTGCTGATTAGTTCATGAGTGCTGGTGTAGACTAGAAAATAAATGTTGGGACCTTCCCTGAATATACATAGCTATGTGTAAAGCAAAGAGGGGCATTCCAGATGTAGAAAACAAACTTATGGTTACCTGGGGGAAAATGGCGGAGAGGGATAAATTGGGAGATGGGAATTGACATATACACACTACTGAATATAAAATAGATAACTAACAAGGACCTACTGTATAGCACAGGGAATTCTACCCAGTACTCTGTAATGGCCTATATGGGAACAGAATCTAAAAAAGAGTGGATATATGTATATGTATAACTGATTCCCTTTGCTGTACAGCAGAAACTAGCACAACATTGTAAATCAACTGTACTACAATAAAAAATTTAAAAAAGAAAAAGAAATGAAGAAAGCATAGAGATTATACCTGAAAAAAAAAAAGTCCTCTGTAGTGTCATGCCCACACTGCTCTATTTACTGAGAATAATTGTTGGCTAACAGCCTGCATCCTACCTTCAACGTGTCTTTTATTGTCTGTGTGCTGATGCTTTGACATCTGGGGCCTTGCTGGCACTGGAGAGACTACCCCTCCCAGGATAGCTAATTCCTAGAGAAAGTAAATGAAAATCACCAGAATTGCCTTTCATATGCAAACCAACCAATCCAGAGCCCATACCTCCAACCACCTTCTTTATCAGGCTCTCACACTCCGGGCCACTATCCATTTGCTCTAAAACCTTCAAGACAACATAGAAATTAGGGACAGTTCCTATGCTATGCCCCGGGGCCTGCTGAAATATTAATTGAGCCAATCCTAAACCAATTTACCCTGCCTCACATATTCCTTCCCATGGGAACCGCAATAAAGGCTATTGCTCAGGTTTTTCTCCTTCTCCCTCTGCCTTCCCTGCCCCCTCACCGGCCACAGGGCGTGTGGGATCTTAGTTCCCTGACCAGGGATTGAACCTGTGCCCCCTGCGGTGGAAGCTCAGAGTCTTAACCACTGGACCGCCAGGGAAGTCCCTCTCCCTCTGCCTTGTGACCAACCCTGGTGTTTCCTCATGTGGCCCCCCTCATGGCATGGTGTGCCCTTACCTTTTGGAATCTGTATAACAAATCTTTTTTTTTCAATGGCAAGCTTCTCCTAATCTGTTGGCCTCATCGTACCCGAATAATAATAAAGCCTGCATTTTCAAACACATCTTGATCTTGATTCAAGGTTAATAGAAATAGTGAAAACTGTGAATCCATTCAAATTATACCCACTGACAACATATCTTTTTAATGTGGGATGTCAAGAAATGGGCACCTAGTACAAGACTTCTTCCATACTGAAGTACCCAACTGTCAGAGAGAAAGGAGCGCAAGAAATTTTGAAGTCAGGAAGGAAATAAAAACATTTCTCTATGACACTGATAAATGTCATAAACTCCATTTCTAGGACTTCAAGTGTTTTGCTCAACTGTGTATTTCAGCAATGTATTTATTGTCTTGAGAGCCTGAGCCTACTGCCTCAGGGCTGAATGATCATAAATTTTAATACTGAGGGTAAGATACCAGAATTTCTTCATGGTGCAAATAGCTCAGTTGCAGAAAGTTTGTCTTTTCTCCAGCACTTGCTGATTTCCTTCTCAGGGAGAAGAAATCAATGATGTATTATTGGCCGTATTTTAAAATTATGTCCAAGGGGTGCAAGGGCGCATGAAAAGCTACTTTCCAAAGAGTCGATTAGGAATCCATTCAGCACCGATTCCCAAAGCTGCGAGTCATTCCTCCAGCTTTTGAGTGTGATATGCTTATTGACTGAGCATCTGATGCAAAGCTGAAAGAAGACTTCAGTGAGTCATCTCTCCATGATTTCCGTGTCCCTGTTCAACCCAAATACCTAGCATTATCTGACGGAGCCTAACTCTTCCTGCCATGCTCAATAACTTATAATTGGAATTTAGAATTTTATAATTAGGTAGAAAAAAATAGAGAGGAGAAACCAATTAGATGTGGAATCTGGTGACAAAACTACGTCACTAAGCCAAAGAGCGAAAGATTTCAAAGTCTCAACCCTTTCAATTGATATGAAATAAACTATTGATTTTAAAGGTTTTTATGTTTATTATTAAAATCACGATGACTCTCTTTAGAAATGACCTAAAATTTGGCTTGTTAAGTGATCTGTGGATTTCAAAGTCAGAGAAATCCTTGTTCAACATAACCACTCTTCTTAAAGAATTGCCTTTCCTTTTCTTACTAGGTCAAGTACATTTCTTTATTCCCCGAGGATCATTTCTCTCTCAAGGGGGTCTGTATTAGCAAAGGTTCTCCAGAGAAACAGAACAAAAGAATATTCATTCTGTCATTCACTCATCCATTCATTATTAAGAAATTAACTCACATGATTATGGAGGGTGAGAAGTCCAAAGATATGCAGTCTAAAGGCCTAAGAACCAGGAGAGTTGATGGTGTAAGTTCCATACGGGTCCAAGGGCAGAAGACCAACGTTCCAGCATGAACACCGTCAGGTAGAGAGAGAGAGCAAATTCTAGCTTGCTCAGCCTTTTGTTCTATTCAGGCCCTCAGAGGATTGGATGTGGCCCACCCTCACTGTGGTGTGTAATCTGCTTTATTCAGTCTCCTGATTCAGATGCTAATCTCATCACCAAACACCCTCATAGACACACTCAGAATAAGATTTAACCAAATGTCTGGGCACCCTGTGGCCCAGTCATGTTGGTACGTAAAATGAACCATCACAGGGTCCTCAACTCTCCTGAACAGAGGATTACGTGTGGCCATTCCATCAGTCTGCCATACAAGATATGGATGAAGTCCAGCAGAGAACAGAGCTTAAGTTCTCTTTCCAAGAGGCACCACAGCCCACGTGATTCCTGTACTGATAGGCTTCTGACATGACTGTGACATCAACTTCCCAGGTATGACTAGAGCCTAGATGTTTCTGGGTCTCTCATCCTCAGGAAAGGACTCATATACCAAGGTCCTTGGTTGCAAGCAACAGAAGTTGATTCTCATTGCTATTAGTAGCAAAGTCATTTCTTAAAATCATATTGGGAAGGGAACCCTTGTGCACTGTTGATGGGAAGGTAAATTCGTGCAGCCACTATGGAAAGCAGTATGGAGGTGCCTCAAAAAGTTAAAAATGGAACTACTATATGATCCAACAATTCTGCTTCTAGCTATTTATCTGAAGAAAACAAGGTTACTATCTTGAAAAGATATCTGAACTCCCATGTTTATTGTAGCATTATTTACAATAGCCAAGACATTGAAACAACCTAAATGTCCATCAATGCAAGAATGGATAAAGAAGATGTGGTCTATTCACACAATGAACTATTACTCAGCCATAAAAAAGAAGGAAGTTTTGCCATTTACGACAAATTGGATGGACCTTGAGGGCATTATGCTAAGTGAAATAAGTCAGACAGACCAAGACAAATACTGTGTGATCTCACTTGTATGTGGAATCTGAAAAAAAAAAAAAAGGAAGGCAAACAAACATAGAACAGATTGGTGGTTGCCAGAGGTGAGTGGTAGGGGCTGGGGGAACTGGATGAAGGTGGTCCAAAGGTACAAACTTCCAGATATAAGATAAATAAGTCCTGGGGATGTAATATACTGCATGGTGACTACAGTTAATATGGTATTACATATTTAAAAGTCACTAAGACAGTTAAAAAGTTCTCATCTCAAGAAGAAACAATTGAGACTATGTGAGGTGGTGGATGTTAACTAAATTTATTGTGGTGATCATTTTGCAATATATACATATATCAAATCTTTATGTTGTATGTCTAAAACAAAGATAACTGTCAATTATAGCTCAATTAAAAAAGAAAAAAATAAACTGAGTAATAAGGTAATAATCATTCTTATAAAAAGGTATTGGGTAGCTCAGAGAAGCACGTGGGGGAAATGGCTTGGAAAACTAGACTTGGAGGCTATACAGCCAGAAGTCAGGATCAAAATTACTGCTGTAGACTGATTCTATCTATCTGACAGACTGACTCCACCACCAAACACTGCACGTGTGGGTAGCACAATTGCCACTGGACAGGGCAGTAGGAGTTCAGGATTTCAATCTCAGTAGGGGTTCAAGCTCAGGAGTTCAATCTTGGTACAATGCCACTGCCTCCAGAAAACATTCTCCGTGATGTTTATTTCTTTACAAAATGCCTACTGGCTTAGAGTCTGGGGCAGTTGCTTCAGATTGATGGAGTCTAGATTCTATACTCATGACTGACCTGCAGGGGGCCTGGGGAGGTGAATTTCTGGAATTTTCCTGATGCTTCTAAAATGGCGGTTGGGTTCTGCCTTCCACTAGAAACCACAAGATGGGAAATTTTCTGAATATAGTCGATATAGTGAGGACAATATTGAGTAGTAGTTAAGAGTGTGGACACTGGGATCAAACTCTTTGGATACAAATTCAAGGTCTGTCACTTACTAACTGTATGGCTTTTGTTAAATTATGAAATGTCCCTGTTACTCAGTTTCCTCATCTGTAAAAGGAGGAGAATAATAGTACCTATCTCATAGGGTTGCTGTGAGGATTTTATTAGGTAACATAGACGAAGCATTTGCAACAGTGCCTGACACATGATAAGCACTCAATAAATCTTAGCTATAAAAGTGGGGAGTTCAAATGCTGTGTGGCCAAAGAGATAGATAAATGTCCATCAGAGTCCGCCAGTATGGTTGTCCAATGTCACATACACACGCACTTCTTCCCATATTTACATTTTCAAATAGAAATTTAACAACTCCAGACTCACATAGTGCAGCATTAGTACAATAGAAAATGCATCCATCCCTCCCCCAAAGAGGAATGACCCAAATAGTCATCAATTACCTCTTTGGTCCCATTATAGTGTCTTGGGATAGAAGCCGTTCTTGTAGATCACCTACTGAAATCCTTTATAGAGTGATGAGGAAAAGGGAGATGGACACCAGGGGTAACATTAGTTAAAATACATAAATATTTCTTTGACACATTAGGTAAAAAGTTAGGGTGAGATGTTACAGTTCTTGTTTCTAGACTACTCATGAAGCCGTAGTTGATAATTGGGACTGTGCTTCTGCAGCACCATCCAACCCTTGTTCTCTTTGTCAGTTGACTGGGGTTTGCCACTCCATACAGTGACCCAAATCATCATTCTTGAGAGTCTGAAATCATAGTGGCCCTGCCTGTGTCAGGTGGTTCTGGCTCTCCATTGACTTAAACCACTGTACATGCATATTAGTTAGGATGCTTTTGTCTGCAAGTAATAGAAATCCTAATTAAATAGTTTAGAAGAAGGTTCATTCACTCATTTGAAAAATGTTTATTGAGTGCTAACTGTATACTAGGTACCCATCCATGTGCTGAGGATTCAGAGAACAAAATTTCCTGCCCTCCTCTGGCTGGAGGAGGCGGAAAGGAAGAAAATAAACCAATAAATTATATGTAGAGTATTAGATGGTGATAAGTGCCAGGGAGAAAAACAAAGCAGGTTAGAGTAACCAGGTAAAGTAGGGTTTGCTATTTTTAATAGGGTGGTCAAAGGAGTCCTTGAGAAGGTGACGTTTGGGCAGAGACCTGAAGGACATACTTCTGGGAGTACCTAGGGGAAGGAGCTCCCTTGTCAAATTTAGGTGAGTCAGATTATTTTGACAAATTCTGTTTCTGAAATTAACTAAAAATGTTGGAAAAACAGAAAAATCACCAAGCTAGTACAGAGAGTGCTGGTTTACCCCTCACCCAGTTCCCTTTATTGTTAACATCTTGCATAACAATGGTACATTTGTCAAAAGTAGAAAACTGGCATTGGCACATTACTAATACATAAACTCTAGACACTATTCAGATTTCATTAGTTTTTAAACTAATGCCCATTTTCTGTTCCAGGATCTAATCCTGGATACCACCTTGCATTTAGTTGTTATGTCTCTTTAGTTTCTTCTGATCTTGCTTTCTGATCAGGCTGCTATAACAGGATACCATAGACTGGACAGCTTATAGACACAGAATTTGTTTCTCTCAGTCTGGAGGCTGGGTTGTCCAAGATCAAGGCACTGGCGGGTTTGGCATCTAGTTTGGGCCCACTTCCTGGTAATAGATGGCTATCTTTTCTCTGTGTCCTCACGTGGCAGAAGGGGCAAGGCAGCTCTGTGGGGTCTCCTTTACAAGGGCACTAATCTCATTAATGGGGGCTCCACCCTCATGACCTAATCCCTTCCCAGAGGCCCCACCTTATAATACCATCACCTTGGGGGTTAGGATTTCAACATAGGAATTTTGGGGGGAGGCACAGACATTCACTCTATAGCAGATCTGTAAGAGTCTTTGTTTTTCATCATTTTGACAGTTTTGAGGAGTACTTGTCAGGTATTTTGCAGAATGCCTCTTGCACTCCCCTTTGCACTCAGATTAGTTTTCAGGTCTGTCTCCCTTCCCCCCCTTACAAGATCTTATTTCCTTAGGACAGACTGTAGGGACCTGCCTTGGTTTGTTTCTTCTTGTTACTGCTTGTTTTGTCCCCTGCCCTTGACCAAATGATCGATGCTCATGCTTCAGGACCTTGTTTGTCCGACATGTTGGTTTTCCTTTCTCTGTTACTTATATAAAAATAATTTATCAGATTATTGATAAATAAATAAGTCTGGGTTATTGGTATTGGGGAAGAGTACCAAAGAGGAGAAGCATGCTTCTTGTCACATCATATCACAGGGTATACGATATCAACATGACTTAACACTGGTGAGGTTAACCTTGATCAAGGTTGTGCTTGCCAGGCTTCTTCAGTCTCAAGTTACCTTTCCCCCATTTCCACACTCTTATATTTGGAACCAAGTCATAAATCTGGTCCACACTTGCGGTCAAGAATGTGGGGGTGGGCTTCCCTGGTGGCGCAGTGGTTGAGAGTCCGCCTGCCGATGCAGGGAACATGGGTTCGTGCCCCGGTCCGGGAGGGTCCCACATGCCGCGGAGCGGCTGGGCCCGTGAGCCATGGTTGCTGAGCCTGCGCGTCCGGAGCCTGTGCTCTGCAATGGGAGAGGCCACAACAGTGAGAGGCCCGTGTACCACCAAAAAAAAAAAAAAAAAAAAGAATGTGGGGGTGAAGGTTGAGAGTGGTGGATTAAACTCCACCTCTGGCATGGGGCATCATCTACATAAATTATTTGGAATCCTTCTGTAAGGATGATTTGCTTCTTCTTCCCCATTTATTTATTTATGAAATGTTTTACTTTGGATTATAATCCAGTATTATGTTATTTATCTCACTGATCAAATTGTTCTAGCCTTGGCCATTGACATGCCCTCTTCTGCTATTTTTTGAACGATTTCTTACTTTCTGGCATGACAAGGTACTCCAGACTCATCTTGTGTTTTCCATTCCTCAGCCCTAGGCAGAGAAATGGTATTTAGATAACAAGATTTGGGGGCTGGGTGTTCTTATGGCTACTTGGGTGTTACTGCCATTGGGCTTTTTTGTGGGCAGAGCTAGGAAATATATGTGTATATACTAATCCATGTGTACACATATATCTATAATCATTCTGTATCTTTTCAACTGTACTATGTCTCTGTGATAAGGTTATCATGAGATCATACTGATGTCTTCAGCTCTTATCCAGTACCACACGGCTCACCATAGCCTCCCTTTTTCACCTGTAACTTCCCTCTGAGACATCAGGAAACTGGGCTCGCAGTTGCTTGGCCCACTCCTGCATGTACCGCTTTCTTCTGATGGTGCTGAGCTCCTCCGATTTTATGGCTGCTAGGTGGTTCAGAGAATCGAGTTCATAAACACTTCATTGCCATGGCCTCCTGGGGCCCCCCATCAGGTGTTCTCTTCCTCAAAAGGAAAATGGTTATGTACTGAAGAGGGAATATGACTTTGCTCGACAACTTCGGGGCTTCTGCTAAGATTCTCCGTCTTGGGCTTGCTGTGGCCCCAGAGCATCCACTGGGGTCTGTAATTAGGTTAACATGAGTTTAGCCCAGGCACATGGAACAGCACGGGTCTCACTGGGTCACAAGGCAGGCCAAGTGGCCTTGCTGCTTCCACGAAGTGTGGGTGGCTCTTCCTCTGAGACCTGGGGCTCTAGTATTGGGGCAAATAGGGGAAATTCAGGATACTAAATTGTGTTAGTTCATTTGCATCTAGATTTCAGCAAAGTCCTATAAAAGAGGGAATAATTTAGAGCAGAGATAGAGAAAAGAAAATAGAAATTTTTAGAGAGATCTTCTTTTCCTGTAGCCTGATGTCTACATTAACTGAAGTTTCTACAGTTGGAGCCTGGAGGGACTGGGAAAGCCAACTTCTGTAGGCCAAACGGAAGCCAGTGTCAGCAGCAACCTTACCCACTATTAGCAAGACTAAAGGTTATTTATCCCCAAATCCATTTCCCCTTCCTCTCTAGTAACACGTTGTAGAATATGTTGCTTTCTGGAATAAAGGACTACATTTCTCAGTCCCCTTGGTAGGGTTGAACATGGGATTTATGTTTTGTCAATGAGACATCAGAATTTCTGGAAAGGCTATTTCAAAGGGAGATAAGTCAGTTTTACAGGTTCCTTTTTGTCCTTTCTTCTTTTTCCTTCTTCTGCCTGCACCTTAGCTGTGGTGACTGGCACTCCAGTACCCATCTCGGACCATGAGGTGACCTTGGGTTAAAAGTCAAGTGTGTAGGGATTCTCTGGTGGCGCAGTGGTTGAGAGTCCGCCTGCCGATGCAGGGGACACGGGTTCGTGCCCCGGTCTGGGAAGATCCCACATGCCGTAGAGTGGCTAGGCCCGTGAGCCATGGCCGCTGGGCCTGCGCGTCCGGAGCCTGTGCTCCGCAACGGGAGAGACCACAACAGTGAGAGGCCCACATACTGCAAAAAAGAAAAAGAAAAATCAAGTGTGTTCCACTTGACTTTTTACGGCTGTGTACTACTAAGCCATAAAAAATAATGAAATAATACCATTTGCAGCAACATGGATGGACCTAGAGATTATCATACTAAGTGAAGTAAGTCAGACAAAGAAAGACTTTGTGATATATGATATCACTCATATGTGGAATCTAAAAAAGTGATACAAATGAACTTATTTACAAAACAGAAATAGACTCACAGACATAGAAAATAAATTTTTGATTACCAAAAGGGATAGTGAGGGGAGTGAGAGACAAATTAGGAGTTTGGAATGAACAGAAAGACACTACTATATATAAAATAGCTAAACAACAAGGACCTACTCTATAGCACAGGGAACTATATTCAACAGCTTGTAATAACCTATAATGGAAAATAATCTGAAAAAGAATTGATATATATGTATATATATATAAAATGGAATCACTTTGCTGTACACCTGAAACTAACACAACATTATAAATCAACTATACTTCAAGTTAAAAGATTTTAAATGGCTTACGTGTTCATATGGCCCAAATATGAAAGAATGGAAACACAGTGAAAAGTTCTGCTCCCAGTCATGCTTACAGCCACCCAGCTCCCTTCCCCAGTGGCAACTTTTGTTATCTGTTTCTTGGGTGTCCTCCCAGAGATGTGTGACTGTCCTTTCTTTCTGACTCAGGTGACACTTAACTCTCTTATACAGTTTTGCACCTGTTTTTTAAAAATTTAACAATGTTTCTAGGAGACCTAAATTAAGAGCTTTATCATTCTTTTTTTATAACTGGATAGGATGTCGTCGTATGGGTGTGCCATGCTTTATTTAACCATCCTTTATTGATTGTCATTTAGGTGGTTTCCAATCCTGTGCTTTAGAAACACAGCTGCAGTGAATAATCTTGCAGAAATGTCATTTTATTTGCGTGAATACATTTGTGTGATCAATTCCTAGAAGTGGAATTAGTCAAAAGATATTGCATGAGTAATGTATATGTATATAACCAAATGTATATAGATAGATAGCTATATATATCTCAAAATTACTCATATGTACTCATGAGTAATATATTTAGTCAAATTGCCCTCCATGGAAGGAGCTGCAGTTTATGCTCCTGTCAGCATATATATGAAAGTGTCTGCCAGTACTGGCTTGCCAATGCACTGTGTTATCAAAATTTTTGATCTTTTCCAATCTGTTAAGTGAAAGATGGTCTCTGATATCCACAGAAAGAATTGTGCAGAATGTACATAGTAGTCTTACTCATAATAATAAAAACTACTTGCATCAATGTTAAAAAGACCATGAAAGCCATGCACCTCCCAGAAGGCTTCTTCCTCAAGGCCCACCTCAGAGGGGGCTGTGAGGACAGTGGGCCTGGAAGTTTCTCTCAGGGGCCAGGACAAGGGATCACACAGGCTAGGGGACAAAGAAGAGCGTTCCAAAAGTAGAACCAGGGATTTCTGGGTTAACCCACAAAGGAACTCACTGTTCCTCCAACCAGAGCACCTGTCCTATTCAGTGGAATATGGCACGTTAGGACTGGTGCTTGCTTTGTGTTTTCCATTCTTCCCTTTTCTGCACAATGTTGATTCACTTATCCTATGCCTTCCTTATCACTATTTATTGGGTGAATTCAACTGAGTGAATTAAATAATGTGTTTTGAAGCTTCCAGGTCACAAGACGTTGAGAAGGCATGTTTGGGTCTAAGATCCTGGACTTTGAGCTCGATTGTCACATATGGAGAAGTTGGCTGGTGTCATGGGTAGACTGTGGCACACACCATTGGATCTTTGATAAACATTCATCCCACTTTCCTTTGGCTTTTCCTTTCTTGCTTATGGAACTCAGATTTTGTTGGAGGGGTGGGCATGGGAGGGCTTGTCCAACTACAAGTAGTGAGTCATGATGGACTCATTGCTTGAGGCCCTCAGAGCAATGTTTTGCTTTTCTGATAAAAACAAAGGATGATGGGTACACTCCCTTCCCTCTCTTTCTTACCCTCATGCAGACAAGATGTTTAGAGCTGCAACAGCTACCTTGCAACAATGAGGTTATGAATAAGGACAATAGGGCAGAGTGCGAAGAAGAGGTCTGGGCCTTTGACCTCATTGGATTTCCATGCCAACCCTGGAATTCTTACTTCCAGAGTTATTTTTTTTTTTTTAATATATATATATAATATATATATACATTTTAAAAAATAAATTTATTTATTTATTTATTTTTGGCTGCATTGGGTCTTTGTTGGGTCTTTGTTGCTGCACACAGACTTTCTCTAGTTGCAGCGAGTGGGGACCGCTCTGTGTTGTGGTGCACAGGCTTCTCATTGCGGTGGCTTCTCTTGTTTTGGAGCTTGGCTTTAGGCATGTGGGCTTCAGTAGTTGTGGAACGTGGGCTCAGTAGTTGTGGCTCACGGGCTTAGTTGCTCCGTGGCATGTGGGATCTTCCTGGACCAGAGCTCGAACCCGTGTCCCCTGCATTGGCAGGCAGATTCTTAACCACTGTGCCACCAGGGAAGTCCCAGAGTGCTTTTTATATGATATAATTAAAGCCTTTATTGTTTAAGCTACTATTGATGCCACAAACTCGGCCTCTGTGCACTGGTGCTGAATTGAATCTCACAGACAGAGTTTTGGGTGAAGTAGAAATGAATAGCTTTATTGCTTTGCCAGGCAAACGGGGACACAGAGGGCTCCTGCCCTTGAAAATTGTGTGTCCCAACCTGGGAGGATTTGGTGAGGAGTTGTTCCCCCCCCCCCCCCCCCCCGGTATGCAGGCCTCTCACTGTTGTGGCCTCTCCTGTTGCGGAGCACAGGCTCCGGACGCGCAGGCTTAGCGGCCATGGCTCACGGGCCTAGCTGCTCCGCGGCATGTGGGATCTTCCCGGACCGGGGCATGAACCCGTGTCCCCTGCATTGGCAGGCGGACTCTCAACCACTGCGCCACCCGGGAAGCCCTGGTGAGAAGTTTTTATAGCAGTGGTTCAAGGGTGAGATTGCTGATAAGATTAGGGTGTGTGCAGGGCCTGCACTCCTTTAATCTGATCTCAGGTAATCTCATGATGAGCTTCTCTGGTTTCTTTAATCTGGTCTCAGGTGGTCTTCTCTGGAAGAATGCTAACTCCATTTGTTGGGGGTGTTGGTTCTGTAAAGCGCTCAAAGACATTGTTCTGTGTATCCCTTGAGGCAGAACCAGGACCCTGCCCCGAGGCTGCACTATTGTTTCTTGACTGCTCCTCCCTTGTCTCTGCAACCCCTCCCTTCCCTGATTAGCAGCTGTTTGAACCTGCCCTTTGGAACTCAGGGAAGGTCATGGTGGCTGGGGTCTATTCCCTACAAACAAGAAATGGGGGACACAGAAGGGCTTCTGTGCCCAGTCCTGTTCAGTTTCACTCTAGGACCTCAATCTTGTTAAACTTCCAGACAGAATCATCTGTGGTCCTTGCTTCTTCACCTCACTTGCTCCTGTTTCCAAGTCTGTGGTGAGTATGCCTGATTGGCAGAACTTGAGCTGTGTTCTAGCTGCAAGGTAGGCAGAAGGTGACCCATTGACATTTTTGGCCTCTGAAGTGGGAGGTGGGCTCTGCCTCTCACTAAAATTCATAAGGTTGGGAATTTCCCAAATGTTGGACAGAGTTTCAGATTCTGGGTGGTCCAAAAGTGAACACGTCCATGACAAACCTGCAAGGCATGTGGTCAGGTAGAGTGAGTAAATAAAGTATCCTGGGTGGAGGAAACAGAAGAAATGAGAACATTGACATGGTCTTTTTCTAGAAGGTAGGAAAAAACTAGGAGGAGGCAAAATTTAATAGGCTGGTTATAAGGAATGTTGACATCTCAGTCTCTGTGTTCCTTTTCTTTTCTTTTTTTAACATCTTTATTGGACTATAGTTGCTTTACAATGTTGTGTTAGTTTCTGCTGTATAGCTAAGTGAATCAGCCATATGTATACATATATCCCCATATCTCCTCACTCTTGCGATGTGCTTATTTTCTAGTTAGTCATTATTATTATTTTTTTTATTAAGCCAAAATGATCTCCCTTATTAGACCATAAGCTCCTCAAAGTTAGGAATCATTCCTCACCTTGGAGAGACGCCATGTTTGCTATGGAAAGTCCATTGGCCTTCAGGTCAGATGGAACTGAGCTTGCATCCTGGGTTTATTACTGATGAGCGAAATGATAGTTGTTATCTAAGGCAGCCTCTCTGAGACTTGGGATCTTCGTGAGTAAATAGAGATTGTACCCACTTTTCTGTGTGGTAAATATTATATCCAACATAAATAAGCTTAGAAAGTAGAGGTTCAGTAACTATATATTTCCCTCCTTCCCTTCCCTTTAGACTGTTTCTGTTCCTCCTCAGGTCCTCACTCAGCTGGTGTTTGCTGAGTGAATGAACTTGGCTTCATCACGTCTGTAGATGCGCTTCTGCCCCTTCCTCCCATGGCTGCCATGTTTAAGCTTGCTCTGCAGCGATTTTAGTAGCTTGGTGTGATTCGTTTTTTCACGGGCAGCCTCTAGGAGATTCTTACATGCCAATAGCACTTCACTGGTGCTACTCTTCTTTTCTTACTAAACAGTTCATTTGACAAATGGAACTCCAAATATGTGTCAGGCTCCAGGGACCAATGACATGGATTCCACCATCATGAAATTTGCAATAGGAGGGATGGGCTTGTAAACAGCTATCGTGTAATGCTGAGGGCTGCAGTAGAGGTAAGCACAGAAAATGAACCACTCTCATGAGCACCTATCCCAAGAAACAAGCCATTTTATTGCTTTGTTATGCCGTATAATTCCTAGGGTTTTCCCCCCAATGAGTGTTCAGATAATGATTGGTTTAATTCTTGTACCAGAATATTTTTAGAATATGACATCCCTACATACACATGCTTTCCCAAACCACAACTTTTACTTTGCTTTTATTTACCTAGTTTTAGTGGTCTTCTTGAGTAGCAGTGAGTCAGGTCCCATTTCAAATTTCCTGCTTCACGTAGTTTCGAAAGCTCTATTCCCAGAATTTGATCTTGACTTCTTCCTACTGAGAAGGATCATGAATATAACAATTTCCACTGAGAACTAATTATGAAGATGGCAGTGAAATGACAATATCAAGTCTCATTAATCCAACCACTCGGGATAAACCCCAATGGAAATTAGTAAAGGCTGTAACGTAGCAGGGGATGGGCCCAGTGAAAGCCCAGGAGGGATCATGGAGCCCATCTGGTTCCAGATTCTGATGCTCAGTCCTGAGGAGGAGGGTGGAAAAAAGGAAAACATTGGACTTGCAGTGTGGCTTTTGGCTGTTGAAAACAGGTGAGGCCATGGAATACTAATAACAGTTTAAATGAATGAATCAGAGCTAAGGTATGGACAAAGCTCAGAAGCAATTGTGGAAAGAAAAAATCAAGTTGAGGAATGATAGAAACGATTTTGAAATCTACAAAACAAGGCGTTAGGTTATTTGTATGTATATAGCCTAGGAATGAAACTATCAAATATACACGGAAAGGACAAATTCTGGGGTCAGGAGAGTGGTTATCTCTGGAGAGGGAGGAAGGATGATGGGATCTAGGTAGGGACTCAAGTAATGTGATATTTTAATTAAAAACAACAAAGATCGTGTACAGCAACTGTACTTCAACAAAAATAAATTTAACAACAACAGCAAAGATCTGAAGCAAAGGGAGGGAAACTGTGTGAGATCAGAAGCTCTGTACCCCAAGGATACAGCCAAGGAAATATAGTCGGCAGTGAAGGTCACTGGGCGGGGGACCTAAATTTGGGTCTTGTCTCTGCCTTGGCTGGGTTGTGAGACCTTGGATGAATTTCTTCCACGAGTTTCTTCTGGGCTTCCTTTTGTAGAGTAGAGAAAATGCATATGTGGCCCTACCTTCTTTAAAGTGTTTCTGTGAACATCCTTTACTCAGTGTATATGAATACATTTGGATGACTGTTGAGTGTTTTGCAAAGGAGAGGTTATTTGCAACCAGTTAGACCTTTAGAGTAAATATGGTGAAGCCAGGAAAAAATTGAGGTTAGTAACCAGGCTATAGCGAGGGACCTCTGTATTTATCAGCAATATAGAGCTTAGAAACAGAAAATAAAATATTTCAAAAAATATGGGGAAAAACCTGACAGTCATGGAGGGAAAATATCCCTCAAGCCTTCCCCATGTTCCACGTTCCCACCCACATCTCTACCCCCGTTAATGATCATTGGAACCTTCCAGAGGATGCTGTGTACACGCTCACTGGGTACGAAGGGAAGAGGGTGGATGGGAAAGAACATCTGATATTACCTTGAAGTGAAATGGTCCGCTGTTACCTGTGGCTGGTCACCCACTCTTCTTCAAGCGCTTGAATACTTTGCAAGATTTACTTGGCTGCATGAGCCTGAGGGCTCTCTGTCTTTCCAGGCTTTTCTAATGGGGATGGCATACTTGAGACACAGGTGCGATGAAATTATACTGTGGCCTTTCACCTGCAGTCTTCCCTTAAAAGATGGTCCTTTCAATGACATACTTGCCACCAAGGGCTTTGACTGATTGTTTTGGGTTTGTTTTTTTTTTTAAGGTTTTTTTTTTTTTTTTGGGTTAAAGATTTTTTTGATGTGGACCATTTTTAAGTCTTTATTGAATTTGTTACAATATTGCTTCTTTTTTTTTTTTTTTTTATATTTTGGTTTTTTGGCTGCAAGGCATGTGGGATCTTAGCTCCCCGACCAGGGATTGAACCCGCACCCCCTGCACTGGAAGGCAAAGTCTTAACCACAGGACTGCCAGGAAAGTCCCTGTTTTGGCTTATTTTAAGACACAGGACCTCTGCCTATGGTCATTTTGCCTATCGTTTTTTGTGGTTTTTGCATTTATCTCTGCGTGTCTGTATCAGCATTTCTGGCTGACTCTTACTGTGTCTGTTTCCTTCTAAGCCTTACCTGTCATTTTTCTTCTCCCCTATTTCTTTTCTTTTTTTGGTATACATTTTAATAGATAATCAAATAAGTTCATGGCTGTCCCCAATTTAAGTATCACTGCAATGGTAGAGTCTTTAACCTAAAATTTTCTGAAGTCAAGAACATAAGAATAATTGAATCAAAAATATTGAAAAACATCTAAATATACTTTAAGGTAGAGTTAATTCATGCCTAATATTAATGCAAAAGTATTACTAATTTTTAATTCTTCCCTACAAAGAGCCTTCTAAAAGCCTTTAATTAAGTGTGGCTCAGAGATTATATTTACCCTGATTCTACCAGACTTACACTTTTCTAGGTGCTTCCCAGGTTCTGATGATGTTCTGATTTTGGTTTTTCATATCATTCATGACCCATCTGGAGATGTCTTCTGATTTTCAGGTATTAATATTCTTTTTTAAGACTTAAAAACTGTCTTTTAAATTTTACTTTTCAAATTACATCTCCATTACTTATTTATTTTATAACTGGAAGCTTGTTCCTTTTGACTCCTTTTAAACTGTCTTTTATATTCACCTATGTAGTTACATTTAGTGATGTTCTTTTCTTTTTTTTTTTTTTTGCGGTACGCAGGCCTCTCACTGTTGTGGCCTCTCCCGCCGCGGAGCACAGGCTCTGGACGCGCAGGCTCAGCGGCCGTGGCTTACGGGCCCAGCTGCTCCACGGCATGTGGGACCCTCCCGGACCGGGGCACGAACCCGTGTCCCCTGCATCGGCAGGCAGACTCTCAACCACCGCGCCACCAGGGAAGCCCAGTGATGTTCTTTTTTTTTGGCCACGCTGCGTGGCTTGCGGGATCTCAGTTCCCTGACCAGGGATCGAACCTGGGCCACGGCAGTGAAAACCTGACATCCTAACCCCTAGGCCACTAGGGAACTCCTCAATTTCTTTATGTGGATTCAAGTAACTACCTTCTCCCCTTATTTCTCCTCTAAGCCCTTTGCTGCTGCTGGCCGCACCACCGTCTCTTACTTTCTTGGATGTTTTCTCTTTTTTCCCTGCTCTTTTTCTTGTGTCCGTGGCTCTTTTTTCCCTTTCTCTTGTTATCTTGTGTTTCTCTGAATGTTATCTGATGCCTCTTGGCTGGGGACCCCATTCTAGTCTTTAGATTCAATAGCTTGGAAATCTCTCTTTGTTGAAATGGTGTCTCACGCTCAACCCAGTGAATACGTCTTCCCTCTTGTTCTGCGGGAACAAATTTAGTCTTGAGTCGAGGGTGCCAGGAGAAAGCAAGAGTGAGTCCCCATCTTAGTTTCTTCTGCATGCAGCACGGTTCTTCTCACTTCTACAAGACACCCAGAGTGAGAGACGGCTGTTGCTGTGCTGAGTATCTTAGCTCTTGAGACGATGCTGGGCCTTGGTTAAGAGAGTGACTTACAGGGAAGCAGCTCTAAGAAGGAGTTCCAGGAGTTCCTTATTTGGTTCATCCAGCAACAAGGCCCTGCTGTTCAGATATGATTGTATCTTGGGAATGCAGAGCCTAGTTCAGTAGAGGGAAGAACCCTCATTTCAAGCAGTCATAACCTTTCACTGTAGCACGTCCCTGCAGATGATATCAGAAAGAAAAAGAAAAAACAGAAAAAAAATGATTGAATTTTTCCTCAGGTCTGTGTGGTTACTTATTCAGCCCATGCTCACTACCTTGGGATTGTGAACTGAAGATTGAATTTACTTGGGTTTCTGGAACTAATCAGCTCCCAAACTGACAAAGAGCTGGGGCGAGGCATTGAAGAATGAAATAGAAGCATCTTAAGGCAGTTTCTATGAGCAGACTGTGGGGTTCAAGGTAGCAAGGGAAGAGCTCCTGCCTCTCGTCCGGGTCTCAAATCCTTGTTGTCAGTGATGACAGAGACTGTTGCCTCAGGACACAGAAGCTTCAGTTGCCAAGTCACAAGTCGATGTTTCTCTAGTTAGGTTTTACCCTTAGAGTTGTATCTAAGGCAGCTCTAACCTTTATTCTGATCACACACACACACACACACACACACACACACACACGATGCATCATGTAGACATAGCATAGATGCAGCTTTACACACATAACCCTGTCCACAGTGTAGACAGATTTCCCCTCCCTTTGGAAGTGGCCCTGCCCTCACGCCAGGTCCTACAGGCATTTTTGTTTTCTTTTAAACATTTTTTTAATAGAAGTGTTGTTGATTTACAATGTTGTGCTAATCTCTGCTGTATAGCAAAGTGACTCAGTTATACACATATATACATTCTTTTTCATACTCTTTTCCATTATGGTTTATCACAGGATATTGAATGTGGTTCCCTGTGCTGTACAGTAGGACCTTATTGTTTATCCCCACAAGCTTCAATACGGTGTTTTCTGCTTCCTGCCAACAAGGCTGGCGCTGCTCAGCGTCTAGTGGCCACCTCTCTTGGACTCTTGTCCTGCCGTTCTGCTGCAGTCAGCTAGTCTTGGCGTCCCTCATTCCAGCACGGGGCCAGTGTGCAGGCTGTGTATTACGTATTCTGTCCCTCAGTGTGCAGAGGGGGTCAGAGCACAGGCTCTGAGGCCAGACCTCAAACGTCAAATCTTGGCTGTACAGCCTTGGGCTTACCCTGTAACCTCTCTGTGTCTGTCTTCTCAACCCTTCGAAAGATATAACAGGACCTACCTCAGAGATAGGATTACCCCATAGTGAGGATTAAATAGAAGTACTTAGAACAGGACCTGAAACTCAATGAATTATAATCGTCAGAGAACCAGGTTAGTCTAATCCTACTTTGTTCCTTTGTTATTCGCCCTCTCCCCTTTGGCCTCAGGAATCTGACAGAAGCAGACCTGGAGTTTTGGTAGCGGGTAGAAAGCTAAGTCAAGGTGGAGAGAAGGTCCCTGGAGAGTTTCTCAGCTGTCTAGGTGGAAGGCTCCCTTTGGTGTCCCCTCCAGATGTCTGCTCGCATCCCCAGGTCCGGCGTTCCTCATTCTTAGCCCCTTGGCCTCTATCTCTAGCTCTCTCTAGATAAATAATCAATAATTCATTATTTTGATACATGTTTATGGAGCACTGCTGTGTGTCAGGCATTGCTCCAGGTGCTGGGGACACAATGGGGACAAGAGAGGTAACACTGCTGCTGTCAGGGGGCCTACATAGTGACAGAGCCAATGAGGGAGTACAAGAATACATCAACAAGAAAATTACATCAATGCCGAGAAGGAGATCAATAGAGCAGGTAGAGATGTAGGGTGTGAGACACTTACTTTAGAGCTGTTGGCTGGGTGTCTTAGTCTGCTCGGGCTGCTGTAACAAAAACCATAGACTGGATGGTTTAAACACCAAACATTTACGTCTCGTTGTTCCAGAGGCTGGGGGTCTCAGATCAGGGTGCCAGTGTGGTTGGGTTCTAGCGAGGACCCTCTTCCTGGTTTGCAGAGGGCCTTCTTGGCAGAGAGAGGGCTCTGGTCTCTTCATCCCCTTATAAGGGGCACCAATTCCATCCTGGGGGCTCCACCCCCATGACCTCATCCAAGCCCAGTTACTGCCCAAAGGCCCCACCTCCAAACACAGCCACACCGGGGATTAGAGCCTCAACATATAAATCTGGAGAGGACACAAGCATTCAGCCTGTAGCAGCAGGTGAGACTTACTGAGGAGGAGTCAGAAAGGAGGCAGAAGCAGAAGAACAGGGGTTTCATGTCTGCAGAGGCAGGGGGAGCCGCCAGATCATGTGTGGTCCTGTAGGCTTTGATCAAGGCATTTGGATTTCACTCTCGTAATTGATGTGAGCAAAACGAGTTACATGGACTAATTTTCTCACAGTTAGAGTAAACGTGAGGCTGATGTAACAAAGCTACTCAAGAACATTTGATGGCTTCAGGAACATAGCAGTTTATTCCTCTCTCACGATTTGGTCCAGGGCAGGTGGGTGGCCTGTGCACCATGACCTCATCCAGGAGCCCAGAGTAGCAGGTGCGGTTCTCACCGTGTCCCTGAAATTCACATGCGTCAATTTCATCTACAACCCACGGGCTGGAACAAGTCCATGGGCACACTGGGCTGCAAGGGAAACTTGGGGATCCTGTCTCCAGCTGTATAGCCACGTGTCCAGGAAAGAGGGGAGAAATAACTGGGGGATAGCTGGCTAGTGGATCTGTGCATCGTGTTTTTAGTGATGCGAGAGAAAAATACACCTGTTTTAAGTTTTACATGATTTCTCTGCAAATTTGTTAACTTTTTTGTTTGCTGCAGGAGTCACCTATGAAAGGAAGATATATTCCATTCTTCTAGTAAAGCCTGGGGTTGAGATATGGGGCTGTTAATGGGGAGGGGGCTTGTCACGACACCTGAGCTCAGAACTCAGGCTCTGTTCCCTGGGGCTGGAAGTTAATTGAGCGGAAACAATGATTTAGTCCATTGTCATTCGAGTCAGGCCATATGTCTAACACTGTATCATCAAAGCCAAGGCATTTTGGGAGAGGATGATTATCCCCATTCATTATGTGCAGAGACTTCAGACACTTCAAAAACCACTAGATTACAAAGTTGCTGGGGCAGAACCTGCAAAAGATGAAGTTATAATTGAAAGCTACTTACGTGATATATTTTAAATGAGTTCAACTTTATACTTCTAGGCACATTAAGAAATCTCAAATAATTGTTTTTGGCCAGAGCTAAATTTAGAACCTCTAAGATGGATGGTTCTGTCATCCTTTTGCTCAAGTAATGTTCATGGTGTCCTGTTGTATAGTAAGTACTACCACAGAGCACCTACTGTATGCATACTGCTAACAGGCCCTTGTTATCATTTTCTTTAATCTTCACAATACCCCTGGAGAGGTTCACAGATTTTACAACAATAACAAACAAAAAACCAGGATGCCCAGTTAAATTTGAATTTCAGAGAAATAATATTTAAAAAATTTTTTTATTGGAGTATAGTTGATTTACAATGTTGTGTTAGTTTCAGGTGTACAGTAAAGTCAATCAGTTCCACTCTTAGATTCTTTTCCCATCTAGTTCATTACAGAGGAAGAAATAATATTTTTTTCGCAGTAAAAGTATGTCCCAAACATTACACAGAATCTGCTTAATCTAAAAAATTGTTATTTTTCTGAAATTCACATTTAAGTGCACATCCTGCATTTTACCTGACACCCCACCTGGGACGTAGGTGGCGTCATCCTCATTTTTCAGATGAGGAAGCGGAGATTCAAGGAGGCTTGAGTGACTTCCTTGGGTCCCAGAGCCAGTAAGAACTAGTGCAGGATTGAAACCGTTTTTTGGACTTGGAAGTTCATGGTCTTGCCAGCACATTGTGTTTAGACCACTCTCGATACCCTCCTGGCCTGGCCCTAAGTTACCTCCAGCCTGACCTCTCCTCTGCTGCAATCAGCTCTGATGGGGCCCTGTGCCCTGGGACGAAGGCATCCCCGTCCTCACAAAGTTCCCATCCGGCAGAGGCCAGACAAGTGTCCAGCTAATGACAGTACAAAGTGAGAAGTGTGGTGGACCAGTCAAGGGAATGACTTATTCTGCCCGACAGCCTACTATAGATTGCACGGCTTAAACAACAGAAATTTGTTTTCTCTCAGCTCAGGAGGTTGGGAAGTTCAAGATCAAGCTTCAGGCAAAGTAGATTTCATTCTGAGGCCCCTTCTCTTGGCTTGGAGGCCAGTTCTTTGTGTGTATGCGGAGAGAGAAAGGGGGTGAGTTCTCTGGTGTCTCTTCCTATAAGGATCCTAATCCTATCAGATTAGGACTTCAACCTTATGAAACTCATGTAACCCTAATTACAGCTACATGGCAGTTAGGACTTCAGCAGATGAACTCTGGGGGGATACAAGTAATTCAGTCCACATTCAGAAGGCTAGTGAAGGCTTGAGGGCAGGTGACATTTAAGTGAGGTCTAGAAAAATAGGCATCAGCAAAGGAGGAAGACAGCGTTCTAGGCAGAGGGCACAAAACTACATGCTATGCTGGAAGAATGGTGAGCAGTCTTCTGGCTCTGCAGCAGTGACTCTCAAGATTCTGTGGACCAGAACATCACCCGGGGAACCTGTTTTCAATTCTGCATCAGTACATGGGCTCAGGAATCTGCATTTTAACCAGACCCAGGTGATTCTGATACGGATGCTCTACCAGCCACACTGAGAAACAGGGTTCCAGGGAGAACCTAGAGATGAGGCTGAAAGGGCAGACTGGACCAGGTGGTGAAGGATTTTTATGGTAGATCGAGGAGTGAAGATCTTATTTTAATTTAAAGACAACTTTAAGACTCTCTTAAGGAAAGATATCAAGGTGAAGGCTCCTCAAATAAGAACAGAGGTGTTTCTTGAGGTTTAACTTTGAAAAGATTTCAAATAATGAAACTAAAGCCATTTTGATCATTCATATGGATGGGGGGGGTATGATGGGAGAATTTCACTCATAAATTTGGGACTGAGATTAAATTCCAAGGATCAGCTGGAAACAGGGAAGCTGGCCAGCTGGGCACATGGGTTGACCGGCCTTTAGATGCTTGGCTTGTCTGTCAGAGAGCTGGACCACACATCATATTTAGCTGATGATCAGAAAACTGGTGAATGATTCTTTCAGGCTGAAGAAACAATACAACTGCCTTAATACCACTTTGAAAAAAAGCATCCAGTGGACTAAACATAATGATAATTTAATTTCTGTTTTCTGATTTACTCATTTAAAAGTTAATTTTTATTATGAATAAGCACACATTTTCTTAAGAAAATTAGGAAAACACTGAAAAACTAGAAGAAAAAAATCAGTCCTATTATCACTTTGCAAACAAAGTCTATTACTTTTTTGGGTATAAACTATAAAATCATTTTAATTTATTTTTTAAAAATTTATTTATTTTTGGCTGCATTGGGTCTTCATTGCTGCACACGGGCTTTCTCTAGTTGCGGCAAGTGGGGGCTATTCTTCGTTGTGGTGTGCAGGCTTCTCACTGCAGTGGCTTCTCTTGTTGAGGAGCACGGGCTCTAGGTGTGCCGGCTTCAGTAGTTGTGGCACACAGACTCAGTAGTTGTGGCTCGCAGGCTCAGTAGTTGTGGCGCACGGGCTTAGCTGCTCCGCGGCATGTGGGATTTTCCTGGACCAGGGCTCGAACCCGTGTCCCCTGCATTGGTAGGTGGATTCTTAACTACTGAGCCACCAGGGAAGTCCCTAAAATAATTTTTATGTTTTTAATAATTTATTATTTCCTGTTGCTTCCAGTTTGGTTGGGCTCAGTATGCAAATGTCCCCAGCTTTTCTCAGCAAATGTCAATTTTTTTGGAATGGACCTGAATTGATGACCTAGTTTAAATTACATTTGATGGACTTCCCTGGTGGACTTCCCCTATACTATCTGTATAGTATAGGGAACTATATTCAGTATCTTGTAATAACCTGTAATGGAAAAGAGTCTGAAATAAATATATATGTGTATATATATATATGCATAACTGAATCACTTTGCTATACATCTGAAACTAACACGGCATTGTAAATCAACTATACTTCAATTAAAATAAAGAGAATTTGGTGTCAGATTTGTCTTTTTTTGGCTGAGTTGATGAGAGTCAGGTGGCCCAGTTATAGTCTGACTTCCTGTTTACTCTCTATGACTGGGTTCTGAAAACTCTGTTAATGGAGCTGTATTTTCATCTCCTTGTTCTGTCACCATGGGTCAGTTATCTATTGCCATGTAGCAAAGCACCTCAGAACTCTGTGGGCAAAAATGACTATCTTGTTGCTTATGACTCTGTGGGTCAGGGATGTGGGCAGAGTTCAGTGGCTCCAGCTGGTCTCTGCTCCATGCGGTGTCAGCAGGGATGCAGTCTGAGCTCCTCGCGTGGATGGAGCCTCGTGGGGCTGTTATCTGGGGGCTCTTGGGTCTCTTTCCTGTGACCTCTCTCTGCCCACGGTCTCTCATCCTTCGGGGTCCCTCCCTCTGTGTGGCCTCTCTCCCACAGGAGAGTGTAGACTTCTTTACGTACTGATGGTGAAAAAAGAGAGAATGGGAGCTGCAGGCCTCTTCAGTTCTAGAACTCACTCAAGGCCACTTCCACCACATTCTGATGCCCAAAGCAATATCAAGGCCAGCCCAGGGACTTCCCTGGTGGTCTCGTGGTGAAGCCTTGGTGCTTCTACTGCAGGGGCCGTGGGTTTGATCTTTGGTTGGGAAACTAAGATCCTGCATGCCACATGGCCAAAAAAAAAAAAAAGAAAAGAAAAGTGTGGTGTCCAGGGCTGTCCAATAGCCTCAGAAGGCTCTTCTTGTCTTTGGAAGAGGGACCTATGGATGGAGTGAACTGGAGTCCTCAGCCATAGTTTTCCTCATTTTTTGGAGCTTCTCTTCTGTCCAGGCCCCTCTTTGTATAACTTGCTCCCATCTGGGGCCCACTGGTGCTGGAAAAGTATGTATTAGGGTTCTCCAGGGAAACAGAAATGGCAGGATATACGTATCTGTCTGTCTGTCTATCTATCTGTCTATCTTTCTATCTACCTACCTACCTATCTATCTATCTAGATCTATTGCAAGGAATTGGCTCATGTGATTGTGGACACTAGCAAATCTGAAATCTGGAGGGCAGGTTGCTAAGCTGGGTAAAAGTTGATGCCGCCATCTTGAATCTGGATCCCACAGGGTGACAGACTGGAAACTCAGGTAGCATTTCTATCTGGCAATCTTGAGGAGAATTCCTTCTTCTCTGGGAAACCTCAGTCTTTACTCTTAAGGTCTTCAACTGATTGGATGAGGCCCACCCACATTCTGGAAGGTCATCTGCTTTACTCACAGTCTACTGATTTAAATGGAATCACATCTAAGAAATACCTTCATAGAAACATTTAGACTAGTGTATGACCAAACAGCTGGGCACCAGAGCCCAGCCAAATTGACACATAGAGTTCACCACCACAAAGAGAATGTGGGCTGCTGTCACCTCAGTATCCATATCGGTCCTCCTCTCCCCCTCCTTCCAGCAAAAATTTCACTAAAGGTTGGATGACTCCTTGCATTCTTCTCTCCTTCCAGAATAATTTGGGGCACTCTCTTTGGCTTTCACACTTTTCCCGCCACCCTCACCTACTCTGCTTACCACCTACAAACTCTGAGGTCACTCTGAGATTAACCAGATCGTTTCAGTACTTCTATTTGCTACATCTGTTCAAACTTTCCCAATTATCTCTTTAGGATAACTGGAACGTCCAAACCATTCTCTCAAAATTGGTCCAAATACCAAGAACGGAAGTTAGTATTCATCCAATGTTTATAGTTATTATGACTAATATGTTAGTTGTAGATAAAAATGTGTGATACAGTAGAATTGTGCATGCATGTGTTTATGGGTGTACCATGAATCCCTCTTTTAATCAGCATATATCATATATATGATATATTTATGCCAATTCTTGCATACATATTTCTTGTAAATAATTAGAGAACTATTTTATAGTATTGAATACGTCTTTGCTTTCATGGTATGTTAATGGTGCTCAGTTAACTTCCAGTTATAATGTAGTTTCCATGAGGAATATATAATCCGCCCTATGATGATCTTGACAAAATTGTTTTCCGGAACTCACTTTAGCCAGTGTGTAGGTGTCTAGTCCTCTTTCCCCTCTGGCCTTTGACCTCCTCTCCTCACTCTTCCTGAGGCTTAGCCATGCCCCAGCATGATCCCTGTGTTATCTTAACCAGTTATCTCTGGTGTTAAGAGAAAGTACTACAAATATCTTTTACTAAGCCTCTATCCCGAGGATCAGATTTAATTTTAATCCATAAAAATGGAATGTTTGCCTTTTAAAAAGAAATTTGTATTTTTCTTGCTTTCAGAAGGAGGCCCCAAGCTAGATCCCTGTACATTTTTAAATGAAAAAGAGTCTTCAAACAAATCCTTTAATTCTCCTTTGAGGAAAAAGCCCTTGGGTCCTTGTTTACTAATGTATTTTGAAACACAGTGGAAGCTGTGTTTGTGAAGATTCTGAGTCCCGCGGGTGGTGAGGCAGTGAAGGGTGATCCCTGAGCGAAGGGAATCATCATTCAGTGAAATGGGGGTAAAGGGAGGGGTTGAGGTATCGGGAGCCGGGAAAGGGGGTCTGCAGTAGTCTGGGAAGCCTTCAGAGACTAATAAAGTTGGCCTTGAATAGGCACACTGGTTTTGCATGGAGAGAAGGAGAAGGGAAGAAAAGCATAGAGCCGAGGCTTGAGGTGGAGGTGAGTATGGCCGGAGAGGGAGGGCTGGGAAACGGGGCCCACAGAGTGGAGGGGCTCACGGACAAGGCTGGACGAGGAGGGTGAGGCCGGCCACAGAGCCGTGTGAAGGTCAGACGGAAGAGCTGTGCAGGGTTTCTTGTAGAAATGGGGGGAGAGGAGTCAGAGAAGGTTCTGAGAAGGGATGGAATGAAGAGTGTGTTTGCAAGAACGAGTCCGGATGAATTTGCGGGGTGGGGATACCCCTTAGAGTTAGGCTATTGGGATACTGAAGGCTCAGCCTCCCTAGCCATCCGCCCGGAGGCTCCGCCCACAACAGAACCGGAGGCCGGAAGTCGAACTCAAGTCCCTGGTCGCCTGGTCCATGTGCTGGGGTGGGGGGGGAGTAGGTGGAGAGAGACCAGCCACCGGGTCCTTGGTGGCCACCTCCTCTGGGCAAGGCGTGTGTGAGAGGGAAAGCGTGCTCATTTATTTCCTTCCTTATTCTGAAGAAGAGTTGTTATGTGTTCCTTGTTGGAGGGAATAGTTTTCTTCATGTGGAGCTTTTAAAGAATTAGAGACATTTCTGCGAGGTAGCCCATTCCCAGGGCCTTTCCCCATCAGTGAAAATATCTATTGAGAGAAACACAGCTGAGGAACCAAGTACTGAAAACTGTACTAGTAGCTTTGGAGCCTGACAAGAGGAATTGGTGGGGCGAGCAGGATCGAGTGGTTGTTTTTCTTTTGGGTACCAAGTCTTTCACACGTTTATACTCACACCATCCCAGCAGGTTGATGGCATCCTCAATTTGCAGACGGAGAAATTGAGGCTTAAATAACTCGGTCCAGAGCCAACTTGGAAATACTGGCATTGGGCCAAGCCAGGTCAAATTCAGACTCAGAATTCAGATTCTCAAGGTCCCCTTGCCTCCATACAAGGAAAAAAAAAATATCTGGGAAAACTCCTACTCTCTTATAGTTAGGCATCCTACTTAAATGTCTTTTTCTCAGATTTGTTTTTTGGGGGGGGCAAAGAGAAGGCTTTGTGGGATAGAATTCTGGGCTTTGTGGGATAGAATTCTGGGCTTTGGAGGTCAAGGCTGTGTTTGCTCAGGGCTCCTGGGACAGTCCTCACTGGAGCTTTTAGCCAGAAGATCTACACAGAGAGAGGGCAGGACTCCAAAACCATCAAGAGGAGAAAACACAGAGCTTTAGGAATGCAGACGTACATCTCCTGCTTTTTCTACTTATTTGAAAATAGGTAAATTTACTACTAGAAAGACTGCGAGGGACTTTTTACACTCTTTATAGCTCTGGCAAAGAGGTAGTTTTAAAATAGTGGCCGTCCCCCTGTGCGTATTGGGAGAACTCTTTTGGCATTACATTTTAAAAACTTAAGTGACTTTACATATTAAAGAACCTAATGCATGAAACGTTTTC
The DNA here is from genome assembly GCF_011762595.2 of Tursiops truncatus. Classification (NCBI taxonomy): domain Eukaryota; kingdom Metazoa; phylum Chordata; class Mammalia; order Artiodactyla; family Delphinidae; genus Tursiops; species Tursiops truncatus. Next base: position 10,929,089 of record NC_047039.1, read on the forward strand.
TTTCTACTGCAGGAGTTTCACTGTGGTTCTGTCAGTGCTGGGTGATGAATGTTTGCTCAGATGCACCTCTGTGGGTGCAGTCATGTGTAGGGCTTTTATCACTTGATTTTTTTCTCAAACACATTTCCATGTGTTAAAATCATTTATCTACTTGACATTATTTATAACTTTACAATAGTCCAGCATATTGATTTATTATAATTTCCTTTACCATTTCCCTAATTTTGGTAGGGGGGAGTGGTGGTACATGCCGAGGGGGCATTTGAGGAATGTCCAAACTTTTAGTTCTCTCTGTGAAACCATCATGAACCTCTTTGCATAAATTAGTGTTTTTTCTTTGGGTTTTCTGGGAGGCTGTTCCCCAAAGTGGAATCACTAGGTCAAACATTTTAGTATCTCTTACTAGACAGTTTGGCAGAATTTTACAAACATGGTCATCACTCTCCTTCCCCCTTCCTCCAAGGATAGATATTCCTGTCCTACATGGCGACAGCCACATTCCATGTCTGGAAGTTTTACGCTTCTATAGTCAGAGAAAAACAGGAAGCTTGGGTTTTAGTCTCTTCTATATTTAGCTTTGTATTTTGTCCAATTATTTCATTCTTCCTCTCTATAAAATGGGGTCATGTTTACCCTTTCTATTTTAATTGAAAATCAAGTAAAACTTAGATGAAAATGTGAAGATATGTGAAAGTACCAAGCAGTCTACAAGTGAAGGTAGGATCAATCTACCTGGGGATATGCAATCTTTAAGAGAAAGGAAGGGAAACTGATATGTACTTAGTGCCTTGCAGGTTTCAGGTACTTCTTAAACTTGACCTCATTTCATCCAGTCTCATTGGGTCCTTATTTAACACTGTGAGGTAGGAACCCTTATCTCCAATTTGCTGTTTATGTAAAGAATTGTGACTGATTTTGTGTATTGATTTGTATCCTGCAGATTTACTGAATCTGTTTATTAGTTTTAACAATTTTTTTTGAGTCTTAATCTTGATATGGTGTCAACCCACCTTTAATACGTGAAGAAACTAAGGTCCAGAGACAGTAAGTGTTTTCCCCAGTCACATAGCTAGGAAGTGGCAGACACAGAATTGACCCGGTTGACTTGATTCCGAATCCAGGCTATATCCTGGGTTAGGATCCTGTGGGACCTTTTGTTGTATAGCACTAGTTAACAATCAAATCTGAAAAGGCAGATGTATTAATTTGCTAGGGCCACTATAACAAAGTCCATAGATTGGGTAAACAATGGAAATTTATTGTCTCACAGCTCTGGTGGCTAGAAGTACGAGATCAAGGCAGTGGCAGGGTTGGTTTCTCCCGAGGTCTCTCTCCTTGGCTTGTAGATAGCTGTCTTCTCCTTGTGTCTTCAAATGGTCTTCCCTCTGTGTGTCTCTGTGTCCTAATCTCCGCTTTTTATGATGACACCAGTTGAATTGGATTAGGGCCCACCTCAATGACCTCATTTTAACTGAATTACCTCTTTAAAGACCTTATCTCCAAATACAGTCACATTCTGAGGTACGAGGAGTTAGGACTTCAATGTATGAATTTTGAGGGGACACAATTCAGCCTGTAATTGTGTAGATAGAATTACTTCCTAACTTCAGTCAATTCTAGTCAATGAAATTGTGTACATTAAATTTATCTAAAATGGGGACTACCTTATGCTACATTGAATTTACAGATTGGAAACACCTTACCAATTGGAGCCTCATTTAACAATGCTGTGAGGCATATAGGAGAGGTGTTATTAATATTCCAAAGAAACTGATGCTTAGAGATTTATACGACTCATTCATGCACAGATTAAGTTGGGGGTAGTTTTTGTTACTCTTGCAATAAAAAGTAAAACCTGATATTTGCATGTGAAGGTAAGAAATATTGAACCACTCACCAGAATGCTGTCCAAAACACCTTAGACAAAAATTTTAAAGACATAGTGGAATTATAACATTTTAAAACTTTTAGGGGAAAATTTGCTATAATTGTACTCCAAATACAGCTATTTTCAATTTTGTCTATTCTTTCCAGTCTTTGCCCATATTTTTATACAATTGCAATTATTGTGGGCATCATTTTATATTCTGTTTCCACTGCATTTTTTGTTTTAGCTCTTATTTTGAGATAACTGTAGATTTACATGCAGTTGTAAATAATACAGAGAGATTCTATGTTCTTTTACTCAGTTTACCCCAATGGTCATGTCTTTATAAAACTTACTACTATATAGCAACCAGGATATTGACATTGATCTGGTTAAGGTACGGAACATTTTCATTTCATCACCACACAGATCCCTCATGTTGCCCTTTTATAGCTACCTCCCTCCCCCAATAACTTGATCTCCAATTCTATAATTTTCTCATTTCAAGAATGTCATATAAATGGAATCATACAGTATGTAACCTTTTGAATTTGGCTTTCTTCACTTAGCATAATTCTCTGAAGATTCACCCAGGTTGTTGTATGTATCAATAGTTTATTTCTTTTCATTGTGAGTAGTATTCCACTGTATGAATGTAGCACAGTTTGTTTAACCATTCATCTGTTGAAGGACATTTGCATTGTTTGAAGTTTGGGGCTATAAACCCTTGTGTACAAGTTTTTGTGGCAATGCAAGATTTCATTTCTCTGGGATAAATGCCTGCAAATGCAGTTGTTGGGTCATGTGGTAGTTGCATGTGTAGTTTTTAAAGCAACTCTCAAACTGTTGTCTTGAGTAGCTGTGTTATTTTACATTTCCACCAGCAGTTCATGAGTGGTCCAGTTTCTTTGTATCCTTTCCTGCATTTGGTATCATCACTGCCTTTTATTTTAGTCGTTCTAAGTGTGTAGTGATATCTCATTGTGGTTTTAGTTTGCATTTCGCTAATGGCTAATGATGAGTATCTTTTCATTTGCCATCTGTGTATCTTCTTCAGTGAAATATCTTCTCATGTCTTTTGCCTATTTTCTAACTGGATTGCTTTTTTCAAACTGTTGAGTTTTGAGGGTTTTTAAAAATGTTTATATATTCTAGATACCAGTCCTTTGCCTGCTTTTTAATTGAGTTGTTTGGGTTTTTGCTATTGAGTTGTATGAGTTCCTCATTTATTCTAGATATGAACTCATTATTGGATATATGGTTTGTAAACATTTTCTCCCATTTCATAGGTTATCAGTTCATTCTGTTGATTGTTTCCTTTCCTGTGTAGAAGCTTTTTAGTTTGATGCAATCCCAGTTGTCTATTTGTGCTTTTGTTGCCTGTGCTTTTGGTGTCATATCCAAAGAAATCACTGCCCAGACCAATGCCAACAAGCTATTTACCTAGGTTTTCTTCTAGTAGTTTTATAGTTTCAGGTCTTATGTTTAAGTCTTTAATCCATTTTGACTTGATTTTTGTATGTGGTGTGAGATAAGGGTCCTTTTTTAATTCTTCTGCATGTGGATATCCAGTTTACCCAGCACCATTTACTGAAGAGACTGTCTTTTGCCTGTTCTATATTCTTGGCACTCTTGTCAAAGATAAGTTGACTGTAGATCTGTGGATCTATTTTGGGGCCCTCTATTCTGTTCCATCAGTTTATATGACTTCTTTTTACACCAGTACCATACTGTTTTAATTAACATAGTTTTGTAATATATTTAAAAATCAGGAAGTGTGATGCCCCCAGTTTTGTTCTTCTTTCTCAAGATTGCTGTAGTTATTCAGGGTGCTTTGTGGTTCCAGATGAACTTTAGAATTTTTTTTTTTTCTATTTCTAAAGAATGCTGTTGGGCTTTTGATAAGGATTGCATTGAATCTGTAGATCACTATGGGTGGTATGGACATTTTAACAATATTAATTCTTCCAATCCATGAACATGGGATGTCATTTCATTTTACATATCTTTTAAAATTTCCTTCATCAATATTTTCTAATTTTCAGAGTACAAATCTTTGATCTCTTTAAGTTTATCCCTAAGTTTATTATTTTTGTTGCTATCTTAAATGGGATTGTTTCCTTAATTTCCTTTTCAGATAATTTGCTGTTTATGTAAAGAATTGTGACTGATTTTGTGTATTGATTTGTATCCTGCAGATTTACTGAATCTGTTTATTAGTTTTAACAATTATTTTTGAGTCTTAAGAATTTTTCCATGTATGTGATCATGTCACCTGCAAACAGAGATAATTTTACTTCTTCCTCTGCAACTTAGATGCCTGTTATTTCCTTTTCTTGTCTAATTGCTCTAGCTAGGATATCCAGTACTATGTTGGAAAGAAGTGTTGAGAGTGGGCATCCTTGATTTGTACCAGATCTTAGAAGGAAATCTTTCAGTTTTTCCCTGTTGATTTTGATGTTATCTGTAGGTTTTTCACATATGACCTTTTATATATATAACTGAATCACTTTGCTGTACACCTGAAACATTGTAAATCAGCTATAGTTCAATAAAAAAAAAAAAAAAAAAAAAAAAAAAAACAGCTTCTCTTTTAGCTGGCTTCCTCTGACACTCCTCCATCAGGAGAAGGGGGGATGCTGCCTAACTGTTGCCAAATGGAAGTAAAAATTTAGGCTCCCCTCTCAGCTTCTGTTGACAGTGGGGAGTTCTTCATTACTACTGGAGAGCTGTAAGAGTTGCATCTCCCTACTAGGCATTCACTGATACTGACTTGCCTGGGAGAGGTATGAGTGCCTTGTCACTGCTCCCCATATGGTCTCCACTGGCACTTTTACGTAGGAGGCTGGTCTTGTTACTGTTGTATGCTGGTGAAAGTCATGACTTTCCACTAGGCAATGTTTGGTACCACCCGGGGGGAGTGAGAGGGTGCCTCATGACTGCCTGATAGGGGTGGCAGGGCAGACTCCCAGTGTATTCTCTGCTGACACCATGGGGAGGGGGGGGGGTGGTTTTGATGAACAGTGTTATAACCTGGCAGGGTTGAACATCTTGGTACACACTCTATCTTCTTTGACACCACTATGGTTGGAGGGAGGTGTGTTGGAGTGCCTCATTACTCCCTGAAAAGCATGGAAATCTAGGCTCCCCACTTGGCTTTTGTTGGCATGGGTGGAGGTGGGGCCACAATTTGTTTTCCATAATATTTGGTTGGAGTAGAGCAGTTGTTGTCTAAATGTTTTCTATCTTGTTAGGTTTTGTGTTTTTTTTTTTTTGAATTTTATTTATCTTTGGCTGCATTGGGTCTTTGTTGCTCTGCGTGGGGCTTTCTCTAGTTGCGGCGAGCGGGGGCTACTCTTCATTGTGGTGCACGGACTTCTCATTGCGGTGGCTTCTCTTGTGGAGCAAGGGCTCTAGGTGCGTGGGCTTCAGTAGTTGTGGTGCACGGGCTTAGTTGTTCCACGGCATGTGGGATCTTCCTGGACCAGGGATCAAAGCCATGTCCCCTGCATTGGCAGGCGGATTCTTAACCACTGTGCCACCAGAGAAGTCCCTTGTTAGGCTGACCCTTTTCTGGTCCTTTGGCTAGAGAGAGCAAGCTTTTGGGGGAGCTTTTTTATCTGCACTCATTTATGTTTTTGAGTTGGCAGCTTCTTAACTCCAAGTCTGAGAGAGGTGAGGCAAAGAGAAAACCCAGGGAGCTCACTACCAGATTCCTCAGGACCCGAAGTCCCTATATAGTGGGCCATCTTCTCTCCACATTTCGTAGTCTTTTTATGTTTTTGCACATGTAATATCCAGAGTTTGAGCTGTGCTTAGCAGGAGGGATAAGGAAAAGTGTGTCTACTCCATCTTCCCAGAAGCAGAAGTCTCCCTGCATATTATATCACACAATAGTTTATGTTTTGACAGTCTTCACAATGCGCATTTTTCTGTACTGTAATTTTTAGTCGACCATTATGTTTATTTTCGTGTAGTTGTTTTGATATACCAAACTAATGCATTATATAAAATATTAACTAAAGCATAGTTACTGTATAGTTGGGGTTCTAAAGAATCTTTTGCAACTTTAGATCCATAATGGTCTGATGGGCTGAGGCCAATAAATTCTCACCTATATATAGGGTCTGTTCCTGGATATGACAGAAGCTGGAATCTAATATTTATTTCTGTTTGGGCTTCTCTCCAAATAAGTCTTTGCCTTTTATATATTTTCAAAGCCCTTTCATATCCCATCTTGCCTCTCTAACTTTGTGTATGCTTTCTTTAGCATGAAATTTCCTTCTTCACGTGACCAAATTCCTCCCACTTGGTAAAATACCACCTCCCTCTAAAAGTAGCCTCTTCCTTCTGAGCTTCTGTGTTGGATCTCTACCTGTGCTTGCTCAGACCATCCTCACTTTGTTGTTTCTCTATTTCACACTGCCCCTTCTAAACTACACATTTCTTGAAAGTAGAGACAACTGTGCATTTTTCATCGTTGTTTCTTTTTTCCCAGTTTCTTTGCTTTTTTATTAAAAAAAAATTTTTTTTTAATGGCTGCATGGCTTGTGGGATCTTAGTTCCCTGGTTCCCTGACCAGGGACTGAACCCATGCCACAGCAATGAAAGCACTGAGTCCTAACCACTGGATCACCAAGGAACTCCCTTTTTAAAAAATTTTATTGAAGTACAGTTGATTTACAATGTTGTGTTAATTTCTGCTGTACAGCAAAGTAACTCAGTCATATATATATATATATATATATATATTTTCTTTTTTGTACTCTTTTCCATAATGGTTTATCACAGGATATTGAATATAGTCCCCTGTGCTACTCAGTAAGACCTTGTTGTTTATCCATTTTTCATCTTTATATGCCCCATGTTCTTACTGGTTAAACATAGAAATAACTCAATATATGAATATGATTATATGAATATGAATATTGATTTATATGAATAAATTAATTATCTTATTTGACCCCCTACCTCATGTGTTGTGAGGTAGACAAATATTACTGTTTTCTATCTCAAGGGAGTGTCCATATACCCCCTTTCTATTTATGTGTATATCTGACCTTGGGGAATTAGGGTAGAGTTCAAGGAGCCGAGCTTTTGGAGCCAGACAGGTTTGGGTTCTAATCCCAGCTTCATCTCTTACTGTGACCTCAAGTCTCTTAACCTCTTAGAACCTCATTTTTCTCATCTGCAAAGTGGGGACAATAACATCCACCACTCAGAATGGTGCAGAGAGTTAAGTAAAATATTTATTCCTTTCTGCCTATTCACTCTTAAGCCTTTGCACTAAACAACTGGCCATCACTTGGGAGTTCTCACTAACAGTCTTTAAAAACTCATTCTTTATTCATTAATTCGCTCCTACCTCCACCTGACCCCATCCTCCCCCGAGAAAAGGTGCTGAGCTTTGAGGCCCCTGAGTCCCTCCTGGGAGGTTCCTGAACCTCCACAGATAAGCTGGATCCTTGTGCATGCTCCCCGGGGAGCGAGAACAATAGCTCTCTAGACAATGTAACTGTGGGGTTATACGCCATGAAATGAATGCCCTGCTATGCTAAGTGAAAGAACAATCTCTCTCCTTGGCTTTCTTTGGAAGTGTTCTCTTTCTTATTCAGATATCCTCACCAGTTTATCAGCACTCTTTCTACAGTGGAAAATGGGATCAAAGCAAGGTCTGACTTCCCGCTTGGCATTAATCATTTGAGTGTCATGAAATAATAAATGATTGACTTTTTATTTGGTTAACAGAATGCCAGTGAGATCAATTCTTTGGATCTAAGACTGACTGTGTATGGGTTTTTAAGTTGTTTGACCTTCAGCATGGATATGACTGAAATAAACTGAGCATGTAAAAATCTACGCATCCCCACTCCACTGCCCACTCTCTCAGGAAAGGAGCTGTAATTCATCTTCATGGGCAGATCAATACTGCTGTGTCTTCAGCAGTGGGCAATTTTTACACAGCGATTGTACCCATAGCGCTTATACCTGGGGGAAGCTGTGCTATTCCAACTATTTCTTTGGCCAGTTGAGGAATGTAAATCTGTATATTTCACTAGCAGTCAAGGATGCATTCAGATGTAGAAGGCAGGAGGATGTGCAGGTGTCTTGCGGCTACTGTAACAAACTACTGCAAACTTGGCGGCTTAAAACAACAGAGATTTATTCTCTCACAGTTCTGGAGGCCAGAAGTCTGAAATCCACCAGGGCAGTGCTGCCCCGGGTGCTCTTCCAGCTTCTGGGGCTGCCCCCTCATTCCTGGGCTGGGAGTGCATCACTCCAATCTCTGCCTCCCTCTTCCCATCATCTTCTCTTCTGTGTGTCTCTGTCTTCTCCCCTCTTCTGTCTGTCTCAGATCTTCCCCTGCCTTTCTCTTAAATCCGTTTGTCATTGAATTAAGGACCCTCCTGGATAATCCTCATCTCGAGATCCTTGACTTACTTACATCTGCAAAAATCCTTTTTTCCAAATAAGTTCACATGGGCAAGTTCCAGATTTGACATGGGTATCTTTTTGGGGTCCTTGTTTTAGTCTACCACAGAGGACTAAGAATGACTTCAAATTGGATGACTTACAGATATTTTATCTTTAGCCCCATGCTTTGATGTTTTGGGCACAGAAACATTTCTGTGGGCTGACGTACTAGACAGTTCCTGGGAAAATACAGAAATGGTTATGTTACTATATAAGCACTGTAATTCTGATTATTTCTCTAATTCCAATAGTGAAAGCTCACTGATGCTAAATATTTTGTAATGGGTATGATTTCTAAGACTCAGATGTGCAAACAGGAACCCCTTAATTGTTCCCCTATAATTTCTATCTCAAGCTTCATTTACCTGATCAAAATTTAATCAAGCCACTTCTAGAAAATTCAGTCCCTTCAATGATTTCTCAGTCCTTTTAGATTTAAAGTTAGCTAAGGATTTCCCCTACTCCCCTTCCTCTCCATAAGATTGATTCTAAATTCCAGGCTTAGGCAGGCCATAGACTGTTATGATTATGAATGAGGCTTTGAACCTGCATTGAAAACCAGCATCTCTACTTACAATCTTGTGCGATCTTGGTGCTGCAGATTGGGTTCCTGGGGAGCAAACTATGAGATGTAGGATGTTTGCTAAGGAGTGCCCTTGGGATATTTATTTATTTGGCTGAGTTGGGTCTTCATTGCTGCGTGTGGGCTTTCTGTAGTTGAGGTGAGCGGGATCTACTCTTGGTTGCAGTGCACAGGTTTCTCATTGCAGTAGCTTCTCTTGTTGCGGAGCATGGACTCTAGGCATGTGGGCTTCAGTAGATGTTGCACACGGACTTAGTAGTTGTGGCTCGCAGGCTTAGTTGCTCTGCGGCATGTGGGATCTTCCCGGACCAGGGCTCAAACCCCATTCCACTGCATTGGCAGGCAGATTCCTAACCACTGCACCACCAGGGAAGTCCCCTGAGGCAGACTCTTAAGGGGCTGACAGCTGAAGGCTGTCTGCCAATTACACCCCCCACCCACCCACCTGTAGCTGCAGATCTGGTGATACATTACAGTATCCACTACAGTCCATCACACTGCTTGGATCTTCTCCATCTGTGTTTCAGGAGCAGCTACTCCAGGGTGTAAATTTCCTCCTGGGGGAAATTTACAAGGGGAAGGTTTATGGGATGAACTACAACATTCACCTCTGAGCTGGCCTCTGGGCCACAGTGACATTCATTATCCCCTTCCTCTACTGGCTAGATTCCCTGCAACCTTGGCCAGCACATTTGCTGGTCCTCGTGGCATAATACAGACTCTCACCTCTGAGGGGGTCTGAGCTGTGGTCACTAAGGCCATCTTAGGCTGGAATTCCTGCCTTTGTTCATTTTGTGTCCGAATTGGACAAAGGAGGTGCTCGAGTGGTTCCTCCCACCCCCATTTTGTTGATCAGTGTTAATTAGCCCTGCCAGGATATGCATCCCCTTCTTTCCTGGTGGTCCCTTGGCTCCAGGAGCTGAAGCGCACAGGTGGCAGTCATCACCTCAACTTCAATGGGAGTCCTGCTGTGTCCACTGGAAGAGGTGTCTTCCCTTTGGGAACCATGAGTTGCAGAGCCCAGAGCTGGAAGGACAGAAGCACAAATTCCCCATGTGGGTAACTGAGTGTGATGATAAGTGATGCCACCCCTTGGTTCCCAGGCCATGTGTTTTTCCTTTGGGGGTACAGCCCTGTATAAAATTTTGATTAAAAATGGGGCTTCCCTGGTGGCGCAGTGGTTGAGAGTCTGCCTGCCGATGCAGGGGACACGGGTCCGTGCCCCGGTCTGGGAAGATCCCACATGCCGCGGAACGGCTGGGCCCGTGAGCCATGGCCGCTGAGCCTGCGTGTCCGGAGCTTGTGCTCCATAGCGGGAGAGGCCACAAGAGTGAGAGGCCCGCGAACCGCCAAAAAAAAAAAAAAAAAAAAGGGGGTACTGCTTTTCAAATGTACAGGGAATACTCACCAAGATAGACTATATTCTGGGCCATAAAAAAGTCTCAGTGCAAAGGAATTGAAATATACAAGTATGTTCTCTGATACAAAAAGAATTAAATTAGAATGCAATAACAAAAATATATGCATCATATCACAAAATAGCTAGAAATAAAACCTAAATAATCCACGGGTCAAAAGAGAAGTCACAAAGAAATTTAGAATATATTTGGAACTGAATGAGAATGTAGACACGGCACATTAAAATTTGAGGGATGGAAATAAAGAACTATTGATATAGAAGAGAAAGCTAAAATGTTAAGTGCTTATATTATAAAGAAAAGCTTAAAATCAGTGACCTAAACTTCCACCTTAAGAAGCTAGAAAAAGAAAAATAAAGTCCAAGGTATATAGATGAAAGAATTTAACAAATATATGCATATCAATGAGAAAGTAAATAAACAAGCAATATACAAACCATTAGTGAAACTGAATATTGTTTATTAGAAAAGATCAAGAAGGAAATATGAGCACTGCATTGGAGGCATCGTAGCATCTGAAATTATTGCTATCAAGCTTTGATATCTAATTTGCCATGAATCCCATGCCTCATTCCTGGCGGCCTCTAATCCTTTCACGTGGGTCTCTCCCGGACCGGGTAGTATCCTCACGTGTGTGCTCTCTCAGTGCTCTGCTGAATACTTGAGGGTGATCCCCTGCAGAGCTCCAGCTTCTCTCCCTGGGCAGCTCTGTGTCCTGCAAACTCTAGCCTCCTTGGGCTTTCTAGATTTTCAGATCTGTCTTTCCAATTCAGGGAGTCTGCCAGGTTCCACCTGATCCCCCTCCCTGTACTGTGTCTTGGAAACTCTCAAGGCTTCAGGTGGGGCCATCGTAGGGCTTGCTTTGTCTCTTTCCTGTCTCAGGGATCACAGTCCTTCCCTGTCTGATGTTCGCTATCTCGAAGACCATTTTTATGTATTTTGTCCAGGTTTTGGTTGTTTCATGGGGGAGAACAGATCTAGGTGGAAGCAGAATTTAACTGGGGTTTTCTAAACCTAAAGGCAAAAACTTTTATTTCCCTCTTGTTTCTTCATGGCTCTTTTCCCTTTGGGGCAACCTCAGTCCGGAATTTCCTGGCCTGCAAAGCAAAGGCTCACAGGTTAAAGTAATGGCAGGAAAATAACAAACAAAAGTCAACAAATATCTCTTAACAATATCACCTGTGTTTCTGCCAAAATGATGACTCATGCAATTTCTTTCACCGTAATCAAGTTTTATTGTCCTAACCAAGGGAGAGACACAGAAGATTCTGTAGGTGTCTAAACCCTATTTTTTCTTGGCTTGATTTTGTAAGGGAAATTGCCCAAGTATACATGAGTCCTCTGAGAAACAAAATTGCCCAATATCAGGAACTTCCAAAGCAGCCTAAGGAGAGTCCAGTGTATCCCTGGCGTCTTTCTCCCCTTGGTGTGTGAGATCCATTTTCCTTGCTCTAATGTGGAGAGTTTAGTTTTTGCTTGCGTGTCTGAGTCTCTAATGCCCAGAGTCAGTGTCTGCAGCACTGCAGGTACTTTGCCAGCAGTGCAGGGGAGAGACAAAACCCACTCCCATCAATCCCGTTCTCTGTGGGGACAGCAGAGCTAGAACTCTGGGCACGTGGGCCCCTTCAGTGTCTCAGTGGTATTCAACTGACTTAGAAATGGAAGTCCCATCTTCTTTTTTTTTTTTTTCAAAAAAAACATTCATGTATGTATGTATTTATTTATTTTGGCCGTGCTGGGTCTTAGTTGCGGCACGCGGGATCTTCTTGGTTGCGGCATGCAGACTTCTTAGTTGCGGCATGTGGACTCAGTTGCGGCATGCATGCAGGATCTAGGTCCCCAACCAGGGACTGAACCCGGGCCCCCCTACATTGGGAGCGTGAAGTCTTACGCACTGGACCACCAGGGAAGTCCCAGTCCCAGCTCCTATAAATGAACGCTGTAGGAGAATGGGTGCTTGGCTAAAGTGGACTTCATTGCGATGCACTGAATATTCATTTCGGTTGATCTCCAAATGGCTAAGCGCAAAAATTTCACATTAAGCTGAAACTGAGGCAGAAGCCAGTTATCACTAACACAGAAAGAACTCATGGGATATAAGAATGAATCTGACATTTTATTAAAAATTAAATTTTTTGCTGTTACTTAAAGTGGAAAACCTGCATTTGTTGTATGGATACGTAGCTTCAAACACAGCCATATAGATATTCTTAGCATTTCATTAAATACATATGTGTGTCCTGCAGAGTTACAATTGCACATGACATAATTTAGCTTTTGATACCATTGATATATGGTTTAGGTACATCACAAGTTCTGTTAAATAATATACATATGCATTCGTTTTCAAATCCGATACTCTAGGTGCACAATTTGCCTATACACAGTTGGGCTGATGGTCCTAAGATGAGCTTTCGTACAAGTATCAACAGAACAGTTGCTGAACTTCTGGATTTCCATGTGGTGCTTCTATCTTTCACTTGATGACACCCACCACACTCTTAAGGTTATCGAAGTTTAGGAGGTTAAAGTCAGAGTGTCTTCATTCAGCTGCCGAATCAAATTTGTACATAACACAATAGTACTGAAAACCTTTAAATGACCACTATTTCCAAATCTGCCCCAACACAGCCTGTTCTTGCTTTGGGAACAGAAAAGAGGAAGACAACTGTTGAATATATGTTTCTTTTGTGATGGAGGCTGTGCATATGTGAGGGTGGAGGTGTATGGGAAATCTCTGTATGTTCCAGTCAGTTTTACTGTGAACCTAAAACTACTCTAAAAAAAATTGTATTTCCAAATCTGCCCCAAAACAGCCTGTTCTTGCTTTGGGAACAGAAAAGAGGACGACAACTGTTGAATATATGTTTCTTTTGTGATGGAGGCTGTGCATGTGTGAGGGTGGAGGTGTATGGGAAATCTCTGTATGTTCCAGTCAGTTTTACTGTGAACGTAAAACTACTCTAAAAAAAATTCTACTTAAAAAAATTATATTTAATAGTGAAATGAAGTTTATTCCTACAGTTAAACACCTGATCAAAACCCTTCTTTCAATAATCTGATTAAAATACAGAATGCTGATGTAAGTTATTTTACAGAAATACTTGAAGGGGGAAGAAATCCAACAGTATTCCTAAATCAGCATTTTGAAGGGAAATAAACTCATCGGCCTCTGAAGGTCAAAAAAGCATTTGCTACGCTGTCATCCTGTCCCCCACCCAGCTGCGGCTGGACCATGACCCTGTGTTTATCACTTTTGTCTCTGTGTCAGGACTTTTGGAATTAATGCTGTCTTCCTCAAAGCCTGAGCATTCTGTCGTGTCCTGGTAAGAGCAGGATTTCCACAGAGCCCCAGATGACTAGTGGATTCATTTGCTAGGGCTGCCGTAACAAAGTGTGATAGCCTAGGGGCTTCAACAACAGAAATGTCTTGTCTCACAGTTCTGGAGGCTGGAGTCCAAAATCAAGGTGTCGGGAGGATTGGTTTCTTCTGAGGCCTCTCTCCTCAGCTTGTTAGATGGCTGTCCTCTCCCTGTGTCTTCACCTGGTCTTCCATCTGTGTGTGTGTCTCTGTTCTAATCTCTTCTGATAAGGGCACCAATCATTGGGTTAGGGCCCACTCCAGTGACCTCATTTTACCTTAATTACCTCTTTAAAGGCTCTGTCTCCAAATAGCAGCCACATTCTGATGTAATGGGGAGTGTGCCTGGAAACTTCATGACCACTCTGTGTCAGAGTCTGAATTTTTCTGAGAAGGAACCCTCTTTTTTGTTTACAGATGGGACAGGTAGTTTGGGGATATATTTAACCAAGAGTCTGCAACTACATGTTTGCAGAGATACACGAGGAAACTGGGAAGGATGCTGAGTTGGTCCCATCTTTACATTCATCGTAGCAGATGGCACATGCATCATGCCCCTCTCCTTTCTGGAATTTACATAGTCAAAATCTCTTAGGATGATCTTTATAAAATGTTTCTTCTAGTTGGATGTCTGTCCTGGAAAAATTGTGTGAATTTGAAAATGAGTACCAAGGTGAGATGGATGCCCAATAGAATAAAGAAGGTAGAATTCCAGAGCTAAACAATGTGGCCTCTTCCTTCATATGTGAGCTCCTCTTTCAGAGAGTTACCCCATTCTTTCCTAATAAAGACAGATGAAATGTCATTTAAAAACCTCATTATATGGATTCTATACTGATTAGTTAATTAGCATCAATATTGTGAACTCTGGCTGCTTTGTATTCTGCTCTCTGTACATTTAAAGATTTATTTATTTATTAATTTATTTGGCTGAGTCGGGTCTTAGTTGTGGTGCTCGGGCTTCTGTTTAGTTGTGGCACATGGGCTCTCTAGTTGTGGCACATGGGCTCTCTAGTTGTGGCATGCGGGCTCTAGAGCACGCGGGCTTAGTTGCCCCTCCGCCTGTGAAAACCTTAGTTCCCCGACCAGGGATCGAACCTGCGTCCCCTGCATTGGAAGGCGGATTCTTAACCACCGGACCACCAGGGAATTCCTGCATTTAAAAATCTTAATATCAAAATTGCCATCAGTAGAACTGGGCAGAGAAATACAAAACGAGCTTGGTGCACCTTGAAGCAGGGAAGTAAGGAAGTGCTCACTAAGTAAATAGGGAAGAAAGTAAGGAAATAGGAAGAGAGTGACGAAGGGAGGGAGGGAGCAAGAGAGAGAGAGAGAAAAGAGAGAGAGAGGAGAGGAGAGGTGTGAGAGAAAGGGGGAAAAGAAAGTAGGAAGGAAGGAAGGAAAAGAAGAGGGAGGGAGGAAGGAAGCATGGGGGTGTGTCAAAGGGACCCAGGAGCCAAATGAAAGAGCTCCTAATGGCCAAAGCTAGAAAATTTTGAACAAAATAAATAATAATAGTAACGGATTATAACCTAAGGAATAAAATAACTATCTGAGTCCATAATGATATAAAGAAACAATTGAAGAAATAAATAAATGAGGAGAAGGCACAAACCTTCCTTAAAGAGAATACCAAATTATGTATGTGGACTCTCCTTCTCCAGGGGGTGGGACTTAATTTCCCTCCTCTTGGGTGTGGCCTGGACTTGGTGACTCGCTTCCAAAAAATTGAGTGTGGAGAGGGAAAAAATAGTAACTTGATGGCAGAGAAATCTGGCAGACAGAACTTTAAGCAAATGATCAAGGTCAATATCACCAGTGATAAATTATATGTTGATATGTATTCCTTGACATGAAATGATGAGAAGTGCCTTTTGTCTCTGTGGTATTCTTGCCAATAACCCATAACCCCGGTCTAGTAATGAGAAAACACCAAACAAACCCAACTTGGGGGAATTCTATAATATACCTGACCTTTCAAGGTCTTGAAAACAAGAAAAGACTGAAAGACCATCACAGACCAGAAGAGACTAAAAAGACATGAGTAAATTCAAAGCAGAACCTTGGATTGGATCCTGGGACAGAAAAGGGATATTAATGGAAAAATGAGTGAAATTCACATAGAGTCTGTAGTTCAATTAATAGTATTGTACTTGTATTAATTTCTTAGTTTTGACAAATGTAGAATCGTTATGTAAGAAGTTAACGTTAGGCGGTGCTAGGTGAAGAGTATATAGGAACTCTGAACTATCTTTGCAACTTTTCTGTAAATCAGAATTATTCCAAAAGTAATGTTTAATTAAAACATTCATGAAAAGATGCTCAACATCACTAATCATCAGGGAAATGCAAATCAAAACCACAATGAGATCTCACCTCACATCTGTTAGAATGGCTATGAAAAAAAAGGGAAGAGATAACAAATGTTGTCAAGGATGTGGAGAAAAGGGAACCCTCGTACACTGTTGGTGGGAATGTAAATTGGTGGAGCCACTATGGAAAATATTATAGAGGTTCCTCAAAAAGTTAACAGTAGAACTACCATATAACCCAGTAATCCATTTCTGGGTATTTATCCAAAGCAAATGAAAACACTAATTCAAAAAGATATATGCACCCCAATGTTCATTGCAGCATTATTTACAATAGCTAAGATATGGAAGCAACTGAAGTGTCCACTGATAGATGAATGGATAAAGAAGATGTGGTGTACATATAATATGGAATATTACTCAGCCATAAAAAAGATGGAAATCATGTCATTTGTGACAACATGGATGGACCTAGAGGGCATTATGCTAAGTGAAATATGTCAGACAGAGAAGACAAATACCATATGATCTCACCTATATGTCGAAACTAAAAAACAAAAACCACAAAAGTCCAAGCTCATAGATACAGAGGACAGATTTGTGGTTGCCAGAGGTGAGGGATGTGGTGGGGGTCAAATGGGTGAACGGGGTCAAAAGGTATACACTTCCAGTTATGAAATAAATAAGTCATAGGGATGTAATATACAGCCTGGTGACTACAGTTAATAATACTGTATTGCATATTTGAAAGTTGTTGACAGTAAATCTTAAAAGTTCTCATAACAAGAAAAAAATTTTGTAGCTATGTATGGTGTTGGACATTAAATAGACTTATTGTGGTGATCATGTCACAACATATACAAATATTGAATCATTATGTTTTATACCTGAAACTAATACAGTGTTCCATGTAAATTAAAAAATCCAGGGCTTCCCTGGTGGCGCAGTGGTTAAGAGTCTGCCTGCCGATGCAGGGGACACAGGTTCGTGCCCCGGTCCGGGAAGATCCCACATGCCGCGGAGCGGTTGGGTCCGTGAGCCATGGCCGCTGAGCCTGCACGTCCGGAGCCTGTGCTCCGCAACGGGAGAGGCCACGGCAGTGAGAGGCCCACGTACTGCAAAAAAAAAAAAAAAAAATCCAGGGAAGGATTAAAAAAAATTATAATCATTTTTCTAACTAACTCAATGAAAATCCCAGTGTTTTTTCAAGGGTGAAGGGCTGTGAGCTCACAGGCATTCTCTGGTTCTGAGTTAATCAGAAAACCCTTCAAACCTTCAGCCTAAAGTCTATAACCAAAACGTGCTGAAGGTCATCAAAATGTCTAAGGTGCATTTTCAAAACTACTCTAAATATGCCCAAATACCAACATCTAAGAGCAACAGGTTTGAGGATGCAAAGGGCTGAACAGTCACAGTGGCCGATATCCGGACAACAGCATTCACATGGTTGGAGGCCCAGCCCCAGAACCCAGGGAAGGTCATGTAGCCGCATGGCTGCAGGAGAAGTCTCTGCACCAAATAGGTGCTCGCTTTTAATGGCGCGTGAAAAAAATATGATTAACCCTTTTGATGCGAGCTCCCACAGACCTTTCCCCTTTCGGAGCCAATGTCTTGGCTGGACCAGCCCTTGTGGTTCTTAGGATGATTGCAAGATGTACCTCAGCAACAGCCATCTGGGAACTCTGAGAAAGCATGGTCCTCTGCAAGACACCTGGGCTTCCTCCGTCTTGCCGAGCCCCTTGGACCCTCCAAAGGGCCCACACCTGTGCCTTGGGACAGAGCCAGCATCTGACTGCCCGGCCATCCGGAGGGCCAGGTACCATGAGCTGGGAAACTAGCAGCAACGAACCAAGAAGAGGACATGCACCATTATTTTTTATTTTTTTCTGGAAAAAGCAAACTACTTAATGGAAAATTCCAAAATACGTGACTGTTTCCATTCAGTATACTTTGCCACCATTCCGTGTGCTTAGAAAAAGGAACTCGGGCTCTTTAAACACAGCAGATCACAGGATTTCCTTGTGAAGCCCTCACTCAGTTTAAATAGCACTTCATCCAGGCTGATGATGAGCTCCACGTGAAAGGGAGGCTCATTCCTGCTGGACTCTGCAAGGAGGCGGCTGCAGGAGCCCAGATGAGAGCCCACGGCGATGGCCTCCGGTATGTGGGTCACGGCAGCCCCTCCAGCCTGCACAGGGCCACACGCCGCCTGCCTACTTGTTGAAATGCTGCTGCTTCTGGGCCTGATGGATGGAAGTCTGCAAGGACGGCTCTCAGGAAGCTCTGTTCCAGAAGGGAATGATTTCTTAAAGAAAATGAGATGTGAGTTCTCATAAGTGGCTGTACCACCAGCTGAGAGGCTGGTGCATAGCAGAAAATAGTTTAGTATTTTAACTAGCGTGTTTTCTAGGAGTAACTGGGTACCAAGGGGTCATAGCTTGTGCAAATCTGAAAGCCCTTCATCTTTACCTGCTGGCATCATTCTCCAGCAAGCATACAAGATACTTACAGACCTTTTATTTAAAAATAGTTAGCGTCTCTAGATCCCAAACTCTAGGGAACTGTCTTCTTAAAGCAGTCTTATTAAGTCTGTTATTTTGAACTTGATCAGTAAAAACAAAATGTGTTCTGAGTAGCCCATTTTTCTCTATCACGTTCTTAGCTTCTTCAGATATTGTATATTCTCTAAGTCTGAATCAAAAACGATTCATCACCGGTATTGTAGTACATGATTTGGGAGTTTCACCTTCTTAAGAAAGTTTGGAGAGCGCAGAAACAGAGGCCCATGTGCGTGGGAATTCCTTGCTGATGCAAGTTTGAAGGTCTGAAGCTTTACAGTTGCAGCCTCTTAAGCCTGGGCCTGAAAATTTTTTTTTCTGACGGCAGTACGGTTCTAAAATATGAATTCAATATGTAACCAGTAGGAAAACATTGCTAAGTAGATGTTTAACCTTTTTTTTTTTAATCCAAGTCTTTGAAATCTGATGTCTTACGCTGACAGTGCAGGTACGTTCCAACTAGCCACATTTCCGTGGCTCATAACTCGTATTGGACAGCGTAGTTCTAGACGTAATTCTTAAGCCTGGCTTGTTAGTTTCCTTTCTCACCCTCCAGCCTCTCTCTGCTTCAATTGACTGGGAGCTACCTGGAGCCCGAGTCAGCAAGCGTTGAGTGGATGGCTGCTCTCTGAGCTGATTGTTGTTACAGGACTGAGTCATTAAGAAGCCTGGATAAACCAGCGAAGCTCCTAGGGTTTAGGCTCCTGGCTCAGATTTTCAATCCCAATTTTTGTGCTATTTCCTCGCTTTTGTTCTCAAACCAGGCATTGTCTGTGCTCCCCTCTTCCTCAGAATACTTACAGAATGCAACAACTAAAAACAGACACATACTAACAAGATGGCCTGTCCAACCATTTTTCTTAGAACTACAAGCTCGAATGGGCCGCTGGTCTAGCTTCCAAGTTATCACAGGTGAAAAGTTTTACCAAATGTTGATTTGGCCTCTAACAATCTACTTTCTTGCGGCTTGCCCCTCAACGGCCAAGCTATGGTTACATCTTTTGGGCTTTATTATGACAGCACCGCACTTTGAACGATCAGTCTCTAATGAAAGATGCTGTTAGCTGCTGTAACAAACCCCCTGAATTTACATGGTTTTACAGAGTTTACTTCTTGCTCATGTAACAGTCTGGTTGGAGGGAATCAGGCTCCTTCTGTCTTGTGGATTCATGATCCCCTAGGGCCTTGGAATCCTCTCTGCATTCAGTCAGTGGAAACAGTATCAAGGAAGTATGAGCACTTGAGAGCCTCCGCCTGAAATTGCACACATCACTCTGTTCACGTTTCATTGTTTAGAATGCCACACAAACTGCAAGGGAGGCTGGAAAAGGCAGTCCTGGTGTTTAGGAAGAAAAGGAGAGTATAGATTTTATTGAGCATCAGATGTCCTTAACATGGTGTTTACATGAATGAGATTGGATTTTAACTTTCCTCTTTCGTATATTTCTCGTCTGGGGTTTGATATTTAAGGATAGAGTAGATTATACTAGTTATAAAAGGATATAAATTGGGAGTATTCTTTTTCTGGGAAGTGTTTGGGTAAGACTGAAATGTATTCATTCTTTAAATGATTGGTAGATTTTTCCATTAAAGCTGACGGTGCTTTACTGTGGAAAGATTTTAAACGATTGATTCAGTTCATTAACATTACGGAATGATTTGGTTTTCTATTTTTTATCAATTTTGGTAAGCTCCACTTTTTATAGGAATGGATCCATTTCAACTAATTTTTCAAACAATAAATTTCCTCATAATACAGTCTTATCTTTTTAAAATTGAAGTATAGTTGATTGACAATACTGTGTTAGTTTCAGGTATACAGCAAAGTGATTCAGTCATACGTATATTTTTTCAGATTATTTTCCATTGTAGGTTATTACAAGATGAGTATAACTCCCTGTGCAATACAATTAATCCTTGTTGTTTATCTATTTTATGTATAGTAGTTTGTATCTGTTAATCCCATACTCCTAGTTTATCCCTCCCCTTCTCCCTTTCCCCTTTGGTAACCATAAATTTGTTTTCTATGTTTGTCAGTCTGCTTTTATTTTGTATATAGATTCATTTGTATTATTTTTTAGATTCCACATATGAGTGATATTGAGTATTTGTCCTTGTCTGACTTACTTCACTAAGTATAATATTCTCTAGGTCCATCCATGTTGCTGCAAATGGCAATGTCTCATTTTTTTATGGCTGAGTAGTATTCCATTGTGTATATATACCTCATCTTTCAAGCCAATTGTCTATTGATGGGTACTTGAGTTGTTTCCATGTCTTGGCTATTGTAAATAGTGCTACTATGAACATTGGGGTGTACGTATCTTTTCAAATTAGAGTTTTCATCTTTTCTGGATATATATCCAGGAGTGAGATTGCTATATTATATGGTAGCTCTATTTTTAGTTTTTTAAGGAATTTCCATACTGTTCTCTGTAGTGGTTGTACCAATTTACACTCCCACTAACAGTGTAGGAGGGTTCCCTTTTCTCCATACCCTCGTCAGCATTTATTATTTGTGGACTTTTTTGTTGATAGACATTCTGACTGGTGTGAGGTGATACCTCATTGTGGTTCTGATTTACATTTCTCTAATAATTAGCGACATTGAGCACCTTTTCATGTGCCTGTTGGCCATCTGTATGTCTTCTTTGGAGAAATGTCTATTTAGATCTTCTGCCCAGTTTTTGATTGGGTTATTTGTTTTTTTCAATATTATGCTGTATGAGCTGTTTTATATTTTGGAAATTAAGCCCTTGTCGGTTGCATCGTTTGCAAATATTTTCTCTCATTCTGTAGATTGTCTTTTTGTTTTATTGATGGTCCATATCTTTTATTTCTGCAGCATTGGGAGTTGTGTTCCTTTTTTCATTTCTAATATTATTTATCTACCTTTCTTAGGAAGTTACTTGAGGGTGTTCTCCAGAAAACCAAGTTTGTAAACGAGGAAAAGGGAGAACATGGAATTGATATTCTGGAAGCATAAGCAGCAAAGTCCTGGGAGATGGCTGTGTGGTGGACTTTGGAAGTCCCAGCCCACAAGGGAGAAGAGGACTAGGGGTCTTCTTCTTTAAGAAGGGGTGGGGGGTGGTCACAGAATGGAGAGTATGACTAAAAGGTTGAAAAAATATTGAGACTATAAAGGCAAATAATTACAGAAAGGAAAGAAAATTAGAAATGAGAGGGGATAAAACTGCAGAAGAAATATATAAGCCAAAATAAAATGTGACATAATTATAAGGAGTTAATGGGGTGTGAAAGTAGAGAATCTTATTTTTCCTTGATGTTAGAGATACTCTCTTTCAAGTGGCCTGGTGTTGTAAAATTAAATTCATAGAGAAATTAATGTAATTCTAACACACTGTGCAGCCCAGAATGGGGAAATATTTGCATAATAATGGTAATGAAATGCTTTCTTTTATTGGTTTCAACTTCTAGAGTGAGCGTATGAATGGGGAACACTTAGATGAAGGACAGAAGTGAAGTTTAATAAGCCTTGAAAATATATAAAAATGTGAAACTATAGCTATAATCATAACATACATCTTTGTACATTTGTGCCATTATTTCTTTAGGATAAATTCCCAGGGGCTGGGTGGCTGCAAGCATGGGTGTGTACATTTATATACATAATTAATATATTGCTGAATCACCCTCCAGAAAAGGGGACCAGTTTATTCTCTCCCAATATGTCTCCCTGCTCCCACCTACTTCAGGATTTCTAGAAAGTCCTCAGAGCTTCTGGTTCATTTATGGTACCTGTCTGTATTTTTCCAGCCCTGCTACACATATTTCCCCCTATATTACTATTTATTGGATCATTTCAAAGGATTTTTACATTAGTGGGGAGGTAAAGTGTGTGTTCTCAAACTACCGTCTTGAAAGCAGGAGTCGCCTGCCAGATTTTTTAAATGTAAATTGTTTTTTCTTCCCAATTACAAAAGTAATGCATGCTCATTGGAGAAACAGTGTGAAGCGAAGAGGAAACACCTGGTGCCTCTGAGCTTTTGAAAAGGCAGAGAGATACAAGAAAATTGGCCAGGGCTGTGTGCTCCTTGAAGAATAGAGATCTCTCATCTGCCAGGACTGAGAAATGGTAAAGAAACCTCTTTCTCCCTCCTCCTTGCCAAACATATTGAGAGAGAAAGATTGTCCAGTTTTGCCTTGTAATTTTCCCAAAGGAAGCAGCAAGGTTTTATTTTGTTATTTTCGAATCGTCACTGGTGCTCCTGTAATTCCACTTTGTCTAACATCTTTCTTTGGCCTCATTTGTGCTGCTGAAGGATCAGTCGATACCCCGGAACCCCCTGTTCCGGGTGAGCCCCCTGTTCCTTCTCGCAGCGAGGTCATCCTGCTGGTTAATTTAGAACTGCTAATCACTGAAAACTCTATATGGAACGTAGGTTACATCAGCCTGAGCCGCTTGATTGCCACCAACGTGGGGGAAAAAGGAACTCTGCAGAGCCAACTAGATCTGGGTTTGATTTGTAAAAACCGGATGTCATTGGGGGCTCCCGCACCCCTTGAAAGTCCGGGGGAACTTGACCCAAACTCATTTCCACAGCCTGGGACATTAAGCTTCCTTCCACTCTCTGTCCTTGCGTTTTTTTGTGGCGTTCTTCTGCCATCCTGCTTCCACATGGGCAGCTCTGGTTTACAGGTGTCTCACGAATTTGGTAACTGAAGATTCTCAGGGAAGGGATCATTTCCAGGCAGCCCTCGCCTTCTGCCGGCTCTCCTGTCTCCTCCTACCTGAGGCCTCCCTGCTGTCACACCTGCGGGACCACCCACCCACAGGCCTTGGAAAGGGCCACCCCTGCAGGCTCTCCTTGGAGGAAGAGCCCCTCATCACACCAGATTGCAGGGCCTGGGACCCCTGAGATCCCAGTGAATTAAAATGTCTCCATCTTGCTGTTTTACTTGATCAGTTGAAAGGAATTCTGCTATGTGATGGTTAGTTTTGAGTGTCAGCTTAGCTGGGCTGCAGTACCCAGTTTTTTCATCAAACACTCATCTAGGTGTTGCTGTGAAGCTATTTTGTGGATGTGGTGGACATCTATCATCAGTTAACTTTAAGTAAAGGAAATGACCTTCAATGCCGGTGGGCCTCGTCTGATTGGTTGGAGGCCTTAAGAACAAAAACTGAGGTTTTCCAAAGAAGTTCTGCCTCAAAACTGCAACATTAACTCCTGGAGTTTCCAGCCTGCCAGCCTCCCCTACAGATTTTAGACTTGCCAGCCCCTGCAATCACACGCACCAATTCCTTAAAATATATCTCTTTATACTTATATACATACATACACATACATATCCTATGAATATGTATTTCTATCTATCCTATTGGTTCTCTGTGTGTGTGTGAGATTATATATAATCTACTGGTTCTGTTTCTCTGGAGAACCCAAACTGATACACACTGGGTATTTGTTGTAATTACACAACTAACGCATGTTTAGTATAGAAAGTTAGAAATTACAGATAAACCAAAAGAAAAATCTTAGCAGCAATTTCACCACCACCACAAAATAACCTCTCAAGAGCTGTGTGTAGATGTACAGATTTCAAAAAAGTATACTTTAAATATTTTTATAAGTAGCTTTTCCAGTTAATATGTAATGAATAGCTTTTTATGTCAGTATGTACCGATCTACCTAATTTTATTTATTTATTTTTGTCTATGTTGGGTCTTCGTTGCTGCACACGGGCTCTCTCTAGTTGTGATGAGCGGGAGCTACTCTTTGTCGCGGTGCGCAGGCTTCTCATTGTGGTGGCTTCTCTTGCTGCGGAGCATGGGTTCTAGGCGCATGGGCTTCAGTAGTTGTGGCACACGGGCTCAGTAGTTGTGGCACATGGGCTTAGTTGCTCTGCGGCATGTGGGATCTTCCTGGACCAGGGCTCGAACCCCTGTCTCCTGCATTGGCAGGCGGATTCTTAACCACTGCACCACCAGGGAAGTCCCTCTCATTTTAAATGACTACCAAATATTACACTTTTTGGCTGTACCGTTATTTAATTCTTCCTGTACAGTTGAAAAATTACATTGTCTATTTTTCTCTATTATAAACAACACTGTAAACAATATCATTGCTTATATAACTTTGTGCCCTTTGTCTATGATTTCTTGAGGATGAGTCCTTCAGGCTTCCCTCTCATGCCCCCCCTCACCCATACACACAAGAGGTATTTTCTACAAAACTGTGATCTCCTTGGGCTGTTGACCTCTTTAAGTGGGATTCACAGATTATTAAAGCTAGAGAGACCTTATGGATCTAGTCAAACTGATGCTGAAAACTCGGCCTCTGTGCCCCAGTGCTGAATTGAATCTTGGAGACAGAGTTTTGGGTGAAGTAGAAAAGAATAGCTTTATTGCTTCACCAGGCAAAGAGGGGACACAGCAGGCTCATGCCCTCAAAAACTGTGTGTCCCAACCCAGGGGGATTTGGCAAGAAGTTGTATAGCGGTGCTTCAAGGGCGGGGTTGCTGATAAGGATCAGGGTGTGGGCAGGTCCCACATTCCTTTAATCTGGCCTCAGGGGGTCTCCTGATGAGCTTCTGTGGTTCTCAAGGTTATCAAACTGTGACCTTCTCTGGAATGAAGAGTGCTTCATCAAGCAGTTAACATCTTCCATTTGGTGGGGTTTTAGTTCTGCAGAAGAGCTCAAAGATGTTGTTACGTGTATCCCTTGCGGCAGAGCCAGGACGCTGCCCCGAGGCTGCACTATTGTTTCTTGACTGTTCCTCCCTTGTCTCTGCATCCCCTCCCTTCCCTGATTAGCAGCTGTTTGAACCTGCCCTTTGGAACTCAGAGAAGGTCATGGAGGCTGAAACCTGTTTCTTACAAACAAGAAATGGGGGACACAGAAAGGCTTCCGTGCCCAGGAGCCCCACAAGGTCCTGCTCGGTTTCAAAACCTTATCATTTTCAGACAAATGGAGGCCAAGAGAGGGGAAGTAATTTTCTCAACTTCAGCCAGGCAGCTGAGAGCAGATCAGGGCCCAGAACCCAAGTTTCATAACTCTGTGCTTTCAGATGAATTGATTCCACCCTGTTCAATTGTTGAGTTTTATCTCAGAAAGCACTACGCCCTGTCTAGATGATATCCTTCAGTTTGGTGAAAGTCAACAATCAGAGTAAATGCCCCCAGCATTTTGCCCCAGGGAAACCAGTCCAGTGGAGGCTAAAAGAGAAAAACTCAAGTCCTGAATTTCTGGAAGACTTAACTTTCTTGCATTTTTGATTAGATGAACTGTGCTGTAGGCAAGATGAATGGTTACTGCTAAACCATTGTCTAGAGAAATTGAACTGAGTAGTGGTAATTATTCATGGCAATAAAATGCCCCTTTTATTAGAAAAAAAGGTTTTTGCATTATAAAAATAAGACATGGTCTTTGAAGCGGAACAATTTGAAGAGTAGGAAGAAAACAGACTCGCTATAGTCATATCACTGCTAACCTTTTTGGGAACTTACTTCCAGCTGTTTTGTATTTGTATTTTCTATAATACAAAGTTACAATCGTCAGAGTCTATATAGATTGTTTTTCCTGATACCACAATATGAACATTATGAAATAACATTGTTATTTCATAATCTTTATAAATTTAATTTTAAATAAGTGCATATATTCCATTGTTTTAATGGGCCAGCTTGGCATCCCCCTCTTATTGAACGTGTGGTTGTTTCTACTCTTTCGCTGCGTGAGAGAGAGACAGGGATAGAAAAATGTCCTCTAAAGTTGGTATATGGAAATATTGGAAATGGTATTGATGCTGAAAGCTTGGCCTCTGTGCATCAGTGCTGAATGGGATCTTGGAGACAGAGTTCTGGGTGAAGTAGAAAAGAATAGCTTTATTGCTTCACCAGGCAGAGGGGACACAACAGGCTCATGCCCTGAAAAACTGTGTCCCCCCACCTGGGGGCATTTGGTGAGGCGTTTTATAGCAATGCTTCTAGGGTGGGGTTGCTGAGAAGGATCAGGGTGTGTGCAGGGCCTGTACTCCTTTAATCTGGCTTCAGGTGATTTCCTGGTGAGCTTTGAGGTTATCAAGCTGTGACCTTCTCTCTGGAACATCTTCCATTTGGTGGGAGTTTTAGTTCTGCAGATGAGCTCAAAGATATTATGTGTATCCCTTGAGGCAGAACCAGGACCCTGCCCCAAGGCTGCACTGTTGTTTCGTGGCTGCGCCTCCCTTGTCTCTGCATCCCCTCCCTTCCCTGATTAGCAACTGTCTGAAAGGCTTCTGTGCCCCACAACGGTCCTGAAATAACCTTCGGTATTTCAAGGTTAACGCATATTGGTATAGCCCTAGGCTGCACTTCCGTGTAATAGGCAGATAATAACTAGAAATAAGATCATCGGGATAATTCTGACCTGACAACATTTAAAAAAAAGTCTTGAGCACCTGTTTGAAGGAGGAATTCTTAACATACCCATTTATGCTTAATCTAAAGACTTTAAAAGTGGTCATTTTTACTGTACATCAAATTGGCCAGTTCCCTTAGAGGCTGATAAAGGTCTTCCAGCCCCATTTTGTCAAACTGTGCTGTGCATAGGAATTGCCTAGGAAATGTTAAAATTCAGATTCCTGGGCCCACCTGTAGGAATGTACGTTTCTGGGCTGGAGCGTGACCTGGGAATATGCATTCTTACCCAGCACCCGCTGGTGCTTCTGATGCGAGCTGCGCATTACCCCACTCTGAAAAACACTGTGATGCTTGTTAATGGAGTAGCTTCCGCCAAGTGGGTAGGGGTGGGCCTCACAGTTCAATTCCATTCATCACGGAATGTTCCTCTGACATTTCTCTCAGCAGTTAGCAATGAATCAATCAGAGTTTTTCCTCATTTAAATATAACCTATCCTTCATTGCAACTCACGTTTTACATCAAGATTAAGTTGCAAAAGATGCAAAGATTGCTGACTGCTTCCTTTGTGGTAGGTATAAATTTAACATTATTTTCTTTAAATTTTAGTTTATTAGAAGGGGAGGATTAGACCCTTCACTTCACAAAGTCAGCCATAATCTCCCTTGCATCAAACTCTCCTCCAGCAACGATGATGCTTTGACTAGGTTTGTCTTACAGTGGTGCATAAAGTGAACGTCATGCCACTCAGAGGCCCCAGATGATGTAAGAATGACAGACTTGTGGTTGAGGACAACAGAGCAATGTAGGGCAGCAGCCGAGTCCAAAATAGACTTGTCCATCTTACTGAAGTCATAGCAGTGAGGGACATGAAATTTAACCTCTGGGCCTTCCTTACTAACATATATGGCAACCTGGGCTAAAAACAAGGACTGCTAAGAAAAATGGAGTCATAATTAAAAGACAGTCTCATTTAAAAATGGGCAGAGGACTTGAATAGGTATTTTTCAAAGAAGATATACAGATGGCCAGTAAGAACATGAAAAGACACTCACCATCATTAGTCATTAGGGAAATGCAGATCAAAACCACAGTACGATACCATTTTATACCCACCTAAATGGCTCTCACAGTCATCATCATCATCAAGGAAATTAACAGGTTTTGGTGTGGATGTGTGGAAACTGGAACCCATTGCTGGTGGGAATGTTAAATGGTACAGCCACTATGCAAAATGGTTTGGCAGCTCCTCAAAAAGCTCAGCATAGAGTTACCATATAATCCAGAAATTCCACTCTAGGCCTATACCCAAAAGAATCGAAAATGGAGACTCAGATATTTGTTCATCAGTGTTCATGGCAGCTTTACAATAGTCAAAAGATGAAAATAACTCAAGCGTCTACCAACAGATGAATGGATAAACAAAACATGTTCTATACATACAATTTAATGTTATTCAGTCATAAAAAGGAATGATGGGACTTCCCTGTTGGCACAGTGGTTAAGGCTCTGGGGGCCTGGGTTTGATCCCTGGTCAGGGAACTAGATCCCACACGCATGCCGCAGCTAAGAGTTTGCATGCCACAACTACAGAGCCCACCTGCCGCAACTAAGACCCAGCACAACCAAATAAATAAATAAATATTTTTTAAAAAATGAAGTACTGAGACATGCTACAACGAGGATGGACCTCCAAAACAATGCTAAGTGAAAGAATCCAGTAATGAAAGACCACATATTATACTATTTCATTTATGCGAAGTGTCCAGAATCAAATCTGTAGAGACAGAAAAGTAGTTTAGTGACTGCTTAGTGCTGACGTGGATGCGAGCATAGAAGGGTGATTGCTAAGGTACAGGGTTTCTGTTTGTGGAGATGAAAACGTTCCAAAGTTGATTGTGGTGATGTTTGCACAGTTCTGTGCATATACTAGAAACCATTGAATTGACCACTTTAAATGGGTGAATTGTATGGTGTGTGAATTTCATCTCAAACTGTTTAGCTTACATTCCAGATTCAGAAGGATTAAAAAAAAATTCAGGTTAACTATGGATGTGGAACTCTGTTTATAATTTTAGAAAAAGTAACAACAATACTTTAAGAAAACGAAACATAAAAAGCTGTGCATTAGTGCACAACTTGTTATCTGAGAAACGTACCAACTGGCGTTACATTGTAATTTGCTCATTAATATTAATGATGATAATGATGAAAATTGGAAATGTTTTCTTTTGCATTTTGGTTAAAGATACATACTCAGGAGAAGTTTTTCTGATCTTTTCAGTATACCTATGCGCCCATGAGAGCGTGTCTTCTTGTGTGCATAATTTATGTATAACCTGAGATGCACACACATACATGCAAATGAATTTGACCCTGTGCATGTTTTAGTTATCCTCATGCATAGATCTGTACAAATTGCTGGTCAGATCCTTTTTTCTTCCTTCATGGCCGCACTTGTTCTCTTCACTTGCATTGTGTGAATGATGCTCTTGGCTATGTGAATTATCCTTGTCTGACCCTGTCAAGTGCTATGACCACTGGTCCTAGGGGTTCATGGAGACATGAGCAACCGATGGGCCTTGCACAGAGCCTTCTTAGGCACAGCATCTAATTCCTCCTGGTTCCAGCTTCTGTTTCCCTAATGTCTTTCACAATCTAGCCAATCCACTTGTTAATTCAACCAAGGAAATGGTGATAAAAGTTTACATCCTGAGACTAAGAATGGAGTCTATCAGAACGGGGAAGAACAAGAGGAAAATATGAGGAGGAAACCAATTAAAAAAAAGATTACTGTGCCATACCTTGATGGTTTGGTTTAAAAAGTCAGGACAGAATACACATATCCCAACAGGTCCAAGAGAGAATGTGTTGAGAACCCAGGCCTCCTGGCCTGAAGGGTTTGTGTAGTCATTCATGTGGTTGTTTATAGTAGGAATAGTCATTGTTTTTAACATAAACTTGAGTTTTAATTTATTCTTAAAATCTTTCCTCTTATGATTTTTAAATAGGCTTACGTTTTAAGAGCAGTTTTAGGTTCCTAACAAAATTGAACAGAAAGTACAGAGACTGCCCATATGCCCCCAGCCCCACATATAGCTTCCCCCACTACCAACATCCCTCCCCAGAGTGGTCTACTTGTTACAATTGATGAATCTCATGGTGAACATCATTATCACCCAGAGTCTGTAGTTTACATTAGGGTTCACTCTTTTGTTGTCCGTCCTAAGGGTTTGGACAAATGTATGATGACATGTATAGATCATTACAGTATCATGCAGCTTAGTTTCACTGCCCTAAAAGTCCCCTGTGTTCCACCTATTCATCCCTCCTCCCTCCTAATTCCTGACCACCACTGATCTTTTTAACTGTCAATAGTTTTGCCTTTTCCAGAATGTCCTATAGTTGGAATCATACAATATGTAACCTTTTCAGATTGCCTTCTTTCACTTAGTAATATGCGTTGAAGGTTCCTCCACATCTTTTCATTTCTTTGTAGTGCTGAATAATATTCTATTTTCTGAATGAACCAGAGTTTATCTATTCACCTACTACGGACATCTTGGTTGCTTCCAAGTTTTGGCAATAATGAATAAAGCTGCTATAAACATTTATGTCTAGTTTTTTTGCGTGGACATAAGGTTTCAACTTCTTTGAGTAAATATCAAAGGAGCACAATTGCTGGATTGTATGGTAAGAGGATGCTTGGTTTTGTAAGCATTATAGCTGTCTTCCAAAGTGGCTGGTGCATTCTGCATTCCCACCAGCAACGAATGAGAGTTCCTGTCGCTCTACATCCTCACCAGCATTTGGTGTTGGTGTTCCAGATCTTGGTCATTTCCGTAGCTGTATAGTGGTATCTCGTTGTTGTTTTTTTTTATTTAATTTTAACATCTTTATTGGAGTATAATTGCTTTACAATGTTGTGTTAGTTTCTGTTGTCTAACAAAGTGAATCAGCTATATGTATACATATAACGCCATATCCCCCCCCTCTTGCATCTCCCTCCCACCTTCCCTATCCCATCCCTC
Organism: Tursiops truncatus; assembly: GCF_011762595.2. Lineage (NCBI taxonomy): Eukaryota > Metazoa > Chordata > Mammalia > Artiodactyla > Delphinidae > Tursiops > Tursiops truncatus. The sequence continues at coordinate 10,960,053 of NC_047039.1, forward strand.
TAGGTGGTCACAAAGCACCGAGCTGATCTCCCTGTGCTATGCGGCTGCTTCCCACTAGCTATCTGTTTTACGTTTGGTAGTGTATATATGTCCATGCCACTCTCTCACTTCGTCCCATCCTACCCTTCCCCCTCCCCGTGTCCTCAAGTCCATTCTCTACGTCTGCGTCTTTATTCCTATCCTGTCCCTAGGTTCATCAGAACCATTTTTTTGTTTGTTTTTAGATTCCATATATATGTGTTAGCATATGGTATTTGTCTTTCTCTTTCTGACTTACTTTACTCTGTATGACAGACTCTAGGTCCATCCACCTCACTACAAATAACTCAGTATCGTTTCTCGTTTTAATTTCAAGTCCCGAGTGACATGATATTGAGCATCTTCTCATGTACTTATTTGCCATTTGTATATCTTCTTTGGTGAGGTGTCTGCTCATTGCTTTTGCCCTATTCCTAATTGTTTGCTTTTTTTGTTTTTCTTATTGTTGAGTTTTAAGAGTTCTTTGTACACTTTGGAGAACAGCCCTTCATCAGATGTGTCTTTTGCAAATATTTTCTCCCAGTCTGTGGCTCGTCTTCTCATTCTTTTGTTAGTGTCTTTTCCAGAGCAGAAGTTTTTAATTTTAAAGAATTCCAGCTTATCAATTCTTTCTTGTATGCACTGTGCCTTTGGTGTCATATCCAAAAAGTCATCGCATAGCCGAAGTCTGTAGGTTTTCTTCTGGAGTTTGTAATTTTGTATTTCACATTTAGGTCTCTGATCCGTTTTAAGTCAAGTTTGGGGAAGGGTTTAAAGTCTTTGTTTAGATTTTTTGCGTGTGAATTACTGAGCATTTATTAGAAAAAATTTCATATGTTTTAAAGGAGTATTTCATTTCCCTTCCATGTGGGCCTTTTCAATGTTACATCATTTAGAATCGTTCCTAAACAGTTTTTAAAGCTTTTTCAGAGTCTCAGTAAGGGACATGAGTTTCTTGCTTATCATTTAGAAGCAGTGTGGACCTCAGCCAAGTACAGATTTGTTCTCTTGTTGATCTGATTTTCTTTCCTTTTTCAACTTGGTTAGTAGGCAGGCAAGGCAGGGCATTTATCAGTGCCAGCCAGTTCCAGGTAAACATTGGGTAGGGGAAAAGGTTACTGCTGGTTTGGGTTTAGCGGGCAGCGGCAGCTGTTGTATAGGGCTAAGAGCACAGAAACGGATCTTAAATGGTCTCTGGAAGGGAAAACACAAAGCAGAAGCTACGGAGTAGGGCAGGAGGGGGCAGTGGTGATTCAGTGCTTTATGACTCCTTTTCTGAGTCACCACAGAAACAGTTTTCTCAAAGAGATGGTGATGGTTGGGGGAATGGCACCAGGAGAGCCAAGCCGAGCCCAGTTTCTGCAAAGTGAACAAACTGCAGGGAAGGTGGGCCAAGCTGGGGCCCTGTTTCCTCAGGGGGTGGGGCTGGGGTGAGTGAGACCCCAGCAGACAGACACGCGGGGCGTCTCCCGTGGCGCGTCTAGGCGCTGGTGGAAGGGGCAGTGGTCACGGCAAACACTGAAGTTCACACTTCCACTTTTCTCCATGTCTGGGTTTTTCTCCCTGGCTAATTCCTCCATCCTTCCCCTGTCTTTGCCCCTGCCGACCCCCACTCCATTTCTCGCTCAGAGCCTTTCCTTGTTCTGGACTGTGGTTTTCACTGAGCCCCGCAGTGCGCCAAACCAGATTACTGAGTGTCTGCGCCGAGCCCAGACACTGGACCGGTACTGGGCCTCGGGGAAGAGAGAAGCAGAGGTACAGCAGTGTACAAGACAGTAGAGTTACGGAGAGCTGGGAGGGGAGGTGCATGATGTGTCAATACCGCCATTTGGACATCAGGATCATTTTTTTCAGAGTATGGTAAAAAAACACATAATATTCCATTTACCATCTTAGTCATGTTTAAGTGTACAGTTCAGTGGTGTTAAGTATATTCTCATTTTGTGCAACAGATCTCTAAAACTTGCAACACTGAAATACTACACTGATTAGATACCGATTGACCCAACATTAGAATACTTTTTATTTTTTTATTTTTAAATTAATTTGTATTGGAGTATGGTTGATTTACAATGTTGTATTCGTTTCTGCTATATAGCAAAGTGAATCAGTTATATATATCTCCACTCTTTTTTAGATTCTTTTCCCATGTAGGTCATTACAGAGTATTGAGTAGACTTCCCTGTGCTCTACAGTAATTTCTTGTTAGTTATCTATTTTATATATAGTAGTGTGTGCAGAATACTTTTTAATATCTATGTCTTGATAATCACAGTGTCAGAAAACACATGATTAAAACTTTCATCTTGAAAAACATCAAGTATATATATTTATATGTTTGAGCATATCCTGAATATCTCTGGAAAGATGAGTGGCTGCCTTTGGGAGAGGGAGGGACAGGGTAGTAAGGGAGACATTTTTCATGATACATTTTCTGTGCCTTTGGAATTTTGTGCCGTGTGTATATATCCTAGTAGAAAAAGTAATGAAGAAAACAAAAAAGATCAGGTCGTGTGTTTCACAGACCGCACACCACCAATCCCTGAGCAAAAGCTAGGCTCAGGGAGAGGTGGAGAGAAGGGGAAAGGGTAAGGGTTAAGGATGTCTATTAATATTTCTTGGTTATTAAAAATGAAATACAATAAGATAAAAAAACAAAAAGTAAAACCAATAACCTGTTTATATTTAGATACGACTGTTTGGATCCTGCCACCTCAAAACGTCTTCCACGCCAGAGTGGCCCTGTCACATCAGCGATGTCAGGACATCGTACTTGGCGGTACACCCCGAGAGATAAGGTACCATTGGCACTGCTCAGCAGGGGCACTGACAACAGCAGAGGCAGCAGGGACCACGGCGGGCTACGACGGCCTCAAAGATGGGATGGAAGGAGGGCGCCTGCAGTTGTGCCTGGGAGGACGGGTCAGGAGGGCAGAAAGGCTGGAGGGGGACCTAGGAGACAGGAGAGGGAAACTACCAGACATATTTAGCCAAGGGAAAGGCAGGAGTCTTGCTGACATGAGTACAGCAGAGAGAGTGAGGTGGGGGCCACTCTGTGGGAGATGTGGTTTGGTCAACACGCTGTAGACAGTGGTGAGGGGGGCCTTATGTCATCCTAATGCTCCACACACCTAGCTGTGTGTTCCTGGGTGGGCTGCTTAACCTCTCTGTGCCTCAAGTTTTCTCATCTGTAAAGTCAGAATACCAAAATGAAGATTGCTGTGGTTATTGAATGAATGGATATATGTCAAGATCTTAGAACAGAACCTGGCACATAGTACATGCTTAGTAAATGTTGGCTGTTGTTATTTTTACTTTTATTATGGGAAGATTAATCTGTTAGATCAGATTAAAGGACAGAGAAAATGGAGGCAGGTGGATACATTAGGAGCAGAGGTAGTGTGAACCAAAAAAAAAAAAAAAAGAGGTAGTATGAACCTAAAGAATGGTCGAGGCAGTGAAAGTTCAGATGAATGCTAGAGAAAAGTTGAGGAAAGAACTCAGTAGTTGGCTACATCTGCAGTGGTGGGTGGGGGAAGGCAAGAGAGTGAGCAAAGTGACCATGAACTTGAGTTTGGACTTGGGAGGCTATTGAAGCCATTAGTAGAAATAGAAGTCAGGCAGGGCAGCTGTTCTGTGGGGATGGAGGAACTCTAGCTTAATTTTAGATGACTTTGAGGTGACAGTGGGCCGTTACAGTAGAAATGTCAAGTATGCAATCGGAAACGGTTGACTGGAGCCCATGAAGAGGGGACTCCATGGTCACTAATGGATTCATGACGCATCTTAGATCACAGTGGAGGCCGTTGTCCTCGCGGAGAGGTGACGGGGGAGGGGAGGGTGGTGGGGAAGCTCACTTGTCTAACGTAGAATGTCGTCTGAGCCCAAGGAAGGATCATCATGATCCTGGGGAGAGAGAAAAAAATACTGGAGAAAAGGACTCCAGAGTTGAAAATAGGAGATCCATGTTGACATTTTAAAGCACAGGACACTTTTCTGTTAAAACATTTAAAGTAAAAGCTTCCTGGCTTACAGTATTGAATGCAAGCTACAAAATATAAAGCAACTTTGGTTATTTTTGTGTCTGGCAAGACAAGTGCGTAAAGATTAAGAGAGAAACCACACGTTGACCACAGCACCCTGCGCTAAGGCCGCTTACCTGCTCTCCAGGAATCTCCTGATTCCACAGCAGGGGCGTGACTTCTGTTCTGGCCTTTCCTCCAGCAAACGTTTCCTGAGGCTGCCTGGGTACCGGGCTCTGGGGACACAAAGGTGAAGGAGGCGTGCTGGGGTTGGAGCAGCTCACAGCCTGGAGGGGGCAGGGGTGAGCCCCCACTTCCCCTCCCCGCCCCCAATTGCCTTCTCTACTCGGATGTGGTTGTAAAGAACTTGTGTCTGAGTAGAGTGGGGTCGAGGATACTCACTGCATTTGCAGCTCTGTGTACCCCTCCCTGCCCCCCCTTTTGTCCATCTGCTGCTGCATTTTGAGTTCTCAGATGTCTTCTCTCCTTCACCTTGTTCAGCCTACTTCTTTCTAAAACTGGTCTTTCCACTGTGGGCGAAGACTGTCCCCTGCCATATCAGTCAACGAAGGATGTTGCAGCCATCAGGCCATCAGTCACTGCAGCCGCCCCGACTGTGCACCCTGAGGGGATTCAGGATGGGGAAAAGCAGGACACTGGCTCTAGATAAGGTGCGTATCAGAGGAATGATTTCAGTGAGCCCAGACTCTTGCATCTTCCCATACACAGACAAGTGCTAAATTCATTAACTTGAGATGTCCGGTTTTTCTTTAATTAGTAGTAATCTTTTGAGGTTCCATGGTGAGGTTTTTTTTTTTTTCTAAAATTCCTATATCCTGGCTCCTTCCTTACCTCTTCAGAACAGTCCCTCTGAGCAATCTGAGAGGCTGTTTCCCTGGCTTAAGTCCTCAGCAAGTCTACCAAATAAAACATAGTTCTCAATTTTTAGGTGCATTTTTTTCGGTCGACACCACCCAGTGGTAAGAAAACGTCCTTCACCCCCCACCAGGTCCAGCCTCTGGAGTGCACTCTGCTCCGTGGCTTCTCTGCAGGTTTGTGAGTTCTCTCTGTGTCCCTGCACCCCAGACGCTCTTATTCATCCTCATGGCCCTCCCCACAGAAGGTTTCCTCTCATTGAATGCCCTCCACTAGGCTTCCATAGATTTTCCTGCTACAGTCTGTTCTTGGTAATAAACGAATGCCGTGAACCGACCACCATCAGGCAGTTTTAGGGTATTGCCTTTCTCAGCTAACTTTGCTGTGAAACTTCCAGAGCCACGAGGGGTAAGTGCATGAAATGAGACCCCAGATTATGAGACTGGGCTGTGATTCCCTGCACTTCTCCGTAGCTGGTATGCAGGTTAAGCATGAATCTTCAAAACCAGCCCTGTTTTCAACTCAGTTAATACAATTTCCTTTAATGTTATGAAGCACATTCATGAATTCATTTAAATTCAATATGCTTGATTATCTTTTTATTCACTTCAGATCCCTGACCGGGCAGTTTATGACCTCAACACACAAAATTTTCCCAAGTAATGTAAAAAAGTTCTTAGAAATCTAATAAAAATTTAAATATTGTAAATCTCATGTTTTCTTAAATATTCCAGCATTGTTTGCAAATTTAGACAGATTCACACCGTTCAACTTAAAATCGTTAAGTCTAAAGATTAATGGCATATTTTAAATTGGAATCACTAACTCATCTGTCAAATACTCTAAAATGTCATTCTCTGAAAAATGACACTTTAAACACCAAATACATAGATTATATCTAACCTTAGCCCCGAAGTATCGATAGTGTGAATTTCATTTTAAACTTTCCGTGGTTGAAAACGATTTCACCCTTATATAATCTCAGTCTAAGGATTTGTCAACTAAAAATTGAGAATTATGTTTTATTTAGGGCATCACTGAAGACTATAGCCCAGGAAGGCAGCTTCTCAGATGTCTCTGAGGGTCTGTTCCAAAGAGGTCAGGGAGGAGCTGGGACATATAGGAGTTTTTGCTAAAAAAAAAAAAAAAAAAAAAAAAAAGTAGTGGAACATCAAAAGAAACCGCTAACTACATAAAACAGACATCTGGGCTTCCCTTGTGGCGCAGTGCTTGAGAGTCCGCCTGCCGATGCAGGGGACGCGGTTCGTGCCCAGGTCCGGGATGATCCCACATGCCGCGGAGCGGCTGGTCCCGTGAGCCATGGCCGCTGAGCCTGCGCGTCAGGAGCCTGTGCTCCGCAACGGGAGAGGCCACAGCAGTGAGAGGCCCGTGTACCGCAAAAAAAAAAAAAAAACCAACAAAAAAAGACATCTAAAGTTAATGATTTTAGCACTTTTCTATATATGGGAAGATGCAAGAGTCTGGGTTGGTTGAAATCATTCCGTTGATACGCACTTTAACTATCTAGGGCCAGTCTCCTGTTTTACTCCATCCTGAATCCCCTGAGGGCACACAGTCAGGGCGGCTGCGATGGCTGCTGGCTTGATGGCCAGCGTAATTTATTGTTTACCGGAAAGGCAGGCAACATTCTTTGTTTACTGAAATGCAGGCAACATGTTTTGTTCACAGATTTAAGGCTGCATTCTCTAGTTACAGAGCAGTGTCAAATTCCACACCTGGCACGGAGATCTTGGTACAGAAGAAAAAAAGTCTGTTTTCAAGGGGGGGTAACAAATGATTAAAACAAAAGTGGTAGTTAAATATTTGTTATTCAATTTTTTTCAATTTAAAATGCAAATCGAGTGTTGCCCATGCTAATTAATGGCCTGAGGGGATGGAGTGGGGTCAGAAGCACGTCACTACTATACATATTTTTTATTACGAGGTCTTTTTTCTAAATTTTATTGGAGTATAGTTGATTTACAATGTTGTGGTAGTTTGAGGTGCGCAGCAAAGTGCGTCAATTATAAATATACATATATCCACTCTTTTTTAGATTCTTTTCCCATATAAGCCGTTACAAGAGTATTGAGTAGAATTCCCTGTGCTGTACAGTAGGTTCTTATTAGTTATCTATTTTATATATAGTTGTGTGTATATGTCAATCCCACTCTCCCAATTTATCCCTCCCCCCTTCCCCCTTGGTAATCATAAGTTTGTTTTCCATATCTGTGACTCTATTTGTGTTTTATAAATATTATAAGTTCATTTGTACCATTTCTTTAGATTGCACGTATAAGTGATATCACATGATATTTGTCTTTCTCTGTCTGACTTACTTCACTCAGTATGACAATCTCTAGGTCCTCACTACTGTCTTGAATGAGCCCAGTGGATGGGAGTTTCTCAGGGGCCTCCCAGGACTTCTGTGACCTCTCATAGGTTATGAGAGGTTCTTCCTTTTCTTCTGAGTCCCTCAACACAATCCCAGTTCAACAGTGAGAATGTCCCATCCCATATAAAAGCCGTGCTTCAAAGGTGTGACCTCTACCCTCTCCCTATTGGCGGGGGTGGGGTGGGGTGGGGTGCTGCTACAGTGGGGTGCCAGGCCTCCGCCCCACTCCCTGCAGGATGAAGGGCTGGGACCATAGACAAGTCCAGGTGGGGAGGCCTGTCCTAGGCTGGCTTTGTGAGGTCATGCATCTCTTTTCTGGTTGGCCACTTGCTCCTTCTGCAGCCCTAGGAATCTGGGGGTGCTTTTAGCTTCTCCTGGCAGAGACCTAGTTGCCCCTAGTTTTGGACCAGCCCTGGAACCCCGCGCTGGCTTCCTCTCGCGTGGCTCACCTCTGGCCCCTGGTAACACTTGTGCGTCTGCATCCAGACAGATCCTGGGAGCGCGTCCCCTCCTCTCTCCCTCCTCCCTCCCATTCCTCTCACTTCCCCTGGAGGGACTGTCAGAAGATTCCAGATTTCCCCGGAGGGCGAAACTGTGCCCATGCAGGCGGAGCACAGAGCATGCTCACAGAGGGGCCTGCTGAAGCCGAATTCAGGTGATGGCAACTTCCACCTCCCCTCTTTGAGGAAAGGGGATGAGGGGTGTCTCTAAACCCCTCATTTTAGATTCCAAAATCTCCTCATCTCCAATCTGACTTACATTCCTGATCTGGATGATGAGAGGTTTAAGATCCGTGTCCAGCGCCCCGAGTCTGGGTACCCCACTTGGATAGCTCACTCCTCAGAAACCCTGCTGGAGCTACCATTTTGCCTTTCATTATATGGACCAGCTCCACAGGCAGTGTCGGGGACCAGCTTTATTATTATTATTATTATTTAAATTAATTAATTAATTTAATTTTGGCTGTGTTGGGTCTTTGTTTCTGTGCGAGGGCTTCCTCTAGCTGCGGCGGGCGGGGGCCACTCTTCATCGCGGTGCGCGGGCCTTTCACTCTCACGGACTCTCTTGTTGCAGAGCACAGGCTCCAGACGCACAGGCTCAGTAGTTGTGGCTCACGGGCCTAGTTGCTCCGCGGCATGTGGGATCCTCCCAGACCAGGGCTCGAACCCGTGTCCCCTGCATTGGCAGGCAGATTCTCAACCACTGCGCCACCAGGGAAGCCCTATTATTATTATTTTTTTACTACCAATACCTTCACATGATTCCATCAATTTCCCTCTCGGCCCCCCTACCCCCTATGACATCTCAGACAGACCCACGTTTGTCCTGTTTTAGCTGTAAGAACAGTCTCCTTTGCAGACATTTAAAAGTTAGCCTAAGTCAGCACTGTGACGTCACACTGAGTTCCAGACGGGTCCCCTCCCCTGGGGGTGAGGAAGGGGCCTGGGGTGTGTACTCTGGCTTCATCTTGCTCTGTCACGCTTTCTGTGTCCTCCTGCTGCAGGCTCCTCAAAGGTGTAGGGAGAGCGGGGGGCACAGAAGAAAAGGGTAAAGCCTATGTGACAGGAGTGCCATGATGAGGCCAGCTGGTACCTCTTTACTCTAAAGGCATGAGGTGTGTTTCTGGAACACACCTTTGCAAGGACCTCTGTGCCATGCTCTTTCTTGCCATTTGGTGGATTCTCTCCCTACCCTGGTCCCCATCTGCATCTACAATATCTGCTGTGGTCTGAATGTGTCCCCGCAACATTTAAATGTTGAAATCCTGCCCACCAATATGATGGTCTTAGGAGGTGAGTCCTTAGGGAGGTGATTAGGTCAGGAGGGTGGAGCCCTCATGAATGGGATTAGTGTCCTGATAAAAGAGACCCCAGAGAGATTCCTTGCCCCTTCTGTCAAGTGAGAACACAGCAAGAAGACAGCTGACTGTGAACAAGGAAGCAGGTTTGCATCAGAAACTGAATCTGCCATCGCCTTGATCTTGGACTTCCCAGCCTCCAGAACTGTGAGAGATAAATTTCTTCTGTTTATACGCCACTGGTCTATGATATTTGTAACATGGACTAAGGCAGCCTCTTTCTGCTGATTCCCTCATCGCTGAAGACGCTCCTCTTGGAAGGAGGAACTTCAAGGTGTTTCAAGCAGGCTGTGTTCCCTGGATCCTCTTGCTTCATGGGGATGTGTCCATCCTTGCACTTCTACTCACTGCTCATGAGCTTATGTTCACACGTATCCTCTGACTCGGGTTCTCCCCAACCCTCTCTCACCATCTACATCCTGGTGGCCCCACCAAGATAGTCCCATGAGTTTCTATAGCTGGAGGGAGACCTCAGGCACCCCTTCCCCGGGAGCTCACCGTCCGGCTCAGTACTTTTCCTGGAGACCTCTCAGCTGGCTTGTGGGAGGCCCCTGCCTCCCTCTTCTAGTCCTGTGAATTCCCTGCCAGTAATTCTCCTTTCGGTCTTCTTGTTCTAGGCTGGGGGTGTCCAGCTAGATGGGTTCTGCTCTAGTTTACTGGGTTATTGGATCTGCTCTCATTTATTAAAATGGTAGTTTATTAAATCTCAGCTGTCTGTAGAAGTAGAGGTCCTTGTCACTAGCAGCCTCAGCTTGGGGACTTCAGCCCAAACTCTGAGACAGCAGGAAGAGTACCATCACGTCCCGCGTGAAGGAAGTACTTACACATAGGTTATCATACTTTTGGTTGTTGATCTTTTTCTTAAACCTACTTCATTTATGATAATCCCCTGCAAGCTTTGAGATTGTAACCCCAGCTCTATATTTCTCCTTATGTTTTAAAAGATTGTTTGATCTTTTTTTTTAATTGGAGTATAGTTGCTGTACAATGTTATACAAGTTACAGGTGCACAATATAGTGATTCACAATTTTTAAAGCTTATACTCCACTTATAGTTATTATAAAAGATAAAAAGGATTGGTCTCACTCTAGCAGAAGTGAATTAGTCTCCCATTGCTTTGTGTTTTATTAATTTTGCTGCATGTTTGGCTTTTTGTGCTTTTTGCAGGAAAAGTTATCTGAAACTTGGAAACAGGAAAAAGAGAGAACACTGAAAGTGTTCTTTCAGTGCAATGCTAGGCCTGACTCTATTTACTAGGTATTTCACAAGCCCTTGGGACAGAGGTTAAGTTAACTTGCAGATGGTCGTCAGGTAGAGATGAAAATCATTTCTGTCCGGTGGAATAGATAACCCCAAGGGTTTATGGCCCTGTTGGACATTAACCAGTTTTGTATTTAACCCGTAATTAAACCATATGTACATATCTAGCTTCTCAGTTGATCTTTTGATACGTTTGTTTGTTTGGTTTTTTAACAACAGAAATTTATTTCTCAGAGTTTTGGAGGCTGGAAGTCTGAGACCAGGGTTCCCACATGATTAGGTTCTGACGAGGACCCTCTTACTGATTTGCGGACAGACGTCTTCTCTCTGTATCCTCACATGGCAGAGAGGAGAGAGGGAAGCAGGTTCTCTCCTGTCTCTCTCTCTCGTTTTAAAAATTAATTAATTAATTAATTAAATGTTGGCTGCATCGGGTCTTAGTTGGAGCATGTGGGATCTTTTTTTTTTTTACATCTTTATTGGGGTATAATTGCTTTACAATGGTGTGTTAGTTTCTGCTTTATAACAAAGTGAATCAGTTATACATATACGTATGTTCCCATATCTCTTCCCTCTTGCGTCTCCCTCCCTCCCACCCTCCCTATCCCATCCCTCCAGGCGGTCACAAAGCACCGAGCTGATCTCCCTGTGCTATGCGGCTGCTTCCCACTAGCTATCTACCTTACGTTTGGTAGTGTATATATGTCCATGCCTCTCTCTCGCTTTGTCACAGCTCACCCTTCCCCCTCCCCATATCCTCAAGTCCATTCTCCAGTAGGTCTGTGTCTTTATTCCTGTCTTACCCCTAGGTTCTTCATGACATTTTTTTTCCCTTAAATTCTATATATATATGTGTTAGCATACGGTATTTGTCTTTCTCTTTCTGACTTAATTCACTCTGTATGACAGACTCTAGGTCTATCCACCTCATTACAAATAGCTCAATTTCGTTTCTTTTTATGGCTGAGTAATATTCCGTTCTATATATGTGCCACATCTTTTTTATCCATTCATCTGATGATGGACACTTAGGTTGTTTCCCATCTCTGGGCTATTGTAAATAGAGCTGCAATGAACATTTTGGTACATGACTCTGTTTGTTTGTTTTTGCGGTACGTGGGCCTCTCACTGTTGTGGCCTCTCCCGTCGTGGAGCACAGGCTCCGGACGCGCAGGCTCAGCAGCCATGGCTCACGCACCCAGCCGCTCCGTGGCATGTGGGATCTTCCTGGACCGGGGCACGAAGCCGCGTCCCCTGCATCGGCAGGTGGACTCTCAACCACTGCACCACCAGGGAAGCCCTACATGACTCTTTTTGAATTATGGTTTTCTCAGGGTATATGCCCAGTCGTGGGATTGCTGGGTCATATGGTAAGTCTATTTGTAGTTTTTTAAGGAACCTCCATACTGTTCTCCATAGTGGCTGTACCAATTCACATTCCCACCAGCAGTGCAAGAGTGTTCTTTTTCCTCCACACCCCCTCCAGCATTTATTGTTTCTAGATTTTTTGATGATGGCCATTCTGACTGGTGTGAGATGATATCTCATTGTAGTTTTGATTTGCATTTCTCTAATGATTAATGATGTTGAGCATTCTTTCATGTGTTTGTTGGCAGTCTGTATATCTTCTTTGGAGAAATGTCTATTTAGGTCCTCTGCCCATTTTTGGATTGGGTTGTTTGTTTTTTTGTTATTGAGCTGTATGAGCTGCTTATAAATTTTGGAGATTAATCCTTTGTCAGTTGCTTCATTAGCAAATATTTTCTCCCATTCTGAGGGTTGTCTTTTGATCTTGTTTATGGTTTCCTTTGCTGTGCAAAAGCTTTGAAGTTTCATTAGGTCCCATTTGTTTATTTTTGTTTTTATTTCCATTTCTCTAGGAGGTGGGTCAGAAAGGATCTTGCTGTGATTTATGTCATAGAGTGTTCTGCCTACGTTTTCCTCTAAGAGTTTGATAGTTTCTGGCCTTACATTTAGGTCTTTAATCCATTTTGAGCTTATTTTTGTGTATGGTGTTAGGGAGTGATCTAATCTCATACTTTTACATGTACCTGTCCAGTTTTCCCAGCACCACTTATTGAAAAGGCTGTCCTTTCTCCACTGTACATTCCTGCCTCCTTTGTCAAAGATAAGGTGACCATATGTGCGTGGGTTTATCTCCGGGCTTTCTATCCTGTTCCATTGATCTTTCTGTTTTTGTGCCAGTACCATACTGTCTTGATTACTGTAGCTTTGTAGTATAGTCTGAAGTCAGGGAGCCTGATTCCTCCAGCTCCGTTTTTCGTTCTCAGGATTGCTTTGGCTATTTGGGGTCTTTTGTGTTTCCATACAAATTGTGAAATTTTTTGTTCTAGTTCTGTGAAAAATGCCAGTGGTAGTTTGATAGGGATTGCACTGAATCTGTAGATTGCTTTGGGTAGTAGAGTCATTTTCACAGTGTTGATTCTTCCAATCCAAGAACATGGTATATCTCTCCATCTATTTGTATCATCTTTAGTTTCTTTCATCAGTGTCTTATAATTTTCTACTTACAGGTCTTTTGTCTCCTTAGGTAGGTTTATTCCTAGATATTTTATTCTTTTTGTTGCAATGGTAAATGAGAGTGTTTTCTTGATTTCACTTTCAGATTTTTCATCATTAGTGTATAGGAATGCCAGAGATTTCTGTGCATTAATTTTGTATCCTGCTAGTTTACCAAATTCATTGATTAGCTCTAGTAGTTTTCTGGTAGCATCTTCAGGATTCTCTATGTATAGTATCATGTCATCTGCAAACAGTGACAGCTTTACTTCTTTTCCGATTTGGATTCCTTTTATTTCCTTTTCTTCTCTGATTGCTGTGGCTAAAACTTCCAAAACTATGTTGAATAAGAGTGGTGAGAGTGGGCATCCTTGTCTTGTTCCTCATCTTAGTGGAAATGCTTTCAGTTTTTCACCTTTGAGGACGATGTTGGCTGTGGGTTTGTCATATATGGCCTTTATTATGTTGAGGAAAGTTCCCTCTATGCCTACTTTCTGCAGGGTTTTTATCATAAATGGGTGTTGAATTTTGTCAAAAGCTTTCTCTGCATCTATTGATATGATCATATGGTTTTTCTCCTTCAATTTGTTAATATGGTTTATCACATTGATTGATTTGCATATATTGAAGAATCCTTGCATTTCTGGAATAAACCCCACTTGATCATAGTGTATGATCCTTTTAATGTGCTGTTGGATTCTGTTTGCTAGTATTTTGTTGAGGATTTTTGCATCTGTGTTCATCAGTGATATTGGCCTGTGGTTTTGTTGTGGTACATGGGCTTCTCTCTAGTTGTGGCATGCAGGCTCCAGAGCACATGGGCTCTCTATTTGTGGTGTGCGGGCTCAGTAGTTGCAGTGCATGGCCTTAGTTGTCCCCAGCATGTGAGATCTTAGTTCTCTGACCAGGGATCGATCCTGCGTCCCCTGCATTGGAAGGCAGATTCTTAACCAGTGGACCACCAGGGAAAGCCCTTGATAGGTTTTAACATCTTTCTGGTTACCTCATTAATAAGTTAAAATCTTTGACATGTGTTCTTTTTTTTAAGGTTATACTCCATTTATAGTTATTATGTAATATTGGCTATATTCCCTGTGTTGTACAATACATTCTTGTAGCTTACTTATTTTATACATAGTAGTTTGTACCTCTTAATCCCCTACCCATATTTTGCCTCTCCCCAATGGTAACCACTAGCTTGTTCTCTATATCTGTGAGTCTGTTTCTTTTTTGTTATATTCACTAGTTTGTTTTAATTTTTAGATTCTGCATATAAGTGATATCATACAGTATTTGTCTTTCTTTGTCTGACTTATTTCACTTAGCATAATGCCCTCCAAGTCCATCCATGTTGTTGTAAGTGGCAAAATTTCATTCTTTTCTATGGCTGAGTAGTATTCCATTGTATATATGTGCCACATCTTCTTTATCCATTCATCTGTTAATGGACACTTAGGTTGTTTCCATATCTTGGCTTTGTAAATAGTTCTACTATGAACATTGGGGTGCATGTATCTTTTCAAATTAGTGTTTTCCATTTTTCTGGATATATAGCCCAAAGTGGAATTGCTGGATCATATGGTAGTTTTTAGCTTTTTGAGGAAACTCCATACTCTTCTCCCCAGTGGCTGCACCAACTTACCTTCCCACCAGTAGTGTATGAGGCTTCCCTTTTCTCCACGTTTGCCAGCATTTGTTATCTCTTGTCTCTTTGATGATTGCCATTCTAATATGTGTGAGGTGATATATCACTGTGGTTTTGATATGCATTTACCTGACAATTAGTGATGTTGAATACATTTTCATATACATGTTGGCCATTTATATATGTTCTTTGGGAAAATGTCTAGGTCCTTTACCCATGTTCCAATTGGATTATTGGTTTTTTTGTGGGTTTTTTTTGTTTTTGCTGTTGAGTCATATGAATTCTTTATATGTGTTGGATATTAACACCTCATCAGATATTTGCAAAGATTCTTCCCATTTTGTAGGTTGTCTTTTCATTTTGATAATCATTTATTTTGTTGTGCAAAGTTTTTTTTTTTGAATAGTCCCACTTGTTTATTTCTATTTTGTTGCTGGTATTGATACTTTAGGTGTGATTTCCAGAAAATCATTGCCAAGACCCATGTCAAGGAGATTTTTCTTATATTTTCTCCTAGGAGTTTTATGGTTTCTGGTCTTGCATTTAAGTCTTTAATCCAGTTTGAGTTAATTTTTGTGAGGTGTAAGGTAGGGGTCTAGTTTTATTCTTTTACATGTGAATATCCTATTTTCCTAGCACCATTTATTGAAGAGACTGTCTTTTCTCCATTGAGTATGCTTGGCACACTTGTCAAATATTAGATGATTGGATAAGTATGGGTTTATTTTTGGATTCTTGATGCTGTTCCATTTGTCTATGTGTCTGTTTTTATGCCAGTACCATACTGTTTTGGTTTACTGTTTGGTTTACAACTTTATAATATAGCTTGAAATCAGGATGCCTCCCAGTTTGTTGTTCTTTTTCAGGATTGTTTTGGCTATTTTTTTTTTTTTGTGGGTCCATATAAATTTTAGGATTTCTTCCTATTTCTGTAAAAAAAATGCCCTTGGAATCTTGATAAGGATTGCATTGAATCTATAGATAGCTTTGAGTAGTATGGATATTTTAGCAATATTAATTCTTCCGATCCATGAACACAAGATACCTTTCCATTTATTTATGTCTTCTTTGATTTCTTTCATCAGTGTCTTGTAGTTTTCATTGTAGAGATCTTTCACCTCGTTGGTTAAATTTATTCCTACGTACTTTATTGTTTTTGATGCTATTATAAATGGGATGGATTTCTTTTCAGATAATTCATTGGTAGTGTACAGAAATGCTGATTTTTGTATGTTATTTTGTATCCGCAACTTTACTGAATTCATTGATTAGATCTAATGGTGTTTTGAAGTCTTTATGATTTTCTATATATTCAATTATGTCATCTGCAAATAGAGACAATTTTACTTCTTCCTTTCTAATTCTGATGCTTTTTATTTCTTTTTCTTGCCTGATTGCTCTGACGGGGAATTCTAGTGCCATGTTGCATAGGAGTGGGCACCTATGTCTTGTGCCTTACCAGAGTGGGCACCCTTGTCTTGTGCCTGATCTTAGAGAAAAGCATTCAATCTTTCACCATTGAATATAATGTTAGTTGTGGGCTTGTTATATATGGCCTTTATTATGTTGAGGTACGTTCCTTCTATACCTATTTTATTAAGAGGTTTTTTTTTTTATCATGAATGTATGATGAATTTTGTCAAATGCTTTTTCTGTACCTATAGAGATGATCATATGCTTTTTTTTCTCCATTCTATTACTGTGATGTATCCTATTGACTGATTTGCATATGTTGACTTATCCTTGCATCCCAGGAATAAATCCCACTTGACCATGGTGAATGTTCCTTTTAATGTGAGTTTGGTTTCCTAGTATTTTAATGAGAATTTTTTACATCTGTATTCATCAGGGATATTGACCTGTAGTTTTCTTTTTTCTGGTAGTGTCCTTTTCTGGCTTTGATATCAGGGTAATGATGGCTTGTAAAGTGAGTTTGGGAGTGTCCTGTCCTCTATGATTTTTGGGAGACTTTTAGAAAGATTGGAGTTAATTCTCCTTTGATGTTTGGTAAAATTCACCAATGAGGCCATTTGGTCCTGGGCTTTTCATCATTGAGTGATATTTGATTACTGACTCAATCTCCTTATTAATAATTGGTCTGTTCAGATTTTCAGTTTCTTCTTGATTCGATCTTGGTAGGTTGATTGTTTGTAAGAATTTTTTCATTTCTTCTAGGTTGTTCAGTTTGTTGGCATGTAGTTGTTCATAGTGGCCTCTTATGATCCTTTGTATTTCTGTGATATCAGTTGTAATGTCTCCTTTTTCATTTATAATTTTGTTGATTTGGGCCCTCTCTTTTCCTTGGTTAGTCTAGCTAAAGGTTTGTCAATTTTTTTTTTTTTTGCGGTGTGCAGGCCTCTCACTGCTGTGGCCTCTCCCGTTGCGGAGCACAGGCTCTGGACGCGCAGGCTCAGCGGCCATGGCTCAAGGGCCCAGCCGCTCCACGGCATATGCGATCTTCCCGGACCGGGGCAAGAACCCGTGTCCCCTGCATTGTCAGGCGGACTCTCAACCACTGTGCCACCAGCGAAGCCCGGTTTGTCAATTTTATCTTTTCAAAGAACTAACTCCTAGTTTTATTAATCTTTTCTATTGTCTTCCTGTTCTCTATTTCATGTATTTCTGCTCTGATCTTTATTATTTCCTTCCTTCTGCCAACTTTAGGCTCAGTTTGTTCTTTTATTTTGGTCATGCTGTGTGCTTGTGGGATCTTAGTTCCCCAACCAGGGATTTGACCCGGGTCCCAGCAGTGAAAGTGCCGAGTCCTAACCACTGGACTGGCAAGGAATTCCTTCTTTTTCTTTTTCTAGTTTTTTGAGACATAGAGTTAAATTGTTAATTTGAGATCTTTCTTGTTTCTTAATGTAGGTGTTTATAGCTATGACCTTCCCTCTTAGAACTGATTTTGCTGCACCTGTAAGTCTTGGTATGTTGTGTTTCCATTTTTGTTTTTTTCAAAATACTTTTTAATTTCCCCTTTAATTTCCTCTTTGATCCATTGGTTGCTCAGAAGAGTGTTGTTTAATTTCCATTATTCATATATTTTCCAGTTTTCCTCCTATTATTAATGTCTAGTTTCATACCATCATGGTCAAAGAAGACACTTGGTATGATTTCAGTCTTCCTGAACTTGCTGAGGGTTGTTTTGTGGCCTAACATTTGGTCTATCCTGGAAAATGTTCTGTGTGCACTGGAGAAAAATGTATATTCTGCTGTTATCAGGTACAATGTTCTGTATATGTTATGTCCATTTGGTCTATAGTGTTATTCAAATCTGCTGTTTCCTTATTGACTATGTCTGGATGATCTATCCATTGTTGAGAGTGGGGTATTAAAGTCCCCAATTATTATTGTATTACTGTTTATTTCTCCTTTTAGCCCTGTTAGGTTTTGCTTTATACATTTAGGTAGTCTGATGTTGGGTGCATAAATATTTACAACTTTATATCTCCTTGATGGATTGACCCCCTTATCATTATATAATGACTTTCTTTGTCTCTTTTTACTGTTTTTAGTTTAAAGTCTATTTTGTCTAAGTATAGCTACCCCTGCTTTTTTTGGTTAGCATTTGCTTGAAATATCTTTTTCCATATCCCTTTACTCTCAGTCTGTGTATGTCTTTAAGGCTAAAGTGAGTCTCTTGTGGTTTATCATATTGTTGGATATTTTTTTAAAAAATAAATTTATTTATTTATTTATTTTTGGCTGCTTTTGTTCTTCGTTGCTGTGCACAGCTTTCTCTAGTTGCAGTGGGGGCTACACTTCATTGCGGTGCATGGGCTTCTCATTCTTGTTGTGGGGCATGGGCTCTAGGCGCGTGGGCTCAGTAGCTGTGGCTCGTGGGCTCAGTAGCTGTGGCTCGTGGGCTCAGTAGTTGTGGCATGTGGGCTTAGTTGCTCCGTGGCATGTGGGATCTTCCCAGACCAGGGCTCGAACCTGTGTCCCTGCACTGGCAGGCGGATTCTTAACCACTGCATCACCAGGGAAGCCCCCCTCTCTTTTTTTAATCCGTTCATCCATTCTATGTCTTTTGATTGGAGAATTTAATCCATTTACATTTAAAATAATTATTGGTAGGTAAGGACTTATTATTGCCATTTTGTTAACTGCTTTCTGGCTGTTTTGTAGATCCATTGTTCCTTGTTTCTTATTCTTCTGTCTTTCTTTGTGTTTTGAGGTCTTTTAGTATCAGTATGTTTTGACTTCTTTATCATGTTCTTTTGTGTAATTACTATGGGTTTTTCCCCTGTGATTACCATGGGACTTACATAAAATATTTTAATATTATAACACCATATTTTAAACTGATAGAAACTTAACTTCAATAGTATTCCTAACATTATGCCTCACAATTTAGGTTATTGATGTTACAGTTTACAAATTTTTTATATTGTGTAACCAATAACAGATTATTGTAGCTATGGTTTTTTTTTTTTACTACATTTGTTTTTTAACTTTTATTTTTTTGCGGTACGTGGGCCTCTCACTGTCGTGGCCTCTCCCGTTGCGGAGCACAGGCTCTGGACGTGCAGGCTCAGCGGCCGTGGCTCACGGGCCCGGCCGCTCTGTGACATGTGAGATCTTCCCCGACCGGGGCAAGAACCCGTGTCCCCTGCATTGGCAGGCAGACTCTCAACCACTGCGCCACCAGGGAAGCCCTGTTTTTTAACTTTTAAACTAGAATTGTAAGTGAATTATGCACCACCATTATCATATCACAAAATCTAACTTTGACTATATATTTATCATTACCAGCAAGTTTTATTCTATCTTCTTATGTTTTTAATATGTTAAATAGCATCCTTTCACTTTCACTCAGAGAAGTCCTTTTAGCATTTCTTGTCAGGTAGGTCTAGTGGTGATGAACTCCTTCAGCTTTTGCTTGTTGGGGAAGTCTTTAACCCTCCCTCATTTCTGAAGGACAGCTTTGCCAGGTATAGAATACTTCACTGACAGGTTTTTTTTCTTTCAATATTTTTAATGTGCCATGGCATTCTTCCTGGCCTAAAAAGCCTTATTGAGTTTTCTTTATGTGAATCTTCTCTCTTTTCTCTTGCTACTTTCAAAGTTTTTTTTGTCTTTGACTTTTGACAATTTAATTATAACATGTCTTGGAGTAGACCTATTCAGGTTCAACTTATTTGAGATCTTCTGGGCTTTATGGATCTGGATGTCCATTTCTCTCCCCAGGTTTGGGAAGTTTTCAGCCATTATTGTTTTAAATATACTTCTTGTCCCTTTCTTTCTTTCTTCTTCTTCTGGAATTCCCATAATGTGGATATTACTTCTTTTGATTGTGTCCCATAAGTCCTGTAGGCCTTCTTCACCACTTTTCATTCTTTTTTCCTTTCACTCCTCTGATTAGATAAATTAAAATGTCCTGTCTTCTAGGTCATTGATTCTTTCTTCTGCACAGTCAAGTCTGCTTTTGAAGGTCTCCTTTGAATTCTTCGATCGTATTTTCTTAAGTCATTGTATTCTCAGTTCTTGGATTTCTGTTTGTTTTCTTTTGATGTTTTCTATTTATTTGTTGAAATTTCCATTTTGTTTATGCAATGTTTTCCTAATTTCATTTAGTTGTCACTGTGTTCTGGTGGTTCACTAAACTTCTTCTTTTTTTTTTTTGCGGTACTCAGGCCTCTCACTGTTGTGGCCTCTCCTGTTGCGGAGCACAGGCTCCGGACGCCCAGGCTCAGTGGCCATGGCTCACAGGCCCAGCCGCTCCGCGGCATGTGGGATCTTCCCAGACCGGGGCACGAACCCGTGTCCCCTGCATCGGCAGGTGGACTCTCAACCACTGTGCCACCAGGGAAGCCCTCACTAAACTTCTTTAAGAGGATTATTCTGAATTCTTTGTCTGACAGTCCATAGATCTCCATTTCTTTAGGATCAGTTATCATACCTCTATTGGTTTCCTTTGGTGGTGTCATGTTTACCTGATTTTGCATAATCCTTGATTCCTTATGTTGGTATTTGTCCATCTGAGTAAGTGGTCTCCTCGTCCAGACTTTACATGTTTCCTTTGGCAGAGGCAGGTCTTCACCGGTCAGCTCAGTTTACGTTTCTGAATGTGTGTGCTGGTAATGCTCTTGGGCAGGTGAGACTTGCTAGCAGGGTCTATTTTTGGGTGAGGCCACTGCCTGAGCTCTGAGGTGGCAGAACGGGGTTGTGCCACTGGCTGAGAACAGTTGGATAGAACTACTAGCTTGGTTCCCTGCCCAAGCAAACTTGGTTCTCTGCCTAAGCAAAGTTGTAGGATGAGCTCTCTGGTTGCCTCAGTTCTCTGATCAAGTTTACTAGAGGATCAGGATTGAGTACTCTACTCAGCAAAGGATGGGGCTATGAATTAGCTTCCTTGTCTTGGAGGGGCAGCAGGATGGGCCCCAGGACCTGCATGGCTTATTCTTTGGGGATTTGAATCAGGTAAGACTGCGCTGAATTCCCTGGCCAGTTGGGACCTCTGGTTTTGCTCTGCAGACAGGGAAAGCCGTGAGTGTGCTCTCTGTTCAAGTGCCTCTGTAAGTAGGACCATTGGGTGGGCCCTGCAGCTTCCCATGTGCTCTGGTCAGGTTTTCTGGTAGGATGAGCAGAGGGCTGCATTTAGCAGTGGGTGGGGCTACAAATTAGCTTCCCTGCCCAGGTGCAGTGGGAGCACCAGTTCCAAGGCCTGCAAGGCTCTTTGTATGTGGTCTTGACTCAACCTGACCCATGCCCCAAGTTCCCTGGCTGAACAGGGCCACTGGCTTTGCTCTGCAGACCACCAGCTCTCTGCTCAGGGGTTGCTGGGTTCACAGCTTCCAGGTGTTATGGTCAGGCTTTTTGGTCAGGTGGGGCTGGAAGCTACACTCATCAGTGAGTGGGGCTGACTCAACTCCCCTCCATGGGCAGGAGGAAAAGCCAGCTCATAGCTGCTTCCCAGGTGTTCCTGATCAGGCTTTCTGGTCAGAAGAGGCCAGGAACTACACTCAGCTGTAGGTGGGGCTACGGTTTAATTCTCCTGCTTGGGTGAAGAGGGGAATTCTCCAAGCCCAGCAAGGCTTTTTGTTTGTGGTCTTTACTCAAGCTGACCCACTCCCCAAGTTCCCTGGCCAGTTGGTGCCACTGGCTTTGCTCTACAGGTCATCAGCTCTGCCTGCCATATCCCCTGCTCTGCTTGAGCACTGCTGGGCTATGCAGCCTCCCAGGTGTCCCCAGTCAGGCTTTCTAGCTGGAGGGGCTGGGAGCTACACTCAGCAGTAGGCTGGGCTCTGACTCAGCTCCGCCGCCTGGGCCAGGGCCGACCAGCCTCCAGGGCTGGCAAAGCTCTTCGTTTGAGGGCCCACATCAGGCAAGCCTGTATCCTGCCGAGTTCCCTGGCCAGACTGTGCCCATCTTGGCTCTGCAGATGAACAAAACGGCTGTAGTCGTTGGGACCACTGCTCAGACGCCACAGGTAGGACTCGGTCTGCTAAGATCTGAGTGGTGGTTGTTGCCAGCCCTTCCCCACTTCTCCATCACAAGCAGATTCCCGGGGGTCAAGTCCTGCAGGTACCCTTGCAATTCCTGTGGGGCATGACCAGAGTGGGGGGCTCCCAAGAAGGGACCCACAGTGGGAGCTGGATATGTACCCTTGGCTCTCTTTTCCCACTGGAGGCGCCGTAGACTCAGGGGCGACCTCTCAGTGTGATACTGCACCAGCCTGGGGATGAGGCAGTGCTGTCAGCATGCAGCGGCTCCTCTCACCCTTCTGATGTGGTGTCTTGGTCTCTGCAGTGCTGTGCTTGCTTCACCCTCACTCTTGTGGTCTAGGGTTCTCTCAGGGGTGTCTTGCCCATGAAGAACTGTTAGTTGTTCTTCTTGAGGGGGAGTGAAGGCCTATAGGAATGGATAGTGTCACTGTCTTGGTGATGCCACTGTCCTCTGTTGTCTCTTGTCTAATATTATTGGATGAAGGTTCCACCCTGTGACCTCATTTACCCTTAGTTACCTCCAGAAAGGCCTGATCTCCAAATTCAGTCACATTGGGGGTTGAGGCTTCAATGTATACATTTTGGGGGGGACACAAACATTCAGCCCATCAGAGCAGGGCTTACTGATTTTGCCGTGGAGTTGCCGTCTGGGTTGTTTCTTGAGGAACTCTATATGATTGTATGTTTAAGTCTTTCCTCTCGGGCTGGTTATTCTCTAGAAGAGCCTGTCAGTTTCTGGCCTGTGGGGAAACGTCTTGTCAGCATTCTGAAAACTGAGCTGGGGAAGACGGCGGGAAGTCTCAGTACTCACTATTTAATATGCATGGGTTCACTTCATCATCCTGTTCTCAGTTGTTACCCCGACCGTCGGCTTCGTCTGGAGTTCTCACCCAAAGATCCTCTCTTGTTTGACTTCCTTAATTCACCTCCAGTCTGTTGCTGAGGTAGTAACAGAGCACGTGCTGAATGGAGGGAACCCAGGACCTGTAAAGGGGCTCTGTCAGTCCTGCTCCGGCTCTTCCCTTTCCCTCCAGTGTATGGTGTTGCCAGGTCCTGTGGCTTAAATTGTACTGGAACTTTCTCCACTATCCAGTCTCAACTGCCAACTGAGTTACTATCGTCCATCTGCTTTAGAGCTTCCAAAATCTTAGCACTTTCGTCTCCTCTTTTGTCCTTGTGGATTAAAAAAAAAAAAAGAAATCCCCTTTAGTCTGTGTGAGCTTTGGTTGGGAGCCAAACTAGATGTGCACATTCACTCCTCTATTTTAATTCGAAAGCGTCCATCCTTTTCTCTGAGAGTAACTTCCAGAGTTACTTGGTTTCAGCTGTCTCTTTAAGTGGATTGATTACTTACTACTGGTTCTCTTTCCGTATTATTCCTATTCCTAAGTTCCTTATTTGGATATGTCTCTTGGCTGTATTTATTCGAGTTGTTTTTCAAAGGAGAGCTCACTGGCAGTTGTGGTGAGAAGTGGCTTGAGGTTGATGGGGGTGGAGAGCAAAGAGCATCTGCAAGGCAAACATAGCTTCAAAAAAAAAAAGGAAAAAAAATCCCTTTCCAACCCAATTGCCAGCCTGAAACCATCGGTTTTAGAAATTCTAGAGCCACCACTGCTCATAGGTATGAGGGTCCTTAAATCTTTGCAAGTTTGAGAAAGTCAACCTGTTGCCTTTATACTTAGCTCTTCACTTACCAGCTTTGTGGCCTTGGTTACATTATTTAACCATTCTGAACCTTGGTTTCTCATTCATAAAATGGGGGCCAAAATTCCTACCTCGGAGGATTGTTGTGACGGCAATACCAGGCCTGTCCGCTCAGATGTTCTTCCCTTTCTCCTTCCCTTTCCCCAGCGTTCCTTTCCCTTCCTTCAGGTTGATGTAAGTAGTCCCTTAACTACTGCCCCAGCACCCCAAGCACGCGGTGGTCCAAGACCCTAGTTTTTGCAAAGCTAGATGGAGGCAGAAGCCAGCCTCAAACCCAGGCAGCTGGATGCCATGCCGGCTCTTCCTTGGAGGGGGGGTGGGGTGGTGGCCAAGTGCCGGGCCCCTCCCCACACCCCGCTGGACAGCAGGGACTATCGTCTTCCTGGCTCACTTCCCTGGTGGCACAGTGGTTAAGAATCCGCCTGCCAATGCAGGGGACACAGGTTCGAGCCCTGGTCCGGGAAGATCCCACATGCCGTGGAGCAACTAAGCCCGTGCGCCACAACTACTGAGCCCACTAGCCACAACTACTGAAGCCCGTGCACCTAGAGCCCACGCTCTGCAACAAGAGAAGCCACCACAATGAGAAGCCCGCGCACCGCAACAAAGAGTAGCCCCCGCTCGCCGCAACTAGAGAAAGCCCGCGCGCAACAACGAAGACCCAAAGCAGCCAAAAATAAAAAGATATTAATTTTAAAAAAAGGGAGAGAGTTACAGAGAGGGCATGTGAGCCCTGAAATACCATTAAAAAAAAAAAAATGTTGTGAGGTTAGCTCATACCGCTAACCTCACAGACAAGATCGGCCCTGAAACAAGAGGATAACCTTCCCTGCAGGGCTTGAGCAGTTGAGGAATGTGACCTGAAGCAGTAACTTCCATCAGGGGAGATGAGATAAGGTACGGTCACCTCTGACCTCAATGAAAGTACGTTCACGCTCCGGCGCCTCTCGGGGACGCAGAGCTTGGCATTTTGTGTGATGGGACTTGCTCCCAACCGCAGGTGCTGCTGCCTCTGCCGGGGCACGGCCAGGCCGCAGGCAGGTTGCTCCTTCCCCATCTCCTGGAAGGTGGGTAACAGTGAAGGATGGAAGGGCTTGGGGGCGAAGAACCACAGGGAGGGACACAGAAGCCTGTCACGGATGAGTGAGGCTTATAGAAAAAAACGAAAGCAAATCTTAATATTGAGTCAACGAGTGTATGCAGCCCCCATGCTTCATACACAATTCTAGCTATTGTGACAATGAGGATATAAACGAATGTAAGATATGAGAAGACCCACTTAAAGTGTGGGATCTGCAGACAACGGGAAGCTAGGAAGTCATTAAAAAGGATGAAGTAGATCCGTGTGTACTGACATGGGAAGATGCTGGTATTACATTTTGTGGAGTGAAAAAGGTTACAAAGCGACATGCACTGTGTGACCATTTTACGTAAAGGTGACTGATGGCTGTGTTCGGGTGCGGGTGAGACGCATGGAAGCACGTTCATCACAGGGCTTACCAGTGTCTGATGGTGGGATTTCAGGTTATTTTGTACCTTTCTGTTTCATTTCAATCTGTTATATTGAGCATATATAATTTTTAGAACCAAAAAAAGCTATTTTTATTGAAACGGAAAGAGCAGACTCTCCCTTTGCTCTGCGTTCTTTTTTTTTTTTAAACACTTTTTATTTCTATTTTAATGTTGTATCTGTTTTATTTATTTATTTTTAGCTGCATTGGGTCTTCTTCACGGCTTTCTCTAGTTGCGCCAAGTGGGGTCTACTCGTTGCAGTGTGTGGGCTTCTCATTGCGGTGGCTTCCCTTGCTGTGGAGCATGGGCTCTAGGCACACAGGCTTCAGTAGTTGTGGCACGCGGGCTCAGTAGTTGTGGCTTGTGGGCTGTAGAGCACAGGCTCAGTAGTTGTGGCACACAGGCTTAGTTGCTCTGTGGCATGTGGGATCTTCCCGGAACCAGGGCTCAAACCTGTGTCCCCTGAATTGGCAGGTGGATTCTTACCCACTGCGCCACCAGGGAAGCGCCTGCGTTCTCTCTTGATGACATCGTGCCCTTCCACTACCTGCACTGGGGAAAACCGGGCTGGTGACAGGACTCAGGTTACAGGTTGTTGTGAGGATGAAATAATACGAAAGCACAGCCTCGTTGCTCAATACTTGTGTCTTCTTTAAACATAAGCTGACTGAAAACATGGGGGTGGAGTGGAGAAAGGCCGAGTCAGTGACTCGCGTTGGAATCCTAAACCCACTTAGTATTGTAGCTGAGCTCAGGGCTTCTGTGCTGGGCCGCTCTGCGGGCACCTTTCACGTGGATGTGTATGCGATCTGTGGACATTTAGGGCTGGTGCCGACTCTAATGGGCAACGTGGTGGCCCGGGGGCTTCAGGCCCAGCCATGATGACACCAGCCTGTGTCTTCATTTGTTCATGGGGGAAGATGAGCGTTGACCATGAGGGCTGCATAAGGGTGGCCTAGATAGAGAAGCAGCACATGGTGGGCCTCAGATGGCAGCTCCCTCCTTGGAGGAGGAGTCCTCCAGGTGGACAGAAGGGTATTCTAGGCATGTGGAGACAGGAAGAGATAAGGCTGCACATTTGGCTGTAGAAAAGCAACTGGTTTGCCCCTTGTTACAGGCATGTGTTTGATTATCTATGTTAAAATCAGATTCTTTAAAAGGTCTGTAAGCTTAGTTTCTGGAGCTGCCTGCACGGAGTTCAACACAAGCGTACAGAGGGCACACACGACCCTAAGGCACAGATGGGGCACAGATGGGGCACTGCTTGTCCTCCCTGCCACGGAAGGGGGCCAGCCTCCCTCGGGGGACTCCCTAAGTGGATGTGGCTACCTGTGCACACTCGTGGGAGACCGCAGTCCATGCTAATACTGGACAACTTTCCGGGAAGCCCCCAGAATGACAGTGATATTTGGAAATGCTTTTTGCTGTTGCAGAGTCTCAGCTAGTTTCTTGTCCCTCAAAGCATGGATCTGACAATTTGTAACCTTAGACTTATGTGAATGAAACAGAAGGAATGATCAGAGGATGGGAGAGAAGGCAAAAGTTAAAGATTCTAGCAAAAAATAAGATTCTACTGCCAACAGAGAAGAAACTCCCATGTTAAAATGGGCCAGATACTGCACTTGTTACATGTTGGTCATAATAGCCCGTACCTGTAGTGTGTTTTACATTCCACAGGCCCTGGTCTAAGAAACTGACATACGTGAGCTCATTTAATCCTGACAGCTACTGCATGGGGGAGAAACTGTTATCATTTCCACTTTACAGACAGGAAACTTGCTGAGAGGCAGAGTGTTCTTGCTCGAGGTCACACATCTGTCGAGAAGCCACTTCAGTGGAGTTAACCGCATTTTACATAATGTCGTGGTTTAGGCAGTGTCTCTCAAATGGGACCCCACTGGACCTTGCGCTTACCCTGACAGATGGGCGATTCTCTCATGTTATAAATTGGAGGGGGGGGAGTGTGTAGCTGAGAAAGGGGAGGGGACTTGCCCACAGCTTCAGAGTTAGTAAAGGAGCCCAGGTTTTCAGAACCTAGATCTTGAGCTCTTTCATCAGCTTAAGGGTCTGTGGGTTCTTTATGAACAAAATTTTGTTTTTAATTAGGTGATAATCTTAAAAAACAACCACCACCCATAAAAACCTTTGGAAATGAAAACCTGCATTTCGAAAGCTGTTTTCATAGAACAGGCTTTGGCTTTTAAGTTGTACTTTTCAGTATTTGTTTGTGTTAGCAGACATTTTTTCCTTTAAAAGGGCTCCACATTCATTCCTAAGTTGGGGAAACAGTGAGCGCTACCAGGCCCTTTTACTTGGCGATAATGTATTTTTAAAGTCTCATTTTTTATTTGAATAGATTTCGGTCTGTTTTTGATAATTTAAAAACAACAACAAAACCTCTCCAGGAGATTTAACAAAAACTTGAGTCAAAAGCGGAGCTGTGAGTGGGCCTGAGATGGTTGCTAAGGAGTCATTCAATACAGATCAGAAACACAAACTGCAGCTTTAAACGTTTCACGCGGAGGCCGACAGGATCCTGCCTAACTGATCTTTCTCACGAGGTGGTCATTTGAGCCAGTGCACGTAATCTCTAGGAGAGCCAGGCCAGCCGGGCTGTGGAGGCGCCAGGCACCACAGATGCCGGGGACAGTGCTTGGCAGTCAGGGGAGAAGCTGAAGCTTCTAGCTGCAGAAAGGCTCGGTAAAAGAAATGTTCACATATCGAGGTCTGGGGAAGTCATTCTGGCTTATCCATGAGTTAACTTGAATCTGATGCTAAACAGAACAGCCTGTTTGTGGCCTATCAAACATACACTGTACATCTGCTTTAATTATTAAAGAAAAGGGCGCGCTGACTGGAAGAATGTCGACGTTAAACATGAAGATTAAATGCCTCTCTGGCTGGGAAGCCAATGCCGATACTCCTTCCATGACAAGACTTCCTTCCCAGGTGCCAAGAGCATACTGACTCGCTGTGCATGTGCTGATCTTTTTTGTTTTTTGGTTTTTTTCCCCCCAAGACTGTGCTGAAAACCACGCTTCTCTGGGGCAGTTCCTCAGTTATCTGAGAGGCTGTGTTCTGGGGCTATAATCGTCAGTTTGGCTCAAGATTGAGAAGTAGCTGACTTCCTTAAATGGCACTCACAGAAGGCCTCTGCAGTGCCACAGCGCGCCCACAGGAAGTCAGCGCCGTTTGCCTTGTAGCAGTTTAACAAAATGGCAAACAGGACCCAGGAAGAAACAAACAGTGCCCTGGGCAGGAAACCCAAACCCATAAGCTCATGGCAAATGTCACGGCGTTTACAGGGAGAGGAAAAAACCTTACGTGATTCTTCCTTGTATGTTGAAGATTTTATTTTTCAAACCTTTAGAAGAATCAATTCCATTTAATAAACCTTTGTAAAATGCCACAGAAGCCAAGGGATGCAGGGTTAAGCTGTGTTCTTACGAACGGGCCCTCTCCAGGCTGAGTCTCCTTAGATTACCTGGAAGTTACATAGAGGCAGTTCTATAAAGATGAAACTTTGAAAAAGCCAGTCTCTTTCCTATTTTTAGATTTGGGCCTGTTTTCCATTTTTTTGCTTTCACAAAAAAGTTTAACCCTGATTTTTCTCCGTTTGAAACAAACCAAAATCGATTTAAAGAATTAAAATAAAGGGAACAGCACCTGTGGATGTGCCTCTTGACATCCACAGATGTCACCCAAACCCAGACACATGCACAGCAGACTCTGCCTGCTCAGGACAGACCAATGGGGAAGCCAAACGCCTCTCTGGGAGAAAGTGCCGCCCACGGTGTTTTGCAATTGTCAAGAGTGCGCAAAGTACAGACGATTAAAAATGTGAAAGGCTGGTTTCAAGCTTGAAACATAAGCCTACAATCTTGCTTCTTCTCTCCCCATCACACTGTTATTTCAAACCAGAATGATGTCCGTGAAAAGAAAAGCTCATTTTCTTGACCTGTGCTGGAAGGCATATGTAGTTATAGGTCAGAGATCAACGTGACAGTTTTCACATGTCCCAACCTGGCGCTTTGTCTGTACAGGATATAAATAACCTGCTGATAGAAACTGGATATAAATAACCTGCTGATAGAAACTATGTGTCCTCCTCAAATGACATAGCCAGTTTTTAGTTCATGAACCATGCAGTTCAAATGAGATGATCAGTTTGCTTTTGTCACTGTGCCTGAGTCATGGTTAGGTCACTTGCAGGCCTCATGCAGAATTTAGAAATTGGATATAGGACTTAAGCCTCGAAACGGAAGTGACGTCTTAAGAACATGCAGGAGGGTGCGGTGCGGGGGCTCTGAGCGCCCAGGCTCCGTAGGCTTGGTCAGCAGACACCCGGCCCGGCCCTGAGTGCGGCTTCCAGTCTCTGTGGCTCCAGCGGGAGGGCGAGGGGGAGGCTCCTTGTCAGGGAGGTCCATGTGCTTCGTTCAGCCTCTGTGCTGAGTGTTCAACACATCCTGAATCTCTGTTTTCTGCCAGGGAGGACAGGTGTCAAGGTGCGCTGGTGTGGCGGTTATTTTAGATTTTTTACCATGTACGGACCTTGCAATCTGTAGCCAATCTTTCTGTAATAATTCCTGGTGCCAACCCCTGTGAAGAAGCAGAAAAACGTCAGAAGAGTCTCTTACTAAGCATTACTTTAGCAGCCCTCAAAAGCCAGCACACGTGCCCCTCGTAGCCGTCCTCCTTTTCCCACTCTCATTCACAGACCAAAGTCCTTTCCAGATCGAATCTCATTTGATTAAGTTTGGAACTTTAAAAACATTCTGAATTCAAGTTGCATTAAAACACAGGAACTGTATTTCAGAGCCTGTGGGTTTACAATCCTGTGGGTACCACGCAGCACGGCTTCAGGTGTTATAGGTGAATGGGAAGTGGTGGATCTAACGTGTGAGATGTCCACACTCCAAGTGAAGCGAGACAGCGTTATGGTTTCCTGGAAGGTTGAACGAGAGGTCAGGTATGGGAAGTGGAGTCTCCACAGCCGCCGGCTGACCGTGCCCTGACCAAGTGAAGTGTCAGTGCCACTCACTCATCCAGAGCAACGATTTTCACCAAACACCATCAGTGGCATTAAATTAGTGCTACTTAATTTGCATTTCATTCACTTTAATTTTTTTGGGGGGGTATTAATTGGTATACTTGTTTTGATATACGAGCAGTGTTAAGTACCAGGAGTTTATGTCAGTATTATATTTGCATCCATTTGAGGAACACTAGCTGATTTAAGTCAATATTAAAGGTCCGTGAAGTTTTTTTCTTTAAAAGGAATCATTATCCTAAATGGTGCCGCTATAATGAAACATGATCACATTTAAGAAGCTGAGCTCCTAGGAGGATAAAGCATGGCTTACGTGGTACTAGCTATACGAGTGGCTAAGAGAACGGGCTTTCGATCACTCAAAAGATACGGATTTAAGGTCTAGACCTGTCATTTTAAGGGCTGTAGCTTTGGCCATTACTTAATTACATTTTATCATCTATAATAACGTACCTATGTTTTAAGGATATTAAATATTGAATGAGATAGTCCTTGATATGTGCTTAGTCCGGAGTCTGGAAAAAGCCAATTTCACCAGAACACTGGCTGCTGTTGCTATTATTTTAGAGCTTTTCATGGTCTGATATCTGATTATATTTCTAGCTTCACTGCTTGCTACTGTTCTCCCCTGAAACACTATGCTTCAGCCCCAGTGAAGATTTAACTTTTCTGAAAGCTCCCGGCGTGTCGGGCTCTGCCTAGCTTCCAGGCTTGGCTCATGCTGTGCCCTCTAGCAAA
The DNA here is from genome assembly GCF_011762595.2 of Tursiops truncatus. NCBI lineage: Eukaryota > Metazoa > Chordata > Mammalia > Artiodactyla > Delphinidae > Tursiops > Tursiops truncatus. Next base: position 10,991,100 of record NC_047039.1, read on the forward strand.
CTGATCGAACCCAAGGAGGGGGTCGTGGGAACCTCTGATCTGGAGCTCGTCTGTCAGAAGCACAGTGACAACCTAGACGACTTGCAGTTGGCATCTGAGGTGGGGTCAGTCCCGCGGGACCGACCTGTAACCTGTGGAGTCTGATGCCACCTCCAGGGAGACAGTGTCAGAACGGAGGCAATGGTAGGCCACCTGGCTGGTGGTGCAGAGCTGAGTGACATGTGGAAACCCCACACCTCCGGCGCAGTAGCGTTGTGGTTTTCGTGTGTGTCACGTAAAGGAAGACGCCGGCGTTTCTCTTTACCGTACTCCTCCCCACGGCTCTCCCCACGGTGCACTGCGATTGCTGGTCAGCTTCCCCACGTGGTGGAAGCTCTATGTATCTTGTTCGTCACTTTGTATTCCTAGCGATCAGTATGTGCATGAAATCAGATCACTGCTAGCCCCCTCCAGTCTCGCCTAATTCTGTAGCCCAAACATTTACTATTTAGGAATAGGGTTTCCTACCGTGTTTTGTTTCCCACCTCTTTCAAAAAAATTTCAAGTATTAAGAAAATGGAACTGAAACTGATGTGATGAAGGTAACAGAACCGTGTCATGTGATAATAGGTCACTGGAGAATTTCCCTTTTAATCCAAGGATTACTGATATTCCGTCTTGCACAATTTCAACCTTGTCTTTGTGTTCTAATCATTACTTTTGTTCAACACTGTGGCTTGGGGTAGAGCAGGGGGAAGACAAAAACATGAACAAATAATGGGTCAGGCAGCAGCTCAGACCCACCGGATCCAGGAAGACATCTCACACCCCTCAGAGGGTACAACCACTTTATTGTTTGCACTCTCTCCTAAAGTTCTGTATCTGTAAGCATGTCCTATGATCCAGCAAGTATACTCCCAGAGTGAAAAGAGAAATGAATGCTTACAGCCAACAAAAGACATGTTACTCATAACAGCCAAAACAGGAAATAACCCAAATATCTATCAATAGTAGAATGGATAAATTGTGTATTTTCACACAATGGAATATGATACTGCAACAAAAAAGAAAGAACTAGAGCTACCTGCAATGCCATGGATGAATCTCACAGACCTAATTTTGCATGAAAGAAACCAGATGTAAAAGATTTCATCAATGCAAAGTTCAGACACAGGCAAAACTAATTTTATGGTGATACAAGTCAGAATACTGGTTACATTTGGAAGATGCTATGGACTGAAAGAGGGAACAAGGGAGTCTTCTGGAGTGCTGAAAAATGGTATATCTTGATCTGGATTATCATTGCATGTACGTCTTAGCTCAATTTAAAAAAACTCAAGAGGGGGCACATCCATTTAATAGATGTTCAATGTGTTTTGAGAGCTCAACTTGTCCAAAGAATTCAGCAAAATAAGGAAAAAGGATGAGAGGCAGGTGGTTAAGAAATCATTACTGGAGTGATCACTCTATTACATAGATGCCTCTGACGTCATTCAATGCAGTGCTTTCTATTTCTAGAATCCCGCATGCTAGAAACTATTTTTTTCATCCTCTTTCTCTGCACTTTAAAAGTTCACATTCAAACTGAACTATGCTCTGTGACATGACAGCATTCGTCAGAGGCACAGGCACCCTGAGATTAAAACGTGCTTTTCCTCATCACCTACATGTACAGACTACAGCATAAATCTAAGAATTCTGAGCAGAGAAGTGACATGATTGACTTACATTTGAAAGAGATCACTCTGACTGCTATTTTGAGAACAGAATGAAAGCTCCAGGAGGGCAGGGATTTTTACCTGCAGAATTGCAAGCACCCGGAGCAATGCCTGCATATATTAAGTACTCATTGAAATATCTGTTCGATGAATGAATAAGTGACCAAGGGCAGAAACAGGGAGACCAGTTAAGAAGCTATTGCAATAATCCAGATAAGAGATGGTGGTGGCTCAAAGCAGAGTCAGGGTGGTGAAGAGTAGCTGGACCCTGGAAACATTTAAAGGCAGAGTCAAAAGAATCTGTTGATGGATGTAGGGTGGGACACACAGAGAGGGGCCCGAGATGAGTCTAAGGTTTTTGGCCTGAGTACAGGAATGGTTTGGAGAAAGAATGAACTGCCAGTTAGTGAGACTGAAAGAAGGTGAGAAGAGGGTGGGGGGGGGGGAGGACATCAGGAGCTCGGCTTTGGCTGTGCTGCAGGTGAAATGGCTATTAGACATTCAAGTGGGGATGTTGAGGAATACGTGGTTTTGGAAGCCTTTCTTGCTCTTAGATGGTCTCTTTTCTTGGATGCTCTTTTGGAAAGAAATTTGTTTTCTTTATCTTAATTGAAGGATAATTGATTTATAATAATATTAGTTTCAGGTGTACAACACAGTGATTCAAAATTCTTATAGATTATACTCCATTTAAAGTTATGATAAAATACTGGCTATACTCCTTGCTCTGTACAACATATCCTTGTAGCTTATTTTACACATAGTAGTTTGTGCCTCTTAATCCCCTACCTTCCCTCTCCCCACTGGTGACCACTAGTTTGTTCTCCATAGCTGTGAGTCTGTTGGAAAGAAATTTCTGACTGGGGCAGTTGTCTTACGAGGGGAGTTGGCTGAGGAGGAAGCAGGTGGGTGGAGGCTGGTGGAGTGGGCAGCTGAAGACAACCTGGGTCCTTTTTGATACTGTTGAATCAACAACTAACCAAGTCTGAAGCTGCTCTACCAAGGAAGCTGTTAGGAAATAATGTTTTCCGTTTGGTTTAAGCCATTTTGTTTTGGTACTTTTTCGTATTGTACTAATATACATAAGATACTTATCATTTTAACCACTGTTAAGTGTACAGTTTACTGGTATTAAGTACCTTCACACTCTCGTGCAACCATCACCACCATCCGTCTCCAGAAGTAAAACTGAAACTCTGTACCTAGTAAACAATAGCTCCCTGTTCCCTCTTCCCCCTGTCCCTGGCGACCCCCCGCTCTACCTCCTGTCTCTATGGATTTGGTTACTCTAGGTACCTCATGTAAGGGGAATCATTCCGTATTTGTCTTGTGGTGACTGGCTTATATCTTCAGGGTTCATCCATGCTGGGTTTAAACCATGTGAGTTGAGTTCTGTGTTACTTGTAACTGAAAATGTTGTAACTGACATGTGAGCTTGAGGACAGGAAGAGATTAAACACATGAGGTCTTTAAAGTCAGCACTTAAAACCATAAATCAGGGTGGTAATTCTGACCATGCTGCTGTCTTATTGGCAAGTCCCAAGACAGAGCTCAGATTCCTCACCCTGATTTTCACAAAGCTTTTCACGTCCCGTCTGGTTTACCTCTAGTTCCTGCCACAACTGACCTCAGTCCTTATAGTCCGGCGTTACCAAACAAAGCATAATTTCACTAATCCACTGGCTTGGCCGCTGCCCCTTCAGTGCTGCAGCCTATGCCCCAGGGCACTCCCATTCATCCCTTGAACCCTCACTCGGACACTTTCGCCAGGAGACCTCGGCACACACCTCCCCTCTCCACAGAGTCTGGCATTCATAACCCCCCTCTCCACGCTGGCGGGATCCTTTAGAGTTCTACTGTTTCAGTAGTCATGCTGTGCTTTATTTTACTTGCATGTCTAACCTCCTTCCTAGAATGTAAGCCTTTTGAAGTCAATGACTTCTATCCTCAGGGCTTAGTACATATAATCAACAGGCAATAAATGCTTGCGGATTTACTGTACTGTATTCAGTTATCATTATGTTGTGTATATATAAAGAAATGTGCTCCTGGGGGATGTTTTTTTTTTTAAAAAAAGAAAGAAGAACTGGCCGTATGTTAGCTGCCAGGTAGTGGGAATGACTCAATGTAAAAGGGATGAAGGGGGGTAGGGCTTCTTAATCTAGTTACAGATTTCCTACTTGGTTAGCTTACAGATGTAGAGGCAGCTCTCTGATTTATACTATTACCTCTAACTAATAAAAAACTTCCCCTAAAATTTTCAGAAATATTTCTGGATTTTTAAAAAATTGAAGTACAGTTCATTTACAACGTTACCTTAGTTTCAAGTGTATAGCAAAGTGATTCAGTTATGTGTATATATATATATACACACACAGACACACATATAAGACATTGAATATAGTTCCTTGTGCGATGTAGTAGGTCCTTGTTGGTTATCTATTTTACATATAATAGTGTATATCTGTTAATCCCAACCTCCTAATTTATCCCTCCCCCCACTTTCCCCTTTGGTAACCATAAGTCTGTTTTGTAAGTAAGTTCACTTGTATAATTTCCTTAGATTCCACATATAAGTGATATCATATATTTGTCTTTCTCTTGCTTACTTAATATGATAATCTATAGGTCTACTATGTTGCTGCAAATGGCATTATTTCACTCTTTTTTATGGCCGTGTAGTATTCTATTTTCTGTGTGTGTGGGCATTATTTTGTCCCTTTTTATGGCTGAGTAATATTCCATTGTACATATATACCACATCTTCTTTATCCATTTATAGACATTTATAGACATATATCCATTGATAGACATTTAGGTTGCTTCCATGTCTTGGCTATTGTATCAATCAGTAATGCTGCAGTGAACACTGGGGTGCATGTATCTTTTCGAATTCGAGTTTTCTCTAGATATATGCCCAGGAGTGGGATTGCTGGGTCATATGGTAGCTCTATTTTTAGTTTTTTAAGGAAACTCCATACTGTTCTCCATAGTGGCTGCACCAATTTACATTCCCACCAACAGTGTAGAAGGGTTCCCTTTTCTCCACACCCTCTCCAGCATTGATTATTTGTAGACTTTTTAATTATGGCCATTCTGACTGGTGTGAGGTTGGCTTTTTATACTTCTAATTTTACAAAATAGATGCCATTTCCCATGGGCTTAAAACAGTCTATTACAGAGAATTTCAAATATACAAAAGGAGAGACAATGGTATATTGAACCTCCACAGACCCACTACCCAGCTTCAACGATTATCAATTCATCCATCAGACTTCTAATGCTTCTAGCTGTCTACCCATGTGAAGTCACAAGACAGATTTAACATTTCCTTTTGGTTCTGCTCAGCTCAGTCACTGGAGACATGTTTAATTCCCCTCTTTCAAATAAAGATGATGGTAATCTTTACCACCTTCTTTACCAGTTATTACCAGATTGAAGATGTGCAGCTGGTCAAAGAGCTTTACTTCCCCAAACATGCCACAAGCTTCGTCTGTCCACCATAAATAGCTGCAGAGGTGAGAGAGAAGCTGTTCCTTACACCTAGCACAGGACTCAACACCCCTGGACAACCACAAAGTGCCATGTTCTGGAGTGCCCTGATTCCCTAAGTGTGCCGGTTAAAGGGACAGCTTTACTGGGGTACAACTCAGCATTCCTCAGTCAGATTCCCACTGAGCATGCAGGCTCCTCAGGTTCTCTACTTTTGCCCTAATACAGGAGGTGGGCGCTGGAAACTGCTACCACCTTGAGGAGAGGCACTCAGGCTTTGCTATGAGCCTTTTTGAAGGAAAGGCATATCTTTCAAGCTCCTCTCCTTGTTTTCAGTAACATGCTGTAGCACTGAGATGAGAAGTCTACTTCTAGACCTTCAGGGAGGCCTTAAGTCTTTTAACCTCTAGCCAGTCTGGACTCCAACCTCTTACTTAAATGACTAAACAAAAATATGCCCCATTTGTATTTCTCTGTGCCTCTTGTTTCTTGAAAGAAAGATTCTTCCTCCGTTTCTACACTCTGCAGAACAGGCTGGCAAAAGTATTAGCATTCTTAGCCAGCTTAGAAGGGAACACACCATCACCAGCGTGGGTGGGCCACACTCGGCAGCCTTCTCCTCCTTGGTTAGCAGGGCTCCTACAGTCCTCGTCACAGTAACTTTCCTCTTGTTAGCCAGCCAAGAAAAAGCAATTACCTTTCACAGCTGACGTCAGCCAAGCTCATGGACTGACGTGGGCAGCTGTGTCACAGGCTTCTGCCCTTGAGGACAGACACGCAGCGGGGCTGTACAAGTATCCGTGTTCTCTACCTGATCGCCTGCGGGCGATTCTGCCAATCCCTGGGCTGGGGGTGAGCAGGAGGGAGTAATCTCTGTGCAGCAGTCCTCAGGGAGCCCTAGCGGCAGAGCCAACAGTTGTCAGCGGAGCAGAGGGGCAAGTCCACATGCTTGCTTTGTTTTATCCTCCAAGTTGCTGAACCCACAACCTGAATCTACCTATATCACGGGGGCCTTTTTCCTGCTCTTGGAGGCAGGATAAATATTTTTATCTTCACTACTTTACCACCTATGATGATGATGAAAGGAGAGAAAGTGAAAAAGAATACCTTGGGGCTTCCCTGGTGGCTCAGTGGTTAAGAATCCGCCTGCCAATGCAGGGGACATGGGTTCGAGCCCTGGTCCGGGAAGATCCCACATGCTGCGGAGCAACTAAGCCTGTGTACCACCACTACTGAGCCCACGCACCTAGAGCCCGTGCTCTGCAACAAGAGAAGCCACCACAATGAGAAGCCTGCGACCGCAACAAAGAGTAGCCCCTGCTCGCCACAACTAGAGAAAGCCTGAGTGCAGCAATGAGAACCCAAAGCAGCCAAAAAACCAAAACAAAACAAAAAACTAAAAAACAAAAGTGTGTGTGGGGTGGGGGTGGGGCGGGGGGGGAATCACAAAACCTTAAAAAGATGAATCAAAGATGAAAATGGAAAAAACCTAGCTGTTTATTTAAATTCTACTGATTCTATATTAGAAAGTATGCAATCTATTTTAACATAACTTTAGAGGAAGTAGGCAAAAGGAGTAAACTAGTCAATGTGGTACCTGATTTGGCTACAAAACTCTGCTTCTCCACCTTACTGCAGCCCTTTCTTTCTAAGGGGATAAATCCAACACCAGAGTAAAGCTTAGAAGCTGAAAATAAACACATTTTCCCTTTAAAAGAGAAAATAAGTCAGGAGCAGGAAATGAGCCTCAACTCAACCCAGCTTGTGATTCTAACTAACTCCATCTCAAAACAAAAGAAGCAACAACTTTATAGCTGAGCGACTGTGAAGTACAAAGCTAGAGGAAGACGACTCTTTTCGGAGCCCTTAAATACATGCCAGGCACGCATGCTGGATGCTCAACACACACCAACAAGACTGAGATTACTATCCTGGGAGGCACGAGAGCTTCAGAAAGGGTCATAACTCAAGGTCACATGGCTGGGAAGTAGAGGAACCATAATTCAGGGCCAGCTTGTCTCCACAGCACGCAGAGTGTTCCCAAGGAGCCATGGTGCCTGTGCTGTGGGTGATGCCAGACCCTGCTTCCCCAGCTCTGGCTTTAAATATCTAGTTGGCTCTGATAACAGTACATCCATTTTTTATTAAAGCACAGAAAGGACATTTGACTTGTCTCAATCACCTTACCTCCTCTATTTGTGTCTAATTTCTCAGTGTCCTTTGTTTGATAAATCACTAGATGAAACAAACATGGTGACCTTATTTCCATTTCACTAACAGAGCTCAGTAAGAAACAATACTTACATAAAAGATTCTGATAACATAGGTAGGCAACACAAAACTGTGTTAAAAGACATGGCTTACAAGTGTGAGAACTACTGGGAAGGGGGATACTTTTTTTTTTTTTTTTGCGGTACGCGGGCCTCTCACTGTTGTGGCCTCTCCCGTTGTGGAGCACAGGCTCCGGATGCGCAGGCTCAGCGGCCATGGCTCACGGGCCCAGCCGCTCCGCGGCATGTGGGATCTTCCCGGACCGGGGCACGAACCCGTGTCCCCTGCATCGGCAGGCGGACCCTCAACCACTGCGCCACCAGGGAAGCCCGGGGATACTTTTAAATAACAACTTGATAAATGTGGTCACCCTTTTTAAAATGAAGAGAAATACGATGTAGAGTTTGGGGGAAAAAAGCAACAAAGATGGAACAATGATGGAAACTAGACCCTAGAGGAGGAGACAAGTCAGGAGTATTTAAGCTTACAGAAAAGGTGACTTCAGTCTTTGACCAGGATCAACTTCCCAGCTGAAGACAATTTAAAAATTTAGACAAAATTAAAAATGCTTCCACTAGAAAAATATCAAAGATCTAACAGTTATTATCAGGCAGAAAATAAGGAGAAAACGTGAGCTTTGAGAAGGAAGTAGAGCCTTTTCTACCTCAGTGGTGATGCCAACCCAGGAAGGTCGACCAGAGACAAGTAGGATGGGAGGAGTCACGTGGCCACCAGAGGCAGAGAACCAGCTGCCAACACCTTGAATCTCACTCCCCTTCACGAAGGGAGGTGGGGGAGCAACGAACATCTAGGTCTTGAAGTATTCCTGAAAGCAAATTCTCTCATAAAATGCTCAGCGAATAATAAAAACAAGGCACACTTAGAGACGACAACATGATAAGAAATAAGAGACTTCAAATCTGGAGTCCCTGCCATTATTTGACATAGACTGTAGAAAAGCTATGTTTACTACATACATGGAAATGGATACCGAATTTAAGAATGTTTAGAAGCAACAGGAAACTATAAAACATGATATAACAGAGTTGAAAAAGATGCCAGAAATCAGAGAATTGAATGACAAAATAAGAACTTAGGCATCAATGGATGAGTTTAATGGTAGATTAGACTTAATCAGTAAAGTGTAAGTTAAGTCAGAAGGAACTATCAACAACGAAGCATGGAGAAACAGAATAACGGGTGGGGGAAAGAGGGTATGAGACACAATGGATACAATGAATAGGTCTAACATATGTTTAACTGGAGTCCCAGGATGAGGGGGAAGAGAATGGGATAAAATCAATATATGAGTCAGAGACTGAAAATTACATGGGGGGGGGGGAAAAAAACCACCACCAATTAAAGAAACCCAAGGAAACCTAAGCAAGCTGAAGCAGAGGAAATGCACATCTAGCAACAATCATGGGAAAACTAGAGAAGACAAAGACGATCTAAAAGTAAAGATACTAAAGAAACCATAAAAGCAGCCAGAGCGCATCCTCAAAGACAGACATCTGACCTCCTAACTGCATCATTAAAAATCAGAAGACCCTGGAAAGACAGCTTCAAGGTGCTGAAAAAAAATAAATGCAAACCCAGAATTCTATACTCAGTGAAAACTTACTTTAATAAGCAAAATAAGATATTTCATACAATCAAAATTAGAATAATTTGCTACCAGCAGATTATTACTAAAATAAATTCTTTAGGTACAAAGAAAATACTTGCAAATTACCCAAATAAATACTCATCAGTAGTAAAACAGATAAACTGTGCTATATCCACATCATGGAATCCTATATATCAATGAAAATGAATAAACTATCTTAGAGATTCAGCAACGACTGAAGAGCAAAGAAAGCGATAAATATACCAGTAAATCTAAATGAATATGGACTGTATATAACAATAATTATAGTAGTAATAATAATAATGTCTTTTGGATTTTTGAAAAAATATATCTCACACACAGACACTTCAGAAAAGAGGACATCTAAATGGCCAACAAGCATATGAAAAGCCAGTCAACTTCATTAGTCATCAGGGAATGTAAATTAAAACTACAAAGAAACACCACTACATACACATCATACTGAACAACTGAAACTCTTATACATTCCTGGTGGGAGTGAAAATTGGTAGCCCTTTGGAAAACCACTCTGCAGACTCTTATAATCCAGCAATGCCACCCCTAGGTATATATTCCACACAAATGTGTGTTTATGAGCCTTAAGATACATATATAAGAATATTCATAAGCCCAAACTGGAAACTACCTAAATATCCAGCAAGAGTAAGACAGATAAACTGTGAGATATTTGCATAATGGAATCTAGCCTATCAATGAAAATGAATGGACATAGCCACACACAATGTGACCTAATCTCACAAACAATGTTGCACCAAAGTAGCCAGAACAACAAAAATATACCAAAATGATCCCACTTATCTAAAATTAAAAACAACAAAACTAAACTATTTATAAATGATTCATAATTAGGTAGTGAAATATAAAGAAACACACAGAAGAAAGTAGGAAAAAAGAGGCTACTGGTGAAGGAGGAAGGCAAGGAGAGGGGAGGGGATTACAATGGGGTGGGGTCAACAGGGATGTTGGTTATGTTCTTGACCTAAGTGGCAGCTGGTTAAACAATTCATTTTTTTAACATCTAATCAACTTTGCTGTCTATTTGCTACAGTTCACTGTCAACATTTAAAAATGAAAAAAAAATAAAAATGAAAATGAGAAGGTAAGATTAAGTTATTTCAACTACATGAATGTTTCTTTAAATGGGGAAATAAATCAGTTCTTCATGCATATGGAAAATCAAATGAGAAAACTTGGGTTTAGTGATTCCAACTGGACAAAGAAAACATGAAATTTCTAATGTGACTTAATAGAGGAAGAAATCGTTTAATCAAGTATTTACTGAGGATATACTAGGAGCCTGGAAATTAATGAGTTTTACCTCCTGGAATCTTCAAGAAAAGAAAAACTCTAGCCTAATACACATTTTCATGTCTGAAGAAGGAAAATGAATTCGAAATCTGGAGGTTCATTCCTGTTCTTTGACACGACCTTTGTTAGGACACAGGGCTGTGCTTCATGGCTAGTTATGTGTTGGACTGAATTAAAATTGAGCCCACATCACATTCCTAAAGCCAAACTTGAAAAAAGAGAGAAAATATGCTAAATCTATCCTTTGAAACTTAAATCTCTGATTTTTCTGATTAGATGCAAAAGACTGAGATAAGTCATGATCACTTAGTAAAAAAAAAATCAGTGAAATAAAAATAACTTCAAAAAACTGTTTTAATTACTTTTGGGTTCAATTAATCAACTATTTATTGAGTGCCTGATATATGACTAGCAGCATTAATACAAGGCAAATGTATTCATTAGTTTCATTCATTTGCTGCTGAAATGAGATTTTATTACATCTCATTGATCTCTTAGTAGGATGGCAATATTTCACTCTTCAACAATACACACTGGTATCAGAGTTGGGGAAAGGTTTTTCTTCTGTTTGAAAATAAGCCAGATTAACTCAATGACCCTAAATCTTTGAAAGAGAATTTTTTTTCCTGTTCTGTTAAAAAGAAACTCTTAGAAGGTTACCCACATATGATCTTAGCTCTTCAAAGTAGTTGGTTATTGCAAGTCATTAACACAGCACGTTAGTACATTTATTCTCCATCACAGAGACTATCTCAGGAGAAGAGATTCAACCAGTTATCCAGCAGCCTAAAGGTTCCCCTGTTCCTTCTGAAATGGGTACACCAAGATAACAAAGTAAAAATGAACAAAGAATAAAAGCAGTAACTTATAAAGCACGTATAGACTCTAAATAGAAGCTACTGTGGTAACTTACAGTAGGGTGATACTTACAGTAGGGAGATGCTGGAGGGTTATCCTATAGCTCTTAGGTTTATTCTTCACAGGGAGTCTGACATAGGAGGGCCCACAGTCATCTAATTCAAAAATGAGTGGCTCTGTTCCCACCAGTGCAGAATGTATGCTATGTCACAGATCGTTTTCACTACTTCATGTCTCAAATCATTAGTGTGTTTCTGTAGAAGTTAAAGACTGTCATCGGTAACCTGGTAGGAAGAGGGATCCCTTCTATTCATAGTCTTTAAAAAAAAAGACTTTAAGAAGGAAAATGGTAGAGTAGAAAACGCTAGAGATCAGTCCCTCTACTGAAACAACCAGTAAGCTGGAAACAACCATCAAAGCCAACTACATGGGGACACCAGAACCTGATAAGGCACTTACAGCAACCAGGGGAGTGCCTGATGGAGGGAGAGGCTGCTGCCCTTTGGTAAGAGGGCAGCAGATGTGAACCACCTACCATCCCCCTCTCCTAGAGTGGCCAGCTGGAGCCAGGGTGGGCAGTAAGGGTATCTATTGTATTCCCTTACCACCTTTTTAAAAAAGATTCAGACATTTAAGGAAATCCCTGTCAGGTCACAGGCTGATTGCAAAGAAAATGAAACAAGAAATTTTAGTGAGCACATGCAACAAAGAATACTGACTTTGCCAAAATAGCCTGAAGAAATACAAGTGGATGACTACAGCCCTTAAGAGCAATCCCCGAGGAGGGAGAGAATCTGACTTTTATAATTCTTGAGTATGTGCAGTTCTAAACAAAAAATTGCAAAGCATACCAAAAACAGGAAACTAAGACTCATTCACAAGAAAGAGAGAAGTGGACAGAAACTATGCCTGAGGAATCTTAAACACTGATTACTAGGCAAAGTCAACTGTCTCAGTTATGCTCAAGGAGCTAAAGGAAATCATGTCAAAGAACTAAAGGAGCACAAACAACAAAAGCAGAAGTCAACAAGTGGGACTGCATCAAACTAAAAAGCCTCTGCACTGCAAAAAAAAAAACCAAAATGAAAAGGCTACCTACAGAATGGGAGAAAATATTTATATTTGCAAACCATATACTGGATAAGGAGTTAATATCCAAAATATATAAAAACTCATATAACTCAATAAAAAAAATCTGATTAAAAAAACTGGCAGAGGAACTAAATAGACATTTTTCCTATTGGCCATAGAAGACATTCAAATGGCCAACAGGGACATGAAAAGGTGTTCAACATCACTAATCATCACGGGAATGTAAGTCAAAACCACAATGTGATAGCACCTCACATCTGTTAGAATGACCATCACCAAGAAGTCACAAGAGATAACAAGTGCTGGTGAGGACATGAAGAAAAGGGAAGCCTGGTACACTACTGCTGGAATGTAAGTTGGTGATGTTTTTTTCCACTACAGAAAATAGTACAGAGGTTCTTCAAAAATTTAGAACTACCATATGATCCAGCAAATTCCACTTCTGGGTATATATCCAAAGGAAATAAAAACAGGATATTGAAGAGAAATCTGCACCTCCATGTTTATTGTAGCATATTATACACAATAGCCAAGATATGGAAACGACCTAAGTATGTCAATGAATAAATGTATAAAAAAACTGTTCACACGCACGCGTGCGTGCGCGCACACACACACACACACAGAAATATAATTCAGCCCTAAGAAAGGTGGAAATTCATTTTCATACCATTTGCAACAACATAGATGAACCTTGAGGACATTACGCCAAGTGATATAAGTCAGATAGAGAGAGACAAATACCGTATACCACTTGTGGAATCTGAAAAAGCCAAACTTGTAAAAAGAGAGCATAGGATGGTGGCTACCGGTGGCTGCGGGGTAGGGAAATAGAAGAGATGCCATTTAAGGTACAAACTTGACACCTGTAGATAAATAAATCCTGGTGATCTAATACACAATATAATGATTACAGACAACAGTACTGCGTTATAAATACCAAATCTGCTAAGAGACTGGATCTTTATTCTCACCACAAAAAAGAAATGATAATCATGTGATGTCTTAGAGGTGTAACACTAAAATGGCAATGATACTGCATTATATAAAAGTAACAAATCAACATGTTCTACATCTTAAACGTACACAGTTATATGTCAAATCTATTTCAATTAAAAAAAATAAAAAGGCCTAAAGGAAATGAGAACACTGTATGAACAAAGGGGGGAACCCAATAAAGATAAATTATAAAAAGGAATCAAACAGAAATAGTGGAGCTGAAAAGTACAATAGCTAAAATAAGGGACCTGTGTTACACCACCACCATCAAGCATACTAACACCACATCATAGGAGTCTCAGAGGGAGATGAGAGAGAGAAAGGGTAGAAAAAATAAATAATGGCCAAAAACTTCCCAAATTTGATGAAAGACATGAATCTACACTCCTAGGAAGTTCAACAAGTTCCAAGCAGGATAAACTTAAAGAGATCCACACCGAGGAACATTACAGTCAAAAAAAAAAAAAAATTTTTTTTTTGGCTGTGCCGAGTGGCATGTGAGATCTTAGTTCCCTGACCAGGGATCGCACCCGGCCCTCTGCAGTGAAAGCACAGAGTCTTAACCACTGGCCCACCAGGGAAGTCCCCAGTCAAATTGTTGAAAGCCAAAGACAGAATCTTGAAAGTAGCAAGACAGAAGTGACTCATCACATACAAGGGATCCTCAATAAGATTAAGAGCTGATATCAGAAACCATGGAGGTCAGAAAGGAAGTGGGGTGACACATTTAAAGTGCTGAAAAAAAAAAAACTGTCAACCAAAAATTCTTTATCTGGCAAAAAGTATTTTTCAAGGATAAAGGATAAATTGAGACATTTCCAGATAAACCAGAGCTAAGGAAATCTATTATCACTAAACCTACCCTACAAGAATCCTTTAGGATGAAATAAAAGGATATTAGGTAGTAACTCAAAGCCATGTGAAGAAATAAGTAAACACTGGTAAAGATAACTACATAGGTAAATATAAAAGCTGATATTATTGTTCTTTTGGTTTGTAACTCCTCTTTTTTCCCTATATAATTTAAAAGGCAAATTCATAAAATAATTATAAATTTATGTCAAAGGTCAGACAGGTATAAAGATGTAATCTGTGACAGTAACAATGTAAACAAGAGATAGAGATGTATAGGAGCAGAATATTTGCATATTACTCAAACTAAAATGATTATTACCCAAACTAGGTTGTTATAAATTTAAGATGTTAATTGCAATCCCTAAGGTAATCACTAAGAAAATAACTCATTACCAAAAGAGAGCTGGGGTGGATTTAGTATCAAATGAAACACATTTTAAGTAAACAAAAGTTTGTAAGAGACAAAGAGGGACGTTGCAAACTGATAGAAGGTTCAATTCATCAAGGTTTAACAATTATAAATGTATACACATCGAATGACAGAGCCTCAAAATATATGAAGCAAAAATGGACAGAACTGAAGGGAGAAACAGATAGTTCTACAAGAGCTGGAGACTACCATACACATTTTCAATAATGGAGGACTTGAACAACACTTTAAACCAATTAGATCTAACAGAACACGTCACCCAACAACAGCAGAATACACGTTTTCCACAGTGGACACGTAGCATTCTCCAGGTTAGATCATATATCAGGCCATAAAACAAGTCTTAATAAATTTTAAAAGACTGAAATCATACAAAGTATGAAAAAAAAAGTACAAAGAAAAAAAGACTCAAATCAC
Source organism: Tursiops truncatus (assembly GCF_011762595.2). Classification (NCBI taxonomy): domain Eukaryota; kingdom Metazoa; phylum Chordata; class Mammalia; order Artiodactyla; family Delphinidae; genus Tursiops; species Tursiops truncatus. The sequence goes on from NC_047039.1 coordinate 11,006,170, forward strand.
TAAAATCAGAAATGAAAGAGGAAACATTACTACTGACTTTACAGTAATAAAAAGAATTATAAGAGAATATGAATAACAATATGAATATGTATGTACACCAACACATCAGATAACCTAGTTGAAATGGACAAATTCCTAGAAACATAAACTACGAAAACTGACTCAAGAAGAAACAGGAAGTCTATATAGTCCTGTAACAAGTAAAAAGATTGATTCAATAATCAAAAACCTCCCATCAAAGTAAAACTCAGGACCAGATGGATTTATTGGTGATTTCTACCAAATGTTTAGAGAATTAACACCACAATCCTTCTCAAACACATCCAAAAAACTGAAGAGGGACACTTCCTAACTCATCCTATGAGGCTAGCAATACCTTGACACCAAAGCCAGACAAAGACACTACAAAGAAAATTACAGACCACTATCTTTATGAATATATATAGGAGAAAATATTTAAGAGTCTTGTAGCCAGAGGATATTAAAAATTCCTACAACTTAACAACAAAAAGACAAACAACCCAATTAAAAAATGAGCAAAGGACTTGAACAGACATTTTTTAAAAGGCACAAATGACAAATAAGCACACAAAAAGATGTTCAACATCATTTTAGTCATCAAGGAAATGTAAGCCGAAACCCCAATAAAACATCACTTCATATCATTAGGATGGCTATAAAATAAAAAAAATTAAAAAAAAAAGGAAAATAACAAGTGCAGGCAAGGATGTGGAGAAATTGCACCCCTTGTGCACTGTTGATGGGAAAGTAAAATGATGCAGCAGCTGTAGAAAACAATTTGGTGACTCCTCAAAAAGTTAAATGGTATGACCACTGATCCAGCAACTCCACTTCTGGGTACAGACACAAAGGAACTGAAAGCAGAGACTCAAATAGATATTTGTATACCAACGTGATAGCAACATTACTCACAATAGTCAAAAGATGGAAACAACCCAAGAGTGTGTGTGTGTGTGTGTGTGTGTGTGTGTGTGTGTGTGTGTGTGTGTGTGTGTGTGTGTGTGTGTGTGTGTGTGTGTGTAAAGCATGGATGAGCCTTCAAGACATTATGCTAAGTGAAATAAGCCAGACACAAAAGGACACATATTGTATGATTCCATTTCACAGAGTCAGAAAGTAGATTAGAAGTTACCAGGGCACTTAGGTTGTTTCCATCTCCGGGCTATTGTAAATAAAGCTGCAATGAACATTTTGGTACATGACTCTTCTTGAATTTTTGTTTTCTCAGGGTATATGCCCAGTAGTGGGATTGCTGGGTCATATGGTACAGCAGTGCAGGAGTGTTCCCTTTTCTCCACACCCTCTCCAGCATTTATTGTTTCTAGATTTTTTGATGATGGCCATTCTGACTGGTGTGAGATGATATCTCATTGTAGTTTTGATTTGCATTTCTCTAATGATTAATGATGTTGAGCATTCTTTCATGTGTTTGTTGGCAGTCTATATCTTCTTTGGAAGATATTTAGGCCTATTTAGGTCTTCTGCCCATTTTTGGATTGGGTTGTTTGTTTTTTTGTTATTGAGCTGCATGAGCTGCTTGTAAATTTTGGAGATTAATCCTTTGTCAGTTGCTTCATTTGCAAATATTTTCTCCCATCATCGGATGAATGGATAAAGAAGATGTGGCACATATACACAATGGAATATTACTCAGCCATAAAAAGAAATGAAATTGAGCTATTTGTAATGAGGTGGATAGACCCTAGAGTCTGTCATACAGAGTGAAGTAAGTCAGAAAGAAAAAGACAAATACTGTATGCTAACACATATATATGGAATTTAAGAAAAAAAAATGTCATGAAGAACCTAGGGGTAAGACAGGAATAAAGACACAGACTTACTGGAGAACGGACTTGAGGATATGGGGAGGGGGAAGTGTGAGCTGTGACAGGGCGAGAGAGAGTCATGGACATATATACACTAACAAACGTAAGGTAGATAGTGGGAAGCAGCCGCATGGCACAGGGATATAGGCTCGGTGCTTTGTGACCGCCTGGAGGGGTGGGACAGGGAGGGTGGGAGGGAGGGAGACGCAAGAGGGAAGAGATATGGGAACATATGTATATGTATAACTGATTCACTTTGTTATAAAGCAGAAACTAACACACCACTGTAAAGCAATTATACCCCAATAAAGATGTTAAAAAAAAAAAAAAAAAGAAGTTACCAGGGGCTTGGGAGATGGTGAAATTGGGAATTACTGCTTAGTGAGTACAGAGTTTCTGTTTGGGGTGATGAAAATGTTTTGGAAATAGTGGTGATGGTTGCACAACATTGTGAAGGTAACTAATGTCACTGAACTGTATACTTAAAAATGGTTGTAATGGCAAATTTTATGTTATATACAATTTACTGCTTCCCCAAATGGGGGGAAAAAGTCTTTAAGGTGCATTAACTATCTTCGGTATTTATGGAGAGGAAGGAACGTCCGTCGATTAGGGTCAGATCTCCCTAGGGAAAGCATGTACCCTTGCCTAAGATGCTCTTCTATATTCCATAGCCTAGAAGGAAGACATAAATGGGCAACATCTTAGACCTAAAGCGTGAGACATTTAGACAGGCCTGTAAGGGGAAAGAGAGGAATGTCCTCATGGAAGAGAGGGCAGACATAGGTCAGATGCAGGTGCTTCTTGTGCGGCCTGCCAAACTCCGCTTAAGACAGTGTTAGGTGTGCCTGTGCTGCATGATGGCTGCATGAAAATACTGACATCAGGACGGGGACAAGAACCCCTAATGCTAGGTATGCCCAAAGACAGCCCATCCTGGGAGAAGGCTACATGAAGTTTCCTGTAGAAAGGGGCTGGATGCCTATTAATCACAAGTTAAATGAAAGTGTATTTGCTCACTTAGTATCCAAAGATGGTCACTACCAGAGCCTCTCTCTTTGAGAAGTGGGATTTTTTCCTTTCCCTTTAAATCTGGGCTGGCCCAATGACTTCCTTAACCAAAAAAAATGGGGCAGAAGTCACATCGTAGCAGGCAGTCTCTAAAATGACCCTCGAAGTTCACTGTCTCCTGGTATTCACAGTCATGTGTACTCCCTTTCCCTTGAAGGTGGCATTAGACTCGTCGGCTCTCTTCTGAGACCAGGCTATGAAGACTAGGCTTCCATGTCAAAGGGACTCTGTCTCTGTGATCATTCTGCTGGGGGAAGCAGGCTGCCACGTGATGAGCAGCCCCACGGAGAGGCCCACATGGCATGGGGAGGAACGGTGGCCCTGAGACCAACGGCCCGTGAGAAACTGAAGCCTGCCAAAAACCATACAGTGAACTTGGAAGTGACCCTTCCATCCCAATTGAATCTTGAAATGCTTACAGTCCCGGCTGACACTGTAAATGCAGCTTTATGAGATGCTCTGAGCCAGAGGCACCCAGCTAGGTCCCTTCTGGATTCCTTACCTACAGGGACCACGAGATAACTGCTTGTTGTTTCCAGCCACTAGGTTTTGTGGCTTTTTTATTACACAGCGATAAATGATGCATATAAGATGTTCTGCAACTTCTAAACCGAGGCCTTTCCTCCCTCCTCTTAGAGGCCAGCCTTCATGCTAGGAGCAGTTCAAGGCATGTGGAGAAGCAGCAAGGTGCTCACGTGGACAGTCTCAGCCAAGCACCCGCTACCAGCTAGAAGACAGACTCTAGGCGAGCCACCCCAGCAGCCGCCAGCCATTCAAGCCACTCCAGCCGAGGCCCTAGACATCATGGAACAGAGACAAGCCATCTTCTCCATGCCCTGCTGAATGTCTGACCTAGAGCATCACTGAGCAAATAAAATGGTTGTTTGAAGCCACTAAATTTTGGGGTGGTGTGTTCCACCACAATAAATAACCCAGACAACCACTAGTTAGTAGGATTTGCAGTAAGGTAACAGACCACACAGGGTATAGATCTGGGGCTTCTGACTGGTATACTAGACATCAGTGATTCATTCACAAATGGTGGGCAAACTGAACAACTGGATGCATTGGGAGGCACAGGATGAGGTGCGTAAGGAAACATTACCCTGTGGCTACGATCTAAAACCTAAATCTACCACTTAATGTCTTGAAAATGTGAGCCGTTGGTTAGAGTCAACAGTTTAAGCCAGACTGACCAAAGAAATCCCCTGTGTATCTCTTACTGGAATTAGAAATGCCCAAACTAAAAAGGCTCTATAATATCAGTATCTTGGTTGTTGCTAAAAAAAGGGAGCATCAGTATTTTCCAGCATTATTTAGTTACCTGCTCACCCAAATGGGAAGAATCTGCCAAAGCCCTGCCTCTAACAGATCTAAAAGAGAAAAGCTTTATCGAATTGAATGGGTTATAGCAATGTCAAACATTTAGAGAAAAGCACAGTACTAATCACATGAATGTTACACTGGTAAGGAGTTAACACTACAACAAACCATAAAAGAGCCTTTGTGATAGACAGCAGATGGTGAGCAGTGCAGGCTAGACCACTTTGGAAAAGGCGTCCTTGCTCAGAAAAAAGCCTGTGAAGCATGTAACTTTACAATAAAGGCGGTCCTTTATATTAAAGCTCCCAGACCTCTCGGGCATATTATTAGGGACCACATAACTCTATTCCTCTACCCAAGCAGAAGTATACAGCTATCATTCCCAATACCCATAAACAAAAGGGAACAGGAATGGGGAGAAAAAGTCTACAAACGTAGGTGTGTCAACCAAATTAGCAAGGCTATCCTCCGAGACTTTAACCTTCACGTTTCGGAGACACAGGAAGACTTGACAGCATGGATGTGGGAAGAGCAACAGCACTTGCCAAATGCAAATCCTGTTCCTCCAGTGCCAGCATATCTACTGGTATCACTAGCTTCTGCCTAGGAAACGTCACCAAAAATTCACTTGCCCACAAGATCCAAACAGTGGAAACTGACTAATGGCCTATTTGGGAATATTTGAAAAACATGCATTAATTAATATAGTCATGTGATGCCAAGTGAGAGATGGGTCCAATGCACTTGATATGCAATGTACTATATAACTGGTACCTGATTCATCTATAAATGAATAAACATCAAGTCAGGGAATAAAGAGTCCTGAAGTGAGCTATGCATCAATGCCTCCACAGCAATACAGACACCACTTAGCACACATTTAGCTAATTTGATACCAAGCTAAGTAGTATTCTATGTCATCAGTGCTAGTCTGATTAATAAAGACGATGAAATTAATAAAGTTCTTGTTGTAAAGCAATATTTTATGTTGTACCTATTGTTCTTGAAAAGAAAGATATTCACCACCACCATGACAAAATCCCACTGGAACATGCACCAAAAAAGAAATATGTATGATCACAGTCAGAATATCAAAATGAAAGAAACAGAGGAATATACAGAGCCCTAATAATGTGCATTTAACGAGGGAATAGTTAGGGGATAATTTATGAAAAGATAAGTTATGAAAGGGATGAAACAGAAGCTATAAAAGAGCAAACAGCCTTTTCCCTTCCTTTCTGAGAAGTCCTATATTAACACATGCGGCACAAACCGGTTTGCATTTGGCAGGCTTCCTGTGTCCATTAGCAAATAGGTAAGCCAAAATAAGGAAAGCTTTTCTAGGCATTTTGGTAATGATTACAAGTCCATTACCAGACAGATCTAGTTACAAATGTACCCTTTTTTTTTTTCCAATTAGATTATAATGCAAAGAATAAAACTACCTTCACCTCAAAAGGAGGGAGATGTGTCACAGCCTGGAATACAGGCCAAGTTTCTGGGGCCCAGTAAGTAGTCTCAGTCATTGGTAGTTCATTGAAACAAAACGACTGTTACTTTCTGCCCACATATCATTTGATTAATCAGTGGCTCTGGGGCACAAGACCATTAATTTCAGTCCCAGGAAGCCATATCGGATGCTATAAGTCTCAGGCACATTGATTTTTTTCACTAGTGGGGATTGTACATGTGGCTTTAGAGTCACAGAACTCTGAGCATCATGATCTAGAACGATGTCATCCCACGGTGACTCGTTTGCTCATCCTGTATTTAAGCTCTTCTCCCCTCTTCTCTGCCTTTTTAAAAGGTTTAAACAAAATGGCTATCAGCCTGTGACTTCAGTGATTTCTGTCATCAAACACTCAGACATTTTCCTCGTTTCTCATCATCGTTTGATCCGTCAGCCTGGTACAATTCTTGGCCAATGGCCATGTTAATTTTCTACTTGAAAGAACACAAATAGGATACCGCTTATGACGAAGGTAGTAGGGGGAGCTTGGGGAATAGCTGTTCATCTTGATGCACAGCAATTAGCTTGGCAAACAGAAACAGGAACATGATTGGATCTGATGCCTAGCCAAAATTGCCTAAAGGAAAAAAAATCATTTTGTTGGAGGTATTAAGTGGCTCTTTAAATAGTGGCTATCAACAGTTATATTTGCCCTTTGAGAAATCACACGGGCAGTGTGACATCAGAGATCTCCAGTTTCCATGGTGATTATTAGTGATGGCATTTCAAATGTTATGGTTAAGTTCTACAGTGTAATCTTTGCACTTTACACCATATGAGAGGGAAGGAAAAAACTGCTCCATCTTAACGTTTTTAAAGGAAAGAATGCTGATCATCCAAGTAGATAAACATCACGGCTTTTAAGGAGATACGATTTGTTAATGTTAAACAGATGTGTGCTGATCGAAGCTACATGAGTAAGTTGATGAAAGATACTAAAGTACTTGGACTTAAGTATTAATTAACTTAATTAACTGCTTAGATTAATTAACTGCTTAGATATTTAGCAGCAATTAACTGTTATTTCCTGCCTACACATTATAAGCTGGTTGTTCTCATACTACTGATTTACCCATTTTTATATGTAGGAAAAGATGATTTTCTTTTTTTTTTTTTTTTTTTTTGCGGTACGCGGGCCTCTCACCGCTGTGGCCTCTCCCGTCGCGGAGCACAAGCTCCGGACGCGCAGGCCCAGCGGCCATGGCTCACAGGCGCAGCCGCTCCGCGGCATGTGGGATCTTCCCGGACCGGGGCACGAACCCGCGTCCCCTGCACTGGCAGGCGGACTCCCAACCACTGCGCCACCAGGGAAGCCCAAAAGATGATTTTCTTACGCTGAAGCAACTAATCCTGAGTTGAGAAATAGTCTAAGTAGGGAAAAATTTGTCTTGCTCTGCAGTTAAGGACAATCTGCAGGGTGAAGACTGAGCGAGCTGCTCTGGCCCCATCAACATCCCTCAAAGGCAGGGTGGCATCTCCTCCTTCCTCTCTCTGCCGTCTCAGTCCACGTTCCCCACACACAGGAGATACTCAATACACGTAGTGTTTTGATGTTGATGAAGTTAGCCATTTCATTTTTGCTTTGTTTAATTTTCACATTTAGAGTTGATGGTTAATTTTAAAACACACAGTTTACTTACTAAGACAATTTTATATACTTAAGCAGAATGAATAAACTTAAAAGTCACTCTGAGAAAGTGCTTCATTGGACTCTGATAAACAAGTTTTCAGTTTTCTCATGTAGCTATAAAGTTAGTCTTTTAAAAAAGATAAATCAGCTATAAAATATACAGTATGTACCTTTTATTAACAAAATATCTTGAGGTAACAGATAAAAACAATTTGGTTTTTAATATGGAAAAATAGACTATATGGAGTCTTTCTGACTATTCAAATCACATCTACTGTGTAGTTAATAATATTGTCTAGAGGCAGAATCAAAGGTTATAAATCCAAGAAAACAGAGAAAATCTGCTGGCAAGATGAAGGGAAGTCACAATGAATCAGGATGTAATTAAAAAAAAAATTCTACATAAATGCATTCCTCTTACAGTCACAGAAACCAGAATGATAAATGATCTGTCTCTCCCTTTACTCAAGCTACTAGTTATGCCAGGACAGAATACCTAGACCACCACCGTGTATGAGTTATGCAAAAGCCTACAGACCAGAACAAAGATGGATTTACAAATAAAGGACAAGGTCAGGGGAAAAAAAGTCGGACACAGGTCATAAAATATCACTACTTGGGACAGAAATGGACATGCCTCCACAAATCATGGCTAGGATTAGCTACCTACGGGAGACTTTATCATCAAATACCCCAAACTAAATGAGACTGAGATCAATTACTAATGAAATTAAAGGGTCTCTTAATATGGTTTTAGAAAAGAATCTACTTCATATGTAATCAGTACAACATAGTTGGTCTTGTTGAGAACTAAAAGAAATGAAGATATTAAGGGGCAGAATTCTAGACTGTTAGAACTGTAAAAGATAACCTAACCCACTTATTTTTAGTACAGAAATAAAGGTCCATGGAGATCAAGCAACATTATTCAAGATCACAAGGAGAGCTACTGTCAATGCAGGAATAGAATCCTAACACCCCCGTCCAAGTGTCTCTTCTTACACACCACATCTAATGAAGTCTTGTGAATAAATGCAGCACACAAGCACCAGTACTATCACAAGGAGATTTGCATTCTAAGGATCAACCTATGGAGAATAATTCACTTTTTACAAAAACCAATTAAACACACACACACACAGCACTGTACTTAAATCAGAAAGACCAAAGTCAACTGAACAAATATGGAAGAAAAAAAACAACCAAAGAACACATTATGATAAAAAAAACACTTTAAATCTGCCTTCCTTGAAGTTCTGAATAATGGACACCTCAGATGTCTGATTCAGAAACTTAAATAGAACAGTAATATATTATTAAATTAGAGAAATAAAATGCATCACACAGAGTAAATGTTCTTGGTGTTTTCATTTGAAGAGTGATCAGGTCGTCAGTCAAACAGCAAGTCAAGGTCCTAGCTGGTTTCCCCAGCACAGAGCAGTGGTGGGGAAGCTCACAGACCAGAGAGACAGGAAGTAACACAGAACTCCCTTGAGCGCCAAGAATGCATTCCAGGGCTGCTTCTGTAGAAACCCTCTGGCTAAGAGAAACCCCTGTACAGAAACCAAGAAGTCTTACTGTGACAACTAATAAGCAGAAAGGTTCTTCCCTGTTATTTTTAGCAAGTCTCTTCTTGTTATTTTAAAAGTTCTACAAGCAGATGATCTGAAATTGAGCTATTATTTAGAGTATAACAAAAGGCTAGAAAGAGGACAGACGCTGATTTCCACTTAGAAAGACACTGCTCAAAAAGCAGAAACTGAGGCTCTTACAGGCAACTGAATGTGACCTCAGGCAAGTCAGAGGCCCCTCTCTGCATGTAACATTTCTAAAAAGAGATAGATATCATGAAGGCAAATTAAATATAATGGAGAAGTGAAAGAATACAGATGCCCTGGGACTTCCCTGGTGGCGCCGTGGTTAAGAATCCGCCTGCCAATGCAGGGGACGTGGGTTCGAGCCCTGGTTGGGGAAGATCCCACATGCCACAGAGCAACTAAGCCCATGCACCACAACTACTGAGCCTGTGCTCTAGAGCCCATGAGCCACAACTACTGAGCCCATGCGCCACAACTACTGAAGCCCTTGCGCCTAGAACCCATGCTCTGCAACAAAAGAAGCCACCGCAGTGAGAAGCCCGCACACTGCAACAGAGTAGCCCCTCTCACCGCAACTAGAGAAAGCCCACGTGCAGCAACGAAGAACCAACACAGCCAAAAAAAAAAAAAAAAAAATTAAGAAAAAAAAAGAATACAGATGCCCTTCAGTTTAAAAACTGATCAAGTTCCCACAGATACCAGAAAATCACTTGATTGCATATCAGACTTTGGGAATGCAGGCACTGCCAGGGTCACAGAGAATATCTTTACCTTAGTGATCTGAAAGAGAATACTACATTTGGAAGAGAATACTAAAACCCTTGCTACTCAAAGTATGGTCTGAAGATAATCAGTATAGGTTATCACTGGGTGCTGGTTAGAAATCTAGGCTTTCAGGCCCCACCCCAGACCTAATGAGTCAGAATCTGCATTTTAACAAGATCTCCAGATGATTCACAAGCACATTAATGCTTGGGAAGTACTGTACTGAAAACACTGACAGTGCGCTGGCAAAAGAGGCCACTGAAATTTCGGGTAATCCACGGGTGCACATGTACAAAGAGCTCTGAGTTGGTCTGGCTCTTTCCTGGTACCAGGAAAGGCTGACTTCTGGACAACCACAGGCTAAACAAATGAGAAGTAAACATATTTTTTATTACAAATATTGGCACCAATTAGGTGAACCTCATTTAGTTCCTACTTCTTTAGTGGGATTAAAGATAACACAGAAAAAACAGAGAACAGACTTGTGGTTGCCAAGGGGGGAGGGGGAGCGGGAGGGAGAGGGATGGACTGGGAGTTTGGGGTTAGTAGATACAAACTGTTACATTCAGAATGGATAAACAACAAGGTCCTACTGTATATCACAGGTAACTATATCCAGTCTCCTGGAGTAAACCATAATGGAAAAGAGTATAAAAAAGAATGTATATATGTGTATAACTGAGTCACTTTGCTGTACAGCAGAAATTAGCACAACACTGTAAATCAACTGTACTTCAATAAAAAATATTAAAGATAACACAGAAACATAGAGCTAGCCATGTTAAAAAATGCTTATTATCTGTCTGGATAATGCCAAAAACCATAGCCAGACTGAATAATCGATTAAGTGAGCCTGGGTCATTACATTTCCGTATTTGGAATCATTGAAATCTGGGCAAAGGTACTGATCTATTGATTGGCAACAACTTACTGATTTTTTTAAAAAAAGTGTCATTTCAACTTTCATTTAATAATGCCATAGTCTAATGGGAAAACAAATGCTGGAGGGAAAATAACCTGAATCTTGATCATGGCTTTCACCATGTTAGCTTCTTATTGAGAACAGCAAAGTCTGTGAGGATATGAGTGAAAGGGTGCATATGTGTTATTTCTTGCTCCACTTACAGCAGGCCTTCCTTTACATGCCCACTTCTCCACTTATCTGATGTCCTAGGCAAGGTAAGGGGAAAGCTTCCAAACAGGGGAAATCTGTCCCCCAGGAACAAAGTCACTGAAAACATTTTTAAGGAGCAAGGAACTCTGCCTTTCAACATCTTGTACTGGCAACTAGGTTCTGTTTTAATTTCCAGAATGATACTGACAAATCTCCACACTGACTTATGATTTTCTTAGATCCATATCATCAAATTTCATTTTTCCCAGACAGAGTAACTGGGCACAAAGCACAAGAGACCAGTGTGACAGACCACGAGGAAGACAGGATATGGATTACTGGCCTGGCCACTCAAGGGATGGAGAGCTTCTGCAAGCTCTATTCCGCCAAACTGCTTACAGGAATTTTCTTTGTGCTTGAGCACCAGCCTTTCCCTATTTGGCTCTGCCCAATTTTGAACATAATAATCATATATGGGGAAAAGAGAGGCCTGAGGTACTTTTCATTGTGGTACCAAGTTAAAAATGTGAACGAATCATGAACTTTGCCCTCCCCCAGTTACCTGATATAACAGCTATTTTCCCAGATCCATGTTCTTCTCTAGCTATTCTTTCTGCTTCCTCCATCAGTAGCATGCCAAATCCCTGTAAGAGGCAATGGAGGGGTTAGGGAATTATGAAGGGAAGAAGTCATTAAGAGGGGTCCATAAAACAAGAAGGGTAATATTTTGTAGCTGCTAAACTCTTTTAATATAAAAGTGACAAAAAACCATTTACGGGGGTAAGGAAAAGTTTCACTATTCAATTATACCAGAAGCACACTGTAGCAGACTAGGAATAACTGCAACAAAAGCCATCAAAAGGTATTCTGTGGGTGACTAATCTAGTCACAGCAAGGGGGTAATTGCCTCTCGACTTGTCTCTTTTTAAACAAGTTCTAGGCAATCTCCAGGTGATGAAAGTCTGGGGCATCTACCCTTGTATTATTAGTCACCCCTTCAATTTCTAAAAAGCTTTTTGAAACCAGGCAATATTCTTAAATCACCAATATGGGGGTTTATGCTACATCCACCATTAGCAGTTTTAACCTATTCTCCTGAAATTTAAAAAAGTGAGTTATTTATTTAGGTTGTTTGGGGGAGTGGAATAGTGTTCCACTATATATATCACATAGCTTGCTTGTCTTTACGAAGTGCTTTAACATTTCATAAGTGCTTTCTTTCAAATTATCATCTCCTTCGATCCCAAAATAGTTGAATCATACGAAATTGCCAGTATTAGACCATTACTGACTTTCAAAAATAGCAATTTCATACGGTTCAGTCTATTATTATATTCCACTTGACTGAGTCTCAATTTGTCTCTCCCTCCCCCTCCCTCACACCCAAAGGGGAGCAATTTAAAGAGAAAACATCTCTGAACAACTGTAGTATTATACTGGTTCCTGTTTCTACACTTCCCGAATTTCCCCTCTCCTTTTCCTCTGCTCCCACCCTTGCCCCATTCTTTTTCTCTTTTCCTCCTTTGAGCAATTTCTTAATCACAGTCAAACAGAAATGGAATACATTTCTGTATTCCATCCATACATGGATACCTGATGCTGAAATTTAGTGGGATCCCGACTGCTGACGGGGACGACACTTCCATACACATGCAGCTCTCGGACTATGGACACCCCGCCGACCAATTCGAAACGGAATGTCTCCTCTGAGCACTTCCGTAATCTCAGGAGGCCAATCAAAATGTCTTGATCGGGGTCTTCATAGGATAAGAATGTCTCCCAGCCACCATTTGCAACATAATCTCTTCTTACCAATTCAACCTGTTTCATAAAAAGCCACGCAAGAACTTTTTTTTTAAACTAGAGAACAAAGTACATTTCTATTATTATATATGTTTATTTAGACTAATATCCACGATTAGGGATAAAGAGTAAATAACCACAAATTATGTTTCTTTTTACTTGTCTCCTCTCAATAGCACTGATTAAACGAGAGTTCATGACTTGTTCGTGGACTATAAAAAAGGAAACCAGTTTTACAATTTCATAAATATCTGAACCTCATTAACCTTGTGATTCTTACAGTTTGGCTCAGTAAATGCTTCCATGTATTTAAATCTGATCCTCCATGAAGAGTCTCTAAGGTAAAATTATACATTATGTCACGTGTGCAGCTCTTGGGAGCACCCTGAGGCCCCAGAACTGTCAGGTACTCAATGGTTTTCTTTTCTAGTCCTTACCTCCTCCACTAAAACCTGCTTTTAGGGGAAAAAATGTGTTATTGGTTACTTATTCCTTGATGGAATTTTTTATAAAAGTATCCCACAGGACCTTTAAAATAGTATGCCTAGTTATGAGATTAACACGTTAAAGAAAATCCAATCACCGGACAGGGGCTTTTGGGGAAGCTTTTGTGTTAGCAGTCTACATGGGCTTTTGACTCTTGCCTCCGGCTCAAGTGTCCCTCGTACTTTGCGTAAATATAAGCAATATGCATGCAGAGAAAGCTACATATGTGGGCATGGTCACACCCAGATACACTGAAAATGGGCAGACTGGACCCACAGCGAGGTGAATAAACAGACTAATACTGATATTCCTCCTCAACTTAATGTTTGCTGGATAACTGGATTGCACAAGAATTTGACAAAATGACTAACTATGCTTGGGTCTACTTTTTTCCTCAAAAGATCCAAAATGTGAAAAACGTCAATCAAATAAACAATTCACTTTGAGAACAGGAATATCGATGCAGATCTACTCTAGCCTTTCTCAAATGGGCTCCTACACGACAGCTAACCCCCACAGAAAATCTGGCAAATGGCTAACACGATGTCATTCTAGGAGAGAAGTTAATTCATCACAAACACGTTGTGTGGAACCCGTTGATATGGCTGATCTATTCGCTTGATTACCATCAACAGGCAATAATTGAACAGTTGCACACAGAGATAAGCACATGACACTCAGCTTTACCTGAAGGTAGCCACTAGTCACATTTGGCTATTTACATTGGAATTACTTGAAATTAAATAAAATTAAAAACTAAGTTCTTCTTTGCACTAGCCACATTTCAAGTCCCATGTGACTGGTAGCTGATATCCTATTAGATGGCACAGATTACAGAACATTTCCAACACTACGGAAAGTTCTACTGGACAGTGCTGATCTACAGTGAAGTTCTAACTTGGTTTTCCTAACCTGGCTCTTCTAGGGTTGAGCCACCCTCATATCTGGCTTTCCTGGCTTGACTTCATTCTGAATTACTCTTTGCTCTTAGTTTACTCATTAACTTCTAGGGTTTGGTCCTACTGGTAAGTAGGTGTAGGCCCAGGCTTGACAAAGATTAATGAACAGGACCCAATCTCTCTATAAAATGAAGAAACTAACCTGGTATGGACGCACTTTGTGATGAATTTCTTGGATTCCAACCTCTCTGGTTCTCACGTCTCGACACTGCCAAAAAAAAAAGAAAAGAAAGAAAGAAAGAAAAGAAAGAAAAAAAAGTGGGAAGGGGGGGCAAATATAAAACTGTTAACTAATTCAATTTTTATTGAAACTTCTCCACCAAATCCTGGGCTCAAAATTAAGTTTGGACATAATTTACATTGAGGTAAAAGAAATGAATTAAAAATGAAGCCATCTTTAATAAACCTGAGGATAGGGAAAAACAACCTAGAAATACATGAAGTTGGTACAGTATTGCTTTTAAAATAAGTTTAGAATCCAAAGGAGATCAATATACAATATTGAAAGTAAAGAACATACATTCTAAAATCTGAAAATCCAGAGGATATAACTGTATCTGAAAGTGCAACCCAAAACTATGTCTACCGAAGAGTAAAAACTGAATTCCTGGGCTTCCCTGGTGGCGCAGTGGCTGCGAGTCCGCCTGCCAATGCAGGGGACACAGGTTCGTGCCCCGGTCCGGGAAGATCCCACATGCTGCGGAGCGCCTGGGCCCGTGAGCCACGGCTGCTGGGCCTGCGCGTCCAGAGCCTGTGCTCCGCAACGGGAGAGGCCACAGCGGTGAGAGGCCCACATACCGCAAAAAAAAAAAAAAGAAAAAAAAAAAGAAAAAACCCAATTCCTAATTTTTTAAAACCTTCACCATTTTATGGCAGTTAACATTTTTAGCATCACCATATTTGTATCATTTTAGGAATGTCAGAAAGAGGGAAGCTAAGACTGCTGTTTTTTGCAGAGAAGGGCTCTGTGGAAGAAAGGATGCGAGGGAGGAAGGAAGGGAAGGAAGAAGAATGGAAAGAAAGAACCTTGAGCTATTTATTATACAATCTGAACCACAGTCACAGATTGGCTCTTTGAGTGTCCCTGGGAAGCACAAAGCTGCCTGTGGATGATACGGAAGCAGTGCCTGGTCTGCACGGCCAAGCTATGTGATGTAACTCTTGCTCCTATTCCACAACCCAGTGTGCAGGCTACACAGCCTGACATTTATAATTACAGTAACTATTATATGCCCTATGGTATATTTTCCCCTATAGAACTGTAAAAATTATTTCCAGGATTCTAACGTTTTCCATCAGTGAGAAAAGATTGCCATAGGAAATCTGATGATGTCATGCAGCTATACTACTAATAGTATATTTAGTATATATATGGATGGAATTCCATGAGAAAAGTAAGAGCTCATTATTCAGTTCTAAAAGAACTAAGCTATTTCCATGCCCCGGGAACCCATATTACATACTTTTAATGAACACTTGCATGCTTTTTTCTTTTTTTTTGGAGGGGAGGGGAATGCTTTTTAAGGCAGAGATTGGTGTGTGCTTATTTTCTAGTAAAGACACTGCCTATGTGAACTGGATGTCTTTCGGTGTGACTGCATTCCAGTCTTCAGACTCAATCCCAGTTTACCTTACGACAGGCTATCACGGGTTAAGAGGGGTACAGGGTTAAAAACAGTGCCTGGTTGATGAGGTCAGCAGGCTGAGCAGGCCGGGTGGGTCACTGGGCAGTGGTATTCTCAGGAGGAGGAGCTGGACGACAAGGACAGGCAGGGACTGGGAGGCTGAGTAGGCACACGCTCTTGTTTGGGGCTTTCATTACTGTACATACATTTGCTGTTTTTCTAGAACTGAAATTTTTTTGGGGGGAGGGTAGAATAAGCCATAATGTTCACAAATTCTCCTACGGACAAACAACTTTCTGAAAAATTTTCTCCATAATATATTGACAGAGGACAAAATGTTTTGGGTAGGTCCACAAACATGATATGCAGTCCTCTCAACGACATCTTTCGAAGTGGGGTCCATGTTTGCACTGTGCATGAGAACCTCCCACAGCTCCATCCCAGATGGAGTGAACGAGAATCTTTGAAGGCAGAGGCCAGGAATCAGTGCTCAGGCCTAGACACCCTCCTGGCCTTTTCTCTTTAGCAGCTCTGAGAAATAGCTCCTAGGGCACTGAGTTTCAAACCTTATTGTGATTTCAGAATCATCTACAGACTGTCAAATTGCAGATTCCTGGGCTCTTTCAGGGAAAGCAGAAAGGAGGTGTTTAGTAAATATTTGTGAAATAAATGAGTGAGTGAATAGACATGGGGGTGGGGCAGGGCGAGGGAGACTGGTATATCTGGGCAATAACATTGCTAATTATTTCAGTATGTAAGCCTTGTTTCTTCAACGGTTGTATTCTTCTCTAACCACTAGTCAAGAATTGAACACCCAATACTTCAAAACAAAAAAAAAAGTTTTTTTAAAAAAGGAGTTGAACACATAGTTGGCAATCTGAGAAGGCAGGAAAAACAACCATTAAATTGACAAACCTACGCTCTTTTAGAAGAAAGCAGAGGGGTGTAGGGGATAGGATGCAGACTTTGCAACCACTAGCTTCAATTTCAAGGTGTTATACAGTAAGAATGGCTTCAATACATGAAAGCTTTTTGACCAAACCTGTAAGTTTGTAATGTGATAGTATCACAGGTTTTCGTGTCTCAGACTACTTTGATCTCAACAGTTATGGTCAGACTCTTACCTGTATTCCAAGGTCTTTCATTCTTGCAAATGCCAGCTCTCTCAAGTTACCATGCTCTACTCCTGAGCTGACTAAGGGCATTGGAATATCTCTGTAGGAGAAAAACATCAGCTGTTGTAAAATATAAGTCACTCTCTACAGCAGTAAAAGGCAGGGATATTTAAAAAAACAAAAAGAACAAAACCACCCCTTCCCCACCTCAAAACGGACCAGGAAAGCAGAGGTTGAATATTCTGACCCAAAAGCAAGGTTCACCGCTTTTCTACCTCCCAGTTTTCCCATCTATGAAATTATGATTTTCACCTATCACTCAGGGTTTTTCTAAGAAACATCTGATGAAAACACTATATAAGATTACAAAGTACAAAACAAATGCCCAATAACCATTAGTAATGATTTTTGGCTGAAGAAACAGACATCTGTACTAAACAAAACAAGAAATAAAACTGTTTTTTACAAAGTTTTTACAAAGTCCAATTTCAGAGGAGAAATAAAAATTATTATTAACACACTGATTTATAGCTTACAAACACTTTCCCATACAGTTGCTGAATGACAAGTAACCAGGAAGCGCAAAAGCCTGGCTTAGACAACTGGTCTCAAAGAATAAATTTTTTCCCATTTCCTAAAAATCTAAATTAGAAGTGACTCTGCATTCGAAGAATAAGAACTTGCCTAAAGATGAGAGTAGATAAAAATTTTTTTCCTGGCATCAATATAGTGTAAAGTGCCCAGTACCAAGGAAATGTCAAGCAAAAGTTGAAATTATGAGTTTCATTTTAGTAGCCCCCACTATCCCTTCTAGACAAAAATCAGTATCTAAAGACAGTTTAAAAAAAAACCCTAAAGTAAGAATATGCTCAGCACATCTCCAGTTTAAAGACAAATCCCCTATTTCTTTTGTCTAATATTTGGTTGATTAGAAGACTTGGAGAATATGTCATTTATCTTTTCTTCTCATTTTTGCTTTTGAATCAGCTTGAGTCTTTTCCTTCTCTTTTCACTTATCCCTCCAAATGTTAAGTAAATAAAATTAGCTAATTCATCTATTTGATTCTAATAAGATATTCCCCAATCACTCAAAAAAGTATCAAAAGCCAATTGATAATCATTAGAAACTATACACAATAAATCTATCAGGCTCTGGAAACAACTATAAAGCACTGATAAGCCAAAATTCTTTAAGAGAAAGACATACCAAGGAGTTCAAAGTGAGAGCAACATAAAAAACATATTTTAGAGTGATTAGTTAATAGATACGGTTTACTTATACTTTCTAGTAAAATAAACTTTCTATCTTTGGAACTATAATTTCTTAAAATCAAATTCATCTTAAATCAGTAAGCAGATGAAACCGAAAGAAGGCTAGTCAACTAAAAAGTATAGTTTATTTTAACAAGAAATGCACAAACAACTGTTTTAAATATTTTACTATTTCATATTATATAAGTCAAAGTTAGTCTTCCACATGTCCCTTTTAACCCTGAAATATTTTATAAATCACTCACAAATACATACGTATAGTTTCACAACAGAGTAAAATTTTGAACACTGTTATACATCATGTGAAATTAATCTGATAAAACCAATGGCAACCACTGTTAGTGATAGGGACAAAGTAAAGGGACAAATTAGGCAATTAAATAGTTAATCCCACTAGGGGATTGTAAGTAAAGAAAAAAGTATGGGAGACCCCTGTAAGTTAATGGTCATTCAAGAAAGCAGGTTTGCTTAACCACAAAGCCAAGCAGGCCTGCTTAGCAACAAAACCCATGCATGAGACAAGCCCTAAAACAATAAAAACAAGGGTGACATGAGACCTACATCCTGCCCAGTGAGCTCAGTAAGTTAATGATCCCTAGGACATGCTCTCTGCACACATAAAAAACAGTACTTTATGGAAAGGTGACATTTCAAAGTGAAAGACCTGAAATAATTTTTCCATAGTGCCATGACAGTCCTGGCTTGACCATGTAGGGACAAGAAAACTCCCGTGCCCAATCTGGAGGAGGAGCTGATGATGGAAGCACGACGCCTACTCAAGAATGAGGAAGAAGGTGGTCTTTTCACCCTCCCCACTCTTCCTTTGATTACAAAACTGTAGCCCACTAAGTTCTCAGGGCGCAGCACCTTCTTGCCCAGCCGCTTGTAAGCCTCACAAGCATCCTATTCTATTCTAATAAATCACTGCTTATCTATCACTTTGACTCTCGCTGAATTCTTTCTGTGCTGAGACATAAAAGACCGGGCTCCTTGGGGCCCCCCTGAAACGACACTTATCGGTTTCGGCAGTACCCATTACACGAGATACATCTGATTCTTGTTATTCATGGCAGTGAAGTCCTATAATGTGCCATGAACACTGAATTAGCAAACAGTGAAGCACTGCTCCTATGGAAAATGCAGGGTTAGGTTCCTGTGAGCCTTTAGTCCATTTTCTCCAACTGATCAACATGTAACCTTGCTTTATGTGGGTTTCCAGCTAAAAACACTTTATTTAACACAGAATTGATTCGGTAACATTGCACTTGTGGCCAATAGCACTATAATTCATGCTGCAATGAAGCTTATCTAACACATTCATTTTCTTTGTAAGACACATCACAGCCTTCTTGTACTTAGGAACACTAGATAGACAGCACCTCGGCACTACATGTGGGGGCTATTTTAAACAGCAAAATCAACAAAAAGCATAAAAATGTGAAAAATATGTTATTAAATGGACTGTGAAAGGACACTTGTTACAGTATGAGAGCTGAAACAAGTACACTGCATCATGCCAATATCCTGTTCCTCACCAAGCCTCCAACTACCAGTCTAGCATCCACCGATGACTCCTTCTGTATCACCGTCCCTATAATAGACATCAATGGTGATTATCTATTTCTACCATCCCTTCTGCATTTATTAGTTGAGCTTGTATATTAAGGAAGAATGTTCCCTTCTCTATTTATTCATTTATTTATAAATGCATAGATTTCTATTTTATTCAATGAGCTGTAATCTGATATTAACAGTATTTATTTTGTTGCTTACATTAGATTTGGTCAGTGGGCATGCATTCAGGCTGGCTTTGGGGTCCTTTTGACATGTTCCCACCATTCTTTGAATATTTCTTTACTTTCTGGAACAACATGATGTTACACGTTGATCTTATATGTTTGCTGCCCCAGTCCTAGAATTGGCCACTTATCCAAGCATCGCTGATTCCTTTTAGTGGAGGGTGGTATTTAGAAACCAAGATCTGAGCACTCATTGTGCTCATTACTATTGAGGTATCATTGCCTCTAGACCCTTTCAGTGTACACAACTAAGAAATTTATGTATGTATACACATATGTGTATATATATTTATATTCATATATTCAAATATATAAACATTATAACCGTTTCTACATACAAATTTAAAAAGCTGTGAAATCATGCTGATAATTACAATTCTAATCCAGTGCCTCAGTGTTCTTTTCAGCTTTCTACCCTTCAATGTCTGTAAATCCCTTTGGACAGTGAGAAACCTGGCTTCCTTATCTTTAGTATATTTATTTGCTTGCTAAATCAAACAACTTATTTGCTCAATACAACCAATCTCCCAACTACTCTTGGTGACACCTCTGCACTCACTATTACTCTACATTTCTTCAGATGCCAAGCATGCTGCTCTCAACACCTCTGTGGCACTGCTCTGGAGGTGATGGGAAGGGGAGATGAAGGGAAAGGAAGATGGGCTCTACAAGTATTGTTAATAATGAACCGGTCCTTGGGCTTCCCTGGTAGCGCAGTGGTTGGGAGTCCGCCTGCCGATGCAGGGGACGCGGGTTCACGCCCCGGTCCGGGAAGATCCCACATGCCGTGTGAGCGGCTGGGCCCGTGAGCCATGGCCGCTGAGCCTGCGCGTCCGGAGCCTGTTGCTCCGCAACGGGAGAGGCCACTGCAGTGAGAGGCCCGTGTACCACAAAAAAACCAAAAAAAAACAGTTTGCCACAAATAAACAATACAGTAATAATGAACCGGTCCTTTTTTTTTTTTTAACATCTTTATTGGAGTATAATTGCTTTACGATGGTGTGTTAGTTTCTGCTTTAGAACAAAGTGAATCAGCTATACACATACATATATCCCCATATCTCCTCCCTCTTGCGTCTCCCTCCCACCCTCCCTATCCCACCCCTCTAGGTGGTCACAAAGCACCAAGCTGATCTCCCTGTGCTATGCGGCTGCTTCCCACTAGCTATCTGTTTTACATTTGGTAGTACAAGTAAGTACATGCCACTCTCTCACTTTGTTCCAGCTTACCCTTCCCCCTCCCCGTGTCCTCAAGTCCATTCTCTATGTCTGCGTCTTTATTCCTGTCCTGCCCCTAGGTTCTTCAGAATCATTTTTTTTTTAGGTTCCATATATATGTGTTAGCATACAGTATTTATTTTTCTCTTTCTGCCTTGCTTCACTCTGTCCATCCACCTCACTACAAATAACTCACTTTCGTTTCTTTTTATGGCTGAGTAATATTCCACTGTATATATGTGCCACATCTTCTTTATCCATTCATCTGTCAATGGACACTTAGGTTACTTCCATGTCCTGGCTACTGTAAACAGAGCTGCAATGAACATTGTGGTACATGACTCTTTTTTGAATTATGGGTTTCTCCGGGTATATGCCCAGTAGTAGGATTGCTGGGTCATATGGTAGTTCTATTTATAGTTTTGTTTTTTTTTTTTTTGCGGTACACGGGCCTCTCACTGCCGTGGCCTCACCCACTGCGGAGCACAGGCTCCAGATGCGCAGGCTCACCGGCCATGACTCACGGGCCTAGCCGCTCCGCTGCATGTGGGATCTTCCAGAACCAGGGCACGAACCCGTGTCCCCTGCATCGGCAGGCGGACTCTCAACCACTGTGCCACCAGGGAAGCCCTATTTTTAGTTTTTTAAGGAACTTCCAAACTGTTCTCCATAGTAGCTGTATCAGTTCACATTCCCACCAACAGTGCAAGAGGGTTCCCTTTTCTCCACACCCTCTCCAGCATTTATTGTTTATATATTTTCTGATGATGGCCATTCTGACTGGTGTGAGGTGATACTTCATTGTAGTTTTGATTTGCATTTCTCTAATGATTAGTGATGTTGAGCATCCTTTCATGTGTTTGTTAACAATCTGTATATCTTTTTTGGAGAAATGTCTATTTAGGTCTTCCGCCCATTTTGGATTGCGTTGTTTGTTTTTTGATATTGAGCTGTATGAGCTGCTGGTATATTTTGGAGAAGAATCCTTTGTCAGTTGCTTCATTTGCAAATATTTTCTTCCATTCTGAGGGTGGTCTTTTCGCCTTGTTTATGGTTTCCTTTGCTGTGCAAAAGCTCTTAAGTTTCATTAGGTCCCATTTGTTTATTTTTGTTCTTATTTCCATTTCTCTAGGAGGTGGGTCAAAAAGGATCTTGCTGTGATTTATGTCATAGAGTGCTCTGCCTATGTTTTTCCTCTAAGAGTTTTATAGTGTCTGGCCTTACATTTAAATTTAATCCTTTTTTTTTTTTTTTTTTTTGGCAGTACGCGGGCCTCTCACTGTTGTGGCCTCTCCCGTTGCGGAGCACAGGCTCCGGACACGCACGCTCAGCGGCCATGGCTCATGGGCCTAGCCGCTCTGTGGCATGTGGGATCTTCCCGGACTGGGGCACGAACCCGTGTCCCCTGCATCGGCAGGGGGACTCTCAACCACTGCACCACCAGGGAAGCCCCTTTAATCCATTTTGAGTTTATTTTTGTGTATGGTGTTAGGGAGTGTTCTAATTTCATTCTTTTACATGTAGCTGTCCAGTTTTCCCAGCACCATTTATTGAACAAGCTGTCCTTTTTCCATTGTATATTCTTGCCTCCTTTGTCACAGACACAGTGACCATATGTGCGTGGGTTTATCTCTGGGCTTTGTATCCTGTTCCATTGATCTATCTTTCTGTTTTTGTGCCAGTACCATACTGTCTTGATTACTGTAGCTTTGTAGTATAGTCTGAAGTCAGGTAGCCTGATTCCTCCAGCTCCATTTTTCTTTCTCAAGATTGCTTTGGCTATTCGGGGTCTTTTGCATTTCCATACAAATTGTAAAATTTTCTGTTCTAGTTCTGTGAAAAATGCCTTTGGTAGCTTGACAGGGATTGCACTGAATCTGTAGATTGCTTTGGGTAGTATAGTCATTTTCACAATGTTGATTCTTCCAAACTAAGAATATGGTGTATCTCTCCATCTGTTTGTATCATCTTTAATTTCTTTCATCAGTGTCTTATAGTTTTTTGTGTACAGGTCTTCTGTCTCCTTAGGTAGGTTTATTCCTAGATATTTTATTCTTTTTGTTGCAGTGGTAAATGGGAGTGTTTTCTTAATTTTTCTTTCAGATTTTTCATCACTAGTGTATAGGAAATGCCAGAGATTTCTGTGCATTAATCTTGTATCCTGCTACTTTACTGAATTCATTGATTAGCTCTAGTAGTTTTCTGGTAGCATCTTCAGGATTCTCTATGCATAGTATCATGTCATCTGCAAGCAGTGACAGCTTTACTTCTTTTCCGATTTACATTCCTTTTATTTATTTTTCTTCTCTGATTGCTGTGGCTAAAACTTCCAAAACTATGTTGAACAGTAGTGCTGAGAGTGGACAACCTTGTCTTGTTCCTGGTCTTAGAGGAAATGGTTTCAGTTTTTCACCATTGAGAACCATGTTGGCTGTGGGTTTGTCATATATGGCCTTTATTATGTTGAGGTAAGTTCCTTCTATGCCTACTTTCTGCAGGGTTTTTATCATAAATGGGTGTTGAATTTTGTCGAAAGCTTTTTCTGCATCTACTGAGATGGTCATATGGTTTTTCTCCTTCGGTTTGTTAATATGGTTTATCACATTGACTGATCTGCATATACTGAAGAATCCTTGCATTCCTGGGATAAACCCCACTTGATCATGGTGTATGATCCTTTTAATGTGCTGTTGGATTCTGTTTGCTAGTATTCTGTTGAGCATTTTTGCATCTGTGTTCATCAGTGATACTGGCCTGTAGTTTTCTTTCTTTGTGACATCTTTGTCTGATTTTGATATCAGGGTGATGGTGGCCTCGTAGAATGAGTTTCAGTGTTCCTCCCTCTGCTATATTTTGGAAGAGTTTGAGAAGGATTGATGTTATCTCTTCTCTAAATGTTTGAAAGAATTCGCCTGTGAAGCCATCTGGTCCTGGGCTTTTGTTTGTTGGAAGATTTTTAATCACAGTCTCAATTTCAGTGCTTGTGATCGGTCTGTTTATATTGTCCTCCTGATTCAGTCTTGGCAAGTTGTGCTTTTCCAAGAATTTGTCCATTTCTTCCAGGTTGTCCATTTTATTGGCATATAGTTGCCTGTAGTAATCTCTCATGATCTTTTGTATTTCTGCAGTGTCAGTTGTTACTTTTCCTTTTTCATTTCTATTCTATTCTTTTGAGTCCTCTCCCTTTATTTCTTGAGTCTGGCTAATGGTTTGTCAATTTTGTTTATCTTCTCAAACAACCAGCTTTTAGTTTTATTGATCTTTGCTATCGTTCCCTTCATTTCTTTTTCATTTATTTCTGAACTGATCTTTATGATTTCTTTCCTTCTGCTAACTTTGGGTTTTTTTTTTGTTCTTCTTTCTCTAATTGCTTTAAGTGTACGGTTAGGTCGTTTGAGATGTTTCTTGTTTTTTGAGGTAGGATTGTATTGCTATAAACTTCCCTCTTAGAACTGCTTTTGCTGCATCCCATAAGTTTTGGGTCCTCGTGTTTTCATTGTGATTTGTTTCTAGGTATTTTTGATTTCCTCAGTGATCTCTTGTGAACCGGTACTTTTAAAAGACACTAAAATTTTCAATACAAGTAAACTCTCTAAGGTCTAGGTTTTATCATATGGTGTTGTTAAGCAGAACTATATGACAGAAAGACAGAATTACCAGCAGGGCTAGCTAATAATTTGTGGTGCCTAGTGCAAAAGGAGAACAGGGGGCCTCTTCTGAAAAAATTATTAATGGTTTCAAGACAGTGAGAGCAGAGCATTAGGCCAAGTTAAAGACCTAAGCGACTACACAGGTTGCATGTCCCTGAAGCTGGCACTGACTACCCCAAAGCACAAGTCAGTGTGGACCTGGTAACACAGGGCTTTATAATGATGCTGACAGTTCATAAATGTCCTTAAATTTATGTCTGTCACTACAAATGCAATATGGCTTTAATGGTCTTTGGCAGTGAAATGCCTGGAGTGTACCAGACAGGAGTTTTTCCTCATTAGGGAATAGAAATGTGGCAATCTCCACTTTCAGTGATAAAGTTTTTTTCACTAAAAATGAAGAGAGAGAGTTCTATATATGTTGAGCATCTTCTATGTGCAAAGTAGTATATTAAGCAATTTGGAATATATAAATAGACACTGTTACAGACTCCTAGGAGTTCAAAACCCAGGTAAGATTACTGACCATCTGAACTTGATACATCCATCTAGGTGGGACTTAAAATTATTTTTAGGTTTTTCCATTTGTTTCACTTTCTTGGCTTGAAGAGATACTACATTCAAAAATATTCACTTTTCTATTTCACAGGTAACATTTTCAAGCTTACAGGCACTAATATTTGCAATCTGCTCATCAAAATCCTTTCAAAATGCTGTCTAGAGCTTTTTTGGTCTGAAGTTTCTTGCACTTCAGAAGCATCTTTTGGCTGCAAATTGGTATTCTATTCTAATGCTTCACAGTGATTTAAAAAAATCACATCAAGGCAGACAGCTGTTACACAGCCTGTGGGCACCAGCAGTTTAATGTGGCTCCATCATGTGCCTGGACAGAATTTTACATTTAATCATTGACTGCACCCTTCAGGGCTGCAATACAGAATAATCTATTGGGATGCTACTTCATAAAAACACCCGGTAAAATGGTATTGACTCAACTGTCATAAAATTTAAAGTGTAAATTAATTAAGAAAAAAAAGGGGGGTGGAGTGGGGAAAATGGCCAATTAAAAAAATATCAGGTAATCTAATAGTAAATTATAGTGTTTTTTTAAAAAAAGACAAGTGTAAAACACTGTGTTTTCACTTGAAATATCTTCCCTCCCATTTTCCTTCCTTTGTTCCTTCCTTCTGACACCTGTCTAGAAAATAATTCCTAAAATCTTCTCCTCCATGTATAAGTTTAGATTTGCTAGTGAACACTAAGCAAGTTGCTTGTAATTAGTAGAAGCTGTCACTAGGTGAACCAACATAGAGATAGCCAGATTTTCTAAAGGCACAGAACAAAAAGACACACATGATTTTCCTTTACTATGATTTAAAACAAAAATTAACTATAATTATTAAAATCACCTGGATTAAACACCCTAAGAGGAGGCTTTTTGCTTTGCTAATGGCTTCTTTCCAGCAAGACATAACCAACTGCTTCCAAATTAATAGAGTGAGGGTACTTAACTGCACTTCTAGACCACTATCAGTTTTCTACATTTTCAGAATCGTTCTAAAAGTTTAAAACTGAAGATAGAAGAAACAGTGCGATTCTCTTTTCCCAACTCAAAAGGTTTCTCAGCCCCTGAACACTGTCTAAACACTCAGCCTTCTCTTGTACACATCTGTATGTAAACCTTGAGTTACCCATTAACACTTTCCTTAGCACTTCTTTTTCAACATTTTACCATCAAGCCCTCGATACAAGTTTCTTTCTAGAAGTCCAGATATACCAAGTTCCAGCTATATCTGAATATAACTTTAAAAACATCAGTAAATGGAGCATAAAGTTTTTATGCAGAGATATGAAGCTGTTTTATCAGAACACAGCTACCAAATTGTTATTAAGTGTTAAGTGTACTATGTGAACAAGGACAGCTCTCCAGAGAGCTGCAATGGGGTCATGACAGGAGAACTAGGAACAGGGAGGTGTCTTTAATCAGCCTCATGTTTGTTATCCATAATATCATGCCTTTCTCCTTGTACACCCTTTTGGTTGTATAATATACGCATTCTTAATTCTTGCTGTCATGGCCCCTTTACAATTTTCCTATAGAGACTATATTTGCTGCTCCTGTTTTCTTGAAATCCTTATTTTTTCAGTTGGTGGTAAGCCAGGATAATGTTCCATAGTGGTATTTCATAAAGCCTATAAAATTAAGCTTTTACTGTTATAGCAATGTCTTTGTTGCTTTTGACTCGCTGGTTACAGCAGTAAGAAATTTAAAGCAAAAGGAGGACAAGGGGAAGATGGCGGAAGAGTAAGACGCAGAGATCACCTTCCTCCCCACAGATACACCAGAAATACATCTACACGTGGAACAACTCCTACAGAACACCTACTGAACGCTGGCAGAAGACCTCAGACCTCCCAAAAGGCAAGAAACTCCCCACGTACCTGGGTAGGGCAAAAGAAAAAAGAATAAACAGAGACAAAAGGACAGGAACGGGACCTGCACCAGTGGGAGGGAGCTGTGAAGGAGGAAAGGTTTCCACACATTAGGAAGCCCCCTCCCGGGCGGAGAGTGCGGGTGGCGGAGGGGGGAAGCTTCGGAGCCGCAGAGGAGAGCACAGCAACAGGGGTGCTGAGGGCAAAGCGGAGAGATTCCCACACAAAGGATCGGTGCCGACTGGCACTCACCAGCCCAAGAGATTTGTCTGCTCACCCGCCGGGGCAGGTGAGCTGGGAGCTGAGGCTCGGGCTTCGGTCGGATCCCAGGGAGAGAACTGGGGTTGGCAGCGTGAACACAGCCTGCAGGGGGTTAGTGCACCACAGCTAGCCGGGAGTATGGGTAAAAGTCTGGACCTGCCGAAGAGGCAAGAGACTTTTTCTTTCCTCTTTGTTTCCTGGTGCGCGAGGAGAGGGGATTAAGAGCGCTGCTTAAAGGAGCTCCAGAGACGGGCGCGAGCCGCGGCTAAAAGCGCGGACCCCAGAGACGGGCATGAGATGCTAAGGCTGCTGCTGCCGCCACCAAGAAGCCTGTGTGCGAGCGCAGGTCACTCTCCACACAGCCCTCCCGGGAGTCTGTGCAGCCCGCCACTGCCAGGGTCTCGTGATCCAGGGACAACTTCCGCGAGAGAACGCGCCGCGCGCGCCTCAGGCTGGTGCAACGTCATGCCGGCCTCTGCCGCCGCAGGCTCGCCCCGCACTCCATGCCCCTCCCTCCCCCCGGCCTGAGTGAGCTAGAGCCCCCGAATCAGCCGCTCTTTTAACCCCATCCTGTCTGAGCGAAGAACAGATGCCCTCCGGCAACCTACACGCAGAGGCGGGGCCAAATCCAAAGCTGAGCCCCGGGAGCTGTGAGAACAAAGAAGAGAAAGGGAAATCTCTCCCAGCAGCCTCAGAAGCAGCAGATTAAAGCTCCACAATCAACTTGATGTACCCTGCATCTGTGGAATGCATGAATAGACAACGAATCATCCCAAATTGAGGAGGTGGACTTTGAGAGCAAGATTTATGATTTTTTCCCCTTTTCCTCTTTTTGTGAGTGTGTATGTGTATGCTTCCGTGTGAGATTTTGTCTTTATAGCTTTGCTTCCACCATTTGTCCTATCCGTCCATTAAAACAATTTTTTTCTTAATAATTATTTTTTATTTTAATAACTTTATTTTATTTTACTTTATCTTCTTTCTTTCTTTTTTTCCTTCCTTCCTTCCCTCCCTCCCTCCCTCTCTCTTTCTTTCTTCTTCTACTAATTCTTTCATTCTACTTTTTCCCCCTTTTATTCTGAGCCGTGTAGATGAAAGGCTCTTGGTGCTGCAGGCAGGTGTCAGTGCTGTGCCTCTGAGGTGGGAGAGCCAACTTCAGGATACTGGTCCACAAGAGACCTCCCAGCTCCACATAATATCAAATGGCGAAAATCTCCCAGAGATCTCCATGTCAACACCAGCACCCAGCTTCACTCAACGACCAGCAAGCTACAGTGCTGGACACCCTATGCCAAACAACTAGCAAGACAGGAACACAATCCCACCCATTAGCAGAGAGGCTGCCTAAAATCATATATGTGAATATGTCCACAGACACCCCAAAACACACCACCAGACATGGACCTGCCCACCAGAAAGACAAGATCCAGCCTCATCCATCAGAACACAGGCACTAGTCCCCTCCACCAGGAAGCCTACACAACCCACTGAACCAACCTTAGCCACTGGGGACAGACACCAAAAACAACAGGAACTACGAACCTGCAGCCTGCAAAAAGGAGACCCCAAACACAGTAAGATAAGCAAAATGAGAAGACAGAGAAACACACAGCAGATGAAGGAGCAAGATAAAAACCCACCAGACCAAACGAATAAAGAGGAAATAGGCCGTCTACCTGAAAAAGAATTCAGAATAATGATAGTAAAGATGATCCAAAATCTTGGAAACAGAATAGACAAAATGCAAGAAACATTTAACAAGGACCTAGAAGAACTAAAGATGAAACAAGCAACGATGAACAATACAATAAATGAAATTAAAAATACTCTAGATGGGATCAATAGCAGAATAACTGAGGCAGAAGAACGGATAAGTGACCTGGAAGATAAAATAGTGGAAATAACACTGCAGAGCAGAATAAAGAAAAAAGAATGAAAAGAACTGAGGACAGTCTCAGAGACCTCTGGGACAACATTAAACGCACCAACATTCGAATTATAGGGGTTCCAGAAGAAGAAGAGCAAAAGAAAGGGACTGAGAAAATATTTGAAGAGATTATAGTTGAAAACTTCCCTAATATGGGAAAGGAAATAGTTAATCAAGTCCAGGAAGCACAGAGAGTCCCATACAGGGTAAATCCAAGGAGAAATATGCCAAGACACATATTAATCAAACTGTCAAAAATTAAATACAAAGAAAACATATTAAAAGCAGCAAGGGAAAAACAACAAATAACATACAAGGGAATTCCCCATAAGGTTAACAGCTGATCTTTCAGCAGAAACGCTGCAAGCCAGAAGGGAGTGGCAGGACATATTTAAAGTGATGAAGGAGAAAAAGCTGCAACCAAGATTACTACCCAGCAAGGATCTCACTCAGATTTGATGGAGAAATTAAAATCTTTACAGACAAGCAAAAGCTGAGAGAGTTCAGCACCACCAAACCAGCTTTACAACAAATGCTAAAGGAACTTCTCTAGGCAAGAAACACAAGAGAAGGAAGAGACGTACAATAATGAACCCAAAACAATTAAGAAAATGGGAATAGGAACATACATATCGATAATTACCTTAAATGTAAATGGACTAAATGCTCCCACCAAAAGAAACAGATTGGCTGAATGGATACAAAAACAAGACCCATATATATGCTGTCTACAAGAGACCCACTTCAGACCTAGAGACACATACAGACTGAAAGTAAGGGAATGGAAAAAGATATTCCATGCAAATGGAAACCAAAAGAAAACTGGAGTAGCAATTCTCATATCAGACAAAATAGACTTTAAAATAACGACTATTAGAAGAGACAAAGAAGGACACTACATAATGATGAAGGGATCGATTCAAGAAGAAGATATAACAATTGTAAATATTTATGCACCCAACATACGAGCATCTCAATACATAAGGCAAATACTAACAGCCATAAAAGGGGAAATCAATAGTAACACATTCATAGTAGGGGACTTTAACACCCCACTTTCACCAATGGACAGATCATCCAAAATGAAAATAAGTAAGGAAACACAAGCTTTAAATGATACATTAAACAAGATGGACTTAATTGATATTCATAGGACATTCCATCCGAAAACAACAGAATACACATTTTTCTCAAGTGCTCATGGAATATTCTGCAGGATAGATCATATCTTGGGTCACAAATCAAGCCTTGGTAAATTTAAGAAAAGTGAAATTGTATCAAGTATCTTTTCCGACCACAATGCTAAGAGACTAGATATCAATTACAGGAAAAGATCTGTAAAAAATACAAACACATGGAAGCTAAACAATACACTACTTAATAACGAAGTGATCACTGAAGAAATCAAAGAGGAAATCAAAAAATACCTAGAAACAAGTGACAATGGAGACACGATGACCCCAAACCTATGGGATGCAGCAAAAGCAGTTCTAAGAGGGAAGTTTATAGCAATACAATCCTACCTTAAGAAACAGGAAACATCTCGAATAAACAACCTAACCTTGCACCTAAAGCAATTAGAGAAAGAAGAACAAAAAAACCCCAAAGTTAGCAGAAGGAAAGAAATCATAAAAATCAGATCAGAAATAAATGAAAAAGAAATGAAGGAAACAATAGCAAAGATCAATAAAACTAAAAGCTGGTTCTTTGAGAAGATAAACAAAATAGATAAACCATTAGCCAGACTCATCATTTGAGAAGACTCAAATCAACAGAATTAGAAATGAAAAAGGAGAAGTAACAACTGACACTGCAGAAATACAAAAGATCATGAGAGATTACTACAAGCAACTCTATGCCCATAAAATGGACAACCTGGAAGAAATGGACAAATTCTTAGAAATACACAACCTGCCAAGACTGAATCAGGAAGAAATAGAAAATATGAACAGACCAATCACAAACACTGAAATTGAAACAGTGATTAAAAATCTTCCAGCAAACAAAAGCCCAGGACCAGATGGCTTCACAGGCGAATTCTATCAAGCATTTAGAGAAGAGATAACACTCATCCTTCTCAAACTCTTCCAAAATATAGCAGAGGGAAGAACACTCCCAAACTCATTCTACGAGGCCACCATCACCTTGATACCAAAACCAGACAAGGTTGCCACAAAGAAAGAAAACTACAGGCCAATATCACTGATGAACATAGATGCAAAAATCCTCAACAAAATACTAGCAAACAGAATCCAACAGCACATCAAAAGGATCATACACCATGATCAAGTAGGGTTTATTCCAGGAATGCAAGGATTCTTCAGTATACACAAATCAATCAACATGATACACCATAATAACAAAATGAAGGAGAAAAACCATATGATCATCTCAGTAGATGCAGAAAAAGCTTTCGACAAAATTCAACACCCATTTATGATAAAAACCCTGCAGAAAGTAGGCATACGGGGAACTTTCCTCAACATAATAAAGGCCATATATGACAAACCCACAGCCAACATGGTTCTCAATGGTGAAAAACTGAAACCATTTCCTCTAAGATCAGGAACAAGACAAGGTTGTCCACTCTCAGCACTATTGTTCAACATAGTTTTGGAAGTTTTAGCCACAGCAATCAGAGAAGAAAAATAAATAAAAGGAATGCAAATTGGAAAAGAAGTAAAGCTGTCACTGTTTGCAGATGACATGATACTATATGCATAGAGAATCCTAAAGATGCTACCAGAAAACAACTAGAGCTAATCAATGAATTCAGTAAAGTAGCAGGATACAAGATTAATGCACAGAAATCTCTGGCATTCCTATACACTAATGATGAAAAATCTGAAAGAAAAATCAAGAAAACACTCCCATTTACCACTGCAACAAAAAGAATAAAATATCTAGGAATAAACCTACCTAAGGAGACAAAAGACCTGTATGCAGAAAATTATAAGACACTGATGAAAGAAATTAAAGATGATACAAATAGATGGAGAGATATACCATGTTCTTGGACTGGAAGAATCAACATTGTGAAAATGACTGTACTACCCAAAGCAATCTACAGATTCAGTGCAATCCCTATCAAACTACTACTGGCATTTTTCACAGAACTAAAACAAAAAATTTCACAATTTGTATGGAAACACAAAAGACCCCGAATAGCCAAAGCAATCTTGAGAAAGAAAAACAGAGCTGGAGGAATCAGGCTCCCTGACTTCAGACTATACTACAAAGCTACAGTAATCGAGACAGTATGGTACTGGAACAAAAACAGAAAGATAGATCAATGGAACAGGATACAAAGCCCAGAGATAAACCTACGCACATATGGTCACCTTATCTTTGATAAAGGAGGCAGGAATGTACAGTGGAGAAAGGACAGCCTCTTCAATAAGGGGTGCTGGGAAAACTGGACAGGTACATGTAAAAGTATGAGATTAGATCACTCCCTAACACCATACACAAAAATAAGCTCAAAATGGATTAAAGACCTAAATGTAAGGCCAGAAACTATCAAACTCTTAGAGGAAAACATAGGCAGAACACTCTATGACATAAATCACAGCAAGATCCTTTTTGACCCACCTCCTAGAAAAATGGAAATAAAAACAAAAATAAACAAATGGGACCTAATGAAACGTCAAAGCTTTTGCACAGCAAAGGAAACCATAAACAAGACCAAAAGACAACCCTCAGAATGGGAGAAAATATTTGCAAATGAAGCAACTGACAAAGGATTAATCTCTAAAATTTATAAGCAGCTCATGCAGCTCAATAACAAAACAACAAACAACCCAATCCAAAAATGGGCAGAAGACATCAATAGACATTTCTCCAAAGAAGATATACAGACTGCTAACAAACACATGAAAGAATGCTCAACATCATTAATCATTAGAGAAATGCAAATCAAAACTACAATGAGATATCATCTCACACCAGTCAGAATGGCCATCATCAAAAAATCCAGAAACAATAAATGCTGGAGGCAGTGTGGAGAAAAGGGAACACTCTTGCACTGCTGGTGGGAATGTGAATTGGTACAGCCACTATGGAGAACAGTATGGAGGTTCCTTAAAAAACTAGAAATAGAACTATCATATGACCCAGCAATCCCACTACTGGGCATATACTCTGAGAAAACCATAATTCAAAAAGAGTCATGTACCAAAATGTTCATTGCAGCTCTATTTACAATAGCCCTTAGATGGAAACAACCTAAGTGTCCATCATTGGATGAATGGATAAAGAAGATGTGGCACATATATACAATGGAATATTACTCAGCCATAAAAAGAAACGAAATTGAGCTATTTGTAATGTGGATAGACCTAGAGTCTGTCATACAGAGTGAAGTAAGTCAGAAAGAGAAAGACAAATACCATATGCTAACACATATGTATGGAATTTAAGAAAAAGAAATGTCATGAAGAACCTAGGGGTAAGACAGGAATAAAGACACAGACCTACTAGAAAATGGACTTGAGGATATGGGGAGGGGGAAGGGTAAGCTGTAATAAAGCGAGAGAGAGGCATGGACATATATACACTACCAATCATAAGGTAGATAGCTAGTGGGAAGCAGCCGCATAGCACAGGGAGATCAGCTTGGTGCTTTGTGACCGCCTGGAGGGATGGGATAGGGAGGGTGGGAGGGAGGGAGGGAGACGCAAGAGGGAAGAGATATGGGAACATACGTATATGTATAACTGATTCACTTTGTTATAAAGCAGAAACTAACACACCATTGTAAAGCAATTATACTCCAATAAAGATGTATTAAAAAAAAAAAGAAGAAATTTAAATCTAAAAATGAATGGGGAGAATGCAAATTCTTCATCTGATTGCCCGTGTGATCTATGCCTTGTTACTCTTGGTAGGAAAACTATGGTGTCTATGGCTGTGAAATTTCTATTCTGTGGTACCTGTTACCCTGCTCTGCTGCTGGGAAGTAGTGTCTTCACTGTTCTCTGGTTGCCCCAGTGAGTTAAATGCAAATACTATTTTTCTTTTGTTGTTATTAGTATTACTTATTGCATCTTTGTTTCTATTGTATTAAGTTTTTGAAACAATCTCAAAGTCACAGAAAAATTCCCAAGTGTGGTACAAATAACTATATTCCTGAAGTATAATATTTGAAAGTAAATTGGGAACAAGATGTCCCAATACCCCCAGAATACTCTAAGTATTTCCTACAACAAGGATATTCTCTTGGGTAACAGTAATACAACCATCAAAATCAGGAAACTAACATTGGCACTTTACTGTTGTCTAATCCTAGACTCCATCCCAGCTTCCTGTGAGCCTCCGGTCACAGCATTTCTATCAGCTGATCAACACATGACCTTACTTTATGTGTATTTCTGTTTAAGGTGTCGGTGTGTCTCTCTCTCTCTCTCTCAATAAATAGGCAGATGATTCATTATCATGAAACTCATGGCTCATAGCTCATGTCTGAATGAAGCTAATCTAATACATGCCTTTTCTAATCAAACTCTCAAAAATTAAATACAAAGAAAACATATTAAAAGCAGCAAGGGAAAAACAACAAATAACACACAAGGGAAACCCCATAAGGTAAGGCACAGCATAGCCTTCCTGCACTCAGGAACACTACACACAACACTTCAGGCCATTTTAAACAGTGAAATCACCAACAAACAGCACAAAACTGCAAAAATCATGGCCATTAAACAGACTGTGAAAAGGACATGTGCACACACCATTGTATTTGTTATCGTTTGTTACATTTACAGTTATTTCTATCTCTACCAATATGTTGAAAACCACAAGTTCACACCAGTATCTCCTATTCCCAAACACCATGGGGTACATTAGAATTTTCTCCTTTTTCATATTTGGCATTCCCTTTTCAGATAACAGAAAACCCAGCTCCCATTATCCTTAATATTATCTGCTTATTAGATCCACCCCTTGCAAGTTACTGACCCTCTGTTGCTGTCCTCGTCTCCACACCCCTCAGACACATCCTCCTCGCCCTACTGAGCTCTGACATCTGGTGCCAGGTCAGCCGTCAGTGAGAACGCCTTCCTCAACACATCTGGGCTGCAGCAGCCTGAACCACACCACCACCTCCTCCCTGAGAACACCCTTCTCCCCGTACTCTGGGCCCTGCGGCTCCCTGTGTCCCTTGTGTGGATGCCTGCGTTGCTCAGTAGCTCCTAATGTCTTTTGGACTGAATTGTTCCAGAAAGGTGGAAGAGAAGAGGAAGGATAATGCAAATGATTTTGATGGCTGATTTTCTAGTCACTATCTCCTTAGTATTTTTAAAAATAGAGATCATAAGCAATTTAGGTCCTTAAGTTGGGCCAATAATTTAAAAAATTTGAGAAATAAATACACTGTGCCAGAAATGTGGTGTAAATATCCTTTGACCTTTAAGGAAATCCATTATTTTATATCCTTGATAATTTCCCTTTAGTTGATAGTTCTGCTTTATGTTATTAGTAGCACAGTTGTTGTGCTCACTGGAATCCTAGTCACAGCAGCTGACTGGACATGCATCTATCGATCCCCATTTGGCCTTGTACTGGTAATACTGGAATACAGGCAGTTTTTGGCAGGGTGGTGGAAATGTGCCTTAACGACCAGGAAGTACAGGAATGGCTTTGTCAGGATTGTAGGTAAATAGGTAACTTTATGGCTTCTAAATTTTTCCTTCAGTGTTATGTTTCTATTTTAAAAAAAAAAAAGACCACGATTGAAAATGAGATCTCAGTTTCTCCTAGAAAAGTAGTTCAGATGATTTCCTTCACACTATCAGGAATATGTCACTCTTTCTCCACATTTACATTAATGTCAGTAAAGAATGCTCGTTGCTACTCTTTCTTTTTTCTTCAGAGGCTCTAGAACAGGGATAACAGACACATGGCTCCACGTCCTCCTCCCACACTCACTAGAGTATCTGGGTTGGAGCAGATCTGAGAAAGGAAACGCTGATGTAGATCACAAGCTCCTGGAACCAAACACCATGCTCACTTCCCATCATCCTCCATCTCCTGGCTCGCGAATGGAGAGGTGAACATGTGAATAAACGTGATACTGGCAAAGAGGCTTGGACGTGCTGTCCTATCATTTCCATCCTCTCTATCTACAGACAGCATTCTAGGTGTCCCATTTTTAATTAAAAAAAATTCAAACCCATCAATTTGCAGTAAGACTCTTCTCATTAGAAACTGTTAACAGATAAGACTCATCACTGATGACTTCTGGCATAAAAGATTAACACATTACCTCTGCACTCGGTACACTCGAGTCCACGGAGGCACGAGGGCAAGGATCCGGGCCACCAATTCAATCAGGTCACTGGGAGAATAACTCTTGTATCTTCCCGATTTCCACAACTCATAAAGCCCAGTTCCACGAATCACCAGGGTAGGGTAGAGTTTCAAACCATCAGGACGAAAAGCAGGGTTCTCAAAAAACTCCTGTGAATAGAGAAAATGACTTCTCCATTAGTTATATGGAGATTACCCACAGTGAAGTTTCAATCTGGGGCTGGCTTCTCTCACATACCTATGTGGTTCTTAGACTGACTTTCCTTCCTATCAAGCGAGGGAAGGTATACAGAACAGAAACTCATTGTTTTTACAGCCTCAGTGGAGCAAAACATGTGTGTGCTGGGTGACCAAGCCCTTGCCAACCAACCCAACCCCGGTCCACTGCTGTGGTGTCATCGCATGCCAGCCTCCCCACCTTGCTTTTCTGTCTTTGCAAAGGCAATTTCCTCTGCCTGGAAATTTAATCAGTTTTTCTTCATCTAGCTAATCTTCACGTCTCAGCTTGAATGCCAATTCTTCAGAGAGGTCTTCCTGACCTTCAAATACAAGTTGCTTCACTTAAAAATGTTTTCTGGAATTCTGTATTCTTGCCTTCCTAG
This sequence comes from Tursiops truncatus, assembly GCF_011762595.2. Lineage (NCBI taxonomy): Eukaryota > Metazoa > Chordata > Mammalia > Artiodactyla > Delphinidae > Tursiops > Tursiops truncatus. Next base: position 11,043,483 of record NC_047039.1, read on the forward strand.
CAGCATCATACTGACAATTTATCAGATGCCTGCATTCACCTCTAGACTGTATCCTCCTTTAATAATGGAATATATTTAATTGTTTAAACTTTTAAAAGTTGTGACATAGATCACCATCTGGGCTGCAAAACCTAAACTGTCTACTATATGGCCCTTTGCAGAAAAAGTATGCCGACCCCTGGATAGGACTATTTTGTCCTCAGGCCAACTGGCACCATTCCTAACCCGGGATACACACAGTCCATTTGTTATCTGGACACTGAGGGATACATCTAATTCATCTACTTTGACATAGTAATTTCCTGCACTGTATCATCCCAGCTGGCTGCCTTATTTCTTTACTTGGGTTGTAGCAAGGAGACATCAGGCATTCTCCTTTCTATGACTTTGCACTGCTAATCTGCTCTTATCTTGATTTCGCTTGACATGTGATAGAGGAATGAAGGTGGACTCATACAGCTCCCTCTCACCCCGACCCTGGCGTTAGTACTTAAACGGCCAGCAGTACCGTATCTTGTGAATTGTGAAAATGCTTTTTTATCTTGTGCTGTTATTCTTACAGAGCTTTCCATTGTTTAACTTGGTTTTCAAAGAAATATATAACTATAGAGTTTTCGATCTCTCTCACTGATTTCTGTCACAGTCTTAAATGCTATAATCTTTGTGCACCATTTGCTCTTAGGGCTATTCTTCTGTAACTGCATGTAATTTTCCCTGTAACATTTATATATTAAAGATTCATAAGGTCTTTAATATTCTATAGCCATCCACAAAGAGTATGTATGCAAGTCACTTTCTACCTAGTCTGCATCTATATTGGAACACAGGATTTCAGTAAAGTACTTCTGGTTACTCGTGTAATAAATTAGGGGGACATATGGGCTGATATAATCCTTTCATAAGAATGATGATAGACGGAATTGGTGCTGGACTTCCGGTTAAACATGGAGAATTAAAATATGTGTTTCTTTCCTTTCCTTCCAAAATCACACTGAAATAAGAGGAAATAATTTTTTTAAAAAGCATAAACCCAGAAGAACAAAGAGAACATCAGAGGAGACAGGAGGGGGAATAAGTGATAGCAATAAATTTTTGGAAGACAGAAAATGGATGGAAGATTGGTAAATGACTTTGCAAATGGAGAAAACTGTAAACAAACTATCTGCAAAGGGGGATACGGATGAAAGGGCAGCTCAGTCACACCAGAGTCCCAGGAATGAGCATAGATCAGAAATAGCAGTAATGACAGTTCTTCAGAATACAGTTATGATTCAGATGATGTGAATATTATACCAACAAAAAGACAAAAACCTTAGTGATTGATTCTGATATGGAAAGTGAAAATGAAACTCACGATGCTGGAGAATGCTCCTCTGCATCTACAGAAGAGTGGACTGAAGACAAAATTTCATGAAAATTAGAAGACTCTACAGGTGTGTCAGGTGTAACTATTGAATGTAATAACCCACAAAGTGTTAGTGAAATAACAGAATTAATTTTGATCAGCCGAAATAAAAATTGCTGGCCACAGGCATTAATTTCTGCAAAAATATCCCGGTCAATAAGGAGTTTAAAAAAAAAAAAAAAGGAGGGAAAATGATTTCACAGAATTCTGTAAGTGTGAAGATATTAGAACAGAGACATTTTTGGGCATGTAAAAGGCTTACTTCCCATGATGAATCCTTTCTTAGAAAGCTGCTGGAGAATGTGTTTTAGTAAAGTAAAGGAGTAAACCAATAAAAAGGATTAACTTGGTTTCTAAAAAACAAAGGATCTGATCCTAGAGAGTAGAGAAGAGGAGCCCTAAGGAAGACCTCTGTGAACTAGGCACAGAGAACTGCCAGTCCAGTTTGGAGCTGGAAGATTAGACCTCCAGGAGTCATGACTCCAGCCTAAAAAAGGAACTTAGAGAATATCTGATAGGGTCAGCCACTGAGAGAGGGGCTTTAACACTGAATGGGCACACTTGAAGGTTACAGATACTCAGAGAACTAATAAGCAAATAAAGAAATAAGACAATTTTACTGTTAACTCTAGGAAAAACAAAAAGTTATTTAAGAAAAGAAAGTAGGTATAGTATATTACTTGGCTCCATGCAAATAATAATAACTTATGTAAAAACTGTAATGAAAACACTGACTACTCATATAACTAAAATAGTGGCCTAATAATATTGGGAGAATGGGAGTTCAAAGAACTAACTCTTTAACTATTGTATTGGTAACAGTAAGACAAGAGAATCTCTCTACTGATAGTCAGGAAACAGGAATCCAAGCATAGAAGAAGGAAACATAGTGGTAAATACTGGGACCCCTCCCCCACCTCCCCTGGCCTGGCCACAACGGTTGAAAGTGGCGGAGGACTACTGTGTTTTGATGTGACCCCTTTAGGACTTACTGGATTTTCAAACACTAGTTAATAATAACTTTATTAATTAATACCTTTTATACTATAAAGATAAAAATTAATTTAATAAACATAATTTTGGTGGCAATGTGGATGATATATTAGAAGGGAACATGGCTGGTGGCTGTGGGACTTAGCTAAGCAGCTGTCTACCTGTGCAGTGAGCTGACAAAAGCATGAATTGAAGTTGTGGCAGTGGAGATGAAGAGGAGGCGACAGCCCTCAAAAATATTCAGAGGGAGTAACAGACAGGACCTCCTGTTAGATTAGACCCACGGTAGAGGGATCAGCGACAGCAGCAGTGATGTACTGAGCACTCGTTATGTGCCAGGCATTCTTCTAAGCATGATGCATGCATTACCTCTGCCCACCTTCACAACAGCCACATTCAGAGATGAGGAGACTGAGGAACAAAGCAGTCCGTTTGCTACCAAGTGGCGGGTGGGGCCAGGATTCAAACTAGGCCCAGTCTGGCTCCACATATTCTCTCTTTCCTTCTGAATGACTGAATGTCTAGCTTGGGAGGGTATGTGGATGATGGAACACCAATATCACAGGAAACAGAAGACAAGGAGACCACAGGGGGAATGAAGTGTGTCCATATTGGACACGTTAAGTCCGAAGTACAAGTAAGACATCTGGTGCTAGTTGAAGAGTATTCAGCAATTGGACTTAAGAGCTAAGGCTGAAGGCTGGAGAGGAAATGAGATTAATTGAAGTGTAAGTGGTAAAGTTAGAACAGAAGAAAGATAAGCATATAGATGAGAGCAAAAGACAGAAGCCACATTTAAGTGGTGGGAAGAAAAAGGAGATCTAGTGGAAAAGAAATAGTCCTAGAGGTTAAAAAGGGAACCAGGGGACAGCAGAGTCACAAAAGCCAGGGAGATGAGAATTTAAAACTGGAGAGTCTTTAACAATAACAGGTGCTAAGACTGGATAAAATGTCAGCCGAGAAGTATCCTTTGGATTTGGAGATTAGCAAGTACTTTACAATGTTTGACAGAATAGTTTCAAAGAGAGAGAGAGAGAGAGAGAGAGGGAGAGGGAGAGAGAGAGAGAGAGTGTGAGTTGGCGGGCAGCGGGGAGTGAGTAGAAGCCAGGCTGCAGTGGATTTGGAGGAAGCAGGGACACTGAAGCGTTTGTAAATGACGTGGGGGCACTCAAGGGAAAGGAAGGCAGGGTACTGCTGTTTTTCACTGTAGGCCTTACAGTACAATTTGACTTTTAAAATTTTGCATGTGTTCCTTTGATACAAATAAAAAATAACTGAAAACGTAAAGTTCTGTTTCTGTAAGATCCAACCCGACCAGGATTTCAACATCATTCGGGTCATGCATAGTCATTCATCATAAAACAGACTTTCCTTGGCCTAAGAAAGGAGACACAGAAAGGTGCAATAGAAAGGGTGCCTTCCTAAGAGCCTGTTTCTACCTGAGACTCACCATGGCCTTTAACAGTTACTTAACTGCGTCAGGTCTTGTTTCCTTGTCTGAGGAGGCTGCAACCGGTGGTCTTTTCTGATATAATTCTACACTACCTGTATTCTATGATATTACCTTAAGTATCGAGCCTTTACATTAAGAAAACCAAGCAAATGAAGAAGTAACAACAACAAACACCTCTAACCATACCTGCCAAACTGTAACTTGATCACACTGGCTTTTGGGAAAAACAGCTCAGTGGGGGAAAAAAAGAACTTCTGAGTGTCCAAAGGGTGGGCAAACATTAATGGACTTTGAAAGATTTCGCATTACTGACAAGAGGTTCTGGAGATAAATTTTTCCTCAAGAGAAACTGACACTCTCTAAGCATTTTCAGCAACCTGAGCTTGGATATCCAGGAGCAGTGTAATTTTAAAAGAATACCATACAGGGCTTCCCTGGTGGCGCGGTGGTTGAGAGTCCGCCTGCCGATGCAGGGGACACAGGTTCGTGCCCCGGTCCGGGAAGATCCCACATGCCGCGGAGCGGCTGGGCCCGTGAGCCATGGCCGCTGAGCCTGCGTGTCCGGAGCCTGTGCTCCGCAATGGGAGAGGCCACAACAGTGAGAGGCCCACGTACCACAAAAAAAAAAAAAAAGAAAAAAAAAGAAAAGAATAAAATACAAAAACAGCTAAAGGTTATTTTGAGTAGTAAATGATATACCATTTTGGAGACCTGAGGACAGATGGAAAGGATGAAGTTAATGCTCGGAGGATAAATTCCTAAGATGTTAAACATTCTCCATCACAACCAGGACTTTCAGCTTATAAGAAAAAAGAAAACTTCACTTCAAAAATAAATCTCAGTTACTGAAAAATATAAGCAAGTGCTATTTATCACAAACAGCTATGAGCTCTGTACCTACCACTAGATAAGAGTGTGAATCTGCAATGAACAGACGCAAATGACCAGCTCTGCTCTTAGTGACCCGGAACTGACCTAAGCAACAAGGTGTGAGAGCAAAGCCAATTTATAATTAACACATGCAGGCACATAGCTGGGTAGAGGCTTTATGGATCCGTGCCAGGCAAGGCTATCTTGTCCTCTACAGATATAACATTTTTTAGACTTCTACAATTATACAAGTAGACCCTTTACTTAGCAACCCTTCCTATGGATAAAACACATTAAGGAAACTGTATCTGTGGGTTGCTAATAATGTGACAATAAAATAAAGTAGGGAAAAAAGAAGTTTTTAAAGTGTAAAATATACTGCCTACTAATTCAGGAAAAGTTGTGAATTCCAAATAGGCCCAAACAAGATTTCTTAAACAAAAACTAGTTTAAAAAAATTTTAGTAAACGTTTTATTGAAATATATCTTAGTATAAAAAAGTACACAAATCTTTAAGTGTACACCTGATAGATTTTTACAAATCATGTAGCCAGCACCTAGACACTCAAATCAAGAAAAGGCACCTTATCCAAACCTCAGAAGCCTCCCATATGCCTGTTTCCAGCTACAATTCCATCCAAAGCTTCTGAACCTCACATTAATAGGATTGTACGTTAGGTAGTCTTTTGGATCTGGTTTCCTTTGCTCAATATTATGCTGAATAGAATCAGCCACGTTGTTGCATGAAGTCATAATTAATTTACTCTTATTGTTTTATGTATTTCATTGTTTGACTACACCACAACTTACAATATTGATGTATTTGACTTTAATGGACACTTGGGTTGTTTCCAATCTGATGATACTACACTCAGTAATTTGTGACTGTGTCTTGGTAAATATGTGTGTGCATTTCTGTTGGGTAAACGTGAAGGAGTAGAATTGCTGGGTCATGGAGTATGCCTACGTTCACTTTTAGCAGATATTGTCAAACAGTTTTCTAATATGATGTACTATATTCCCACTGGCAGTAAATGAAAGTTCCAGTTGCTCCATACTCTTACCAACACTTGATATTGTCTTTTTTCATTTTAGCTATTCTTAGCTATTCTCATGAGTATACAGTAGCCATGCATTGTAGTTTTAAATTTCATTTCTTTGAAGATAAATGACTTTGAGAACTTTTAAATAGTTTTACTGAATATTTGAATATCCTATCTGTGAAGTGTTTGTTCAAGTTTTTTTTTTTTTTCCCATTCTCCTATTAGGTGGTCTTTTTTTTTTTTTTTTTTGCGGTACGCGGGCCTCTCACTGTTGTGGCCTCTCCCATTGCAGGGCACAGGCTCCGGACGTGCAGGCTCAGCGGCCATGGCTCACAGGCCTAGTCGCTCCGCAGCATGTGGGATCTTCCCGTACCGGGGCACGAACCCGTGTCCCCTGCATCAGCAGGCAGACTCTCAACCACTGCGCCACCAGGGAAGCCCATGTCTTTTTTTTTTTTAATTGATTTGTAAAAATATTTAAGACCATCTATAGATTAATTTTTCAGAGAATTTTTCTCTAGAGAGAAATCAGATTTCTCATTTTAGCTCTATTTTGTTACTCATTTGCTGGGATGCAGTTAGAAAAGGCATATGGTCTGCTCACATTCCCTGTAGGTTTCTTTGAAAAGATTATAAACAAGCAGATAAATCCGTTTACATGAAGGACTGTCTTTGCAATATTATTTCTGAACTATTCTTTATTTTGAAGACACTAAGAAAATGAATTTTAAGACTCAGCTATTTGCTATTACTTGACATATTTTTTCCAAGGGCACTTAAAGTTATGAATTCTGGTTATACCACTGGCCCACCTAGGAGCTGTGCTAAAGAAAAGTGTGTTTCAGGTGCCTTTTAGGCTTGAAGTCTGGGTGCCTGGCTAGTACTACTGAGGGGAAGATATTGGACTCAAAATCTATTACATAGTCAATATGGGGGAATTAATAACATCTGTGAATTAATGCTGTCTTATAAAATAGGCTTTTATTTGTAATTCATTGGCTTAGAAATAAACTCTTTAAAAGGAAATAATTATTAACTTCACAAATAAGGCATGATGAATTCTATTGTTCTAATAAACAGAGCAAAATAAAAGCAATTTTGTGGATGAAATAACTTGATAAGTATTTTCATTCTCTTCTCTAAAAGGATATCCTTAAGCCACTTTCCCTATTTGAGAATCTGAAGGAAAAAAGCGTTTTGAACAATCTCATTTCCCAAGACAAAGCTAACATGAATCAAGCTAACATGTGATAGAGTAAAAACAAACAAACAAACAAAGAAACAAATGAACCCCAGAGTTAGGTATTAAAGTTCAAAGAACAGAAAGCCTAGAGGAAAACAGAATATTTTCTTCCACTGTTTAATGAAATGCTGTATGAGAAAGGCAGTTCTAAGCTTAGAAGTATCTCAAGAAATCATCACTAAGAAAGTAAGTAAGTAAGATAGATTTGACAACAGAAACAAAAGGTCAAGGATAGGTTGGGGGAAATATTTTTAACAAATATAAAAAACAATCCATAATGTTATTACCTAGAAAGTCCATATAATTAATATTAAAAATATTCATATCCAATAGAGTAACTGGTCAGAGGACAAAAACACACAATTCCAAAAAGATGAAAGAATTATACTTATTAAATACAAACCTGAAAAATACATTACTTATAATTACAAAATACAAGTTGAAACGGCACTTTTATCCATCAAATTAACGAAGATAAAATATTGTGTGTGTGTGTGTGTGTGTGTGTGTGTGTGTGTGTGTGTGTATATATGTATGTAGAAAATACATACACAGGAGAGAATTATTTTGGGAGAAAGATAACCCTGCTGAAATGAGTGTAAGTTGTTACAACCCTGGGAAAAACAACTAAGTAATATGGTGAGATTCTTAAAGTAGTTATACCTTTACCTGATAATTCTACTCCAGGGAATTTGTCCTAAAGAAATAACCCTAAATACTACAAAAAATTACAGGTGTAAAATTTGTTGATGTGCAGTCTATTTATAATATCAAAAACTGATAATATCTTCAATTAAAAAAACTGGAAGTGGTTAAGCAAAGTATGGCATATTTGTTCAATGGAAATTAAGTGGATATTTAAATATGTTAACCTTTTAACAGAGACCAGGCTATAACAGGAATAAATGCTTGCTATAATGTTAAGTGAAAAAGCTATTAAAATAATTACCTATCATATACATAAGTATATCTCTGTGTATCTATGTATCACCCACCTCATCCCCTAAATAATCCTAAGTATAAAAAAGTCCTGGGAGTATACTGACATGTTAGAGTTTTATTTGGTGTCGGGGCTGTGAGTGACTCCTCTTTCTCCACTGTGTCATAATGAGAATGTCTTGCTTTAATAATGGGAAAAAAATCAACAGTAAATAATCAAAGAGCAGAGAGGGTAGAAGCAGCATGCAGAGGCATTCTCAAGTAGCTTGGTTTAAGGTAACACTTACTGTAAACTGTTCAATGTCTCTCTCTAGTCCCACATTTGGCAGATCGGGCATCATATGAGCCACAACTTTGAAACCAGAATCTTTGGCCAGGTGAAAGGACTCACATACCGCCTTCACAGTGTGGCCCCTGAAGAAGAAAATTCACTACCTGTTACACAAATAAATGGGCAACAAGGTGAGTACAAGGAATAGAGGGAAAACAACCTCTGAGACAGGTAACAGTAGCTCTATAATGAAGAATATGGCTGGGGAAAAAGAAATCTTAGAAAGTCATTTTTACATCTCCACCTCTGAGAAGGCCTGGAAAAAAATAATTTTACTTCTGAGATATTTCTCAGAAATTCCCTTATGCACTTACTCAAAGTTCTGACAGTAAGTGACTGAGGTCACAGGAGTTAATATACACTAAAATTATTTGATTTAGCATCATCGGCCAAAATAAGCTTGCTAATGTAAATATCTAGGTTAAAAACAAGAATAATGAGCTCAAAACCATGCAGGAGCAGCATCTTGTTATGCTCTTTCCTTTAAAAATCTTTTAACAAATAATTTCATTTGGAGAAAGAAAGGGAGGGAGGGGGGAAAGAGAGGAGAGGAGAGGGAGAGGGAGAGGGAGAGGGAGAGGGAGAGAGAGAGAGAGAGAGAGAGAGGGAGGAAGGGAGGAAGGGAGAGAGGGAGGAAGGGAGGAAGGGAGGGAGGGAGGGAGGGAGGGAGGGAGGGAGGGAGGGAGAGATACATCTGTACACAAAGTAGATTTCACTCTGGTGGGTTGGAGGGCCCTAAAAAAAAAAGTAAGAAGAGAGAATGATTTAGTGACAAGGCAGAATCATTTGGGGCCAGCTGTATAAATCATCTTAACATTCTAGCGCCACATTCAAGTAAGAAGCAAGCCCGAATAATAGTTTGGGGCTACTAAAGACTGAAGCCCTGTGTCAATCCTTTCACCACCTAGCCATTCCCATTCACCACCAAAGAATCCTACAAACCATGGACTCCTTCCCACTCTCTGAAGGTTCCCATCCATTCCCATGGCTTCCATCTCTAATCTCTCTCTCTTTTTTTTTTTTTTTTTTACGGTATGCAGGCCTCTCACTGTTGTGGCCTCTCCCGTTGCGGATCCGGACGCGCAGGCTCAGCGGCCACGGCTCACGGGTCCAGCCACTCCGTGGCATGTGGGATCCTCCCAGACCGGGGCACGAACCTGTGTCCCCTGCATCGGCAGGCGGACTCTCAACCACTGCGCCACCAGGGAAGCCTCTCTAATCTCTTTTTGCTAATGACTTCTCAATCTATATGACTGGGCCAGGCCTCTCTTCTGACACCATGCCCAAATATCCAATACTCTAATGCTGCACTGTACAATATTAGAGTCACGAGGCACACGTGGTTATTCAAGTTTATCTTTAAATTAATTCAGATGAAAAATTCAGTTCCTCGGTTGTGCTATCACAGTGGACAGTGCGGGTACAGAACATTTCAGTCACTGCAGAATGTTCTGCTGGACAGCCCGCTCTAAAGCAAACCTTCAACCAGTTGTCCCACAAGTATCTAAAACTTAGTTTATTCAAAATGAAACTCATCTTCCCTCCAAGCCTCACTATTTCCCATTCTCTCTTACCCTCACTCCCACTCAGTCACCGAACACTGCTTTTCAGGACATCATTTCCTGCTTAAATTACCGCAGCAGCCTCTGAACTGACCTTGCTTCTAGCTTGGTCTCCTTAGTCCACCCTCATACTGTGATCCCCAGGACTTCCCTGCTGGTCCAGTGGTAAAGAATCCGCCTTCCAATGCAGGGGACGCGGGTGCAATCCCTGGTCAGGGAACCGAGATTCCACATGTCGCAGGTCAGCTGGGCCCGTGCGCCTCAACTAGAGTCCACATGCCTCAAACTACAGAGCCCGTGCACAACTAGAGAAGAGAAAACCCGCACGCCACAAATAGAGAGAAGCCCGTGCACCACAACAAGGAGCCTGTGTGCCGCAACTGAGACCTGACGCAGCCAAAAATAAGTAAATAAAATAAAAAACGAATCTTTTAAAATAAATAAATAAATAAAATAAAATGCAGATATGCCTTGATCACAAGTTAGCTTGCAGCCGGGCCTTGGATTAAAGCCCAAACTTGCTGGGCTGACTTCTAAGGCGCCCCATGGTCTGGCCATCCTGCTGACCCTTTCAGCCTCACCTCTTACCACGCTCCTACCTCACGCTCCACACTCCCACCAAATGAAACCACTCCAATTTCCCGAAATGTGCCATGTGCTCCTATCCTCAGGAGCTTGCTCGTACTCTTCTTTCTGCCTGAAAAAATCTGCCTCTTCCCCACCTGACTAACTCAGACTCTTCCTGTAAGTCTCAGCTTCGATGTCACTTTCTTCGAAAAGCTTCCCTGACCTTCCAGAGACTCCTTCCACCCCCAAGGTACCTCTCTGGTGTAGCCTTCGTTACTGCAGCAGCCCTACCAGCGTTCCCGGTTCAAGCCTTCCCCGACAAGAACGCATCCTATGCAGGCTGATCTTTCTCAAGCTTGATATCCATCTGACTCTTCCTGTGCAAAATATTTAATAGACCTCTATTACCTAACGGGAAGCATCCGCCCTCCTTAGCCTGGCACTCTTCCTGGTTGTTGCTAAGATGCTGACCCGTGTGTTTCCCTAGTTTCCCTTTACTTCCTTCTCTGAGCACAACCCTCTGCCATGTCTACCCAAATCCTATTAAAGTGAAGCAGCCTTTAAGGTCCAACTCAACACACAGTTACTCCCTGAAGCCTGCCTTTATTTCTGGAGGGAAGAGAACTTCATATGGCTCTATCAACCCTTATTTCTTTCCTTCCTTAGACTCCCAAATTTCTCAAAGTTTATACCCATCACCTCACCAGCCTTTCTTTCACTACCCTACCAACTGGCATTTGCTTCACCAAAACTAATCTCTTAAATCTCACACTAGTTTCCTTCTTGTTCAAACCCTTTTCTTTGTTCCTATTCTCCTTGGCCTTCTCTCATGCTTTAAACTACTAACCTTGAGCCCTGCCCTCTGCTTTCCATATGGGAAAGGCTATTTATCGCAAGAACTGGAAGAGAGATCAGCATGTTTATAGACTACTGGAAAAAAGCCAGTAAACAAAGACCGAAAATCAAGGAAGGAGGAGATGGAATTAAGAGCACAGACAGAAGAATGAATAGGAGGAATTCCTAGACCTCTCCCTGTCAGATGGGTAGTAACACAGATCCAATCAGTGGGGGAAAAGGAAGGCTTGTGCAAGATCATCTGCACCGTCTTACCGGTTGGTATCTCTGGCCACATCCTCATAGACACTCTGCACCCCAATCTCCAGCCTTGTGCAGCCATAAGTCAACATATCACTTAAATGCCGCTTCATGCAATAATCTGGTCTGGTCTCAATAGTAATTCCGATGCACTTTGTGAGGCTTCTCTCAGAATACCTGTAGAGTAAAATCGAAAAGTAAACAACTTGCCAAAGCTTTAGGACATCTGCTCTCATTTAAAGGATGTCTTCCTTTTGTCCTCCCGGCTCTAACCCAGTGGTTAAGAGCATGGGCTCGGACTTCCCTGGTGGTGCAGTGGTTAAGAATCTGCCTGCCAATGCAGGGGACACGGGTTTGAACCCTGGTCCGGGAAGATCCCACATGCCGCGGAGCAACTAAGCCCGTGCGCCTCAACTACTGAGCCTGCGCTCTAGAGCCCGCGAGTCACAACTACTGAGCCTGCGTGCCACAACTACTGAAGCCCGTGTGCCTAGAGCCCGTGCTCTGCAACAAGAGAAGCCACTGCAATAAGAAGCCCGCACACCGCAATGAAGAGTAGCCCCCGCTCACAGCAACTAGAAAAAGCCCACGCGCAGCAACGAAGACCCAATTCAGCCAGAAATAAATAAAATAAATAAATTTTTAAAAAGTTAAAAAAAAAAAAAGAGCATGGGCTCTGGAGCCAGACTATCTGAGTTCAAATCCTGGCTCTGCTATTTCCTAACTATGCAAACAGGAAAGTTATTAACCTCCCTGTGCTTCGGTTTCATTATCTGCAAAATGAGGATAATAGTAGCTATACCTCATGGGACTGACGTGACTGAGCCAGCACAAAGTAATGTTATCATCACCATTATCACTGTTATTCTCCTCAGTGTGCTGCAGCCATAATCTCCTTGAAAGCAGGGATTTCAACTGTGAGAACCCTAATTTTCAATTCCTAGCAACGATTTTTCATGGAAGTGAAAACCATCTGCATTATATATTTCCCACTCCATATTTTAGAGTTATGTTAAATAAAAGAAAACAAAAGAGGGGGGAAGGGAGGGTATGCATAATGATCATAGGAATAATTCAGATGAAATGTCTTCTATACCCACAAGTCTTTTTGTCAAGCCTATTAATCTTAGCAACAACTTACAAAATTAGGAATCATTTTTCTCCTTCACTAAAACCAGATATCAGAGTAGTGAGGACCATTTTAAATTTATTTATTTATTTATTTTGGCTGCGTTGGGGTCTTCGTTGCTGCGTGCAGGGTTTCTCTAGTTGTGGCGTGCGGGGGCTGCTCTTCGTTGCAGTGTGTGGGCTTCTCACTGCAGTGGCTTCTCCTGTTGTGGAGCACGAGCTCCTGGCGCATGGGCCTCAGTAGCTGTGGCTCACGGGCTCTAGAGCACAAGCTCAGTAGTTGTGGCGCACGGGCTTAGCTGCTCCCCGGCATGTGGGATCTTCCCAGCCCAGGGCTCGAACCCATGTCCCCCGCATTGGCAGGCGGATTCTCAACCACTGCGCCACCCGGGAAGCCCATGAGTACCACTTTAGATTCAAGCCAGAATCTAGAAGAAGAAAATGACTTGCTAAGTGGTCTGCTGATGCGATGGAATAGGAACCATTACCTAGAGGCCACTGCGGCCAAGCACTGCACTATATACTCCACACGCACTGAATGCTCCCGTTAGCTCTATGAAGTATGTCTTATTATCCCCATTTTACAGATAAAGAAACTGAAGTTCCTAAAGTGATTAAATACTTTGTCCAAGGGTACAGAGCTCATAAAATCCAAGTCAGGATTTGAACGTAGGTCTGTCTGACTTCAAAAATCCTACCCTGTGTTTCACTCTATCACATGGCTTGGACAATTCAGCATGGGACATCAGATCTGTCCTCTCTTCAACTTCTCCTAGAACGAAATAATTCTTCTCAGTGTACCCTTCTACAACTTTCTCAATTCTTCGGGCAGGGTGAGGGAAGCCTTTTTTTGCCACTTAATTTCGTGTTTCCAAAGAAGTTCATAGCTTTCTTTCTTGAAAAATAAAAATCATAAAATTTCCATAGTTTTGTAACTACTGTTCTCCTTTAAGTTCATTTATTATTGACAATTCATAATTGTCAATAAAACTGACTTATCTAATTTAATAATAATTATTAAGAAGGTTACGAATCACTGAACTGAAGGACTGATTCTGAAGTCTTTCACTCTAGACGTTCAAAGTGTTTACACTATTACCCTATTCCTAAGGTTTTATATAGGATTACTACAGGCAGCAAGAAACAAAGGTAAACAACTAGTCTATAGTTACTAAACGATGAATCATAAGACAAAAAAGGGCACAGATCTTATCAAATCTTGCCTCTGACAGCTAGCTTCTCTGAAACAATCAGATCAGAAAGTCTCATGCCTCTCAAACAGGTGGGTCCCAAGGCATGCAGAATACATGTAACTCACCTTCTTTGAATACCAATTATTGTGTCTGGAGAAAACCATGGTTTAAAATATTAAGGGACTTCCCTGGTGGTCCAGTGGTTAGGAATCTGCCTTCCAGTTCAGGGGACGTGGGTTTGATCCTTGGTTGGGGGAACTAAGATCCCACATGCCGCGGGGCAACTAAGCCCGTGCACCACAACTACTGAGCCTGCGCTCTAGAGCCTGCGAGCCACAACTACTGAGCCTGCACGCTCTGGAGCCTGTGCCCCCACAACTAGAGGGAAGCCTGTGCGCCACAACAAAAAAGATCCTGCGTGCTGCAACGAGGATCTTGCGTGCTACAGCCAAGACCCGACACAGCCAAATAAAATAAATAAATATTTAAAAAAATTAAAAAAAAAGAAAACACTAATGTATTATGAAGAAAGCATATTGCATGACAGCTGAAAAAACCAAAAAGCGGAAAACTCTAAGTTTTGAGTATATTTAACAAAGTAAGTGAGAACATTTTACAATCAGGCATTCCAAAATTGTATCATAAAATCTCTCTATTAACTGATATTTTTATAAAACCCACAGTATTTCCTGGTACTTCCTTGGTGGTCCAGTGGTTAAGACTCCATGTTCCCAATGCTGGGGGCACGGGTTCAATCCCTGGTCAGGGAACAAAGATCCTATGTGCCGCAAGGCGCAGCCAATAAATAAATAAGTAAACACAAACAAACAAAACAAAACAAAAAAACAACCCACAGTATTTCCTAAAAGGATGCCATTAAGTTATCAGCAAAGTTGGCAGCACAACAGTACCTAGCAATACTAAAACTAGAGGACAGGCAACTGCACAGATGGGAATTCATCTAGAGGAAAGAGAAATCCACTAGCTAATCTCTATTGCACAGATCATCAAAGGCCCAAGCAAGACTGATAGAGAAAGCTGCTGCGAGGATGATAAGGTCTCTTCATAAGTAGTTAGAATGCAGTACAGGACAGAGGCAAACCTTATTCGCAAACAATAATTTAACTCCATTTCAAAAGTGTCTTTCCTCTTGGGGAAAATGTCATTACCTTTTGCAGGAGCAGAAATGGAGGAACAAAAAATAACTCGTTTTTAAAAGCCAGTATTTTCTATTTACCACTATCTTTCTTTCAGAATTGTATTTTCATCTGAAAAGCAATTAAGCAGAAATACCTATCAAATTTGAGCAAAAACAATGGAGTATTTTCTAAAGAACAGAATATAAGATCATCTTATACAGTATAAGGTCATTTTTAAAAGGATTTTTGTTAATGCTATATTTAGTTCTACATATCACTAATTCTTGCCTCTTCATTAAAGGGAGATGTAAAGATATCAGTATGATTGGTTTTTTAAAATATTGCAAATATGTTCACAAAGGCTGTCAACTAATCTAAGCAAAATGTCTGCGCTGGCATTTTATGGCCTGCTATAACCCACCACACTGTTCAGACAGCCATCCGACAGTGTGGCTCTCATTTACTACCGAGTTCAATTACCATACCATTGGGGAGCGGGGAGAGGCAGACTTGTTAAATTCTTAGGCGTTTAGGAAATGTACCAAATTTTCCAACCCTGATCATGAGCTTCTAAGAGACAAAGTCAGGACTTGGACCCAGGTCTTCTGATTCCAATTCCACTTCTCTTTTTGTGGCATTATAGGGTCATTTTAAATAAGCCTAAATGCCACCACTGTGGGGCTATGCTGAATCCTACACTTTTCTGTATGCCATAGGAGTGGCATCAACTATAAAAGATGCTGATGTTCTCTGTGAAGCATAATTTAAGCCAATAACTTATGCCGACAGCATTTATTTTTTAACTGGGGGGTTGGGGCTAGGAGCGGGTGGGAGATGGGACAATAACCTGGGAACATAAAAGCAAATAAAAACCAAACGCGACCCAGACTTCAAAACAAAGCTCAAATACATTTCTCCTGCCATGACATCTTCCCAGCGCCTCTAAGTAATTCTGCGCTCTCATCCCTAACGTACCTTGCCCCTACTCCGAATGGAGTTTGTCTTGTTATTTGTGGCTATGTCTGTCTATCCACCTAGACAGGAAGCTTCTGGAAGGCAGTAGGCTCGTCTACATTTAGAGGTAAGGGCTTCAGCACTAAAAACTCTCCTTCAATATAAAAATGACAAATATGAAGAACGAGTAAATGAATGAGGCAAAACCGAAGACATAGGAGGTCTCTCTCTACTCCCATAGCAGCCTCTAGCTAATTCTACTGGTTACCTTTCCTCTTGCAAATAGTTAACCCTAAAAGTTGCTGAACACTAACTAGGCCAGGTAATCTACAGAAAGTAAAGATACAGTAGTTCTTGTCCCAGAGATGCTCAACAGTCTAGCTGTAGGGATAAGACCCACAGCTAAAACCAAGAACCACTTAAGAACAAAGAGCCAGAAGTAGCAGATATATAACTGGATAGAAATGATTTCTTGGAAAGCATGTTTCTATTTCTGGAAGGAAGAAAGTGACCTATAAAAGTGACATCTATTGTTATTACTTACTGTCCCTTCACACTAAGGTCCCAACCAGGGGGACACGGAAGAAAGACGATGTGAAGGTCTCTTTATTATCTCCTGTAAACGGTTTCTGATTCGCTCCAAGAAGCCTGTGGCATCAAAGAACACTTCTGATTACTATTAATCTCCTGAAGTCCTCTCTAAAACCTCTGTCATTAATTAAGTTGGATGTGTCTTACTTTAGATTTCCTGTGTGAAATCTCACTAGAGGTCTAAGCCCAAATTTTATGTTCTGTATAATGCTGTGCTAGTGATATTCCAAACTTAAGAATGACTGAGTTGAATGTTTGAGAATTTAAAAATAACTATCTTTTCCCTTTTGAGATGGTGGTCAAGTTTGCTTCCTGGATATTGGCAGTTATGTCAAGAGGGTCTATAACATAAGGTTCTGCCCAACACAAACTGAGGAAACAGACAGGAACAGAGGTTCAATTTTTAAATGAGTACAACCTATGAAAAACTCATCTGGTAACATAGCTTAGAGAGTAATCAGGGACCTTTGGTCCCTTATCATGCTAGTTGACAAGGTTTAAGATATATGAAAAACAACCCATAACAGTTTGGGTTTTGATTCTTTCAGTAGCCGACAAGAATGCTACCATTTTATACTCCTAATCAGACAGGTGAAGAGCCAACAGCAATGTGCTATTAATAGAAAAAAACAATCATGGTTATTACACATTCTTTTAATATTGTATTCACATTCAAATTTAAGGGCTATACACATAAATGCATTATAGAAAAGTTGTCATTGTCAGAAAGTGACTGCTAGATGAAAAATAACCTTCGAGCACATCTTTTATTATTATTATTTATTTTTTTTGCAGTACGCGGGCCTCTCACTGCCGTGGCCTCTCCCGTCGCGGAGCACAGGCTCCGGACTCACAGGCCCAGCGGCCATGGCTCATGGGCCCAGCCGCTCCGCGGCATGTGGGATCCTCCCAGACTAGGGCACGAACCCGTGTCCCCTGCATCAGCAGGCCGACCCTCAACCACTGCGCCACCAGGGAAAGCCTCCGAGCACATCTTTTAGATAAAAATTCCCATTCCAGTAGAAACCTTCAAAGCATACAATGTCACAGAAAGAAGTAACTTTAGAAATAATATAGTCCTGCCTCCTCATTAATAATGTAAAATAACAACAGAAATAAGTCTGGAACCTAATTCTTAATGCACAGTTCTTCCCACTGCACTCATTTAACAATGTTTTTTAAGTACAGTAAGTCCCCTACATACAAACGAGTTCCATTCCAAGAGCACATACGTAAGTCCAATTTGTTCGTAAGTCCAACAAAATTAGCCTAGGTAACCAACTTTTACAGATAATGCCAGACACATGAACTAACTTACATGACTGGACACGCAAACGCATGTTCACATCTTTGAAAGTTCGCAACTTGAAGGTTCGTATGTAGGGGACTTACTATACCTTCTCTCCTCAAGGAATTGTGTTAGGTATGACAGACCCTCTCTCTTAAGAAGACATTCCCTATTAAAGGATATAGAAAAAATGCATTGCACAGAATTAGACAATAATGGTATTCAGTAAAACCATTACTCTTGGCTACTGAAAACCAAAGTGAGGGAGTGACTAAATTGGTAGATGCAAATATTAATGGTATCTAATGTTAACAGATTAAACATTCCAATTAAAAGGCAGACATTGTCAAAATGGATAAAAAAACAAGACCCAACTACTGTAGACTTCCATAAAACTGCCAACTAGACTGTTAAAAGAAACACAGTTTCAATGCAGAGAAACATATGGGTGGAAAGTAAATGGATGGAAAAAGATACTACATAGGGAAAACAGTTAAGGATGTAAAAGCTGTAATGTCTAATTTAACATCAATAAAAGGAAACTTCAAGACCAGAAAGAAAGGACATTTCATAATGATAAAAAGGTAACTTCATATTGATAAAAAGTTCAAATACCAGGAAAACATATCAATCATAAATGTGCATACTCCTCAGAGCAGATCTTCAAAATAAATGAAGTAAAAACTAATATAACTAAAGGGAGAAATAGATAATTCTTCCATCATAGTTGGCTATTTTAATCTCTCTTAGCAACTGATAGAACTACACAGAAAACAAAACAAACCAACCCCAAGACAAGGACCATCTGAACAACACTACCTACCACCTTGACTGAATTGATATTTATAGAACATTACATCCAACAACTGCAGAATACACATTCTATCAAATATACATAGTTTGTTCACCAAGACAGACCATATATGCTGAGCCACAAAATAAGCCTCAATAAAAAAACTTCAAGAAACTGAAATTGTATAGAACAGACCCTCTCTGACCAATATGGAATTAAATTAGAAATCAATGACATTAAGAAATCAAGAAAAACTCCAAGTTTTTGGAAATTTAGAAATTAAACCATCCATTTGTATATAATCCATGGGTCAAAATACAAACAATTTTAGGAAACATTTTGAACTGAATAATAATTAAAATACAACATATTAAAATATGTGGGATTCAGCCAAAGCAGTGCTTAGGGGAAAACTTTAAAGCTTTAAATACTTATTAGAAAAGAAGAAAGGTCTATAGTGATAAGTTTCTATACCTTACTTAAGCATAGAAAGAGCAAAGGAAATCCAAAGCAAGTAGAAGATGGTAATAAAAATAAAAGCAGAAATATATTAAGTAGAGGACATAAACAAAACCAAAAGTTAATTCTTTACAAAGAACAAAATTTGATAAGCCTTAACTAGACTAATAAAGAAAAAAAAGAGAGAACACAGGTAATCAATATCAGGAGTGAAGGAGGGATGATCACTAACCTCTTACAGACATTAAAGACAAAATAAGGGCACATTATGAACAACTTAATACCAAAAAGTCTGACAATCTGGATAAAACAAATTCCTTGAAAAGTATAATTTACCAAAATGGACACAGAAGAAACAGAAAATTTGAATATCCCTTTATCTATTAAAGGAACTGAATTAATCATCTAAGACCCTCCCATAAAGAAACTCCAGTCTTGGATAGTTTTACTGTTGAGTACTAGCAAACACAGAAAAAATAATATTCATCTTACATGAACTCTTTCAGAAAATAGAGGAGGAAACACTTCATAAGTTGTTTTATAGGGCCGGCATAACACTAAAACCAAAACCTGACAAAGAAGTTACATAAAAGGAAATCACAAACCACCATCCCTCATGAAAAAAATCCTTTATAAAGTATTAGAAAGGTGAATCCAGTGATATATAAAAAGAAAAATACATTTTGACCAAATAGGGTTTATCTTAGGAATGCAAGGTTAGTTTAACATTAAAAGATCAATCAAAGTGCTATATATTATCAGAATAAAGGAGGAAAATCATATGATCATTTAAATACAGAGAAATCATTAGACAAATGAGTTAATGATAAAAACTCTTAGCAAAATTCTTCCATCTGATAAAGGTATCTACAAAAAAACTCACAAGTAACACTATACTTAACACTGCAATATTAAATGTTTTCCCTGTATTACTGGGAATAAGACAGAGAGACTCACTCTCACCACTTCTATTTAACACTGTACAGAATGTCCTAGCCGTTGCAACATGGCAAGAAAAAGAAAAGCATGCAAATCCAAATGGAAAAATTAAAACTCACTGTATTTGCAGATTATATGATTGTTTTTGAAGAAAATCCCAGCAAATTTACAAAAACCACTTTTAGAACTAAGTAGTGAATTTATAGTAAGGTCATATGATATAAGGTTAATATACAAAAATCAACCATGTATCTAGATACTAGCTGCAAACAATTTGAAAATACAATTTTTAAAAATTTCATTTAATATAGCATCAACAAAATACTTTGGAATAAATTTAACAAAAAGCTTACAAAATATCCAAACTGAAGACTGCTAAGAGAAATTAAAAAACACTTAAGGAAACCAGGAGATAGACTATGTTCAAAAACCGGAAAACAATAAATGGTAATTTTCTCAAAATTCTTCTATAGTTTAAACACATTCCCAATCCTATCACACTTTTTATTTTTTACTTATTTTTTTTAACATCTTTATTAGAGTATAATTGCTTTACAATGCTGTGTTAGTTTCTGCTATATAACAAAGTGAATTAGTTATATGTATACTTACATCCCCATATCCCCTCCTCTTGTGCCTCCCTCCCACCCCCCACATTCCACCCTGCTAGGTGGTCACAAAGCACCGAGCTGATCTCCCTGTGCTATGCAGCTGCTTCCTAGTAGCTATCTATTTTACATTTGGTAGTGTATATATGTCAATGCTACTCTTTCACTTCATCCCAGCTTACCCTTCCCCCTCCCCGTGTCCTCCAGTTCACTCTCTACGTCTGCGTCTTTACTCCTGTCCTACCCCTAGGTTCATCTGAACCCTTTTTTTTTCTTTTTTAGATTCCATATATACGTTAGCATACAACATTTGGTTTTCTCTTTCTGACTTACTCCACTCTGTATGACACACTCTAGGTCCATCCACCTCACTACAAATAACTCAACTTCACTTCTTTTTTGGCTGAGTAATATTCCATTGTATATACGTGCCACATCTTTATCCATTCATCTGTCGATGGACACTTAGGTTGCTTCCATGTCCTGGCTATTGTAAACAGTGCTGCAATGAACACTGTGGTACATGTCTCTTTCTGAATTATGGTTTTCTCAGGGTGTATGCCCAGTAGTGGGACTGCTAGGTCATATGGTAGTTCTATTTTTAGTTTTTTAAGGAACCTCCATACTGTTCTCCATAGCAGCTGTAACAATTTACATTCCCACCAAGAGTGCAAAAGGGTTCCCTTTTCTTCACACCCTCTCCAGCATTTATTGTTCGTAGACTTTTTGATAATGGCCATTCTGACCAGAGTGAGGTGATACCTCATTGTGGTTTTGATTTGCATTTCTCTAATGATTAGTGACAACTGAGCACCCTTTCATGTGTTTGTTGGCAATCTGTATATCTTTTTTGGAGAAATGTCTATTTAGGTCTTCTGCTCATTTTTGGATTGGGCTGCTTGCTTTCTGGATATTGAGCTGCATGAGCTGCTTGGATATTTTGTAGATAAATCCTTTGTCAGTTGCTTCATTTGCAAATATTTTCTCCCATTCGGAGGGTTGTCTTATTGTCTTGTTTATGGTTTCCTTTGCTGTGCAAAAGCTTCAAGTTTCATTAGGTCCCATTGTTTATTTTTGTTCTCATTTCCATTTCTCTAGGAGGTGGATCAAAAAGGATCTTGCTGTGATTTATGTCATAGAGTGTTCTGCCTATGTTTTCCTCTAAGAGTTTTATAGTGTCTGGCCTTACATTTAGGTCTTTAATCTTTTTTTTTTTTTTTTTTTTTTTGCGGTACGCGGGCCTCTCACTGTTGTGGCCTCTCCTGTTGTGGAGCACAGGCTCCAGATGCGCAGACTTGGCGGCCATGGCTCACAGGTCTAGCCACTCTGCGGCACATGGGATTTTCCCGGACCGGGGCACAAACCCACGTCCCCTGCATCGGCAGGTGGACTCTCAACCACTGCGCCACGAGGGAAGCCCTTTAATCCATTTTGAGTTTATTTCTGTGTATGGTGTTAGGAAGTATTCTAATTTCATTCTTTTACATGTAGCTCTCCAGTTTTCCCTGCATCACTTATTGAACAGGCTGTCTTTTCTCCATTTTATATTCTTGCCTCCTTTGTCAAAGATACAGTGATCATACGCGCGTGGGTTTATCTCTGGGCTTTCTATTCTGTTCCATGGATCTATATTTCTGTTTTTGTGCCAGTACCATACTGTCTTTTTTCTTTTTTTAACATCTGTATTGGAGTATAATTGCTTTACAATGTTGTGTTAGTTTCTGAGTATAACGAAGTGACTCAGCTATATGTATACATATATCCCCATATCCCCTCCCTCTTGCATCTCCCTCCCACCCATACTGTCTTGATTACTGTAGCCTTGTAGTATAGTCTGAAGTCAGGGAGCCTGATTGCTCCAGCTCTGTTTTTCTTTCTCAAGATTACTTCTGCTGTTCAGGGTCTTTTCTGTTTCCATAGAAATTGTAAAATTTTTTGTTCTAGTTCTGTGAAAAATGCCATTGGTAGCTTGACAGGGATTACACTGAATCTGTAGATTGCTTTGGGTAGTACAGTCATTTTCACAATGTTGATTCTTCCAATCCAGGAACATGGTATCTCTCTCCATCTGTCTGTATTACCTTTAATTTCTTTCATCAGTGTCTTATAGTTTTCTGCAAACAGGCGTTTTGTCTCCTTAGGAAGATTTATTCCTAGGTATTTTATTCTTTTTGTTTCAACGGTAAATGGGACTGTTTCTTTACTTTCTCCTACAGATTTTTCACCTTTAGTGTATAGGAATGCAAGAGATTTCTGCGCATTAATTTTGTATCCTGCTACTTTACCAAATTCACTGATTAGCTCTAGTAGTTTTCTGGTAGCATCTTTAGGATTCTCTATGTATAGTATCTTGTCATCTGTAAACACTGACAGTTTTAAGTCTTCTTTTCCGATTTGGATTCCTTTTATTTCTTTTTCTTCTCTGATTGCTGTGGCTAAAACTTCCAAAACTATGTTGAACAACAGAGGTGATAGTGGGCAACCTTGTCTCGTTCCTGATCTTAGAGGAAATGGTTTCAGTTTTTCACCATTGAGAATTATGTTGGCTGTGGGTTTGTCATATATGGACTTTATTATGTTGAGGTAGGTTCCCTCTATGCCCACTTTCTGGAGAGTGTTTATCATAAATGGGTGTTGAATTTTGTTGAAAGCTTTTTCTGCATCTATTGCGATGATCATATGGTTTTTAATCCTTCAGTTTGTTAATATGGCTATCACACTTTTTAATAGAAATTGATAAGCATAAACTTTATATAGAAAGGCAAAGCACCTAAAATATCCAGAGCAATCTTGAAGAACAGTGACAGAGTTAGAAGACTTATGCTACTTAAAGGTATAAAACTACAGTAATCAGGACTGTGGTACTGGCATAAAGACAAAAACACATCAACGGAACAGAAGAGAGTACAGTCCCAAATTTATATAGCCAATTGATTTTTTAAAAAATTATTTTATTTATTTTTGGCTGCACGGGGTCTTTGTTGCTGCGCGTGGGTTTTCTCTAGTTGCAGCGAGTGGGGACTACTCTTCGTTGTGGTGTGCTGGCCTCTCATTGCGGTGGCTTCTCTCATTGCGGAGCATGGGCTCTAGGCGCACGGGCTTCAGTAGTTGTGGCTTGTGAGCTCTAGAGCGCAGGCTCAGTAGTTGTGGTGCATGGGCTTAGTTGCTCCACGGCATGTGGGATCTTCTGGGACCAGGACTCGAACCCACGTCTCTGCATTGGCAGGTGGATTCTTAACCACTGCACCAACAGGGAAGCCCTAGCCAATTGATTTTTGACAAAGGTGCCAATACAATCTATATAGGAAAGGGAAGTTTTAAAACAAGTAATGTTGAAACAATTAGGTATGTATATGGAAAAAAAGAAATCTTGACTCCTACCTCACACTATATATAAAATATTAAATCAAGATGGATCATAAGCCTACGTATGAAAGGTAAATACAAAGGCTAAAACAATAACTAGAAGAGAACACAGGAAAATATCTTTTTGCCTTGTGAGTAGGCAAAGGTTTGTTAGAGATAATACAAAAAGCAGTAATTATGAAAGAAAAAACTGCAAATTAGACTTTACCAAGACAAAATACTCTGCTCAAATACATTAACATAATGAACACCCAAGCCACAGACTGGGTTTTCGTATTTGTAAAATATAGATCTAACAAAGGACTAGAATCCAGGATATATAATAGCCCAATAAAAAATGTGCAAAAGATTTTAACACACACTTCACAAAGGAAATATATATAGAAAGCATAAGCACGTAATAAAGTGCTCAACATCATTAGTCATCAGAAAAATGCAAATTAAAACCACAACTAAACCCACAACACACCCACTAGAATAGCTAAACTTACAAAGACTGACAACACCTTATGCTGGTGAGGACGTGGAACAAATGAACACTCATACATTACTCGTAGGAGTAAAAATGGTACAACCACTTTGGGAAAATGTCTGGCAATTTCAAAACTAAACATATGATGTAGCAATTCCACTTCTAGTTATTACCCAAGAGAAATAAATACATATATTCACAAAAAGACTTATATAAGTATGTTCACTGAAGTTTTATCATAATAACTACAAACTGGAAACAGCCCAGCTATCCATCAATAGAATGGATAAACAAACTGTGCTCTATGCATATAACAGAATCCTACCCAGCACTAAAAAGGTAACAGCTACTGAAATACCCAACGTGGATGAATCTCTAAATATAACGCCCGGTGAAAGACGCCTTACACTAAAGAGTATGTGCTATATGGTTCCATTCACATGACGTTTTAGAACAGGCAAAACTAATCTATGAAAGGAAAAAAAGAGAAGACTGCTGCTTCTGGGAGGTGCAGGTGAGGATTTACTGGGAGTAGACAGGAGGAAACTTTCTGGGATGATGGTAATGTTCTATATCTTAGTATGATTTTGTTGCACAGGTATATGCATTTGTTAGAACTCATCAAAGAGTACCCATAAGACCTGTGCATTTCGCAGTATGTAAATTTACTTGAAAAGAAAATATTACAAACAGTGAAGTAGCTAACGATGTGCAAATGCACGTATTCGGGGAGAAGGGTACTGAAGTCTGCAGCCTGCTTTGAAATGTCTTAAAAAAATAAAAAGAAGGATTGATGGGTTGATAGAGGAATGGCTAGTTGGATAAGTATGTGATAAAGCAAACACAGTAGAACCTCGGTGACAGGTATGGGATGTTCACTGGAAAATTCTTTCAATTTTTGTTTGTTTCAAATAAAATGTTGGAAGAAAAACAACTAATATCACCTCTTTTTATGATGACTAAGATTGTATCCTAGGTTGGACTGCCAATGTTGAGGATCCTGGTCACCATCTACGAAAATCTGATTACCAAGGAAGAAAGTAAAAGTGATCAACAATATGAAGTGAGGGGCGGGGATGGGGAGGGTATTAGAGCCAAAGTCCAGACATGCAAGAGGTTCTGAGGCCTGCCAGAAATAAGGCCAGGGCAGCAAGGCAGGAGATGGCCACTTTCAGGCCTTCTTAGGTTGCTTTGCTTTCTTCATTCCTCTGCAAGTCTATGAAATTAGTTTCTGGGCCTGGGACCCAGCATTACCGAGCACTCTAGTTTCTCCAAGACACAGAAGGACATAGTTGGAGGATTTAAAGTCATTGATGGAGGGGGAAAAAAAGAGGAAGGAACAGAACTGAATTAAGAATTCCACAGGGAGAAGGTATGACTCACCTACTTCTTGGTGGGTAACTACCCTTTTAAATTGCATCTTGTGAAAACAGCCAAGGAGCATTAAAAATTGAATGCAAAACTGCTTCTGGGCAAGGCTGATTAAAAAGGAATAAAACCATTTTAAAAGGTTGTTTTGAGATATTTGGCAACATTTGCATTCTGGTGAACGGGTGACTCAGATCCCACTGCTGGTCCTTTTCACCTCCAGAGCTATGATTTTTAGAGGATGATAGTCACCAGTAATTGATGATCTCTGGAGATTACTGCAGTCTCAGTCTAGCTGATAGTAATGAGTGATTATCACTTTGCTTGATTTAATGAGCCTTCACAGAAATCATACCTGCTTTGTCCTTGACCTCTCTGTTCACTCAGCTTTCCAATGTTTCCATCTGCAAGGATATAACATACTGCTTGTTACTAACCTGCCATAAATAACAACCAAGTTCACCTTGTTAGGGCTTTTCCTTACCCTAACTCTTAATCTTTTAAGAAAAAAACAAAACTTTAACCAGATGGCACACACAATAGCAAAGCAGAGACACACTTGAGCTGATAGTAGAACTTGACACTAATTCGAACAAAGACTTTTAACCTTAAACACGGTTGACTCATCTGTCACAATATGTAACTTTTAACTTAATTTAAAATTAATATTTAAAAAAAAACCCACCTAGGGACTTCCCTGATGGCGCAGTGGTTGAGAATCCACCTGCCAATGCAGGGGACACAGGTTCAAGCCCTGGTCCGGGAAGATCCACCTGCCGCAGAGCAACTAAGCCCGTGTGTCACAACTACTGAGGCTGCGCTCTAGAGCCCACAAGCCACAACTACTGAGTCCACATGCCACAACTACTGAAGCCCGCACGCCTAGAGCCCTTGCTCTGCAAAGAGAAAAGCCACCGCAATGAGAAGCCCGCACACCGCAACAAAGAGCAGCTCCCGCTCGCTGCAACTAGAGAAAGCCTGCGCGCACCAACGAAGACCCAACGCCGCCAAAGATAAATAAATAAAATAAATAAATTTATTAAAAACAACAACAAAAAACACCCCACCTATGCTAAGCTTGTCAAAGTCAGTATTACATCTGTGTAGTTGTACTAGTATCAACTACTAGTAAAATAAACATGAAATTCATCACCTTACCTCTGAGAGAGGTGGGTCACGCTGGGTAACCCAAACAATTTTCATGAATACCCTCTGCGCAAGAGAACTTAGAGAACGGCAAAGTAAATATCTCATCCAAAAATTTTGAAGAAAACGTTATGTTCAAAACACAGTATCTCTGGGCTGCTCTACATTTTGCAAAGATGTCAACATTTGAAAATAGTTTTCTATGTCTCTATAATACAAACCAGACAACTATTTCTTCAAATTATACAAAGCTTCCCTGAAAAACAAATACCAACTCTATTATAGGGAATTGGCAGTAAAAATTTACCTCAACAAAGCAAACAAGATACCAGAAATTGGCTTTTTCCAGATAATCTCATAAAAGTATAGAGACCAGGAGTAAAAAGCAAAACACGTCGAATGTGGGTTGGCAGGATTCAGTGTAGCATTTATGGATGGTTTCATGACTCCCAGATTGTACTTTTACTACTTCCCGAGAGCCATTCATGATATTTGTTGCAATGAAGGCTCAAATCCCATAAAAATTTTTATCCGAAAGTAAAGTGTTTGTTGCCCCCTTGAGGTAAATTCAAGAAACAAAACAACGCCGGCTCTGCCTGGCCCATTAGAGAAAGAGGCTTGCTTCTCCAAACGGCTTTTTCTACACACATACCGTAATCGCAAGTTATAATAATAATAAAACTCTATTTTCACCTGGAAAAAAAGAGGCAATTTACAAACACCACTAGACACTGCACCACTTCTGCAAAAATAAAGATAAAACTTCACACAAAGAATATAGCAAATATTTTAAAGTTTCAGCTGATGAGATGTCAGACTAACTGCATCCTAAAAATTCATTACGCAGATCTTCAGTTGGCCTAGCTCACATGACCCGGGGGACCCAAACTGTAGACTAAAAAGCTCTGCAGCAAACTTTCATGGGGGTGGGGAAGGGCGGGACAAGTCCAAGATATTTATGGCTCAAATCCACATAATGTGCAAGGTCTGCAACATGAGAACAGCTGCACTAACGAAAAAATATATAATACATAAGCATGCATAGAAAAATATGATGGTCTGAATAGATTATCCTGTGAGGGAATTCTCAGAGTTCAATGGATTTTAGTCAGTAATCCTCTGAGGTACTGCTGCCATCCTAATATCATGGGGCTTTGAACTAATTAAGGTTGTTTTCCTTCCTCCAATTGCATTTTATTCTCAGCTATCATCTGATTTTCAGTATTATTAGGAAGAATGCGATGGATTTACATCATTACTCCTCTAAAGATTGAAAGACTTCAGCGTTTTACTCAGCATGACTCATATTCATGAACGATCAAGGTTCTGAATGAGCAGTAAAATACGGTCCCATCTCATCCTGCTACGAAAGGCCCTGCAGGATGGAGAGATCACCTGGGCCAGCTGTTGCTCAAAGTCCAGATTCATGGACATAGAATTAACCTGTCACATCCTCTACTGGCAATCACACAAAGTAGCTGCTCACACATGCTTTCCCAGCTGCTGAACTCTCTACCCAGGCCCCTCAAACTACCCTTGAGATTTATTTAAACTTATGAAAAAGTCTCTACTCTTTTCATTTTTACCAACCCAAAGGAGAGCAAAAGAAGGGGCTAGGAGAAGTAGGGAGAGCACAAAAAGACGGCCCTGTCCCCAATTCCAAGAGGAAGCCCTACCTAGGTCGTTAGCTGTCAATATCTGACCAACAGATGGATCATTCAAAATTCATTCACAAGTGTGCTTGTCCAAAACTGTCTTAATTACAGGGTAATGAACGTTTCCTCACTTGTAGAACAGGGATAAGTTAAATACTTAAAGACTTCTTATAAGAATTGGATAAGTGAATACTTACCACAATGCTCAGCACACTGTACGCTGTATACGTCCTCCTTTACCCCCACGTCTCATGTCCCTCTCTCCTCAGTGCTAACTATTCCCTATGCTGATCACCATTCTACCACCTCTTCTATGCATTTATACTCACAGGCACGTATACAAAAATGATGGGCTCACACTGCAAGAATGGCCCTAAAAATTGCGTTTTCATGTAGCATACCTTGGAAATCTGAAACTCTCCCATAAGGTGACCTTATCCATTTGCATGGCTATAAATACCATCTATGAGCTGATAATCCCCAATTTTATATCGCCAGCCCAGACATCTCTTATATAGCCTATGGACATCCCCACCTGAATGTATTCTAGGCATTTCAAACTTAATGCAGCCAAAGTAAAACTCTTGATTTTCTCCCACAAACCTGTTCTTCCTTCTGTCTTTTCCATCTCAGTATGTGACACAACTCTCGATCATTTCCTACAACCAAAACCTGGGTGTCATCCTTGATTCGTTCCTCTTTCTTACCGCGGACCTGATCCAAAATCTGTCAGTTTCCACACAAAAATACAGCTATTCCATCTATTCTTTTCTGTCATTACTGCCACCACCCTCATCTGAGCTGGGGTGGATACAACACTCTTCCACCCAGTTTCCCACGTCCACTCTTGCACCAACATTCTCATGTTGCAGCCACACAATAACCAGAACGAGCTTCTTACAAACCCGAACACATCAGTCTCCTGCTTGAAACCATTCATCTACTTCCTACTGCTGATTCGAAAGTTTTTAAGTCCTCAAAAGCATGTATAATCAGGCCCACACCTAACTTTTCAATCTCCCTTCATGACATATGCCCCCCTTTTCACTGGCATCTAGATACCCTGGCCTCCTCTCTGTTCCTGGAACACCTCAAGTTCTTCCTCATTTCAGTGCCTCTTCTTTTTTCTGCGCTTGGCCTGACTCCCTCCTTATACTTCAGATCTCAGCTTAAACGTCACCACTTTGTGTGCAGAATCAGCCCAGGTATTCTCCATCATAGCCGTCTATATCCATCACAGCACTTGCTGTTTGGTATTTGTTGAACCAGTAGAATGTAAGCACCACGAGGGCAAGGACAACATCCGTCTTGTTCACCACGTTGTTCCCAGTGTCCAAGGCAATGCATGGCCCCTAATGGGCCTTCAATTAATGTTCAGTAAATAAAAGAGAATAGTACACAGTAACTTAGCCAGGTGTTCCTGAAATTTCTGAAAATAAAAACTATTCTAAGACTTTCACTTCTTAAATCATTGAACTATATATGAAACCTTAGTATTCTTCTCACTAAAAATGGAGATATGAGGTATCAAAAGAAAGCATAATTGTCTTCTGTCAACTAGAATTTGAAATAAATGATCCCATCAACAAATTATTTAATAGTTATTAAACAGTAATTAGAACAATAGCTATTAAATAATAGTCACTTGTTTTTCTATGGCTGAGTAATATTCCATTGTATATATGTGCCACATCGTCTTTATCCATTCATCTGTCGACGGACACTTAGGTTGCTTCCATGTCCTGGCTATTGTAAATAGAGCTACAATGAACATTGGGGTACATGACTCGTTTTGAATTATGGTTTTCTTAGGGTATATGCCCAGTAGTGGGACTGCTAGGTCATATGGTAGTTCTATTTCTAGTTTTTTATTTTTTTTGTGGTATGCGGGCCTCTCACTGTTGTGGCCTCTCCCGTCGTGGAGCACAGGCTCCGGACGCGCAGGCTCAGCGGCCATGGCTCACGGTCCCAGCCGCTCCGCGGCACATGGGTCCTCCCGGACCCGGGCACGAACCCGCATCCCCGGCATCGGCAGGCGGACTCTCAACCACTGCGCCACCAGGGAAGCCCTCTATTCCTAGTTTTTTTTTTTTTTAATATTTATTTATTTGGCTGCGCCCGGTCTTAGTTGCGGCACGTGGGATCTTTGTTGCGGCATGCAGAATCCTTATAGTTGTGGCATGCCAACTCTTAGTTGCAGTATGTGGGATCTAGTTCCCTGACCAGGGATCGAACCCGGGCCCCCTGCATTGGGAGCACAGAGTCTCAACCACTGGACCACCAGGGAAGTCTCTATTTCTAGTTTTTTAAGGAACCTCCATACTGTTCTCCACAGTGGCTGTATCAATTTACATTCCCACCAACAGTGTAAGAGGGTTCCCTTTTCTCCACACCCTCTCCAGCATTTATTGCTTGTAGATTTTTTTGATGATGGCCATTCTAACCAGTGTGAGATGATACCTCATTGTAGCTTTGATTTGCATTTCTCTAATGATTAGTGATGTTGAGCATCCTTTCATGTGTTTGTTGGCAGTCTGTATATCTTCTTTGGAGAAATGTCTACTTAGGTCTTCTGCCCATTTTTGGATTGGGTTGCTTGTTTTTTTAATATTGAACTGCATGAGCTGCTTGTATATTTTGGAGATGAATCCTTTGTCAGTTGCTTCATTTGCAAATACTTTCTTCCATTCTGAGGGTTGTCTTTTCCTCTTGTTTATGGTTACCTTTGCTGTGCAAAAGCATTTAAGTTTCATTAGGTCCCATGTGTTTATTTTTGCTTTTACTCCCATTTCTCTAGGAGGTGGGTCAAAAAGGATCTTGCTGTGATTTATGTCAAAGTGTTCTCTATGTTTTCCTCTAAGAGTTTCACAGTGTCTGGCCTTACATTTAGGTCTTTAATCCATTTTGAGTTTATTTTTGTGTATGGTGTTAGGAAGTGTTCTAATTTCATTCTTTTACATGTAGCTGTCCAGTTTTCCCAGCACCACTTACTGAACAGGCTGTCTTTTCTCCATTGTATATTCTTGCCTCCTTTATCAAAGATAAGGTGACCATATGTGCATGGGTTTATCTCTGGGCTTTCTATCCTGTTCCACTGATCTATATTTCTGTTTTTGTGCCAGTACCATACTGTCTTGATTACTGTAGCTTTATAGTACAGCCTGAAGTCAGGTAGCCTGATTCCTCCAGCTCTGTTTTTCTTTCTCAAGATTGCTTTGGCTATTCGGGGTCTTTTGTGTTTCCATACAAATTGTAAAATTTTTTGTTCTAGTTCTGTGAAAAATGCCTTTGGTAGCTTGACAGGGATTGCACTGAATCTGTAGATTGCTTTGGGTAGTAAAGTCATTTTCACAATGTTAATTCTTCCAATCCAAGAACATGGTATATCTCTCCATCTGTTTGTATCGTCTTTAATTTCTTTCATCAGTGTCTTATAGTTTTCTGCATACAGGTGTTTTGTCTCCTTAGGAAGGTTTATTCCTAGATATTTTATTCTTTTTGTTGCAATGGTAAATGGGAGTGTTTTGTTTGGATGGGTCTAGAGTCTGTCATACAGAGTGAAGTAAGTCAGAAAGAGAAAAACAAATACCTTATGCTAACACATATATATGGAATCATAAAAAAAAAAAAAGGTTCTCATGAATCTAGGGGCAGGACAGGAATAAAGACGCAGACATAGAGAATGGACTTGAGGACCCAGGGAGGGGGAAGTTGGCAAGCTGGGACAAAGTGAGAGTAACACTGACATATATACACTACCAAATGTAAAACAGATAGCTAGTAGGAAGCAGCTGCAACATGCAGGGAGATCAGCTTGGTGTTCTGTGACCACCTAGAGGGGTGGGATAGGGAGGGTGAGAGGAAGACACAAGAGGGAGGGGATACGGGGATATATGTATATGTATAGCTGATTCACTTTGTTATACAGCAGAAACTAACACAACATTGTTAAACAATTATACCCAATAAATATGTTTTTTAAAAAAAGTCACTTGTTTTGTTGATTATATAGCAGTTAAATGTCTCAGATTAAAAGTACTCCCAGTGCTCTTTTTGGGTGGGCTCACCTAGTCCAATCAAAGCTACCCCTGCAGTTTAGACCAGCCTCAGGCTGAGAAGAGCTGCACAGTGGTTTTTCTGGGTTTTAAAGTAAATTTATTTACTTATTTATTTATTTTTGGCTGCATTGGGTCTTTGTTCCTGCACGTGGGCTTTCTCTAGTTACGGCGAGCAGGGGCTACTCTTCGTTGCGGCGTGGGGGCTTCTCACTGCAGTGGCTTCTCTTGTTGTGGAGCACGGGCTCTAGGCACGTGGGCTTCAGTAGTTGTGGCACATGGGCTCAGTAGTTGTGGCTCACGGGCTCTAGAGTGCAGGCTCAGTAGTTGTGGCACACGGGCTAGGTTGCTCCATGGCATGTGGGATCTTCCTGGACCAGGGCTCGAACCCATGTCCCCTGCATTGGCAGGCGGATTCTTAACCACTGCACCACCAGGGAAATCCCTTGGTTTTGGTTTTTTGTTGCTGTTGTTCTTTTTCTTTTTTTTTTAGTTTCTTTTTATTCTTTCACATAGTGATTTTGTGAAAATACTAATAACCAATGGACCATACTCACTTTTTAAAAACATAATCCTTTTTCCCACAAAACAGAAGCAACTACAAGGACTAGGACTGTATGAGATGACAGATGTTAACTCAGCTTACTGTGCTCATCATTTCATGATATATGTGACATCAAATCATTATGCTGCACACCCTAACTTATACAGTGCTCTACGTTCATTGTAGCTCAAGAAAATTGGGAAAAAATGTATTTAACCTTACAACCCATGAAAGGTATGCAAATAAAAAGAATGACATCCTCTCCCCTCCCTCCCCAAAAGAACTAGGAATATAGACATAGAGCAAAAGGAATTCTCACAGACTGCTGCTAGGAGGATAAACTGACAACCAGCGTTGGTGAATATGATAAAATAAGAATTTCTTACTTGACTGCCTCGTAAATATTGTTGGAGGTATGTCCTGATAAGGCATCATGTAAATTTCGAATAAAATAATCTCTGTATTCTTCTGGAAGCGCCATAAATGTTCCACCCATCACAATAAATTCCACTTTATCCACACTGTGACCAAGCTGTTTTAACTGAAAGACATAAATTCATCAGCATTAGAAAGATATAGTCAACTACCCTAAGAAGGTTATTGCAAATTTCTAATTTTACTTTGCGGTGTTCTCATCTGTATAGTTTAAAAATGAGAAGCAAACATGTTAAGCAAATTCTATGGACTAAAAAAAATAGACTCCAGGGTCTGAAAAGGAAATTATTGCTCAAATAAGGAGGACGAGAATTAAAAATAATAAACAAGAAGTCTGATGTCAACTTACAGAGTTAAGTGAAAACTTAATAATACAAAGAATATAAATTAGAGAGCAGCAAAGCAAATAACACAGTATGTAATAGAATAAACAAATATTTATTGATTACATATTTTATGCCAGACTTTGTGGTCAGCATTGGGGACGAAGAAGACTATATACAACATAATCAGGACTTGATGCAAGTGAAAGAAAGAGAACACTAGATTAGAAAGAAACGTTAAGAAAGCAGTTTTAAATTAAAAGTTTTGAATTAATTATGAAGTTTCTGGGTACAGGTAGCACCTTAAGCCTAGTTTCAGGGGTGGGGCAAGGACAATAAACTCTGAAATATGACATCTCTTCTATTTGGGAAGAGAATGGTATAGATCTTTCAGTTTTTCAACTACAATAAGGCAAGATTCTAATTTTTAGAAACAGGTATTTAAATTTCTTGCCATATCTTAGGCCTGAGGAAAACTAGGTCAAGTAGACTACAAATTATGAACTCTAATGTACTACGTAAAGAGGATGTCCACACTTAATATGAGCAAAAAGTTACTTTGTTTTATACTTGTTTCTGAAAATGGCAAATAACTTATACATACATACATCCTTATACATATGTAAATCCTTACAGATACGTAAGCATATGGGCAGGCATGTGCATACACATGCAAATATATATCTGTAAGTACGTGTACATAGCTATCAACACTAAAAGAATACTCTATAACTACGGTTGTTTACCAGGAATACACAACAAAATCTTCCTGGTAGCTTTTTCAAAATATCTTGCCTGGACCCTAAACCAGACTTAATCAGAACTTCAGCAGTGAAATCTGACATGTATTTTGGAAAAGTTACTCAGGTGATTCTAGTGCATTTACAGTTAGGAAAAGAATCA
Source organism: Tursiops truncatus (assembly GCF_011762595.2). Classification (NCBI taxonomy): domain Eukaryota; kingdom Metazoa; phylum Chordata; class Mammalia; order Artiodactyla; family Delphinidae; genus Tursiops; species Tursiops truncatus. The sequence goes on from NC_047039.1 coordinate 11,078,343, forward strand.
CTACTCTCTGGTAGTTTCTAAAATTTTTCAAAACCCATGCTCCTGTTTGGAAAATATAAACATTTTGAACTCTACTGAAACACTTCAAATGAGTTAATCATGGCTAAGGGAATTCCCTGGTGGTCCAGCCAGTGGTTAGGGCTCCGTGCTTCCACTGCAAGGGGCATGGGTTCCAAAAAAAAAAAAAAAATTATGGCTAAAAAAGAAATTGAAGCAATGGTCAGTTTAGGAACTATGTTGGCTCCCTGCAGGTGGGGTCCTCTCCTACAGCTGACAATCCTGATCCATATATGCTTGGGTGACAATGATGTGAAAATCAGAAGTGTCTGGTATCCACTCGTAATAACAGTTAAGCACAGAAGCGACTTACTGACTATGGTATGTGCTACTTTCCATTTGAGATTTTCTAGTTGTCTTACTAGATGTAACTATAAAAACTATGGACAGTGCTTGCATTGTTTGAAATTGGACAAGTTTAAAATAAAATTGTGCAAAAGAAAATCTGTATTAATGTTCAGAGTTCTTGAACAGAGCAAGGCCATCTACACAGTACTTGTCTTTAATCAGTTATATTGAGGTATAATTTTTTTGTGTGTGTGTGGCTTTGCCATGCAGTTTGCAGGATCTCAGTTTCCCGACTAGGGATTGAACCCAGGCCACAGCAGTGAAAGCCCGGAATCCTAACCACTAGGCCACCAGGGAACTCCCGGGGTATAATTTATATACAACAAAATCCACTAACTTTAACTGTACAATTAAATGAGTTTTGACAAATGTTTAGAGTTGTGTAACCACTGCCACCACCACCACCAGTATACAGAACAACTCCATGGCTCCCAAGAGTCCCTCATCCCCCTGTACAGTCAATTCCCCATTCACACCCCAGGAAACTAGTCACAATACTTCTCACTTGGCTTATGGAAGCTAAAATTCAATCCACCCACCTATTGTCTAAGACATATCCACATTCTGTAAATTTCATACCATAAATAACTTTCTACAAATTGAAAGAACTTTAGAGACTACAAAATCCTTACAGAAAATAATACAGTCTTTAAAGGAAGCAGTGTTTTTGACCTTGCTAGGTATTGCAAAATAGTCCCCCTCCCTCAGATGGATATTAAAAACTTACAAAGGGGAGAAATATTCTTTCAGTTCTTATTTCTGGTTCAACTCAAATCAAGCAAGAATACCTTCTAAGTATAAAGATCTAATGTAACAATGCTTTTTAAAACCTTACCTGTTCTATTCGGTGTCTTGTCTGTAGATAAGGGTCATACCTAGCACGGATAGCTCGCATGGAGGTTGGCTAAGAAAAAAGAGAAGTATCCTGTTATGCCCACACTGAATTAAGAATAAAAAGTAGTTTCAAAAGGGTATTAAAAATAAAGTTCCCTTGGGCTCCTTTCTTCCTCTCTCAGTCTTGTCAGGGTTCAAAATAATGTCCTGAATAGCATTTGGCTGGTCTCCACTCAACAGGAGGCAGCTCCTTGGACCATAGTTATATCTTTGTGTAAACCCTTATGGAAACCCCAGGGTCACCAAATTGTTATACTGCTCACAGACATAGCTGTGTATACACATTCAAAAGAGTTACTTGATAAAATAACCTTTAAACCAGATCATTAAATATCAATACAACAACAGTTTGTAATGGCTTAACAAAAAGCCATCATGCTATCATACAATGGAATAGTCTATGGCCATGAAACAATATACTGATATAAAATGTTCCCTAAGATACATTGTCAAATGAGAAAGGTAAGGTGCAAGGTTTTGATAGACTACCTCCTGTGTAAAAAGTTAGGATAAAGAGTATGTATTGCTTTTATATCTATATATTATCTCTGAAGGGGATGATACTGATTGTCTTTGGGGGCTGAAGCAGAAAGGGGTGGCCAGGGGAGAGTGACGAGAGGGAGTCTTCACTGAAAAATTCTTTTAGTATTTTTAAAAATTTGAACTATGAAAAACAGGTAAGAAATGAAAAACCATGTATAAGAAAAAAGTCACATGGTTTCCTGGCTGCTGGCCTCTTTGGATGAGGCCGACGACTTCGAAAGCCTGCTCGCTGGCCTCCTGCTTTCTCTTGCACCCGCTCTAATCCTGCCCTCACAGAACCATCAAATGATCTTTTAAAAACCAACACTGGATTATATCAACCCCTGCTTTAAATCTTGGATGGCTTTTCACAACACCTATAACAAACTCCTTGCCCTGGCTTACAATCCCCTGCAGCACCCGTCTCCCGAATCTCATTCTCCCCTCACCTGCTCTGCTCCAGAGCCCCCCACTGTCATTCTGAGCCTGGCTCCGTGTTCCAGCTATTCTCTCTGCTAGGAATGCTCTTTCTTGGTATTCTTGAAAGGCTCTTTCTTGTCATTCAGGGCTCAGTTTAAATGTCACCTCCTCAGACCATTCCTTCCTAGCCCCCAAGGCTGAAGTATCCACCCTGCTACGACATCTTACTTGACTTTACTTCCCTGCTTTGCATTTACTAGTACCTGATTGTTTTTTCTTGTTTGTTTCTTTACTGTCTACCCCCATTTATTAGAATGTAAATTTCTCAAGACCTGACCTGTTTTTTCACAGCTGCAGAGGCAGGACAATGTACTGGTGAGGAGCACAGAATTCAAAGCCCGGCCCTGTTACATATTAGGGGCATGTCTCCAGGCCAGTCATGTAAGACTTCTAGGCCCTGGTTTCCTTATCTAAAAAACTGGGATAATAATAGTGTCTACCTTCAAAATCCTGCTGTCAGGTTTAAAGTTGTAAAGCACTTAGAACAATGTTGACATATTAATAATAAGTGCTTACATAAATATTTCGCCAGTGACTAGAACAACAGACACTCAGCAAATGTTTGGTGAATGAATAACTTATGTAATCAGGAAAAAAATAAAAATTTTAAGAAAGCCGGTACTTATAAAAGCAGACTCTTAATAAAGTATGCTGTAACACTCCTCAGGACAGCCTCACATTACTTTACCTCATATCCAGTATAAGACTGGGTCGAATATTCAAAGTCTGAATCAGGTCCACCAGGGCAGTATCTGCCAATACAATAAAATGAAGATGTCAGATACAGAACTTAGTTCAACAGTCTAGTTCAAGTATCTACAGGCTCCGTAAAATCCTGACTGAACCAGCTTCATTTTCGAATCCTAACAGAAAGAAGGTTGTACCTTTGTAGCATCTGCAAATATATACATTTTCTACTAACAAGTAAAAAGATAAACATATAAAGGAACATTATTACAGTCATTTTCAGAGTATTGCAGTCACTATTATTTTAGAAGTTTAAGCTTTTAGGGGCAAATAACTGGGCCTAAGTTTTCCTAAGTTTGGATTGATACTCACAGTGCTCTCTTGGTAACTACACTTAAGAAAATCTTTCTCCTGATTAATAATCTTCCTGTCTAGAGTCATGAATATTCTTCTGCTAATTTTTCTAATTATCTAAATTTAATAAGTTTAAAGATTATTAGTAAGGATAAGTTTTTACTTTGATACTTTTCTGATCCAAATTCATTATAAACTTCTGACATTTGGAATTTACGCAGCTCATATTTCCATGTATTGTTTATCAAGTTAACAGAATATCTACTGTTTTGAGTTCTGTAACCTATGAATTTTTTTTACTGTGTATTGCAACAAATTAAAATCTTTATATGCTTCATTTTTAAAGCATTGAGACATCCTACTAATAGGTGCTTGTTTCAAATAACTAACTTATGAATCTATTAAGTCAAAGTTTTAAATATTACCAGGGAGTTCCCTGGTGGCCTAGTGGTTAGTGATGCCAGGCTTTCACTGCTGTGGCCCGGGCTCAATCCCTGGTCGGGAAACTGAGGTCCCACAAGCCGTGGCCAAAAAACAAATACAAACAAAAAACAGTTTTAAATATTACCAGCATGTATTGATCAAGGCTCTAGGGGACTTAACTGGTTCAATTAAAATACATACACATACACAACTTATCACAATCATCATACTCACACACATATGTTTCCTGTAAAACTGATGTGTGGACATCTGTGGGGTTTGCACATGACAGCCACAACAGCAATCTATAAAAGGAAGATTAATAAAAAAGCAATTATGAAATAATTCATACAGGCGGCACAGGTGCCACCCGCTGGGGCTCCGCTCTCCTTGCACAAGCCTGCGCGTCCTTCCTGGCGAGGTCCCTGCGCGGCACGGCCAGGCTCAGTGCAATTTTGACAGCAATCATCATACCAAGCTATTATGAAGTGTGATGTCAGTCTGGAGGACGGATAATATATAAGCCAGTTCTTGACATGCTATCTTACAAGGAAACATCTGAGACCATCAGTCCACTTCACTTTGCCATTGAACATGAGCCCTATAGGCATATAATACATAATTGTTGAAGTGTAACTAAAATGTGGAAAATATATCTTCTTCTGGCTCAAGGAATATTATTATAGAAGAGTTAAAAACTGTGGCCTTTCATTTATACAAACAGAAAATTGTACTGACTTCTCTCAAGTAGTAAGGCTTCTAATGTGAGGAAAAACATGGCATGACAAGTGTGGGAAAGAGCAAGCACTAAATTACTGTCAAAAAATAAACGGAGTAGCACAGTGGTGCTCAGTAATTTACAGGGGCAATTAGTCACCACCCCACGGCACTGCTGAGGACAGCATGGCAGCAGACTCGCCAGGCCCGAGCCGAAGAAGAGGCTTTGCACTGCTCTCCAGACAACTTTTCAAACAACAAGAGAGGATATTTGAGTACATTAGGTTCCATGTCTTCCTTCTGGGTGCCCACCCTTCACATTATTCGACCAACCTAATACATAGACATATTTTTAGCACAATATTAACTTGTTCTGTGTGTGTTAAAAAGACCAACTGCAGCTTTTTTCTCTCCCACTGTCCAAAGTTGGTGTTTCCCTATCCCGTAAAAAGCAAAACAAACAAACGGAAAAACCCTTTCCCCACTCACAAATTGTCCCCCTGCTATGTGCCTTCAGTCTGTCTCATTACTTTTGCATTTTGCTACTATGTTCTATATTTGCTCAGAGCCACTGGGTGCTAAGGAATTTGGTCTGCTGCTCCTCCAGGGAAGTTTGGTGAGCTGGTACAAGGAGGTGATAAACAAGGCCATAAAACACAGGGTAAATGAAAAAGATACATAAACTTCCTGGTATTTTTTTTTTTTTAACATCTTTGTTGGGGTGTAGTTGCTTTGCAATGGTGTGTTGACTTCTGCTGTATGGCAAGGTGGGTCAGCTGTGCAGGTGCATGTGTCCCCATGTCTCCTCCCTCTGGCGTCTCTCTCCCACCCTCCCTGTCCCGCCCCGCTGGGTGGTCGCAGAGCACCGAGCTGATCTCCCTGTGCTGTGTGGCTGCTTCCCACTGGCTGTCTATTTTACGTTTGGTAGTGTATATATGTCCATGCCACTCTCTCGCTTCGTCCCAGCTTACCCTTCCCCCGCCCCCGTGTCCTCCTGATATTTCTTAACATGTTCTTTAACATACTGTATGTAGTGCCTATGTATATGTGCATAACAAAAGAAGCCTGGTAAAATGTAAAAAAAATAATAATAATTCATACAAAATTCTGGAGAGTTGTTATCGCTCAGAAAGCGGGAGAGGAATGCAATCAGAGGGTGGCACACAAGGGGGTTTCAAAAGTACTGGTAAAACGCTATATTTCTTAAACTGAGCTGTGGGTACCAGGGTGATCTTTTCAATATTATTAATTTTCAAAATGTACATATGCATTGTATACACTAGTTTGTATTATATTTTACAATAAATTAAGTGCAAAATAAGGAATTAATAATTTTTAAAGTCACGGTGATTCTTATTTTCTTGCTCTTTCTGATTTGTTTTCATAAAATAGCCTATAAGAGAACAATTACTTATGCAATTCTGTAAAATTATATCTAAACCTAACCTTTGTATCTCAAACTCTTCCCAATAGATCTCAATATTTGGAATAGAGACTATTAAACTGGAGCTACACTTCAGAGTGTGTGCAAGATATCCTCAGAGGGGTCTGTCAGAGCCCAGTGGGGTAGGAAGAGCATCTGCTTGAGAAGGACGTGATGGCAGAGTTAGACAATCAGTTACATATGGGGGCAGCTGGTCAAATAAGGGTATACACTAAGATGAATGCAAGCCAGATTTCTTACTGTCAGAGAAGAAAGTTATGATTTTTTAATTTAGTTTATTGAAGTATAGTTGATTTACGATGTTAATTTCTGTCTACAAAAAACTGATTCAGTTATACACATATATACATTCTTTTTCATATTCTCTTCCATATGGTTTATCACAGGATATTGAATATAGTTCCCTGTGCTATACAGTAGGACCTTGCTGTTTATCCATCCTATATAAAATAGTTTACATCTGCTAGCCCCAAACTCCCAATCCATTCCTCCCCAACCCTGCTCCCCCATGGCAACCACAAGTCTGTTCTCTATGTCTGTGAGTCTGTTTCTGTTTTGTAGATATGTTCATTTGTATCATATTTTAGATTCCACATATAAGTAATATCATATGGTATTTGTGTTTCTTTTTCTGACTTACTTTACTTACCATGTTGCTGTAAATGGCGTTATTTCATTCTTTTTTATGGCTGAGTAGTATTCCTTTGTATATAGGTACTACATCTTCTTTATCCATTCATCTGTCAATGGACATTTAGGTTGTGTCCTTGTCTTGGCTGCTATGAACATAGGGGTGCATGTATCCTTTTGAATTATATCAATAGTTTTATCCAGATACATACCCAGGAGTGGGATTGCTGGATCATATGGCAACTCTATTTTTAGTTTTCTGAGGCACTTCCATACTGTTTGCCATAGCAGCTGCACAATTTACATTCCCACCAACAATGTAGGAGGGCTCCTTTTTCTCCACCCCCTCTCCAGCATCTGTTATTTGTAACGACTTTTTAATCATGGCCATTCTGACGAGTGTGAGGCGGTCACTCAGAGAAGAAAGTTAAAATATGCAAAAGGAGAGAACTAGAATGAACTCTGTGGGTTGGATGAAATCAAAGGTACTGTTGTGGACTCACAGTACACACACACACACACACAAATATAGATGCAAATGTTTTATGTATATGTGTGTGCACGTATGTACATAATATTTCCTAGTTTGGTCCATGGAGAGGGTCTGGGAGCAGCAACACCCTAACGGCATTGAGTACATCTAGTACTCAGATCTTTGTTTCTAAATATTCTTCTCCACTAAAGGAAACCAGGGCTCCTTGGAGAAACAGCTGATTCCAGGGCTAGGGTAAAGAAAGTACAAGATGAGCCTAGAACATTTTATTATGACTGAAAGCTAGAAACTGCCCAAAGAATGATGGGGACATTTAAAAAAGGAACAGAAAGCAGCTTGAAAGGGCTCCTACTGGTCAAAACTGGGAAAATTTGTACATCAAAATAAATAATGATGGAACAGATTATAACCCACCATTTAATCCATTCACACAAATGAATGAGGAAACTGGAAGTCTGATAAGGAACAGGATATTTGCATGGTTTCAAAGTACTTCACTGGGCTTCCCTGGTGGCGCAGTGGTTGAGAGCCTGCCTGCCAATGCAGGGGACACGGGTTCGAGCCCTAGTCTGGGAGGGTCCCACATGCCGCGGAACAACTGGGCCCGTGAGCCACAACTGCTGAGCCTGCACATCTGGAGCTTGTGCTCCGCAACAAGAGAGGCCGCGAAAGTGAGAGGCCCGTGCACCGCGATGAAGAGTGGCCCCCGCTCACCGCAACTGGAGAAAGCCCTCGCACAGAAACGAAGACCCAACAACAGCCAAAAATAAATAAATAAATAAAATAAAATTTAAAGTACTTCACCACACAAAACTTCTTAATTACAAAGTGGAAAAGAATAACTTTACAAAGGGGATGCCTAGCAGACATCACCTTGATCAAAAGACAACATCAGTGACAGGACAACAAACTATGCACCACCTGACACGATATAAGAAGAACACAGTATCACTTATGTGATGTTCCTGCCAGAGATGCAAACCCGAATCTAATTATGAGGACACATCTGATTAAACCAAATTGAGGGAGATGATACAAAACAACTTGCCTGAAATCTTCAGAAGTGTTAAGGTAATGAAGTAAAGGAAAGACAGAGGAAGTGTCCAGACTGAAAAGCCATGACAACGAAACGCAGCACGTGATTCTGAACTGGGTCCTGTAGGTCATTACTGACACACCATTAGAAACTTGAATGAGGTCTGAGGACTAGATGATGATAATGTATCAGTGTTAAATTTCTGATTTTGATGGCTGTATTGTGGTGATGTAAGAAAATGTTCTTGTTTCTAGGAAGTACACACTAAAGTATTCAAAGCCATTGGCTTTGCAACTTACTCTCAAATGGCTCAGGGATAAAGTGTTCTTTGTAGTGGATTTTCAACTTTTTTGTAAGTCTGTGATTATTTGTTAATAATAAAAATGATTAAAATTGAACTTAAATCATTAGTGATCTAGAGAAACTCCAAAATAAATAATTTTGCAAATCAAGGGCTTCCCTGGTGGTGCAGTGGTTGAGAGTCCACCTGTCGATGCAGGGGACACGGGTTCGTGCCCCGGTCCGGGAAGATCCCACATGCTGCGGAGCAGCTGGGCCCGTGAGCCATGGCCGCTGAGCCTGCGCGTCCGGAGCCTGTGCTCCGCAACGGGAGAGGCCACAACAGTGAGAGACCCGCGTACCACAAAAAAAAAAAAAATAATAATTTTGCAAATCTGAATTAAAAACTTAGATTTTCAAACAAATGTTTGTATTTAAAATGAGACACCAGTGGTATATGTATACCACTGATGAGGTCAATCTAATTTCCCAATCTTTTATTGAGGGCCTACAATATAGGCCAGGTTCTGAGCTACACAGAGCAGGTGGGCCCTAAGACTACAAAAATATTAATGCACTGCCTCTGTCCTCTGAAATCATACAAGCTAGCAGGGGAGGAGGACATAGAGAAATAGGCTTTTTCAAAACCACATGGTAAGAAGCATGTGGTAAAAGAAAATATTAGGGATGCCCAAAGAAGGGGATTAATTAGCCCTGACCAGGGGCGTCAGGGAAGCCTTCCTAAGGGGTTGACAGCCATGCTGAGTAAGAGTTAACTAAGCTAAGAAGGCAGAGGGACGTGAGGACCAGGGAAGCAAAGTGCAGGAGTTTTCAAGCATTTTTTAAGTGGCTGAACTCTCCCTTCAAGTAATGTTTTACTTAGAACATCAACTTACAGAAGAGAGAAAAGCAACAGCCCTGGGTGAAGTAGAGATGGGGCCTGCTCCCACGGCTTCCCTATTATTCCCCACAGTAGCTCCTAAAACACTTATACGGATCCTGTAGTTTTGTAGAATACAGCTTAAAGATTACTGATAAGGTAGAAAAAGCTATGACTTTGGAGTCAGCCAGAGAGATGAACCTTTGAATCTTTTCTCTGCCTCTTACTGTGTATTTTCCTGTTTTGTAAAATGAAGACAATACTACCTACCCTCAAAACAGTTTTGAGGATTAAATTAGAAAACACACCAGTGCAGTGGCTGGTATGTAACAGGTGGGCAACATATGGTCACTACTGTTGCAATGAGTAGTGATACTACTCTGAATAATAAAAATCATGATTTTCAAAGCAAAAAACCCAACAAAATGAACAAAAACTCAAATACAAACAGACTCAAAATGGATCACAGACTTAAGTATACTAAAAAGGTATGCCACAGACTGGGAGAAAATATTTACAAAACACATGTCTGATAAAAGACATGTATCTCAACTATTAAAAAAAAATCCTTAAAACTTCACAATAAAAAACCCAAACAACCCAATTAGGAATAGGGCAAAAGATCTAAAGAGACACTTCGCCAAAGCGGATGCACTGAAGGCAAAATAAGTATATGAGAAGATACTCAACATCGTACGTCATTCAGGAATTGCAAATTAAAGCAATGAGATATCACTACATACCTAACAGAATGGCCAAAATCCAGAGCACTGACAACACCAAATGCTGATGAGCTTGTGGAGCAATAGGAACTCTCATTTACTGTTGATGGAATGCAAAACAGTGCAGCCACTTTGGAAGACAGTTTGGCAATTTCTAACAAAGCTAAACGTAGTCTGACCATATGATCCAGCAATCATGCTCCTAGGTATTTATTTACCCAAATGAGTTTGAAAACTTTTGAGTATGCAAAAACCTTCAAACAAATGTTTATCGCAGCTTTGTCCATTATAATTGCCAAAAATTGGAAGCAACCAAGATGTCCTTCAATAGGTGTGTGGATAAACAAGTTGTGGCACACTCAGACAATGGAATATTATTCAGTGCTAAAAAGAAATGAGCTATCAAGCCACTAATAGGACATGGCATAACCTTAAATGCCCACTGCAAAGTAACAGAAGCCAATACGAAAAGGCTACAAAACATACTGATTCCAACTATATACCATTCTAGGAAAGGCAAAACTACAGAAACAGTAAATAGATCAGTAGTTGTGAGAGGTATGAAACAGGAAATAATGAGGGGAGTTTTAGGACAGTGAAACTATTCCATATGATACTGTAACGATGGATACGTGAAATTATGCATTTGGTAAAACCGACAGAATGTATAACACTGTGAGTGACCCCAATGTAAACTACAGGCTTTGGTTAATAAGAAGATAGCAATATTGGTTCATCAATTATAACAAATGTGTCAAACCAATGCAAGGTATTAATAATAGGGCAACCTGGGGAAGGGGGAGAGGAAGTATATGGGAACTCTCTGTGCTTTCTGCTCAATTTTTCTGTAAGCCTAAAGCTGCTCTATAAAAACATATAAAGCACTACAGTAACAGCAGAAGTAAAAGCATGGAGGTTAGTGGGCATATATCTGGAGAAAACTATAATTCAAAGAGATACATGCACTCCAATGTTCATTGCAGCACTATTTACAACAGCCAAGACATGGAAACGACCTAAATGTCCATCAACAGATGAATGGATAAAGAAGATGTGGTGCATATATACAATGGAATACTACTCAGCCATAAAAAAGAACGAAATAATGCCATTTGCAGCAACATGGATGGACCTGGAGATTATAACACTAAGTCAGTCAGAAAGAGACAGATAAATATATGATATCGCATATATGTGAAATCTAAAATATGATGCAAATGAACTTATCTACAAAACAGAAGCAGACTCACAGACACAGAGAACAGACTTGTGGTTGCCAAGAGGGAGACATGGTGGGGGAAGGATGGATTGGGATTTGGGGATTAGTAGATGCAATTATATATAGAATGGATAAACAGCAAGGTCTTACTGTATAGCACAGGGAACTATATTCAATATCCTGTGATAAACCATACTGGAAAAGAATATGAAAAATGTATATATGTGTATAACTTAATCATACATTTGCCATACAGTAGAAATTAACACAACATTGTAAATCAACTATACTTCAGTAAAATAAATTTTTTAAAAAGCAAAGAGGTTAGGATGCATAGCAGCTAGGGAATGACAATCAGCTGTGTTCATTTGATATTTTTAATAGTCACTCTGGTGATACTGCAGAAAATGGATTTGGTGCAGGTAAGAAGAAGTAGGCCCATTAGGAAATGAGTAAAACAATCTAAACAAGAAATAATAAAGGCCAAAACATTCCTCCCAGTGGTGGTAGGAATGGACAATGTATTTCGCATCTTTTAGAAACTGAGTGGACGGGGGCACCATTAGCTAAGGTGGACAAGGAAGATGGGTGAGCAAGTCTGAGGTTTTGGTTATGCTACACTTAAGGATATACTTACAGGCAGTCAAAGGAGAAATGTCTAACAGGCAATCCGACACGGATGTGAAGCTTGGGGAGAAGTCGGAGCTATGAGTCAGCATATGGCAATACTTAAAAACATCAATGGATGAGATCACCAAAGAAAGCATGTATGGCACTAAAAGCAGTTGGCCCAGGACCACAGAAAAATCAATTTTTAGAGGGAAGCAGAACAAGAGTAGCTGTCAAAGAAAGAAATGATCCGAGGTAGGAAGAAGACAGAGAGAATGGAATTATGAAAGCCAAGTGCATTTGTCAGGTTGAAACATTGCTAAAACTTTGTCTCCATGGTAGCAAGCCCACACACAATGCTGAAAACTGAAAATCCAAGACTCACCCATAAAGCACGTTATTTAGGAATATGGAAGTAAATGCCAAGAAATCAGCTAAGACCTAAAAGTGGTTGCCCTGGGGGAACAGTCGGGGGAGAATGGGAGGTGAGGGGTTTGGACCTATTCGTTTTTCTGAAAGAGTCTTTTATACTAGGTACAAACAAACAAACCCCAAACACTTAAGTTCAAAGGAGAAGAGACTAGGATAGGTGGTACACTCTGTGTGAAAGGTCTGGGGTTTAATTAGTCACAAATATATGATCCAGGAGATACGGCTACCCAGCAAGTCATTATAAGCTGCATTTACTAGAAGTACAATATCCCCATCCAAAGAACGGACTGAACTTCTTAGATCACATCAGGAACACAGCATTCGCTTCTGGGTACCATGTTTTAAGAGGGTCTAAATACTATCAATTCTTCCCTCATGTCTTTCACACTCATCCTTTTTATCCTGGAGGCCCTACCTTGATTCAGGCTCTTAACACTTCACACCTAGGTCAAACCAAGAGTATCCCAACTGGTCCTTTTGGCTCCAAGCTACCCTACAACTTGTATGCAAATTAATTTTCTGAAAGTCTATCTGGTTCCCATCACTCCCCTTCTCAAAAATCTTTCAGTTTCCTATTATCTGGCTATTTTGCAGGACATTTAAGATCTTTTACAAGTGGATCCCACGCTAACTCTTCACCCCAATGTCCTGTGGCTTTCCAAAATGAATTGTCAGCCCCAGTGAGTCTGGTACACTCGTGGTTCCCTGCACACACACACCTCTTACATCATCTCTACCGCTGTGCCCTAGTTCCTGGGTCCTTGCTCCCATTACTCTTTGAACCTGCTCTTCTCTGCTTGTATGGGTGCCATTTATATGTTAGTCAAGCTCCACGCTTCCTCTTGGGCTTTCCCTAGTCCCTTTTACTGCAGGGACATCTCTGTCCTCTGGACTCCATATCACTCCCTATGGTGTCAACTGTTTCACAATTACCATATATATTAACAAAATGACTTTGCACTATCAATTTAACTTTTCAAAATACCTTTTATAAGTATCAATCTTATAAGCCACAAGCTTAAGATGGCCAACAATATTGGTCATCTTATGATAGTCACCAAGCATCTAGCTATACTTTTAAAGACACCAAAAATCAAAACATCACCTACTCCTCTAAGAACAGTGACCTTTTCCCCTGTGCCCTCCTAGCATTCTGCACGTGTCTCCACTCCAGCACACACCATAGCATATGGATTTTATTAGTCCAAATCCCCCACTTCCACCTCACTACCTGGGTGTTACATGGAGGCAGGGATCTGTGGTGGAACAGATACACAATCAATCTTTGATGAATTGAATCACTCACCCCACTGGCAGTTCTGATGGGTTTTGCCTTTAACTTGGGGACCAAGACCTTTCGATACTGAGGTGGGACTGCAGCAATGATATCCACCAGGCGAGGCTGTGCTGAAAGGCCATATTTGGCAGCTGTCCTGGTTTTCACCCTGAAAATAAAGCATCTAGCATTATCAAGATCACAATATTTCAAGGACAAGCTACCAAAAGGATAACCTATAAATAACATCATCAACTCCTTTCACCAGATGACAACAGTGGTTTTAACATTTGTAATTATCAGGGAACTAGAACAAAATTCATGACTTCCTTTTCTCCAGAGTACCAGAAAGAAAACCAGATGACTACAGGGCGGAGGCCCAGGACAGTGATACAATGTAGGTCTCGTTCAAAGTAGTGCTCCAGCTTCAAAGGATTCTACCATTTTCTCAGCTTCCACACTACTACGTTTGGGATCAGATTAATTCTGTTGTGGGGGACTGTTCAGTACATTGTAGGAGGTTTAGCAGCATCCTTGGCCTCTACCCACGGGCACCTCTTCCCGCTGTAACAACCAAAAATGTCTCCAGACATTGCCAAATGACTTGGGGGTGGGGATGGTCATGCCTGGTTGCAAAGCACTGCCTCAGGCCAACAAAACAAAACAAAACAATTCAAAGCAAAGCTATGTGGAACCAAATAGGAAATAAAATAGATATATTTTTAAAGCTTTAAAAGTTTTAAAACTTAGTTTCTAATTCAAAATATTATATAAAGATACATATAAATATTATATAAAGATACATATAAATATACTCTAACAATTATAAAAGAATCACTCTTGTAACCACATTCCAAGAAAGAGAATATGATCAGCACTTCAGAAGACCTGTTTGCCCCTTCCTGACCGTAACCCTATCCCTAACCCCCAGAAGTAACCTTTATTCCAACTAATAATTCCTCGCTTTCCTCTATAATTTAGAAATTTTTCTTTTCTTTGTGGCTGCTAACCAAATCCTAATAGTCACTTTATCTTCTCACTTTAATCCATCTAGAAGTATTATGGGGTGTTCAAATCATGACAACAAATGGTTACTGAGTACCTGATAGGTACAAGAGACTACCTATGTACTTGGTACGTCAGGAGGTGTAAGGCATAGCTGTTTCGTGCTCTATGTTCGCATGTTTGCAGACAGGCATGCACAAAAATAAATCTACAAGTAATAAAAACATATGTATCAATAATAAAACACACACACAACAATGAATGATTCCAGAGCTCAAGAGAGGAACTCAGTGTGTGCTGGGGAGATATTCAAAGAAAATGGGCACAGAAAAAAGACAGGCTTCAGACAGGCAATAAAGACACAGAGATGACACCGAGAGCAGACAGGCTGGCTTGTGTGAAGATGCAAAAACAGGATAGTACAGATTTTAAGAAATATGAGTAGGCCAACTTAACAGAAAGCAGAAGGTTTTCAATATGAAGATACAGAAGTTTAAAATGTTGGAAAAGTAAGTTGAAGCCACACCGAGAGGCCTTACATAATGGGCTGAGGAATCTGCGTTTAATTCCACAAGCACTGGGAATGTGCTGAAAGTTCCTGCACAGGGAAATGACGAAGGAAAATTAATCCAGCAAGACGGTAAAAAGAACTGAAAGCATAAACTACTGCAGGAGTCCAGACTTAAGTTTAAAAAGAAATGGAAGAAGAAGTTGGTGGTGAACAAGAAAGAGTTATAATGAAGAAACAGTAGGCAAAATTTTGACTCTAAGTGGACCTAAGGGAAAAGATTCAAAGATGACACTAGAGTTTCAAACCTGGGTGAAGGTTAAAACAATTAGGCAAAGAGACATCTGAGTAGGGGCTGGTTTTAAAGAAGATGCTAGCTTTAGCTTTAGATGTGCTAAATTAAAGAGAATGACAAAGATATACAAGAAGTAGAAATGTTCATGAGAAACAAAAGATTTGTATAATTAGGGGTATAGCCAACAAAGATGAGGAAAAAAACCCCACTGCTAAACACATGGTAGAAAAACCAATAAAATGTAATGTCTTCATGGTATAAAAGAATAGTTATTAATTTATTCCTTAGCAAATGTTTATCAAGCACAATGTTCCAAGGAAGGGGTATAACATTGTAGTATCTCATGTAACAGAAGACAGAGTCCAAAATAAGGTCATGTGCGTAATGACTAGACCATTGACAAGCTGGGGATGGGGGGAGAACCCTTTCACTACAGCAGATCTGTATCACAAATATATAGTAAATAAATAGATGCAGAGAGGAAAAACCACTCTTATTTGAGGATGTAGCCAAGTCAAAGCTGAACATGGTTGTGGAGAGGAAGTGGATGAACGTGTCCAGGAGGTTCTGAAGTAGGGAAAGGTTGGATTTGATCAAAGGTCCCAAAGAGAGGGCTTCCCTGGAAGAGAGCTACCATCTCTCTGAGACGACCGGGAAGAGAGGAAGGATATGAAGTGAGATGGCACAGAAGGACAGCGCCTGGGCTCTGGAGATGGATGACCTGATTCTAAATCCCAGCTCTGCCAATCATGTTATTTACTCCTGAACAAATTATTTAACCTTTCTCTGTCTAAGAGGACCCATCTGTCAAATGAGGTAAATACCTACCTCATATAGTGTTTGAGAGGATCAGCTGAGCCAATACACATAACGTACTACTAACAGTGACTGGAATACCGTAAGCACCCAAGGAATGTTAGAAACTATTAGTATTATAAGGCTATAAGGCAATTTTTCCATAAATAATCTATAGGCCAGGGCAGAAAGCTAAATTCTCAACTAAAACATGAAACATGAGATAGAACCAGTAGTATTTGATAATTTCATAAAAGAGATCTACTACCCAAGAACAAGATTACCTTCTTTTTCATAGATCCACTTACTTATTTAGATCGATGTCTTTCCCCTGTTCGTGGGCTTCAATTAGTTGCTTAATAACATCTCCTATGGTCAGCATCATCAGCTCAGCAGGGCTGAGATCTCCTGAAAGGATAATATTTGACACTAAAAAAATCATATTATTCAGTAAAGATTTTTGTATTTATTAGGAAGTTGTCTTCCAAAATCATTCCAATCATGTCAAAATGATAGCTCAAGTACACAAGACACTATTGTTTACAATTTGATCATATATTTTATATCTTTAGTTTTAAAACCAACCTGGCTTCACCTATATATGGGAAGAGTTCACTTTAGAAGCATATACACCTCAAGAATGATAGATGCAGGAAAGAGTAGAGACAAACATGAGGAAAAAAGAACCTAATCACACAGGAAAGGACCAAAGTAGTTAAAGTAGCTTCCCTTTATCTCCAGATTGATAATTACATTTAGATGCATTATTTCATCTGATTCTCAGAACACAGTGAGGTAGACGGAACAAGAATATTTGGCTGTCCCATAAAAATGCTACCAAGGGGTGAAGTTGAAACTCAAACCCAGGTATCCACAGAAGTAATGTTAATACTATTTTGAAAAACAAAGCAATGTAGTACTATTTTGAAATACAAAGACATGGGTCTGTGAGTGCCTAGGGATCTTAACACATCTGTAAAATATAGTCCGTCCGCCATCGCAACATTCTCCTGGCAACTGAGGCCGCCCTTCTCCTCTAAAAGGAAACAGCAGAAGCTGACATGTTCTTACATGACCCCATCCCCCCAGTTAAGGCTGACTGGTTCAAGGATGGGCACCTATCCAGGTCGGGCAAATCTGAGCTCTTTTTCTCAAGGCAAAAGACACCAGTCCCTCTCCAGTGATAAAAAGTTGTGAGATTTCAGCTTGGGAGCTCCTAGCAAGCCTGCCTCCTGCCTGCAGAGAAAGCTGGTGTGCAAAGATAATGATGTCATCGGAGAGAAACACAGATGAGAAAGCCCTGGCGCTCATGGAGCCCTTTCATTTATCTCATTTGAAACCTCACAACACTGGAAGGTAGGTATTGTTACCACATTTCACAGATGTGAAAAGTTAAGGCTAGTTAAGACATAATTGTAAATGGCATAGTTAAGACTCAAATCCAGGTCTTTTCTCCGCAACTTACATGCTTTTAACCACTGTACCAAGCCACATCTAATTTAATGAGGTAAAGCTAACACATACAGAACAATCTGAGAGAAAAAGAAGTCCATCTATAGTCAAAGGCTTAAGTGCTTTCTAAACCATGTAACTCAGCCCTTCAGAGTTCTACAAAGGTGCCTGAGGGGCCACGTAACAGGGCGGGCTGGTGGTGATTAAGGTAAAGGAGGAAGGGAGGGAGAGGGAGGGTCTCTTTCTCCATTTCAACCAAAGCCGCTGGGCTTTCATCTGTTTATATGCTGAAGTTCTGCATAAGAATTTGGAGAAAAGGTGATTCGGGTGATAAAAATACAGGCAGACCTCAGAGATACTGCAGGTTCGGTTCCAGACCATCACAATAAATACTGCAATAAAGCAAGTCACAGGAATGTTTTTGGTTTCCCAGTGCATAAAAAAGCTATGTTTACACTGCACTGCAGTCTGTTAAGTGTGCAAGAGCATTATGCCTTAAAAAAAAAATACCTTATTGCTAAACAATGCTAACCATCATCTGAGCCTTCAGCAAATCATAATCTTTTTGCTGGTGGAGAGTCCTGCCTCGATGTTAGCTACCAAACTGATCAGGGTGGTGGCTGCTGAAGGCTGGGTGGCCGTGGCGATTTCTTAAAATAAGACCACAGTGAAGTGTGCCTCATCCATTGCCTCTTCCTTTCATGAACCATTTCTCTGTAGCAGGCAATGCTGATTGACAGCATTGTACCCACAGAACTTTCAAAACTGGAGTCAATCCTCTCAAACCCTACCACTGCTGTATCAACTAGGTTTAACCTAATAGTCTACATTTTTTATTGTAGTTTCAACAATCTTCGCAGCATCTTCACCAGGAGTAGATTCCATCTCAAAAAACCACTTTCTTTGCTCATCCGTAAGAAGCAACTCCTCATCCATTTGTTTCATCGTGAGATTGTGGCAATTCAGTCCCATCTTCAGGCTCCACTTTCAATTCTAGTTCTGTTTCCACCACATCTGCAGCTACTTCCTCCACTCAAGTCTTAAACCCCTCAAAGTCATCCATGAGGGCTGGAATCAACTTCTTTCAAATTCCTATTAATGTTGATATTTTGACCTCTTCCCATGAATCATGAATGTTCTTAATGGCATTTAGAATGGTGAATCTTTTCCAAGTAGGTTTTCAATTGACTTTGCCCAGGTCCATCAGAGGAATCACTATCTATAGCAGCTATAGCCTTACAAAATGTTATTTCTTAAATAATAACACTTGAGAGTCGAAATGACTCCTTGATCAGGCTGCACAATGGATGTTGTGTCAGCAGGCATGAAAACGTTAATCTTGTACGTCTCCATCAGAGCTCTTGGGTGACTAGGTACATTAACAATGAGCAGTAATATTTTGAAAGCAATCTGCTCTCAACAGTGGGGTTAAAATAATCAGTAAACCATGTTGGAAACAGATGGGCTGCCATCCAGGCTTTGTTCCATTTAGAGAGCACAGGCAGAGTAGATTCAGCGTAATTCAGAATGGTTAAATGAACATTAGCTTCAACTTAAAAGTCACCAGCTGCATTAGCCCCTAACAAGAGAGTCAGCCTGTCCTCTGAGGCTTTGAAGCCAGGCACTGACTTCTCTCTAGTTATGAAAGTCCTAGATGGCATCTTCTTCCAATATAAGGCTGTTTTGTCTACATTGAAAATCTGTTGTTTAGTGCAGCCACCTTCACTAATTATCTTAGCTAGACCCTCTGGATAACTTGCTGCAGCTTCTCCATCAGCACCTGGGGCTTTGCCTTGCATTTTTATGCTATGGAGATGGCTTTTTTCCTTAAACATCATGAACCGGCCCCTGCTAGCTTCAAACTTTTCTTCTGCAGCTTCCTCAACTCTCTCAGCCTTCAAAGAATTAAAGTTAGGGCCTTGTTCTGGATTAGGCTTTGGCTTAAGGAAATGTGGCTGGTTGATCTTCTATGCAGGTTACTAAAACCTTCTCTGTATCAGCAATAAGGCTGTTTTGCTTTCTTATCATTCATGTGTCCAATACAGTATAATCTTCAATTTCCTTCAAGAACTTTGTGTTCACAACTTGGCTAACTGGTGTAAGAGGCCTAGCATTCAGCCTACCTCAGTTTTCGACATGCCTTCCTCACTAAGCTTAATCATTTCTAGCTATTGATTTAAAGTGAGAGATG
Source organism: Tursiops truncatus (assembly GCF_011762595.2). NCBI lineage: Eukaryota > Metazoa > Chordata > Mammalia > Artiodactyla > Delphinidae > Tursiops > Tursiops truncatus. Next base: position 11,098,091 of record NC_047039.1, read on the forward strand.
TACGACTGTTCCTTTTACTTGAACCCTTAGAGGCCACTGTAGGGTTACTAATTGGCCTCAATTCAATATGGCTGTGTCTTAATAGGGAGGCCTGAGGGGAGGGAGAGAGATGGGGAAATGGTCAACAGGTAGAGCAGTCAGAACACACACAACATTTATCAATTAAGTTCATCATCTTATGTGGCAATTTGTGGGGCCCCAAAACAATTACAAGAGTAACATCAAAGATCACTGATCACCAAAATAAACATAACAATAATGAAAAAGTTTGAAATATTGCGGGAATTACCAAAACGAGAGACATGAAGTGAGCAAAAATGCTGTTGGAAAAATGGAGCTGATAGACTTGCTCAAACGGGTTGCTACAAACCTTCAATTTGTAAAAAACACAGCATCTGTGAAGCACACTAAAGCTAAGTGCAATAAAACGAGGTATGCGTGAAGATAAAGATTTTTAAAACACTTGTATAGCCCTTGAGTATATCAAGAATTAACCAGAGAAGTAAATTAGTAAGAAAAGGCTTCATGGAGGAAATCACACAAGGATCTTTAAAGGGCAGGATCTGGACAAGCGAAACAGAGGGCAATCCAGAAGGAACAATGTTAGGTATAGGAATTACCGATCATCTTTATGTGCAGGAGTACTGCCTAACTAGAATAGAGGCTTTTTGACAGGGTTCAGTAATAACAGATTACTGGCTACAAGGCAAAGGCATTTAAATAGGATGCAATACACAGTGGAGAATTATATGTTCTCAAGTTTGGGAGTAAAAAGATGAAAGTAGTGTTGAAAGAAAATAAGTACAGATTGATCCTTGAACACTGGCTTGAACTGCACAAGTCTACTTATATGCAGATTTTTTTCAAATAAATACAGTACCTGTATTTTTATTTTACAGATCCTTAAATTAACTAAGTGTGCGGAAAAGTTTGTGTTTGAGGATCTGAGTCCTGATTCTATCCAAACTGTTTCAGCTTCCTGCCCTTTGGTGAGTCATTTATCAATTCCTTTGTTTTTCAGGCAGAGATAGCAACACTCAGAATTTCAACTGTGCAGGGGTCAGTGCCCCCAACCACCCCCCTCCATTGTTCAAGGGTCAACTGTATACAAAATATACTAAAGAAAAAGAGGATACAAAAAATGATTCAGAAGATGAAAAGAATACACATCCTCTGGATACTAAAAGGCTCTTGAAAGGCAACATTGTTAAAAAACAAAACAAAACAGATTTACAGTAAAAAACTTGGATGACAGACTCAGTCCCTAGCTTCCAAACCCTACTGGCTGTGTGATAATGGGAAGATGAATGGCTTCTGAGCTCCCATTTCCTTGTCTGCAGAATTAGGATAATCCATGCATATCTTTCACAAGATTCAGTAAGAATCAACAAAAATAATGTATATATGAAAGCCAAAGTATTATTCAAATATCAGTTCTTAATGAAGGTGGGTTAGGGAGATAGTAGCTAGAATGATGAGGAATAAACTATTTCAAGAAGCAATTTCTGTAAGAACTAACAGGACTTGGTGATAAATGAAGTCAAAAGTTTAAAGCTGGAGATGCAGGAGCAAGTTAGAGGGAGAAGATGACTAATCAATTAGGGGCATGTAGAATTTGATGCCACAAAACAACTGAAGGTAATTTGGACACTTGGAGCAGTTGATGCCAAGAGGCACAGTGATTAAAGAACAGATTTTTTTTTTTAATTTTATGTTTTTGGGGTTCATAGAGACAGCCTGACAAACCAGTTCTGGGCTAAGAAACTTACTGAACTCTTAATCTCGGCTTCTTCATTTGTGAAAAGGCGACGATATCAGCCTAAGAATTATTAGCAAAGGCTCAACAGATGGCAGCCATAGTTATAACCATCACTATTATTAGACCGACTGCTCAATTGAGCTTACAGAGATAACACTAGCACCTGTGAGAAAATACTTGAAGTTTGACTCCATTCGGCTGAAAAACTAAAGGTGGAATTGCTCCACGCTAACTCAGGAGGTAATACAAATGGGAATGGCTGCCTAACTGCCCCCACAGAATCCAAGAATAATTCAGTGGTTTTCTTTCTTTTTTTAACTTTGAGCTTTAAAACAATCTCAGATAAAAAAGCACGTGAAATGTGTCGTAAAACGAATCTTGGCAAATTAAGAGTCCGACAACGTGTTAAATCCACCGACCACGTTAACTTCTTGGAGGGTATACCTTGGACTAGAGCTTTTGTCCTTTATGCAAAAGACACCAAGCGACTGCCAAAAAGGAAGAGTAAGGATAAGTTGGTTCAAAAAACACAACAGGTGAAAGGAGAAAGCAGGGGGCAGGAGGCCACAGACAGACCACAGGTGGCTGGGGAGACTGGATGAGGTAGCGGATTCCCGCGGGAAAAACTGGCTTCAGCATCTGAGGGCCCGGGGTTCGCCCCTTCCCTACCACCGCCCCGTTCCCCCCCCCCCCCTTTCGCACCTTTCCGGTTCTGCCTCATCTCTCCGCTGTCGTAGCAGCCGCCACCCCAGACAATGTAGCGCTACCCACTCGGGCCTCTGGTAAAATTGACAGCCACAAAGTAACCGTGTCCTGTCGTAAAATGACGATCAATATATCGTAAAGCTGTTCCCAGAAGACAGCGCGCGCAAGGGTCCGCCCAGCTTCCTTGCAGCTGCTCGCAGAGCTCTAGGAGGCGGGGCAAAGCTGCGGCCCGGGCGAAGCAGGCTGGAGTTTAAGGGCTGTAGGGTCCCCTAAGGGCAGCTTGGGCATCAGAAACCGCGATCTGGGCAGCACAGCGACAGGACAGAGCTTATGGACAGAGGCTGTGCCAGGAAACCTAGATAAGAGGGTGGATGTGGGTGGTCTCTAAATAAAGGTGGAGGAGCCCAGGGTGCGTTGCGTCCAGGGTGGCTGGGCGGGAACGTGAGTGGGGATTGCGGGAAACTAGATTCAGAGCCTGGAAGAGACCACGCAGGAATCAAGTAACGATCTGAGGTTCAGGCTCTGACGCCAATGGATCCCCCTGGTCTCAGATGAATGGCGCGTTATCAATAACCATCATGAAAGCTCTGGAGGTCTCTCCAGAAAAACGCACACACGCACGAAGTTTTGTAGTGTTTGCAGGCAGGACTTGGAATCATGTTTTCCTGAAACCCATCCATGATCTCCTTTGTTCATGGACCAGAAATCAAGAACGCCGCTCGTTAACAAAGACAGGAATCTGTGCTGTTTCCAATTCCTTACTTTCCACTAGAACTGAGGTACCTCCAAGTCTTTGACCTCACCATTGACACTGAAACTGTCCTGGTCTTTTGTGACTGCCCAGCAGGACAAATTCAGTAGCATTTATGTGTTCTTATTGTCATCCTAGTACCAAGTGACATAAGTTAGCTACTTAGGAAGTCTTTTATGATAGGACCCTCCACACTCTGAGTTTTTCTTCTACTTTTTCTCAATCCTGCTGTATATCATCTCAAAATATTGGTGTACCAGAGGGGTCACTTCTCAGCCTTGTCTTCCCCAACGTGATCCCCAGAGTACCAGAGCTTTTAAACACCATCTGCCTGCTCCCATTTTTATAGTCCAACTCCAACTTCTTCCCTATTTGACATCTTGTTAGATCTGCATGTCTGATATCTATCGGAAACTTAACATGTCCCAAAAGGAACTCTGCTTTTACTTCAGTTCTGTTCTTTCCCCAATCTTCCTTAAAATGAAGACACCATCCTCTACCTCATCACTCTTTTACCTCACACAAGAGAAAGAGATGGGTAGTACATTTGTAGATTTTAACTTATAATTGGAAATGTAATATTTGAGCTAGTATTTGATATGCAGATATCTGGGGGAAGAGTATTTCAGACAGAGGGAACACTTAGAGCAACGGTCCCAGGGAGAGAGGATGCCTGGTGTATGCAAGGAAAGTAAGGAAGCCGCTGTCAGTTGAGTAGTGAACCAGGGGAAGTGTAATAGAGGTCAGAGAAGTGATGGGGTACAATGGGGGACACTGCAGCTCATGTAAGACCTTGTAGGCCAGCCTTTGCCTTTTACTTGGCACACGAGGAGACATTGGAGAGTTTTTAGCAGGGATATAATCTGATTTATAATTTAAAAGTACCTCTATTTGCTGTGTTGAGAATGGACTGTAGGGAGGAAGGGTAGAAGTAGGGAGATCAGTTAGGTGGCTGTTATCATACCTATGCCGGGGATTCCCAAACTTTGATGCACATGAGAATCACCTGGAGAGAAGTGAAAACTCCTGGTGCCCAGGTCACATCCCAAACCAATTAAATCAAAATCTCAAGGGGGTGGCAGCCAGGCATTAGTATTTTTTAAGATCCTTGGGTGATTTCAAAATGCAGCAAAGTTTGGGAACCGCTGAACGAGGCCAGGGATGATTATGACTTGAATCAGGGTAGTAAGCAGTGGAGGCAGTGAGACGTGTTCCGATTCTGAATATGCTTGGAAGATTTCAACAAGACTTCCCGACAGCCAGATGTGGTATGTGGGAGAAAGGCATCAACATCACGGGTGACACGGAAGCTTTTGGACTGAGGGACTGGAACCGTGTAGTTGCCCTGAGCTGAAATGGGGAAGATTGTAGGTGGAGTGGGGTTTTGGGGGGGGAGTGTGGGGGGCTTAATTTGGACGCATTGGGTTTGGGATGCCTAGTGAGCAGTAAGACACGAAAAAGATTGGGGCTGGAGATAATCAAGTGAGAGTTGTGGGCATATAGGTGATATTTAAAGCCATGAAACTGGGTGAACGTGGAAAAGAAAGCAACCAAAGATTAAGCTCGGGGGCATTCTATTATCAGCAGGAAAGAGAAGTAACTAGAAAAGAAGGCTGAGGAGGTGCCTCCAGGGAGGTTGGGAAGAAAACTAGGCAAGTGTGGTTCCTGGAAGCCGAGTGGAAAAAGCGTGTTAAGGAGGAGGGAGTGATCCACTGGGTAAAATGCGGCTGATGGGTCAAGAAAAGAGGAGAGTTGAAAATTAACTAGGGTCACCGGGGACTTTCACAAGAACAGTTTCACAGAATGGTAGAAGTGAAGGCTTGACTGGAGTGGGTTGATGATTGAAAGGAGAGAGATTTGAGACAGTAAGTTTAGACACAACTCTTGAGGGGGTTCGCCATAAAATACAGAGAAATGCGACAGTAGCTGGCAGGGAAACCAGGGTCAGAGGGAATGTTTGTTAAAATGGAATAAATAACAGCATGTCTGTGTGCCGATGGGAATAATCCAGTGGAGAGTGAAAATCTGATGAACGAAGAGGGGAAATTACCTCGTCCTGCGGTTGGAGAGAGGGGGTGGGATCTGGTGCACATGAGAAGGGATTAGCTTTTGATGGGCACATGCCTAGGTAGTTCATCTGTTTACAGGCTGGAAGGCGGAGCAGGTGATGCTGATCCTGAGAGGTGATTGGGTGTGATGGTGGGGCTCTGTGGAAGTTCTCTTTCAGTTGCATCAGTGGTTCCAGTGAGTTCAATGAAAATTCAGCCTGGTAGTTTGCCCAAACTTCTAACCGAGCATTCAGGACTTAGCGTTCAGATGTCCAACAGCAGGTGTCAAGGACCCAGGCACCCGCGCACAGCAACGAAGACCCAACGCAGCCATAAATAAATAAATAAATTTATATATAAAAAAAGGACCAAAATTAATGTCAGTTATTAGGTACTTTAGTAGCACCTCTGATTAAGAATACAGTTACCTGTTGAAGCAGAGAAACAGCCAGCAGAGGGAGAGCTCAGCACATATGTCATGAATATAAGGTATGATTTTGCCCAGAGATAAGTAGATCCAACACTAACGATGTTATTCACGCTGATTTTCTTTGTTTTGAACTTTATATTGGTATTTCTATGGTTTTCTTATGGATAAGGCAGCCATCTTGCTAAAAGTTCAAAGCAATTTTTAAGACCACATTCTTTTTGACCTTTTTGCTTTCTGAATCCCCACTTTGGACTAAAAACATACCTACAGTTACCGAGGGTTATCCTAGTAATGACTGACTCTGTCTTTGAGGGTCAAACACTACCTGAAGCTGAAGGTTAAAAAACATATTTTCCCCCTGTACTTGATGTGATTTTTTGGGTTGTCAGATATAGCAATGTGGAGTAGGTTCTGCTTTCTTCTCCTGGACAGCGTTTTAAAAATACTTGTTTTTCTGTTTTGTTTTTTAAATATGGATATAAAATTTAAGTTCCAGAAAGAGTTATTTAAAACTATATGACATTTCTACAATCAAACAATCCAATGTTGTATGGGTTTCGGTAAATTTCAAGATTGTGTATCAAGAATCAGTTTATCTTCATCATCTCATATTATCCATCTCTCCCAGTTGTCTTGTATTTGGCAGGGGGCGGGGGGAGGGAAATGAGTACTTTGTCTCTCTTGGGACGGGGGCATTTTTCCTGTCTTGCTCATGTAAGTCAGATCCATCTGAATAATTCTCATCCTCAAAGAAAGAATGCTGTAGGATGGCTCCTGCAATCTATTTGGAAGGGAGAAATGACTAACCTGTAGGGATAGGGCAGAGAAGAAAGAAGATAAGAGCCCCAGTTCACATACAATTTAAGTTTAAATGAAAGAGGCAAATAGCATGAATCAATTTCTGAGGGGGGAAGTCATCATAAATAGCCCTCAGATGACAAATTAGTTTCACTTCTGCTTATTGGTAAATGTGGCTTTGTGACTGTGGCTACAAAGGGCTCTATATCCCGGCTGGTTCCACATACCGAGACCAAGGCAAAGAAGCTGCCACTGTCTTCTTTTTGGAATCCTGGAGCTGAAGCAGAAAAAGTGACGTCTGGTAAGTTGTTTCTCTTATGCAATTTATGCTGTAACTTATGGTTGCTTAAAAAAATAGCTTTAGATTTATAGAAGAATTGAGACGATAGTACAGAGAGTTCCCATAGAACCCACACCCAGTTTCCCCTCTTATCTTACATTCGTATGATGCATTTATTGTAATGAATGAACCAACATCTATAATATTATTATTAACTAAAGGCTATCTTTATTCAGATTTTCTTAGCTGTTACCTAATATCCTTTTTCTGTTTTAGGATCCCATCCAAGACACCATATCACATTTAGTTGTCATGTCTCCTTAGGCTCCTCTTGGCTGTGACATTGTTTTTGATGACCTTGACAGTTTTGAGGAGCCCTGGTCAGACATTCTGTAGGGCTCACCTCCATTGAGAGTTGTCCTTTTTTACTCAGGATTAGACTGGCGTTATGGGTTTAGGGAGGAAGATTACAGAGTTAAAAGTCTCATTAACTTTGGCAAGTTTGAGGAAACAATATGAGAGGATTCAAGTTTAGAATCTGATAAAGTACGTAATGAAAATATCTGCTTATTTTACTGACCTATTCGCCTGGGGGAGAAGGTTGGAGGCATGTCACCCCAATGCCTTCTCTACTGTATCTGCCTCCCATGGCTGTGCTTCTAATGTTGCACACGTTTGCTGATGCATTAATGCTCAAAACAGAACTCTTTTCCTTTGGGGGTTTGAAGGCCCTTGTTTCAATTCTGCCTCTAAGCTAACGTGTTTAAATGGTTCCTTTGGAATGTACCTAGTCTGGAAGAGCAGTGCAATGTCCAATAAAGTGGCTAGGAAATTTTGCCAACACCAAAGGTATTTAAGATTTAAAAACAGAAAGGAGATAAATCCTAAACGTCATCAACATTCCATCATTTTATTAAGAATCTCCTCCTTGCCCTTATTTCCTTCTTCAGCTACCTCCCTGTGAGAAGGGTACAAGACTCTACCAAGTGCATAGAACCTTCAAGGCGACTGGTCAATGGGGACAAGAATGGGGGTGTCAGTTTATCATTAAGGTGGCATCTGTTCCCCCCAAAATAAATAGACTTTGCCTTGGTAAATATTAGTACTGATTTCGTGTTTAACTGTCTTCACCAAATATTCTGAAAGACAATAACATCTGTACAGATGCATAAGTGTCTGTAGACCAACTATGCATGCAATGTCATATTTAGTCCCCACGATGAACTCCAGACATAAGTATTTTTAATTCTCATTTTATACGTGGATAAACTGAGGCTCAGAGAGATTAAGTGATTTGTTTAGTATTACATTGAAATACCAGAGCAGGATCTCCAAATCCAGGCATTCTAACTCCAAAACCTGAGTACTTCCCACTACACCACTCCCAGTCTGGAATATAAGCTCTGGGCGTGGGCACACCTTGCCCATTTTCTTCCCTGATGTGTCCCCAACACCTATAACAGTGCCTGGCACACAGTCGACACTCAACAGATATTTATTGAATGAATGAATATAATTCCTGCCATTATTAATGACATGCTTCATTCATTCAACAAATATTTGTTCAGTGTTTACTAAGCACTGAGCACTTCCCACATTTGTTAAAAGTAGGGCATAAACCAATGTTAATGATCAAAATGCCCCTTCAAGGAACTTTGCTAATTGAAGCATTTTAATTTTTTCCTATCAGTGTTACCTTGGGATGGCGGGTAGGGGACAGAAATGAAAGGAAAACAAGAATCATGTCGGGAGGGGTTAATGGGAAGCAAGGGAAGGTGGGATGAGATTCTGACTAAAAGAGGAGAAGAAACCTGGACGCTTGTCATTCTTAATAAACACATGCAGTTTGCCTCGGACACAGACGGAAGGCAGTGAAATGTACTACTCGTCCCCCACCTCATCACACACGCACACACCCCGCACAGAGTCTGGCTTGTTTTCTTCTGAGGGCATTGAAGAATTTGCAGACAGTAGCTTCAGCTGGAGCCCCTAAGCACAATTTTTATCAAGTTCCCACTCTCCCTGCTACTCAACAGCCTTCACTCCCCGAATGCCTTCATCATGCATTAGAGAGAGCCCCTCATTTGTGGGCACTGTTCCCTCATTCTCCTACTCTTAAGCTCCGGAGACTTTGTTTAAATAGTACCACTTAGAGGCTGCTTGGTGGAATGAAAAGAACACGGAACTTGGACTCACTACGTTACCTTGGACAAGTCCCTTCCCTTCTCTGGGCCTCAGTGTCCAAATCTGTAGAATGGGGCTCAAGAGCATTATTTAATTCCACTACATGAAGCTGTTCTAGTATAGGAGTGACCATTGCATTTGTGTCACCTCTGTTATGTTCTCTTAAGAAAAAAGGCAGTAAGCAAACACAAACAGAAGGAAAGGAGAGCAAGAGAAGCAAGAAAAAGTGTCAATAGTCACAATTATTTGACAGGAAACTGGCTCTGTGCAACCTTCCCACATTTAGATACATATGCAGAGTCTCATTTAAAAGATGCTATTCTTAGGCTCAGTGCACACAAATGTAAATAAGTACTAAGAGAAAAACGTAACTGTTAACCACACAGTTGAAATACAAGTGAAATAAACCACACATAAAAAGCTTGCCCGTGTGAGCAATACATTAGGACGTTTTCAACTGCTTCTCTACAGAAATAAATTCTCACAAAATATACCATCGTGGCTACCTCTCTTTGGTGGAAAGTGGAGCCCAACATAATTTGAGGAAGGACTATGGGTCTTTTGCTCTTCAAAGCAAAATGAACCTGAAATGACCGTAATCTCAGCTGTGCTGCTTTTGATGACACAGGAGCCCTAGTTATTGGTACAATCTTGCTTTCCATGGCAAGTGACGTTTCAAAATAAGAACTTAATCCTTTTGGCTCCCAGCTAAATCAGAGAACATTCGCACCTTAAGGACTAGTTCAATTTATAGATGGGAAAGCTAAGGCCCAGGGTGGTACAACGATGGGTCTCAAGTCCTATGACGCCTTTGATTTCGGCAAAGCCCGAACTGGAAACTGCCACACCTGATTTCAAGCTTAATGCCCTTCCCACCATATCATTTAGTTTAACTCAATGGCTATATACTGACGGGCTATACCACACTATCTCCTATTAATTGATATGTTTGTCTATAGGTTTTCCCTTGTAAGTGCTTGGCATTTATTTCATTCTGCCTCTTCAGCCTTTTAGTAAACGATCCCTTTCCATTTTCCGGTGTCTTCGTTTATCAATCAAATGGGCCCTTTCTGCCCGTGTTGGAACATTGGCAGAAGGAATAAATGAAGCAGAATTCACCACAACCGCAACTCAAATAATTTCCAGTTTCTCCAAATTTCATTTAGGGGTCACACATGACTCCTATACTGGTACCATAGATGCTTTATAGTGTGAGGCTCATGGTTTGGTGTCTGCATTGCAAGCAGCTAAACTCAATCTAACCCCAGACAGTTACATGCCAATAACCCTTGCTGGCCACTGTGCACTGTTGATTTAATCAGTAAAGTCCTGTGACCCTGGGGAGCCCCAAACTGCCCATATTCTAGAATTTGGCGAACACGTCTGCTTGTACTCCAGGCCCTCTTCCGTCTTGGATTGAAGGGCCTTAATCTCAGTGTTCAAATGGTGGTAACACTTATCAACTTGTTAGTTCTCTGGGGCTTCATCCGGCTTCTCTAACTGTTCCTGGCATTTGACTAGCAGAATAAGCTGTCCTGAAGGTCTACAGTGGATCTGCCCCTGGGAGGACCACACACGTTGTTTTGTTTCCAGTGCCCAATGTGATATGATGCCTAATATTCTGTGTGACTATGGCTCATGGAGCTGCTGTCTTCAGAAAACAACAGATCTCTTTCTGAGGGGCAATTCCCAGTTCCTCATCTAAAGTTATTGATGACGTTACCATATTTTTTCCTCCTAACTCGCCTAGGTTTTGATGCGGTTTAGCATTTCTAACTCAGCATTTCCAATCAGGAAACTCTCATGAATTTTAGTGACCTCGTAGAGCCCTCCCATCACCAGCTTTACTGGTGACCATTTCAAGCAAGAACACAGCATCCTGGGATTTAAAGAAGCCTTAAAATCCATCTAGTCCAATGCTATTATTAGGTTGCTATATCAGTAAAGGTTTAGACTCTGGGGCAGAAAATCTGTTACATTCCATTTTGGACAACTCTGACTACCAGAGAATGTTCAGCATAAATGTGCTTTCTTATACTTCACACCTAGTGGATCTAGTTCTCCCTGCTTGGGACCCCTGGAAACATGCATCTTCCGTCTCTTATATGCAGCTCTAAGGTCAAGTATTTGAAGACCACTACGAAGTCCTCTCCCTGTCTTCTGCCTTAGCCTGTGTCTTCCCTTCCTCAAGCTAAGCATTCTCAGTTTCTATGGAGCAGTCCTATCAAAATGAATTTGATTTTAAAACATCCTTCGGTATAGAATCTCATCAAAAGCTTCCCACCACTATTTCCTTCATTCAGTCATCCAGCATTATTATCAGACATTGCACTTCATGATAGAAATGCAGCATTGAAATCAATGCACTATGACCTGAAATAGCTCACGGTTCAGTAAAGAGGAAGAGACATAAAGGAAGCATAGCAAGCGTCATAGCACAGATGTCCTTGGAGCAGTGGTGACACAAGAAGGGAATGAATGGAATCAGGACACAGTTGCACAGAGGAAATACTCAAACAAGATCTTGAAGAAAGAGTAGGAATTCACCAGGAAGAAGAGGGGAAGGGTATGTTTCTTCTTGGATTCCCTGCCTCGGAGGACCGCTAGGAGTTTGGGGTGGTCCGAGAGGGAGCCTCAAGAGGAAGAACGGAGATATGAGGAGCTCTAGTGAAGGCTCAGGACCTTGTACATAGTACGGTTCACCCCACATTCAACAAAAACCCAGCAAGTACAGAATCCATTTGTTTGGTTTGATACCCATGATGCAAACTAAGAGTAAGAGGCTCTTTCGACTGATGAGTGGTGAGTTTCGTTTGGGGGTAATATGTAAACGAGGCACCGTCTCCACAACCAACGGCCTGTGGGTCTAGTCGGGGTTGACAGGTCAGGTGGGCTTTTGCATATTTCAGAAGGGCTGGTGACTCTCTGCTTTTGAATTACGCGGCTGAGTGATCCAAGTAGCAACATCAGAAGTGGAGAAGAAGCACAGATGCCGCCCAACTTGTGTCCCTCAGATTCTCCTCAACGTGTGGGGACAGAGAAACTCCAGGGGAGCAGGGCCCACTGTTCTGAGCCTTTACGGACCCACTTCTCCCTCTGTGCCCAACCCTGTGTGCCCGGGACTAGAGACAGGTTGGATCTGGCCCTTCTTCTGGAGGGGCTTCTCCTTCTGTCCGCCCACCCCGCCACCCGCAGATGCTCCATGAGGCGGAGCTTCTCGTAGCCCCCAGTAGGGGTGTCTTCCTGATTGAAGTGTTGGGTGGGCTGGTGAGGAAGATCCAGAGACCCTAGTTGTTGCACCTCTCCTCCCCCACTCAGGGCAACCCCAGGGGGTCCCAGGAGTATCAAATATTCCATCCAACTCCCAGACACATGCTGAGACCTCCTGGGACTCGACATCACTGGCAAAGGAGTTCAAGGGTTACCTGATGGGGGTGCCGATGTCTCCCAAAGCAGCAAAGCTATGTAACTTCACCTTCAAGGGTCTGGTCACTAGAGGTTTATTCTCTTTTCAGAGTGAGTTGCCTTAAAGATCTCAGTCTTTTCAGTTTAAAGTTCTACGGATAGAGCTACTGTTGAAAACCAATAGTCAAACATGGATTTTTGTCATATTTAAACCAATGTGTAGTGAATTAGCTGTTGTGATGGATTTGAAAATAAATTAGAATGGCCACCACCCTTTAGAAGCTTGGGATCTACCTGGGGAGACAAAGCGTAAGCAAAATTACACGTCATTTTTGGTTTTTTGCTTTGTATTTACAATTTCTGCAGTCTACCCCTCCCACCTCCACCCTTGTACTTTGCGTGCATTTTTTTTCAGGCTGACGCTCTAAGTGGACAAAAGCAGGTGATTACACAACAGGAAATGCCAGAAACTGAAGATTGTGTGGGTCAGGAGCCACATCCAGGTAACATCCCTACAATATCACCTGATGAAATGAATGGGAACTATTTACCATTATATAATCAAGGGCAAATGAGTTGAGACTGTATTGAACTACAGTCATTGTTCCTTGCTCTTTATTCAGAAGCTGCTTTCTCACGACACATTTTTAACAGTGAATGGACATCAATTATTTCAGTAACAACTAAAATACCCCATTCATAGTACAGTGGGTTGTCTGACCAGCGATTACATTTGTGACCCCCCTCCTTTAAAAGAAGGTTCCAGGAAACCATCTTGGGTTTTCTGGGGGTAGCCCTCTCAGAACGGGCAAGGTGAGCCCCTGGAATCACTGCAGGTGCTTTCCTTAGAAGGAGAGTTTTAGGGTGAACAACACTGGAATCTGTGAGGGTGGCCCCCCTTCCTAGAAGGCTGGGTGTAGGGCCCCCGGAGACAAGGAGGGAACCGTCCCTCGGAAGATGCAGGGGAGTAACTCCTATGTGCAGAAAGCAGGGTGTATCACATCCTTCGTGTTTTGAGAATTGAAGAGGAAAAATTGCTTCACTCCTGGGGATGAATTCCTTTAAGGGCAAGGGATCAGTGTTTCTGGGTCAGTGGGGTAGTGCTAGCAGCTGAGACGTGGCTGGGCATGAAAACTGAAGGAACTGCAACTTTGGGGACCCCTTGGTTGAGGTTAGCCCTGAAGGCATGGGGCGTTCTGCTGGGAAGATCTGCGGCAGGTGCTGGCAACGGTCTGGATCAACACAGAGCCTGTATTGAGAGCAGTTGTCAAAAGCGACACCTTGTGGCAACAAGAAGCAACAGCAGCAGAGACTAAGGTAGACTTCTTTGGATTGCTCCTACTCACCCCTCTGCTCTTCCTTCGAATAAATCAGTGTAAAATGCTGGAAAAGGCGAGGGAGTGCTTGAGCAATTACAGGGATGAATGAATGTGGCCAGTTCACACCAATTCATTCCGGTTACAGTTTAATATAAAACCACTACCCTTAAGTGGTTTAAATCCCAGATGAAGTACTTTTTTCCTTTCCACGTGGTTTTTCATTTTAGAAATTGAAGGAAAAGTTTAAAACCTTGCTGTTTTATCTGACTTCTCAGCGTTTGCTTTAGTTGAGAAATAAGCTTCCAAATTTTGATCAGATTAATTGCCAGTTTTTACAAAATTGAAATAAAGGCCAGGATACATGGGCTGTACTGAGACTCTTTTGTACATGTGGCTAAGATACTGTGCAAACGTTGTTTACACAGAAGAGTTCCCGAGTTACAGGGTCAAGATCAAGGCCCTCCATCCTTTTACTTTCTTTCCACAGGCAGGGTGGAAACACTGGAATTCCAAGACACCGTTTATAACATATACTAAATTGTTCTTCAGCTGCCCTCTGGCCTAGGGGCCCAAGTTGCATGCTGGTTTTTTTGTCTTTTTTTTAATGGTTAAAAATTATTTGCTTTATTTTGTTAAAACTTATTGGCAGATTTTCTAGAATTTCACTTGATAGCTTCAGTCATGACATATTTATAACTCTAAATGTTTTTCTTTTCCACACTCTGAGATCATGGATAAAATAGAAGAATAAGTTACAAACATCTTCCACAATATTAAACCATAATGTATAATGATTTAAAGTATTAAGACTGTAATTGTGCGTCAAAAAACACTGGACTTGTAGTTTACATCCTTGGCTTTTTGTTCTTGCTGTGTCATTTGCCAGCTCTGTGCCCGTTATAACAAGTCACTTGATCTCTCTGGAACCCTACATCTCAATTCATACATATTTTACATTGTTTTTCAATGTAAAATCCTGTGATTCTGTCACCCCCCTACTATCAATATCCAGGTTCAAAAGTTTAACCTACAGTGTATTCCCTTACTTAAGCTAAATTATTAAAGTTAGCTATTGATATTTGCATATTATAATCAAATAATCTGGGGACTTTGGAAAACCTTATCTGGCTCCACTTTTTTTTTAACTTTTTATTTTATATTGGAGTATAGCTGATGAACAATGTTGTGTTAGTTTCAGGGGTACAGCACAGTGATTCAGTTATACAGATACATGTATCTATTCTTTTTCAAATTCTTTTCTCCCATTTAGGTTGTTACGTAAGATTGAGCAGGGTTCCCTGTGCTATACAGTAGGTCCCTGTTGGTTGTCCATTTTAAATACTGCAGTGGGTACATGTCCATCCCCAACTCCCTAACTAGTGGCATGTTTTTCTTTCTTCTTTGCCCATTCCACTCCGGCATAGCCACTGAGCCAGCAACCCCTTGGTTGTTTCTAAGGCAGTCCTTAGACTGAGCCAGGATAACTTCTTTGAGCGGAGCTCACTCGTAAAGTTAGAATGTCTGAGAGAGAGGGTCTAAGGACAAGTTCTCTCAACTCTCTGTCACTGTGTGAGCATGAGGGTGCAGAGATTCCGGCTTTGGCAGACAGCTCAGGCCGTGCTGCAGTACTCTGTGGGGTGTGAACTGGCTCCAGAACACAGCAGAATCTGTGCTGGAAGATGCGAGGCCGATGCCGCCTGAGTTATCTGGGAGACCCGCGTCTGCAGGCCAGTGGCAGAGGCTGGGCCTTCAGCTCAGGCTGCCACCCTGGGTCCCTGAGCGAAACTCCCTCTCTGTGGTTCTTGAAGGAATATGAACCCTGTGTCATGTTCGGTTTGGAGGCCTCACGCCCTTTTATGAGCTTAGAGAGTATGACTTTTGGGGTCACCTGTTTTTCCAGGTCACCTCATGGCCGTTTCCTAAGAACCACGCCAGCCCCAGGGGCACTGGGTTAGAACCATTTCCAACAATCTTGACTCCAAAGACCCCACCTACTGCCCCTTTCTAACCAGGTGAATCCTGCCGGGGGAGTGTTTTCTAAAACTCACCCAAACACACAGTTTTGGTTACACCCTTTCCTGAGGTTTATGGACCCTTCCAGTTCTTCACTTCATAACTGATGGAAGCCACTAAAGTGAATAAATCTCTGCAGAACCGCAAAGATTTGCTTCTTGGCAATTTTTTTTTTTCTCGCCCATGTAAGGAAGCGGCTGCTAATGTCTTTCAGTGAGGAAGCGGGGGGAAAGCCCCCCAGTTTAATCTCTGAAGGATGTCCACTGGGAGGGCACCCTCCAAAACTCTTGTATTACTTATATTGATATTTTTGTCAGCCGACTCATTTTACAGATGAAGAAACTGAGGCTCCGGGAGAAGAAGAGATTTGCCGTGGTCACGTGGCCTGTTCTTTCCTCTGATTCTGCTCCCAATCAATTTCCCTGTTTGAAAAGATCTCCCAGGGGCCTTTCTCCACCCCACGCTGAGCCGTCTTGGGCTTCTCTTTACACTCTCGGCACTTGGTGAAGAATATCGAGCCATTTTGTCTTCTCAGGATTCCCAAACAGGAACTTTTCATGTCACTTCAACTTATCTTCTGGGGACATACGTTGGACTCTGCGTTTTGGAACTAGATGCAGAGTCCTGGGACTCTGGGAATTAGGAATGGCCCAACAGGGCTGCTTCTGAAATGAGCTCCCGGACATCCAGGGCTGGCAGGGGTGCTCCTAGACTCTTTGGGTTTGTGTATCGATAGAGGTCAGGCAAACACAGTGACCCCTGAACAACGCAGGGGTTAGAGCGCCCACCCTGCTTCGAAGTCAAAAATCTGCATATAGTTTAAAGGTCAACCGTATACTATGCCCCCAAGACCTATAATTTTATATAACCTCTGTTTATCCCTAGTTGATGATGATTTCTTTAAAGAACCCATGAAAAAAAGAAGACGGTCAGATCGAGACCAGCGGTTCCGAGCGTTTCCCTCTGTGGAACAAAGCGCCCTTAGGGAATGTGAGTGTCCTGAAAGGGCTCTGCCACTTGTTTTAACGTGGCTCTGTTCTTTTCCAAATGTGTTAACATGCTCAAAGGAAGAGGAGGTTACATTGAGAAGCAGGATGGGACATCTCCGAATGATCCCGGTCCAAAAAAGGAGGCCTCCTAGTCTCTGCAGAGATAATGTAACAGGACAGTCTATCTCTCAGAATCTGGATAGGAGGCTTGCTACAAAAATAATCTCTTCTTGATTAGAACTGTGAATGAAAACAGTTGTTTTGGTTCTTTCATGGGCATTTATATGATGTCCTTGCATTGTTTTTTTTCTTTTTATGACCACAGGAGAGAAGAATCTAGAAGGGCTACAGCCCATGGTGAAGCCTATGTGACTTCTGTTACACTGAGCCTCAGAGCAGGCTGGCTTCATGGGATGCCCTCATTATCAATGATTGCTCTCCCACAAGCTATCATCTCTTATGTCAGATAACTTGTTCTCTTGTTTAATTGGCTTTTCATTTCTTTTTCTTTTTTTCCTTTCTCTGTAATATTGAGCAGATTCCTCTTGTGGAGACCAAGTACTTGATCCCTGCCAGGTACACCCCAGCTAATACATCTCTATTGATTCCAGATGAAAAACTGGAGTCACGGACCAGAAGGGTTTTGAGCAACACTTACCAGAAACTCATTCAGTCTGTGTTCCTGGATGACAGCATCCCTAATGGTGTCAAGTACCTCATGTGAGTCTGACATCAGCTACCATCAGATCTTACTTGGATGTCTTTCCTTAGGTGGTGGTAGATGCTTTTCTCCAACAATGAAAGGGAATTTTCAATTAAAAACAGAGCAAAGAAAGCCAACAAGTTCTGTAGCTACGGGCCATTATTGTTATTTCCCATAGTTACCATTCATTGAGCTGTCACTGCTGCTAGGTGATCTGCTAGATACTTTATATATATCAAATTTCGTTTAAGTGTCCCAATACCCCTATAAAGTAGGAGCCGTTATTATCACCCCCATTTTGCAGAAATTGAGGCTCTGAGAGGCCAAGACATTGACCAAGGTCACACGGTTGGTAAGTGAAAGGGCCTGGAATCCAGCCCAGGCTGTGGGACTCTGAGCCTGTGCCCTCAATGGCCTGTGCCCAGCTGACTAGAAGGACTTGAGTGGTGTCAAGGCTGCATCTCCCGCCCAGTAAGACTCTTCATGATGCTCCTAATAACACTTCACCTCTGCATAAACTTTATTTCTAAGATCAAGACTATATAATTTCCATGGAACACAAACAAGGAGACCTCACATTTATATAGACATTGTAGAGTTTGTGTAGAGTTATCATTACCAAGTATTTTTGCATAATCTCATTTGATCCTCATGACAACTCTGTATAGTAAACAGGGATGAATATTCCCCTTTGACCAGGGAGAGAACGGAGATTCAGAAAGATGCGGTGACTTGCCCAGGATTAGAACTCAGTTTTTGTTTTTTTTTTTTTTTTTTTTTTGGTACGCGGACCTCTCAGTGCTGTGGCCTCTCCCGTTGTGGAGCACAGGCTCCGGACGCGCAGGCTCAGCGGCCATGGCTCAGGGGTCCAGCCGCTCCGCGGCACGTGGGATCTTCCCGGACCGGGGCACGAACCCGCATCCCCTGCATCGGCAGGCGGACTCCCAACCACTGTGCCACCAGGGAAGCCCCTAGAACTCAGTTGTTTTGTGTTCTGTTCTGATGATCTCCCTACTATGCTTCGATGACCGTGACAATGAGCATTTTTAAATCGATCTAGAAACAGGCTTCTTGCCTTGATTGAAAAACCATCACTGGACCCAATCTACATCGGATTATTTGGAAGCACTGGGGCTGGGAAGAGCTCCCTGATCAATGCCATCATCCAGCAAGCCATGTTTCTACCAGTGTCTGGAGAAAGTATATGTACATCTTGTATTGTTCAAGTGAGCTCAGGCTGCTGTGAGCAGTATGAAGCCAAAATCCACCTACTCTCCAACCAGGTAAGTGTTGCCTCCCTCCCCCCCTCCCTCCCTCCCTGTTATCCTCCCTCTCTCCCTCCTTTCCTTCCTCCTTCCTTCTCTTTCTTCCTTCTTCCTTTTCTTTCCTTCCCGCCCCCTCTCAGAGACTAACATTATGTTCCTTGTAAATATAGCTCACGTCTTCGTTAAACGAAAAGAACACAGTACAGAATGAGAAAGTCCAACAGAACAAGATGGGGGTTCTAGTGGGTCCTGTCTCAGCTCTTTATGGGACTTTGGGCAGGACGTTTCCCTCTTTGGGTTCCTGTTTCCTCATGGACGAAACAAGGGGGTTGGATTAGATGATCCCTGACGGGATTAGGTGATTTTAGATTTCCCGGGTATGCAGCCCCCTGCCCTCCACAGGGACGATGGATTTCTCTCTTTGTCAGTGTCTTCTGTATCTGTGTCCTGGGGGGCTTTGGCCCCCACTCTGCCTTGGCAGGAGTGGAAGCAGGAGCTGAAGAACTTGACGAAACTCCTGCACAGGCCTGAGCAGCTGGGCAGAGAAGAAGAGGATGCCTGGGACAGGGACGATGCGGTGGAGGAAGCCATTTGGAAGCTACAAATGGTTTATGGAAACGGGGTGGAAAGGAAGAGCTATGAGGAGTTACTAAGGGCAAAGCCCAAAGGAAAGATCCCCACCTCCAGAGTCATCACCCTCAAGGCGGAAGAGGTGGGTTCAGGACGTCTTTATTTTTTCATGAGTCTCAAGGATAACAGTTGAATCCCTTTAGGGGATTTGGGCAAGGCACAGTGTTCTTATTGGAAATAAGTTGATACCAAAATCAGAAGTATCCATGAGAAAGTGGTTTTTCATTATTTATGGCTGTCAAATGGGAATTTTTAGTGTCTGAGTGGGGAGTTTTTGTTCACAGGAAAGGCTATTTACAGTTACTTGAAGATTAATTAAGGATGCTTTTAGTGGCAAATAATTTAAAAAATAAGCCCAATTTTTAATGGCTTAAACAAATAGGGATTTATTCATTTTCTCACATAAGGAGTCTGGGGGCAGTTGGGTCTGTGGGTTGGTTCAGTGGCTCAACCATGGCCGCATGCCTCTGGTTCCCCTGACCTTCCACATCTGTTGCCTCATTGTAACAAAATTGCTACTGAAGTGCTGGACTTCACAGCTAGCTTCATGGGAGGAAGACATGGATAAAAAGGTGGCACCAACCACATCTCCTCTTTCACTGGGAAGTAAAAGTTTTCCTAGAAACACCCAACAAATTTCCATGTAGACTTTCTTGTTCAGAACTGAGTCACATGGCCTTTCTGAGCGGAAGGAGAGTCTAGAAAAAACAAGAAGCAGACTTGCCAAGATTGGCTGAGACCAATCTCAATCCACTGCCTTCCCCAATAAACACATAGTCAGGATGCTGCTGGTGCAGGTGAAGGGCAGGATGGATACAGGATGGGCACCTAGTAGAACAATGCCCTCTTCATTTTTATGATCAATATTCATTTTATTAAAATTAAAATTCGATTTTAAATTAAACCAGAATACACGGGCAACTAATATGTAATTTATTAATGTTGTACATTTAAAAACCTAGTGTTCCTTGCATCTGAAAATTCCCTTTAATATATTGTTATTCCATTTGTAAATCTGGCAATTTTTGTATAAAACGAACAATTACTTACACCTGTTCTAAAATTTAATATTCAGTTATCTCCTAAGTTTACCATAGAAAAGCTTCCTTTCAAAGTTAATGCTACTTACATAATTAATCAACATTTCTTTTTATAGTTCAAATTTAATATATTTGATTCTCTCAAAAAAATTGAAATACTTGACCAGGCATACTTAGAAGTCAAATGAATTAAACCTTTCAAGGCACTTAGCTCTTATATAACTAGAAAATGGAACAAATGTAGTAGCCATTTCTTATATTTAAATGGCTATTATAGTTAAAACACATTATGCTCCTAATATCTAAAACATAGACCGAGCACGTCCAAAGAAACATAATGATGATAAAACTGGTTACTTTATCTGAATACACACAACTTACACCAAGCTATCAATATAATATTCATTTCTTCACTACTCTATATTTAGAAATATCCCTTCCCGGTGTTACGAATCTACCCATTGAAACAAGAGGAACAGAATTAACATCTCCATGAATGAGGGCACAAATTCAGAGTTTGGGTCAGGGATTGTAGGCTGGGGTGAGGGAATCTGAGTTTCCCTTCCAGAATGACTCGCCTCCACCAGTTTATTGAGTGGAGCCCTCTTCTTACAGAAAGCCCATGCTTTTTCTTTTATGTTGCTCTTTTTGTATCTCCTTTATTTTTTAATCAAAATATCTTAAAGAACTTTTATCATTTCCTCTCTCACAATTTCTTGTGATTCGATTAGAATTGATGAGACCTCTTACTCCCTACCCTGCAATTAAATCAGATTGCAACAAATCCTCTGACTTAATCTCAACTCTCTTAAGAATTTACTTGATCTTTCTTTCAGGACCATTCTGTAGATATTTATTAACAATGACCACCGTGCATCCCAAATCTTCTCTCCCCTGAAGTATCCCATAGAGATTCGCTGCCATGGTAGCTGGCATGAAGATGTCATTGTACCAAGATACGTTTCGTGAAAAACAACAGGCTGAGAGTGATCCCCCATCTCACCCACCATCATGAAAACATCCTGGAAATGCCTATATGTCAATATATTTTTTTGGTACTTGGAAGATAAATTTTTAAAATCTTTTTGAAGATCAACTTCAATTTTCCATCTGGAAAATATGGTCACCATCTCACTATCCATTTTCCACAGTCAGGGCTTTCTGGTAATGAACATGCTCACATTAACCATGTGGGAAGAATCCTCTCTCTCTCAAATTTAGAATATTGCATATGACTTCCATTAATTTTAGAACTGGAATGGAATTTAGAAGATACACTCATTATCCAGTGAAGCTATAACTTTCCTGAAGCCCTGTTCTAACTGACTTTGTTTTCTGCATCTGTCAGTTAAGGAACTTGAACTTCCTGATCTCCAGTATCCTTTCTGGTTCTGAGTCTAGACCCTTCCAGGCTGGATCTGAGGCCTCCTGGTGCCTGTTGCCCAGGTGCTGCTTTTCACGTTTCTCGGTGGACCTTCGGTGAACCTGAGTCACAGCCCATTCAGGGTAGACGTGCTGGGAGAATGTCTGGTGTGTGTGACCTGTCACCTGTCCCTCTTCCTCAGGCAGGAGAGCTGTCTCTCAAGCTGGACCCCTACATCCGGACTCAGAGGAGAGGCTGGGATGAAGGATCAGCTGAGACACAAATCTGGCCCTTGATCAAGCTGGTGGAAGTGACTCTTCCCAAATCGGAGCTGATTCCAGAAGGCGTTGTGCTGGTGGACATTCCAGGCACAGGCGACTTCAACAGCAAGAGGGACGAGATGTGGAGAAAGGTGATTCTCTTTCATACGGCTTTGTTCCCTTCTCTCCTCAACTCCAACACCCTTTCTAAAGCAGCAAAGAATGCTCTGCTTTCCGCTTACAGGATTTTATGAGCTCATCGGAGTTAAATTCTTCCACGTTCTAAGCCTCAGGGCCATGGCAGGATATGGTTGGCCAGAGAAACTGGGGAGGGAGGAATCATGAGTATGTGACAGATGAAAAGGGCCAGCAATAAAGTTGTCCAAGAGTGAGCAGAGGAAACAAGGACAGAGCAGGAGAGGGAGGTCCAGATCTGGGTACAAAGCAGAGAAGCCAATAGCCACGCACCAAGGAACCAGGAGGCTGCTCCCATGTTTGGTTGTAGGGAAGAGAAACTCACTAAAGCAAATCCCAAGTCAAGAAGGGTTAATCAAAAGGCTATCAAAGGATCTCACGAGACACAGCCAGGCCCCAGGCCCACCTATCAGGCTGGAAGCAGCTATTTTCTCGCTCATCCTCTGCCTGGTCTCTTGTGACTCTGTTTCTCTTTGTGCATCTGTCAGCTGAGTCCTGCTTCTCCCTTAGCCATTAGCGCCCATGTTGTGGAACAGGACCGCCTTAGCTGCGTCTCTGAATGACACTGCTGTTCCTGTGCCTCTCACTGTCTGACTATAGTCTCTATGTCTTTTAGTTCAGATTCCTCAGAAGGAAAGTCTGATCAATTACCACCCAGCTAAGGATCAACTCTCTCTGGATTAAGTATCCATCCCTAGTGTAGTCAGCTGTGCCCGAAGGGGGTCATTGAGATGAAAGTGGGTAGGAGTTCAATTCCCAGCAAATGGAGCATAAGCTGATCGGGGGCCCCCCCAGATGTGTCCGCAGCCAGAGAGTTAAGCATTAGGGCAGTTTGAGCTGCACCTAGTGATTAGAGGCTGGGGGATTTTTAAGAATTTATCTCTTTGTTAATTTGCTTTCTGTTCATCAGACACATACAATATGTAAGACTATGTACTAAGCACTGAGGATGCAAAGATTATAGCTAATAATAATGAGAGCTGAGCTAATTTTATAGCTCATAACCCATGCAAGAAGGCTCAAGAGCCTCTCTGCTGTCAACCTCTACTATATCCTACACGATAAACGACACAAAATGAAGAGTGAATGAACAGATACAGAACATGACCTTTTATGTTAAGAAGTGTGTGCGTGTGTAATGTTTGCAAATGCACGGCAAAAGTCAGATCCTGCCTTCTGGTAAGATACATACCCAACTGTTAACAGCAGCTTCTGTGTCTCCTACCGCTCTTTACTACAGACACCTCTGTATTGTTCGTATATTTTGCCTGAACATGTATTATCTTTACAACTAAAAAGACGAAAACAAAATAAAACAATGTGAATGCGAAGCGGAGCCTTCCCTCAAGGGGCTTAGAGTCTACTAGGAGAAATGAAACACGCAGATGACAAAATACATGGCAGAAAATGATGTAAGAGAAGCACAAGGAGCTATGAGCTCTCAAAAGTCGAAATCACCTCCAACCAGAGAGCTCATTCCTTCAACGAATAGCCACTGAGCATCTCCTCAATTTTATGATAGGTTCTGGACGGACGGAGACAAAGTCCTTGCCCTTGGAAGGCTCGTAGTCCAGAGGGAATGAAATACACTAATGAACAAACCCCGTTACTTAAAAATGAGAGCACAAGGTGATGACTTCATGTGGGAGGTGGGTGAGGCTTCAGAGTGGAGTGGATACAGATGCTCAGCCTCCCCCAGGTGGAGGAGGCAGGTGGGAGCGGGACCCCGAGCACCGTTTGCAGCACTTGCGGAGCCCAGAGGGCTGAGGGCGCGGGGGAAGGATGGAGAGAGGCGCAGAAGCCAAGCCTGGGAAAGGTGGGGTGGGCTTTAACACCATGCTTCCTGGGGAAGTTCGAAGGACAGGAGGGACTCGGGTGAGTGATAGAGAGAGAAAGGGCGTCTTAGAAGGAGCTCAGGAGTGCAGGGTGGGAGGGATCACGGGGCACAGGACCAGAGCCAGAAGAGACTGGGAAGGAGGGCCAGTGTCTGTGAGTCACGATCAGTGCAGTGACTGCCAAAAAACTCGCCGCGGGCCCACTGCTTCTCTGTTACAGGTAGACTTTAAATTCAGCAGATTTGCGCTAAATGAATGACAGTGGGCCGGGGGAGCTTTGTGACTGTGGTTTCCGATAAAGATCAGGATGACAGCTTACAGATGATCAGCCTATGCCCTGATTTTACAGATAAGGAAATGGAGGCTGAGAGATGGGAAGTCATTTGCTCAAGACCACACATCTACCGAGTGGCAGAATTTGAACCAGAGAGCAGGTTCCTGCCTTTCCAGCTGAGGCTCTGTCTCTCACCCCCCAGGACATCCCCTAACAGTTCTTTAAGGGGGAGGCAGTCCCAGCATCCTTCACCCTTGGTGGTCTGCTCAGGCCTGGCCGGGAGAGCCTTTGTTTCTGCAGGGTTTCAGCTCTGGGAGTGGAATCGCCAACCTCCTCTAGTTCCAGGCCAGTCCCAGGGAGCGACAGCCTGAGGAGGTGGCCGGCCTCTCTCACAGGATGGAGCCGTGGCTGCTGCCAGTTCAGATACACTGGGCACCGTATCAAAGGCTGCTCAGAACAGAGGAGCTCTGAGGAGGTGGGGCTGAAGCGAAGTGATGGCTCCCGGCCTGCTCTGCTTGGTCGCAGCTCCCCTCCGCGCTTGTGGTTTTGTGATATCCTCTCATGAGAAGTTACTAAAGACACCCCTCCTTCCAGGGAGAACAGAACACGATGCCTTGCCCCCACCTCCCCAGCTGCCCAGCAGTACCTTCCCTACACTAAAACGATTAAGAGCTCAGACGTCCCTGTGCTGCCTGAGTCACCTGACCTCTTGGAGGCCCATTCTCATTGTGGGAAGGGAGGAGGGCGGCGATGGCAGGGGGCCATCCTACCCACTCCCAAATCCAGTGGCTCTTGTCTTATATAGATCTGCTTTTTTCCGGTGTTTTCTGTGACTCTAATTTTACCAAATCCTGGCAGTCGGGAGCTTTGTGTAGGGCCTGAAATTTAACCAATGCAACCTTTATGATTGCATTTCTCTTCTCTTTTAATAAACATTTATTAAGCACCTGTAGTTTACCAGGACCAGGGGAATATAAAAGTGAAAGAGGCCCTGCCCTAGAGGAGGAGCTTCATCTTCCACAGCCTGATGGCATAATCCGAAGCATCCCTAAATTGGTTATAATTTGGGAAGTGGGAGGGAGCGATTGGTTTTATTTTCCTGCCCGAATGTGAGTCCATCCATGTAGGGGAGGAAGTTCAGGACCCATAGTTGTGTGGCCTTAAGCAGATCCTTTGCCTCTCGGGGCCTGCCATGTACCTTCTTTATAAAACAATGAAGTTTGTTTGACACTGGAGATGGATGCTTTCATAACAATGATCCGTGAAGCCAAGAGGTTCATGGGCAGAGGGTGCGGGACACAGAGCACGTGGGGACTCCAAACCCTCCACCCCCAATTCAACCATAGCAGTTCTATTTTAAAAAATCAAGTTTGGCAATTGGAATTCTTCCTAAGATTTCATTTGAAAAAGGCTCCACCGTTAAAAACATGTTTGAAACCCCCTGCTCTAGATCAAGCTTTCTCAGCCTCAGCTCTTTTGACATTTTGGGTCCAGCGAATTCTTTGCTGTAGGGGCCCGACCTGGGCATTGCAAGATGTTTAGCAGCTTCCGTGGCCTTTACCCACACTAGTGCCCCCTCAAGTCAAAACGGTTAAAAATGTCTCCATACATTGCCAAGCGTCGCCTGGGGTATAGAATCTCCACTAGTTAAGAACCACTAGTATAAAGCAAATAATGACTGAATTAGCAACTCGCAAACTTGTCACAGCTTTTTGTACAAAGTGCTATTCTGAGGAACCATAAACAAACTCAGTCCTGGTGATGGACCCGCTTTTCACTTATATGGCGAGATAAGATGAGTGAAACAATACAGTCAGAGAAATGTCACAAGGCAACACACTATTGCTTGTCACGTGAAAGTTGCATATTAGCTGAAGCAATACATATGTGATCCATGAGTAGGTTGCAATTTCAGGTGCATTGGCCTTTGCAACTTGAATCACGCGGTTTCTGGCTCCCTGCTGCCACCTGGTGGTAGTATGCTGAATATGCAGGGGCAGCCAGACATCAAAATGATGCCCTGTGGTGACAGCTTTGGGGTAGATCATGACCAGGACTAGCTCTGGAAGAACAATAATTTTCCCTAGAGAACAGCTGAGGTAAATCAAGCCCGTGATGGATCTGGAACTGGAGGTCTGATTTCTTGAATTCTATCAATGACTACTGCCACAAACATCTCTGAAGCCTCTACTATGGGCCAAGTACTGTGCTTGAGGTGATGTGGATTCCAAGCTGGAAGGTGCAGCCCCTTCCCATCCGGTACCTCACAGTCTGGGTGAAGAGGGGGAGAGGGGTATAGAGTGCCGACCGTGTACAATAGTTCTGCCTGAGAAGTACTGTGGCAGGTAAGTCCAGGTGCTGTGGGATGCAGAGGTGGAGGTGGCCAACCTAGCCTCAGGTGGCCCTTGGCAGTCTCAGATGGCAAATGGAGGTCAAGCAGAGGTCACGGCAAGGGCAAAGGCCCAAGAGATAGATGAACAATTTACATCCCAGGAAGTGTATGAAGCTCGTATGATTGGTGCCTAAAAGAATGTGGTGGGGAGGGATGAGAAGTGGGGGTGGAGAGAGAGTCGGGGCAGGGCATCGAGGACAGACATGGTACATTAAGGAAGCACATGCTCTACAACCGAGGCACCATTTATGCTCTTAAACATGCTGTGGTCATGTTTCACAGACCATTGATAAATGCTCAGTGATCTGGCTGATCAGTGACATTGAAAGAGTTTCTGGAGGGAGAGCCCATGAAGACCTTCTGAACGAGAGCATCAAAGCCTGCCAAAGGGGGTTCTGCAGGGACATGGCCCTGGTGGTCACCAAGACCGACAAGCTCCACTTGCCGGAATATCTAAGGTACGGTGCTGGGCTTACAGGGATGCGGGCTTTCCTCCATGGGTCCTGACTGCCGTAATTACGGTAACAACAGAGCTTTGACTCATGGGCATTTCGGACTCAGGGAAGTGACCACTGGGGCTAAAAGAGAAGTCTGGGTGATTTCCTGGGACATCAGGACCCTTGGGTAGGTTGTCTTGGGAATCTTCCAGAGCAGCTGCTTAACGCCCAACAGGCTGTGCTCTTACGCCACTCTGGTGTCTGAGATGCAAAGAGCATTTTACAGAGTGGTGGACCTGCCCGTCCCCCCAGATATGGGAAGTGTAGACGCCCCACAGCTAGTGGGCACTTCCTATAACACCCTGGCCCGGTACCGCTTTGAAGTGTCAAGATTCTGTTTCAGATTTGTCTCCTCCTGAGATTTTAAACCCATATGGAGCAAGGTTCTCAAAGGTTCAGAACTCGGTCCAAAGTAAAAGCATTCTTAGAGTCATACTCTAACAAAACATAATGAAGGGTAAGCATTTTAGAGCTTAATAGATGTTAATATATGTTCATTTCCATGCACATGTCTGTTCCCCCTGTAACTAGGCGGACTGGAACTTATCTTCCATGCTGGGGCACTCTGAAAGTGAAAGGGGTTGTTATTAATCCTTACAGAGGATCGCAGGTGTACACTGGTCTGTTCCAGGGACATGAGACATATGATCATGGGCTCTACCCTTGACAGTGTTTCCCTGCTCTAACAAAAGCTTCTCCACCTGTCCGCTCTGCCGTATCCCCCCCCGACTTGAGTCTACTGTCTCCAGGAACTAACTTAGCAGAGAAAAATTCCTCAGTGAAGAAACAGACTAAGACTTTTCCCCCAACTTCTTGCTTTCACGGTCTAAGTTGGAATTTCAGCTCCATTATTTTTTTCCCTGCAATTCCATTCACCCCACTCCCTACCACAGAATAGTATCTCAAGTGCTCCCTTTCCAATGCCAGCTCTAAAACTGAACATAATACAGTTGAATTTATTAAATGTTTATTGAACACTGTGGTAGGGGCAGCAGATTCAGAGAGGCATCTTGCTTAGTCACTGAGGTCACTGTCTTAAAAGAGGATGAAAGGTTATATGAGAGGGACAAGTAAAGTACCATGGGACCTCGGAGAGTGAGGGCTGCGTTTTGACTGGGCCAGGTGGTGAGGTCACAGAAAATTCCACCGATGACAAAATACTGAGAAATTAAGATACTTTTTTCAAATGGACACTGGGGATGGGTCAGAGCATTTGGACTGAAGAAAGAGCTTAGGAAGAGGCATAAAGGCATGACAGTATATGCTGCTTTCAGGGAAAGTCAAGACTGCTGTGACACATCATGAGATAAATAATTGTTACATTTCTCATTCCAGGGAAAGAAAAGTGGGAAGTGTAAGTATGGACCAGTTATTTTTTTTTTTCTTTCTTTTTTAAAGCTCAATTGAGATATAATTGATAGACAAAAAGTTACACACATTTAATGTAAACATCTTGATGAGTTTGGACTTGTTATTCTTAAATAATACTTTTTATGATTAGTATTATATGATTCGAACACATGCACATTTGTCTGGGCCAGAGGAAGAGCTCCCGCAAGATGTGCATCTTATCCCTTTATCACTCTTGATAACCCTAGACTCTTTGCCATGCTTTTATTTCTTTTCACAATCCAGCAAGCTATTCAAAGTCAGCGAGAGGCTGTTTTAGAAAGAAATGAAATGATAAAGCTACAAAGGAATAAAGTTCTCAAGGAAAAACTAAAGGTAAGTTAACAGATTCTCCTATGCATTTTTCTGCTTTTCAACCACTCAGATTTTGAGAAACACCTATTTGGTCTTGCGCGGCAGCAAGGGCAGAGGCTTTGGAGTAGACAACTTAGTCCTGCTGATTAATTACTTTGTGACCTTAGGCAAATTACCGTGCCTCTCTGAGCTTCCATTTTCTCATCTGTAAAATGGGGGAATAATAATATCTACTGCCTGTGATTGTTGGAAGGATTGAATGAGCATATGGTCTACTGAGAACTGTGTGCAGATAAAATCAGGGATCACAGTGCAGGTTGAAGTGTGCTTGGCTAGAGGGATGCAGCAGGGCTGGGGGAACACAGAGGAAGGATGCCCCAGTCACGCGGGCCGTTGGGGGAGGCGGTGTTGAGGAGAAGTTCAGGGAAAACTTCTCAGCCTCTTCAGCAGAATTTTAAAGAACCAATAGTCTTGAGTGAGGTGAAGAAGTCGGAGAAAATGTGTTTGATACAGAAGGAAGAACGTGGTTGAAGAAAACTGCCACGCTTGGTGAATTACAGGCAAGTAGTTTTGAATAGCTCAGCAAGGGGCATATGCAGGAGTGTTAGGAGAAAAGCCCTGAGCTCTATTTTTCAAGCTTGAGTAATTGTTCTGTGGGAATCTTGCTGTTTCTTAAATTATTTTTATTATGCTGTCACTAAAATAGGTACAAACATAAAACTCCTTCCTGTAATAGTCTTATGCAACTATAAAACTGAAACCAACTTGAAGATAAAATATAAACAAAACAACTTAAATGTTATATCACAGTTAGTATAATATGATAGAAGGGATGGTTTTGCTGAAACTAAACCTTCAGTGTTGGATTTAACAGTAAAAACACATGGCCTTAGGTCCAGTTCTATGTTTAATTGCTTTCTGTATTTTGACTTCAATTATACTGATGCAGAAAATGTCTGGCGTACAATGTGGAATTGGAAATTTCAGGGCTTTTGTTTCTAATTCAGAATAATCAGACCTCATACTCAAGCCAAAGTCTTCTACCGAGCAATTCTTGAATGTTGCTTTTAATGAGGCAATAACTCAGTAAAGCTGTTCTTATTCTCTTTAATTGTTCTTCCTGGCATTAAAGAAATATGCATTTTATGAGGACCGAATTATATTGTTTCTGGAAGCAGAAACATAAAATACCTCAATACACAATTTACAAGTATATTTATTGCTAAAAAATGTGGCAAATTGGTATGTACAAGATAGGGTCTGGGCAACAATACATCAGCTTGCAGGGTGACTGTGGTTTTGATTCTTATGGCACAAGTTCTTTTAGGTCTCACACCTACACCTCTGATGGCTAGGTAACGCCTTCATTCTCCAACCGCTTCTTTTCAGTTTGAATTATTGTGAGACCTTTATTTGTACTGCAGACCTTCATTTGGAGCAAATTTAATTTCGATCATAGAAAATATGAGTCAGAAGTTGATTATAGGGTAGCCACTCATAGAGATGTCTCTACTTATTTTTTTTAATTATAAAAAAGAAAATTAAGAAAAATATTGTAAGAAAAATTTCAGGCTCCTGGGACTACACTTATTGATTTCAATTTGGAAATATTATGCATCTTAGAAAGGTGATTTTCTCGGGAATATGGAGAAGGGATGGTGGGGAGAGGGGCTGGTGAAGATTGGATGTAGAAAGACCAGCTGGGAGGCTTTTTCTGTAATCTAGTTGGTGTTTAAAAAAAAAAAAAAAGAAGTGATAGGGCTTCCCTGGTGGCACAGTGGTTAAGAATCCATCTGCCAATGCAGGGGACATGGGTCTGAGCCCTCCGGGAAGATCCCACATGCTGCGGAGCAACTAAGCCCGTACGCTACAACTACTGAGCCTGTGCTCTAGAGCCCGTGAGCCACAACTACTGAGCCTGTGTGCCACAACTACTGAAGCCCACATGCCTAGAGCCCGTGCTTGGAGAAGCTAAGAGAAGCCACCGCGATGAGAAGCCCACACACCGCAACGAAGAGTAGCCCCCGCTCACTGCAACTAGAGAAAGCCGGCGCACAGCAACAAAGACCCAATGTAGCCCAAAAAAAAAAAAAAAAAAAAAGTGATAAGAGCCTGAACTAGGCAGTAACCATAGAAATAGAGTAGAGGAGATGCATTCAAGAACTAATAGGGGGTTCAGATCCATAGGTCTGGACGACTAACTGTATGTGGCAGGTAAAAGAAAGCTGGGTTTTGATGTTTTCAGGCATTTTTTTTTTCAGGCATGTCTTTTGAGCTGGTTATTATACAGCATTTTGCCTTTGCTTTAGCAAATCTGTAAAGAAAACCTATGCTACTGCTCCAGTGCCTCTCTCCTTCACTCGCACATGGCTACCGCACTCATACTTCTGACACCAGATGTGTGGGAGTTTTCTTCACACTAAGTAATTCTCTCTGACACCAGCTGGGCACCTTACAATTTAACTCAGTTTGACATGGTCTACCTGGAGATAGTGTCAGATCCCACAGGTTAAGGGTTTAGTCCCACAAGACTGCCTCCCACTTCAGATACGAATCGCAAGAAGTAGGTCCCCAGGTTACCCGCAACTGCCTGACTTGGCTACAAATTGGTTCCCATGACCTCCTCTCCCTTGCATTGGGTTATTTGCTAGAACAACTCACAGAACTCACAGTGAAACACTCACATTTACCAGTTTACTATATAATAAAGGATATGATAAGAGATGAACAGCCAGTTGAAGAGATACATAGGGCGAGGTCTGGGAGGGTCCCCAGCACAGGAGCCTCTGTCCCCATGGAACTGGGGTGCATCGCTCTCCAAGTATGTGGATGTGCTCACAACCTGGACGCTCTCCGAGCCCCACACTACTGGGATTTTAGGGAGCTTCATCAGATAGACACGATCAATGATTAACTCCATTTCCAGCTCCTCTCCCCTCTCTGGAGAATGGGGGTGGGGGGTAGAAATTCCAAGGGATTTGGGAGCTCTGTGCTGGGAACTGGGGCCAAAGACTCAATGTTAGAATGAAACCCCCTATTTATAAGGGGTTTAGGAGCCCTGTGTTGGGAACTCAGGGCAGAGACCTGTAGATAGATAGATAGATAGAGAGATAGATAGATAGATAGAGATAGAGCTTATTATTTCATAATACCTTATTAGTTTACTCAGTTTGAGGATTATAATGAACTCATGGCTTTTCACAGAATTACTGTGTTCTTTTTTATGTTCAAGTTCACATCTTGGCCAAAGGGAGCCTTTAATTTAAGCTGGTTCCTTTTAGCATTACCCAGACATTCAAAAAATATATCTTTCCTCTCTGGTAACAAGAACATATTCAGGCCCATTTTCTTTTTCCCTGCCCCAAGGCATGGAACTATTACTATCAAAGAAACTTGGGTTTCTTTTAGTAGAGAATAATATTAAAAATAAAAGTTGGGGTGCAAGGGGTACATATCAAATAATTCATACAAGTAAAAGAAGTGGACAGGGTGATGTCACTGCAAAGTCATTTTAATGACAAAGCTAGAAAATATAGATTTTTTAAAAAATGGGGTTGCAACTAGTTCAAAAAGATACATGCACCCCAATGTTCATAGCAGCGTTATTTACAATTGCTGAGACTTAGAAACAACCTAAGTCTCCATCAACAGATGAATGGATAAAGAAGTTGCAGTGTATATATGTGTGTGTGTATATATATATGTAGATAAATAGATAGATAGATAGAGATATATACACACACATACATACATACAATGGAATACTACTCAGCCATAAAAAAGAATGAGATTTTGCCATTTGCAGCAACATGGATGGACTTGGGGGACATTATGCTAAGTGAAATAAGTCAGAGAAAGATAAACACTGTATGATAATGGCTTATATATGGAATCTGAAAAATACAACAAACTATTGAATATAACACAAAAGATGCAGACTCACAGATATAGAGAACAAACTAGAGGTTACCAGTGTGTGGGGGGGTAATATAGGGGTGGAAGAGTGAGAGGTAGAAACTATTGGGTGTAAGATAGGCTCAACATGGGGAATATAGCCAATATTCTGTAATAACTGTAAATGAAAAGTAACCTTTAAAAATTGTATAAAATTTTTTTTAAAATGGGGTTACAAATTATATTCCTGATTTCAATCTAACTCCAACTTTACTATATGCTTTTTTGTTTTTGGTTTTTTTGGTGGTACGTGGGCCTCTCACTGTTGTGGCCTCTCCCGTTGCGGAGCACAGGCTCGGGACGCGCAGGCTCAGCAGCCGTGGCTCACGGGCCTAGCTGCTCCACGGCCTGTGGGATCTTCCCAGACCAGGGCACAAACCCGTGTCCCCTGCATCGGCAGGTGGACTCTCAACTACTGCACCACCAGGGAAGCCCTACTATATGCTTTTTGATTCTGCTTCCATCTTGTGTCACTTCTATTTTGAGCTTCCAGGTTTTCTCCTTTCTTATACAATATCTTCTTACAAACTTAATACATTATGCTATATATAGTTATTAAAAACCATGTGTGTAAATGATAACAGTGGCTCATCTTTCTATAGGATAATCTGATGAGCATCTACTTAGCTCTTGGATCCTACCCTCCAACTGTAACTGTTTCTACTTCTCTTTAACAATAATACGGAACCTGCTACTGTAGCCATCCCGCTGACACTATAAAAATATTTCTTTGGATTACAATAACAAGAAGTGTAAACGAATCTTCAATAATTTTTAGAAAAGATATACAAAATTTAGAGCAAAATTTTAAATAATGCAAACACCTGGGTAAAGCTAGGAATACTCCTTTCAACTATTTTAAAACTCTACTAACATTTAATTGCACATTAGTTTTATCTCCCAGTAGAAAGTGGGGTCAACTTTCCTAAACATTTTCCTAGAGTCAAAACTCTATCAAGCAGGGAAAAAATAATAATCTTGGCAGCTCCTTTATATAACTTTAGTCCTGACTAGAGTGTGGGGCTTCTAGCAATCTGTATTCCAGCCTTGACTAGATGGGCTCACAACTTGAGATGCAGAGATCTTGCAGAGATGCAGCTTCCTGCCTCTCCCAGTGGACCACTCACTCAGCTTTATTATATCTTTGCATCAGAAGAAGGTTGACAACTCCCTACTGTGTTCTACCGCCCCCATATACCCATGCATACTCTTTATGGCTTTTCTCTTTTAAGTGAGAAGAATGAAGGATTATGAAACATCATTTATGTGTCATTCTAGTATGACTTCTCTGTGGTGATGTTTTTCTAATCATAAAAAATTTCTCATATGATTCTTAATTCCTTGACATTTAAAACCATCATTTGCTTAAACATTACTCTGCATTTAAATGTGTAGGATGACTAACCACCCAGTTAAGAAACTTGCACTTTTATAGGACCTTTGCCCAGTGTTGTGTTGTGCTGATAAATTGATACATGTTTTAACAGTCAGCTCTCTGTTTAAAAAACAAAAAAGGCCCAATGTGTACCATTTGCCGATTCCTGTGGTGTAAATGTTCCCTTGCCAGTTTCAAGCTACCGATGTGCTGGTGCTGAGGGGGGAGCTGGGAGGAGCTGTGTACGGTGGATGCTCAGGAGCTGGTCCAAGCTGGCTCCTGCCCATCGCTGCCTTTGTCAGGGCTGTGCTTCTTTTTCCAAAATGGATCCTGGTACTTTCCCCCCTCTGAACATTTAAAATTGAGGTATAGTTAATTTATGATGTGTTAGTTTCAAGTGTACAGCAAAGTGATTCAGTTATAATATCTATGTCTATCTATCTATCTATCTAATCTTTTTCAGATTCTTTTCCTTTATAGGTTATTACAAGATATTGACTATAGTTCCCTGTGCTATACAGTAGGTCCTTGTTGTTTACCTATTTTATATATAGCAATGTGTATACGTTAGTCTCAAACTCCTAATTTATCTCCCCCCCAACTATCCCCTTTGGTAACCGTAAGTCTGTATTCTATGTCTGTGAGTCTATTTCTGTTTTGTAAATAAGTTCATTTGTATCATTTTTTTAAGATTTCACAAATAAATGATATCATACGGTATTTGTTTTTCTCTGCCTGACTTATTTCACGTAGCATAATGCCCTTCAAGTCCATCCATGTTGCTGCAAATGGCATTATTTCATTCTTTTTTTATGGCTGAGTAGTATTCCATTGTATATATACCACATCTTCTTTAACCATTCATCTGTTGATGGACATTTAGGTTGCTTCCATGTCTTGGCTATTGTAAATAATGCTGCTATGAACATAGGGGTGCATGTATCTTTTGGAATTACAGTTTTCTCCAGATATATGCCCAGGAGTGGGATTGCTGGATCCTATGGTAACTCTATCTTTAGTTTTTTAAGGTTAAATACACTTTTGAACTATTTTCTTTATACATTTCCTTCTAGAATTGCTATTTTTTTTAACTCCCAAGAGAATCTCTGCAACAGTGTCCTCACAACCTCCGACCTTGTAAGGCAGACAGATGGGAACGTTTGGCACTGGGACTATTGCTTGTTCCTTACAGGGCTTGTGCAGAACTGAAAGCGAATGAGCTAAAGTTTGCTGAAGGCTCTTGTGGAGCATGTGCATGGTTGCCTTTGCGGCGGTTGAGTTATTCTGTTCTCTGTGTGCCTCTCTCACTTCAGAGGAAGCTGCCAGCTGACTCCAGGGTTCTGGAAGACTCAGAGCTGGTGTACACGGTCAGCGCCCAGGAGTACTGGCAGCAGGCTCTCCTCACCGAGGAGGAAACTGGTAATTTATACATATATATTTTTTCATCTCAATCACTCCAATTCTCAGGATTAAGCTTGGCACTCTGAATTTCCCGTTCTAGAACTTTCTGTGCCGCACTTCTAGTTTGCCACAGTTTCTATACCTATGAGCAGCTATATGCGTGTTTGTCTCTGCATTGTTGTGGTGCCTGAGACCACAATTCCTTTCTCCTCCAAATCTTACGATGAGTTGTCATTTCCTTAGTGTTTGCCTTGAGAGTCCTTGCTCACCCAGGGACAGGTAGAAAAAGCAACCATGGCATGCTTTTTCTTTGGGGGTGGGGTGGGGTTAGAGAACATGGCTGCTTTCTTCAGAGAACTTGAAATTTACATGAAGAGCTAATATAGTAAGTCCCCTACGTACGAATGAGTTCCATTCCGAGAGCGCGTTCGTAAGTCCA
This sequence comes from Tursiops truncatus, assembly GCF_011762595.2. Classification (NCBI taxonomy): domain Eukaryota; kingdom Metazoa; phylum Chordata; class Mammalia; order Artiodactyla; family Delphinidae; genus Tursiops; species Tursiops truncatus. The sequence goes on from NC_047039.1 coordinate 11,134,099, forward strand.
GTTTGTTCGTAAGTCCCGTAGAATTAGCCTAGGTACCCAACTAACACAATCGGCTATATAGTACTATATTGTAATAGGTTTATAATACTTTGCACACAAATAATACATAAAAAACAAACACAAAAAATAAAGAAAACATTTTTAATCTTACAGTGCAGTACCTTGGAAAGTACAGTAGTATAGAACAACAGCTGGCATCCAGGGGCTGCCATGGAGTGAACAGGCAAGAAGAGTTACTGACTGGAGGAGGGAGAGGAGGTGGGAGATGGTAGAGCTGAAGGATGGTCAGCGATAGGAGACGGAGGGCAGGCTGCAATGTCACTCACGCCTGATGTTGATGGCGCAGGTTCTGGTTCCTTGCTGGAACCAGATGCACGTTTGCATCTTTGAAAGTTTGCAGCGTGAAGGTTCGTAAGTAGGGGACTTACTATACTAAGCCACGTGCAAAAATCAAAGTAAAAATGAGGCTAGTTCTATGGTGCTCTGAGTACAGCAGAAATTCAGAGAACCCAGGACCTGTGTGACTGGATTACTGAAGGAAAGCTGTGTGAGGAGGCAGGATCCGAGCTTGACCTCGATCTCAGCTGAAAATGGTTTAAAATGGGCCTATATGTCGCTAGACATGGATGAACGTCAAAGGCGATTAAGGAGCAGAAGATGTGAAAAGTTGCCAGAAATGGGGAACTGCTTGAACAAGGATATCAAAGAAATAATCAGCATGGCACAAGCAAGGAAAAATATAGAAACATTTCCACCTACAGGGATAATGGGGGGAAAGGAGATTGACATCTATTATCTTCCGACTAACAGAGGATTCGGACTAAGATACGTGTCTAATCTGGAATTGCACTTGTCAGAGGTCCTACCCTTTCTACAGCAAGCATGTGCTATTTTGATGTTAATGGTTATTTGATATAGATAGAAAAGTCTAGCGGGACCAAATGGCTGAGGCTCTAGAAATGTGAGCCCCGGGTTCTATATACTATCCAGGTAACTATCATCCAGAGGGAAGTGCCCATTTTCTTACCCAGCCTGAACTTTTCCACAGAGTTTGTTCTCTACCACTGAATAAAATTAGCATGCATCACTGCTGATCCTAGACTGGGGAAAACAGATAGGTTGGTTTAGTGAGCAACCCACCCGCATAGGACCTCAGCAGAAGTTAATTCAGACTGCCAGCATGATCTGTTAATGTTTAAGAATTCTATTTCCCACCAGCTCTGGCCTTTTCAAATTGTTTGTGCTGCCTGTGAATTCCAGAAATCCCCAAGTTAAGAGAATATATCAGGAGAAGGCTCTTGGATAAGAAGAGGAGGATGGTGACCAAGTATGTCACTGAAGCTTTTGGCCTGTTTCTCCTCACGGACAGTTTCAGCTGCACGGACAACCTGCCGGTAGGAAGACCCCTGGACTGTGTGTCCTCTGCCTCCTGGCCTGGGCAGAATGCTCCCTCTTACCAAGTTAGAAAATTAACTCACCGTAATCTTTCTTTTCTCACCAGAGGAAGACCCTAAGCTTAGAGAATCTAAAGAGAGCAGAAAGAGAATTCGAGGGTTAACATTGTAACCTTTGAGCAAAAAAAAAAAAAAAAAAAAAAGAAAAGAAAAGAAATAATGTTTTACCTAGGACAGATGGGCTGAGAGGAAAAGGTAAAAATAGTCACTTTTGCCTCTCCTGAGACTTGAATCAGGTAGAATGTGTTTAATGGCAGGAGGGATTTGTCTACTTCTACTGGAATATGTCAGTTCTTGGTTATCCTAAAGAGGCATGTGTGCACATACAGTCCAAAAAACTTTCTTCTGCCTGTGGACTTCCTGCATGGCCTGGTGCTGTCAGAATCTCAAACTCAGAGCAGCGTGGTTCTATAATGAGGGGAAGGAAAAGAGGAGGGCCTTTCAGCAGAGAGATATTATCTTCATGGTCTAGAATGCAGGTCTTCTGAATAACCAGTTAAAATGACTTTTTTCAGAGTAGTGGACAAAGTTATCTTTTTGATGGATGAATTTTATTTTACCCTAAGATAAGAGGGATAAGCTGCTAAATTCGAGGTTTGGGAGAAAACTTTGTTGCTGGAATCAATCACCAACTGCATTGTTTCCTTGTGAGGGAATGAAAATACAAACAGACGAGCACATATAAAGACAGAACTCTGACCCACAGCCAGCAGCAAGGTGCCTGGGAAACCAACCCCCCATCTACAATGAACAGCTCAGGAAGCCAGCCTGCTCTAACACTTGTAGGAAGTTAGACTGCTATCTCTAGTAACAATCTAAGAAGCTAAACAATAACTTCTGAAACAATCAGCCCCAAATGGCCAGACCTTTGTTAACGACTGATGGCTTCCCTTATCCTTTTTTTTTTTTTTAACTGTCATCCATCTTTTATGGCAAAGAGATTGCCATTTCTCTTAGGTGTTTTAACATACGAGCAATGGCTGCTTACAAAACGGAAAAGAAAATTTAAACAACCTGAAACACACAAAAACAACCCATCAGATTCAGATGACAGAAGTATGGCCGGAAGGTTACATCTCCCGTCCAAACTAAACCCTTTAGCAACGATTGCATTGCCTTTAATTCTGCAAATGACAGTCTCCCAGCAGGCTGCATTATTCTGATCCCACACATCCTCAGTATAATTGGCTGCCCATGAAACTCTCATCACAGACTGCCTTGTTAGCTCATGGGCTTCCCTAACCTTTATCCCTGCTTCCAACTGAGGACCAATCAAGAAAAGATAAATACGCATCCTCACGTATCACATAAGATCCCTGCTTCGAGGTCTCCACCTACGGCTGCCCCATGCCAGGGGCCTCTGATCAGGGCACCAGAAGCCTTCCCAACCCTCTGCTTGCCTTTGAGTGTCTGCCAAACGCAAGTGATGGCCACAGACTCTCTTGTTATATAGCAAGCTCTAAATTAATAGCCTTTGTGGGTTCTCATTTGGTTGGTATTTCTTTATTTCCACACTTGCTGTCAGCTATCAGGTTTGCACAGCCAAGCTGTCTGACTTCTTGTTATGCAGAATAGGGAAAGGGGAGAGAAATGTACCGGTAGGGCTGGTCCTGAGAATGTGGGACAGTGAACCTGGGAGGGCCCTGTGGAGTGATGAGCAGAGGCAGCTGGTGCGGACCTGACTTCAGTGTGAAAAGTAAGCAATGTCAACTCTTTTACTTTTAATTAATTAATTAATTTATTTATTTTTGGCTGTGTTGGGTCTTCGTTGCTGCGCGTGGGTTTTCTCCAGTTGCGGCGAGCGGGGGCTACTCTTTGTTGCGGAGCGCGGGCTTCTCATTGCGGTGGCTTCTCTTGTTGCGGAGCACGGGCTCTAGGCACACGGGCTTCAGTAGTTGCGGCGTGTGGGCTTCAGTAGTTGTGGCTCGAGGGCTGTAGAGCGCAGGCTCAGTAGTTGTGATGCACGGGCTTAGTTGCTCCGCGGCATGTGGGATCTTCCCGGACCAGGGCTCGAACCCGTGTCCCCTGCATCGGCAGGTGGATTCCCAACCACTGTACTACCAGGGAAATCCCAGCAATGTCAACTCCTGATGGTCCACACAGTGTCAGTCAAATGTCCACATTTTAGAAATTAAAAGTGCCGTATAGAGTAAGATTCACCATCTTTTTCATCGTATCTCTTATTCCTCGTTTGGGTCTAGTTCTGTGTAAGAAAAAAGAAACCCTCCTGGAATCTGAGATTTTCCAATTTGACTTTTGTCCTCTGAAATACTAGTGAACGTTTTGACATTCTAACTTCCCCCCAAAATTCTTTGGGGGTGAAAGTTGCCTCTCTGTTCAGCAAAAGATGGTTTTTGGAAGTGCTGATGGAAAACGAATCGGATGTGGTGCCGTGTGTGGTTGGTTTATTTTATAAACACGAGGACAAAGCATTTTGCAATCGAAGTTGGAGCGTGGTAAGGAGGTGCAACCCGTGTAGGGGCTCAGTCCCTCCTTGTAGCCAGACTGCAGGTTACAGAAGACACAGAGGAGGGGGCTGGCTGGTACTTCTGTGATCGCCTTTTAGAAGGAGTTGCCAGCAGGCTTACTCAACATTCTTTGGCCTCAGTTATTGGTCTCAGTCTTAGTTCTCTGATGGAAAGCTGGAAGGCAAGAGTTTGTCAGTTCCTTTGCATTCTGGGAAAAAAAAATCAAATCTAAAAATAAATGTGACAGATCATTTTTTAAGATTGTGACTCAAACCAAAACCTTTAGAGTTTGGATAGTTAGTGATTTTAAATGAACAGGGATCTAGTCTTTATTTTGAAGAATCAATGGGAAGTTGATTATGACGATCTCAATGTTGAATGAGTCCTGCATTTATTCATAGTAGATGCCAGGCTTTCCCTTTCTCACTGCTCTTTTATTTCCAGCCCCTTCCCTTCTTATCATTCTTTTGCTTCTTCAACAAGGATTCTTTGAGAGTGAGCCTTTGTGAGAATCTTGCCCGTGGAGTTTCTTCTCATGACTTTTTTCTTCTTTCATTTTGATCACTAGTGACACGACAAACTCCAAAGAATCTAGAGGGAACTCTGGGGGAGAAAGTATGGCGTATAGAATTCTAACTAGTGAAAACTCTGAAACTCCCCAGGGCTTGCCTCAAGCAGAATAGTTTCCATCAACTTCTAAAACTCCTCTATTCTGAGACTCAGGGTATAGGAGTTTGAGGCTGTTTTCAGGATCATTCAGCCCCATTCACTTACTTCACAGACGATGCCCTTGCGATCCAGAGATGCTAAGTCATCTCTGTAAGGTCACACCTCAATGCAAGAGCTATTTCTGTCATCACATTTGGAATACACTTTAAAAGCCTACGTCATCCAGCCATTTCTCCACGCCACTCATTCACCCCAGAAATGTTTATGGACCGTGCTCTCCGTGCCCTGCCTTGGAATAAACAAACATGAACAACAGAGTCTGTCTCTCCAGCAAGGTCCTGGCCCAGGGCAGGAGACACATGGCCTGAGAGAGACACAGCACAGCAGGGGTGTCCTAAATGCAACGGGAGCCCAGGAAAGAGCGCCCCAACTCTGCCCGGGGAGTCAGGGAGAGCATCACATGGGAAGTGACTTTTGAGCTTTGGGAGTATGAGAACGTGGGAAGAGCACATGCAAAGGACCAAAAGGATGACACGTTTGGGGAATGGTAGAAAGTTCAGGGGCAGCTACGTGGGAGGACTTTTTGGGCAAACAGAGAGCTGGTGGTGCTGGAGAAATTGATTGAGTTCTGGCCACGAAGGACCTTAAGTGATGAGCTAAGGAGTGTGGTTTCTTTCCACTGCAGTCAGGCACCGTGTGGTCCCCAGTGTTCTCATACAGGGGACAGACACTACAGAGTTCCCAGTTTGGAACCTAGAGGTCAAGGCTGCCCCTGGCGGTCACTCCCTTGTATTACTTGAATAGATATTTTCTTCCCTGACTAGGCTATTCTCCTTTGAAGCAGGAACCAAGTCTTTATTTCTGTGGTCCTGTAGCTTTGCTGTTTATTTAAAGCGGTGTCCAGAAGATCAGTATTACCTGGGGTTCGCTAGCAATGTAGAATCCCAGGCCCTTGGGTTTGAACCAACTCTTCTGATGGTTTCTATGCACGTTAAAATTTGAGAAACCCTCTCCTCCAAAACTGCTTTGTGCACGAAGTTCATTAAATATTCGTTGAATCAGATGTCATTGGAAAAATGTCTTTTAATGACAACTGGATTTTTAAAAAATATTTACTCTTTCAAGTAGCCTAATGGGTGAAACCCCAGGAAAAGTTGCAGGAGGATATATTTGTTCGATTCTCCAATCCCACAAAGCGTAAGGAGGTCTGTGCCCTGAAGGGTGCCTTACGGGGATGACAGGGAGGAGTCCACCGTGGGTGACCTGCTCAAGCTAAATCTTGTGTTGGTGACAGACTTAAAGAAAGCAGAGTTGGACGAGATGTTGCCTTTAGGGAGGGGGTGGCCTCACGTTCCCGACGGCCCTTGTCCCTAGAACGAATACTTGCACGTGAGTGGCCTACGGAGATTTGTGGAAGAGAAGATACAGCTGCTGGAGAAGGCCATCGACCAGTGCTTTGCCCACATAGTGCAGCCTCTGCAAGAAGGGGTCCGAAATGCCAGGAGTTCCTACCGACAGATCCTCGGGGCATGCCTGGTGGTGAGTGACCCTCTAAAAAGAAAAGCCGTGATGTTCGGTGAGGCCCGCCTGATTCTCCACCTTTTTTCACTATGCCATTGCTTTTGAAAGAAATAAAGAGCTAGAAGAAATTAGGAGAGAGTGAAAATTGCACACAGGAAGGCATATTGAGGGAATTGTTTGTGCACTGTGAGGACGCAGGGAAGGGTACACGTGCAGCCGAAAGAACTGGAATTGAGGATCCGAGGGTCTTGTTTGGAATGCCAGCCCCACCAAACATCCTCTCTGTAGGCCTGGGCAAGGCCCTAAACCCACTTAAGCCTGTTGGGACTTTTCTTCTGTAACATGGGGATGGTAAACACTTGCCCAATCTATTTCACAGGGCTGATGTAAGTATCAATTAGATACACAGTAAGAAAGCACCCTATAATCTCTCACTTGGCACACAAATTGTTGTTTTATCTTTTCATTATTCAATAGTTATATGGGGTTTCTAAGGGATGAGAGATAAGAAATGTGTGTGGTTGTTTAAGCCATGAAGTTTGGGGTAATTTGTTTCATAGCGATCGGCAACGAAGTGACCCTGGAGAGAACTGTTTCTATACGATGGTGGAAGATCCCAGATCACAAAAAGTGAATGAGTGGGTGGGTGCTGAGAAGGCGAAGGCACGAGGTGGGGACCAGTCCTCTGAGACAATGCGCTTGTGGAGGAAGAAGCAGCATCAGGCACCTTCAGGCTGTCACCAGGGCTTCATCCCAGGAACTGTCCCCGCTCTCCTCAGTCCTTCAATGGCTTCTTTACTCTGTGACTACGGGCACAACCCAGGGTGTTCCTATTTGATAAGCAACTTGCCCTTGCGATCAGATATTTGGGCAGACATGTATCTACTAACATCGTATCTTTAGGTAACATAGTAAAATAGCCTAAATGTCTAATCATACGAGAATGCTAATGATATGATACATCCATATGACATTACGTGGTTATTCCAATCATTTTTTGGAAGTATTTACAATGAATTCAGGAAATGCTCATGCTATAATATTAAGCAAAAATGGCAGAATATTAAAATAGAGAGAGATGATAGATTGATATGGGAAGATAGATATGGATAGATAGATAGAGATAGTATGATGCCAGTTGTACCATGCTACATGGCCATTCACTGAAAACATATATCATTGATTAGGCCTCTACTGAAATTTCAGTCAGTGCAAATGTATTTTTTATTCTCTTTACTGAGGATCAATCACCATGTGGCTAAAATTTGTCAAGTCTCTTATAGCTCTAGCTTCATATTATTTTTTTCTTCCGATGTGTGAGTTTATGTCTCTGGGAGAAAATACTACAAAGAGATACACATCAAGTTACGTTTTATCAAATATGTAATAAAAAGTGTAAAACATCGAGGCTGTGCTCGGAAAACCTAAAACACATACTCGCGGTAGAGTCAGAGCACACTTTCATTTAATAACTGCTTATTTAGCACTTATTTATCAAGCATGACCTATACCAGGACCAGATGGTGAGGACATCACGATGGATGAAACATCGGGCCTGATCTTAACCAGCTGATGGTCCAGTTTAGCAGCCTGATGAGTAAAGAGACAAACGCAAAGCTGTATGTAAGCAGAGAGCAGAGGATGCTTTGGGAACCCAGGGCAGGGGCACCCGCCAACTTGAGGTGTGACTGCTGTCCTCTCTGTGTAGCTTAATAATACATTGAAAGATCGTGTCTCTACTCTTCCCTGTGATTCTTGGTAATGGTGTTTGGCCAAAGGCAGTGCAGCTCTGATCCTGTGAATTCTAGGTAACACCTACTAACTCCACTATCTTATTGTTTAATTATCCAGAGGAGTAGAGGAAACCAGGGTTTTCACCAGACTCTGAAAGCGGTTTGCCTGAAAAACGGTATCTATGCCTCCAGGACTCTTGGGAGAATAGATCTGAACGAAGCCATCACGCAGCCCATCTATGAACAGATTGATCCTGTTTTTGGAGGCATTTTTAGGTAAAGGATCCTTCACTTGGATCCTCTGTGAACAAACATGCGAAGAACGCTCATCTTTAAGCATTTGTACTTTGGATCTGGAAGGGTCCGGAGTAGCTTGCAACTTGAGGAGGAAAACTTAGTCTTTGGCAAAACACAAAAGCCTTAGTTTGGTTTACTTAAAAATTTCCTGTGGTGACCTGGAGTGCAGCTGGAGATGCTGCTTTCAGATTAATATTATGATTCCCATTATTTTTCAAATATCTCCTACATGCACCGGGGATTCTGAGCCCAGGACAGGGGTATTTTGGTTGGAGAGTGTGGAGTTAAGGAAACACACGGCCTTTGTAAATTTCCCTGAACGAGAAAAGGAAAAGTGGCTCACGATGACTCTGCTTCCTTTTGACACACAGCGTGCTCACACAGCGTGGGGTGGGGGGCTTGAACCTTCACAGCGCCCCGTCCTTCCCTTTTTCCTTGACCTCCAATCCTTTTCTCCATCCACAGAAACAGTCTCTCCGAATCCCCAGCCTGTCCCCAGTCTCCCTCCTTTGCCCCTGGCATTTCACCTGGCCTACCACCCTCTCCTGTTTGAGCCATTCTACCTTTGCTCGATTCTTACTCAGTGCCTCCACCCCCGTGCCCCCAACCTTCCTTTAAATGTGTTTGGAATCCTGCTATTCTACCTACGCTCACCCACCCCTGTTTACACATCTGTAGGGTAAACTCCAAATTCCTTGGAACGGCCTTCAAGACATTCCACCTGCTTCCAACTGTAGTCCCACCCTTTCAAGTGGGAACACCTGGGCAGCAGAAAGACTATGAGTTTTGAGGTTAAACAGATCAGTGCCCAAGGTCTGGCCCTGCTACTTACTAGCTGTGTGACTTTGAACACATTAGCTACCGTCTCTGAACCTCAGCTTTCTCATCTGTAAAATGGGCATCATTGCACGGACTTCATTATAGGAATTTTGTAACTGTTAGATCTCGTCCTCCTTCTCTTAAAAATGAGTAAAAGAATACCAGCTAGTTTCCTCTTTGTTTTAACCCCACCATAGCCACCGTTGTCTCTTAACATTTTATCGTGCTTTCCCCTGTAGGTCTGGGAAGCCCAGTGATGGCTCAGCTCTGATGCCCCACATAGATGCTTTTAAGCACTCTCTGCAGGAGAAGATGACGGAAATTGGGATAAGAAATGGCTGGAAATATGATAGCTATAAAAAGAGTTTCCTGATCCAGGAGGTAAGATCCTTATAAAGTGAAGGGGGCAGCGAGGTTGGGTAGTGGTTTTCTTCCCAGCAGGATTTTGGAGGTTGCCTGTCTTTTCCCACCTGTTTCCCTGGAGTGTCCAGGGTCTGGGTGGACCTTATAGCAGGCACTGTGGGATACAGAACATAGTGGGATGGGGCAAAGAGAAGCGGTCCTGAGTCTGCTACAGACGTAGCAAGCTTTGTCCCACTGAGAAGAAAGGAAGAGTAAATGCTGAGATGGTCAAGTAGCCCCAGTTCCCAAGAAGAATCTTCAAAGAATCCTTAGAAGTATAAACATTTGAACCCCCTTGTAACATTCTCACGGACTTCTTTATCATTTTTGCCAATATCATGAAGTATTATCCACAGCGGTGAAGTTTAAAGAAGAGTCTTTTTCTGCAGATCATTTTTTAGCTTTGAGGCCTCAAGACTCTTGTCTGGGACTCATTTGCTTAGTCCAGGCTGTCTTAGCCTGTTTGGGCTGCTGTAACAAATACCGTAGACCAGGCAGCTTACAAACAGCAGAAATTTACTTCTCACAGTTCTGGAACTGGAAGTATAAGATCAAGGCGCAGGCAGGTTTGGTGTCCGGTTGGGCCTGCTTCCTGGTTCACGGGTGGCCATCTTTTTGCTGTGTGCTTACATGGCAGACGGGGCAGAGGAGCTCTCTGGGGTCCTGTCTATAAGGGGAATCATCCCAATGGGGAGGGCTCCCTCCTTAAGACCTAATCACCTCCAAAGGCCCCACCTCCTAATGCCATCACATCGGGGTTTAAGATTTCAACAGAAGAATCTGGGGGAACGTGACTATTCAGTCCACAGCACAGGCCCAGCCCAAATTACAGGGTAACACTAGAGAAATCGCCTGTGCCTCCCCCGCCCTCCCCCAAATGCCCCATCCCAGCAGCTTGCATGCACCCGAGTTCAACTCTGCAAATAGTTATCGAGTTTTCTGAGGTGCCCGGCACCGTGGGAAGCACTTGGGGATATAAAAGTGCTTCAGATAAAGTTCCTGCTTGTGAGGAGTTCACGGTGGCGGAGACGTGTGAACAGCCAACGATAATACAGGGCAGAGGAGGCGGTGGCCGTACACGGGAACCCCTGCCCTGCTTCTATTAAGGGATTGTCACAAATGGCTTTTTGTTAACGTGGATTCTCAGATAAGCGCCATCCTGGGAGGCCTGGAGGGACACATCCTCAGAAGGAAGAGGAGGATTTATGAGTCTCTCAGCACCTCTGTTCAGAACGACCTGAAGCCCTGTTATGAAGGTGGGCCCCCGAGAGTAACTTTTCCACCTCCTCCGGGGTCTGTCGGCTCCTTTAGCATCCTAGTCTGCTGCTCCCCCTTCAAAGTATTTGTCCTCCTGTGTCCTGAGTCCCCATAACACTCTTGGTCTACAAATTAAAACCAAACAATTGCAAGGGTGTGGGGAGAGGTCAGTCATGACCCATTTCTATCTGTGTGTTTCTAGTTCTTTCTGTCCACTCTTTATCTAGACACCTTGCTTCTCCTCTCCGTGCTGCATCTCAGCTAATTAAACTATAAAATCCATTATCCAATTCTCATCCTTATTTTCTTTAAGTATTTGTAAACTCACTTTCCAACTTTTTCTTGGTTTGGTGGTCCCACTGTTTTTTTTCCTGGGGTGGGCGGGTGAGTTTGGAATTTTGGAAGCTACTGCTTAATTCATTCATTAGATTTTCAACATGAAAATGATCTAAATATTGAGTTAGTGTTTTGTATCATGTTATTCTATTTCCACGGTGTAGAAAATGGTGCTACATGTATGAATATATATGTGTATGTAGGTAGGTATGTATAATACATACGTGTGTGTGTGTGTGTATAGTTTGCTTGTCTTTTTTTTAATGTGCTTTTTAAATTTATTTTTTATTTTTAAAATAAATTTATTTATTTATTTTTGGCTGCGTTGGGTCTTCGTTGCTGCGTGCAGGCTTTCTCTAGTTGCGGTGAGCGGGGGCCACTCTTCACTGTGGTGTACGGGCTTCTCGTGGCAGTGGCTTCTCTTGTTGCAGAGCACGGGCTCTAGGCGTGCGGGCTTCACTAGTTGTGGCACGTGGGCTTCAGTAGTTGTGGCTCGTGGGCTGTAGAGCGCAGGCTCAGTAGTTGTGGCGAATGGGCTTAGTTGCTCCGCGACATGTGGGATCTTCCCGGACCAGGGCTTGAACCCGTGTCCCTTGCATTGGCAGGCAGATTCTTAGCCACTGCACCACCAGGGAAGTCCCTGTTTGCTTGTCTGTCTTTCTGGTGCTAAAGGTCTCTAAGCAAGTCCTTGCTGTGCTGTGACTGTGACTATCATTTTTGCCAGAGGTAGCTCAGATCACGGGCAAAAAAGCATGTGAAAGAATGAAAGATGTCCTCAGAAGAGGGCTGGACCGGCAGGTGGATGAGGGCATGTTCGAACGGGCTCAAGAAAGGATGCAGCACCAATTTCACCAGCTGAAGGTATTTGACATCCATGGTTTGAATTCCAGTCCCAAAGAGGCTCCTGGGGGAGCACAGGAAGCAGGTACAGAAGACAGAAGAAGTAGTAGTTGTTTGGGCCCAAATAGAGCTGGATGCCTTCTCTAGAGAGTGCCCAACCGATGGCCATGATTCTGGGGAGGAGGCCAGCCTCCACTGCCACCACATGCTGGCTCGGGCTTCTCTCTGAGACCGTGGCTTCAGAAATGCAGCCCCTCCAGCCCTCTCCTGCCTCTTTCCTCTTTACTGAGTCATCACTAGGACAACTGTAATATCTAGAGGGGATCCTAAGCTCTTCACAAACATGAGTTCATTGAATCCCCAGTAACTCTGTGAAGTATACTATTATTGTTCCCATTTTACAGATGAGAAAACAGAGGCAAAGAGAGGTGTATCAAGAGGTCACACAGCTAGTAAGTTACAGAGCGGGGATTTGGGAACAGATAACCTGGCTCCAGCAATAGCATAATCTTAAGACAGATTTTTTTTTTTTTAAATGAGGGAAAATGACTTGTCTACATAAAATACCAATAGATAAATGCCAGTCAACTATTATAGGTCAGTCTGTTACAGTCCCTGGCATAGATTTAGGCGTGACGCTGTCTATCTCAGAAGACAGTTCCTAACAGTTTCCTCAAACCTAAATGCTTCTGTCAAGTACGCTTGGATGATCTTATCCCAGCCCTGGGTCTCTTAGCTAGCCAACCCCTCCCCAAGTAATATAAATTCTTTGTTTTAGTCCAAGGTACTGCTGGCTGCCCCCCACCCACCCCAGGCCCTAAGCCAATAGGGTTTGCAAATTCATCAGCCTCAGTGCAGGCTTAGCTGACTCTCTCCCAACCTCCTGAGGACCCCGGCTCCTTGCTATTTCCGTCCACCTCTGAACCAGCCTGCTTCCTGAAACCTGCTTCTGCACAATCTCCTCTCCCCGCTTCACCACCGTTATGGAAAATACATTTCTCCACAACACAAGGCATGTAATATCTCTTGGACCAGGCTAAGAGGTATCTCATTTACCAGGTGTGGTTTAGTTTCCATCATTTAACATATTACCACCGACTACAAATATCTGCAGAAAATTTGCCAAACTCTACAGCTGCCAATCCCCACTGAATGTTTAAAAACCGGCCCTTAAGGTGCCCAAGAAAACAATTCCACGGAAAAATGATTAGCACGTTGAGCATGTACAAACGTATCTTAAATGACAGCCATGCAGGAAGGTGAAACTGGGCAAGACCACAGAGGGTTCCCATTCTCTGATCTCACAAACAAGGAAGCTGAGGCCAAGGGCCTGAGGTACTAGAAGAAGGTTCACAGATGCAGCCGAGATTAGAGCTTTGGGTTCCCAGCCTGGTGCATTGAAGAAAAGACCATAAGACTTGGAGTCAGGAGATGCAGGTTCAAAACTAGGCTCTGTCAGGCTAGTGGAGAGTCCAGTGTTTTTCAACGGGAGGCAAGAGATGCTTAGAAGAGGAAAACTGGTTTTAGTTGATAGAACGACTGAGAGTAGCAAGAAGACATTTCTCAGGTAGTTGGAAAGTTATATATTAATGGTGTATTATGAAATGTAGGAGGTCAACAAACATTTACGCAGTAACTAAATGCATAATAGGACAATGGGACGGTGACCCTCGCTTTGCCTCTTTTTCTGTCTCTGCGGTGGCTGTTCTCCCCCCACCACGCCTCTGTGCCTCCTCGTTACTCCTGATTTGGTCATTCAGCATCAGAGGTACAATTTCCACGAGTCTAGGACCCCTCAGGGGGTGGGACCCCTCAGAAATGTTGTCCTGATGACTCTGGTCACCCAGGGTATTCTCAAGCAGTCCACCCTTGGACCTGACTTTGAAAAATGTGCCAAAACGCAAACTTTGAAAAAGTTGCCAAAAGACAACCCCAGTCGCTAACACTCTCTGGCTGGGGGATTGGGTGGGGTCCCTTTCATGAGATTCCTTTCCCTTAGGCTGTGCCCTCCTAACAGAATGACCGTCCTTTGTCGTGTAGAATGGAATCACGGAGAAGGTGAAGGGCAGCGTCACCACCATGCTGACCCTTGCTTCGTCCCAGGGGGATGGGCTCTACAAGGAGCTTGCAGGTAAATACATACAACCTTTGCATAAAGGGTGATGATGCCACACCCCTACCCCCCAAACTGTGGTTGCTCTTTGCTGGATTTAAAGAAATTAAGTTAGGAAGAATTTCTAGGGCAAGGGATGGAGATGATAAGAACAAGACTGCCCCCTCCTTTGCTGAGCACCCAGCTGAGACCAAGCATTATATTCGGGTTTTGTGTACAACGTCTCACCACATTCTTACATTCACCCTCAGGGGCAGGCATTCTTGCTCCATTTTGCAGATGCAGAAACAGAAACTTAGATAATGTGCTGAGGATCCGTAGCTGGAAAGCGGCAAAGTCAAATCCATACCTCTGTCCTGGTGTCTCCATAAACCCATTCTTTTAGATTGATATCTTCCCATGAGAAGCCTCATTTTCTGGTTGTGGTGGAGAAGGTTTGTTTTCATCCACCAGGAAGCTGGGGATGCAGCACCAGGGGCATGTGGTACAGGCAACCATCTCCCCTTCACACCATGGGCTCCACCAGGTCCCCTGGTGTAAACCGGAAAGTGTAAACTGGTGCAAACAGCGACTGGGCAATTGCTAGCAAAATTAAAAATGTGCACATCCTTTGGCCCAGCCATCCTTCTTCTAGGCATTTATCCTCTGATATCCTCATACATGGCAGAGTGGCACGTGCACAAGGTTATTCAGGGCAGCATTGTTCATGGTGTCAAGACCTCAGAGATCCGTCCATAGACTTAGGGGTCGTGATGGTTAAGCTCACTTAGCTACACCACTAGTAGAGGACCTCGCAACTGGTTAAAAAAAAAGCAGCTTTATATGTAGCTGTAAGAAACAAGCTCCAAGATATATTGTAAAGTAAAAAAAGCATGTAATGTGTTGCCATTTGTGAGAGAGAAAAAAGGAAAAGCATATGTTCCTGTCTGTATATGGGATACACAGCAACTGGTCACACTGGTCGCCTCTAAGGAGGGGAACTGGAGGCTGGAGAATGGGGAGGGCAGAGACTCGCTTTGCACTGGGTCTTTTAGGTTTTAAACTATGTGCACAGTTGCCTGCTTGGAAAAAAAAAGAGCTGCTGCCTTTGGTGAGTCCATCAGGGTGAAAGTGGTCAGGGCTATTTCCAAAGAAAAAGCCACAATTTCCGCTTCTAAAGGTCTGTCCTGCACTTAACGTATTTCTTTGGAAATCATCGTTCTTTCCCAATTCTGGCTGGTGAGACGGCCGTCTAACCTGTTCCCAGTGGTCTCTGGGAAGGAGATATGACACCCTTGCACTGCAATTTATCGGTCTTTCCCATGACCATCTGTCTTGAACCTGTTTTAAGATTAGAGTCACCCAATCGTGTCTTCTTTTAAGAACCCTCCCCGCCTCGAAGTGGTCAAAGGTCTTCCGACTCTCCAGGTCTCACAGACAGAAAATGTTCCCCTGAGTTTGATGTAAATTACTCTTTGCCATAATTTAAGACCGTCTCCTTTTCTTCCCATCACCAGCGAATATACACTATGTAGGGAGTACTGTGCCAGGTACCAAAGAGGTCTGAAACAGTGCCTGCTCTGAGTCTTAGCTGGTTGTTAAGACAAGATGTGCAAAACTGTAAATCACAATAGCAGGTCATATGCATTCACGCTACGAGAAACCACAGCCCCCTCCTAGGTGCTGGGCAGTGTTCTAGGTACTGAGGGTACAGCAGTGACCAGTACAGACAAAAATCTCCATCTTCATGGAGCTTACAACCCAGAGGGCAGAAGGTAGACGGGAAGCAGAATAAATAAAGTGTGTGGCAAGCCAAAGAGCGATACATGCTATGGAGAAAAATAAAGCAGGGAAGGAGAGAGAGAGGTCCCGGAGGAGGGGCCAGGGTGGCCAGGGAAGGTCTCACTGGAAATGTGACATTTAAACAAAAACCTGAGGGAGGGGATGCACTTGGGCACCAGACTGTTATTCCCACAGTGCAGAAGACAGTGGTTATTCAGGGCTGGGACACTGGGGTAGCTTCAAGTAAGCTGGGCCCTAGAATGGAGCCTGGAAGGATAAATACGATTTAAGAGGCAGTGAGGAAATGGGAGACCTTCTAGACTCAGGAGAAAGACAAATAGACTCAGGGTTCTGACTCCCTTTTTTTTTTTTTTTTTTTGCGGTACGTGGGCCTCTCACTGCTGTGGCCTCTCCCGTTGCGGAGCACAGGCTCCGGACGCGCAGGCTCAGCGGCCATGGCTCACGGGCCCAGCCGCTCCGCGGCATGTGGGATCTTCCCGGACCGGGGCACGAACCCGCGTCCCCTGCGCCGGCAGGCGGACTCTCAACCACTGCGCCACCAGGGAAGCCCCTGACTCCCTTCTTGGTCAAGGTCTTGGCTCCCATCACTGGCCAGCTCAGGGTGGGTGGGTCTGAGTCATGATGCCGGGCATATAGAGCCAAGGGCGATGGAGGGGCTTCCGGGAGCAATGCCAGAGCCAACCCCAAGGTCAGTCTGAAGTGTCCCTTCAAAGAGGACTGTGTTTGTCAGGGTTCTCCAAAGAAACAGAACCATAGAATGTATACGTATGTCCATATAGAGAGAGAGAAAGAGATCATTTTAAGGGATTGGCTCATGCAACTATGGCAGTGTTGTGCATCCGAAATCTGATAAGGGAGGCCAGCAGGCTGGAGATACAAGAAAGACTTGCAGTTCAAGTCCAAAAGCAGTCTGCTGGAGAATTAATTCCCTCTTGCTCAGGGGAGACCAGCCTTTTGTTTTAGTCAGATCTTCATCTGATTAGATGAGGCCCACCCACATTGCGGAGGGCAATCTGCTTTACTCAGAGTCCACTGATTTAATTGTAAAGTTCATCCAAAAATATACTGACAGAAACAACCAGAATAACATTTGACCAAATATCTGGGCACCACAGCTCAGACAAGTGGACACATAAAATTAACCAGCAGAAGGATACCATTTGATTGCAGGTCATGGGCTGAGAGCCTGAGATGCCGAAAGTAAGAGCAGATTCCCTTAGAACGGGCACAGCTGTGGGGAGAGAGATCGGAAAAGGAGAGAGAGATGCCTGGAAAAGACCTGGGGGAGGTTTTGTGGGGGGTGTGCTTTGTATCTCCTTCCACTGAGCACTTATGAGGCCTTTGTAAAGACTCAGTGATTTCCCAGACCTTTTTTATGGGTAGGTTTGTGTTTATTTTCAAGGTGCCCCCTATGCTGAGATAAGCCTTAAGATAAGAGCAAGAATGCCTGGTTTGATCGAGCTATTTATAAAACATATTGACTGGACTGTCTGATCTCTAAGCTCCATTCTCAAGTTCAGATTCTGGGACAGGTGACCGAGGTCAGAACAGGATTCTCGGGGGATTTGTTTTCTGGGGACGTTTCTGAAAAAGACTAACGCCTAACGCTTACTTCCTGCTCTTCTGTAGATGTCAAAAGTGAATACAAGGAGATGGAGAAGCTGCACAGGAGCCTGAGGGAGGTTGCTGAGAATGCACTGCTGCGTAGGGGCATGCAAGATTTCCTTCTGAGAATGTCCCCCAGCAAATCTGGCCCCCCCAAAACATGGATTTAATTCTTGGGGCTTGGCACCATGGAATTCAAACCTGGAGGCAAATAATCAGATTTACTACTGTTTGTTAAAACCTAATAAAGAACACCTCCCAACTTTGGGGGGCTTTATAGACAACTCAGTATATTGTTACTTCTGTCATAAGCTGAGTACGAAGCAACATCATTTCATTTTTCTACTATTGCCAGAAAGAGTCATCGTGAAACCCTCACGAAGGTCTAAAGCTTTAGGGACAAGAAACTTGTGCTTTACTGGAGAAAAATATCTAAACAGCGAAAAACTTATATGTGGAATCTAAAATATGATACAAATGAACTCACTTATGAAACAGAAACAGACTCACAGACATAGAAAACAAACTTATGGTTACCAAAGGGGAAATGGGGTGGGGAGGGATACATTAGGAGTTTGAGATTAGCAGGTACAAAGTACTATATGTAAAAAGGATAAACAACAAGGTCCTACTGTAGAGTACAGGGAGCTATATTCAATATCTTGTAATAAATTATAATGGAAAGAATATGAAAAAGAATATATATATATAACTGAATTGCTTTACTGTACACCAGAAACTAACAAAACATTGTATATCAACTATAGTTTAATAAAAAGCAAACACCAAAAATAAACATTGAAAAACTTAAATATTGGGGGAAAAATTGCAAAATAAAGCTTTAGGGACCCAATTCTATTTGCCCTTTTAATACTGATGAGACTTTTGGGTAAGGAGGTAACATTGTGCCATGGAAACAGCATGGGTTGTTCTGTGGGTTGAGAGCCAGACAGATAAGAGACCCGGCTTTACCACTTCTCAGGATTGTTACCTAAAATGAGCACTTCTCAAACATTTTGATCTCAGGACCCCACTCTTAAAAATTACTGAGAACCTTATAAAGAGATTTTTTGATGTGGGTTATATCGGTTGATATATACTGTACTCAGAATTAAAACCAAGAAAAATTGTAAATAATTATTTACTAATTCATTTTAAAATGACAATAATAAACCCACTACATGCTTTCATAAATAACATACTTTTATGAAAAAAAGTTTTCAAAAAAATTTAGTGAAGAAGAGTGATGTTATTTTACACTTCTGCAAATCTCTTTATTCTCTGGCTTAATAGAAGACAGCTGGATTCCCTTATCTGTCTCTGCATTCAATCTGTTGCAATCTTTTTGGACAATGAATATGAAAAAAATACAGTCTCACAGATACAGAGGTGGAATACGGAAGAGTCTTTTAATAGACTCTTAGGTCATTTCTGGATGTCTTCTTTGATACTACAGTCTTGACAAGTGGTAGTTTCTTAAAGGTTAGTTGCAGTGTGGAATCTGAAATCATACTAGTGAATTTTTTTTTATATCCTGTTACATTAAAATACATTTCTATCTCATATTCTGAATGTATCTTTTACCAATTGTGGTGTCAGGCGTTGGTCATTTTGAAAACATTCATTCACTGGGTTAAGCAGACCTTCCAAATGTTGACATTTCACTATATAATACTAAAAATCATATTTGTTGATATCTCCACCAACTTCACCAGGAAAGTTTTGAAGTACTGGGAATCTGTCAAGCTCGTGGTGGAAGATACAAGTTTTATAAATATCCATTTTCCCCTAAAAGTTCAGCTTATCATTGGCAACAAGTACTGTCAGGTGTTTTCTTTGAAGTGATAGTTTCATTTTGTTCATTTTCGAGAAAATGTCCACCATATAACTAGGTATGATTAACCATAGTTTGTCTGTCAAATGCCATTTGAAACAAAAATGATGTTCCATGAAAATACTGTCAAGTTCAACTCACAACTGAACCATACAAGTGCTTTTCTTTGAGGCAGTAGGAGGGCTTTAAGTGTACTCCCCATTCTGTCACCTAAATTGGCATCTACTTAAGGGTCAATAATGAATAGAATTAATAACATAATATTTCACTAAGAACATTTGAAAGTGAAACTGGCCTTTTTTTATTTTAACTGCAAGTGCAGAATAGTGAGAAATACAATAGTTACTAGAATAGTTTGGTGGCATTGCCTTGGTTCATGCTAAGGTGCAAGTGGTTTTACTATCTTTGTTTTTAAACCTTCCATGTAAGGGTCAACATGGTAAAAAGAAAAAGGCATAAAACGTCCTAATTCTAGTATAAAAGTAGTTTGACCTACCAGACCCCAGAAGTATTTCAAGAACCCCCGAGAAACACAAATCATTTAAACTCCCTCAGCTTCAGGCTATTTATCTCTAAAATATGAAAACAGTAATACCTACCTTGAAACTACTAGGGGTGCCAGGAAGTTTAAAATAATGCTTTCAAGAATGCTTTTGGGGGCTTCCCTGGTGGCGCAGGGGTTGAGAGTCCGCCTGCCGATGCAGGGGGACACGGGTTTGTGCCCTGGTCTGGGAAGATCCCACACGCCGCGGAGCGGCTGGGCCCGTGAGCCATGGCCGCTGAGCCTGCGCGTCCGGAGTCTGTGCTCCGCAATGGGAGAGGCACAACAGTGACAGGCCCGCGTACCGCAAAAAAAAAAAAAAAAAAAAAAAGAATGCTTTTGACACACTGTACTCAAGACTACTTGATAAATGGTTATTATTTGGGGGCAGAACAGAAGTGGCATGGTTTAATGGCTTCTTTATTGGGATACTTGGCTAAGCCCAGCTCTTCCCACTACTAATATGACTTTTGACAATTCCTTAACATCTCTCAGATTTCATTTTCTCATATACCAAATGAGGGAGATGACCTGGATGGTTTTTAAATCTTTTGCGTCTTTAAAATTCTAGAATTTTAAAATTCTTCCCTTCTTATTTTGGTGGGTTTTTTTTTCCCTGAGTAAGATAAAAAAGGATTCATCCATGTAGGTTAGGTGGGTCTCAGTGCTTCCTTTTCATTTAAAAATTCTAAACACATACAGTTCCATTGCAGTTTGCACAGTTTCACTTTTTATATTTCAATTGAGGAATGTGGATGACTTCTACTTCCAGCCATGCTTGAGTAACAGGGACCAGATTTACCCTCTGGCCTTAAGCCACTAAAAAAAAAAAACCAAGCAAGATTTATGAAACAACGGTTTTCAGGTAGGAGAAAATAATAGTGCAGGACAAGGATCCCTGCCAGAAGGGAGACCAAAATGGTGAGCCCTACAATTGCCCATTCTGCTGCCTGAATAGAGTTTCCAGGCCACAATACAGGAAGGCAGAATCCAGACAGAGCCTCAGGTCTCCCTGAGTTGAGACAGAGTTCAGAGTTTGGCGAGTCCAAGGTGGTTAGAATTCACAGGGTGAGTACCACGAAGAAAAGAGATGTACAGAGAGAAAGCTCCAGAGGTATGAAGCAGGTTTCCCTTGAATCTTAACTGAGTACTGACTAGCACATGCAACTGCCCAGAAAGAACCACTGGAAAGGAGCAGCCAGAAAAATAACTAAATCTCACATCAAGCTAGGGGCAGCCTTGGTGGAAAGACCCTCATACACATGGGGTGCCAAGTAGAGTTCTCAGAAGAATATTGCCTTAATATCGGGGCCAAAATAGTCCCAGATTAAAGGTTGCTGTGCACCCCCTAACAAAGTTTAAAAACAAGCTTCAGAAGGATCAAACTGTTTTCAAATAACTGCATCCCAAAACGAAACATGATAGCATTGAAAGGAATAAAAATTCCAGCACCCAACGATGGAAATTTCACAAGGTATGACATCAAAACAAAAATTACCGGATACGCAAGGAAGCAGGGAAATATGACCCACAGTGAAGAGAAAAATCAGTAGAAGCAGACCCAGAAATGACTCAGGTGACAGAATTAGTAGACAAGGATATTAAAATGGCTATTACAAATTTACTCCAAATGCTCAAGAAGATAGGATAAAAGATAAACTCAGTGAGGAGAGAAATGAAAGAAATGAAAAAGACCCAAACTGAACTTCTCGAGATAAAAAAAATTTAATGTTCAGCTGGAATTAACAGCAGGATAGATGCTGTTTAAAAAAAAAGTTTACTTTTTTAAAAAGGTAAATATGTGAGGTGATGGATGTGCTAGTTAATTAACTTGATGGAGGAAATCCTTTTACAATGTATATGTATATCAAATCATACCAAACCATCATGTTGTACTCTTCAAGTATCTTACAATTTTGTCAATTTTACCTCAGTAAAGCTGAAAAAAAAAGAGAGAAAAGAAGAGTGCCCCTGAAGACAGCATAACAGAATACAGTCAAAATGAAACACAGAGAGGAAAAAAACTGAAGAAAAAAAAGAACAGAGTATCAGTGAATTATGAGACATCATAAAGCAACCTAAAATATGTGTTACTGGAATCACAGAAGGATAGGAAAGAGATGCAGATATGGAAAAAAAAAAAACATTTAAAAGGACAATGGCTGAGAATTTCCCAAACTTTATAGAAACTATAAAGTTAAAGATTCAAGATGCTCAGTGAATCCCAAGCACAAGAAAACAGGAAAATCTCACCAAGACACACCATAAAAAAATTGCTGAAAACCACCAGTAATGAAGAGAAAATCATAAAGCCAGTGTGTGTGGGGGAAGATATTAAACACAGAGGAATAAAGATAAGAATGACAGCAGACTTCTCATCAAAGGCAATGCAATCCAGAAGAGAGAGAAATGATCTCTTTAAAGAACTGAAAGGACAAACAAAACAAAACCATTAACCGAGAATTCTACACCCAGCAAAAACATTTTTCAAAAGACAGGTGATACAGACTTTGTCAGACATACAAAAGCTGAATGAATTCATTACCAGAAGATTCATATTATAAGAAATGTTAATAGATAACTAATAAGAACCTACTGTATAGCACAGGGAACCCTACTCAATACTCTGTAATGACCTATATGGGAAAAAATATCTATAAAAGAGTGGATATATGTATATGTATAACTGATTCACTTTGCGGTACAGCAGAAACGAACACAACATTGTAAATCAACTATACTCCAATAAAAATTAATTTTAAAAAAGAGGACTTCCCTGGTGGCGCAGTGGTTAAGAGTCCACCTGCCAATGCAGGGGACATGGGTTCGATCCCTCGTCTGGGAAGATCCCACATGCCGCGGAGCAACTAAGCCTGTGTGCCACAACTACTGAGCCTGCGCGCTAGAGCCCATGAGCCACAATTACTGAGCCCCCGTGCCACAACTACTGAACTCCACGTGCCTAGAGCCCATGCTCCACAACAAGAGAAGCCACCACAATGAGAAGCATGCGCACTGAAACGAACAGTAGCCCCCCACTCACTGCAACTAGAGAAAGCCCGTGTGCAGCAATGAAGACCCAAAGCAGCCAAAAATAAACAAATAAAATAAATACATTAAGAAAAGGAAATATTAAAGAATGTCCTTCATTCAGAAGGATAATGGTACCGGATGGAATTTTTGATCTTCATAGAGAAATGAAGTACACTGAAATAGTAAATGTGTGGGTAAATATATAAGACTTTATCACTTTCCTTTCATCTCTGAAAGATTTAAAATATTGTTTAAAGCAAAAAGAACAACAGTGTACCACAGGGTTTATAACATGTAGAAGTAAAATGTATCAGTATGATAACAGCACAAGGCCAGGAAAGGAGAAATGGAATATATTGTAAGGATTTTATATCTAAAGTGATATAATACTACTTGAAGATAGAGTGTGATAAGTTAAAGATGTATACTATAAACCCAAGAGTAATTACTAGAAACTCAGAAGAAAGATATGTCTAATAAGCTGCTAAAGGCAGTAAAATGGAATATTAAAAATACTTGAATAATCCTAAAAAAGGCAGGAAAAGGACCAAAGGAACAAATAAAAGACGGTAAAATAGAAACACATAGCCAGATGGTAGATTTAAACCCAACCATATAAATAATTACATTAAATGTAACTGACCTAAAACACTAATTAAAAGGCAGAGATTATCATATTGGATTGAAAAAAGCAAGACCCAACTATGTGTTGCCTACAAGAAACACACTTTATTTATTTATTTTATTACTCACTAGATTACTGATTTATTAAAAAAAGGACACAAATCAATAGCCAAATGAAGAGATATATAAGGCAAGGTCCTGAATAATGGAGCTATGTCCTTGTAGGGCATGGGGCCTGGCATGGTGGCAAGTGGAAGTATGATTCGCCATCATGAAGCTCTCAGAAAGGGGAAGAAACCCACTTTAAATATAAAGACACAAGTAGGTTGAAAGTAAAAAGATAGAAAATATATACTTCAAATCCTAACATAAAGTTAGAGTTGCTATATTAATATCAGACAAAGTATTGATTTCAGGGATAAAGAGAGTCATTGAACAGTGACATAATGGTTAATTCATCAAGAGTATATAACAATCCTAACTGTACACCACAAACAGTTTCAAAGTACATGAAGCAAAAGCTGATAGACCTCAAAGGAGAAAAAGCCAAATCCACAATTACAGTTAGATATTTCAATACCCCCTCTTGTTAGTTGATAGAACAAGTAGAGAAACTCAGAAAGGATATAGAATACTTGAATAACGTAGCAACCAACATTATAAATTGATATTTATAGAGCATTCTACTCAACGGCATCAGAGTACACATTCATTTTAGTGTACTTGGAACATTTACCGAGATAGACCCTATCCTGATCCACAAAACAAGTCCCAATAAGTTTAAAAGTATTGAAATCATACAGAGTTTATTCCCTGACCACAGTGGAATTAAATTAGAAATCAATAACAGAAAGAAATCTGGAAAATCTCCAAATATTTGGAAAGTAAACAACACACTTCTAAATAACCTCTGTGCAAAGTGAGGTCTGCAGACTAACATCTTGTTGGATTTATATCTCTCTCCTCCAAATCTTAGTTTTTCCCAAATAAAATTACCTCATTGCTAACAGGAGGTGTAGAGTTGACTCCAGCCAAAGCTTAGTAAGTTAGTCGGAGCTGGCACTGGCAGTGGGGCTGTTTGTTAACTGCCTGAAGAACATAACTGAGAGCTGTCTGTTAGGAAGGCACTTAGCTGGCAGAGCAGAACAAATGGGGAAGAAGCTGGGGCAGAGTTTTGAGTCCTGGCTGATGCTAACAAGAATCCAGGAGAGAAGATCAGAACAGATGCCAGAAAGAACGGGAAAGCTTATACAAAGCTTACACACGAAGGGTGGAATCAAGAGGAATACAGGAGATTCAGGAACAAGAGCTGCTGGTTCAGGTGGTCGATGTCGGGAGCAAGCGTCTTTCATTTGCACCGGTCAGAATGGACATGATTAAAAAGTCTACAAACAATAAATGCTGGAGAGGGTGTGGAGAAAAGCGAACCATCCTACACTATTGGTGAGAATGTAAATTGGTGCAGCCATTATGGAGAACAGTATGGAGGTTCCTTAAAAAACTAAAAATCGAGTTGCCAAATGATCCAGCAATCCCAATTCTGGGCATATATCCAGAAAAAATGAAAACCTTAATTCTAAAAGATACATGCACCCCAATGTTCATAGCAGCATTATTTACAATAGCCAAGACATGGAAGCAGCCTAAATGTCCATCAACAGATGAACAGATAAAGAAGATGTGGTACATATATACAATGGAATACTACTCAGCCATAAAAAAACAATGAAATAATGCCACTTATAGCAACATGGATGGACCTAGAGATTATCATACTAAGTGAAGTAAGTCAGAAAGAGAAAGACAAATGCCATATGATATCACTTATATGTGGAATCTAAAATATGAAACAGGGACTTCCCTGGTGGCACAGTGGTTAAGAATCTGCCTACCAATGCAGGGGACATGGGTTCAAGCACTGGTCCGGGAAGATCCCACATGCTGTGGAGCAACTAAGCCCATGAGCCACAACTACTAAAGCCCACACGCCCAGAGCCCATGCTCCGTAACAAGAGAAGCCACTGCAATGAGAAGCCCATGCACCACAAAGAAGAGTAGCCCCACTCGCCGCAACTAGAGAAAGCCTGCACGCATCAGTGAAGCTCCAACGCAGCCAAAAATAAATAAATAAATAAATAAATATGACACAAATGAACCTATCTATGAAACAGAATCACAGACATAGAGAACAGACTGGTGGTTGTAAGGAGGGAAAGGGGGTGGGAGAGGGATAAATTAAGAGTTTGGGGTTAGCAGATACACACTATACTATATATAAAATAAACAAAAAAAGGACCTACTGTATAGCACAGAGAACTATATTCAATATCCTGTAATAAACCATAATGGAAAAGAATATGAAAAAAGAATATATATATGTATAAATGAATCACTGTGCTGTACACCAGAAACAAACACAACATTGTAAATCAACTATACTTCAATTAAAAAAAAAAAAGAGTCTTTCATTTGGTCCTTAGTCTAGCCCACGGGCTCCATCAAGGTTGTAGGTCACAACTGATCCATCGTCCCAGGAAATGGGACACTGGCTAGAGTTAGGCAGGATGCTACCATCAGAAACAGCAAGACTGGGGTTCAAGCCAGGCCTTGATTCTAGAGGAGACCAGGGGAGAATTTATATTGTGCAGAAGACTGGGAGGTGGGCAGGGAAAACAATAGTTTTTGAAAACACAGCTTTAAATGCCACACAGTATTCTGATGTATAGATGTACTACCCTTTAATTTACCATTTTCCTATGGTTGGACATTTATATGGTGCTGTTTTTCTCCACTGTAAATAATATCGTAGGGAATATTCTTATACAGATATCTCTGTCTCCATCTCTGATTTTTATCTTCAGGATGAATTTTTAAGAATTCCATTACAAGATCTGAGTATAAGAGCATTTTAAAGTCTCAAGTGTTTTCAAGAAACACTGCTTACTAGCAGGAATGAGAATTCCTGTGATACCATTTTTTTTGAAACCAAACATGAATATTATTCTTTCCTGCACTAGGTCCATGGGATCAGATTTATAATATTACTGCCTTGTACTGCTTGGGTTGACATTTTTCTTTTTACTTTGAAAGAATTTCAAACTCAGAAAAGTTGCAATAGTACAAAGAACTCCCATCTACCGTGTATCAACTTGGCAACATTTTGTAACATTTGCTTTACCGTTCTTTATGAATGTATGTGTGTGTGCTTGTGCATATACCTGTCTCAACTATTCCAAAGGAGTTGTGTATATCATGTCCCTTCGCCCCCTAATATTGTAGTGTATTCCATAAAAACAAGTATGTTCTCTTATATAATCCCAGTATAATGACCAAATTCAGGAAATTCAACATCAGTATAATACTATCACCTTATCCACAGTCTACTTTCAAATTTCATCAATTGTCCAGTTGGCTTATAAAGCAATACTTTCGGGTATAGCATCCAACCCAGGACCAAGTACTTCATTAGATTCCTTTAATCTCAGACATATTTGAGGAATACAGGCCATCTGTTTTATAAAATGTGCGTTTGTCTGATGTCTCTTCGTGATCAGGATTAGATATCTTTGGCTAAAAACAACTGCTTAAGTGCCTCATCCTTTTTAATGAACAGAGTCGGAATTCACCGCTGACCTCTTGACAATGAGGGAGGAATCTGGAAACTAAAAGCAGATACAAGTCTAGAAGCAGGTCCCTCACTTTCTGTTCTGCAGGGCGGTCCTCACTAGCCCATGGGGGTGAGTGTGTAGGGCAGGGAGATTGAGGAGGACTGGGAATAAGCCTCCCAGTCCCTTAGACCTGGAATGTCCTCTGCCCGTGGCTGCTGGTGACCAGGAGGCATTGACAAGACACTTTCACAATGTGGGGCAGGAGCAGGGAGAAGGCAGTGGACCCTCAGCTCCATATCAGCCTGGGGGCTTCAGGAGGCAATACCTTCCTTTTTCAAGCTTCCCTGACTCTCCAGATCGGCTGAACCCCTGAAGCGCAGGGCACATCTCAGAGCACAGCAGTGGGGGGGACAAAAGGCATGACCTTTGCCACTAAGCAGAGGACCCTGCCAGGCTGAGACCACTAGCAGCTCCCTGTCTCCTGACCTCCCTTGGCCTCTCCTCCTCTTGTTCATTTTCCAGCAGCCCCCTTCAGGCCCCACACATCCTCCTTTGGGAATTCCTCCCTTTTCTATCTTCTGGTGAGAGCTCCAGAGCTCATGGCCAAAGCCTTTTATATATATAAACCTGAATCACATTGTTGTACACCTGAAACTAATGCAAAATTGCAAATAAACTATACGTTAGTAAAATTTTTTTTTAAGTTTAAAACAATTAAAAAATAAAAAATGTTTCACTGATAAATGACATAAGGGAATGTGTTGTTTGTGGAGCACTTCATTACCTGACAACATGGGATAAATTAGGTGTTATTATCAAAATACAACAGCATCAGCATTTCCGTGTCAAGGAGAGAATTGAGAAGCAACCTCTCATTTTCTCTGCAAGCATCATACCACACACAGTGTGTGTTACCAATTTACCTTCAGTTCTTCTGTTTCTCTTGCATTTCTCTCCATTCTAATTGAATTACCCAGAAAAGTACGAATGTGTGCTGGTTTATTTTCTTCTTTCTAACTACCATGTCATAGCTCAGTATATCTTCCCTTCTCCCAGCCACATGGTTTAATCTGATTAGGGATAAAGAGAACACTGATAAGAAGCCATGAAATCTGGATGAGACTGTGTTCTAGACACCCTCTGTAATAAGAACCACTTTATATTTCTATTTTAAAATCTTGCTGCCTAGTCTTTATACAAGTCTTCTCCTATATTTTTCCCTCTGGCAGAAACATGTGGGTTCTTGCTGCTGGAAAGGGGACAAGTTATGTGACTGTGGTCTTTGTCTTTTGGCATCACATGGAGAAAAAGGCAGATTTTACTTTGAGTGAGAAGATGAGAAAAGGCAGTATAGACAGGTAGAGAGAAAGCTGATGACCGCTGATTGGTGCTCTCTCTCTCTCTCTCTGAAGTCAAAACCTGTAGTAGAAAGTTTTTGAAAACCTGGTAGAATTGTTGAAACTCTGAAACTACCTATGTCTTAGAAACAGTTCAGGGTGATTGAAACATTCCTACTCAAGTCCAGATTGGGCAGAGCCAACATTAGGTAGGAATAATTGAGGACAATTAAGGACTATATTTAGGCATGTACTTCTTTACATCTTACTGAGACTGTTCAATTTTTATTATTTTGATAATGACATTTATTTATGCTATTTGAGTGAGTATAATAAAGGGGCTCAAAGAACTCAGGAGAAGAAAGGATGAACAGAGTGAGAAACTAGAAGTTTTTAACAAAGAGTTAGAAAATATAAAGAGGAACCAAACAGAGAGAAGAATACAATAACTGAAATAAAAAATACACTAGAAGGAATCAACAGTAGATTAGATGATACAGAAGAACAGATCAGCACACTGTAAGTCATAGTAGCAGAAATCACTGAAGCTGAACAGAAGAAAGAAAAAGGAATAAAAAGAAATGAGGACAGTTTAAGAGACTTCTGAGACAACATCAATCATACTAATATTTGAATTATAAGGGTCCCAAAAGGAGAAGAGAGAAAGGGGCAGGAAACATATTTGAAGATATAATAGGTGAAAACTTCCTTAACCTGGGAAAGGAAACAGATATCCAAGTCCAGGAAGCACAGAGAGTCCCAAACAGGATCAACCCAAAGAGGACCTCACCAAGACACACTGTAATTAAAATAACAAAAATTAAAGATAAAGAGAGAATATTAAAGCAACAAGGGAAAAGCAACAAGTTACATACAAGGGAACTCCCTTAAGGCAATCAGCTGACTTTTTAGCAGAAACTCTGCAAGGCCAGAGGGAGTGGCATGATATATTTAAGGTGATGAAAGGGAAAATCTACAACCAAGAATACTCTACCCAGCAAGGCTATCATTCAGATTTGATGGAGAGATCAAAAGTTTACAGACAAGCAAAAGCTGAAAGAGTTCAGCTCCACCAAACCAGCTTTACAAGAAAGGTTAAAGGGACTTCCTAAGCAGAAAAGAAACTAGAAATATGAAACTTATGAAAGGAAAATGCTCATTGGTAAAAGCAAATATACAGTAAAAGTAAAAATCAACCATGTACAAAGCTAGCAGGAAGGTTAAAAGACAAAACATTAAGCATGGGAGGAGGGAAGTAAAAATGTAGGGTTGATAAAATGTGTTTGAACTTAAGAGATCAGTAACTTAAAATAATCGTGTATATATATATATACATATAGATAGATAGATTGCTATATATAAAACTCATGGTAACACAAACAAAAAATCTATAGTAGATACACACACACACACACACACACACACACAGAGAAAGGAATCTAAACATAACATTAAAGGTAGTTATCAAATCACAAGGGAAGAGAGCAAAAGAAAAAAAAAAGGAACAAAAAGAAAACCACAAAAACAACCCCCAAACAATTAAAAACATGGCAATAAGTACATATCTATTAATAATTATTAATACTTTAAATTAAATAGATTAAATGTTCCAAATAAAAGACATATAATGGTGAATGGATAAAAAAATAAGATCCAGGTATATACTGCCTATAAGAGACACACTTCAGATCTGAAAACATACATAGCCTGAAAGTGGGCGGATGGAAAAAGTATTCCATGCAAATGGAAATAAAAAGAAAGCTGGGTTAACAATACTTATATCAGACAAAATAGACTTTAAAACAAAGACTATAATAAGAGACAAAGAAGGACATTACATAAAGATAAAGGGATCAATCCAACAAGAAAATATAACAATTTGTAAATATATATACACACAGCATAGGAGCACCTAAATACATAAAGCAAATATTATCAAATATAAAGGGAGAAATTGACAGCATCACAATTAGAGTAGGGAACTTTAATACCCAACTTACATCAATGAACAGATCATCCAGATAGAAAATCAATCAGGAAGCATTGGCCTTAAATGATATATTAGAACAAATGGACTGTATATATACATTCCATCCCAAAGCAGCAGAATACACATTCCCTTCAAGTGCACTGGGAACATTCTTCAGGATAGATCACTTGCTCGGCCACAAGACAAGTCTCAGTAAATCTAAGAAGACTGAAATCATATCAAGCATCTTTTCCAACTACAATGCTATGAGACTAGAAATCAACTACAAGAAAAAAAACTGCAAAAAACACAAACACATGAAGGCTAAATGATATGCTACTAAACAACCCATGGATCACTGAGGAAATCAAAGAAGAAATTTAAAAAATACCTGGAGACACATGAAAATGAAAACACAACGATCCAAAATCTATGGATGCAGCAAAAGCAGTTCTAAAAGGGAAGTTTATAGAGATAAAAGCCCACCTCAGGAAACAGGAAAAATCTCAATAAACAACCTACACTTACACCTAAAGAAACTAGAAAAAGAAAAAGAAAACAAAATCCAAAGTTAGCAGAAGGAAAGAAATCATAAAGATCAGAGCAGAAATAAATAAAACAGTGACTGAAGGGGGAAAAAAAGAAAAGATCAATGAAACTAAGAGCTGGTTCTTTGAAAAGATAAACAAAATTGATAAACCTTTAGTCAGACTCATCAAGAAAAAAAGAAAGAGAGCCTAAATAAGTAAAATCAGAAATGTAGAAGGAGAGGTCACAACCAACACCACAGAAATACAATGGATCATGAGAGATTAGTATGAACAATTATACACCAATAAAAGGGATAACCTAAAAGGAAAATGGACATATTTATGGAAAGGTGCAATCTCCCAAGACTGAATCATGAAGAAATAGAAAATAGGAGCAGACCAATTACCAGTAATAAAATTGAATCGGTAATTTAAAAACTCCCAACCCACGAAAGTCCAGGACCAGATGGCTTCACAGATGAATTCTTCCAAATATTTACAGAAGAGTTAACACCTTTCCTTCTTAAACTATTCCAAACAAAATTGAAGAGGAAGGAATATTTCCAAATTCATTCTATGAGGCCAGCATCACCATGATACCACAAACAGACAAAGATATCACAGAAAAAGGAAAATTATAGGCCAATATAACTGATAAACTTAGATGCAAAAATCCTCAACAAAATTTTAGCAAACTGAATTCAACAATACATTAAAAAAATCAGACACCATGATCAAGTGGGAACTAGCCCAGGGATGCAAGGGTGGTTCAATATCTGCAAATCAATCAATGTGATGACCAATTAACAAATTAACAAGAAAAATAAAAGGAATCCAAATTGGAAAGGAAAAAGTAAAATCGTCACTGTTTGTAGATAACAGGATACTATATATAGAATATCCTAAAGATGCCACCAAAACACTATTAGAACTCATCAATGAATTTGGTTGCAAGACAAAAATTAATATACAGAAATCTGTTGCATTCCTATACACTAAAAAGAAACTATCAGAAAGAGAAATTATGAAAATAATCCCACTTACAATAACATCAAAAAGGATAAAATACCTAGGAATAAATCTAATTAAGGAGGTAAAAGACCTGTACTTGGAAAACTGTAAGACACTGATGAAAGAAATTGAAGACAATGCAAACAGATGGAAAGCTATATTGTGTTCATGGCCATTTTAACAATGACCATACTACCGAAGGCAACCTACAGCTTCAATGCAATTTCTATCAAAATACCAATGGCATTCTTCACAAAACTAGAACAAATATTCTAAAAATTATATAGAAACACAAAAACCCCAAATAGGCAAAACAATCTTGAGAAAGGACAAAGCTGGAGGTATCATGTGCCCTGATTTCAAACTATACTACAAAGCTACAGTAATCAAAACAGCATAGTACTGGCACAAAAACAGACACATAGATCAATGGCACAGAATAGAGAACCCAGAAGTGAACCCAGGCATATACAGGCAATTAATGTATGACAAAGGAGGCAAGAATATGCAATGGGGAAAAGACAGCATCTTCAAGTGGTGTTGGGAAAACTGGACAGCTACAAGCAAAAGAATCAAATGGGAATACTCTCTCATACCATGCACAAATATAAATTCAAAATGGATTAAAGATTTAAATGTAAGACCTGAAACCATAAAACTTCTAAAAGAAGACATTGGCAGTAAACTGTTTGACACTGGTCATAGTAATATTTTTTTGAATATATCTCTCCAGGTAAGGAAACAAAAGCCAAAATAAACAAATGAGACTACATCAAACTAAAAGACTTTTTGCACAACTAAGGAAATATCAACCAAACGAAAAGGCTACCTACTGAATGGGAGAAGATAATCGATATATCCGATAAGGGGTTAATTTCCAAACTATACAAAGAACTCATGCAACTCAACATCAGAAAACCCAAGAAACCCAATTAAAAAATGGACAGAGTGTCTGAATATACATTTTTCCAAAGAAGACATACACATGGCCAACAGGCACATGGAAAGATGCTCAATGTTACTAGTTATCAGGAAAATGCAAATCAAAACCAGAATGAGATATCACCTCACACCTGTCAGAAGAGTATTATAAAAAAGACAGCAAATAACAAGTGTTGGCCAGGATGTGGAGAAAAGGGAACCCTCATGTGCTATTGGTGGGAATATAAACTTGTGCAGCCACTATCGGAAACAAAATGGAAGTTCGTCAAAAAATTACAAATAGACCTACCATATGATCCAGAAATCCTACTCCTGGGTATTTATCTGAGGGAAAAGAAAAACACTATTATCGAAAAGTTATATGCATGCCTATGTTCACTGAAGCATTATTTACAACAGCCAAGATATGAAAGTCACCTAAATTCCCATCAATAGATGAATGGATAGAAGATGTGGTGTACGTACGTACACACACACACACACACACACACACACACACTGGAATGTTACTTGATCATAAAAAAGAATGAAATCTTACCATCTGTAACAATGTGTAACAATATGGATGGATCTAGACAGTATTTTGCTAAGTGAAATAAGTCAGAAGACAGACAAATACTGTATAATTTCACTTATATGTGGAATCTAAAAACAAAACGAATGAACAAACATAACAAAACAGAAACAGAGTTATCGACACAGAGAACAAACAGGTGGCTGCCAGAGGAAAGGGGGGCGGGGGAGGAAAGAAATAGGTGAGGGAGGGTAAGAGGTACAAACTTCCAACTGCAAAATAGATGAGTCACAGATATGAAATGCTCAGGGTGGGGAATATAGTCAATAACTATGTAATATCTTTGTATGGTGACATAGCCATAACTATGGTGATCATTTTGAAATGTATAGAAATATCAAATCAGTATGTTGTACAACAGGAACTAATATAGTGTTGTAGGTCAATTATATTTCAAAAACAAACAAACTCATAGAAAAAGAGATCAGATTTGTGGTTATCAGAGGCAGGGAATAGGGAAGGGGAATTGGATAAAGGGGGTCAAAAAGTACAAAGTTCCAGTTATAAGATAAATAAGTACTAGGGATGTCATGCCCAACATGATAAATATAATTAACACTGCTGTATGTTATATATGAAAGTTAAGGGAGTAAATCCTAAGAATTCTCATCACAAGGAAAAAACACTTTTTCTATCTCTTTCATTTTATGTCAATATGAGATGACGGATGTTCACTAAACTTATTGGGATAATCGTGACATATGTAAGGTCATTATGTTGGACACCTTAAATTTATACAGTGCTGTGTGTCAATTATATCACAATAAAACTGAAATTTAAAAAGAGATTTATGCACTATAACTACCTTTTTAAAAAGTGTTTCAAGTGCTGCTCTCCTGAGGCATAGAGTTTTAGAAATATTGCTGGTGGACTAATAACCAACAGATCAAATCAGACCCTATACTGTAGGTTCTCCGGCTCCTACGGAAATCTAATTATGCCTGGAAAAGGGAGTGTACACACTCCCTGCTGTAAAATATGCTAATAAAGACCTCAGCCATAAGACAATCAGATATGCTGCAGATTCTTTTCCAGTGGGGAGAAAATTTTACATTTTCTCCACAGTCTTCTGTTTTCTTCTATCACTTGTTTATAACAAAGTAAGAGAAGAAGTTTTTCACTATGAGCCTAGAAATTGCTCCAATTTCTTCATAGAAATGGAAAATAATGTCTGCTTGGTAAGTCAGAATCTGGTTTGCTATACATATTCATGGGTGTCTTAGTCTGCTGGAGCTGCTGTAACAAAAAACCACAGACTTTGTGGCTGCAACAACAGAAAGTTATTCTCTTCGGTTCTGGAGGCTAGAAGTTCAAGCTCAAGGTGTTGGCAGGGTTGGCTGGAGACCTCTCTCCTTAGCTCGTAGAAGCCTCCCTTCTCACTGCAGCCTCACACCGTCTTTCCTCTGTCTGGGCTCCCTGGAGTCTTCCAGTGTGTCTGAGTTTCCTCTTTTTATATGGACACCAGTCAGATTGGATTAGGGACCACCCATCAGCTTCATTTTAACTTAATTACCTCTTTAAAGACACTATCTCCAAATATAGTCACATTCTGAGATAGTGGGGTGTTAGAGCTTCCACACGTGAACTTGAGGGGGACACAGTTCAGCCCATAACCATCAGCCAGTCTTCCCAGAGCCAAGGGGCGCCTGGCGCATCCTTGACAAGGCCCAATGCTGGCTGCCTCCACACTCCGGACATGTGCTCTTCACCAGTCCTTCTCCAGTAATTCACGGTCAGCACTACCTATCTACTAAGTCTGATTAGGGCTCCAATGCCCAAGAGTAAGCCCCCCCTCATGAAAGCTTGCAATCTAGCTTTGGAGATGTGGAGGTGACCTCTATAAACAAAACCAAACCTAAAGAGAGGTCCAAAGAGTCATGGGGCTTCAGTGGGGAGAGGGAGCTTGTTGCCTGGTGTCCTAGTCTGTTTGGGCTGCTATGAAATACCACAGGCTGGGTGGCTTACAAACAACAGAAATTTATTTCTCACAGTTCTGGAGGCCAGGGGGTCCAAATCAAGGTGCTGGCAGATTCAGTGTCTGGTGAGAACCCACTTCCTGGTTCATGGCTAGGGCCTTCTCTCTGTGTCTTCACATGATGAAAGGAGCAAAGGAGCTCTCTGGGGCCTCTTCTATAAGGGTACTAATCCCATTCACAAGGGCTCCACCCTCAAACGTAAATTGGTGCAGCCACTATGGAAAACAGTCTGAAGAGTCCTCCAAAAACTAAAAATAGAGCTGCCGTATGATCCATCAATCCTATTCCTGGGCAGATACCCAGACAAAACTATAATTTGAAAAGATACATGCACCCCTATGTTCATAACAGCACTATTTACAATAGCCAAGTCATGGAAGCAATCTAAATGTCCATCAACAGATGAATGGATAAAGGAGGTGTGGAGTGTGTATACACACACACACACACACATATTTATATATATACACACACATATATACACATATATATGTGTGTGTATATATATATATATAATGGAATATTACTCAGCCATTAAAAGGAATTAAATAATGCCATTTGTAGCAATGTGGATGGACCTAGAGATTATCATACTAAGTCAGAAAGAGAAAGACAAATATCGTATGATATCACTTATGTGTGGAATCTAAAACATGACACCAGTGAACATGTCTATGAAACAGAAACAGACTCACAGACATAGAGATCAGACTTGTGGTTGCCAAGGGGTGGAGTGGGGGAGGGAAGGATTGGGAATTTTGGATTAGCAGATGCAAACTATTATATATGGGATGGATAACTAACAAGGACCTCCTGTATAGCACAGGGAACTGTACTCAATATTCTGTAATAACCTAAATGGGAAAAGAATCTGAAAAACAATAGTTACATGTATATGTATAACTGAGTCACTTTGCTGTACAGTAGAAATTAGTACAACATTGTAAATCAACTATACTTCAATAAGATTTTAAAAAAATAGGGCTCTACCCTCATGACCTAATTACCTGACAAAGACCCCACCTCCTAATACCATCACATGGGGGGTTAGGATTTCAACATATGAATTTTGTGTACAAATATTCAGCCCATAGCACCTGGGTAGCTGTAGCCTCTTCCTGAAAAGCAGTGACTGCAGGAGACGGTAAGCTGAGCTGAGCTAATGGCACTGGAGGGTGTTCAAGTCCAAGGCCCCTCACTCCTCCAGGCCCTCCTCCCTCTTCACAGGGTCATGTTCTTGATATCAAGAGGGTGGGGAGCCAAGAGGCTGGGCCTCTGTTCAGTAAGGCAGAAGTCAAGACAAAAGCCTGCTCAAGTAAGAGGATGAGAGAGGACGTGAGGTCATACCTCCCCGGACATACATGAGCATGCCCCGTGGATGTCCCTCTGAGGCTGTCCACCTGGAAGGGTGCAGTTCCCCAGACGAGTAGATTCTGAAAGTACACACATTAGTCTCTCCTCTTTCTCCCCATCAATTCTTTTCCTTCCAGAGGGCAGGGGAAAATTTGGGTCATTCTGAAAACAAGAGCGCACGTAGAGATCTCCATGATTTCTTCTTGGGTGGGTGAAGGTCAGTGATTGGAACTTACATGTGTATATACAAGTGACCAGGGAGTCTTGTTTAAAGGCAGGCTCTGATATAGCAGGTTTGGGGTTGGAGCTGGAGCTGGAGCTCTGATATAGCAGACTCCCAGATCTGCTCAAGCTGCTGGTCTCCGGACCACTCTTCAGGGAGAAAAGAGGGAGAGGAAGTCAAGAGCCCTGGCTACAAGTCCTGCCTCTTCTGCTGGGATGCCTGCACCAGTTACTTCACTTCTTCGGGCCACAGACCCCTCATCTCCAATATGAGAGAACAGTGTGTCACTGAATTCAAAGGTCCCTTCTGGATCTCACATTCTAAGAGACTAACTTGAAGTTTGCCAAAGGGGTGGGGCATTTTCCCAAATGATAATAGACTGGATGAAGAAATAGGAAGGCCACAGTAGATAGCAGTGCTGCACAACTCCAGGGATGCATGTGAGTGGGACCCCCTGCGTTTGTACAATGGAGCAGCCCCAGGGTTACCAGGCAAACTTTTCTATGTCT
Source organism: Tursiops truncatus (assembly GCF_011762595.2). Lineage (NCBI taxonomy): Eukaryota > Metazoa > Chordata > Mammalia > Artiodactyla > Delphinidae > Tursiops > Tursiops truncatus. Next base: position 11,171,459 of record NC_047039.1, read on the forward strand.
GCTTATTCCCACAAAAGTTCCTCTCCATGTAGAATGCATTGTCAATTTTTTAAATTGCTGTATGCTTGAGGGATCAATACTCCTCCAACTGCCCAGTAGTGACTGGTCCCCTGGCCCCCTGAGAAGTGCTTTCCCCTGTCCATCAGAAAAGATTAGGCCTAAAAGGGCCTGGTGCCTGGAAGAGGAAGCTTGGGAGCGACTGCTCAGTGCTTTGAATGTGTGCCAAGGTGTGCTGTAATATGAGACCACGCGCTCAAATGTGCCCAACTGAATACTGGAATGTCAGCACCAAAGGGTCCTGGGAATCACCAGGGTGCAGAGAGGTCAAGGGTGTGGGCTTGGCATGTTGGCACCTGGATGCTTGGGCTTCAACCTTTGGGCAAAATGCCTGTGGTCTCTGGAGATGCTGCTGCCCAGCCATGCAGTCATGCAGGGGAATGGGCTCAGTAGTTGTGGCATGCAGGCTCAGTAGTTGTGGCTCACGGGCTCTAGAGAGCAGGTTCAGTAGTTGTGGTGCACGGGCTTAGCTGCTCCGCGGCATGTGGGATCTTCCCACACCAGGGCTCGAACCCACGTCCCCTGCATTGGCAGGCAGATTCTTAACCACTGCACCACCAGGGAAGTCCCAATAAGTGTTTAAAGATTGGCTAAAACGATCATGGATGAATCAGTCACAATAATGAACTAGTGTAAAATTACATGTGCAAAGAATTTTTAAAAATTAAATAAATGGGGCTTTTGGTTAAATATGACAGATTGAATATAAATATTTATCTCCTCTGCCCTTAGAACCCCACTAAAACAACTAAAAATAGTTTTGGTATTTTGTTGTTGTTTTTAGGCACAAACCTAGTCAAAGGGAATGGGAGAGAAAACAATGTCAACAAAATTCTAGAAGCTGAAAAGCAGAAAAACGAAGATTCAGGAAAACTGAATTCCCTAAATTGTGAAGGCAGAGAGGCCAAGGAACAATCTGATTTGAAAACTAATGTGGTGGTTTTAAAACATAGCTCCCAAATTCTTTGACACTCTTCCCAGTAAGAGATGGCATCTATGTCCTCTCTACTTGATCTGGAAGGATGTGAGTTTTTCAATCAATAGAGAATAGCAGAAGTGATGCTGTAGGACTTTTGAAGCAGTTCATAAAAGACCATGCAGCCTCTGCCTGTTTCTCTTGGAATGCTTGCTCTCAGAGTGCTCCCTCTTGGACCCCAGCCATCACTCTGTGAGAGACCCAAATTACATGAAGAGACCATGTAGACAGTCCCAGCTGAGTCCCGCCTAACAGACTGAGTCCAGGTCAAATCTTTGCAGCCCAAGTACCAGATGAGTAATGAAACCATCTTGGAAGTAGATCATCTTCCAGCTTCAGCTGTTTCAATCTTCAGCTATTTGAGTCACATTTAGCCATCTGAGTCTGCCCAGCTGAATTCCAGACATCATTGCCTGGCTTGCCCACATTCCTAACCCATGGACTCCATGAACCTGTTGAATGGTTTTAGTTTCATGCTATGAGGATTTGGGATGGTTTGTTACACAGCAATAGTAACTGATACAAACCATAAAACACCCCAGAGTCTCAGGAACTGACAGTACCAGATACCTTTTGAACCAGTTTGAAGGTAGAGCTTAAAACTGGATGATTTTGAGAATCCGTATATTAAGCATTTCAACTCCCAGCCAGTCTCTCCGACTCCATACTCTGGGGAAATTGTTCCTTCCCTTCCCCAACAGAAAACTGTGGGCTGGTCTCTCGGGGGTTTCTAGACTGAGGAACATCAAGCCTGGTTCTATCACACTGATAGCATACTGAAAACAAATTAAGTACACAGCAGGATGCTGATGCCTACTTCTCAGCCCTCTTTCCCCTTCAGCTCCCAGAAAATTGACTGCCAGTCTTAGACTCTCCAGAGAGAAGGCTGAAGATGATCAAACAACAAGAAAACAATATTAAAGATAAATATTGGAGGTTCCCTTGTAAAACAGCCCATTCAGATCACCCCCACAATGAAAGCCTGAGTTGACCCACCCACATCCACAAATTTTTCAAATAGCTTTTTCAGTCCTCCACTCTTAAACACAATCAAGACTTTAGAGAAACGTCTCTCAAATAGGAGATAAAGACCAAAACAAAGAGAATATAAGCAGCTTAGAGGAAACAGAGACAATTACAGGGAGAAGAAAATATTACTTAGAAACTATCATTAATATCTTTAGGGAGACATGTGAAGATATGGCACTGATGAGAAAAGAAAGTGCTATGATTAAAATGTATCACACGGTAAGAAACTCCTGGAAATTGAAAAATTTGCCAGCAGAAATTTTTTAAAATTAAAAAGGGCATTTGCAAGATAAATTCAAGGAAATGTCCCCAAAAGTAGGACACAAAATGAGAAGATGGAAGCTGGGAGTGAAAAGCTAGGAAAATTAGAGAACCTGTTCAGGAAGTCCAACATCAAAATAAGAAGAGTTTTGAAAAAGAAAAGGCAGGGGGGAGGGAGGGAAGGAAACTGTGAAGGGAATAATTCAAGAAAATGTCTCAGAAATATAAAACCTGAGATTTCAGATTGAAAGGTCCCATTTAGTGTCTGGAACCATGGGTAAAAACTGACCCATATCAATCCTCATCTTTGTAAAATTTCAAAACACTGGGGACAGAGGAAGTTTCAAACACTTCTAAGGAGGAAAGGAAGAAGGTCATAGGTAAAGGTCAGGGATAAGCATGGTTTTGAACTTCATCATATTGGAAGCTAGAGGACAATAGTAGAATGCCTTCAAAATTTGGAGGAGAAAATATCTCAACTTAGAATTTTATACCAAGACAAACTATCAGTCCAGGGTGAAGGTAAAAGTAAAGATATTTTCAGCTGTGCAGAGTCTCCGTAAAAGTATTCTACCATAAATGTGCTCCACCAAGCAAGGAAGAGAAAGGCAGGATGATAAGAAAGCAGAGCCTTCAACCCAGAACAGAATCAAGGAGAAGCTCCAGGATTAAGGTGAAGGAAAATTTCTGGCTAATAGCCATGAACGAGGTGTAGAGTGCAACTGGTCTACCTGAAGCCAATCAGAAAGTTTGCGGGGGGGATATCTACAGAAATATAACTTAGTAGGATATCTGGTGTATTTGATTATATCTAGAAGAGAGGGATGCAGATGATGCTGGGGGATGGGTGGAGATTGGAGAAAAATTCGTGATACATAAATAGAAAACTACAGAATCAGAAAAATAAGATCATTACTAACTCCACGGAAAATCAAATATTGTAGAAGAAAATATATCACATGGCTTGGTTGTAAATAGTATCTGCATAGTCATAATAAAATAAGCTGAAAAATGGTCTAAACAGAAGTATGATATGGCTTGACTAGGACGGCAGGGGAAGGAATGTGTTTGAGGTGGGAGGCAGGGAAAGCTAATTCTTTTCTCCACGGTGGGAATGGATAATGCCTAAAACACACAAAAATCAGGAAATAGCAGTATAACTGTGTAATTTAGAAAGATGGAAATAAATATAAAAACTAACAGTTTAAAGACTGAAAATGGGTGCCTATGGGAATTAGGATTTGGGTTTGAGCATTTAGGGAGCTGTTGTTCCATAATAAACCTGTAGAACTAATTGATTATTTTAAAAAATTATTTAAGATGCATGCATATCTTTGATAAACGTAAAATCTAAATTAAAGAAAGAAAACCTTCATGTTGCACTAGCTGTGATATATACCCAGCGCTTCAGGAAGGGGGAGAAAGAAAGGAAAATATTCTATCACTTGATATTCTGTCTGATTCCTTCACTCTTTCCCTCCCCACCTTCCTCTCTCCCTCCCCTTCTCTTTTTCCGTTTATTTGCCTTGTTCTCCTCTCTTTTACCACCATAATTCTTTCTTAATTTCTCTTCAACTTTTCCCCTTTTTCCTCCTTTTCTCTCTTTCTGGCATGACATGTAGCCAAAATATCTTTATTATTATTACTTATTATATTTATTGAACATAATGTTTCCTGTTCTTAGTTCTTAATATTAAAAGCATGCATGGAATGTTCTTTCTTTCCCCCAACCAGAGCATTCTAAGCAGCAAAATCAGTTTAAGTTACTTCTTAACAAGGTGGAGAAATTTTTTTCATGTAAAGGCGCTCTTAGACTTGGGAGAGATGTCAGAGGTCACTGGGTCCAACCGGTCACCTGGTTTAGGAGACCCTCTCTGCGGTACTTCGGTTCAGCACAGACTACCCAGGCTCTGATTAAACAATGTGAATTTTCAGTCATCAGCCAGGTCTTTCAGAGCCAGACAGCTCAGTTGTGAATAAGAGCTTCTAGATGTTGAATGGAAATCTGCCTCTTTCTCTAGGATTTAAAAAATAAAACCTAACACTGCTCCCCATGACAGCTCTTCATATATCATCTGTCGGCAGAAATCCCAACCCCATGAGTGATTTCTGCTCTGGGCTAAACACTACTCTTTCCTGTTGGTTTCTGGACCCTTCTCCACCCTACTCACACCCGTGGGCACCCTCTAAGCTGCAACTTACTCTTTCAATCAGAGGCACCTAGAACTGAACATACTTCACCAGGTGTGAGCTCAGTGGTACAGACTGCAGGAGCTCTGTCACCTCCCTCTTTCTGCTCACCATGCTTCTGCTGATGCAGCCTAAGTTTTGAAATAGCTGAAGATCTATTTCCCTCAACTCTTGCTGACTTACATCACCCTCAAAGTCATTTAAAATCTTATCTTTTTCTCTTATGTGTTCCTGAGAGGCCTGGTATCCCATATCCTGTATGTAAACAGATGAGCTTTTCCAGCATTGCTGTCTACTTCACATTTATCCCACTAAATCTCTTCTACCAAGTTTTGGCCCCAATTTTCACCCTGTTTTGAGAAGTTCCTTATGATTCACTTGAATGAACATGTTTCGCTCCCAATTACAAACTGCTCACGTTAAAATTACTTCATCACCCAATTCCCAAACAAAATTTACATCACCTCAGCTCCAAGACAGATCCCCTTCAAGCCCCTCACTGTATGACCCACGTTGGATCCCCTGGGCCATTGAGTTTGACAATAGGAGGAAGTCCAGGCCAGCCCTCCTCTTGGGTCTCTGGTCTGTGCCTATTACGGGGAGTGGGATTCATGGCCTTTACTGCCTACAACCCTGGACCAGTGTCAGAAAACTTGAGCTGTCTCCTGTAATCCGTCATCCGTCCCCACATCTTCTGGGAAATGAATGAAAATGAGCCGAGCACGTGGAGACAGATCAGATGGTTGGGTGGGTTCCATACTGGATGCGGAGCAGGGAACCCCGCGAGGTGGAGGCCCCTGCTCCCACTGCCTCGGACTCTGTACCAGCTGTCAGCAGCTGGACACTAGCGAGAGAGCTACGTCACAGTGACTACTCCATCCATCAGGGGCTGTCAACTCTGAAAAATGAACACAATGGCTAACATTTGCGAAGTGCTTTGAGCTTTCAGCATCGCTCTCCCTTGTAATAACCCTTGAGACGGGAAGGCCTGGGAGTAGCAACCCAGTGTGACCGATGAGGAAACCAAGATTTGAAGAGGTTCGGAGATTTGCCCACAGCCCCAGCGCCCGGGAGGGTGGAGCTGGAGGCAACGTTGGGCATCCTGCCTGCAGTGTTCTCACCACAGGGTGTCTCTGAAGCCAACTGTCAGGTCATCCGTTAGTAAGTGTTGACCTACCAACTGCGCTGGGCCTACTGCTGGGCTAGATGCTGAAGGGGGTACACAGAAGAGTATGACACGTGAACCCTGACCTCCACGAGCTCAGAGCAAGCTATGGTACTTCGTTCAGGCACCTGAGCAGGTGGGGCAGCCTCTGAGCACAAGAGCCATGGAGAGAAGAGGAGGCCCGCTGGCTGCAGGATGCTGCAGGAGAGGGGCAGGGCATGGGCTGGTCCTGCAGGATGAGCTGTGTTGGAAAGTCTGGGGAGATGGGGGTGGGGGCCAGGCAGTGGGTGGGTGTGAGTGGGGAGGGGAGGGGTGAGAAGGGACCGGCCTAGCAGGGGTCAAGGTGAAGAAAACAGGATGGAGAGCGTGAGCCGGTGGCAGCCACTGGCCTTGAGCAAGGAGGTGAAACCCACGCTTTAGGCGTCCAGCTCACGAACATTTATGGGGCTGTGCTGCAGCCTGGGGTGGCAGTAACAAGAAGGACGCGGTCCCTCCTTCAGGAAGGTGACAGGCAGGATTATCTTACATCCTCGCAGGATGAACGCCTCCTCCCCACACGCCAGTAGCACGAGACATCTTCTACTGTTTGGCACTCAAAGGAATGAGACTTACAATTTTCTAAAATTTGTTTTGGTTTAATTGTAAACAAAGTCTTTTTACTATTATAGCTCAGAATTTCCTTCAGCCTGCGCTGTAGAACACCAGCCCTGTTCTCTGTGTGCACTTAAAAAGGGAGAAAACTTAATACTCCATCCCCCTCTTGGAGAGGCACCATGCTCAATAGCATCTTAAAGGCTCTGATAAGTCCTGCAATAAAAGGACACTTTTGTTTTGATCAGAGAACCCTTTTTCAAGGGACTCCTACAAACATCTCATGAAACTAGTGGGCTCACAGTCACTGTCTCATCCCATCCGATCCTCAGAACTACCCTGTGGGAAGGGGTTATTATCTTTATGTCCAGTGAGAATGCTGAGACTAAGAACTTAGTGCTTTGCCCAAGGACATGCAAGTAGGAATCCTCAGATAAAGGTCTGGACTCAACACTATGAGTCTATGGCTTTGTCCGAATTCAGGCATACAGTGCCTGAATCATCTTTTTTTCTTTATTAATTATTTTATTTTATTTATTTTTGGCTGCGTTGGGTCTTCGTTGCTGTGCATGGGCTTTTCTCTGGTTGTGGCAAGCGGGCTTCAGCAGTTGTAGCTTGTGGGCTCCGTTGCTCCACGGCATGTGGTATCTTCCCGGACCAGGGCTCGAACCCGTGTCCCCTGCATTGGCAGGCGGATTCTTAACCACTGTGCCACCAGGGAAGCCCTGAATCATCTTTTGAAGACAATTATTGTATTTTTCCTAATTAACAGAGTATACATACTTATTTGGGGGTGGGGTGGATATAGAAAGTTATGGAGGAGGAAATAAAATTCACTAGGAATGACTTAAAGCTGATCAGACATAGATTCTCCAGAGGCCTGGGCTGTTCTGATTCAGAAGCCCCTTTCCTTGGGTACATTCTTCCTCCCCTCACGTTTAGCTCTTATTGGCAGGGGGCGATGGGGCTAGTGGCTGGAGGTGGTTGATGGATTTCAGTTAAGATCAGATGGGTGCTTTGAGATAAATAAGGTGACAAGCCAGAAAGCATTTATGTCATTGATCAAACTAACTTGTATAAAACCACACAAGCCAAATTCCTACATCATTTCATGTGTACAATAACTACTTTTTACCAAAAATCTCCTGAACAAGAGCTAAACTGACGAAATTCACTGTATAATTCTACAATAGTTACTTTTTTAAAACGGTAAATGTAAATTCTGGGTTTTGAGAGATTATGTACTTTTCACCAGGACATTCCTATGAAGCCTACAATGACAGAAAAAGATAAACACTGGTTTGTGAACCATGGACAAAAATTGTTTTTTAATATTTATATTTCACCCGAACCAGATTAAAAACAAATCATGAAGAAAAGACTAAAAGTAAAAATTAATGAAGAATATATTTTTGTAGAGCAGGCCACTAATAAAGAAATAACAAGATACCTAGATCATCACATTCATGGAGACAAAGTATATGGGAGCTCCCAGGGGCTGGGGGAAGGGAGTGGGGGGTTATTATTTGATGGGTATGGAGTTTCCATTTTTCAAGATAAAACAGTTCAGGAGAAGGGTCACACAACACTTTGGGTATACTTAACTACTGAACTATATACTTAAAAATAGTCAAGGTGGTGTATTTTATGTTTTGTGTATTTCAGCACAATTAAAAGTTTTTAATTTTAAAAATAAAAATAAATTAGGAGTTTGGGATTAACAAATACACATTACTATATATAAAATAGATAAATAACAAGGACCTACTGTATAGCACAGGGAACTATATTCAATATCTTGTAATGACCTATAATGGAAAAGAATTTGAAAAAGAATACATATATATACAAATATATATGTGTGTGTATGTATATATATATAAAAATAACTGGATCACTTTGCTGTACACCTGAAACTAACACAACATTGTAAATCAACCATACTTCAATTAAAAAAATAAATAAATAGCAAATTATAGTGAAGATATATGTAAAAAAACACTAAATATATGATATGGATCTTTGTGCTTGCTGGAAAAAGAGGATGATGTGAGAAGGGCAATGGCCTGGGCCTTCCCACTGTGCTCAGAATAATCCAGGTCCTTCCTCCTGTGTTCTCTGTGCTCGGCCTCGCAGGCCTCCTGTCTGCCCCCCTAGCTTGTCCACTTTGTCTCCACACTGGGGTCTATGAATCTACTTGCTCCCTGTGCGTAGAACGCTCTTAACCCAGATCTTCACACAACACATATCTGTGCAGCACTTGCTGTGTGCCAGGCACTGGTGTAGGCATTTGGGATGCATGAGTGAGTTGCCTTCACAGAGCTGGGCTTCTACAGGCCATAAACAATATAGTAGTAATCATTTGCAAGCATAGCGAATTATGTGGTAACTTAAGTCTATTGGGATAATGGGAAAAAAAGACCATAAGTGGAGCAGGGTAAGGAGAATCTCCAGGCAGGTCCTGGAGAGCGACTTTAAACAAAATTCTTAGGGCCAGCTCCACTGAGAAGGTGACATTTGAGAAAAGACTGGAAGGAGGCAAGATTTCACCCTGCAAACATGTGGGGGAACCACTCCCGGCAGATGGAACAGTCAACACAAATTCATCAGGCAGGGATGGAGACGCACAGACAGCTGGGAATTCAGGTCCAGAGTTCAGGTAAAAAAATCAAACTAAGTAAGTATAGTTACAGGAGTTCAACTTCACTGGTTGTCAAGGAAATGTAAATTAAAACCACAGTATGATGACTCCACAAAAGATAAACATCACTAACACAGGCCAGGACGTGGAGCAACTGGAACCCTCATGCTTTGCTGGAGGAAGGTAAACTGGTACAATCACTCTGCAAAATTCTTGGGCAATATCTACTGAAGCTGAACCCAGGCCACCCTAGGACCCAGCAATTCCCTTCCAAGGTATATACCCAACAGAAATGCACCCATTTGCTCACCAGGAGACATGCACTGAATGATCATAGCGGCACTCTTTACAACAGTCAAAACCTGGAACCTACCCAAATGGCCATCCACAGTAGAAAGGAAATTCACACAATGGAGTACTTATAGCAGCGAGAACGAACGGACTACTGCTAAGCACGAGGGAACAATCTCAGACATGATGTTGAAGCCAGACACGCAGTGAATGATTCCATGGACATGAAGTTCAAAAACAGGCAAAACCATCTGTGGTGATGGAATATGGGATAGTGGTTATCTGGTTCGGGGGCATCAGGGACCAGATGGGGCATGAGGGGAGCTTCTGAGGTGCTTGGAATGTTCTGCTCTACACTCAGGTGCTGGATTCTATTCAGTTTGTGAAGAATGTATAGATTGGATTATGATTTGTCCATTTTTCCTTAGGTATGTTAAACTTTTTAGACGTTTTTTTCCCCATGTTTCATTTTAGAGTTTTATTTTGGTTGCCTGGGGACTTTAAAAAAAATTCTGTGTCTTCTTCATCCCAGTCATATATATATATATATATATATATATCTCCCTGAGATTACAAAAGGAAGTTAAACTTTTTAGAGTCTTTTAAAAAAGATTCTTGTTGGGGGAAAAAAGAGCCTTTTGGGGGAAAATCCTGGCCTGAGGATGAAGGTTTGAGATTCATCCAACGTGAAGCCACGAGGAGCCCCTTGAGGGGTGCTGGGCTGTGACTCTCTGCTCTCATACCTTCTCTCCCCCTGGACCGAGATCCTGAAGGACAGGGGCTGGGTCTAATTCATGTTTGTAGAAATATTTGGAATACATTGCATGAAGGTTACGTAACAGATGTTTGTTGAGTGAATAACTGAATGTATGGAAGGAATCCCTGCAGATGTAGAGGCTCTAGAGGTAGAGGACAGCTGTGAAAGTTGCCTCCAAGAGCCCAGCGTCGTGACCTTCAGTTTCAGCATTGCTGGGTTTCTCCATATGAAAACCGAGGATGATAACTCTCTCCCCATCTCCGCCCTAGACAGTTGTTGGGACAATCAGATGAAATCATTCAAAGAAAGCAGGACGCCCTTGAGCCCTAGACAGTTGTTGGGACAATCAGATGAAATCATTCAAAGAAAGCAGGACGCCCTTGAGCACACTGATGTGCCTCATTGGCTTCCACATCCATAGAGGCAGCTACTGCAGAAGTTTGTTCTACTCTCCTTCAATGTAATCACAGTTTCATAATACCATCTGGTGGAAAATGCCTATTATAAACGCCTTCTGCCATTGAATGGAAACAAGCTTTTTGGACCATGCTGATTTCAGGTGGCAAGAAGGTATCATCGGAGCTATGAGCTGCCAGCACGACTCTCATCCACTAGAACACATACCTCCCAGGTCATTCCTATACTTTGCTATCAAATGTCTCCTCGCCTGTTTGGGCAGCTTTATTCATGACAGACAAAGATTGGAAACAACCCAAATGCCTATCAAAAGGAGAACGGATAAACAAGTTGTGCTCTACGCATATGATGGAGTATTACTCAGCCCAAAGGAAAATACAAAGAACAAACTACTGCTATGTGCACCGATATGGACAAATCTTATCACTATAAGAAGTGAAATAAATCAGGCATTAATGAGAGAAAGTCATGTCCTTTGCCTGAAGCTACTGAGTTTAAAAGGCTAAGCTTTATTCCTCCTGCAATTTTAGAGTTTAATAGTTCTGTACCCACTCGTGGGTCTCACATGCAGAGAGCAAGACCCCTCCATGTCTGTATCATCAATTACCAATGGTAAGGAGAGGCTCAGCCGATAGCCTGGGCTGCCTTTGAGTCCCCATCCTTCCTTTTCCCTACGGGCAGGGCACACCAGTATAGGAGTGTTAAAAAAAAAAATGCCTTGTACCCTCCTACACTGTTGGTAGGAATGTAAATTGGTGCAGCCACTACGTAGAACAGTAAGGAGGCTCCTTAAAAAACTAAAAATAGAGCTACCATATGATCCAGCAATCTTACTCCTGGGCATATATTCAGAAAAAGCAAAAACTCTAATTCAAAAAAGTACAAGCACCCCAGGGCTTCCCTGGTGGCGCAGTGGTTGAGAGTCCGCCTGCCGATGCAGGGGACACGAGTTCGTGCCCCGGTCCGGGAAGATCCCACATACCGCGGAGCGGCTGGGCCCGTGAGCCATGGCCGCTGAGCCTGCGCGTCCGGAGCCTGTGCTCCGCAATGGGAGAGGCCACAGCAGTGAGAGGCCCGCGTAGCGCAAAAAAAAAAAAACAAACTAAAAGGTACAAGCACCCCAATGTTCACAGCAACACTATTTACAATAGCCAAGATACGGAAACAATTTAAATGTCCATCGATGGATGAATGGATAAAGAAGTTGCGGTACATATATACAATGAAATATTACTCCGACATAAAAATGAATGAAATAATGCCATTTGCAGCAACATGGATAGGCCTAGAGATTATCATACTTCATACTAAGTGAAGTAAGTCAGAAAGAAAGATAAATACCGTATGATATCACTTATGTGTGGAATCTAAAATATGACACAAATGAACTTATTTACGAAATAGAAGCAGATTCACAGACATAGAAAACAGGTTTATGGTTACCAAAGGGGAAAGGAGGTGGGGGAGGGATAAATTAGGAATTTGGGATTAGCAGATACACACTACTGTATATAAAACAGATAACCAACAAGGACCTACTATATAGCACAGGGAACTCTATGCAACATCTTGTAATAATGTATAATGGAAAAGAATCTGAAAAAGAATATATATGTGTGTATAAATGAATCACTTTGCTGTACACCTGAAACCTTGTAAATCAGCTCTATTCAAAAAAAAAAAAAAAGGCCTTGCTTCACATGAGTGGGACATCACCAGGGTCTCACCAACAACGGCATTCATTGTTAATATATACGTCTCCACCGTGAGATCACTGGACGTAACGTTTTGAGCACATTTCCTGCTATTTGTAAGATTACATTCCCAGGAATACTGGTGACTTGATGGGTGACTAAAATACACTCTTTTTCATCAGAGGCAGTTAGGGGAGTTGTTCGGGGCACAGACTACAGTCAAACTGCCTGGAGTGGAATCTAGCTCTGCCACTTACAGGCTTCTTGACCTTGGACATATTGCTTAGTTCTTCTGTCTCAATAAAGTGGGAATAATAGCAGTGCCTACCTCATAGGGCTATTGTCAAGGTTAAATGAGTTAATATATGAAAAGCACTTGGAATTGCCTAGCACAGCATATATATTATGAAGGGTTTTTTTCTCACCTCTTCCTCCCCGCTCCCCTCCCCTCCTTCTTCCTCTTCCTTCTCCAATTATTATCATCATCATTATGATATAATTACTGGGTTTTTTTTCCTGTAAAACGGAGTCTTGGAGCCTCACATTGTAGCTGCCTTCCAGGGACGGTCAGAAGGCGCAGTCACTGCAAATGACTAAGACGTTTGCGACTCAGCTGTGGTTTGCTGGCTGCACAGTGGGGAGAGCTGAGCCTTGGCAAACTATTCTCCTGTACGAGGTCTGACCCTCAGGGGTTAAGGCTGAGCTCGTAACCAAGAAACGGGAGCGTGTTCGTGAATGTCACCTCAGAGCTCTGTCCCCCAGGCAGAGCTGCCATCACCACCTCAACCTCAAGGTAATTACCCTCTTAACATTTTGGTGAAATCTCCTTTTTTACACATCTTCAGTTATGCTTAGGTTTACGCTAGGTTTACAGTTATCTGTGCCCAAGCCCACTTCTCAGCCTGGACTGCAACCCCCTGCGGCCGGCGGTGTCCTCTCACTCACCTCTGTATCCTGACCTTTGCGCGGTGTCAGTGCTCCAGAAATGCTGGCTTCCTTACTGAGTTGCATTGAACTTGACTTTGGGAAGTTCCTTCAGCACTCCCAGAACCCTCTTCTGAATCAGGCAATCCGTGTCCTTTACGAGTGGATGTGCCTCCAGGAAAACACAGAAAGTAATTCTAAGCTAAGTTTGGTGAATGAACCGAGCAATGCCAATTCCGTCCTATGCATAAATTTACAAGGCTGGTTTTCTTGCGCGGCTCATAAGCCAGGTCTAGCTGCCATTCCGCTAGAAGCGTTCCAAAAATACCTTGAGCAGGGCCTTTAGAACAAGCGGGTGGAGTCCCCAAGACCAAGGCTGCTCTGGTTCCAGCGGGTGTTCCTGCGTGGGGCTGTAATGCTCAAATTGGCCACTAGAGGGAGACGCGTTCCAGACCCCATAGGAGCCTCGCAACTGCTCCAAGAACTTTATAAAGCCCGGCGGCCAGAGCAGCTGCAGTTCACAGCTCAGACAGTATCTAGCAGAGACGCTGGTGCCTCCACAGAACAGCTCCCGAGCGCTGCCCAAGGCTGACCGAGGCGGGGCACCAAGACAGGGACTCCCACATGGGCACAAGGTTGAGTCTTGCCTCCTGACCTGATCCTCCTGGAGAAGTGACCCCCGAGACCCTGGGCACCGTGCAGCCTCTTTCTATGACTCCATCTGGATTTGGCTGGCAGTGGGAACGAGCTCTGAGGGGCTGCCTGGGTCTCGGGGTGGTGGCAGCAGCCAGCTCTCCAGCCACCATGGCCAATGCCAGGAACTGAGGGGACGGTCGCTGCAGCCTCACGGGGAGCCCTCAGGTGAGTCTTGGGGCTGACTCTGTCCTAGCCCCCGGGCGTAGCTTTCTAAAGGCAGCCAGGGGACACAGGGCGCTGGGTTTGAGCATCCCCGGGATGTGGAGCGTGGAGGTGCTAGTGCTGGGTGGGAAAGTCCTAGCTGTCAGCCTGGGGCATCTGCTGGGCCCTCATCCAGATGCCTGGGCTGGTGGGTGTGAGCCCTCATTTGGGAGCCAGAGGAAGCGATCGCTTTAGTGGCAACTCTGCCAGCCTCATGTCACAGCTCCACAGCCTATTCAGGGGGCAGATGGGACAGGTGACAGTCCCTTTACGTGTGTGTGTGTGTGTGCCTGCAGGTGTGTCCAGTGGTGGAGCGTATGAAGGCAGAGCTTACTTATAAACCATCTGTGCCTCTCCAGCTCTGGGTTATGATTTAGGTGAACTAAGTACCGTTAGAGGAGGCAAGGGCTTAAAACCGACTCAGCGATTCTGTCTCCAGAGAGGGCCACATGCAGGGTGATCTCTATTTAGTTTTGATGAGTTACGAGCCCGGTAGAGTTAGACGCTGGAACCCAGCAAGGCTTGGGCCACCCCCTCAGCAGGCAGAATTGATTGTGTCCTGCTGCTGCCCAGAGGGGTACTTGGAGAACCAGGCTCCAGCTCTCAGCTCTGGTCTGCATCTGTGATTGCCTTTCGCAAAGGGATCCAACTGGCATTGTTTCTGGGACTGACTAGGCAGGCGGGTGGCCTCAGGAGACCAGGGACCCCTGTACCTGGCTGCTTGGCAGGATTAGAAAATGCTGAGGAGCTGTTGGTTCTCACCAGACTCCACCACTGACTCCCTGCATGCCCCTGTCCATGCAGCCCTCCCACATGCCCTGCCCCACACGAGGCTCGCTGGGACCAAGTGCCTAGCAGGTGTGTTCTTCCCATCACAGAGGTGATGGCCTGAGGCTGAACGAGCTCAGCTGATTGGGCCAAGTTCCCCAGGGATAAGAAGTGGAGCTGGGATGGGACCCCGTGTCCTCTGAGCCCACACTCCCCACAGGTCCCTTTGGTGTCTCCACCCTGCCCGTGTTTCTGTGGCTCTGGTCCCCTCCCTTCTGGCTCTCCTGGCTCCAGGTCACCTAACCTGGCCCTCTTCACTGCATCACTTTGGGCCCGAAAGGCGGCCACCAAAAGGGACTGACACACGCTTCCTGGACAGAGCAACTTCGCGCTAAGCCAGTGCCCTGGGTGGGAAGCCTCACCCTCTCTGACACCCATCGGTTCTGCCCCTCTGGGCCTCGGTTGGCTTACCTTTAGAATGGGAATATGATAGACCGATGCCACCTGCCTCCCTCACGGGGCTCCTGGGAAGCAGAGAGGTCCCAAAGGCAAAGGGTCTGCACTGCGGGGGCCGCACGCACACGGGTGCGGGGCTGGGAGGTATTGCTGTGTCGTCACCCCACTTGGCAATTAGTTGCACAGGCTGGGCCCAAAGGCTATAAGACCAATGCCGGGAAGGTCCAAATTCCTGCCCCCCATTCCCCAAGAAAGAAAAGCAGCCCCAGATAAAACCTGGGGCAGACAGAACATTCTTAGGTTTCATTCCCAAGGAGCAAACATTAGCAGCGCCGGCTGAACACTGCCAATCTCATGGCACGGCATCTGGCCTCCAGCTCAGCCCCTTTCCCAGCAGGCTCCCCAGGGCTCCACCAGCTCAGGGGTCCGGAGGGGCAGGGGAGGGGCCGCGCTACAGACACACTCCAGATAATGTGCTGCGCATTCCAGCTCTGATCCAGGAGCTGATGGGCAGACAGGGAAGCTGGGCCAAGCCCGGCTCCACACCTCCACCCCTGGTTCTCGGAGACCCCACGGGCTCTGGACGGCAGCTGCGGTTGCCTTTGGCAGAGAGAGGTTCTCTCTCTCAGAGGAGACACCGGCCTCCTGCTTTGCAGCTCCCCAGGACTGAGGCCAGAGGGCGGGGTGCCGCACGAGCACTTGGGAAACGAGGGAGGGTCCCCTGTAGCTTAGCAGCAGTGGAGCTGCCCAGGGCCACACCTAGAGGCCCTCCCTGGGTGGAGGACTTAGACGGAGGGCCAGCATCAGGGGACTTGCAAACTGGACACAACTGCAGCCCGGAGAAGCGGGGCTGGGAGCCCTCTCTCCAAGAACCCCGGAGGGCAGGGAAGAGAGATGCCGGCAGGGCTGCAGGCTCCCCTCCACCCTTCCCTCCCACTGGCTGGAGGAAAGGCCCACAGGGCCTGGGAACACCCTGAGTGTGTGTGCCTGCGTGTGTGTGTGTGTGCATGCATGACCGTGTGTGCGGGGCAGATGGCATCTCATTACTTGAAGAGCAGAAGCCCCAGCCATCCCTCCTGGGCCAGCGGAAGGACAGGTGGATGGCAACTGGTCAGCTCTGGCCTCCTGTCAGCCCTGAGGTCAGAGGTCTCTGGGGAGAAAAGTCAGGTTGTGAAAATAGGGGATTTGTGTTTGCTGTGCCCGGCAAGGGGGTCTGGCCATCGTCCCTGTTTATTGGAACAGGGTGGGTGCCTCTTTTCCCTTCAGTCAGTGGCCACTGTCCCCCCATTGCCACCTGCCAGGCCCTGTCCCCTTCTCACAGTGGTAGACGCCTGGCTAGGCTCTCTGGGCCTCAGGGTTGAGTTAGCTTCACGCTGGGCCTGGGACCCACCCATCCTCCCCGGGGGGCTTTTATCTTCCAAAGAATTCACTTTTTAAAAGCGAATTTTGGGGTTCGATATCCAGATAGTCAAAGAGCATCAGAACCGAAAGTCAACATAAATCAGTGGCTGGAACTGAGCAGAAAGTGGAGAGTCATTTGCAAGATCACCGAGCGTATGTGTGGGGAAAGGATATCGAGTATTTTAGGTAAATAAATACTTTGTGATCTGGCTCCGCAAATGATTTCCTCTTCTTACACAAAGAATGCAAACGTATCATAGAAAACCCAGAAAATCCAGCGAACGAAAAGAAGCACAAATCCCCACAATCCCACCCAGAGTCCCGTAATACACGTCTCACCCAGGGAAACCCAGAACATCTCTGAATAGCATCTTTCCCGTCACGTACTTGGGACATGTGTAGATATTACAAAATGGGATCACGTCGTGCACGCTTGTGTAAACGGGGCTGGTTCATTTCAAAGAGCATACACAGCATTTCCCCATGTGGATGGGACATTCTAGAAATTCCATGGGGTCCTCCCCCAGCCCCAGCGATCCAGCCTCAGGAGGCCATCGGACACCAGGGCCCTCCCCAGTCTAAGGCTGCCCAGACCTTAGTGTCTGGGGGACCTCACTGAGGCCACCTGCCCCTTGGGCTCCCATGGGGGTGAATCCCTGCTATGGTCCCCTGAACCCAGCCCTTCTGACCATGCCACCTTGGCCAGGTTTGGGAGCAGTTCTGGTCTTAGCTCTGTTGACTGGTGGTCTCTGTACCCCCACTTTATGTCTAGTTTCTCTCCATTTCCAACACAGAGCAGAAGCCCAAGTCTCCCTGATGTGCCCAGGACTCCAGAATCTTGGAAACTCCTCTGCTTGGGTCAAGAGGGTTGGCTTCGCCCAGCCCCACCCAGCATGGCCCTTGGTGTCCCCCAGCGCAGGGCTCCAGCCCCACCAAGACCTATGAAAGGGAGGGGACGGATCCCATGGTCAGAAAGGTCCAAAGGGCCTTGGCCTCCCCAAGCCAAGGAAGTTGAGGAGGGGGAATTTGGGTCCTAAGGATCCGGTGACTGATGCCTGCTGATGAGGGAGTTTCCCAGTGTTCAGGCTAAGGTCACCACTCATTTGTGTCTCCACCTACAGCTTATGTCCTTTCTCTCCCCCCTGCGTCCTCCCTTCCTCTCCTGCTGCTGCAGGACGCGATGGAGAACAAAGCCATGTACCTGCACGCCACCGTGAGCGACCGTGACTCTGGCTCCATCTTTGAGGAGCCCTTTGATGGCAGGAGCCTGTCCAAGCTGAACCTGTGTGAGGACGGTGAGTGCCTCTGGCTCGGTCTTAGGCGCGAGATCAGCCCTGCCCCCAACACCGGAACCTGGCATTGCCCCAGGGTGCTGGTGACCCCCCGACACTCACACACACAATACTGCATAGGTTGAAATGCGTGCTCGGAAGGGTCTTTTCTGTGTGTTTTCTCATTCATGCATCTCAACACACCTGTGTGACCAGCAAGATGAGACGCATTTTACAGAGGAGCTAGCGGAAACTGAGAAAAGCATTAAGCATCACACAGCTCGTCGGTCATAGAGGGGCCCCAGCACTGAGTCTCCTGACCCCTAGAGCAATCCTTTTGCCTCTCTGCCATCCTCTCCTCTGGGGTCACACAAAAGGCAACTGAACCAAGAAGCCCAGACCCAGAACCTCCAGTGCGCTTCCTAAAGTGTTTGCAAGGAGGGACGCACCTCTCCAGATGCTCATCCTCTCCTGGGACTGAGGCCTCAGGTCATGGCACAGGAAGGGGCCCCATCCTAGTGACCCAGACCGCACTGCATCTTTGGGGGCTGGTTATTTGCTAAAACCCTGGAGAGTCAACGGATGCAGTTTCCTCTAGAGGAGCTCAGAGCACCTTGCTCACAGCCAACTCCTGTGCAGCCAGCACAGAGCTCGGTACTTAGTAGGTGCTTAATAAATGCTTATTGCCTGAATGAATACACTCCTCTTTGCAGTGAGTATAGGAGATGAGAGCTTCAACCCCACTTCAAAGATGAGTAGAAGGAAACTCACAGGAGAGTTTTGTAAAAACTTATGGTCAACGAGATGGAAACAGG
This sequence comes from Tursiops truncatus, assembly GCF_011762595.2. Lineage (NCBI taxonomy): Eukaryota > Metazoa > Chordata > Mammalia > Artiodactyla > Delphinidae > Tursiops > Tursiops truncatus. The sequence continues at coordinate 11,190,060 of NC_047039.1, forward strand.
CTGTCTTAGGGTTCTCCAGAGAAACAGAAGCACGAGGATGTCTACACACAAAAAGAGACTGATTATGGGGAATTGACTCACATGGCTATGGAGGCTGAGAAGTCCCACGATCTGCTGTCTGTAGCGTGGAGACCCAGGGAAGCTGGTGGTATAGTTCAGTCCGAGTCAGAAGGCCTGAGAACCAGAGAAGCCAATGGTGTAGATCACAGTCTGAGGGCCAGAGAGGATGAGATGATATGTCCCAGCTCCAGCAGTCAGGCAGGAAGCAAAAAGTGAATTTCCCCACCTTTTGTGCTATTCAGGCCCTCAACTGATTAGATGAGACCCACCCACATTGGGGAGGACAATCTGCTCTACCGATTCCACCAATTTAAAAGCTAATCTCAAAAAAAAAAAAAAAAAAAAAAAAAGCTAATCTCATCTAGAACACCCTCATGGACACCCAGAAATGATGTTTAATCTGGTTACCCTTTGGCCCACCGAGCTGACATATAAAATTAACCATCCCAGATGCCTTTATTCAACCTTTTTCTCAAGCACCATGTTTCATTGTGTTCCTGTGTTCCACTCTGCCAACTGCCTTTGTCTTGAAATTACTCAAAATTAGAAAGGACTCCCCCTCACTCAACCCCATCTTTCCTCCCATGAGGTGCTGAGTGTAGGAAGGGAAGTTGGGTGGCTCAGAAAGGCAGGGATTAGGGATTGTCTCAGGAGGGAGAGGAGACAGGAGATCTGGGCCCTTCACCTGCCCTAGTAAACTACCCCCCATCAGAGCCCTTCCTCCGAATTCCAGTCCACAACCACATTTTGAGGACCCACAATGTGTCAAGCTATGGGTTAGGTGCCAGAGATGCTCCAGAGAGAAATGAAACCATCCTTGTCCTCCAAGAGCTTCTGATCCCAGTGGGAGGGACTGGCATGGGGACAATTACCCACCATGTAAAGCAGGTAAAAACATGTGTGATCATTAAAGTCAAGCAGGGCGAAGCCTTTCTGGTAAAGGCCTTAAAGACTGAATACAGTTTTGTAAGAGAAGAGGTAGCTGGGGAAAGGCATTACCAGCTGAGTTGCACCAGACAGGCCAGTGTTTCTGTTGAGTTAATGACACCTGGGAAGAGAGGAAGCCCCCCCCCCTCCCCCAGGGAGCTACCAATGCTCAGCTTTTCCCCATCAGTACATCAGCAAAGCCAAGCTGGCCTTCACATCCTTCATCCACCCTCTCCCCAGTGGCCCATCAGTAAAGAGGCCTGATTTGGGAAGAAAGAACTGGGGTACAGCTCAGAGAGGTAATTGCAGGACCACCCGGGCCATCCTGGGGTGCCAGTGGGGAAGGGCATGGCAGGGGGACCCCAGGGGTTGGGAGAGGCCTGGGGAGTGTCATTGGGCCATGGTTCCCCCTTCTCTTGACCTCATCTCACCTCCCCTTTTCTGAACCTGAGATTTTTAAAAAGGCCGTTTGGACCAGAAGGACTGAAAAATAACAGTAACCCCAGCCATGGGGAGATCTGGTCGGAGGGTAGTTTTAGAACCAGGCCAGCAAGTGTCCCAGGGGTCACCTGAGCCGCAGCGCCCCGTGAAGTGTGGACAGCAGAGGTCGGAAGATGTAGGCTGGATGCTGACTCTTCCCTCCCCTGTCCCCACCCCGCCCCGGGGCATGGGACCTGATGGGCACATCCCCTCTCTGGGCCTCAGTGTCTCCATCTCAGTGCTCCACAGGGGCAGAGGGGGTGTCTCTGAGCTCCCATCCAGTCCTAAAATCCTGTGCACAGAAACAGACTTGGATGTTGTATTTGCGGTGTGGTCCTTTTAAAACCTGAGTTGGAGCAAAGCCCAGCAAAGGCTCCCACGTTGAAGGGAATGAAAACCCAGGCACTGACTGTGGCCAAGGAGCCTCTGACCCTCACAGTGGACCTGCTGGCACGCTCTACCCGACGTACGCTGCCCCCAGACCCTCCAGGCGTCCCCCTCACCTCCTTCTGGTCTTTGCTCAAATCTCACCTCTGTGTCAGGGCTTCCCGTCCTCCCCTGCACACCCATTTCCCTCCTTCTCTTTTTCCTTTTTCACCGAGTCCTAGTCTCCTCAACATACTATATCATTTTCTTATTTATCATGTTTACTGTTTACTCTCTGTTCCTCATGGGAAGAGCATAGGCTGGACCAGGGCAGGCATCTCTGTTTTGTTCATCAGTGTCTCCCAGCCTGGGGCACAGCAGGTGCTCCCAAGTATCAATATTTGTTGAATGACTGAATGAACAAACTAATGGCTGAGCAAACACAGGGGTCCTTGAAATCTAAAGGTGGCGGAACAAATAAATTCTAAACCTGATTTCCACATCGTCTGGGTCTCCTCCACACTTCATTCCTGGACGCCAGACATGGGGCCGGGGGTGGAGGGGCGGCCGTGAAGACCCCGGAGAGACTGGAGTGTTGAGATGAAATCACCACCTAAAGGCTCCTCGGTTTCTGGTTTGATTTTTTTCCCCTTCCCTCTCATTTCTAAGAGGAAAATGGTGAGCTCCGACTTGGGGAAATTCAAGCCAGATTTGACGTGTTTCCCCGGCACTTTGCTGCTTTGATTCTCATCTCTACAGAGTAACAGGAGAGGGAGGAAGGGGTGGGGCTGGTAGGGGCGGAGGGAGGTTGATGGGAAAGCAGAGGTGGACAGAGGTGGGGACCCTGCCAGCCCCATCCCCCACACTCCGGGCCTTGAGTAAATGAAAGCAGTGTCGTCTGTTAGGCCTTGTAGGGGCTCCAAGTCCCTCCCAGGACTTTCCCCTTGAAAACAGGGAGATGGGAGGCGAGGGGGTCCCTCCTCTTGGCCCTGGGGATCTTGGGATCAGGCGGGAGCAAAGTTGCAAAACTTCAGTCTAGATATTGAGGTATGACTCAGGCGTCAACGCAGGTGGGACTTTAAAGACAGGGTGTAAACGCGGTGTTATTTACACGTCCCTGCCCCCTCCCCTCCTCTGCTCTGTCGTCTTCTCTTCCCCTCCTACCTGCCGCCATCCCTTCCCTTCTGTTCACGCACCAGGTGAGAAGGAAGCTGAGGGGCTATTAGGCACCCGCCATGACAGGCCACGTTGCCCCTCTCCCGCATGGTGCCACGCACATCCTTCCAGGCTCTCTCCGTCGCACCCCTGCTCCATGGTGACACCTTCGGGACCTCTCCATCCTCTGCACCCCTTGGCCGGGCGACCTCTCAGGACCCCGCCGCCTCCTTCCTGTGTCCGAGCCCCGCTGTGGATGGGAAGACGCCCAGGCAGGGCCCTCCTCACCTGCCGGTCTCCAGCGGGGCAGAGCATGGGCTCCACCTGTGTGGCTGGGATTTGTGGGTGGGCTCGTGACAGAACGCAACCTCCAAGGTATTCCAGCCAAGCCCCCGCTGACCTCAGGGCCCACCAACACCTCCCTTGGAGCAGAAACCCAAACAGGGGCTGTCTGGGCCTGCGACCCCACCTCACCCCGCCTCCTCTGTGCCTCCCTCCCTCTGCCCCTCCCCTCCCCTCCCCTCCCCCCTCCCCTCCCCTCCCCCCTCCCCTCCCCTCCCCTCCCCCCTCCCCTCCCCTCCCCTCCCCCCTCCCTCCCCTCCCCTCCCCCCTCCCCTCCCCCTCCCCTCCCCTCCCCCTCCCCTCCCCTCCCCTTCCCCCTCCCCGCCCCTCCCCTTCCCCTCCCCTCCCCTTCCCCCTCCCCTCCCCTTCCCCCTCCCCTCCCCTTCCCCCTCCCCTCCCCTTCCCTTCCCCCTCCCCTCCCCTCCCCTTCCCCCTCCCCTCCCCTTCCCCCTCCCCTCCCCTTCCCCCTCCCCTCCCCTCCCCTTCCCCCTCCCCTCCCCTCCCCTTCCCCCTCCCCTCCCCTCCCCTTCCCCCTCCCCTCCCCTTCCCCCTCCCCTCCCCTTCCCCCTCCCCTCCCCTCCCCTTCCCCCTCCCCTCCCCTTCCCCCTCCCCTCCCCTCCCCTTCCCCCTCCCCTCCCCTTCCCCCTCCCCTCCCCTCCCCTTCCCCCTCCCCTCCCCTCCCCTTCCCCCTCCCCTCCCCTTCCCCTTCCCCCGCCCCTCCCCTTCCCCCCGCCCCTCCCCTCCTCCGCCCCTCCCCCTCCCTGGTCCTGCCTTTCTCTTCCCCAGACAGCTGAAGCCTCTCCAATCTGGCGCCCAAAGGCGAGGGCTGGGCGTGGGTGGTGTTCAGCCGGGCCTGGCTCCTCCACGGCCCTCTCCAAGGGCCAGAGAGAGGTGTTAGTGTCAGAAAAATATTGCAGTCACTCTCTCCCCGTGGCCTCGGGCCCTCCACCGCGCTCCCAGCATCATCCGTCGGCGCGAATGGGAGGCTCGCAGAGGTAATGAGTTACACATGCGCCTGGCCGCGCCCAACGCCTGCAAGCCAGGCCGCTTGCTGCGTTTAGGGCCTGAGCTCCCCATTCCTGCGTCCCTGCCCCATAAAATTAAATTATTCTCCTAAGGGAGTCCCCGCATCTCCTTTCTCATCCATCACCTCTCCCTGGTTCATCTGGCGTAGCTGAGGGCTGCCGGGCAGCTGCCCAAGGGTGGGAGTGGAGTTCCTGGGAGGGTCTGGCTGGGGCCTCACAGAGGGTCAGGGCCTCTACAGGTTGGAGAATCCGGCACTGGAGCAGGAGAATAGCAGAGATGTTAACTCATGCGGTGCCGTGGTGCACTCAGCTCCCCCAGCTCACGGGGGGCTGGGGGCCAGGAAGGATCCTGGATCTCTTGGGCCCCAGGGACTGTCCCTCCACAAGAGGGGGGACAGCCCAGGGAGGTGCCAAGATGTTGAACTTTGGCAGGTCTGGGCTCGGCGCGGGGTGTCTTCTGTTGCCCCTGCATTCCCACCCACTGCCACTCGCCACTCTCTGCCTTGTGGGGAGCCACCCTGGCAGGACAGGGAGGATGGAAGATGGGAGCTTGCCTGTTTATCCTCAGCTCCTGCCCTATGGGGTCACCTTGGGCCACTGTGTCCTTCCACCCGAGGTCACAGCCCCTTGTAAGCCACCCTCTCCACTCGGGCTTTCTCCTTCTAGGCTCCAGTAACTGCTCCCCTCCTGGGCTTTGTAACCGAGGTGGTTACAGTTCAAGGACACCACTCTGTCCCTTGTGGGCATCTTACACCCTGGCCACACCTTTGCATATGTTCCCGTTATTAAATTCTATGACATTTCCTAATTTAAGTGGGCCATCTGTTTCACTGGGGCCCTGACCCTCTCATCCTCAGTGTTCCCATCTGCAAAATGGGAATAATGTTATTCAACTCACAGGACCCGTGGGGGAATCACGTGATATAACCCGAGTAGAGCACCTTGGACACAGTGCACCCTTGATACACACTTATTTCACCTCCCTGCCCTTTGGGGAGTCCTCTGCACATGTTGGGGAAATGGAGAAGGACAGGGGGAGACAGAGAGGTCAGGGACAGCTACTGCCACCCAGGGTCTCCCAGGAAGCACCCACGCCACTTCTCAGAGACCCCTGGCCTGGACAGTGTTTTTTTTTTTAATTTATTATTTAATTAATTAATTTTTGGCTGCATTAGGTCTTCATTGCTGCGTGCGGGCTTCCTCTAGTTGCAGTGAGCAGGGGCTACTCTTCATTGTGGTGCGTGGGCTTCTCATTGCAATGACTTCTCTTGTGGAGCACCGGCTCCAGGCGCACAGGCTTCAGTAGTTGTGGCACACGGGCTTCAGTAGTTGTGCACACGGGCTTCAGTAGTTGTGGCTCGCGGGCTCTAGAGCGCAGGTTCAGTACTTGTGGCTCCCAGGCTTAGTTGCTCCACAGCATGTGGGATCTTCCCAAACCAAGGCTCGAGGGGTTCGTGTCCCCTGCATTGGCAGGCAGATTCCTAACCACTGTGCCACCAGGGAAGCCCCTGGACAGTGTTTTAAGTCTGGTTCCTCCTTCTGCTAAAGAAGGCAGAGTTTGGGTTAGTGGGCTGCCTCGTGAAGACTAGATACTAGAGGAAACCAAGCAAGTTCTTTTAGTCCTAATCCCCAAAGAGTACAGTAGGATCTGTAAGAAATATTCTGGGTCCCGAGGGCACCTGGCTCCATGGCAGGTGTGAGTCTGTCCACCCCCATACCCCCATCAGAGACAGTAGGTCCCTGAGGTTGGCTACCAGAAGAGTCGAGGGGTGCATTTCATTGTTCCTGGTGGAGGATGGCATTCGGTGCAGACTACACATGGCCTCACTCGCCCCGGGCACCTGAGTCCACACAAGGAACTGGGACCTCCTTCATCCAAAGAGGACAGGGTTTTATGGTGCTGCTGGTGAGTGCAGAAATAAAAGGTCTTGGTTCCTGCCCTCAAGGGGCTTAAAGTCCCCAGAAGACACAGACCTCTCATTATAATGTGATTCATTTTCAAATGGAAGTGCAGTTTAGAGGGGAGAGTTTCGGCAGTCTGCCTTGGGAAGGAAGGAAGTTCTGCAAAGTCAGGAGCATGGAGGCGTGTCCTTCCCTTCCCAGCCATGCTCCACTCTATGGATGCAGTGCAGTGGCAGAGTTAGGTTTAACCAGGGTCAGAGTGCTGCCCAGTGAGTGAGAGAGGAAGTCAGAGAGGGACGAGAGAGGGGAGGCTGTGGGAGACAGTGGATAACGTAAATCATGGAATGCAAGTCGGACAAGAAGGGAAGGCTGGATGGGAGACAGGAAGGGTGGTGGAAAGACGGTGGGGTCCGTGGTTAGTAGGTCCTGGTGAGGTCAGGGAATGCCGAGTTAGCGTTCTGGACGGAGGGCACCAGGAAAACCTGAGAGGTAGCTCTCACCTGGGACGCGTGAAATTGGGATTAAGAAAGGGCCTTGATGATTGGTAGAGCCAATCAAAATGTCATGTGAGCCACATGTGCAATTTTCAACTTTCTGGTAGCCACACAAATAGGTAGAGACACAGATGAACCGAATTTAAATACAGGAATGTATTTGCTTCAATCCAGTATATCCAAAATAGTATCAATTCGCTATGTAATCACTGTAAAAGCGATGGAGTTACTTATACATGTTTACTCGGGCTGAGCCTTCAAAACCCGGTGTGTATTTTGCATCCCAAGCCCATCTCATTTTTGCCCACGTTTCGAGTGCATGAGGGAGAACGTGCCATTAGGAGAGGGAAGGTAAGGACCAGTCAGAACTGGAGATTGAGAGAGAGCGACAGTGAGCGCAGAGATGGGGAGGGTAGCACGTGTCCCTTAGTGCGAGGAGAAGCATACAGTCGTGTGATGTGAGAGCTGGGATTGTTTTTTTTTTTTTTTTTTTTTTTTCTTTTTGCGGTACGCAGGCCTCTCTCACTGCTGCGGCCTCTCCCGTTACGGAGCACAGGCTCCTGACGCGCAGGCTCAGCGGCCATGGCTCACGGGCCCAGCCGCTCCGCGGCATGTGGGATCTTCCCGGACCGGGGCACGAACCCGCGTCCCCTGCATCGGCAGGGGGACTCTCAACCACTGCGCTACCAGGGGAGCCCGAGAGCTGGGAGTTTTATGGAGAAGAGAGAGAAGGTTCTGGAAGTAACGAGGAGCAAATAAAACCACCTACCGTACCCTTAGGTCAGTTGCATGAATGTGGGAGAGAGAAATCCATACTTGAGAAGAAAAGGGAAGCAGGGTTCAGTTAGAAGAAGAAAGAACAGGAAATGTTCGAGCAGAGGTTGGGGAAATCAGGGTTTTTTGGTTGGCTGGCTGGGACATCTTGGGCCACAGTGAGAAGGTTTCAGCAGATGGGGAGGGAGATGTCAAAGGAGAAGAAACAAGGCTGTCTGGGGATTATGGTGGTTGATGGGGAGCCCTGGGGCTTCTGTGGGGCTGACAGAAGTCAGGATCGAGGACTCAGTGAGGTTGGGGTGCTGGTCTCAGGGCAGAGCTGCTGGCAAGACTGAGTGTTGATGATAGGGGTCTTGCCAGGAGCACACAGCCCTAGGGCACCAGTGCCCCCTTCCCAACCGTGGTGTGTGGGCCAGGGGAGGGGGGCCTTGTCCTGGAGCGCCAGGAGCTCTGGAGATCATTTGGGCTCTTGTGGAGACAGGGAGATCAGGGGAGGCCAAGGGAGGTGGTGGGAAGGGGGCAGGGGTCCTGTAGCGGTGATGATACGGTGTGATACATACAAGCGATCATGATACAATAGCTCCCCTTGAGGGGGCAGCACGCTGTGCTCAGGGCTTCAATACATTGTCTCCAAAGCACAGGGAGCTCAGCTTGGTGCTCTGTGATGACCTAGATGGGTGGGATGGAGGGGGGCAGGGATGGGAGGGAGGTCCAGTAGGGAGGGGATATATGTATACATATAGCTGATTCACTTCGTGGTACAGCCGAAACTAACACAACATTGTAAAGCAACTATAGTCCAAGAAAAAAATAATTAAGGTAAATTAAAATAACACCTCAGGGGCTTCCCTGGTGGCGCAGTGGTTGAGAGTCCGCCTGCCGATGCAGGGGACACAGGTTCGTGCCCCGGTCGGGGAAGATCCCACGTGCCGCGGAGCGGCTGGGCCCGTGAGCCATGGCCGCTGAGCCTGCACGTCCGGAGCCTGTGCTCTGCAACGGGAGAGGCCACAGCAGTGAGAGGCCCGCCTACAGCAAAACAAAACAAAACAAAACAAAACAAACCCACCTCAGGACATATTATTATTCCCAGTTTGTCGATGAGAAGGTAACATCTTAGGTGATGCAAATTGCCCAAGGTCACCCATGTAGTCAGAGGCAGAGCCTGGATTCAAATCCACATCTGCCTGGTCCTTAAACCCCGCCCCTCAGCGTAGCTCACCCTGTTCACTGCGGTTCCAGGACTCGGAGACCCTGGACTTTCAAGAGCTAGGCTGCTGGTGGTGAGGGGCTGAGCGTGGATTCTTGGAGTTTCAGGTTTCAGAGGTGGAGACATCCTGGGGAATGACAAACCTAGGACGGGGCCGTGGGAATAAATGGCTCTGTTGCAGGAGAGAGATGGAATGAATTATTCTAAGAGGAAATAGATATAAACCCAAATAGGTTTGGACAGGAGCACAAGGACAGGGTCTTAAATGGCTTCAGAGGGAAGCCTGGGACACTATCCTCTACAGACATTAGGTCAGAGAAATGCCCCTCTCTCCCCAGCATCCTCCCCCTTCCCCCCACCATCTCCTGTGGCTTCTGGGCTGGAGTCTAAACTGCATATGCAGAGTTCAGCAGTAGGTTTTGGAAGATATAAACGCGGCCATGAAGAGGGAGCCCAGCAGGGTAGGGCTGGCCAGGACCCTGCCCTGCAGACGCAGATGCTGGTTAACCTAAGGCCCAGCCACAGAGCCGATGGGGGCCCGTGATTGTTCCAGCCTTCCGCACAGTGTCCTGAAGCCCACCTGTTCCCTGGTACCTTCCTATTTCCTGCTATCTGGCTTGAGATTGAGTTCAAGTCAAGACAACCCAAGATGTTCATAGCGGGCAGAAGAAGCCACGTGTTTAGGAAGTCCTGTTAAGAGAGGGGGCTGCAGGGAGGGGCTGGCTGCTGGCCTCCTCTCCTGACACTCCGTGTGGGTGAGTTTCTCCAATTGATGGAGGAGGGACTGGGAAGGTAGAACGTACCAGAGACCCGAAGGCGGCAGATGGCAGCCATCAGGTTGGGAGGGGCAGATTGAAAAGGATTAAGAGGACAGGGGAGACTGGGACAAGTGTCCTGTCTGAAGCTCGCAGGAACCGTTTGGTTTACGGCGCTCAGCTCTCCCTGCATGTTGATTCATAGAGCACTACTCACTCTTAACAGTGTCTCTGTTTGAAAATGATCTCATCGTTTGTGCACGGGTAACAGTGAGCTTGATCTTGTCCCTTTGCCCGGCAAGTTCTGTCTGGGCATCTTGGTTCTCTGGTCCCATTCTGACCTCAGTATATCATGTAGGAATTCCTTTCTTCCCTCTGGAGCTATGATGATCTCCCAAACCTGACCTAAGGGCATCTATTAAAATGTAAATATGGCATCTTAAGTATTCTAAGCATTTCCAGTGTGTCCAGGGGGAGCTGCCTTTCACATGTAGGTTTATGGGGATGGGGGCGGGAGTGGTCCCTGGATGCTGACAGACTGAAGGTGAAAAGGGCATTGTCTTGCCAGCAGGTGGAAGTAAGAAAAGCCTGCCTACCTGGGGACGCCCAGGGCAGCCCCAGGACCCTCAGCTTGTTGGGTGTGTCCTTTCCCTGCCCTCTGAGGAAGGCCCTCCTGGTAAACTGTTCTGTTTGTGACCAGGAATATAAAAAAGGTTGTTCCGGCTACTCTATTTCTAGGTAAGTTTTCAAAGCCCCGAAGTTCTTTGTATCTAGTTTAGGTCCTAGGTTCTAGGAGATCATGAACCTCTCTTGGAGGGGCAAAACTCCATCACCAAAGGAAACAGCACAACTCCTGGATACAAAGGTGAACTGAGTGGTGGAGAGGAGGATGTTTCCTATCCCAAGGCTCCAAGATGTCAAAGCATCAAATACAGAAACTAGAATACATGGTTATTACAAAAGCCTAAACAATGGCTTGGAAGGCCCAGGAAATTTGTGTTCAGTTTATTAGTCTCGCTTATCTACAAACAGCCTACGGATGTTAATTGAGTATCTGCTATATGCCAGGACCTGTGGGATCCAGAGGTGAATCACAGACCCTGTTCTCTGGGAGCTGACCCTCGACAAATGTGTATTTTTATTCATTGACTGATGGGTGCAATTCCGTTCTCATTATTAACGATCCCATTATTGGCCATGATTTCCCAATGAAGCTCTATACCTGACAACTGTTGGTTCTAGGCCTTAGCAGGTGACAGAGGTTCAGAGGGTCTGAGGGCCATCATCTTTGCTCAGATCTGCTGAACTCCCACCTGTGGCCCAGCCTGCACTGCTTCCTGTGCAGAGGCCAGAGCTGGGGGCTTCTGAGCCTGGAGGCTTCAGGGACAGTCCCAGCTCCCTCCCGTACAGATGGCATGGGCTGAGACTTCAGCCTTCCTGTGTTCAAAACCAAACAGCCAGGTGGCCCTTCCAACTCAATTGGTGGTGGGATCTGGGGGAGTGAGACGGGGGTGGGGCGGAGGGTATTAAACCTATCCATTCCTGCCCCGAGGATAAACCAATTCATCAAACCAAGGTGGACCAGGGCATGGGTGGGAGGTTGCTCTAGCAGCCTGGAAAGAGTAATGATTTAAACATGGAAATAGCTGAGCCCTGGCCTCCGCATTGCTAATACATTATCAGATGATTTATTTCCTCTGACAAGGCGCCAGGAGAGGAACTGGGAATCTTTCTGAAAGGGATCCAGAGCCACTCTATGGGAGGAAGGTCTTTGGCCCCTATTTAGGCCGAATCCTGAGCCCACTGTTGTTTTGAGTCTCCCTGCATTGAGACAGCATTTCTTCCAATCCATGCACTGCCCACGTTGGGTAAGAGTATGGGCATCTTCCCCCAGCCCCAGAACCTGCTTCTTCTTCCTGGGACTCCCTGGCCTCTCCCCTCCTCCTGGGTTGCAGGGAGCAGCCAGCTCACCTTGACTGCCCTCTATCCCCTCCCACCTGGCTTTCTCTCTTCATCCCTCAGCCCCAGCTGCAAAATTATATGCACACAAGCCAGGGTCCCTTCCCACTGCTAGTAAATAAGCACACAAGCCCCTGATTGTTCTCAAGAATTTTTATGCAGAGTAACTTGAGAAATAGATGGGGACGGAAAAAATAACAAGTATTGCAGGGAAGTTACAAAATATCTCTAGAAGTACTTGGAGACACTGTCCTAGGTCATCATAACATCTAAATGGAATTAGCTCCACCATCCCTCCCTCTCCTTTCCTTAGAAATGGGATCCCATCGGATCATGCAGAGGACTGTAGTCCCCTTTGTCTGGCGCCCTCACTGGGCTGTCTGCCTTGAAGACCCAGGTGTGTGGTCCAACAGGGCAGAGGTGATCGGTGCTCACCCCACCCCGGCTGGTGGTTTGGGACCCTCCTAGACTCAGGTCAGATGAAACTGCTCTGTAATGTCCCTGCCTCACACCCTCCTCTTCCCTTTATTGAGGAAAAGTAAACAGAGGTCTCCGTGAAAGCCAGAAAGTGGCGCAGCTACAAAGACAGAGGTTATTTGGGGCTGCCTATTACAATGAACGATGTGAGTGATGAGTAACCAGAGTGAGGATGAGGAAGTCAACCTCGGGAGGGTTTAACAAGATCCCTGGATGGGATGAGCGCCAAGGTCCCTCCCAGGCATAAAACCTTACCTCCACCTGCTGTGTATGAGCTATGGGACCAAAGAGGACGACAACAAGGACAAAAAAAATGGCTGAGTGTTTGTTGTTGGTAAAACTCAGTTAGGTGACAATTGAATGACTTCATCCTGTTTTGTTTTTATTTGTTTTTAATGTCGTTTAGACCCAGGTTCTTTGGAAAGAAGTAAATACCCACTTTTATCAGATGCGATTTGTGAGTATTTTTTCAAATGGAAGGAAAATAAATTCAAACAGATGACTCCCCAAATGCCTTAAAATTATGGTTAAGAGATGGAAAGCTCAGTTTTGCAAAGAAAGGCTACACTGATGCAAGGGCTAACTCAGAATGCTTTCTCATGTCTCCCAGCCAATATGGGCCAGAGGCAGGCTTTGAATCTCTCTGCACAGAGCCCCCAAACCATGCTTGTCCCCCTGTGAGTGTCAGGGACCCTCACCTGCCTAATATAGTACAGGGAAACAAAGATCCAGAGGTTCTGATGCTCCCACTAACATTGGGGGACCATCTCACGACTCATCCTCAGCTCAGCTGTCTGGAACCAAGTGGTTTTCAGATAAACTTTCCTTTTCTGTTCGTTAATCCTTGCTCCCAAGCCCTTCACCACCCTCAGGAAGCAGTATTTTAGCAAAAGCTCTTTAGGGGGCACTCTTGTTCCCATGATTAAAAGGAACCCGTCACAATTTTAACCTCTGGGAATAATACAATAGTTTGAGGCACCTCCTTTTGTGTGTGTCCTATTAAAGAGAAATCAAAGTTCAAAAAAAATTAAACGAAGCTCTGATAATAGAAGGACTTTAATTGATTTTCCAAAAATGTGTCTTCACATTGTTTTGATATGACAAATGCCTTACTCCAGAACTGGGTACCTCGATGTCATAGATGCATGATTTCATCATTGAATCAGAACAAGAACGTCCAAGGTTGTGGCTTAGGCCCCTGGATGTCATCAACAGCACCACACGTGATGATGCTGCTCAGCTAGGATTAAGTTCAGTTCCAATGAATTGCTCGCACAGTTCACCTATGTGGGCTCTAAGTGTCTATTCCAAGTCATGGGTGAATAAGAAAAGCCAAGATTTTGTTTATTTTTTCAGACCAAAATTTTGCTCAAAATTTTGTTTTTCAGCCAACAAAAATGTGTCACCTATTTGCATACAACAGCTGTAAGAACCAGTCTTTGCACCAAAAATAAATGACTTACACATGTCTTTTGTTCTTTTTATAAATTTATTTAATTTTTGGCTGCGTTGGGTTTTTGTTGCTGTGCGCGGGCTCTCTCTAGTTGTGGCGAGCGGGGGCTGCTCTTGGTTAAGGTGTGTGGCTTCTCACTGAGGTGGTTTCTCTTGTTGCGGAGCATGGGCTCTAGGTGCGCGGGCTTCAGTAGTTGTGGCATGTGGACTCAGTAGTTGTGGCGCCCGGGCTTAGTTGCTCCGTGGCATGTGGGATCTTCCTGGACCAGGGCTCGAACCCATGTCCCCTGCATTGGCAGGCGGATTCTTAACCCCTTCGCCACCAGGGAAGCCCCACATATCTTTGTTCTTGCAAAGAACCTTGTTGCAGTTCTGCTGTGTGCTGGTTGATGGGTAGGGAAATGGGTGAGTCTCAGAGGACCTTTAGATAGCAGGGCAGGGAGACATGGCAATCGACAATTGTGAATAATGAGGTTAGTATCAGAGATGAGGGCAAGGTTCTGACGTGGTTATTTCAATGGCACTTAATCCTTAACATTTTACCTTCTAGATTATTCTTAATCTTGACCATCTAAAAAGTTTGGTTTTGCTTCTCTATAAGTGAATTCTTCTATGGAGAGCATCAACTTTTTCTCCACAACTTGCATTGAACTGTGATTTAATTACTTTTACTAAAGTCAGTGATTCTCAGAATGTGACTATATACGACAGTGGTATTCAAGGTGACATATGGGTGTGAATTTGTTATTTTAATAGTTAGATATTTATTTTAAAGGAATAAGTACCATTTATTTATTCCATTAATAATAATGGAATAGGAAGATACTAATTTTCCACTTATGAGGATGATATAAAATTTCCTTCTTACATAAATTTAAGTTAAAAAAAAAAGTGGAGTGAGAAAGAAAATAATAGCCCAGGGGTACTCAGCTACGGGAAAGTTGTGCAGCTACATGTAGATGGGTGTTTAGCGGTGGGGAAACCACCCATCGGGCTGCTTCTAGCCATTCATCACCAAGCACGGTTCCACACAACATCTCCCAGCCTGGCCTTCGGAACCCAGTCTGCAAGTCACTTTGTATGTACTTTTTAGTTCCTATTTGCCCTTTTAGAGTCACTGTCTTCTCCAACCTCTTGAGCCTCCTTCTCTTGGCTTCCTGATCGTCTGAGATGTCACCCGCCTTTCTGGGGGCCACTGCAAGATGAAAACCTTTCTCTTGATTCTCCCAGATCTTGGAAGAGTTTTTGTTTTGTTTTCTTGGTGCCATTCTCTCCCTCGATCTGGTTCTGTGTGTGAGCATGTCTGCAAGCAACGACTATGTTTAATAACTAACAGCTTGGTCTGGTACTTTCCTCAGAACAGTTCTCACACGGAGGAAGAAAGTTTTCTTCTTCAAGTCACAGTTTTCAAATTTCTAATAGCTATAAATCAGACGATAAAGCTGGAGAGAAAGATAACGGATTTCAGCCCATCTACAAAAGCCTGTCCTTCAAAGCCCTGCTGAGTTGCTGCCTCTTCAAGGCAGACCCTGAGATGACCTGCAACACAGAAGGACTCACTGCCTCTGCAGTGCCATGCTTTGCTTGTGCCATATTGCCCCTCTACACCTGCTTCATTCACACCTGTGTGATAGTTATCAGTTTATATGTCTTCTTCCCCTCGGGTGTGAGCATCTGAAAGGCAGTGATTGTATCTTCATCTCTCATTCAACAGATATTTTCTGAGTGTCTGCTGTGTGCCAGGCACTGGTTTAGGAACTGGAAAGTTGGACGTGAATGACACTGACAAAATCTCTCCCTCACACAGCTTGTTATATTTGTATTTCCCAATGTCTACCATAGTGTATTAGTTATCTACTGCTGCGTAACAAATGACCCCAAACCTTAGCAGCTTAAAACAACAAAATTTATTATCTCACTCCATTTCTGAGGAAGCCATGGGTGTGCAAGGAAATCCAAGATTTTGTTTATTTTTTCAGATCCAAAATTCTGCTCAGAAAATATGTGTATCCAATCCAATCTGGCAGAAATCTGGGAGCAGCTTAGATGGGTTGTTCTGGCTCAGGGTCTCTCATGAGACTGCTGTCAAGATCTCAGCCAGGGTGTAGTCATCTGAAGGCTTGATTTGGCTGGAGGACCTGCTTCCAGACTCACTCACGTGGCTGTTGGCTGAAGGCCTCTGTTCCTTACCGTGTAGATTCTCTATAGTGTATTCATGACATAGTGGCTGGCTTCCCCCCATATGAATATTTCAAGAAAGAGAAAGAGTAAGCAAGAAGGAAGCTGCTGTGTCTTTTGTCTCATCTCAGAAGTGACCCACCATCACTTCTGCCATATTCTACTGGTCACACAAGCCAATCCTGGTACAATGCAGAAGGAGACTATACAAGGGGATGGGATCATCTGGGGCCATCTTGAAGGCTGGCTACCACAGTAGGGCTACCACAGTAGGACAGTGGGTGTTCAATAAAAGTCTGTTAGAGTTTTTACCCCAACAATCCATAAGTCAAAACCTTTACTGAGACTTCCCTGGTTGTCCAGTGGTTAAGAATCTGCCCTCCACTGCAGGGGACGTGGGTTCGATTCCTGGTTGGGGAACTAAGATCCCACATGCCTCGGGGCAACTGAGCCCATGAGCTCTAGAGCCCGCGCCACAACTAGAGAGGAGCCTGAGTGCTGCAACAAAGATCCCTCAACTAAGACACAATGCAGCCAAATAAATAAATAAATATTTTTTAAAAAAAACCTTTACTTTTTTAAAATAGACTAACTTTTAGAGCAGTTTTAGGTTTACAACAAAATTAAGTGGAAATTACAGAGAGTTTCCATGTACCACCTGCCCCACACGTGCACAGCTTCCCTTATAATCAACATCCCCCACCAGGGAGGTGCATTTGTTACAACTGATGAACCTACACTGACATGTCATTATCGTGCAAAGTCCATAGTTTACATTAGGGTTCACTCTTGGTGTTGAGCATTGTATGGGCTTAGACAAATGTCTAATGACATGTATCCATCATTACAGTATCACACAGAGGAGTTTTACCTCCCTGAAAGTCCTCCGTGCTCCGCCTGTTCATCCCTCCCCACTCCCAACCCCTGGCAACCACTGATCTTATTACTGTCCCCACAGTTTTGCCTTTTCCAGAATGTCATAAATCTGGAATCATACAGTAAGTAGCTTTTTCAGATTGGTGTCTTTTACTTACTAATCGGCACTTAAGCTTCCTCCATGTCTTTTCATGGCTCATTTCTTTTACTTTTTTAAAAAAACAAATGAGCATACTGTTTTTACTGATTGCATTGTTTTGGAGTGTTTTCAATCTTCCACCAAGCTTAAATAATTTGAATGGTCTACTCAGCTAACATGCTGCTGCTATGTTATATTAAAAAGTCAATAAATGTGTTTTGGGCAGATTTAGTAACTTGTCTTTCCCCTAAATTGTCTTCTTTCCCTTACAATCATATTCTCTAGCCATCTTGCCAGAAACATTCAATGAAGTTCCGCTTGTGGAACGGAAGATCACTGAATGTTTCTGCAAAATCTCTATTTGAAACCCTTTTTATGTTCTATCTAGAATGGATTTTGTGTAATGCGCAAGGTAATTGAGTCTTGCTAAGGGGACTGAGCTCTCTCAGAGGAAGGTCTATGTTGTGCGTGTAAGTTGATGAAGGGACATGTCACCAGGGGTGCTTGCTATTAGACAGAAGCCTCAGGTAGAGGAGAAGGGAACTACTCTTTTTTGATGGGGAAAAAATAGAACTATATCATTGCAGTTCGCCCCACTCTTACAATGAGCTGGCAATACACGTGCAAGCAACAGGGCAAAATGCACGTTAGCAGTCTTCTTGGCTGTGTGATTTTCCTCCCCCATTCTGCCAAATATTGAAAGTTAGTACAGACTTGACAATAAAGGGATGATGTTCTAATTAGTGGGAGTAAAGGAAAAGTAGCCCTTGCTCTTGTGACTGATTGGTTTAGGAAAATGTTTTCATTCCTAGAGGAAGGAAGGGGTCCTGATTGCCTTGTTTTCCACCCCAAGGTGAAAAATTTCAAACTGAATGACAATTAGCACTAATCTAGCATTTTATAAATCGTTAAGTAGCCTTACTAGTCAACCCGTGAATGTGTGTTGCTTGCACTTAATCCGTTCCTGTATTAATGTTCAGCTTACTAAACAGACTGCCTCGAGCTCAGGCAAAGTGTTAATATAATGTCTTGTGTCTCAATAAAAAAGTTATGCGCAAAAAATTATATCAACATCTTTTTGAGAGAACGATTTCTTTTTGTAATGAACAAGAAATAGAACATTTCAGTGAAACTGGAACAGTTAACAGCATACGGTTAAACTTAATTAAACCTTCAAGGGAAATAAGAAGAGGGTCAAACAAAGGCAACAAATGAAGAAGCCCAAGATGGATTGGGGATAAACACAAGGACAATAGCATTTCAACCTGGGTGTCTTCTGACCCCTCCCAGTAGCTAGACTGCCATTATTCTCATCATTATGTCAAGAAAAGCAGGGATGAGGAGAGCTGGAACAACCATCGCAATAAAGATACTAATATTTGTATAATACACTATGCTATGCCTACCGCTTTGACTCTCAAGGGGAAAAAACTGTTCTCTAAGAGTTGCAACCCGCCAGCCAGCGGCTCTCACGAGAAAAAAAAAAAAAAAAGACATGCTACAAGAAGCTTGCGTATTTAGGAGCAAAACAGGTTATAGATCCTACTGTGTGGAAAGAGATAGAAAATTCTGGAAAAAAAGATTTAGGGTGAGTCAGAAAGATGTGCAGGTCTTTGCGGAAAATCAGGTTAAGTATAGAAAATTTGCTAACATTTAAGTGTTGATGAGAACGGTAACTGAATTTGTATTTCTCGACAACTTGTTCCAAATCGTACCCGATGTTTTACGGAAATATTATGTAATAGTCCTACTTAGCTGTTTTAACAACAGCATTTTCAATAAAATGGAGTAAATGCGTGGGAAAATGTTCCTCACTGAACAATACCTCTGGAGAGCCAGGGCACCAGCGTGGTCACCGCCATTTCCCTTGTGGTCACCAAACCTCCTGAAGGCCGTGCAGGTGGCCGTGTTACCTGAGAGGTGATAAGGAGCCTCTGAAGCACCTCAAAGGTTTTCTGACTCTCAATTATTTCATCATCTGCTGTCAGCTTTTTCCGGTTCCCACCCATGCCTCTATGCGCGATGTTCTCCAGTTGGCAATAGTCTCCCTTGCAGGGGGTGGAGAATGTGCATAATAGGGACATGTGTACTTTGAAAAAAAAATGCCCTCCATAGATTCTTTTTAAAAAAATTAATCAATTAATTAATATTTTGGCTGTGTTGGGTCTTCATTGCTGTGCGTGGGCTTTCTCTAGTTGCGGCGAGCGGAGGCTACTCTTCGTTGCGGCGCGCGGGCTTCTCATTGCGGTGGCTTCTCTTGCTGTGGAGCACGGGCTCTAGGCTCATGCGGGCTCAGTAGTTGTGGCTCACGGGCTTCGTTGTTCCGTGGCATGGGGGATCTTCCCAGACCAGGGCTTGAACCCGTCTCCCCTGCATTGGCAGGCGGATTCTTAACCACTGTGCCACCAGAGAAGTCCCCCCTCCATAGATTCTTACTTGCCGTGCTGGGGGTCAGGGTGGGACGGCATCCCTTCCTCTCCATTGTCAGCTGACAGAGCAGGCGGACGTTGGTAAGCTTGCTGGCCTCTGCACCAGCCATCTGAATGCTGCCTCGAAGGAGAAGTCCAGTGGAAAGAGGACAGAGTCAGGGCACCTGGGTCCTCACCCAGGGTTTGTCACTAACATTTGCTGTCCTTCATCTGTAAACAGAAGGGGTTGTACTAGACAATCGGTAAGTTCCATTAGAACTCTGATATTTTGCTGTTCCATTTTGGCCAGAACCTGGTGAGCCTTGTGTAGTTTCACGGGATGAAGTTAGGTACCATGTTTTCCTGTAAATCTTAACCCGAGGTTGTAAACTGGTGGTTGGATCCGGCACGTAAATGTGTTTTGTTTTGTTTACGCTCCCTAGTGGTTTTTTTTGTTTTTTGTGTTTTTTTTTCTCTAATTAGTTGTCAACACTTAAAAAAAGGGAGATTTCTCCAAATCACTTCTGACTTGTCTTGAAGCCAGAAGTGGTTTGGAGAAGTGATTTTTGGATCTGCCAACGCCCGGCCCTTCTTCCTGCATGGCAACCTCTTCCAGACTGGGCATGCACTGTTGGGTTCCCCAGGCCCACCTGGCCCACATCCCTTCCAGGCCACTGTTAGAAGCTGGAGTTTGCAACCTCTTTCTAAAATTCTCTCCATCTTCTCCTGATCACATGGGACAATAACACTTTATAAAGGACACATATTCCAGCCTATTTGAGCTTTCTCTGTGGCTTGGACTGGCTCTAGGAGGTGGGTTTGCGTGGCCTCGTGAGCTGTGGACATGCCTGTCTGGCTAGTTCGTGAGCACAGAGGATGGGAGGAGAGATAGAAGCAGAAAAGCTTCTCACGATTCAGAAAAGCTTCCCACAATTCCAGCTGCATTACAGATGTGCAGAAGTTGTGTGAGAGGTTCCATGTGGACATCTGCATGCATCAGGGAGAGATGAGACCAAAAGAGAAAAAGGGCTTTGGGGATTTTCAAATGTCTTTTTTCCTCTTCCTCTTACCCTTATTGTGTAGGTCCGTGCCACAAAGGACGGGCGGGTGGCTGCTGCACCCAGCTGGGCTCCCTGTCGGCCCTGAAGCATGCAGTCCTTGGGCTCTACCTGCTGGTCTTCCTGATTCTCGTGGGCATCTTCATCTTAGCAGGTAAGAGCATCGTTTCCCATCCTGGCCTTTAAGGAGGTGAACAAGAAGTGAGAGCAGATGGGAAAACTGGGGAGCTGGAGCTCTTCTTCCCCACAGTCAGGAACTCAAACACTGCTTTTCTCACCATGGAAACCACAAAGGAGGAAGCTGGCTGGTCTTTCCAACCAGGCATGAGTCTGAGCAACATTGCCTGCTCTGTGTGGGGTGAGGAGCTGGCAGGGGCTATATGAGCACGGGAAATCTCTTGAGTAGAGACTTAGCTGCTCCAGGTGGCTTCTGCCTTGTCCCGCCTCATAGTGTGATGCTGTGCGTTACACTGGGCCTCCCTAGAGCTCTGCACTATGGTTCATACTGAGCAGGCTGGGCCCCCTGTCCTGGGATGTGATGAAAATAGTTATGAGACACTTTGTTGCTGAGGCTAATCAGGGTCATGGTAAACCTGCTGCCCTTTGTGATTATTGGGGGTGGGATGAGTTTGCCCCAGGTCAGCCAGGCTCTTCTCCCCAGTTTCTGTCTGTAGAACAGGCTAGTGACAGGCTGGACTTTGGATCATGTCCTCTAGCCCAGAAGCAGAGCTCATGGACCCGGGAAGGGATCAGATGGAAGATCCCATGCTTTGATCAGCCCAGCGCACACACAGGTCAGACCACCGTGATGGAGATGGTGGAGCAGATAGGGACAGAGACTGTGGTGGTCTCTCCTGACTCCCACCCAGAGGGAGAGAGGCTCAATTCCCACCTACCTTGATGGAGGTATATAAGGCTTGACACAGTGAGGCCAAGGGATGCTAGGATTGGAGACACTGCTAAATAAGACCCAGGGGCTCCCCTCCTGGAGCTTCCAGTCTAGGGGAGGAGGTGGGAACACAGAGGTAGAGCCCTGTCTCAAGGCAGAATGAGACAGGGACTCTGATGGGGTCTTTGATGTTGACACACAAGTGCTGTGGTGACCCAGAGGAGATGCACACAGAGCAAGTGTGGGTGTTGCATGGAGGGGCCGGGGTGGGTACGGGGAATGTAGTCAGAGAAAGGCTGCTGGCCAGACAGAGCTGACTTGGAGTGCAGAGGGTGGGGTCCTTGACTTAACTCTTAATTCCTGCCCTTAACTCTAGTAATATGGAGGCTAAGCCCTTGCGAATGACCCCTCACTAGAAATCCCTGGTCTCGTGTCACTTTCTGTCAAGTGAGACTAGCCACTTGGGCCCGGTGATGGGATATTCAATGCTGCCTTTGCCCTCAGATTCCCACACTCGGGGCAAAGGGCATCACTAGGGGTGGTGTCTGTCCCATCAACCATTGACCTGGGTTGGGGGGCAGCCAGCAGCAACAATGAGAGAAACTAATGATTTGTCCAAGGGATGATGTCCAGCCAGAGGATTCTTTGAACATGTTCTTGGGCTGCTCAGTGAGAGATTGGGATCTGGGTTTTGTGGGCTTGGCAGCCATGACCATAACAAATTTACAAAATTTTTGGACAGTGTTTCAGCCCGGCAGGAAAGCTGGGCTATGGTATTACAACTACTCTGTTGAACAAGAATTTTTAGGTGACAGAAGAGGGTCTAAAGGAGAGAGCCAGGCTGGTGGGGACCCTGGAGCAGGTCTCTGGAGGCCTGGAAGGCCTGGAAGGGCATCATCTCTTGGGTTTCAGGGGAATGAAAGTTCTCTTCCGGGGTCTGAAGGGCTGCCATGTGGAAAAGGACAGACATATTCTGTGTGGTCTCAGAGGGTAGAACTAAGTGAATGGGTGGATTTTGTAAAGAGACAAATTCCCATTCAACATAGAGGAGACTTTCTAACAAGAAGTGGTACCCAGCACAATGCAGAGAGGCTCTTCTCCGGGCTTGGAGGTCGAATGGGATTTATGATGTTCTGGAAGTTTCAGAAAGGAGGGTGGAGCATGGTTTCCTAATGTAATGGAAACATTGCCTTGCTTCCTGTTATTCCATGTGGAAATCTGGGGAGGATTTTGATCATCATAATTACCTTTGAACCTGAAGTTTATGAGTACCAGATTGCCTGTGTGGAATGAAAATTTGGGGTGGATTGGAACTGATCTGATGAAACAGAGCGTCAGACTTTATCTCTTTGCTCTGTGGCCTGGCCACTGTCACCTTCCCAGTTTCTTGTCCGGAAAATCATGTTGGCCTCTGGGAGAGGTTTGAGGAGGGTAGCCAGTGAAAAACTATCGTCACCAGCTACCCCTTCCCTAGGGAGAGGACTTAGGAATGTGGTGGATGAGTCCAGGGTTCTTCAAAGAGGCCCTGCCCGATGTTGGGTAGGACGTTTCTTCAGATTACCCTGATTGAAGACCTCCAGGGATGCTCCTTTTCAAAAACACCAAGATGGTGGGGAGATGCATGGTTCAGTGTAAACCAGAGCTAGCCTGGCCTTTTCTTAGGTGTCCTGCTGTGGCTGCTTCCTCATTTGGGGCAGAACTTGCTCTCCAGTGTCCTACTGAGGTCACCTTTCATAGGAGGTACTATGGTCTGAATTGTGTCCCCTCCAAAATTTATATATGAAGCCCTAACCCACAGTGTGATGGTATTTGGAGGTGGGGCCCTAGGGGGCTAATTAGGTCATGAGGGTGGGGCCCTTATGATGGGGTTAGTGGCCACATAAGAAGAGGGGAGAGAGAGACACAGAGAGAGAGAGAGATCTCTGCCATGTGAGGACACAGGGAGAAGGGGCCATCTGAAGCCAGGAGGAGAGTCCTCACCAACAACCAAATCTGCCTGCACTTTGATCTTGGACTTCCCAGCCTCTACAACTGCGACAAATAAATTTCTGTTGTTTAAGCCACCCGGCCTATGGTATTTGGAGGTGGGGCACTAGGGAGCTAATTAGGTCATGAGGGTGGGGCCTTGTTATAGCAGCCCTAGCTAAGACAAGAGGAGTTCTGTATGAACTACTCTTAGACTTCAAAACCTCCTCGTCGTCGACACAAAGCTCATACATCTGACAATTGGTTGACAAAATTAACCACCGCAACCAAGTGCCATGTCTGAATACCTGATTGGTAACATCTGATTGAAGTACAGATGCCTGCTCTTACTTCAATATTACCAAATTATAGTCTCA
Source organism: Tursiops truncatus (assembly GCF_011762595.2). Classification (NCBI taxonomy): domain Eukaryota; kingdom Metazoa; phylum Chordata; class Mammalia; order Artiodactyla; family Delphinidae; genus Tursiops; species Tursiops truncatus. Next base: position 11,213,325 of record NC_047039.1, read on the forward strand.
CTGCATAAAAATATTACTCATAAAATTTCTCATGGGATTTCTCTTGATTCCGTTCTCTATCCAAGTATTCGAAATAAAAGACAAATACTGTATCTGTGTTTATGCAACATCTCAGCATCCCCTCTCGGGTTAATCCAGCCATTGTCCAAACTATGTACTCATTTGGGCTTTCTACCCGCCACCTAACTCTACATTCCTGACCAGCATCCTCTTGGGAGCTTTCCTCTGATATTCCCACACCATCACTGGGTTCTATGCCCACAGTCTTCCATCATCTCCCAAGAAGGTGGCATCAGTCCATTCTTCCCAAATTCCTCTAGGCCTTTCTATGTCTTCAACCCACTTTACCTGGACTGATGATTTCCTATTATGTTTTTGTTCTGTTCCAGTGTTCATTTGGGGACAGTAAAGACTCTCAGGCTTAAGTTCATGAACAAGAGAATTGAGATTGGATGGTCATGTGGTCAGGAGGTCCTCCATCTAGCACTTTATGGAAGATGTCCTCTGTGATGGAGTTCAAGGGTTAGAGGAGGTTCAACCTTATCCATGACTATTGTGGGACATCACTGTGGTGACAAAGGGTGGTCATCAGGAACTACCTCTTCCTCCCCTTGCCTGTCATGGCTCCATTGAAGAATTTGAACTCCCACCGTGACATGAAACAGCAGAAAGGGGACGTGTCAACATCTGGGGATCTAATTTGGTGGAAAGCTGGAGCATTACAGCAATCCAGACTATAGAGTTGGACCAGGGAGAGCTCCTGGTGAACTAAGGGCTCCTATCATGCCTTAATTTAATCCTTTCTTAATAGCAGTCAGCCATTGCCATCAACATCCTCAATAAGTACTTAACTTGTGCATGAGTGCTCAGTGGGTTTAGGACAACAGAGCAAGCCCTGGTGTCTTAGTCTGTTCAGGGTGCTTTGACAAACTACCACAGACTGGGTGGCTTAAACAACAAGTATTTACTTCTCACAATTCTGGAGGCTGGGAAGTCTGAGATCAAGGCACTGGCAGACTCCATGTCTGGTGAGAGCCCACTTCTGGTTCATAGATGGCTGTCATTTTGCTGTGTCCTCACATGGAAGAAAGGGCTAAGGATTTCTCAGGGGTCTTTTTTATAAAGGCACTAATCCCATCCTCAGGACCCCACCCTCATGACTTAATTATCTCCCCAAGGCCCCACCTCCTACTACCATCCCTTTGGGGGTTAGGATTTCAACATATGAATTTGGGAGGAACAAAAACATTCAGTCTATAGCTACGGAATAAAAGATGTAATTCTTGCTCTGGGAGGATTTAAAATCCTAACACACGTACACATTAGGACAGTGTGATGTAGCTAAGGCTCCGTGCCAAATTCTGCAAAGGAGAGCCTGATTCTCAAGAGCTGGAGGGGTTGGGGCAGCCTCAGCCTGGGAGAGCTGAACACCAAGTGACCCAAATGTTGTTTAAATTGAGCACCCCCCTTTTTAGATCACGTTGTTTCAAGGAGGTCTGTCGCAATCTGGGAACAGCATGCTCAGAGCCCACATCCCTTGATACGGCAGATTACTGATACTATCGTGCATCTTGGAATTTAGAGCGTGATGCCCTCAGCCTTTTCTGGGACACTCTGTTAGAAACAGCACATGCGATTTCATCCTGTGCTTATTGTGAGGGTGCCCTTGAGGACATTGTTTGTTCTGTTAGATAACATCAACTAAGAGGACCCGTGGAGAAAGTATTTTCTGTCTTAGTCTCAGAAGGAGAAATACGGTTCCTGAGGAATTAGTTTGTTTTACCTGAAGGAGACTGTGGATCTGAAAGTCATTAAAATCACTTTTGGGGCGGTAGTTAATGCAAGCTGAGAGCGAATTGTCATCCCTTTGTAAGATGTGTGGATTTGTAGGCAATTAAAATGAAAACCTGGAGACATCTCTGGTCCACCCACAGCAAGTGTATTGACCTCCAGGAAAATGTTTTTCTGCTAGTCTCATTCTTACCTTCATTTAGTGTCTCTAACTTGTTCTTCCTTTATCTTGTTCTCATCTACTGTTATTTTAGAATATTTTATGTATCCTCATAAACTGCCTTAATCCTTTTTGGAACAAGGAAGGGTATTATGCCCAGTTTTATCTTTTAAAATTAATTCTGCCTACTCTATTCAATTCTGCAAGTGCATGATTTTTTAAATATGTGAATGAACGAATGAACGAATGAGACAAGGTACCTTAGAGGGGGTCTTAGTTGTGGAAAAAAGATGATGATTTCAGTTTTAGCCAAATATCTAAAGGACATGGCAATTATGGACTCACCATCAGGTACCCTTGGCTAATAGAAGAAGTATGTGTGTAATTAATTATATTAAGACACACACATCATGGTATCGACTGTATTGGCATTACAGCATTTAGGGAGAACATTAGGATAGAGAGGGTCATGTAGTACCTTATGCTGGTTAACACCACGGACTCTGAAGCCAGCCTGTTTGAGTTTGAATTCCCCATTCTCTGTTACCAGCTATGTGATGTTAACCAAGTGACATAAATTTTTCTGCCTGAGTTTCTTCATCTGAAAATGGGAGAAGTAATTGTACTTGCCTCTTTGGGTTCTTATGAGAGTTAAATAAGTTAATATATCTAAAGTGCTTAGAGAAGCGCCTGGCACACATTAAACATGATAAAAGTAGCAGCTATTATTGTTATTATCGTAGTAGTACTACGCCTACTGTCAGTATTATGACTTTTGCTTCTTCTTGGTTTTCTCTGCAGTCAGTTAAGCTTGATAACATAAACTGAGAGTCAGAAAAACTTGGGTCTGTAGTCCCACTTCATCCATTAACACCCTGTAATCTCGGGAGAAATCACTTTGCTGTCTGAACCTTTGTACACTCATTTACAAAATGAGCAGGTTGGATGAGATCAGCGTTTCTCAAACTTTTTGACCATGACCTACATTAAGAAATACACTTTGGGCTTCCCTGGTGGCGCAGTGGTTGGGAGTCCGCCTGCCGACGCAGGGGACGCGAGTTCGTGCCCCGGTCCGGGAAGATCCCACATGCCGCGGAGCGGCTGGGCCTGTGAGCCATGGCCGCTGGGCCTGGGCGTCCAGAGCCTGTGCTCTGTGGCGGGAGAGGCCGCAGCAGTGAGAGGCCCGCGTACCGCAAAAAAAAAAAAAAAAAAAAAAGAAATACACTTTACATGACAACTATTTCACACATATATTCATAACTGAAATAATCTTAAATGTGTGATGAATGCTGATGATTTTCTATTCTGTTCACTTAACAAACAATGGTCACAACTCACACATTTTTTTCATGATCCACGAATGGGGTACAAAGTAAAGTCTGAAATACAATGGGCTAAATGATAGCTCTATTATTCTATGTGTCTTTCAAACATCCTAAGAGAGTAGCTATGTTCTCTTTGGCTTGTGGGTTTTGAGAGTAAATTTCTGGGTTCAAGTCCAGGCTGTGCCTCTGAATGTTTCTGTAATCTTGGGACAAATCATTTAACCTCTCAAATCCTCAGTTTCCCCACCTATTGCATGCAATGACAATGGTACCTAGCCCCCTAGGGTTGTCGTGAGGATGAAATTAATCCATGCATGAAAACTCTTCGTGCCCGGCACATTCTGTCAGAATAGCAAAGGATTAGAAACCTCCTCATTTAGCCTGAGCACCCAGTGGTTTTGTGTATAAACAGAGGGAACTAGGCGTGCTCGGTGCAGTGGGAGGGGATGTGCTCAGAGTCCACATGGTTCCAATAAATTGACAGGGGAAGCCTGGAGACTCTGAGGGACCCTGCACTTGCTGTGGCAGCATAGGGAACAGGATGCCAGGGAACAGGGTGCCAAGAAACAGGACAGTGTTTCCAGCACTGCGGGCGAGCCAGCTCTGCGGTGCTACTCAGGAGCTGAGCCTTGGAAGGGGCCTCAGGGGACGCCTTGAACAACCTCCCTCCCAGGGCAGGAATCTCCCTCCCGACTCCCCAGACAGAAGAGGTACTGTGCTCTTATGGAAGAACAGACACGAGTGACAGGGAACTCCTGCCTAATCACCCCTGACTGTCCCACACATGCTGTTTCTAGTTTCTCTGGCAGGAACAGCTCACAACAAGGCTGTCTCCTCATCCCAGGGAGTTGAAAATACCAGGCTCAGCAACAGTCGCTTGGGAGACCTGGTTTGGGGGCCTCTGTGAGATGCCCTGATCTCGCCACATTATATCGAAGTCATCATTTTATGTGCCTGCTCCCCTCCTAGTCCAAAAGAAAGCTCTTCACAATAAAGCACCGTGTCTTGTTCATCTCTGTATTCCCAGTGCCTAACGGGATGTCCTACACATAGTAGATGCTCATTTAGTGTGTGGCCTAAACTGAACACCTCAACATAATGGACATCCTCCCAGCCCCTCCCAACGAGCTCCAGGTTTTAGTGGTAAACAGAATAGACACAGGACTGCTGGTGTGGCCTGGCCAGGACGGGGTTTGCTGGGCTGTGACCAACTTTGGTCTGTTTCGTTTTCTGTTTTTGTTTTGGCCGCACCATGCAGCATGCGGGATCTTATTTCCCCAACCAGGGATCGAACCCGTGCCCCCTGCAGTGGAAGCTCGGAGTCCTAACCACTGGACCACCAGGGAATTCCCAGACGAACTTTGATCTGGACACTCCAGATCAAATTTAGGCTGACGTAGCCTAAATTTTCATGAGCCTTCCCACCAGTGACTCATAGTAACACGTGATACCACGTCGAAATGATGGAATACTAGGCAGCCATTAATAATCATGTCCACTGCCCACCCACCCCAAGCCCAGATTTCTCTCAAAAGAAACACTGCCTCGCGAGGGCTCCTCTGTCCCACATCAGTACAACCAGCTTTTGGTTGATTTTGTCGTTGCCTTCACCTAAATGCAGATCTTGTTACTGATCCCAATTCCATGTCATCACACAGGTTTCTGCCAAGTATTGCAGCCTGTTGGACGAGTCTGAATCCAGACTCGGACATCTGTCACTTAACTTTTCCTCTCAGTCTTGTGTCATCAGTCGTGTCTGAGCCAGCATCCCAACCCGATCCCCATCCCACAGCCGGCCGCCACGTGGACGGTTCCCAGGAGGACATGACCAAAGGCACGCCAGCTTAGGCACGTGCTCTACCGTCCTGTGAGGCGAGGTGGGGACACCTCACAGACCTCCACCAGCCTTCTTCCTTAAACCTAGACCAACCCCACCTAAGAAACCACCTTTCTCCTGCAACCCACCTTGGCTGTGTGGGCCTTGCCGTCAGAGCTCCCCCAGAAGTACCCCCAGCCTCACCTTAGCTCCAGGGCAGAGGGAGGAAAAGGAAGAAGGAAGTTTGACATCCTGACTTCTCCACAAAATATTCCACTGCCCTGCATGGGAGACATTTCATATCTCTTTGACTTTGATGGAGGCTTCCAACTACCCCTGAAATGAGAAAAGTGGGCACGGGGGAAGGTCACCTGCAAACTTGGCAATATGCTCTCTGGGTCTTCAATCAAACTGTTACAATAATTAGATAGGACAGGGCAGAGGACCTACTCAGCTACATTCCCTAGAATCCTTCCTCTTGATGAAGTGCCAAATCCAGCCACTGCCTGTTTTTGTCAATAAAGTTTTATTGGCACACAGCCGTGCCTGTTCATTTGTGTATTGTCTACGGCTGCTTTCTTACTACAAGGGCAGCGCTGAGTTGTTATAACAGAGACCAGATGGCCTGCAGAGCCTAAAATAGTTACTCCCTGGCCCTTTACAGAAGAAGTTTGCCGACCTCCCCCTCCAGGCTTGTACTGACCACTAATTAACCCTTTAATCTTTCTCCTCTGTGTTGTGTTTCACAGTTTTCAAAGAATTTTCACATACATGATGTCATCTAATCCTTCTAACAATCGAAGGACTCCAGAAAAGAGTTCACAGTATCTGGATGAGGAAACAGGCTCGGGGGAGTTGCCTGTGCCCACCTGTGGTCCCGCAGTGGGGCAGTGGGAACCTGGACAGGACCATGGGAATGTGTGAATTTGGGACTTCTCTTACCCCGGACTCCAGTTGGAGGTACTACCTACCCCTCACAGTCCAAGGGCATGGGAGCTAAAGTCGGACTGCCAGGGTACAGATCTTGGCTTTGCCACGTACTGTGTGACCTTGGGCAAGTTATTCAAGCTTCCTGAGTCTTAGTGTTCCCATCTATAAAGTGGAAGTGATAACACTCTCCACTTCAAAGTGTTGCGGTGAGAATTACATTAATCCATCCGTGTAAACTGCGTACAGTAGTCCATGGCATGTAGTTAAGTATCATCAGTGTTGTTAGGTGATTGTAATCGAGAATAACTCCCGTCAACTGGGGAATTCCCTGGCGGTCCAGTGGTTAGGACTCCGTGCTCTCACTGCTGAGGGCCTGGGTTCGATCCCTGGTCAGGGAACTAAGATCCCACAAGCCGTGCAGCACGGCCAAACAAAACGAAGCAAAACAAACAAACAAAAAATAACTCCCATCAGCCGTACCACAATCCAGCCCTCATTCGTCCATATCTGTACAGAAAATAGCAAGAGAGCCTTGTCAATTGCTTTGATTTCTCTCGCAGAAGCCAGGATTGGAATAAATTTTAGAGGCACTGTGAACGCAGCACCCAGGTCTTCCTAAGAAAAGAGCTTTCTTATTTAAGCGAAAAGAAGATGGAATGGGCTTGAGTTAGGCTCTTGCTTCCTTCTGCAGCTATCAACTCCCTCTTCATGGCGCAGCCTTTGCACCTGTGAAACCTGCCTTTCCTTCTGCTTTCTGGTTCTATCTTCTGCTCTCTGTGCCCTTAGCTGTCGGGGCACAGAGAGATCTCATCACTCACTGATGGCTCTGAGTGTGGCCTGGGATTGAAGCTGAACCACCAACAAGCTCTCATTCTTTGCTCTTTTGGAGAGAAGGAGTTATAAACTTGGAATTTCTGCAACGATCCTAGGCATTTTGCCTCGTCTGCCCCCGCCCGGGGGCTTGGAGCCCTCGCGCATCAAATCCAAAACAACAAACGCTTGTTGAGTGCCAACAACGTGCCTGGCAGTGTGTTAGACACAGCGAGATACAAAGAGGAATGAAGAGAGGCCCCTGCCATAAAGATCATAGCAACGGGAAGAGCAGATATGCAAAGATAAACTATAAACACAGTATAGAGCAAAGAAACAGAAGTTTTGGAACGAGGCAAACCTGAGTTCAGATGTCAGCTTGATCATTTATGAACTGTGATCTGGGGAAATTATTTAACCCTCCTTAAACAAAACATTAAATTGGGGATAATAATGATCACTTATCCGTATTATGAGGATTCAGTGAAATAACACATAAAATGTCTGGCACAATGCCTGGTTTATACCAGGGGGTCCGTGCCATCCATCCTTAAGAAGTCCCTCAGAGTTGGGAAACCGAGTGTTTTGGCCTCAGCTGCCCTTCCACCTGAGCAGCCCAGCATGGACTGATGGCTGCAGGTATCCCTGGGCTCCTGCCCTTTTCTGTGCTCCTTTGCGGGAGCCCCACGTTCCCCAAGATCCTTTCCAGAGCAAACCAAGGGATGCGGGGAACTGGGGCAGGGGGTGGGGTGTGCCCCCTTGGCGTATTCCCGGCTCATCCTGCTGGGGTGGTCTCATTCCACAGTCTCCCCTCCTCGGGAAATTGCAGAAGACAGGCAGGCCCAGGCTCTGCTCCAGCTCAGGGCACATGGGTGGCCTCTCCCAATGGTCCCTTGCCGCACTCCTCTCTGATGAGAGCATCGCTCTGGGCTCAGCTGTCATCTAGGGGGGCTACCCAGAGGCAGCCCTCCTTTTCACAAGATCCCCATCTCTATGTGGGGTCTTTGGAACCTCCGCCCCAACTTAGTACCTGCGTGAACATGAGGGAGGGCAGTGAAGTTGTCTGAAGTGACTTCTAGGAGACGATGGTGCCAGTTCCGAGGGTGGAGAAGCTGGGGAATCATCCGGAGCCCTAGCTGTGCTGAGTCACTCTGGGAGGGAGTCCTTCTGCAAAGCTCTTTTTTTCTCCTTCTTGCTGTTGTCAATGACGACCGGGTCTGGCCAGTTGTCCTCTGTGTAACATTTCAGCGTATTATCTGCCAAGGTTTTGGAAAAAAACCTCATCTTTCTGGGAGGAGTTGAGGAAAGGTGTCTCTGATTTACAAATTAACACCTGTCCCCTGACCATTAGTGGCCCTCCAGCCTGAATAAACAAGCAGATTGCCTTGAGGAAGTCATCGTGTCCTTTCAGGATCTATAAAAGCAGTTAGTACCTTTTGGCTCAGAAATCCTGCGTTTGACTCAATGCAATGATTACAAAGGAAGACAAAACCTCAAAACTCCTAGCAATGTTATTCAGCATCACTCAAAACTGGAAAGAAACCTAAATACCAACCCTAAGGGATTGTTTAGCTAAACTTTGGTAAGTCAACACAAAGGAATATTACACAGCCATTCCAAATGATGACTATGAAGCAACATGGGGAAACGTTTATGAAATCATGTCAAGGGAGAAAAGACTGCCCAATTGCATGTGTAGGCTCCAGGGCATTTGTGCAAGCAGATGTGCATATAAAAGGAGAAAGGGTGGAAGGGAACTTGGAGGAATGAAAACAACTGTGGTGGAGTGAGGCTTATTGGCACACATTCCTCTTTCTCAGTTTCCTCTAATGTTGTTGGTGATTTAATAAAACCACCCTTTAAAAAAGGCATGGGAGGGTTTCCCTGGTGGCGCAGTGGTTGAGGGTCTGCCTGCCAATGCAGGGGACACGGGTTTGTGCCCCGGTCCGGGAAGATCCCACATGCCGCGGAGCAGCTGGGCCCGTGAACCATGGCTGCTGAGCCTGCGTGTCCGGAGCCTGTGCTCCGCAGCGGGACAGGCCACAGCAGTGGGAGGCCTGCGTAATGGAAAAAAAAAAAAAGCCATGGGAATCTCTCTATAACCCCAGGAACACAACACACAGCAACCAGCCTAGTTCTGACTGGCCTGGATTCACCAACACACCCTCAGTTCTCTCCAAACGTATGTGGGTGCTGCCCCTGCCTGGTTTTACATGGCGGCCAGTAGAGGCTTCCTGGAGGCCGGGACCAGGGGACACAGATGGCGAGCTGGACAAATGCCCCGAGGGCACAGAGCAAGGGAGAGGCCGAAGGACAAATAAAACCAGGGCTGGGAAGGGGTAGTCCTGACCTCAACTTTGTAAATGAGACTGAGGCCCAGGGAGGGGGTGTCTGGCTCAGGGTTTCCCATGCCTCTGTGTCCCAGTACAGACTTGCATCCCAGGCTCCAGATCCCCCCAAGCTCCTGGTCCCCCGGGAAGCCCTGTCTTCCTGTGCACCCTCCTCAGGGGTGCCAGCTGTCATCTAGAACCAGGCACATGCTTTCTGGTGCCTCCCTTTGTTCTCAAAGCTCTCTGCTTGGCTCGTTTTTGTTTGTTTGTTTGTTTATAACTTCTACTTCCTTTGGGGATAAAATCAAATGCTCCAAGTTTCCATTTAAACTGTTTTTCTTTTTTCTTGCTTTTAGCTTTCCCCGCCTCCCAGCTTTATCGAGGTGTAATTGACAAAAATTATATAGATTTAAGGTGTACAATGTGATGTTTTGATATATGTTATGAAAAGGTCATCACAATGAAGCCATTAATGTATCCATCACCTCACGTGGTTAAGATTTTTTGTGTGGTGAGAACACTTAAGACCTACTCTCTTAGCACATCTCCAGTGTACAGTACAGTACTGTTTTTTAAATTTATTTCAATTTTATTGGAGTATAGTTGATTTACAATATTGTGTTTCAGGTGTACAGCAAAGTGATTCAGTTATACATATATTCATTCCTTTTTGGATTCTTTTCTCATATAGGTTATCACAGAATATTGAGTAGAGTTCTCTGTGCTATACAGTAGGTCCTTGTTGGTTATCTATCTTATATATAGTAGGTCCTAATTTATCCCTCCCCACCACGTTTCCCCTTTGGTAACCATAAGTTTGTATTCGAAATCTGTGAGTCTGTTTCTGTTTTGTAAATAAGTTCATTTGTATCATTTTTTAAAAAATTAGATTCCACATATGAGTGATATCATATGATATTTGTCTTTCTCTGTCTGACTTACTTCACTTAGTATGATAATCTCTAGGTCCATCCATGTTGCTGCAAATCGCATTATTTTATTCCTTTTTATGGCTGAGTAGTATTCCATTGCATATATATATACCACATCTTTATACATTCCTCTTTTGATGGACATTTAGGTTGCTTCCATGTCTTGGCTGTTGTAACAGTATTGTTAACTATAGTCACCATGCTGGACCTTAGATGGTGCATAACTGCAACTTTGTACCCTTTGACCACCATCTCCCCACGTCCCCTACCCGCTAGCCCCTGGCAACCATTCTTTAACTCTCTGCTGTTATGAGTTTAATTTTTTTAGATTCCACCTATAAGTGAGATCATACAGTACTCTGACTTATTTCACTTAGTGTAACATCCTCCAGGTTCATCCATGTTGTTGAAAATGGCAGGATTTCCTTCTTTTCTAATGGCTGAGTAATATTCCATTGTATGTATATGCCACATTTTCTTTATCCATTCATCCATCCACAGACACTCAGGTTGTTTCCACATCTTGGCTATTGTGAATAATGCTGCAATAAACAGATATCTCTTCGAGATCCTGATTTCATTTCCTTTGAATATATGCCCAGAAGTGGGATTGCTGGATCACAAGGTAGCTCTATTTTTAATTTTTTTAGGCGTCTCCTTACTTGTTTTCCATAGCAGCAGTACCACTTTACGTTCCCACCAGCAGTGCATGAGGTCATCTGTTTATCTGTGACTTCTCCCCCGTGTGCACGCCCAACTCCTTCCACGCTAGGAGCAGGCCTCAGCGCCGTGACCTGTGTCCCCTAACATATGTCCACTTTCACAGCCTCCAGCACCTCCTGCACATTCTGAGGACCCTGAGCCCCTAAGTCCTTCCTTACAGGCAACTGCCTTCTAAAGAGCTCCGCATGGAGGGCACCCAGGCACCTCAGAGTCACAGTCCCAAACCCAAACTCACCATTTCTCCTTATCCCAGCCTCCCTTATTCCTCACCTTGCTTGGTAACATAACCATCTAAGATGTGAAGCCCATTTTATGGGTGTACCATTCTTTCTTTAACCAAATCCCCATTGTTGGACACTAATGTCTCCAACTCTGCATGAGGGACAGGACGCAACAGTTGATTAATGGTGACATTGTTCTGTGGCTGGCAGAGTTCAGGAGGGCATGGGATTGCCCTTTTCAGCCCAGGCTCCAGTGGCCCACCTGGTCCTCCCCCAGGTGGAGAGAGGAAAGGGCGTCTGCAGCATGTCATCTGTGCCCATTTGCTTTGGACTTTGGGGCCATCTAAGCATCCCTTTCCTGACATTTCAAGGAGCCTCCCTGTTGCTCGGTTGCTTGGATGACCTGGCCCAATAGGCCCCTCCTCCTCCGCCATCCCACCCCACCCCATCCTACCGCTTCCTCACAGCCTTTGGTCCTGGATGTCAGCCTTCAGGCCATCTGGCTTCCCTCTGGGCTAGACTACAGAAAGAGGGACTGGGATTGTATTAGTCAGCTCAAGTTGCCATAACAAAATATTACACACTGAATGGCTTAAACAACAGAAATTTATTTTCTCACAGATAGGAGGCTGAAAGTCCAAGATCAAGGTGGCGGCAGGTTTGCTTTCTCTGAGGCCTCGCTCTTTGGCTTACAGACGGCCGCCTTCTCACTGTGTCCTCACATGGTCCTCCCTCTATGTGCACATCCCTGGTGTGTCTCTCTCTTTTTATAAGGCCACAGTCCTATTAAATTAGGGCCCCCACTTTATGACCTCATTTAATCTTCATTACTTCCTTAAATGTCCTATCTCCAAATACAGTCACAGTTGGGGTGGTGTGGTGGTGGTTAGGGCTTCAACGTATGAATTTGGAGGGGACACAATTCAGTCCAAAACAAGAATGAAGAAAAACATCCCTCACTGGATCTGCTTCAGGGTCAGATATCTATGTGTATCAGACCTTCTCCTGCAAAAATGACCTACTCTAAGCAATTTCCCCATGGACTATTATGCTAAAAAGGAACTCCTGTCACCTTTCTTTCTCTTTGTGGCCTTTTACAAAGGACCCCTTTTCTTTCTTAGCCCAACCTTGGCCTTTGCTTGGTCCCAAAAGGAGTTAGGTATGTGTCATAATGAGGAAGAGGGTGAAGGGAGAAGGGAAAAAATCCATTCTGTCTCACTGTTTTTTGCTATAATAAATAATGCTTGCACATAAGCCATTGTCCATATAGCAAGTAAATCATAACGGTCCAATGATTTCCTTTGGATAGATTCCTGATGGTGGTATTGCTGGGTCACAGTGGATATATGTCTTTAAGGTTTTAGGGAAAGATTGCACCAATTTACATGGAAGGACAAGATTTTTAATTATTCTGTCTTAACTATGTGTAAATGGTTTGTCACTGTTGGGTCTACAAGGAAGGTCTTGTTACTTGTGAGAAATAGAGGAAGTAGCTTAATTGCCCTTTGGGTAACCAGCTGAGGACTCAGGACCCAAGGGAAGCAGCACTTTGCTGGGTCTGCAGCCCATGCCCTTAGGTGATGGCAGTGAAGGCAGAAAGAGTCCACTGTCCTCCACCTTTCCAAGGACTTGGTCCATACAAACTGGGATCTCTACCCCGACCCTCATATTCCAACTTTGAGCTGATCAGAAAATGACTCCCCGGGTCTATCTGTTTCCTCGGGCTGTCCTAACAAAGTGCCACAAACTGGGTGGCTTAGAACAACAGAAATTTATTTTCTCACCGTTCTGGAGGTTAGAAGTCCAAAATCAAGGTGCAGGTAGGGCTGCACTCCCTCTGGAGGCTCTAGGGGAGAATCTTCCCTTGTCTTTTCTAGTTTCTGGTGGTTATCAGCAATCCTTGGTATTTACTGGCTTGTAGCTACATCTTATAATATGTGCCTCATCTTTAAGTGGCCTTCTCCCTGTGTGCCTGTGTCTCTGTGTCCAAACTCCCTCTTCTTGTAAGGACATCAGTCATATTGGATTTAGAGCCCACTGTAATCCAGTATGACCTTAACTTAACTTGATTATATCTGTGAAGACCTACTTTCCAAATAAGGCCAACTCACAGGTTCTGGGTAGACATGACGCTATTTGATCCAGTATACCAGGGAATGGAAGTACCTTTGAAGTCATTGCTGGTGAAAAGCATTGAAAGAAAGAAAACATTTTGGGCTTCCTCTTCTGCTGAATCTCGAGGGAAACTCCCTATTTCATATTCTTTCATGATATTGTCAGTCAGGTACGGCCACAAGAGGAAAGGACAGAGAGGCTGAGGAAAACATAATGTATTGTACTCACAGGTCCCAGAGACGGGAGGCACACATGCCACACAGAGCCACATGGGGAAGCATCAGGGCGCTCAGGAGGCAGAAGACAGGAATGAGGGGAGTACTTTGGTCATGACCTGTATTGGGGATCAAAGAAAGGAAAGAAGGGCAGAGTAAAAAGTTTAAGATTGGCTACTTTGAATAATTCCAGTGGGCTGTGGGCTATCGGGGCGGCCTCTAGTTGCCTGGTACCTGGCCCTGGGATGATTAGGACGGAGGAAAATTGATTCCTGGGGTGCACAGGCCAGATAGAGGAGGTGCGGCTCTGGGTTGGTTAGTTTGCAAATCATAGGCATGCATCAGGCTGGGCTCTTGCTATCATCTCTAAGAATTGGCTAGCCCAGGGAGGGGCTGTCCCTTCCCAGCCAGGAAGAGATGTCAAAACATTGTAATATACAGAAAATTAAACACATATACAATACACACCCTCCTGTGGGAAAGAGGAAGTACCTGGGTTCCTTGGTCCCAGCTCAAGTACACCAGTGCAGCGTTCTCGGGGGGCTGGCGGGGTGCACTCACATTCTAGAGTGGGCTCTGTCTTCCGCCTCACCGGGACACCGTGGGCAAGTCAGCAGCTGCCCCAGGAGGACAGGTCTCCACACTGGTGGTCCGGCCTCAGCACTGTCACTAGCTGTGTGGCCTGGAAGCCTGGAGACCTGATCACCTGGCACACGGATGGTTCCCTAGAAAACCCATTTCTACTCTGAGGCCCTTTAGAGGTTATATCAGGGACTCCAGGTTGATAATTTCTGGACTAGACCTTCGACGTCCCATCAGCTCGGAAAAGGTCCCCTGGTGTCCCCCTTCTGCCTCCATTTAGCCCATCTTTCATCTCACTCTTGTATTAAGGCTGGTGGTTTCTATGACTCCCCACTAAACTGTGCCTTCTGTGAGGGCAGGGGCCACATGCGAATACCTTTGTATCATCCACATTGGCCTAGATTTTGTAATTATACGGACTTGGGCTCCGGTCCCAAGCTGCTCTTTTTCACTCTGTGACTTTCGGCAAATTACTTAACCTCTTTGAGCTGCAGTTTTCTTCTCAGTAAGTGGCACTTCTAGTGCCATCCTCCGAGCGACGTGGTGATCCTTGAGCGAGACAGTGTGTTTAAGTGCCCACAATTCCTCTTGGGAAGGAGTCCCAGTACACCATATATTACGGTAATTCTCGGTGTGGGCTACAGGATAAGCTGTTTAGTGCACGCTAACCTAGTTTTTCCTCTTGGAGCTGAGCACTCAAATAGGTGTTTTGTGACAGATCTCAGCTGGATAGACTGAGTGGGTGCACCCATGGTATCTCTTAACCTATATTCCAGGGAAAGAGTCAGCATCGGGGTTTCTGGGCATTGCTGAGATGGACAAGGTTAGTGCCGCTTTGAGATCCAGGCACCTGGGCTGGAGCCCCTGCCCTGTCCCCATACTTTAAAGGGACCCACTCAGTCCCTCATCCTACCACATTCGATCCCACAAGGCAAGACCTCTTCGGCACTAAGAGAGCATACCTGCCTGGAGCCCTTGACCCCTCCCTCTGGGCCCTGCCCCAGGGACCTGGTGCTGGGGAATTTCCTGCCCTGAAGATCCAGCTCTCTCCCAGGGCTTTTGGACAGTCTTGCTGAGAGCAGATCATATTGCTGGCCAGAGGGTGGCAAAGCAGGAGCTGTTTGCAGGTGTTGGGGGAATGGGGGGGTGGAATTTGGATGTTGGACTGACCCCAGGCATGGGTGTGAGGCCTGCAGTGGTGCAGGACCGCACAGGGGTGGGAGGGTGAGGGTCTTCTCACCAGGCAATGCCTGGACCAGGTTCTGGGGAGGCGTACGTGTTCTTGGCACCTCCAAGTTCTGGCTCTCACCAAAGCCCAGACATGGGTGATTTAATGGCTACGAATGTGCTGGTGTCACTGCCTCTGAGCTCGAGGCTGACCTCCAGTTGGCAGTGACCATGTGCTAAGCCTGTCCCCTCCTCGGGGGTTCTGGACCTCCCCTGGCTGCAGGGACTCTGCTCAGAGGCAACCAGCAGGTGGGGGTGGGGGGGGGGGGCGGTGGAGGGGATGCTCTCAGCCCAGGCCTCGCAGCGGGGAAGGATGTTCAGACATACTTACTGCACCTTCCTGGTCTCTACCCCATTGGTGCCCCCAGACCTGCCCGGGACCAGCCTGCTGCCTCCGGCTCTGGTTCTTCCTGCAGCAGCTCTGCTCTCCTCGGCTGGGCCAGTGTCCCACCCCACCGCCACCCCCAGCCCCTCTGCAGGAGCCATACCTGTGCCTACCGGCCGTCCTCGCCCAGGCCGCCTGCAGTGGAGGATGCAGACCTGCAACCCTGTCAGGCTTCAGGCAGGGGTGCTCCCACTCGGCTCCAGACACCATGAGCATAACAGTTTCCACCAGGAAGAGCTCTGTAAGGGGCTGTGGTCAAGGCGGAAGCGGGTCGGCTGGGGGTGAGCTAACGTATCACTGCTACGCCCTCTTCTCACCTTCCTCTCTCTCTGAGCTTTCCCGTGGCAACTACGGCCTGATGCCCCAGCTGCCCAGTTGGTGGCGCCCGAGTCCCCCACCTTGGCATACGGCAGCTGCTACCTTCACCACCCCGGCCACCATTACATCACAGTCATATTCTATTTTCCATCCACCATTTCACTTGGTGGGGTAGATACCATTATCCCCATTTACAGATGAGAAAACAAAGGCCCAGTGAGATTGCTAGTTCCCACAGGTGAATAGGTGTTCATGAAGTTTAACTGGCACCCATGGTTGGGGTCTGAGCTGGGCTCAGACTCGGGTTTTCCGGCCAAGAGCTCGTGCCACGCGCACGTGCAGCGTCCACACGGTTTCCACCTGGCCCCCAGCAAGGGGATGCAGCTCAGCTTGGAAGCAGATCTCTGGGCCAGGCAGGATGAACACAGGCCTGGGGCTCAGGTCCTCGTCTCTGTTCCCACAGCTCATGGCCTCTGGGCAAGAGGTAGGTAGAGAAACTGAGGAACCCGGTCATGAGGGACAAGGGGGGTGGTTTTTCACCAAGAAGGCTACTTCCAAGCCAATCCACAGTTCCATCCCTTTGTGTCTGTTCACACAGCCTGGCCATGCGGGTTTTTCTAATGTCTGCTTTTCTAGCTCACATTATACAAACAGATCTACAAAAAGGGCTGTAAAGCAAACCACGAACTCTCAAGGATGGATTTTTAAATTTTCTCGATAAAACAGGGTGTGATGGAGACGTTCCTGTTCCTTTCCGCAGCCCACTGCTTTCAATCTAATTAAGCGTTTGGTCTGGAATAATTTTTTTTTTTTTCCCTCTCAATCTTGGAAAATGTCCCGCAGCTGGAGCCGCCTGCTCTCAACTGTTTGTTTTTCTTCCTTGGAGAGGGACTTGGGAAGGTTACCCACCAAACCCCAGATGAATAGGCAGTTTGAAGAGCTCTCAAGTCCCCAGGCACACAAACCACAAACACACAGGCCCCAGGCTGTACTCTTTCTCCCAATGAGCCAAAAAGCAGGCCCGGGGTCCTGACCTTCCCCAAAGCAGGGCCGGCCCCAGGCCCCTCCTCCTTTACGTTTGATGGCAGAGAAGATGGGGGAAGGGAAAACGATTCCAGCCCATGGGCCCCAGGCCAGTTCCTGAAACTTCAGTTGTAAAAACTGAGCTGGGGCTGCATCAGTGGCTCCCGGGCGGCCCATTTATCATCTGGCCTTGGGTGGGACCGGGCAGAGCCTGAGTAATGCTTGCCTGGGGTGCACGCTGAGACCCTGCCAGACTCGCCCCTCAGCCCCGCCCTTACCCCAGGGGATCAGTCCCCAGACCCAGGCGAGGCTTCATCCACCCCACCCCAGCTCTTCTCTTTAGCTCCCCTTTAGAATTTTTTTTTTAATGTGGTAAAATAGACATAAAGTAAAGCTTACATCTTAACCACTTTATTTTATTTATTTATTTTTAAATTTTTTTGGCCTCACCAAGCAGCTTGCAGGACCTTAGTTCCCCGACCAGGGATCAAACCCGTGCCCCCCTGCAATGGAAGCTCGGAGTCCTAACTACTGGACCACCAGGGAAGTCCCCATCTTAGCCATTTTAAAGTGCACAGTTCAGTGGCACTAAGTACATTCACAGTGTGCAACCTTCACCCCCATCCATCTCCAGAACGCTTTTCTTCTTCTCAAACTGAAGCTCTGTGCCCTTTACACACCAACCCCCCCATTTCCACCTCCCCCCAGACCCTGGCAACCACCTTTCTGCTGTCTGTCTCTGCAAATCTGACCACTCTAGGAAGCTCATGTAAGTGGCATCGACAGTGCCATTTAACATAGTTAATGTCCTCCAGGCTCATCCATGTTGTAGCATGTGACAGGATTGATGTCATTTTTTAAGGCTGAGTAATATTCCGTTGTGTGTGTCTATATATCTTCTGCTTTCTGTTTATCCATTCATCCATCAGTGGACACTTGAGCTGCTTCCACCGTTTGGTTGTTGTTGATAATGCTGCTATGAGTATGGGTGTACAAATATCTATTCGAGTCCATGTTTTCAATTCTGTTGGGAGTAGCCCCAGAAGCGCAACTTGCTTGCCCTTTGGATTTTTGTACTTGAAAGTTCAGCAGGACATTCTGACCACCTGGGCCCTCTGTTTGCTGGGAGAGACAGAAGAGGTTGAAGGAAATTAGAGAAGAAAACCAAAAGCTAAGGAGATAATAAACTTTCATCATCCCACAGCTCTCAGTACAGCAATGTCACTGAAAGAGAAATGGGATAGGGTTGTTATTAGAAATGCAGCTTGCCGGGGCCCAGCCCATTCCTAAGTCGGAATCTCCAGGCTATAACCTCAGAGTGACTTGGGTGCTTCTGATTCGCAGCAAGTTTTAGAGCCACTGCCTGAAAATTACACATTCCACCCACTGGGCTAAAGTGGGTAAAGGGGACCTCGTGAGAGTCTCTGTGGTCCTGGGTACACTTGGAGTGTCGATAATGACCGGTCCATCACATCTGGTCTTCTGTTTGCCAGATCCTTGGTCATGGCACAGTGACCCCTGCCTGGCTGGGTTGTCTACAACAGTCTGTATTAGCTCCGGCTGCCATAACAAAATACCACACACCAGGTGGCTTTAACAACAGAAATGTATTTTCTCACAGTTCTGGAGACTGGAAGTCCAGGATCAAGGTGTCAGCAGGGTTGGTTTCTCCTGAGGCCTCTCTCCTTGGCTTGCAGATGGCCGCCCTCTTGCTGCCTCTTGACCAGGTCATCTCTCTGTGTTCTTCTGCCCCCGGTGTCTTCTCTTCTTCTAAGGACACGAGTCATATTGCATCAAGGCCAATGGCCCCGTTTGAACTTAATCACCTCTTTAAAATGCAGTTTAAAATACGTCCAAATACAGTTAACATTCTAAGGTACCGGAGGTTGGGACTTCAACACATGACTTTTGGGCGGGGGCACATGAGTTAGCCCCTAACACAATCATTTCCTCCTTTATTCAATAGATGATTATTTTAAATTCTTTCTTTTGCTCAAATATAATACCATCAGAAAATAGAATAAAAATTACTCATAATTCCACCACAAAAAATCAATTTTTGGGGGGGCTGCATTGGGTCTTCGTTGCTGAGCGCAGGCTTTCTCTAGTTGTGGCGAGCAGGGGCTACTCTTGGTTGCAGTACGCCGGCTCCTTGTTGAGGTGGCTTCTCTTGTTGCAGAGCACGGGCTCTAGGCACGCAGGCTCAGTAGTTGTGGCACGTGGGCTCAGTAGTTGTAGTGGCTCAGAGCCACTACATGTGCCTCGTGGGCTCTAGAGCACAGGCTCAGTAGTTGCGGCGCACGGGCTCAGTTGCTCCGCAGCATGTGGGATCCTCCCGGACCACGGCTCAAACCCGTGTCCCCTGCGTTGGCAGGCAGGTTCCTAACCACTGCACCACCAGGGAAGCCCCCCAAATCAATTATTTTTAAGAATCCCAGTCTTGATCTGTGTGTGTGTGTTTGCTTAATATTAAAGCATATGCATTTCCCACATTGTTACATAATAGACCTCATAGCTGTCATTTTTAGGGCTTCATCAAAGTCTACCAAGTGGATGTATAATCATTTAATTATTCCTAAATGGTTCAGTCATGACTTTCCCCAGTTTTTTACCCCTACAAACAAGGATACAGTGAATTTCTTTGTGCTATCCCATTTCCCTTCTTTTGGACTGTTTCCTTAGGGTAATTCCCAGGGGTGAGATTATTGGACAAAGGATGTGAACAATTTTATGGCTCTTGATATATTTTGGCAAATTGCTTTCCAAAAGTATTTGATATTGTCATCAGCAATATATAAACGTACAAGTTTTCACCATAGTTTTGCCAGCATGATGTCCCATTATTTTTAGAGAGATTTCATTTTGTTTTATTCTGCATTTCTCTGATAACTAATAATCCCATAAAGTTTTTCATACATTTGATTATTACTTGTAGCATCTCTTAAGAAACTGGCTCTTTAAGTCTTTTTCCTGCTTACCTATGTGAAGCCACATCAGATATTTATCAAGTATCTACTACACACTCCGGGAATACTAGAGGGTGACCAAGGGTGTGTAAGGCTTAGTTCTTACCTTCCAGAAGCCTGAAATCAACAATCACATCTTATTTAGTTATTGCTGATTTCTCTGTACCCAGTCCACTGCTTTGCACATTCTGTGTGCTCAGTAAATTTTGTTGCGTGTAGTTCAGCCCCAGATAACATGTGTCTTGTTTCTTGCAGTTCACAGAGATCTGTATTCCATTCAAAGGAATGCAGGCTCAGAGTCCAAAATGAGCCTGAAACCCAGAGAGATAGCCCAAAACTGAGAATCTTACTGGATGAGCATGAGGTCTTGTGTTCCAGCATAGGGAAGGTGCACTTGACAGGAATTTTGAAGGGAGACTCAGGGTTTGAGGTTGGCAGAATGAGTAACTGTATAATACAGCTGCTCACCGAAAGCTGTTACCATCAGAGTCATGTTAATAGTGGTGCAGTGTGTAGAATAAGGGAGGTGACCGTACTGTCTGGCTCCACGTAGTCTAGGCAGCTCTGCAATTCCCGTTTGTCCTTTTTTCCTGTCTTTTCAGTTTTTTTTTTTTGAAAAACATTTTAAACCTACAGAGAAGTTGGAAACATTGTATAATGAGTGTCTATATACCCTTCATCTTGGTGCTTCAATTGTTAACATTTTGCTACATTTTCTCTCTCTCCTATCCTCTCTCATTGTTATTAGTACTATTTTGTTGTTGTTGTAGAACCATTTGAAAGTAAGTTGTAAACTTCACCCCTAAATACTTTAGTATGGATTTCCAAGAACAAGGAAATTCTATTATATCACCACTTAGAGTTTTTACATTTGGAAATGTAATGTAGGTACAATACAATCGTAAATATATCGTCCATAATTAACTTGCTTCCGTAGCATTTTTTTTAACCTGCTGCAGGATCAAAGCTGTTTTTGAAACTCAGCCTCTGTTCACTGGTGCTGAATAGAAAGGCGGAGACAGAGTTCTGGGTGAAGTAATAAAGAGTAGCTTTTTTAAAAAAAATTTATTTTATTTATTTATGGCTGCGTTGGGTCTTCGTTGCTGCACGCAGACTTTCTCTAGTTGCAGCGAGCGGGGGCTACTCTTCACTGCGGTGTGCGGACTTCTCATTGCGGTGGCTTCTCTTGTTGCGGAGCACAGGCTCTAGGTGCATGGGCTTCAGTAGTTGTGGCACACGGGCTCAGTTGCTCTGCGGCATGTGGGATCCTCCCGGACCAGGGCTTGAACCCGTGTCTCCTGCATTGGCAGGCGATTTCTTAACCATTGCACCACCAAGGAAGCCTGAGAAGAGGAGCTTTTATTGCTTTGCCAGCAGGCACAGGGGAGCACAGCAGGCTAATGCCCTCAAGACTGTGTGACCCACCCTGGAGGCGGGTAGTGAGGAGTTTTATAGTGTTCAAGGAGCAGGGCGTGATCAGCTCGTGGACCATTCTCGGATTGGCTGGCATCAAGGTGAAGTTTCAAGCATCATCTACCCTCCGCTTTCAACCAGTCTAGGGATCCGTGCTCCTGTGGTCAGCAGTTTTCATCTGGTGGGTCGGCTTCCTGTACAAACAACTTAGCAATGTGAGTCAGGCCTTTATCTGTATCTTTCAGGGAACTGGGAGTTCAGTGATTCTGCGATGTGGCAGATTTATAGTCTAAATTGTTACTGGTTCCCCAGCCCAACGGCTATTCTCTGTTTCTCCATCTTCACATTTCCCAATCTTTACTCCTAAGTCAGCATTTTACTTCAAAAGGCAAAGACACACGGGCTTGTACACGGTTGCAAAGCCAGGATTACCCATTCAGTTACCATGTCTCTTTAGTCATTCTTTTATCTAAAATAACTCCTAGCCACCGATGGTTTTTCATGACCACGATATTTTTGAAGAACACAGGTCTGTTGCTTGGTATAATGTCCCTCAATTTGAGTTTGTTTGTTTCCCCGTGATTAGATATCAGTTAAACATTTGCGGCAGAATTATTTCATAAATCCTGCTCAGTGAATTGCATCGG
Source organism: Tursiops truncatus (assembly GCF_011762595.2). Lineage (NCBI taxonomy): Eukaryota > Metazoa > Chordata > Mammalia > Artiodactyla > Delphinidae > Tursiops > Tursiops truncatus. The sequence continues at coordinate 11,235,254 of NC_047039.1, forward strand.
GGCATATTATGTCATTTTGTTCCTTTACTGATGATGTTAAATTTGATCACTTGGTTGAGGTCTTCATCTACTGTAAAGGTACCTTTTATTTCCTTTCTAATTAGGAAGTGATCTGTGGGAGACTCTTTGATACTGTGTAGATATACTGTTTCCCAACAGTCTCTCACTCAGTGATTTTTATCATCCACTGATAACTATTGCCTGAATCAGTTATCACAAAGCTGGTCATAAAATGGTGTTTTTTCCTAGCCCACCACAGTGACACTAGAGTTACAGGTGGACACAGACCCTGGAGTGCTGAGGCCGGCTTCAATTACAGGTGTCTTTCCCCAGCTCTGAACTGTGATGTCCTCTCGGTAGCTTGATGTAGGCCATAGCGGGAGTATTTACACCTCAGAAATTGGCAAGTGCTGCAAAGAGGGATTTTTGTTTTTCCCTTGGAGAACCAGTTGTTAAACATTTACTGCTAATTGCAGACAAGCTGAAACACATTCAAAGGAGAATGGTTTTGGTAGTGATGGGCCTTGAAACTTTAAGGAAAGGGGATCTGTCTTCAAATATTAAAATGACTACCTTGTGCGGAGTCTTCGTTATTTAGGAGAAAATCCATGAACACCCCACCCTCTCTCCCCACTTGGTGCTCCAGCCGTGCCTGAGACCTTGATGGAATCACAGGCACTCTACGTTCCGTCCCCACCACTGACCTTCCTGTGTGGAGCTGAGGGGTGTGACACGGAGGGTAGAGGCAGCGGGTCTCCTTGGGAAGGGAAAGGGATGCTTCTCACTCTGATCTTACAGGAAACAATGTGTTTTCTGTTTTTTGGCTGCACCGAGTGGCCTACGGGATCTTAGTTCCCTGACCAGGGATTGAACCCGGGCCCTCAGGAGTGACAGCGTGGAGCCCTAACCATTGAGCCACCAGGGAATTCCCTGATCTTAGAGGAAACAATGCGCACGCAGGGCTGCAAGGTGCAGAGGACATAGAGTTCGTGGCTTTCATATCCTTGGTAAAGTACGTACAGAGTTACTTCTAAGAATGAGGGATAAAGTAGGCTTGGGCGTCAGGAGCGTGAAGAAAGTTTTGAGTAGCAGCTGAGGGGATTTTTTCCAGCCTACCGTCCCACTCAAGGCAGTTCAACTCCACGTGTATTCCAACAGCAGAAGGATAAGCCAAGTCAGCACAATTCTTCTATGGGGTCCAAGAAGTAGAGCAAGGAAAGGAGGGGGACGCAGCTACCCGGGGTTTGTCACTGATGAGTATAAAGTAGAAAAACTCCCCAGAGGCCTGGGCATTTGAAAGCAGGTCTGAATCCGGGCACAGCAGTGATTCAGGCGTAGCCAGAGGAGGGCTCACGGAGGAGGTCGAGTTACTAGGATCAGTCTGCCCATTGAGGACAGTGGCAGGTCCCCTCCTGATGGGAGAGCCGACAAGCTCGGTGGCGCTGGTAGAAAAGAGGGGGATCAGTGTTTGGGTCTCTTTGGAAAGTACCCCATGATACCAGGTCCCAGGGGAAGGAGTGGGGCGGGGGGGTGGTCTTCACCCTCTTCACCCCCAGGGACCCCAGAGAGTTACAAACAGGAGGAAGATGAGGGACAAATGTAGGTGGGACTTCATCTCAAGGCCTGGCTGTCACGGGCTGATGGTGGAAAAACCATTTCTTTTCACTGTCCTCAGTTCTTCCTCTAATGTAAATGGGGATTAAGTGCTGGTGAAAAGTATACAATGATGTAAAGCTGTATACAACTCTTCGATGTACTATTATGAATATTCATGTCAACTAATCCAATAATCAATGAAGGAAGGGAAGGCACGTAGAGTAGAGGGTTACCTGAACACCGATAGCTTGAATTTGAATAGGCCTTTGCAATAGAGCTGGGGTTTTCTTCCCACATGTTTGATTTCCTCAAATGAGATAACATCTACATAAAACACAACACAGTGCCTGGCCCATAATAAGTGCTCAATTAGAGTTTATTAGTCCTCACAATGCCCCCCCGCCCCCCCCAGATAGATGTTGTTAATTCTATTTTTAGACGAAAAGGGAGCGACTCAGAATGATGAATTCCCTTGTCCAAGAGCAGCAAATGAAGTGGTGGGCAGGACTTGAACCCAGGTCTTTGGACTCTAAGTTCGATATTCCTTCCTTTCTAATCTACATGTAAGGATCCATCCAATTTTCAGAGTCTATGACATTCTCAAATCCACTTCCTTTATATAATCTGCACTTCACACCAAGATGTCAGTTTTTGAACAATTGTACATGTGAGATACATGCAGTGTTTTTTTTTAATTACAATATGTTAAAAGTCGTCATTAAATTTTTCCCTTTTGTAGAAAAGGCGCTGAACCCACATAATACCACATCATGATTGGTGATTGTCACTGGCACAATTACATATGACTCTTCTGCAGTAGTAAATATTTTTGTAATACTAACAATATCCGATCTAATAATGCAAGATACTCTGGGGACCAATTAATATTTCAAAGTAACTCTTACTCTTGGTGTAAATGTTTTTAGTTGGAAAAACTCTGCCTGTTTGGGTGAAAATGCTTTTGCATTGTTGTTGATAATGATTCACATGGATGGATGGATGGATGGATGGATGGATGCCTTATTCTGATTTCCTGGACAACAGTGTGGTATAGTAGAAAGAGATGTGAACTGGGTTTCAAGATATATGAGAACTAGCCCTGACTCTGCCGCCAATTGTTAGATGACCTGGGACATTTTCATATCACCTTTCTCAGCCTTCATTTCCTCATCTGAAATCGAGACGTAGATGATTATTAAGGTCACTTTCAGCTCAAAGCAATCCATGATCTAACTGCACCACGAGTCCGAGTTCTGAAGAACAAAGATGTAAGAGATTTGACACGTTGGCTGCAAACCTCGTGTTCCAAAAGAGGAAACTCAGTAAGTGCCAAGACTCCTGGCAAGTCTGGCTCAGATTCCTCACATGTTTATTAGTGGGAATAATTTTCAACCTCCTCAAAATACTTTATGACAGACTCAAGAAGTGAAGAAAGTTGGATCTGAGAAAATCAGCCAATGGGGAGAGCTCACAGGACTCCAACCCAAAGCTGCGTGGAAACCCTAGGAGACTCATATTGAGCTGTTTGAAAACAAGCACTTACGGAACAAATTGTCCAGAAAGATAGAAACACAGAAACATGCTCGCTGCCCTCCCTGATTTCAGATTATGGCCTCATGTGACTGTGGCTGGGAGGCGGACTGGAGAGATGGAGGGGCCCCTCTAACCCAGCATCAGGAGGCTCTTGCTGGCGTCAGAGGGATGGACCGCACATGGGGCAGAGCAAAAAGGCACGTACTCCGGGGTTTAAATCTGGATTTGCCATTTGCACGTAGTGTTTTCTCGAACAAGCGGCTCAGTCTTTTTGAGCTTCATCTGTAGAACCGGGGATATGAACATGTCATGTATTCTTTTATGAAATGGCCAGGCATGTGTGGCCACAAGGGGAGACAGAGGCTCAAGCCAAGTGTCTTGTACTCACAGGTCCCAAGAGACAGGAGGCACGAAGGCCACACAGGGCCACATGGGGAAGCATCAGGGGCATCAGGAAGCAGAAGACAGGAGTGAGGGGAACAGTTAGGCCACGGCCTTTCTCGGGGTTTCTGTGAGAAAGATGAGGCAGGGCAGGGTAAGCAATTTAGGATTAGCTAGTTTGAATAATTTTGGTGGACTTCGGGCTATAGAGGTGGTCTCTAGTTGCCTTTTACCTGGCCCTGGGATGATTAAGGCAGAGGAATATTGCCTCTTGGGGCCAGAGAGAGGATGTATGGCTCCAGATTGGACAGTAAAGGATGCTCCCCGCTGGGTCATTTGCATCTCTAAGAACTGGCTAGCTTCAGGAAGAGCTGTCTCTCCCCAGCCAAAAAAGGTTTCTTAAGAAGTCAAAAATCATAATATACGGAAAATAATTATATATACAGGCATACTTCAGAGATCGTGTGGGTCTGGGTCCAGACCACCACAATAAGGTGAATATTGCAATAAGGCGAGTCACACGAATTGTTTGCTTTCCCAGTGTATATAAAAGTTATGTTCACACTATCCTATAGTCTATTAAGTGTGCAATAACATTATGTCTAAAAAAACAATGTCCATATCTTAATTTAAAAATACTCCAATGCGGGCTTCCCTGGTGGCGCAGTGGTTGAGGGTCCGCCTGCCGATGCAGGTGACACAGGTTCGTGCCCCGGTCCGGGAAGATCCCACGTGCCACAGAGCGGCTGGGCCCATGAGCCATGGCCGCTGAGCCTGTGCGTCCGGAGCCTGTGCTCCGCAATGGGAGAGGCCACAACAGTGAGAGGCCCGCGTACCGCAAAAAAAAAAAAAAAAAATACTCCAATGCTAAAAAATGTTAACCATCATCTGAGCCTTCAGGGAGTTGTAATCTTTTTTGCCGGGAGATGGAGGATTGAAATATTGCAAGAATTACCAAAAAGTGACACAGAGACACAAAATGAGCAAACGCTGTTGGGAAAATGGTGCCAATAGACTTGCTTGTTGCAGGGTTGCCACAAACCTTGAATTTGTAAAAGACACAGTGTCTGCAAAGTGTAATGAAGCAAAGTATGATAAAACAAGGCATGCCTGTATGTATCCTCACAGATACAGTACAGAAGACGTCTCATTTGTGAAACTGGACATACGAATGGCGATCTCAAAGGATCACATGAGATAAAATACATAACACCCAGCCCACTATCCAATACTGAGTGGACAGTCATTAATATTAGTTTTCTCTCTTCTTCTGTTCAGTTAAGTGGAAGGACCATGGGATTAGTCATCCCATCTACACCTCTGTCTATTGTGTGACCTGGGGCAAGAGGGTCCTTCTGTCTAGGACTCTATTTTCATATCTGTGAAAGAGGGAGGGGCATCCACATGGTCGCCAAGGTACCTTTTTTTTTTTTTTTTTTTTTTTTTTTTTTTGCGGTACACGGGCCTCTCACTGCCGTGGCCTCTCCCGTTGTGGAGCACAGGCTCCGGACGCGCAGGCCCAGCGGCCATGGCTCACGGGCCCAGCCGCTCCGCGGCATGTGGGATCTTCCCAGACCGGGGCACGAACCCGTGTCCTCTGCATCGGCAGGCGGACTCTCAACCACTGAGCCACCAGGGAAGCCCGCCAAGGTACCTTTAAGGCCCAATGTTGCCACTTTCTTGTCTGATTCCTGCTGAGATTGGAAGTGCACATTTCTGGGACAAGAGGTCCCACGGGGGGCATGGAAAAGGCAGCCTTGGAGGTTGAAACCGTGATGCCAGATTGAAAAACAGATTGTCCACACCTTTGAGCACAGAGCCCAGCTCTGATGACCCACGCTGGGCCATCTCTTTAGAACCCACACAGTTAATCTCCCCAGTAACCAACCATGGGCCCAGCCTTGGTGAGCCAGGGAGCAGGGACAGTGCATATGAGGTTGTGAAGCACAAAAGTACCTATTCCACCGCATACATTAAATTTTCACACTGATGTAAGTATCTTGCCTGTAGACCAAACCCCTAAGTTTCCCCACAGCATCTAACTCTGAGGACTGCTATAAAAAAAAAAAAAAAAAAAAAAAAAGATTGGGGTGGGTATCCGATATTCCACACGTGGTCAAGTGTCCAGCAATCAATAAGTGCTGATACAAAAGTTCCCTCTCTTGTGAATTATTCATGACCCAATGAAACTGTCTCATGTCTTAATAACATTCAAACACTTATTTGTATCTTTTAAAAAATGTGAATGGTCCATTTGCTAGCCCAGTGATGACATGAGATTCTAGAGAGGAGTTTACGCTCTATGATGGGTGGGTACCATGTATGTAGAAGGGCCGTGCATTAAGTGAAATCCAGCAAGTTAGGTTTTAGGTTTTTTTCATTTTCTTTTGTGTTGTTGTTGTTTTACTTTCCTTTTCAACTAGAATGAAAACTGCTGGAGATAAGGTCAACTCTGGGCTCTAAAAGAGCAATATTTACACCCCAACCCCTTCTTCTTGATGGATTGCTTCATTATAGCTTAAGGGTTTTATTATATTGTATATCTATGGGGACTCCAGCTTAAATGACAAAGAAAGGTGCCTGGGAAAATCACTGAGCGTGTACCATGGGGCAAGTCACTTTTCTCTAAATGGGACTCTCCTTTCCATGTGTGGTTTGAGAATAAGGGTCTAAATTTGTCAGGAACGGTGTTTATTTATAACTATATTCCATTTGTAAGTCTTTGAGGGCTACTTTGTAGAAATAACTGCAATAAAGGACCAGCAAACCCCATTAAAGTATAGAGAAGATTCCCCACTAGATTTTTGTTTGTAAATGAAACTGTCACATCCCAAGAGTGCATCATCACCCAAAGACAGCAGTGATCTGAAGAGGGGCTTGGTCCTCACATCTCCAGGCAGTCTGGCTCCGTGAGACTCAGACTGGTTGCATTCTAGACTCTTCTGAGTTGGCCAGGATAGTACCACCTAAGGATGTGACTAAGGCTTGGAAATCAGCACCCACCTTTACTCTCCACCCCAGCTTCTTCCCAGTTAATCTCTAGTAAAGGCCCTCACTTATTATGGGTTAAATTGTGTACCCCTCAAAATTGATATGTTGAAGCCCTAACCCCTAGTACCTCAGAAGGTGGCTGTATTTGGAGACAGGGCTTTTAAAGAGGTGATTAAAGTCAGATGAGGTCACCATGTTGGGCCCTAAATCGGTATGATTAGTGTCCTTATAAGAAAAGGAGTTTAGGACACAGACATGCACAGAGGGAAGGCCACGAAGACATGGGATGAACACAGCCATCTACAAGCTGAGGAGAAAGGCCTCAGGAGAAATCAAACCTGCCAACACCTTGATTTTGGACTTCCAGCCTCCAGAACTATGAGACAATTAATTTCTAATTTCTGTTGTTTAAGTCATGCAGTCTGTGGTATTCTTTAAAATTAATTTATTTTATTTATTTATTTTTGGCTGTGTCGGGTCTTCGTTGCTGTGCGTGGGCTTTCTCTAGTTGCGGCGAGCGGGGACTACTCTTCTTTGCAATGCACAGGCTTCTCATTGCAGTGGCTTCTCTTGTTGCGGAGCACGGGCTCTAGGCGCATGGGCTTCAGTGGTTGCAGCATGCAGGCTCAGTAGTTGTGGCACATGGGCTTAGTTGCTCCGTGGCATGTGGGATCTTCCTGGGCCAGGGCTCGAACCTGTGTCCCCTGCATTGGCTGGCGGACTCTCAACCACTGCGCCACCAGGGAAGCCAGTCTGTGGTATTTTCCTATGGCAGCCCAAGCAAACTAATATACCATTTATTTGTCTTTTAAAAAATGCTTAAATAAAAGAAGGAAAAAATAAAATAAAAAATAAAGACAAAAAAAGGAAAGAAACCATGATAACAACAAGCATATCCATGAGTAGAATGGTTTTTAGACCTGCCTCTCCCTGGATGGCCCACTGAAGCTTGGCAGGGTGATTACAGGTACAGCTTAGAATAACCACAAGAAATCATCTTATTTACAGTCCCTGATTATAATGTCACACCACTTTGTTTTCATGGTGAGTGCTTTTTTTTTTCCCCCACAATGATGTGAAGCCAAGAGGAGTCTGATGGAGAGCCTCTGCAGTTGGCATCAAAACACCCAGCTCCCAACTCTGGCTTGCCCCTTCTTAGCTATAAGACCTCTGAAGTTTACTTAATTTCTCTGAGCTTTAGCTCTCCTCACTTTAAAACAGGGATAATAAATAATGCCTACTTCACAGGTCGTTCTGAGGATTAAGTAGCACAGGTACATGGAAGGTCTGAGGTGCTGGTAAGAATTTGACAAGGATGAGCTAACTAATGTTGAATCCAGGGATCGCTTTGAGAGTCTGATTGTAAATGCAATATACCACATTTGTCCCTTTTATATGTAATCCTCTTGCCTTCAGCTGAGATTTCACATCAATTAAGATTATGTTGAGTTTTGATTTTGTCATCTTGTTGGTTAGCTACAGCAATTTGATTCAAAATGGCTTGAAGGCTTAAATATAAGACATGACACCATAAAACTCCTAGAAAAGAATGTAGGCAAAACATTCTCTGACATAAATTGTACCAATGTTTTCTTAGGTCAGTCTCCCAAGGGAATAGAAATAAAAGCAAAAATAAACAAATGGGACCTAGTCAAACTTATAAGCTTTTGCACAGCAAAGGAAACCATAAACAAAACAGAAAAACAAACCTATGGAGTGGGAGAAAATATTTGCAAATGATGTGACCTACAAGGGCTTACTTTCCAAAATATACAAATAGCTCATACAACTCAATAACAAAAAAGCAAACAACTCAATCAAAAAATGGGCAGGGGCTTCCCTGGTGGCACAGTGGTTGAGAGTCCGCCTGCCGATGCAGGGGACACGGGTTCGTGCCCCGGTCCGGGAAGATCCCACATGCCGCGGAGCGGCTGGGCCCGTGAGCCATGGCCGCTGGGCCTGCGCGTCCAGAGGTTGTGCTCCACAACGGGAGAGGCCACAACAGTGAGAGGCCTGGGTACAGCAAAAAAAAAAAAAAAAAAAAAGGGCAGAAGACCTAAACAGACATTTCTCCAAAGAAGACATACAGTTGGCCAATAGGCACATGAAAAGATGCTCAACGTTGCTAATTATTAGAGAAATACAAATCAAAACTGCAGTGAGGTACCATCTCACACCAGTCATAATGGCCATCATAAAAAAGTCTACAAATAACAGATGCTGGAGAGGGTGTGGAGAAAAGGGAACCCTCCCACACTGTTGGTGGGAATGTAAGTTGGTGCAGCCACTGTGGAAAACAGTCTGGTTGTTCCTCAGAAAACTAAAAATAGAACAATAGCAATTTTACTCCTGGGTATCTAAAAAAAAAAAACCAAAAACGCTAATTCGAAAAGATACATGCACCCCAATGTTCATAGCAGCTCTATTTACAATAGCCAAGACATGGAAACAACCTACATGTCCACTGACAGATAAGTGGATATAGAAGACATGGTACATATATACAATGGAGTATTACTCAGCCATACAAAAGGAATGAAATAATGCCATTTTGCAGCAACATGGATAGACCTAGAGATTATCATATTAAGTGAAGTAAGTCAGGCAGTGGAAGACAAATACTATATGCTATGACTTATCATATGGTGGAATCTAAAATAGGACACAAAGGAACTTATTTATGAAACAGAAACAGACTTACAGACATAGATAACAGACTTATGGTTACCAAAGGGAAGAGGTGGTGGGGGAAGGATAAATTAGGAGTTTGGGATTAGCAGATATAAACTATTATATACAAAATAGATAAACAACAAGGACCTACTGTATAGCGCAGGGAACTATATTCAATATCCTGTAATATACGATAACAGAAAAGAATCTGAAAAAGACTATATAGTTTCTGAAACTATATAGAAACTAACACAACATTGTAAATCAACTATACTTCAATTTTTTAAAAAGCAGACCCCCTCCCGCCCCCCACAAAATAGCATTTTGATTCCTCCAGGCTGATACCATATCATTCAACAGTACTACAGCCTTCCTATTCTTCAACCTCCAGTTCCAAGAGGCCACTGAGTCCTAACAATGTTACTTCTCTATCGTGTCTCTTATGTCCCTCTTCTCTGTCGTAACAGGCATGGCCCTGCTCCAAGGCCCTCCTCTGCCACCAGGACCACAGCCTCCTACTACATTTCCACACCTTCTCCAGGTCCTGTTCTTTGCAATTCACTCTGCACCGCTGGCAGAGGATCTGATGAGAAGCCACTCCAGACTACTAAAGAAAGTTCACTCATTCCACTCATTGCATTCAGCTTCTTCAGATAATCTTAATATTGGGTTTGGGTTTTCTTTTCCCAAAGAACATTTGGAAACACATTAGAAGACTTTTAAAACAGGTTCCTTTTGTGTGTACTTTTCTCCCTAAGTAAATGATAAATTTCCTGATAGGAAAGCTTACATTTTAGACTTCTGTGTATTTACTGCTGCCCAAACCCATACAGTGAGTTGGTACCTCACAGACATGTATTGAATGACTTAATGCCTGAACAAACAAAGGAATATCCCCAATTCAAACTTCTTTGTGAGCTCTTAGGACAACAGGGAATCAGGATGTGAACAGGGAATCTGCAAAAAGGGAGATGGGAAGACAGCTGGCCTCTTTATGCTTAGGGAAGAAGGGATGCTTCTTGCCTTAGCCTGGAATTTCTTTGGAAATCAGAGCCAGAGACACAGGCTTGGTAGTTTATTATGAAAAGTGATCCTGGGAAGCAGGAGTTGGGGACCGGAGGGATCAGAAAGGAGGGAAAACAATTAGAAGGATGTATTCTTGAGCCGGTCTCTGCTGTGGCGGCTAGAGCTCAGTCCTTCCAGGACCTTGCAAGGGGCTATGTAGTAAAAGCTGCAGACTTGTCTGTCTGTGGGGAGTGTTTATCCGCCAGCTGCTTCCTGCGTAGGTCAGGATTACCCTGAGTGGCAAGGCCATGCATGGATGAGGTCCAGGTGGCTGCCGTGATTCTGAGAAGTCACAGAAGCCCTGGGGGCAGACAGCTAGAGATCGGAGGTGTGGATGAAGTAGGGTGTTGCCGGGTTACACCCACCTGAAGTTGGTCATTGTAGCCCTGGCCAGAGTAAAAGGTGGGCTAAGAGAGAGCGAGGCTGGGCCGAAGGGCTGCCCCCGTCTCCTCCACTGGTCCAGGCTTTTTTTTTTTTTGGTGCACTGCATGGCCTGTGGGATCGAACCTGTGCCCCCTGCAGTAGAAGCTTAACCACTGGACCACCAGGGAAGTCCTCCAAGCTCTTCTAAGAAGAGATGTGGGCACTTCTGTGCCTCCTACCACTCTCCATTTTCAATCATTCACTTATTCATCTGATAGCTATTTACTGACCAGCTACCAGGTTGCAAGATTCTGCACTAGGCACTATGTTTGTCTAAATGGCAAGTCCCTAATTCCATTTATGAATTCACAAAGAATTGGTCTCTTTCCTATTAGACGTATGCGCCCCATCAAAATGCTGGGTTTCCTGACATTGCTGGGAATAATTAATTTCAGATCCTTTAGCCTCCGAAACGGGAATCCTGGGGATATGTTCTCCACGAGGAGCCTTCTGAGTTATAATTTGTCTTGGATCCCATTTCCACAGTAATCAACAGTGAATTATCAGAGACTCCATCTGCTTGGACCACCAAAGGGAATGCTTATGCCAGGAGCGCAGAATAGCCAACCACACCTCTGAGGAAAGTAATCAACATGTTGGTGGGATTTTTCTTCCTCTGAGGTTGTACCAGGCCATCCTAATATGGATATCCATGGCTGTCCGCTGGCTTCCAGTCAGCCTGCACTCCATACATCCTCCAGCTCCCAGTCTGTGCTCATCCATGGGCCAGAGTCAGGGTCTATGTGTAAAGGATGGGTATCTGGGCTGCAGCCAACCCACCGTTCCAGGGGGCAGGTAGTCTGCATCCTTCATGCCTGTTTGTTGGATCCTGCCTGTAAGATGGAGAATTGGCCACCTGTGCTTGTTTACTTAGGGAGCCCTACCAGCCTCTGAACTGACAAAGGCCACTGCAGGTAGGCTCTCAGGAGGTCACACCTATGTGGACAAAGCCTGTGGCCCCGGGAGCCAATGATTGATGAGTCTTCAGATGGACCGGGCATCAAAAAGCTCAGACCACCTGTGCAAAGACGGAGCGTCTGTCTGGCTTCCTTCTCAAAGGGCCTCCTGATGCTCTGAGCTGCAGCTGCAAGCTCCCGGCTCCCTCCTGTGTGAGCAGGGGCTGGTGAGGCCACAGACAAAGGAGAAGCCAGTCTCCAGACTATAAATGTTTATCCTGGACATCCTGCTGAGCTAGGAACGAGGACATGTGGTTCTTAAAAACAAATAAGGCAATAAGCTCACCCCAAATGTACCAATCTGCTGCCCTCCTCTTTGGGTCCTTATGAATGTCCCCTAATACCCTCCCTCCCCAATCTGCTTCATTTCCCCTGCCTCAGCCTTTCACTTACAAAACACGCATTCGAAGATAAAATTATGCAAAATTTCAAGAGAGTGACTGCAGAGCAGTAAGCCCCAAGCACGGGGCCCTCCTGCACGCGGCGCCGTGTGTCACTGCACTGGTCACACACCACGAGGCTGGCCCTGGTTTCCTCCTACCTCTTGGAAACAGGGGGGCCCTAGTGAAAATGTGCATCACTTTAAGTGCTAAAGGTCTACTGATAACCTCTTCGTTATGCAATTCTGAATGAATATTATGCTCCACTTTTAAATTAGTTTTCTATTAAAGTCACATGTCTCCAGATCTCAGGAAATACAACCCTGTGTTGCAGACCTCCTGAAAGAAAGCCCCTGTCTTTTTCTTGGTGCTTAAATTGAGGTGCTTACCTTGCAGTTTCATTTCAGCCCCATCCTTGCCCATCTCTGCCCTTAATGTGATGCTCTATGAATTCTGATACCCGCCTTCCTTCTGTCAGCCTAAATGAAGACAAGGCAGGACCGCTGCATGGGGCAGTGAAAGAGCCAGGCAGGTCTACCTCCTACTCACAGATGGCCTTGAGTTACTTACTTCATCGCTTGAGTTTCCATTTTCCATCTGTGAAATGGTGATACCGTCTGCCTGTAGGCTTGGGAGGACCATAGGAGAATTGTACGGCCCTTGGCAGTGTTCTAGCATCTGCCTCCCCAAGGGCCTACATCAAACTTGGATGCTATTTCTTCATGCCACCCCCCTCCCCAAGCCTCTAACAAGTCCCTCCTGCTTCTTGGGCCGGTGCAGGGCCTCTGCCCAGGTGGTCTGGGTAGAAAGGGAGGCAGATGCCTTCTGCTGTTTTGTGTAAGGGGGTTGGGGGGTAAGGGGGGGCCAGCAGGGCCTTCAGAGTCCTAGCAGCCTGAGCTTCCTTTCATGCTCTGCCACCTTCTCGCGCTTCCTCATCTGAACACAGGCAGAATTCCTACTTCACAAGTGTGCTGGGAAGAGGAAAGGAAGCCACTTCTAGCAAGAAACGAGAACCGAGTCTGGTATACAGTAGGTGCTTAATAAATGTCATCTCCTGCCCTGCTTCCCCATGTAGACTTTGGAGTTCAGTATGGGACTGACCTTCCCTGCAGCAGGTATGGAAGACAGAAGACTGGATTGAGGGACAGATGACCCCATCACATCCTTATTTCATGCTTCTGGCATCTCTTGCCTTCTCTGAGCCTCTTTTTTTCACCCTTCGATGAGATTAGGAATACCTGCCCTTCCTACCTCCCAAGATTAGTTCTAGTGAAAATTAAGGGAGGTAATGGATGTGAAATTTTGTACAGAGATAAAGGGTTATTAACACCAATGCCCAAGGTTTAGGTGACCAGACCTCAAACAGAACACTTAGCTTTCTTCCTCCCAACTCACACATACTTCCCCTTCCTCGCTGGCACTGTGGGTGTGCCTGATGTTTTGGGGGAAGACATCCTCTCTGGTCAGTGACATCTGGGGCACCTTGACTTAACCAGCATGTGATCATTTTTTGATGAACATAGAAGACAACTATGGAACAGGGAGACATCTCAGGGCTGGGGTGTGGGTAGGAAGGCTGCAGGAGACGTGTCTATGCGAACCACCGAGCCCAGGGCATGGCCTGAGACAGACATTAATACGTTACTCATATATTATTATAAAGTGTATATTAACACATTCATTAGTATTCAGCAATTAATATTGAATCAGAATCCCAATTAGAATCCATGATTCCTGCCAAGCAGTCTGACTCCCGCCTGGGTTTATGACGGGGAACTCATTACCTGCAAGGTTTATTCCATATTTGTGTGTCTCTGTTAAAAAGTTTGTTCTGTGCCTTCCACCGTTTCGGCAGTATCGCAAGGGGAACTCTGGACCCAAACTGCCCGAGCCCAAAGTCAGTCTCCTCCGTCAACCAGTGTGTGACCTTGCGAGTTACTCAAGCTCTGTGTGCCTCAGTTTCCTCGTTTGGAATATGAGGATCTTATCTCATAGGCTTGTTATGGAATTAAGTGTATTAACACGAGAAGCACTTAGAAGAGTGGCTGGCACACAGGATTCAGGAAATACCAGTTATTATTGTTACTCTATAACTTATTTTCCCCTTGTGAAAGTATGAAAGTTGAAGCATAGTTAAAGCCCATTCAAAGTAAATACAGCAGGCAGAGAGATAAATGAACTGTTTGCATAAACATGAATTAAGAGAGTCACACTCAAGGAAGAATTGTTCCCTGTTGAGGACAGCGAACATCTGGAAGGAATTAAATGGCGGATGAGAGGGGGTGGGGGTAACGTGAGCTAAGAACACACTGTGACTGTTGGAAGGAGATAATTCACTTCTGGGGTAGGTAAGTGATCCCAAAAGGGGGAAGCTGCGCTGGGCTTCCACGGCATGATTGTATGCCTGAAGAGTATTAACCCCTCAAAATAATTTTGTTCTCATTAGCTGGAGTACCTAAAACGCCTGTAACATTCTTTGGAGCTAATGCATTGCCTTGAAACAGCCATTTCTTAAATGCAAGTGTACTAACATAAAATAACAAGGTATCGTTCTGTATCTGTGAAATTAACAATATGAAAATTGTAAGAGTACACTGAGGTTTCACTGAAACTGGCACATTTAAAAAATCTATAATATACCTATAAATAGGTATAACTTTTGGGGATGTGATTTGGATGGAAGTTTTTTATTCTTTTTCTTTTTCTTTTGTGATTGGGTTGGAATTTTTAAGAGTCATAAAAATGTCTATAACTTTGGCTCTACTAATCCAACGTCTGGGAATTTACTGGTAGGAAACATTTCAAAAGAAGGAGGGACCTTTCTGTGTTTATTTTTCCATGATTGAGAATGGGTAAATTACAAGACATCTCCCTGACAGACGCTTAGGCAGCCGTCAAAAATATAGTTATAAATGACAGATGGGAGAATATTTGTAAAATAATCATTCACCAATTAAAAAAACCCAGAAATCAAATCGTAAAGATTGGGTATGCACATGGATGGAACTAGAAGAAGGACATGGAAGGAAAACCAGTGGGCTTTGTTGGAGATTGTGGGATGGTGGAAGAATTTTTTCTTTTATTTCAATTTATGTTAATATTGGTTGTGCAATAAACAATAATCAAAGACCCAAATGAACCCTCCTGGAGGGGGTAGCTGATTGTCAGCCTTTACCATACAGGCAGGTTTCAGTCCAGTTTTCTGGACAGAGAGAAGGGGTCTTAAAGTTGGTAGGTTCTGAAAGGAGGGGGCTGATGGGCAAGGCCAGGAGCCTCCAAGGGCACAGGGCACCAGTTGGGCGTGGGGACCACCTGAAGAGAGAAGGAGGGGTGGGCTGGTGGGAGCTGACAGAGAGTGAGTTTAAGGGAGATTGCCTCCTTCATGGCATTGCCTCTGGCCGGCCTGAGCTAATGGGGTCTTAAATCAAGCAGTTGCACTGTTACTCTTAGTCACTCACAATCCCAATTTTAAAACCAGAATTAACAAAACTCACAGTGTTTTACTACTTCTGATAAGCTGCGGTATCTCTTTGAACTTTGCAGCATCAAAAGCAGAGACTGCCACTAAAATACTGGGCTTTCTGTTTTCCAACTGCCCTCTCTCTAATACTTGTCAAGCAATCTGGGTCGAATATTGGACAAACACATGATCTAATCCCGGACTGCAATGATTTCTTAGGTAGACAGTTCCTGTGGTCACTTGGGCTGTGACTGGTTCATGGATTCATTTCCCCAGAACCTGTACTTGTATTGACAACTCTTTAGGTAATTTTCCAGAGTAGCGGAGTAATGGAGGGAACCACTGCACCAGGAGTCAGGAAGCATGCCATTAGGCAGATCACGAATAGTCTCCCGGACTCAGTCTTTTTATCTGTAAATTGGGGAAACTTTTTACAGATGACTGCATAGACCTAACTTCTATGATGAAAGTCTGAAAGACCCACTTTGGGCCGTATTAGAGAGTCTTATGCCCAGAATGAAGTTGACGATCCTTCTCCCATACTTTGCCCAGTCTTTCCACATCATGGAAAAATCAAATTTGGATCAAGCCGCACCCTGTAAGGGGATGTTGACACACTGAGTATGTGCAAAAGAGGTTAGCCAGGATACAGGGAGGCTTAGAAGCTTGTTGTGAGACAGCAGATGAAAGAACTACAGATTTAAACCAGAAACATTGTTACGTAGCAGGGATGTGATAACCGTCTTTGAGATGCTGAAGACCTGTCTTGTGGGAAAAAAAAAACATTCACTTGCTTTATGTGATCTCAGAGGGCAGGATCAGTGGATAGAAATTACAGGGAGGCAACTTTCAAGTCTGGATGGAATGTAGAACATTTGAACAGTTAGAACTAACTGAAGGTGGAGAGATGGGTATATGCAGAGGCTGGGCATATGCTTTTCTTGGAGATTAAAGGGCTGAGTGAGGGAGAATTTGTTTTTTTGTTGTTGTTGTTTGGTTTTCGGTTTTTTTTTTTTTTTTTTGGCCATACCGTGCAGCATGTGGGATCTTAGTTCCCCTACCAGGAATCGAACCCTTGCCCCCTGCAGTGGAAGCACTGGACCACCAGGAAAGTCTCGAGGGAGAATTTGAAGTGGGGTTCCAATGCCCAGCTACCACTGTGAGCCTCTGAATCTAATCTGAAATGACTTATCTCCTCCAGAGTGGCCACCATCTATGCTGTGCACTTCCGGAAGCATCAGTCCCGGCACCCTCCCAAACTACCTTCCCCTTCCAAATCCTCTCATTGCTTGAACAAGCTGTGTTCCAAATTCCCCGGCTCGGCTCCATTCCAAGATTCCCAAGGCACAACTCCCTCTGTGCCTCATTTGCCCCCATCTCCTACCCTGCCCCCCACCCCCCACTAGTAGTTTCCATTTCTCTGATGTGCAGAGCAGAGCGGGAGACAGCTGTGGAGAGTGCACAGCAAACAAACAAGCATCCCTAGACATCCCAGGATGCACCAGGGTTTGTAGTGTACCTGAGTGCAGTCCGTGAGCTTCCAGGAGACACCGGATGCTAGCTTATAATGATTAAGATGCACACCCCTCCCCTTCGTATTGTGAAATAGCTTTTCTTATAACCAAGAAAAGGAAACCTCGCCAAGAGGAAAGGGTGGGAGATCACTGAGATGGGTTGTTTGCCTGAGGAGGGAAATAGGAGATTTAGAAGTCAGAGGCAGAGAAGGGAGGGTATGGATGTAAGAGCATCTCCACCCACCCAGAGGGAATGGGACCCTGAATTCAGGAGTGGGAATTACCAGTGTCGCCCAGAGCCTGGCAGAGTCTGCTGCTGCCGCGGTCCCTTCAGGCAGTTCCCTAGCAGACTTGGAGGGAGGCATCTGGGTTCCGGAGCAAGCAAGCCCTCTGGGTTGGAATCCTGGCTCCACCTCTTACTTGCTGTTCTGCCTGGGGCAACTTTAACAGCTCTTGCCCTAAAAGGGGATAAATAAGGGTACCTCTCTCCTAAAATGGAAAGGATGACACACAATACTGTAGGGTGAGCCACGTGGAACCGCTGATGTCTGATCATTTCCAAAATATAAAAAAGACAATGTCGGGGCTTCCCTGGTGGCGCAGTGGTTGAGAGTCCGCCTGCCGATGCAGGGGACACGGGTTCGTGCCCCGGTCCGGGAAGATCCCACATGCCGCGGAGCGGCTGGGCCCGTGAGCCATGGCCGTTGAGCCTGCGCGTCCGGAGCCTGTGCTCCGCAACGGGAGAGGCCACAACAGTGAGAGGCCCGCGTACCGCAAAAAAAAAAAAAAAAAAAGACAATGTCTTATGGCTCAACCTCATCCATAATGAGTCCCCCGTTCCCAAACTCATCCGCACCTTAGAATTATCTCGGGCTCTTTTTAAAATTCCAAAGCCCGGGTCACCTCCCAGACCCATCCAATCACAATTTCGACAGGTGGGATGCCTGGCCAGGTGATTCTCATGGGCAAACACGTTTGGGGACCACTGGCTGAGCACAGTGCCGGGGATGTATTGAGGCGCTCAGCCATGGCCACGTCTGATTTCCCTTCATCTGTCGTTTATTGAGCACCTCCGGCCTGCCGGGCTCTGTCCGGGCCTGCCTCTTGGGCCCCGGGGGCCTCCGCAGCCGCCTCACCTCGCCCCCCCCCCCCCCACCCCTCCTCCTCCTCCGCAGTGTCCAGGCCCCGGAGCTCACCGGACGACCTGAAGGCGCTGACTCGGAACGTGAACCGGCTGAACGAGAGCTTCCGGGACTTGCAGCTGCGGCTGCTGCAGGCTCCGCTGCAGGCCGAGCTGAGCGAGCAGGTGTGGAAGGCGCAGGACGCGCTGCAGAACCAGTCGGACTCGCTGCTGGCACTGGCGGGCGCGGTGCAGCGGCTGGAGGGGGCGCTGTGGGGACTCCAGGCGCAGGCGACGCAGAGCGAGCAGGCGGTGGCTCTGCTGCGCGACCGCACGGCCCAGCAGAGCGACGCGGCGCAGCTGGAGCTCTACCAACTGCAGGTGGAGAGCAACCGCAGCCAGCTGCTGCTGCGGCGCCACGCCGGCCTGCTGGACGGGCTGGCGCGCCGGGTGGGCGCCCTGGGCGACGAGCTGGCCGACGTGGGCGGCGCCCTGCGCGGCCTCAACCTCAGCCTGTCCTACGACGTGGCCCTGCAGGGCACGCGGCTGCGGGACCTGCAGGTGCTGGTGAGCAACGCCAGCGAGGACGCGCGCCGCATGCGCCTCGTGCACCGGAGCCTGGAGCTGCAGCTCAAGCAGGAGCTGGCCGTGCTCAACAGCGTCACCGAGGACCTGCGCCTCAAGGACTGGGAGCATTCCATCGCGCTGCGCAACATCTCCCTGGCCAAAGGTACAGCCGACCGCCCGGGACCCTGGGGGCTGCTTGCGCCCTCCTGCTCAGGCCTTCTTCCCGCACCTGCCTCCCCAAGGTCCGGGAGTCCCCCTCCCTCCCCGAACCCGCTCCCCCTTCATGAAGTCTTGCCCTCCAGGACCCTGGAGTGTTCTGCCCAAACGGACTGTACCCATTTCCAGGCCCGCACGGGATAAACCTCCTCCCTGCTGCCCCCGGCCCCAGACAGTGCAGTCTGTCTGCACCCCTAGGCATGAGAATGGCCAAGATGGCTCCTGGGGACCTGGGTGGTCAGAGCTTGGATGTGCCAGCCGGAGCCTCCAAGAGTTTGGGGCTGGGGAGGAAAGCTGGGGCTCAGGCCAGACAGGGAGGCGCCCCCGCAGTGTCCTGGTCCTTGCATGGTGTTCCATGATGTTGGGCTGCGCCCCGCAGGCCTACAAGGCCTGCACTTGCCCAGCTTTAAGACAGAAGAAAGAGCCTGGAGTCAGCAACAGAGACATGAGTGGTTTAATGGATTGGGGAGTTTACACGTCTGAAGCAAGGTCCTGGAGTGACACCCCACCGTGTGCGTCCGATAGGCGGGCAGGACAAGGCGGCAGTCTTCTCTGTGGGGCGGGGGGAAGGGGAGATTGCCAGTTGGGAATTGATGTCAGGTGGGCTCATCGGTTACCAGGGAAACTAGCAGAGGGTCACGCCCCTCAAGGCCCCTTTGATAAGAACAGTCACTAGCTGGGGCGGAGGCAAGTATGGAGGAAGATGAGTCACGTGATTAGGGTGTAGGTGAAGCAGACACTCGTTGGGCAGGGGATGTTCAGAGAGCAAGAGAACAGCCATCTTGGGTGGCCTGACCGTACACATGGTGGAGCTACAAAAAGTTGGACAATTCCAAATTTGAACCTGGCCTTCCAGGCTGTTATAAAGCTATATTCATCCAGGTAGAAGAACATGTTTTATTTTCTTTAACAATGTGTTGGCTTCATTTATCACTGTTGAATATAATGGCAAAAATGCACGGGCCTCCATTCGGACTCTCGCTCGGGGTCCACCAACATCAGCACTTTTACAGCCAACCTTCCTCTCTGGCACCCCTGACTGACCACTCCCCCGCTCCCCTCTCCCCCGTTCCTTCCCGCTGCTGTCTGCCCTGCATGTCACTGTCAGAGTGTTCATGAAAGGTACTCTTCCTGCATGAGCCCCTGCTCAGAACCCAGGTCTGCGGGGTTCACCAAAAACTCCTCAGGCTGACAGTAGACAATGCTAATACCATTTTGAACACCAACTATGTCGGGTACGGCGGCGCCAAGTGTATCTCACAGGGTGTCTTTTGAAAACAACCATGAATGTGCTGAGATTCAGAAAGCTGCCCACAGTTGCAGGCTAGGAGGTGATGGGGCCAGGACTTGAACCCTAGCTCTTCTGATCCCAGAGCTGATGTGCCTTCCATCACATCCCTGGCCCCAGCCTGTCTTTCCTGCCTTCTCCTCTAACTGGTCCCCTGTACCAGGGGTTACAAACAGAACTGTCTGCAGTTGAGCAATGTCAATGCCTAAAATGACTTTGGTGTCAGGGGAGTAGTAGGGGCTATGGCAGGTCCAGCCCGTTTTGGCCTGGCATTGATAAGGTCTTCGCATTTTTTCCGGAGAAACTGGAAACATGGAATGTTCTAGAAATTTTTAATTGTTTAACTCTGTTTAATTGTTTAACTCTCTAGAAATTTTTAATTGTTTAACTCTGTGGGCCAAATACAACTTATCTGTGGGTCATACATGGTCCACAGACGGCCATCCTGCATCCCCTGCCTTATGTGAGGCATCCAGTCCAGTGGGACACGTCTTATCCCTGCCCCAGAGACACAGCCCACCTTTCCCACTGCCTTAGCTTTACTCCAGCGGCTCCTTCCACTGCACAACCTCCTTCTTCCTCCTCGTGATCCAAATTCCACTGATCCTTCCCATCTCAGTCAAACCCACCTCCTCCAGGAACCCGCTGGCCTCTCTAGTTCACCGAAGTCTCTCTTCTCTGGGATTCTGTATTTATCAGAGCAGAAGGTAGTCATGATGGACACTTATATTTGCATGGTACTTTCCAGATCCAGTTAATAATAATAGAACATTATTTTGTTTTAAAGTGTGTCCCCATCACCAGCTACGAGCTTGGTTGAAGGCAGGTTTCACTATGGAGAGCGGGGAGGATTCCTGCAGAAAAGCAGCTGAGGCTGCAGGAGAAAATACCAGGCTTTACTCCAGGACACACAATTAGAAATGAGCCAACCCAGGGCTTTTGTAGGCAGCAGATTTAATAAGGTGTAATTTACATGCCGTCGGATTCACCCGTTTTAAATGTGCCCTTCAGTCACCAGCCCACGACTTGCAACTCAACGCCAGTGCTCAATCTGTCACAGCCAGTCACCCTCAGCTGTCCACCCCTGTGTCCCCCAGCACCTAACAGTGTGATACATGTGGCTGGAACTCGAGGAATGTTTGTGGAACAGCTGTTACATCTTTTGAACCCGTGCCATCATTGGATCAGTTTTCTTGTCCTGGGTCACTTTGGTTTCATGTCTCAGAAGTCAAAGGAGAGCAGGCGGTAGCATGTCTTCTTCCAAATCCACACCCCTGGGGTCTTAGCTTTTCCCATCTTTTCATTTCCTTGACCTCCCCAGTCTGTTCAGTACTTAATAATAGCAGCGACACCGAATCAGAACCTACCACGAGCCAGACATTTTGTCGACATTTATTCTCTAAGTAGACATTAAAGACGGCTCATCCTCACATCCTGCAAAAAAAGATATTATTGAACCCATTTTGTAGCTGAGAAACTCGAATAACTTTCCCAGTGTTTGTTACACAATGGGCAAGTGACAAAGCCAAGATTTAAAGTGGGTCTTTCTGGCTCAGAAACCATGTTTTTTCACTGACCGTGGTGCTTTCTGGGGTGGAGAGAGACCAGCTAGCAGCCATGAAGTGAGAAGGGAGCGTGGTCCCTCAGGTCTGTTCCCGTGTTTGGGGGGTAGGCCCTACCAGGCGTTCCCCCTTCCTTCTTCCGGTCAACAGACATCACCAGGCTTCCTGCTGGTTGCAGCCTCTTTGGCCTCACCGAACATTTTGCATCCTGATTCTTTAATTTCTGAGTCCCTCTCCTTGGCTCGCGCTGAAGCGGCTCTGGGTCATGCATTTGCCATGGTTCTTCCGGTGGAATCCTCTAAGCGGTCTTTCTTTGGTTCTGAAATGAAGTTTCACACTTGGTTCCTTTGAACTGAAGTTTCATCTCGGTTCTGCCCAGACCTGCCTTCCAGTCTTCAAGCTTGGCATTATTGATGGGTTGCTGGCTCTTCAGAGATGAACACCATTCGGCCCCTCTATCTCCCAGGACCACCACTGTGGCTGGTGTCTCCCCTTCCCACCTCCCTCTCCCATGGTTGTTAGGGACCCAACTGGTATGATTAAAGAGAGTTCTGTTGGGTATATCTGAATGTAATTACCATTCAACTGCAACAGCACAGAACTCTACCCTGGCTTTTAGATAAGGGATGTTTTACCAGAGAAGATTTCCTGCATTTTTACACTGCTGTCTGAGTGGCCTTTCTTTGCTAGTTTTGTGCAGTTCCTCTCTTAGTCTTTAAACACACACACACACGCACGCACTTTGCCCTTTCCTGGCTCAGAATCCACAAATACCCCAACTACGTATATTTTTCATATATGAGCTTGTTTGTTATTCTTGAGCTTGACCCCAAACGGTTTCATTCTCTCACTTCGTTACACAGTTTTCTATGAGCTTTGTCTCTCGGTTTGTCTTTTGTGTACATTCACAGTGGGGCTTTCTGTTTTCTGCTTTGGACTTTCAGCATTTATCAAGTCTGTTGAAATCTCTCTGTGGCTCTGGAAGAAGCAGAGAACTTAGATGATCAGACAGGGGAGGCATCCCAGGAGGGGGCAGTGTGTGAGCAAAGGCCTGAAGGCAAGACTCCCCAGCCACAGGCAGGTGGCTCAGTTCGCTACATGGGTGTTTATAGATTCACAGAAGGTTAGAGTGACACTAGGGCTCTGAAATCACCTAGTCCACTGCCCTCATTTTGTAGTTGAGGCCCTTGAGTCTCAGAGAGGGGAAATGACTTGCCTACATCAAATCCCCAGCCAGTGCCTCGGCTGGGCTAGAAGATTCATCTCTTAATTCATGAGAGCAAATTGACAAAGCAGACTTACCTGTGGGCTGCTGTTTTGAGAAAAAACACCATCTAGTAGAGCAGAGCGTCCCACTCAACAAATGTTCATAATGGGAATGGGGTCTTGTGTTCCAGGCTAGAACGGTGGGCCCTGGTCTCTGGTGCACAGGGATGTGCATCCCTGAAGGTGGTGGGCGTCTCTGTGAACGGAGGTGTTTCTATCCCACCACGGACTAGGAAGCGTGGACTGGTGGCGCCCTCCCCAACCCCGAAGCAGGCTGCAGGGGGCTCTGCTGGGAGGGGAATGGAACGCCTGCTGTAGAAATTAGCAGTTGCCCCCAGCCTTGCCCACCAGCCCTCTGCCTGAGGCTCAGAAGAAAGCTGGCTCTGCAGGCTGGGCCACGGCCCCATGCACACGCTCAGGGTCCCAGAGAGGATGCATGAAATGAAGTGAGAGAGCTCTTGATACTGTAAACGTCACAGCACTGAGAATGCAGAGCCCCAGTGACATCAGGGCAATGGAAGCAGGGAGCCGACCTGTGGCAGCCGCCCCAGGACTAGCGTGGTTCTGCAGTGGTGTTTACATTACGAGCTTGGTCACCGTTCTGCTGGCTTCGGGCCCGAGGCGTCAGCCGTCATGATCATTTGTTCTTGGCAGGGCACTGTCTAGATTCCAGCACACGAGTCCCCCACCCCGTCTCTCATTCCAGGATCCGGGAAGGGAGAACGGATTGCTTTTCCCTCCCCATTGGCTGGTCCCCAGAAGAATCCTGGTGTTTCTCCCAAACGCTCAGTCCCAAATCCTTTGTTCTGTGCTGGAGGTGCTTCCAGCTGGAGCGGCTCACGGCAGCCCAGCGAGGGCAGAGCTGTGCTGGGGGCGGCATGGGGGGTGGGCTAGACCAGTGGACAGGCTCTGAGGGGGACCCGGGCCCAGGGCCAGGAGGTTCCCTCCCCACCTCCTCTCACTCCCAGTGCCCCCTGTGGGAGGTGGCGGGAGAGAGGGGCTGGCACCCAGGACCGGAAGCCCAGTGGAGGGGCTCTGGACTGTTTCCACGATTGAGGAGAAGTGGACTCTGCTCACCTTGTCCCAGCCCACCTCTGCCCTGGCCTGCTCCAGTGATAGAAAAGGTGAGACATGATAGCGTAAGCTGAGAAGCTTAAAAGCTCATCCGAATATTACTCAGTCATCAAAAAGATGAAATAATGCCATTTGCAGCAACATGGATGGACCCAGAGATGATCATACTAAGTGAAGCAAGTCAGACAGAGAAAGACAAATACCATAAGATATCGCTTATATGTGGAATCTGAAATATGGTACAAATCAACGTATCTATGAAACAAAACCAGACTCACAGTTGTAGAGAACACACTTGTGGTTGCCAAGAGGGGGATGTGGAGGGATGGAGTTTGGCATTAGCAGAGGCAAACTATTGTATTTAGGATGGATAAACAACAAGGTTCTACTGTATAACACAGTGAACTATATTCAATATCCTGTGATAAGCCATATATGAAAAAGAATATATATATATATGTATAAATGAGTCACTTTGCTGTACAGAAGAAATTAACACAACGTTGTAAATCAACTATGCTTTAATAAAAATTTAAAATAATGTTCATCTGGGGACCACTGGGACCACTGACACCATAACAGCTTCCACGACTGCCCAGAAATCATTCCTTGAAATCTCTCCTGTGTGCCAGGTGCTCTGTGAGGCCCAGGGCCACAGAGAGTGGGGCTCCAGCCCTTTAGATAGGCCTGTCCTCCTTGGGGACCACAGTGCAAGGGGAGTGACCGTGGCTGGCGTGTGGGCACAGGGTGGCCTGACCAGGCTCTGGTGCTCCCCTGAGCAGTCTGTACATGGTGATGCCTGAGGGTCCTTCCAGTTCTGAGACCTGGGGATTCTGCCCTGGTGCCCTCAGAGATGGGAGGGGTGAGTGTGAAGGTGAGCTTCAGGGATGAGAGTGATGGGCCTCTTAGAAAGGAAAAGATTTGGCTAGTATTTGGGGATACCACGAGGAGAACGTTTTTGCTGAGGTGGAAGAGAGTTTGTGTCGAGAAGCATCAGGCTGTGAGTTTGCAGAAGAAGGGGTCAGGTTGGGAATGATTTTCAGGGGGTCTCCAACAGAGGGGGCTGCCCATTATGGTGTGAGGGGCTTCCAAGGGCTCTGAGTTCACTCGATTCTGATGAGATTAATCAGACAGCAACAGTGGGCTGGAGAGAGACTGGAGCCAATGAGGGAGGCAGTGAGGAAGGAGTGAGACACATGACATGGGAACCACCTGGATGACAGCCTTGAAGGGGGCTGGGCAGAGGAAAGGGAGGAGTCCAAGAAAGCTCCAGATTGTTAAGCTGGATTCCTGAGAAAATGACAAAACGTCAGATCCCAAGAGTGCATCACCCATGGGCAGCAGTGGTTGAAAGGAGCACTTGATCCTCAGAGCTCCAGGCAGCATGGCCCCATGAGACTCAGACTGGCCGCATTCCAGGCTCTTCTGAGTCGGCCGGGCCAGTACCACCTGAGGGCATGACTAAGGCTTGGAAATCAGCACCCACCTTAACTGTCTACCCCGGCTTCTTCCCAGTTAATCTCTAGTAAAGGCCTTCACTAACCACTTAGTTCTGTTGTAAAAACTCTCCATGTGTAGGATGTTTTTTGGATGTGGCTCTCCCTGCATTGGAAGGGTGATTTCAGAGCCTGGAATAACCATCTCCAAATAGTTCTGATGAAGCATTACAAAAAGTCAGGTACAGATGGTCAGGGCTGGCCTTGCCACTCAAGGCTTCCCAAGCCTGTTGATATCCACCATGTCACTGAATTCGCTTATTCCTCACTACAAACGCCAGAGGAAGGGATTTTTACTTAGATTTTATGGAACCGGGACCTGAACCTAAGATCTTCCATATCCATCCTCAAACCTCACCTTCCAAATGATCTCTGCCACCTTGATGCCCTACCATCGGGGTCAGGCCACTGGGCAGCATCCTCCCTTTGCCAGAATTACTCCCGGGAAGGTCCATATGTTGGGTCACACCCACATCAGAGCGAATAAAACAAATGGAGGGCACGGTCCATGGTATCCTTGACCTGCTTGGTTCCCGGAGTGCTGGGTTACCCATGGGGAGGCCTGGAGGGAGCAGAGAAGAGTGAAAAGGGATGGAGTGGACTGGGGGCAGGGGGAGGGTGACAGCCCAGTGACAGCCCGTGACGTACAGAGATCCAGGAACCGCTCTCAGCTCCCTTTGCTGCAGCTTTGACCTGGCCAGGAGATTGTTGGAATGGGCATTGTTAAAGCTCATTTGCTTCCGTACTCTATCTTTCTTTGCTTTAGAATCTTAGACGTGTTCCCAGCCGTTCCTGTTGTCCAAAAACCGAGGTCACCATGGCCAGTCTTACTTTGCTTTTCTTCCTAGAAAAGAGGAAGATGACTGCAAACCCCAGTCCCCCTTAAATGATCTGTGTAACTCACGAGTCGTTGTGTAATGATTTGTGCATTTTTCAACTGTTGATTACTTTTTTCCCTGTACGCATGCCATTGAATGCTTCAACAGCTGTCAACTTTGGTTAGGGTCTGCGGACAGTGTCAACTTGGGGAATGTATCAGTACATCTTGATCTTGGCCACCTGGCTGTTTCGTGTGTATTAACACCCTCTGATCTCACATACTCATTCATTCATCAGATATTTATTGTGCAAGACATGACTGCTATGCTGCGAGTGTACATGCTTTGGTTTCCTGGGGCTGTCATAACAAAGTACCACAAGCTGAGTGGCTTAGAACAACAGAAGTTTATTCTCTCACAGTTCTGGAGGCCAGAAGTCTGAAATCAAGGTGTCCACAGGGCCATACTCCCTCCAAAAGGTCTAGGGGAGGATCCTTCCCGGCCTCTTTCTGACTTCTGATGTTGCCAGCCATCCATGGCGTTCCTTGGCCTGTAGACCCATCACTCCAGTCTCAGCCTCCATGGTAACCTTGCCTTCTGCCCAGCTGTCTGTGCTTTCTCTTTTTATAAGGATGCCAGTCATTGGGTAAGGACCCACCCTACTCCAATCGGACCTCATCTTTAACTAATTACATCTGCAAAGACCCTGTTTTCAAAGAAAGTCGAATTCTGAGGTTCCAGGTGGACGTGAACTTGGAGGGGACACACTTCCACCCAATGCAATACAGTTTGGGCATTTTCCTTGGTCCTTTTTTTTTCTCTCATCGAGCAGCCAGAGCAGGGAAAGTTAGAGTCTGGATCTTCACAGCCAGTACGGGGATGTCAAGGATGTGGTCTTGTCTCAGGGAGATGGCCATTTTCTTAGGAAAAAGAGAACGCGTACTCCCGTGACTGTAAGACCAGGCAGTGTGAGATAAACGTCAAGTGGCACCCAGGATGTGCATTCAAACAGGCCATGCCCACTTGCAGCAGGAATGATAGATCAGAGAAGGTTTGGCCAAGAAGGTGGTCATGAGCATCCCTGAGGGGCAGGTAGCCATAGGCGATTGGCAAGGAGGGCCCCCCTGGCTCGCCAGTCTGGGAACAGCAGGCTGCCATGCGGGAAGGTTCGGGTGCATTCTGGGAATGGCAGGAGGTCTACATGAGGAGCAGGGCAGGGTGGGCGGGGCCAGGCAGACCTGAGTTGAAACCATGGCTCCCTCACTCGCTAGTTGGCTGTGTAGTCTCAACACCCAGCATGTGGGGACTGAATCTGATCACACAAGCTAGAATCCCTGCCGTGATGCTGGACCCTCACCCAGGAAGGAAGCCCCGCTAAGTAGCAATTAGAAACCTCTTCTTCCATCCAGGTGCTCAAGCCAGAGATCTGAACCTGATCCTGGCTGCCTCCCCTGCCTTCACCTAGTTTAGCCAAGGTCTGTCTCTTGTCTCTTCTACTTCCTAACAGCTACTCACATCCCTCCCCACGGCTACATCCCTAATACAGGGCTCCGCCACCTCGCACCTGGGGTGCAGCCTCCTCCTTGACCTCCCTGCCTCTGCTTTCCCTCTGTTCCAATCCCTTTCCAACACTGCAGCCTGAGCAGTCTTCCTCGTGTGCAGATATGACCGCACTGTTCTCTCAGGCCCCTTCTGTGGCTTCTGGTGCCCTCAGGGTCAAATTCAACACACTTACACCAGGCCTCCAGGACCCTCCACTTTCTCACCCTTCTTATCCCATCATGGGACCCCCACCCCCAGTTTCTAATCCCATCATGACTCACAGATCTCTTTCTTATCTTTAAGCTCTTATAGGGATTGTTCCCTCCGCCTGGAACTTTCTCCTTTTCCTCTTAGTTAAGGCTGTTACAACAATACCACAGACTGGGTGGCTTACACAGCGTTCCTTTCTCACAGTTCTGGAAGCTAGAAGTCTGAGATCAGCGTTGGGTTCAGATGAGAGCCTTCTTCCTGGCTGCAGATGGCTGTCTTCTTGCCGTGCCCCCCTATGGCAGAGAAAGCATGCTCATCGGTACCAGCATGAGGAAGGGAGGGAGGAAGAGTGCTCTCTGGGGTCTCTTCTTAGAAGGGCGCTAATCCCATCATGGGGGCCCCACTCTCATGACTTCATCTAAACCTAATCATCTCCCAAAAAGGCCCCATCTCCAATACCAGCACGTTGGACGTTAGGGCTTCAACATATGCATTTGGTGTTGGGTTAGGGGAGCCATAGACATTCAGTCCATAACACACTCCCACTCCTCTCTTTACTTAGCCGCCTTCTGTTCCTCCTTGCAATTTCACTTTGGATGTTACTTCTTCCGGGAAGCTTTCCCTGATTCCTACCTCCCCAGTGCAAGCACACACACACACACACACACACACACACACACACACGCACACACACGGCTGGACTAGATGGAGCCCTGTGTTTATCCAAAGCATAAAGCATAATGCTGACCCTTCCTCTTTTTAGGAGGGAGTTTCCTCCACAGGTGACCTACTCCAGAAAGCCATCCTCTAACCTTAGTGCTGTTTGCAACCCTTTCAGGACCACCGGGCCCCAAAGGCGATCAGGGGGATGAAGGGAAAGAAGGCAAGCCTGGAACCCCTGGATTACCTGGACTTCGAGGTAATGGGGAGGCCCCTGGGAGGGCACTGGACATACCAGGAAGGGAAGGGGCTCTGCTATCCATCCCTGACCCTCTATTTTCTCTTTGGGATCGGTGATGGGGCTCCTGGGACAGTGCCCAATCAACTCAGCTTCAGATGCCCTGTTCTGTTAAGAGACTAAGAGGTTATTGGTATAACAGTAGGATGGAGCAAATCTTTTTCCATAGAGAGTACCAGGACCTGAAGAAGAAGGGTACACACGAGGCTCGCAACTCCTTGAAGCCACTCCCCACCCCAGCAGCCAGGGTCCCTGTGACCAGGGCCATTGGAAGGTATTGAGGGTGTCCCCTGATCCAGAGCAACCCATCAAGTATGCTGTGTCCCCTCAGTGTTTCCTGAGTCCCCAGCCCCTGACCCCCTACCTCCTGCAGAACCTGCCCCGGTCAGTAGATACCTGCCCTCTCATGCCGTCTCCACCCTGCTACATGCACTAGTGACAGCCCGGAGGGTCCAAGAGCTGGCAGGGAGGGTACTTTGGGGCCTTCTGGAAAGGGTGTGTTCGTCTTAAATGCCTCGTCTCAGGAGTTCCCGTTCTGTTACTTTACCAAATTTTGCATCCCAGCCTGTCCATTCCCGAGCCTCTGCTGTGAGCAGCGTTCTTCTGAGGGAGTGTAGAGTCTTCTAAGTGATGTAAGAAAAGGGGAGGTTTATCAGGGGAAAGGTGTCGGCTTATTTATGTCAGGAATTATACCTCCAAACCACCCCCTTCCTAAGTCTCTAAGGAGGCTGAGAACAGGAGAAGAGGCAGAGGCTGGTTGAGGCAGAACCCACGGCCTGGCCTCCACCTCTCAGCACAGCTCCCTAAACTCAGAATCAAGGATGCCCAGGGGCTCCCAGAGCTGTGGAACCTCCTTTTCTGCCTTAGTCAGTGACAGGATGCAGGATTCCTGGGCATATCCTGCAGGAGACACAGAATGCCGTGGCAGCAGGGCTGTTGGGCTCCAGGAATGTTGCGTTAGGGAAAAAAATAAATCAAGCCCTCGTCTGAGGCGCTATCACCCTCTTGGGGCCCCCATCCTCTTCCAGCCGTTTGATGTTTACGGCGGAGGAATCGTAAGTGCGAGACAGATTTCTCCGTGTCATAGAAAAAGGCCAAAGGAAACCAACTAACATTCGAAGCAGGAAAGTAAAATTAATTAGTTAATTAGAGTGCCCTGCTTTGCAGAGATAACTGTGGGCTTAGGTCAGACCTCCAGGGCCGAGGCCTCACTGGGCGAAACCACTTGTTGACTCCGGCTTTCCATGATGACGTGCAGCCAGTGCCACGGGGCCTTGTGGCCAGGAGCCCTGGGGACTGATGTGACAGCAGCCTGTCTGCCCCAGTTACTGAGCTTGCAGACTTCCTGCCTCCTCTTCAGCCTACCTTCCCCTGCTCTACGCTTCCCTGTGTTTACCACAAGGAAGGGACCTTGCTGGTTTTCTCTTACATAGGATGGGGAGTGATTTAATCTTCCTCCTACCCCAAGTACCAGTAAGCCCTTTTCATCCAGCTGAGATGAAGCCGACCAAGCAGGGATAGGACCCTGCCTCCAGCGCTCTCTGCTGTGTGACCATGGGCAGGTTACCTAACCTCTCTGGGCCTCCGTTTTCTCATTGGTAACACAGGTGAAATAATACCTCAGTTTATGGGGAGGATTAAATAAGATACGTAATGGAAAGCACCCAGAACAGTGCCTGCCATGTTCAAAAGGCTCCAAAAAATTTTGCAAGTCTAAACCTCTAGCAAAGCTAGAGGTACAGGGACAGCTTCCGAATGAGGTTGGCACCTCCACCATCACTCACAATAGAATTGGACCTTTCGGGGGGAGGGGTTCAGCCTCACTGGATAAAAGGTGCTGACGGGGAGGGTTTGTGCTGACCTTTTGGACACTGCCTTTGTAGCATCTTTAACTCAGAAGAATCAGGAAGCAGGGATAGCAGGAGGATGCATGGTTGAGGTCTGTGACTGAGCCAGACGATGGCCTCTGGGGGCCCTTCCAGTTCTGAGTCTGAGGCTCCAAAACTTTCTTGTCTCCCCAGGTCTGCCAGGGGAGAGAGGGACCCCAGGACTGCCCGGCCCCAAGGGCGACGAAGGGAAGCTGGGAGCCATGGGACCAATGGGCATGCGTGGGTTCAAAGGTAACAACGCATCTCAGCTCACCCTCGCTCACCGCCAGCCCCCGCGCACCAATGTGGGCACTGGAGTGTGGACCGGGTTCAAATTCTAGTTCTTCCACTGACAAGCTGAGTGACCTTGAGCAAGTCACTTAATCTCATTAGGCATCAGTTTGTTTTCTTTTCTTTTCTTTTTTTTCTTTTTGGCTGCACCGCAGGGCTTGCGGGATCTTAGCTCCCCCGACCAGGGATGGAACTCGCACCCCCTGCAGTGGAAGCGCGTGTCCTAACCACCGGACTGCCCAGGGAATTACCATTAAGCGTCAGTTTCCTCATTCCCAAACTAACAAGCCTCGTGATACCATATTTCACAGGGCTGTCACGAGGATTACGTGGAACGTATATGAGTGAAAACACGGTAAACTCCAAAGCGCTGTAGAAATACAAGGGAGTGTTACTATTGGTTGCAGCTCAGTGATGTAACCAGAGGAAGCCAGGCCAGGAGAGCGGGCTTGCAGGAGAAACACAGACCCAGGATGGCCTCCTCCCCCCAATACTGCCAGATTCCTCACAGTTCCTCATATTCTTTTTATTCCCCAAATATTTAAAACTTTAATCAGTCCTCAGATTTCCATTGCCAATAGTGTTTCTTCTGACTTTCTTTTCCTTCCCATTAATAGTCATCTTGTTCATTTTCAGGGAATCCCACTTTAGAGTCAGTCCCGTCTTTCCACGTTCATTTCAAGAGTGTCCAGACCTCTTAGCACCACTGCAGAAGAAAAAGAGGAACTCGGATACTCTTTCCCCAGGCTCTCTCACTTGTTAAAATGAAAACTAAGAAAAAGAAAAGTACTATTAATCATTCCCACCCCACATCTAGGATGACCTCTTAATCTAGGATCACTGGGAACTTTTATTCTACTTTCTGGTTGGTGATTAAACAGACTGAGGTTTTCCTTCCTTTTATGATCCACATTTAAAAAAATCGATTTTAAAACACATTACAAAAGCAGCACATGCTTATTGAAAACAATTTAACAATACAGAAATGTATAAAGTATAAAGTAAAAAGTGAGTGCCTTCCCCCTAGGTCTCTTAAGGGCTTATTCTTCAGAATAACTGCTGTAAACACTTTGGAGCACATCCTGCCAGACCCTTTTCCAAGCACATTCATATTTACATATATGTTTGCTTTTGTTTTTTTCAAAACTTGGAACACATGAGGCATCCTTCCCTGGAACTTGCTGGCTTGCTTTTTTTTCATGAGAGAATATGCCATAAGCTTTTGATTTGCAGATATCTTTCTGGAGGCAATTGGATGGAATTCCCTGGTCATTTTAATGTCCCCTTGAGTGGTGTCAGGACCCTTCTACTTCTTTGTAGAGTGGGATGCTAGCTGAGAAAAAAGCTGTGTTGTTTTAACCATATCCTGGGAAGGAAATTCCACAATTCCCTGGAAACTCTCCCCCGTGTTTTATAGCCTCCTCCACTGATAAATCTGCCTGACATAGAACCTATGTGTCTCCCTTTGTAACTGAAGACCCTCCCCCCCTTTTCTCTTTCCGTGCTTATTAGAACAACCTTGGATTTGGACTTCTGAAACTTTGGCTGTTTAATAGGAATATCTTTGCTTTGTCTTCTTCCTGTGGGATACCATGTACTCCTTTAGTCTGTGCTGCGCTGCTCCTCTGTGCTTTAGTTAGGAGGGAATGAAACTTCTCTGCTTGGTGCCCACCCACCCTGCTTCCAAGGGGGACCAGAGTAGGCAACATAATTGGCCCAAGCTCTTACCCTTTCAGCCATGCATGCCCTCCAGGGCTGCGGGCTCCTCCCTGAGGATTTCTCTGGTCTTGGGTTAATGTTTCCTGCAGGTAAGACTTTATTTACAATTAGGATTTATTTCCATTTCTAATGCCCGTTTTCCTCCTCTGTTTCAGGTGACCGAGGCCCAAAAGGAGAGAAAGGAGAGAAAGGAGACAGAACAGGGGATGCCAGTAAGGAAATTCTGTTGGGGTCACTGGATTCTGTGTCAGCACAGGTGTAGCTGTTGCCCAAGCAACCCAAGTTTCGGTGGCTGGAGGCTGGGGCTCCAGTGTCAAAGGAGCTCCCTGTTCACTCCAGGGCTCAGTTGATCCAGCAAGAGAGAATTATACCCCAGGGGCACAGGCCACATTTCCAGACATGGTATAAACCCAGTGGTTGTGTGGGAGGGACTGGAGGCAGACTGCGTGGGCTCCCTTCCGGCCGCCTCACTATGTAATGTGTGCCTCAGTTTTCTCATCTATAGAATGGGGAGAAGAAGCATTCTTATGTCATAGAGTCATTGTAGAGAATTAAATGAGTTAATCCATGTAACAGGTGGTTAGGACACGTGGTTAGGACTCAGTAAGTGTTTGTTATTATTATCCTATGTAATACACCAATTTAGACAGACTTACATCATTGGAGATGCTTGCTAAAATTCAGTTACTGACCTTGTTAAAATTCAGCAAGACCTCATGGGGAAAAGTGTAGAGGCGAAGCAGAATCCTGTTTGTTTTCCTCCTCTGCCACTAACTGAGCAGTGGTGCTGGAAATCTCATTATCTGGAAGACCACCGAGGCCAGGAATGGGCGTCTTTCCAACGAGGGTCCTTCCTAAAATGTTTACAAGGGAAGCCAGCTTATCTAGTTATGACGCTCTTTTCCAGGGTTTACTTCCCCCACAAAGGGCTACATGTAGAACCTTGGAGAGAGCGCCAGAAAAGAGCGAGCCTCCCAGCCAAGTTTCAGTGAATAGAGTCTCCTAGCCAAGACTCAAAAAAATACCACCATAGAGTATCTGTTGGGCTCTGAAATGCTGCCATCTGGGTGAACGCTCAAGCAGTTTACCCACTTCCAGGGCATCTGGGCCCTGGTGTGGGGCTGCCTAAGAAGGCTGGGCCTGGGGCAAGGGACAGATACCCCTGTGGATGCACACTTTGGACCCAGATTGAGGGCTTCTCGAAGGCTGATCTTCGGTTTCAGTGGGTCCTTAAAATGACATTTCCATCCCAGCCATGCAGGACCAGGAGACCTTGCTGTTGAATAATGCCCTTCTCCAAGGTCCCTGAAACTTTAACTTACCTCCTACTTCCTCTACCCTTTGCTTTCCCGGGGCAGTGATTAAGGATCAAACAGGAAAAGTGTAGGTGGCAGCTCTCTGTCGCTCTAAAGTGATGGGTGTACCTGAGGAGGAGGTACGCCTGTGTCTACCCTGGACTCCACATGCCCACCTTACCTTAGATGCTGTAATCCACAAAGCAGTCTATGTGCTTCGCAGTCTGTCTAGCATTACGGAGAGTCCCTTCCAAGGATAGCCAAGGGCTTAACTGGGAGCGACCCGGCTAGATGAGATCTGCGGGACGCTGCAGGAGCCAAAAGAAAATGTCGAAGGCAAAGGAAGGGGGTCTAGATCCGATCTAGGATGTCTGTGATAGTTCTGACTCCTGAATGCTGCCTTCTGCTGCATTGGTTGATTGCTTCTGACGGAATGCTGCCAAGGCAGCCGAGAAGGACAGTGGCATTTCGCTGTGGGAAATAAATAACTCCTGACGGGCTGGCAGGAAGGGAGGGACTGTGGAAAGGTAACCTCTGAGAGGGGAATCAGAAACACTGCCCGCGTACCCAGGGGTGCTTGTCAGGACTCTCTGACAGCTGTTCTCCAGCTGACTCGGGATGGTGTGGTCTGAGCCAGCCGAGCCTGGAAGAGTGATGGTGGTTAGTCGCCATGCACCCCAGGGATGCTCGCGTCACTGTTTACCTTGCCTCTGTGGGCTCAGCTGGGTGGGCTTTGCACTGGGATTGGGCTCTGAGGCTAGGGGCGCTGTGTGTGCGTGGCTGGGGGGGGTGGGGGATGCTGGGGGTGGGAGCTGAGCCACCTGGGGGCGCTCCCCCAGGCACGGGTGGGGAGCCTGGGGAAGGGCAGCTAATCCACTTGACCCTGGAGCCTATTGACTGCACCGCAAGAGGCCCGTGTCAGCTCTGGATGGCCCTCCTCGCGGACTGCCCTGAAGATGCTGTAACAGCCCCCTCACAAGACCCCAAAATGTCTCCATTGGTGATGGAGCTGGAAAGTGGGGACAGGGACGGCCCCATCGACGGGCGGCTGTACACAGCGTGGGAGGCACAAGGGACACATATGGGGATCGCAGAACCACCAGGCTGGACGGCCATGCATCCATCTCCCACTCGCAGAGACCTAGAATGGGGAGAGGAGACACCCAAGGCAGAGACTGGACGGAAAACCCAGGCCTCAGCCTTCTCTGATTCTGGAATGAGAGCTCAGGCCCCTGGTCTTGAAGAGGAGGGTTGGGCTCCTTAAACCCCCTAGAGATGCCTCCACTTGGAGATATGGATGGAAGGGCCTAAGGCTGAAGGAGGGCCGCTGAAGCAATTCAGGGCTGAGACCTGGGCCTTCCCATGGCCTCCACCCTCTGGCCTGCCTCTGCTTATGCCAAACCCACACGGTAGTCAGACTCCTGGTTAGGTTTCTAAGGAACTCTGGTCCCAGAGGCCTTCACTGGATCCCTGGGACTGAGGTTCTGAAGAGGGAGCCAGGGATCATCTTTCAGAAAAGTGTGGAAATTCTGACCCAGGCTGAGTGCCCGCTTCTGGGGGGTTCTTAGTCATTCCCTGGGCCCAGGGCAGCCCCACCGTGAGATCCAATGGGTGGGAAGAAGGAGTTCTCAGCGCAGGGCTCCACCCTCCTTCAAAAAAGGATATAGTGGAGGAGGCATCCTCCTCTGGGAGCCCAGCTTGCACCTAAGGCCTGGAACCTTTACCAAACACCTCCCACCTTTAGCAGCGAAAGCATAAAGCTCCAGCAGGTGGGGATGTTACTACATTAAAGGGATTGATGAGAAAAACGACAAAGACCCCCGCCTCAGGTCAGAATTGGAAATTATGGGTTTTTCTTTGAAGAGGGCATTACAGAAAAGACTTCTCAGCAACCCTGTTTTAAGTAAATATTAAACTTTTTGAGAACAAGATCTTGTAATTGTTTACCCATGTTTTGGCCTGGAGTCATAGGGTTTTAGAGTCACAGGGTTTGGATGGCGTTTCAAACCAACTCCTCTCCCACCCTTGAGCCCACTGAACGGTCCTCTGAACAGAGAGCTGGAGAGAATTCCCACAGTCCCCCGGCTAGGTCATGGCCAAATTGGGGCTAGAATACAGAGCTGTTGATTTCTGCTTGATGAGAAGTAAAGGTGTTTGTTTGTTTTTCATTTTTATTGGAGTCTAGTTAATTTACAACGTTGTGTTAGTTTCAGGGGTACAGCAAAGTGAATCAGTTACACATATATGTATATCCACTCTTTTTTAGATTCTTTCCCCATATAGGCCATTACAGAGTATTGAGTTCCCTGTGCTATATAGGAGGTAAAGGGTTTTTGTTGTTGTTTGTTTCAGGCAAGGGTGATATCAGTCATTCTGTTAGATGTTTGGCTTTTGAGCGTTTTGCCAGGAAAAAAAAAAAGTTACATATACACATCTCAAGACAGAAAGACATTTGTTTTACCCTCATATATGGTCCATTTGCAAGAAAAATAAATAGTATTTTTGCAGCTAAGGGGTGGGTAAAGGATCCAGTCTTGTTTAAGTCCCACAGCGTGAATTTCAAGCAGGATATAAATTCAGATTGTTTAAATACGTTTCCTCAATTTGGTTTCACATGGAAAAAAGTATGCAGAATGACCCAGGGGTAAATTCCAAGCCAGTGCTTGTTGATAGCTATCAGTTGCATCTCAGAAAACTTGAAAAAATGTTTAACACCTTGTGTGTGTTTTCAACACTTAGGGAAATAGGTTTGTGTGTGTTTGGCGGGGAGGGGAACCAGTGGGCACCCCAGCACGCAGTATAAGCTCAAAATAAATGATCAGGATGGTGGTTTCTAGACAGGTTTTTTTTTTTTTATTTCCATTGCTACTGAGCTGTCTCTATCTCTGTTTTAACAGGTACTCATTTTGGGGGAGGGGGGTGCGCCGCGTGGCATGCAGGATCTTAATTACCCGACACGAGAGATCGAACTCGTGCCCCCTGCAGTGGAAGCGTGGAGTCCTAACCACTGGACTGCCACGAAATTCCTTCTATCTCTGTTTGAGAATAAGGGAGGCAAAGACCGTCCTTTGGAGTCTGTGAATTCCCTTCCGCCCATCCCTGTCCCTAGAATTGGTGGCACTGGGTGCCCCAGGGGACCTGTTTGAGCACCAGAAGATAGCATTCTTTCAGGCCTGAGAGACAGAGCTACTGGACCTTTTATGTATAATGATATTTCTTTAGTAACTCAACTGCGTGTACATCTTATTCCTTATACAACTTTAATGCCCCAGCAACAACATGGTTTAAAAGTAAACCACACTTCCAAGAAAAGCTAAGCGCTCACACAAGACTTCTCACCAGCTTGTACCTGGTACTCTGGGGAGTAAAGTCTCTGTGCCTGACATTTCACTTACTTCTCCAGTCCTTCCTATTCAGGAGGCATGATGATGGCCCTGTTCGAGAGATCAGGAGGCTGAGGGTAGAGGATAAGGAACCCGCCCAGAGCCACCGGCGTTCATCAGGGGCAGAGCCAGGAGGCAGATCGGGTCTGTCCACGCTGGAGCCTACCTCCAGTCCTGCTACCATCCTGGATTATCTTTTACTCTTTTATTCTCTCTGGCCTTTGACGTGGGCGTCAGCATGGGGTCCTCATGGGCCACCATCCTTAGTGGGTTTAATATGAAAGCGCTAATGTCTTCCTTAGCAATGC
Source organism: Tursiops truncatus (assembly GCF_011762595.2). Lineage (NCBI taxonomy): Eukaryota > Metazoa > Chordata > Mammalia > Artiodactyla > Delphinidae > Tursiops > Tursiops truncatus. The sequence continues at coordinate 11,273,207 of NC_047039.1, forward strand.
TCCCTTTTTTTAAATTTATTTTTTAATTGCAGTATAGTTGATATAAAACAGCATATAAGTTATAGGTGTACAACAAAGCAATTCACAATGTTTAAAGGTTATCCCCCATTTACAGTGATCACAAAAGATTGGCTCTGTTCCCCATGCTGTACAATACATCCCTGTAGCCCTTTTTTTTTTTTTATAAATTTATTTATTTATTTTTGGCTGCGTTGGGTCTTCTTTGCTGCACGCGGGCTTTCTCTAGTTGCCGCGAGCGGGGGCTACTCTTTGTTGAGTTGCGCAGGCCTCTCATTGCGGTGGCTTCTCTTTGTTGTGGAGCACGGGCTCTAGGCGCGTGGGCTTCAGTAGTTGTGGCTCGCGGGCTCAGTAGCTGTGGCTTGTGGGCTCTAGAGCGCAGGCTCAGTAGTTGTGGTGCACGGGCTTAGTTGCTCCACGGCGTGTGGGATCTTCCCGGACCAGAGCTCGAACCCATGTCCCCTGCATTGGCAGGTGGATTCTCAACCACTGCGCCACCAGGGAAGCCCCCTGTAGCCCATTTTATACCTAATACCTTTTCACCCTCTATCCCTGTATTGCCTCTCCCCCTTCCCTCTCCCCACTGGCAACCACTAGTTTGTTCTCTATATCATTGAGACTGCTTCTTGTTTGTTATATTCACTCGTTTGCTGTATTTTTTAGATGCTCAGTTACTTTTGAGAGACTTTTCCCCGTCTCAGAGTTCGCTCTCTCTTTCACCAAGCCTTAACTGCCTCCCCTGCCTTGGTGGCTCTGGGATAGGCCAGACTAAAGTTTTCACTCCAGGGATGGGGGTCTCTGCCTCTGCCAGTGAAGCCTCCCCCCTCGTGGGCGTTTCGCGTTCTTCGTGACTAAGCGATTGTGCCTTCCTTCGTCCCTTCTTTTATCCTCACAGAGCGAATCTCTGACAGATGCAAACATCACAGGGTGGGTGGGGATGGAAAAGTGGTTTTTAAATGTTTCTCCCCCTACGCTTATGTCTGGTGACTGAAAATACACAGACACACAAGACTCACGGAGAAAAATTGTCCCACAGCAAACACTGTCTCCTGTGCTGGCTGGAGCAGAGTGGGGGACACCCCAGAGGGAGAAATGAGCACAAGGATGTGGAAAATGGGGAACACTGGGCACCAGATGAAAGCTGAGCAGGGGCAGGGCCTGAAGCCCGCGGATCAGAAACCCGGCCGGCACAGCACGGAGCTGGCTGTGGAAGGGGGCCAAGGCAAGAGAAGGTGAGGGGGCCGCCCTCACTTTTGTCATAGAGAAAAGGTACATGTGTGGCAGGAAGGAAACATTTAGGCGAGAGAGCGTCGGTTATTCACTTACTTAGCAAACATTCATGGAGGCTTCGCTGGAGATCAGGCTGTGGCTGAAGGCTGGGGAGCCCAGATGAGGAAGGCCTGGCCTCACCTTGAGGAGCTCCCAGGCTGGCAGGTGACAATCCTAGGAGAGCATGGTGAGGGTTTTAGGAGGCGAATACACAAAGGGAGTCACTCAATGAGGTGTCTTTGACCCAAGTCTTGACAGGCAAGTAGGTGTCCAGCCGGTGCCTGGAGAAGGTGAAGAAATTCCAGGGAAAGAGAACTGCGCGTGAAACGGCAGAGCACTGTCTGATAAACCCGAAGCGTTTGGTAGAGCAGAGGTTTGCGGAGCAAGAAGCAAAAACTAAGGCCAGAGGGGTATTCAGGGATCTGTGCGCAGGAATGCAGACTTGGTCTCTGGGCGACCCAGAGGGGCTCTAAGCAGGGTGTGACATGGCAACAGTGGGAGGTGACCGGCCAAGCGGAGAACCAGGCTAGAGCCAGGACCCAGGCCGTGACAATGGAGCCCCAGGCATCCCTGATGGCCCTCAGCCCCTCAGCCAAAGCCGGCACCTGGCCGGCTGGCCCTTCCCCCGACGGGAAGGTCCTCGTTCAGGGCCGGGCTCCCCCGCTGCCTCTCCGCCTGCTCTTGGTTGAGCTGCTCTGCTTTGAGAAAGACCTGTTTTTCAGAAACCCCCGTTTCCTGAGAAGAAGAGGGGACGGGCGGGCTGTGGAGCAGCAGTGCTGAGATCCGAGTCCCCTCCAGACCCGGCCGTGTGGCCCTGAGGCCACTCGCTGAGCCTCTGCAGCCACAATTTCCTCTTTTCTCTCCTGTTCTGTGCGAAGGATGGGATCGGGCCCCGCTTTGCCAAGAGTCTACCTTAAGCCTTCCAAAAACCAATCCAGTGACTTTTCCTGAAAGCTTCCTAGTGACCCCTTCCAGGAGAGCTTCAAATCGCTCTGCCCAGAAAGCAGCTCAGTTCCGTTGAACCCAAGCGGCCCTTGGGTTCTATGGCTTCAAATAGATCCAGGAAGGCCTGGAAAAACACAAGGGCTGGCTCCTTTAAGAAGCCAGGGAGCGAAGTGGGAGAATGTGGTAGGGGAGGTGCGCTGTCTAAGATCCACGGACACTACCGGCTTGTAAAACGGAGAGAGAAGAGCTGCAGCTTGGGCCCCGGAGCAACGCAGCCCCCTTGGAGAATCCACGCTGTCCCCGAGTAGCAGAGGATGCTAGGAGGTCCTTAACAGGCCCGCCAGTATTTGTACTCTAGATACATAGATGCTGAGTGAACAGACGCAGGAGCCCGCTGAGGGCCAGGGGGAGAAAAATGAACAAGCCAGTGTTTGGCGTTTATGTCGAAAGTGAGTGTCCAAGCGCTGGAGCGGCGCAGCTGGAGTCTGCTCCTTTTAACTGCTAGGCTGGTGGGTATTACTCTTGTAGGTGGAGGTATCCAGTCTGTCCCCTAAGCACCTGTCCTTTTTATGATGAGTGATCCAGGGAGCGTGTCAGCACCGTCTGCGCGTCTCGCATGCCCCACGCTCAGCTGGCACTGCTCAGCCCATCCCCCCGGGAGCCCGCAGGACCACAACATCCTTGACTCCCTGGCCAACAGGCGTCGGTTTCTGGGATCTGCCCTAAAGAAAACTTGTAGGAATACGAACCTCAGATCGAGGGTGAGAGAGGCATTTTCTACAAAAACAACGCCTTGGAACCACTGAAGAATTGAAGTTTTGGCCTTTGATGTGGGTTTTGTACGAGGAAAGTTTTGAGACGTACGTTAAAACCAGGAATGATTGAACTGTTTACTGAGAAAGCAACTCAACCGGCTCAGGAATTGTTTGTAATCCCCGTGACCCTGCACTCACTCGTTTTAGGTTGGGTGGTAAACGTGCTACAGGCACTAGATGAAATCCAGGAGGTCCCCGCTGCCGTGTCTTTTTGATGTAACTGGATCAGAGTTAGCTGCCACTGCATTAACTTCATGGCCCCACTTCCTCTCGAGTCCTTTGCCCGTCGAAAAGCCCCTCGGGGTGTACTTGGAAACAGTGGTCTAGATGGACTTACTTCCCCTAGCGCTGGATTTCAGCCGCTCTTCTAAAGAGTGCCATTGTGGAATTCTGATGGAACAAAGAGTAGGCAAAGCCTGTGGACGTCCCGGGAGGTCTTGTGGATGCCCTGGTCGGGGGAGCTCACGGCTGATGCTTCACCGACTCAAAGGCTGGGCCAGTCCTTTGCTGCAGTGGCCGGCACCATCCTTGGGAATTATACTGAGCTCAGTACTATTTACTGAGAACTGACCATCCCGGTCCCTGAGCTCCTTATATTTCAGAACTCTTTAAAGTATGTGTCATTATCCCATTAAAACAGATGAGGAAACTACTCTGAGAGGTTAAATTACTTGCCCAAGGTCAGAGAGCTAGAAAGTGGTGGACCCAGTATACAAGCAGGTATGTCTTCAAGGGTTTAGAATATGCAGATGGGGAAGCATCCCAGCCAGGGGTCTCGGACCTTGAACTTGGAAGAGAGCAGTACCAAGAGGGAGGAAACAGGGAAGGGCGGGGACGCGGTGAACGAAGCCAAAGGGTGTGAAAGAGCCTTCTTAGGAAAGGCCGCTGGTCTTGGTCATGAGCCCTAGAGCTAAGGCAATGGTCCGTGAAGGCTTTAGAGGGTTACTGTGTAAACATCAGCACCTCCTCTCAGCTCTACCCGTGACAAAATGAGGGTTCAGGATCGTGGCCTTTCTCCTGGCTCTACAGCATTTCTTTCTAGTCCTAAAGGCCTGTTGACCCCCTATGACCCCTCCCTGCCCTTTGAGAGGCCCAGGAGCAAAAGCAAGGCAAAGGACTCACCTCTCTACCCAGGCCGCCCAGAAAATTCCTACAAATCCAGCTCCAAGCAGAGCTTCTGGGCATTAGCGACATCCTCCCACTGGGATGGGGTGAGCCTCTGCTTCAGGACTGGGCAGGGAAAGTGTTTCGTTTATTATTTGATCAGACCCATTTTCATTGAACACCTGCTAGGAGCCAGGCGACCGCGGCTAGGGCATTAGAGGAACAAAGTCAGCCAAGACAAACTCCTGGTTTCCGAGGAATATGCATGGGGAGACCAGTGGGAGAGTCAACAGTTAAGAAAAAAATCCAGCATAAAAAGTACAGTGATAATTGGGAGATACTTCTGCTATTCCTTCTGTCCAGTAAAGTCCCGAGTACCCCCATGTGACCCCCAATGAAAGACACAGCACAGTGGCCTGTGGGGCTGGAGACCCAGATGTGGCCACTTTGTCCTGTGACCTTAAGAAAGTCACTTTCCTTCTCTGAGTCTCCGCTTTCTCATCTGTAAAATGGGTATCACGCCCACCACCCTAGAGGAGGACTGCCAAGATCAAATAAGACCGGCTAACAAAAGTTCTTTGAAGAGGCATAAATCACCACATTTAGAGCGGATTGCCATTAGGAAATAGCATTTTATAAAGTGCACCTGCAGGCCTGACCACATTTTAAAAGCGATGCCCTCCAGCATCGCTTTTCCTGCCTGGCCGGAAATTCCTTAGGCTTGTGGGATGACTCCTGTCCTTCCCATACAGACCCCATTTCCTGTGGATGTCAGGGGAAAGAGCAGTGCCCCGTCTAGGCAGGCACAGAGCCCTTGCACTGCAGGCTGGCTGGGGGCATGGGGAGTTCTTTCTTCACAGGAGAAGAAAAGTTCAACTTCCTTAAAGGGCAGCTGGTCTAGATTATCACCAGGTCTCTACTCTGCAGCTGCAGAGAATCAGAGCCTATTTTCCCAGCCCCATGTGTTTATTTCTATTCTCCACAACCTCCTTTCTTTCGACTTGTTTTGCTTTGGCAGGGCTTAGAAGGCAGGATAAATACACCTAAAGGAGCTATGAGGTTTCAGTATTATGCTGGGTTCCTCCCCCTCTCTTCTCTTGAGAAGCAAAGTTCACTGGGCTTTTGGGCCCTCCTGATGCACAACCAAGCAGGTTCTGGGGTATTTAGGGATCAGTTCTGTTCCTAGAGCCCCTCAACCATTCATTCATCCACTCACTTATTCAGTACCGTTTGTTGATGGCAATGTGCTAGGTCTCTGCCTGCAAGTGGGACTGCGACTGGGAACCACAAGGATGCTGAATGCCTGTCACTTCCTGGGAGCTTCCAGTGGTGGGGCATGCGGGCTGGCCAAGGGAGCGGTGCTGGACTATTTCTCATCTGTGGGAAGCGCATATGGGGGCCACAGGTCAGGGAGGCCCTCCTGGAGGAGGTGACCTGACTACTGTGAAGTCGTGTAGCCCAGGCTTGATCCCAGATCCATCCTCTCCCACAGTGCTTCTAGCCCTGGCTGGGCATTTCCACTACCTGCCAACTGTTCAAAAATGTCCCTCCCCCGATTCCCCGCTGGTAGATTTTGAAGCACCCCGGTGATTCTTACATGAAGCCCAGAGCCAAGAACCACTGCTTTAAGTCCCAGGCTCTTTCCCTTACTCCTAAAGACACGAATTCCTACAGACCCAGGGGGCTGCTGGGAGATAGATGAAAGGTACTTTACATATGGCGTGGGCTGTTATTAAATATTCGTCTGAAGTGTTCAGCCTGACAGTTGGCTCTGTGGTTTGCAAATGAAAGGCCTTTGCTCTCCCTGGCTCCACCTCAGAGCAGCTGTGTGACCTTAGGCAAGTTATTTGCCTTCTGTGGGCCCATTTCTCCTCTGTTAAGTGAGGGTCATAATGCCTAACTCATGGAGCTATTGTGAAGAGTAAATGAGCGAGGGTGGGCATGAGAACTCTGCACGGGGCCTGACATGTCGTGGGGACTGAGTGTACGTGAGTTCCCTTCACCGTCCACCCTTGACTTGAAATCTCTCCCGGGCGGCACCCAGGACCTGCCTTTGTTGTGCTAGGTTTGGGGCGGCTCTGAGCCAGGTGCAGACAAGCCCCATAGGCAGTGGGTAGTTCTAAGGCTGCCCCAACCCTGGAAACCAGTTCCGAGATGGTAGCTACTGGTCATTAAGCTGTCCTCCCGGACCCACTGAGAGGCTGAGTAATGCAGCCACTCCCTCGGCTGTGCTCCCACCAGATGCTGGAGAAAGAGGAAGATATTCTGCATCTCGCCCCCCAATTATAACCCTGAAACCCAAAGCAAATAGAGTAAAATAAGGTAGGAAGTAATTGGATGAAAAAAACACTGGAGCCCTCCAGAGATGCCAGCGCCCTGTGAGTGAAACCAGATGTTGGTTTTAAAATCCTGGAATGGATTCCCAAGAGATACTGTCAAGTTCCCTTCCATCCCCAGAGGCAGAATGAGCAGCTGTCAGGCCTGGTACAGAGTGGAGAGGAATCCTGTATTTGAAGTGGGAGGGGGGATTCAAGGCCAACATCCAGCGTCCCTTCCAGCTCTGGGGCTCAGGCATTCAACGCCAAAGCAGGGGAATCTGGAGCAGACCCAGCCTGCTTTGTCTAAGACCTTGCTTTTCCTACATCTACATTTACAAGGCAAAGAGAGCAAAGCTATTTGTTTTTTCGAAAAGAATCCCCACATGTTAGATATGTGCTGGGAGCCCCAGAGTGGCCTCAGCCCTGGCTTCACATTCCTGGACCATTCCGGAGTGGCCTTGCCTAACGAATCACATCCAGCTTGCATTAGTGAGCAGAAACTTGCTGACAGCAGGAGCCAGTCTTCTGCTGACGCCCCTGTCCCCCTCCCCTAATATGCTAAGAAGCCAGGAACTGAGCCCTGGGGAGAGCAGAGGAAGTTAGGAGGAGATTAATCCAATTGGAGGGATGAGCCCCCCCCTTGCTCCCGCTCCACAGGCAGCAGGCTGGCTTTGCAATGAGACTTTCAAGGATACACCCCTGATGGGGCTACTGGTATCCGAGCCAAACTCAGCAACTCATGAAGACGTCTCAGAGCTGACGCACATGTTTCTGGGCGAAGTGCTGGCTGACCGGGGTTGGAGCTCACAGTAATGGGTGCCCGTGGTGTGCCAAGTCTTTGACGTGTGCGACTGCTCCCAACCATCACCATTTTACCCATTTTAAGAAGAGGGTGAGTGTAGAGGGGTCCTATCTGGTTGTATAGTGGAGCCAGGACTTAGACCCTGTTCCTGAGTCCCGAGCCAGCCTCCTTCCCCTCTCCCCTGGTGCCTCCCACAGGGATCCCCACCACCATGTTTTCCTCCATCCGAATTCCCCAATCCACCGAGCGCAGAAGAGGCAAGTAGCTAAGCAGCTTTCAGATGGGTGTGTGGGACTCACAGGTGCTCTCTTTGGGCACTTTTGGTAGCAAGGACCAGAGACTCACTGGGTCACTTCACGTAATGGGGTCATATGGTAAGGACACCTGGGAAGACTGGAAGACTGGGGCTCATAATACAAGCGGGCCTTGCAGAGCCTGGAAGGGGAAGTTCTTTCAGAATCCCAGGCAGTTCTGGGGGCTTCAGGACTGGGGTTCATGTCTTCACTCTAGTGTCTCATGTCCAGCACAGCTTGTTAATTCCACTGTCCCTGCCTCTTTTTGCTTCTGCTGCTTCTCAACTCTCTGCATATTCCCCCCACTCAGCTTCCTGAGAGGGTCTGGGTGATCCTGCTACATCACTCTAGTGGTTTGGACCGAACTCCGGAGCCAGACCCATCCATCACTCATGGCCTTACACATGGGAAAGGAAGTGCCCATGGGCTGTGAGCATGGCATACATGTTGTCTAGCCAATGCCAGTCTCATCACACCTGATGTCAAAGATAAGCAAAGCTGGGTGCTAAAGTGGTCAGGACAGATCTTAATCAGTAATATACTATATGTAGTGGGGCAATGAGATCAAGGGGAATTGAGTTCAACTTTGATTCGTACAGAGGTGACTGGGCATTTTCATGGGAGAGTGAGGGAGTGAGGGGTGAGTGGGGACTCAGTGGAGTCAGGGACGTGAAAAATTACTAAAAGCAGGAGGGGGTTGGTCCCTGAGAAACCCATCTGGGTTGCTAACTGGGACTGATTCAAGTTAAGCCCCTCCCCTCCCACAGAGGCTGGGAGACAGGGCGCTGACTTCAGATGGTGGCTGGAACAAACAGTAAATTCCTTTAGCAGCCTTGAGGGTTCTCAGGCAGGCACTTTAAGGGGGGGCTAGGGTCATCCTAGGGATGCAGCTTGGAGCTGTTAGAAACTGTGGGTTTGGTCAAGGAGAGGGTCTTTGTCACTGATCCCCCCAAGCACCCTGGGAAGTGAGTGTGACAGGTGAAGAAAGGAGGAAAAGAGAGTGTCCTAGTGCCTCTAAGGCTTAAGAAGAACGCTGGCAGCGTGCCCTGCCTGGCCCCTGCCAGTGCCCTCCTCCTGGCTCACCGCCCTCCCGCCTACCCCACACTGCCCACCCCAGATCCCCTCTGGTGGCACTTAGCAGGGGCAGTTTGGAATTGCCTTGTAGCATTTTTGTGTCCAGAGAAGAAGCAGGTTCCAACCCTCTGTGTCCCCATGACTGGGTCAATCCATGTTTAGAAATCAACCAGTAACAGGGAGTCTAGAATGATCTACAGAAAAGCAGCACAAATAGATACAACCCGGGGTCAGGGCCCCCCGTCACGGTCTTCATTCTGGTGTGGTGGGCTCAGTGGGTAGACACCGCACCCATTCTGAACAGCCAGGCACCTAGAACCAGAGAGATACAGGAACCATGTGGTACTCAGCTGGGGATTCTGATCGGATCCCCTGACAAAGTCACGTATCCATCCACCCATCTGCCCTTCATCCCACCTAGTCATCAAACATTGACTTAGCTTTTTCAGCCGGCCAAGCATCATGTTAAGTATTGAGGGCACTGAAAATGCCAATGCCAGTGAAGGAGCAGTGGTCTAGAAAGAGAGGGGTCTGGCATCCCAGCTCTGAACATCAGTTTCCTCATCTCTAGATGAGGGGTTTGGACTGGGAAGTCCCTGAGGTCTCTACCAGCTCTGACATTCTGTGGTTTTATCCATTTTAGGCTGTTAGTTCACTGGAGTGCCTCAAGGGTAGACAATACTTATCTGTCCTTGCATCCTCAGCACCTAGTACAATTCTGGAATATCGTAGGGATTCCATAAGTGCGTCTGGATGGATAAGTAAATGAGTAACTGAAAAAAGAAATACATACGTTGTATAGAGAATTAACAAAGGTAATGCAGATTCAGTCCCCCACGTCTGTGCACAGGAAGTACAATCACATTGGATGTCAATGGAATGTTATCACTTCTCTCGAAAGCTAAGACAGGTTTATCCTTTCCCCAGCTGGAAACAGCGACATCTTCATTTTCATCTACAAACTCAGCAGTAGCTGTGCTTCACAAGGGTATTCCTGCCATCTTGGAACTCCCAGAAGACTTAGGAGAAGCCAAATTGTTTCTGTGCATTTAGGGTAGAAGTATTACTATTCAAGGGTTAAAGTCATTTGTTTGTAAGGGGACTCCTCCATCCAAAGACATCTTGCATCAAAGTCGTGAAGCCGACTTAGTGGACCCCAGCCCAGAGGTCCCATGAAGAATGAAGGACTCAGGGAATTCTCTGGTAGTCCAGTGGTTAGGACTTGGTGCTTTCACTGCTGTGGCCCAGGTTCAATCTCTGGTCAGGGAACTAAGATCCCACAAGCCACGCAACGTGGCCAAAAAAAAAAAAAGAATGAAGGACTTGGAGAGAAAGGAAGATATGGATGGAGAACTGGTTCTAATGTGAAGTCTCAAGTTCAGTCCCAGCTCTTCTACTGCTGACTGTGGGATGACCTTAGGCAAACACAGCACCTCTCTGGGCCTCTGTTCCCTTGTGTATCACATGAAGAGTTTGGGTTATGATGGTCTCCAAGTCTCTGCCAGCTGGGAAATTCTAGGCTTCTCCATCATTTGTGATGGTTAGAAAAGCCCAGGGACTTCCCTGGCGGTCCAGTGATTAAGACTCTGTGCTTCCACTGCAGTGGGCATGGGTTCAATCCCTGGTCAGGGAACTACTAAGATCCCGCATGCCACGTGGTGCAGCAAAAAAGGAAAAAGAAAAGCCTAAAGACTGTGTGACGATTACCTAAAAGTAACTCCACGCACCAAATGATGGTGACATCTGTAGCCTACAACTGCGCGTGAGGAAGTTGTTGCTAGAGATATCTCCAGAAAATGCAAAGCTCCTTCACCCAGACACAATGTCTTGTTCTTCTCCACCATCTGACCTCTTCTGTGCCTCAGCCCCACCCTCTTTACTGAGGGGCCGGGTCAGGACTGGAGCAGACCTGCGATCCTGCTGCAGGAGGGTGGATGAGGGTCTCATGGTCGGTCCCAGGAGTGGCCTGGGTAATGGGCAGGGTCAGCAGAGCAGGTCAGGGAATGAGGAGGTGGCTTCTGGGGTCTGGCCCTGCAGCTAGGCAGGAAGCTCCGAGCAGGGATTAGAGCCACTGATGCTCTGGGAAACCTGTTGGTGAGGTGACTGAACCCTCTGATCTGGGAGAGAGCAAGGAGGCTACCCAGCTGGAAAGGACCAGTCTCCTGCCCTGAGTTCCACGCATCAGCTTCCTTCTCTGTTAGTTACAGTGATGCTGCTCGTCGAGGCTTTGGTGGAAGGGCCTCCTCTCTGCTTCTCTGTATAAAAAGGGAGAACCTCTGACCCCAAATCTGGGGCAGCAGGGAAAAAAGAACATCGGGGAATCCCTGCTATAGGAGGTATGAGGAAGAACTCGTGCCCAGGACTTAGTGGGCTAGGACTTGGGACAAGCTATCAAGTCAGGAAACCCTCCGCTTATCCTCCAGGTGTTCGGTGGGGAACAGCGTTTGGTGTTTCCCTTCAGCTTGGGTCTCCCAGACCAGAGATGGAACGCGGGCAGGGCTCTTCCTGCAGAGAGCAGGGTGTGGGCCAGCCTGGCGGTCGCTACTGTCTTCTCCACTTACAGACCGTAGGCACGTGTCCAGGTAGATTCCAGTCTGCAGAGTAGGGACCCCATAACAAGAGAAAGAGTTTGATATTCTCTTCACTCAGGGGGTTCCCTTTACGAATCAAACTCAGATATCCACATGAGCTTCGCTTGGCGGACTGGGTTCTGTGGAGTTGTGGGTCCACATTTTGCTCGGGAAGGATTTCCCAGGGCTCACCGAGCTGGGAGGTGAAGAAGAAAGTAAAGAGGCCTGTCGGTCAAGGGCAGCTATTAGGGGAAGTCACATGCAGTTGTGACAGCCTAAGGTCCCCTGCCCCCCACCTGGGCCATCCCCTCTGACTACTGGCCTAGGAGTGCCTGGGCTTTGTACAGTCAAAACCCCTGCCTTCCATCTTCCTCTACTGTCCTGTGCAAAGAGAGGCATCTTCTTGACCCCAAATAGACCCACACGCTCCCTGGGGAGCACTCTGGGTGGGTGTCTACGGAATAAGCTCCCTGGACTTACAAGAAGTGTAAGGGGGTGGGGGGCACGTATCAGGCTGAGGCAGCCTCCCAGACACCGCATCTGATTATGTCGGGCTGACACAGCTGTGGGGTAAGAGCGTTTCCCATAGGTGGTTGGTTGCTTGGTGGGAAAGCTTTGCTCTAGGGCAGAAACTGCTGGGAAAAAGCGAAGTTTACACCCTCTGCCCGCAGAAACCCAAACCTCTTAGCAAGTCATGACATTCTCCTCCGCTGGAGACGGGGTCAGTGTTGCCATCACTGGGTGATTCCGCAAGTGCATTCCAGGAGGTGGCATTATGGCTCAGCCTGGGAAAGGCTGCCTCCAGGCCCCCCTGTAGCTTTCCAGGGCAAAGCAGGCTAGAGATTCTGTTCCTAGGACAGCCCCTTAAACTGTCTGATTCCCTGAATTGGGGCAGTTTGCATCATAATCAGGTCAGCTCTCAGCCACGGATTTCCTAAGGAAGGTATCCACAGGGATGGGCTTTTGTTAAGGGGAAGAAAGGATTTCAAAATTACAGCTTCGTGCCATGTTCTGTAAGATGGAGCTAGACCAAGATGTGCCTCATTGATTCTTCGGGGCATGCAGCATCTGCCGATCCCGTGGGCAGGGAACTGTGCTCAGCCTCCATCCAGGGAGAAGCCCTGGATCGGGGGGAACCTGGGAACAAGTGAAAAGGAACAGACTCCAGTGCTTGATGAGCCAACCCTGGGGTCTGGGTGTGCGGGGCGTGGGGGGCACACGTAGCCACAGGACTGATGGGGGCCATGACCTTGCTTGATGTGTCGGGAGCATGGGGCATAGACCAGGACTGACGCTGTGTCCCGTAATTATGGTTACCATATGTTTCCAATTTTTGGAAGTTGATCTGTTTCCAAATATTCTTTTGCCACTTGCATATACACTGAAGCCTCCTGGGAATTCTAATATTTCAGCATCCAAGTGGCGCTCTCCAGATTTCCCTCAGCACTCACTATAATCTCATGACAGACCACAGCCTTATTTTCTCATTTGGAATGTACGGTCATTGCACCAATAACTTGAATTCTGGGTCCAGGATCCAGGACCGTCCCACCGAAAGAAGCCATCAGTGAGGGGACTGAGTAGAAGGGGCTGTGCTGTAATAAAGAGGGTGTTGGAAACACTGGTAGCCCTGATGCTGTCTCTCCTCAGGCTCCCACCAAAGCCGTTGGCTCTGGGGAGCTGTGTCCACTGGACAGGACTTGCCCACTGGGGTATATACTATCCGAGTGCATTCATTCGTGCATGCCTTCGTTTCGCCCAGCTTGGGCGTCTTGATATACCAGGCACTGTATCAGGCCACATGACCTGTCTTCAGAATGCTTACAGTGTCCCAAAAGAGTAAACAGGAAATTATTACATGGAGTGATAAGTATGTCCACAGAAGGGGCTGTAGCCAGGTATGGGGGAACCACAGAAGGCTTTCTGAGAGATGTGACATTCAAGCTGAGATTTAAAGGACATGAAAATCTTAGGCCAGAGTACAGACATGGGTTTTTCTGAGATGGGGGGTGGGGGGAGGTCCATGTTCTCCCTCTGCTCATTCAGGTCAACACTCAAGGCCTTCCTTGTCTCCCCGTCCAGGATGGTGCCCCCCGCCATGATCCATTCCCTTCCTTGTCTCCCCATCCAAGATGGTGCCCCCCCACGATCCATTCCCTTCCTTGTCTACCCGTCCAAGATGGCGCCCCCTCCACGTTCCATTCCCTTCCTGTGCTTCTGTTCCCATCTGTGCATCACTATGTGGCCATAGTTATATTTTTATTTGTTTCCTAGCTTTATCGCTAGTCTCTCCCACTACAATATCAGTCCACAAGGGCAGAGACTTTGTTCATGGATGTATCCATAGCTCCTAGAACAGGACAAAGCCCCTAATAGATGATCACTTTTTTGGCAAAACAAAGAAGTGAACAGAGTGAGTTCAGGCTGGCCAGAGTGGAGACATTAAGGGGGAAGCTCTGAACATCAGCCCTGTTTGCCCACACTCCACCCAGCCTCTTCCTGTTATTTTCCCTGAACTCTGCTTGGCCTGCTCTGGGACACACAGCATCCTCCTGCCCCTTCTCCCTCTACTGATGACCCCACACGGGGGCTGCTGTTGGAGGCCTCCTGGCCTGGCGTGGCCCACTGCCACCGTGACAGTGTGGTGACAGAGGTGAGGCGGGCCTGGGAGAAATCAAGGCTGACATCTCAGCCTCGGCTAACCCACCAGGGCCAACCCCTGTCCCGGGGCCAGGCCTCCTTTGCTGCTGCTGGCTCCAGGTTAGCTTGTCATGACTGCTCCCAGGGGGAGCGTGCCTGTCTCAGACCTGGCCTCTGCATCCTGCTTCTCTCTGTGTTTTGTGTCTCCAGGATTCCTACACTCTCTTGCTTATCCTCAGCCTTTTCTGATAACCGGGCTGGAGCTTGTAAACCCACGTGGGGAGACTAGTCAGGGATGAAGGATGCAAACCCATGTGGGGAGAATAGTCAGGGATGAAGGAGGCATAGAAAATGGAATTAAACTTTTCCAGGAGCCTTTCCATGCCATCACACCGTACTCTTGCAGCATCTTGGGAGGGGTGTGGTCTCCTGGGGACTTCTGTGGTCCCCCTGTGCAGAATATTCTGGGGTTTTCCTAGCCTGGGCAACTCAAAACAGACACGCAGCCAGTTCTAATTCCTCTCCTTTCCCATGTGACACAGATACGGGGTTTATCAATTCTGCCACTTCCTCCAGGATCCTATAAAGGTCTTTGCCAGGACTTCCCTAGTGGTGCAGTGGTTAAGAATCCACCTGCCAATGCAGGGGACACGGGTTCGAGCCCTGGTCCGAGAAAGTCCCACATGCTGCAGAGCAACTAAGCTCGTATGCCACAACTCCTGAGCCTGTGCTCTAGAGCCCACAAGCCACAATTACTGAAGCCCGGGCGCCTAGAGCCCGTGCGCTGCAACAAGAGAAGCCCCTGCTCACTGCAACTAGAGAAAGCCCGCATGCAGCAACGAAGACCCAACACAGCCAAAAATAAATAAATAAATTTATTTTTTTTTAAAAAAAAGGTCTTTGCCAAGTCATAGTCATTAGAAGAGGGAATTCCCTAGCCCAGCCGGTCAAGAAAAGAAAGACAAAAACATAGTCCAAGGGTGCAGTACTTATTGGGAGCAGAACTTGACTGGGTTTGCTATTTTCTTTCTTTTTTTTTTTTTAAGATAAGGGCTTTTAAAAATTAATTAATCTATTTATTTTTGGCTGCGTTGGGTCTTCGTTGCTGCGCGCAGGCTTTCTCTAGTTGCAGCGAGCGGGGGCTACTCTTCATTGCGGTGCACGGGCTTCTCATTGCGGTGGCTTGTCTTTGTTGCGCAGCACGGGCTCTAGGCACGCGGGCTTCAGTAGTTGTGGCATGCAGATTCGGTAGTCGTGGCTCATGGGCTCTAGAGCACAGGCTCTGTAGCTCCTGCCATTGGGATCTTCCTGGACCAGGGATTGAACCCACGTCCCCTGCATTGGCAGGCGGATTCTTAACCACTGCGCCACCAGGGAAGTCCAGGTTTGCTATTTTCACTGGCAGTTCGTGGAAGGGTTTTCCTGCATCGTATCACACACCTGTCCCTGTGTCACAGCACAGTTGTACCCGTCTCCACCCCACATGTCCAGACGGCTTCTGGCTGCAAAAGTGGCAACACTCCAATATCTTGTCAAGCTCAGGTCCCTGAGGGGCGAAGATACCTGCCCCCCACCCCAACTCATGGCATGGCGGACAGGTTGGCGAAAGGACCTTAGATGACACATCGGTAGACCCAAGCTGCCATCCCAGCTCTGGCACTAACGGTGTGTATCTCCCTGACGCTGTAACTCTCCAGCCAAACCCTGGCTTTGAGATGATCCAAAGGCTTTTTTCAGCTGCTCCCCTTGGAGAAGTAACGCCTTGCTTTGTAATGCAAAAGAATGAATCTTCACTCTTTCATCCATGTAGCAGACGTTTACTGTACATTTCCTGCAGCCAAGCTCTGTGCTGAACAGAGTTCATAGATGAACGTGACAGGGCTTCAGCCATCAGAGATGGGGATCGGGGGTTGCAAACTAGGACTTGCTTATTTCCTACTACGTTCCAGGCACCGTGCTTAGAGCCTTAACACAGGTCATTTCACTTAGTCTGCAAAACAGCCCTATGCGTTGTCCCCATGTCACAGTGGGGCAATGCCCTCAGAGAGTCTAGAACACTTTCTTAAGGTCGTTCAGGTAGAAAGAAGGGTCTTGTATGTGCCAGGCGCCGTTCTAAGCTCTTTACACCTATTGCTGTATTTCACTGATTCTGTGACACATATTTTAACATCTCTGAAATCTGGAAGCCTGTAGCAATACGTACAGCCTGCCACTGTAACTGGCAAAGCTTCTTCCTTCTTAGTAGCATGGAAAATAGTGATGGGCCTTACACAACAGTGGCTTTTAAGATTTGATGAATTGCTGTCCCCCACTTAACAGGTAGTAAGGGACAGAGCCAGAATTCACACCCAGGTCTGTCTGGCTTCAAACACTTTCGTGCTGACAGCCTAGTGGGGAGGTGGACACAGATGACAGCACAGAGACAACACAACACTCAGCACAGTGTCTCAGCCCTGTGCTGAGACACAGGGGGACCTCTGCACCTACTAAAGCACACAGCAGGGCCACCTGTTCACAAAGCCTTGACCATCCCTTGATTTCCTCTGTTCCCCTTCACCATCCGCTCCGGCAGACCTGACTGCTGGTCACCAGGTGTCAAAAGGTAGAGAGGAATCCAACAATTCCGCTCCTTGGTATTTACCCAAATGAGTTGAAAACTTATGTCTACACAGGAATGTTTGTGACAGCTTTATTCATAATTCCTTCCAAGAGGTCCTTCAGTGGGTGAGTGGATAACTAAACTGTGGTACATCCAGACAATGGAATATTATTCAGTGCTATAGAAAGAAACGGCGCTATCAAGCCAATGAAAGACACGGAGGAACCTTAAATGCATATGACTAAGTGAAAGAGGCCAATCTGCAAAGACTACATACCGTATGATTCCAAGTATATGACATTCTGGGAAGGGCAAAACTATGGAGACAGGAGAAAGATCAGTGGTTGCCAGGGGTTCGGAGGTGGGGTGGCAGGTGAACAGGTGGAACACAGGGGATTTTTAGGGCAGTGAAACCGCCCTGTAGGACACTGTAATGATGGAGACATGTCATTAGACATTTGCCCAAAGCACAGAATGGACAACACCAAGAGTGAACCCTAGTGTAAACTGTTGACTCTGGGTGATCGTGCCGTGTCATTGTGGGTTCACAGATTACCGCCATGGTGGAGGTGTTGATAGTGGCAAAGGGGGCTGTGCATGGGGGGGTGGGGGGATAGGAGGTTTATGGGAAATATTTGTACCTCCTTCTCAATTTTACTATTAAAAAAATATAAAGTCTATTTAAAAAAAAAGGTGGAGAGAAGACGGGCAGGGGTGATAACGGGCAGGGGTGACACCACGGTTTCTTCTGGTTGCCGGCTCCACCTCAGCTGTAGCCCCAGCTCCCCTCTCCTATGCCGGGTGGTGGCGGGGAGTCGGGGGGGGGTCCCCAGGCGGGGCCCCACTATGTCCAGCTCGGGTAGTGACCCGTGACCCTGCGCTGCTCCCGGCAGGTGGCATGGAGGCCCTGATGGTCCGGCTGGTGAATGGCTCGGGCCCACACCAGGGCCGCGTGGAGGTGTACCATGAGCGGCGCTGGGGTACCGTGTGCGATGACGGCTGGGACAAGAAGGACGGAGACGTGGTGTGCCGCATGCTGGGCTTCCCCAACGCCGAGGACGTGCACCGGACGGCTCAGTTCGGACAAGGTAGGGCACCCGGAGGAGGAGAACGTGGGGCGAGGGTCCCGGAGGCCTAGGCCTGCCCTCCTGTCCAGCATCCCCTTGACAGAGGTCCTGCCAGTGTCAGCCGGGCTCTGCCTGGATCCTTCCCACCATGACCACGGGATGCTCACGGCCCCCAAGCGAGCTGGTCTGTCTTCAGACAGTTCTGCTTATTCGAACATTCTTCCTTCCCTTGAATTGACTCCCTTGCTTTTCTGGTCTCCTACTGGCCCCCGTTTTCAGCCCTGCATCTCAGGGCTCTTATCTAATCCCATGCCCACTTGTCCCGATTACATTTTTGTTACTATTTAGTGCTTAGATAGCACTGTCTGTGTGCCAGGCTCGGTTCTAAACATGTTAAAAATATTCACTCACGTAATCCTTACCACACTAGGAAGCAGGTACAGCTATCATCCCTATATTCCATATGCAGAAACGGTGGCACAGAGAGGCTAGATAACTTGTCCAAGGTCACACAGCTAGCAAATGGCAGAGCCCAGGTTCAGACCCAAGCAGGTAGCCGGGAGTCCGTTCTCTTATCCACTCTGCTGGCTGTCCCTGCTCCTCTTTGAGTCTTTTCTTCTTCAGATGAGGATCTCCAAACACTTCATCTCATCCTCAGGGGAAAAGATTTTGGCAGTCTTCACCATTTTGGTTGCTTTCCTTTGACAGGCTTAGACGGTACAGGAGAGTTTGAGGGAGAGGTGCAGACCCTTCCTGGGCAGACGGCTGATTTGAACCATCTGTCCCTTTCCGATTGCAAAGAGGTTGGCTCTACCCCAGCTCCAGTCTCTATCCACAGCACTGTGTCTTCCCCTCAGGCTAGTTCTCTGTATTAGTCTGCTCAGCTGCTGTAACAAATACCACAGACTATAGGACTTAAACTGCAGACATTTATTTTCTCACAGTTCTAGAGGCTAGAAGTCCAAGGTCAAGGTGTTGGCAGGTCTGGTTTCTCCTGAGGCCTCTCTCCTTGGCTTGTGCAGGGACACCTTCCCCCTGTGTCCTCACATGGTCATCCCTCTGTGTGGGTCTGTGTCTCTTCCTCTTAGAAGGACACCAGACATATTGGATTAGGGCCCCTCTAATGACCTCATTTATCCTTAATCACCTGTTTAAAGGCCCTGGGTCCAAAGACAAGCACATTCTGAGGTCCTGGGGGTTAGGACTTCCACATAGGAATTTTGGGGGGGACACAATTCAGCCCATAACAATTCAGCTACACACACAGAACACCACACATGCACACTCAGACATAACTACTCACCGTCACAAATGCTTTGCCCTTCATCGGACCTCGAACTCAGAGAAACCTGTGTTGACTCACAACTAAGACAATGGTCCCACCTGCTTGAAGACAGTGCTCCCTGCACCTGTATAATAATGTGCTGCGCCCGACTGTGTGATCTCGTTGCCCCTCCACCCTGCATCTTGGTGTCCCAGCTCTAACTTAAAGGGCCTTACAGACTCTGTGATGTGCCTTCCAGCTTGGGCCCCTGGAACGTGCAATACTTCTGCTCAGCTGTCACGAGGACCTGCGTTCTGGCAGGTGTGGGGAGGGATTTGGACTGACCCACTCACACTCAGTTGCCAGGTCCCCTGGTGACCTGTGGAGGGACCGCTGGCCCCGCTATGGAGGCTACTTGTGTCACGGAGCGTTTGCTGTCTTACCTGAGACCATGGGGGCCCAGCCCACTGTGCTAAACGGTAAAGGGCCTCGTGGTGAGAGGAGGGGCATCCTTTTCAGATGGGGACATAGAGCCGGGTCACATCCCAACTGGCCACGGAACTCTCCGCTCCCCACGGCTGCCTTCCTTCTCGCGCCCACTTTGGAGTGCCACAATCCTGGCTCAGAATCTTGTCCCTTAGACCTCAGTCACTGTTGCAGACTGAATGTTTGTGTCGCCCGCCCCCCCAGATACATAGGTTGGAATCCTCAGCCCCGATGTGATGGTATCAGAAGGTGGGGCCTTTGGGGGGTGATCAGGTCACGAGCAGAGCCCTCATAATGGGACTGGTGCCCTTATAAAAGGGACCTCAGAGAGCTCCCTCCTGCTTCCGTGAGGACGTACAGTAGCCTACAAGCCGGAAGAGGGCCCTCGCCTAGAACCGGAACACGCAGGCACCTGGTCTTGGACTTGCAGCCCCCAGAACAGTGAGAAATAATTGTGTGTTGCTTAGAAGCCACCCAGTCCGAGCAGACAAGACAATCACACTCACTGAAGTGACTCCTGTGAAATGTGTTGTGACAGCTGGCGGAGACATTGACCCCAGCGTCCTGGCCTCTCGACTTCAAGGCCAGCGCGTGGGGAGTTCAAAGGGTCCAGCTCCACGGAGGGCAGCCCACTCGGGGGAGAGCGCTTCCCTCCCATCTAAAGCTCTGTGCTGGGTCTCAGCCCGTTTTCTTCAAGGAAAACTGCCATTTCTGTTTGCATGAGGAACAGAAACAGTGGGAACGGTCCTCGTTTTCCTTTTTTGGCTCCAGTGAGGGCTTCTCCCTAATAAGTGGAAGTAAACCTTTGGAGGGGAAAAATCATAAACTCTTTTAATGAAACCACATTAGGTCATTTGAATGTCATGGGCAGGGTTAGCCTAAGACTCTTTCATCCTGCCTTGATTTTTGTATTGTATGGTGTGAAGGGAAGCTCTACAATTGCCGCCGGGTTGTTTTTTTTTTTTTTTGGCCGCATTGCACGGCTTGTGGGATCTTAGTTCCCCGACCAGGGATCGAACCCGGGTCCACGGCAGCGAAAGTGCCGAGTCCTAACCACTGGACTGCTAGGGAATTCCCACCACTCAAGTCTTTAAACCAGTCAGTGGGAAGCCAGGCTCGCTTCCACATCAGCATCAAATTTGCACCGTACTTTCCCATCATCATCCAATAACTTAGGTCACGTGATATTCGAGACCTGGACAGGTAGGCAGGCCAGGTGTCACTCATGGGTGCACACAGGGAAATGGGGGCCGGGGAAGGGATGGGGCTTGCCTGGCACCCATCCTCCTAGCCCGGCTGCAGCTTCTGGCTCTTGCCATGGGCAGGCACTAGGCTCAGCACCCGGGGCACAGAGTTGAGTCAACCTAGTCTCTGACCTCAGCACATGCAGTTTAGAGGGGGAGGCAGACATGTTCACAGATTCTAAACTGTTGGAAGGGCTATGCTGCCCTAGCAGCTGGGGGCAGAGGGAGGGGAAGCCCGCCTCTCCTGGCAGCTGGCGGGGTTTGCATCAGGTCCCAAGGGCCCTCTGACCACAGCCTCGCGTCATGCAGGTGCCCCGATTCCCAATCCCAGTCTGCTCACCCTCAGCCTCACGGAGTCTCCCAAGCCCCCAGCCCCGCTCTCCATCCACGCTTGTTTCTTTTCCGGCTGTGCTTCCTGCCCTGCCAGCCAGGACTGCAGACTCGTCCCTTCTCGCACCCTCACCCACTCCCGTGTCCCTTATCTGCTGGGTCCCTGAGTCTTAACAGATGCTACCAGTGTCAACGTCTCTGGTCCCTTGACTCTGTCCCCTCCTCTCTGTTCCCCCTGCTCTTGCCGTAGGAGCTCGGGCTGGGTAGAGCAGTGGCTAGGAGCTCAGTCTCTGGGTCAAAGCCAACCTAGCGTCCCATATGTGCCACTTACTAGCTGGTGACCTGGAGCAGATTTCTCAACCTCTCCAGGCTTCAGTCCCTCCACTTTCGCAGGATGATTGCAAACTCGAAGTGAGATCACATACGGTGAGCAGTTAGCACAGTGCAGGCCCTGCGGTGCACATTTATTTGCTGCTTGTTGGGTGGAGATGGGGGCGTCCTCCATGAGCTGCTTCCCACGCTGCCGCCCCCTGTCCCCCTCCTGGCTGCCAGGGATCTTTCTAAAATGCGCTCCTGCCTCTGTCACTCCCCTGCCCGATGCTCAGTGGGTCTTTCCTGCTCTCAGGATCAAATCTGGTTTCCTTAGCTTAGTGCCCAGGGCCAGTCCTCACACACCTCCCGCCTCTGGCGGCGCATGCGCCCACGTGTAGCCTCTGAGCTCACACAGCTGCGTGCGCCCACGTGTAGCCTCTGAGCTCACACAGCTGTTTCCCGGCTCCGTATCCCCTCACGTGCTGTTCCTTGGGTCCGGAGTGCCTTTCCCTCCTCTTCACCTAGCTAATTCCTCCTCAGCTTTTAAAGTCAGCTCAATGATCACCTCCGGAGGGGAGTTTGCCGCTCCACCCCAGCCCGTGATGTAGATACCCCCTCTGCTCCCGTGGCATCTTCTGCGCGTACCTCTCACATGCTCCTGATCGCTGGGGTATGTGGGAACACCTTGAGGCCAGAGCTCCGAAACCCAGGACTGTGCCTGGGACGTGATAGGTACTGGATAAATGTGGGAGGGAGGAAGGAGGGGCAGGAGGAGGGGGCGAGGGAAGAAGGAAGGAAGGAACTTCTATGCCTGCCAAACCTGCGTCCTCCCCAGAGCCATAGAAGGAACTGCCGCACCCTGGCAGTGCTCTCTGTGGTCTGGCACCATAAAAGTTTTCCTGGACGGGGCTCAATAATTGAATTATCAGTTTCCCTGGGAAAAAAGCAAGGAAAGACCCAAATGAGAATGACTCGGAGATTTTTTTTTTTTTTAATTTTAAATGGGTCCAAGAGCTGTTGGAGAGGGAATGAGTGCAGATCAGGAAGATGGAGGGTGATGGCTGGAGCAAGGGTCCAGGAGGAGATGGAGGGCGTGAGACCACCGTAGCACTGCTGGGAAATTAGTCCTGAGCCCGCCAAGAAAATCTTTCTTTGAGACAGACAAAAGGAGCTGAGGAGGGGTACAAATGCATACAGATTTGTAGGTGGGAGTGGGTGGACAGAATTGGGAGTGTTCTCTTTTAATTATATGATTAGCATTGTTTTGCCCTTTTTTTCTAAAATAAAATTCAAATACTGGGAGGTGGCTTAGTGCAAGGGTCAGCAAACATTAAAGGGCCAGGGAGTAAATATTTTGGGCTTCTGGGCCAGATGGTCGCTCTCACAACTACTCAGCTCTGTAGTTGTAGCATAAAAGCAACTACAGACAAAATGTAATCAGACTGGGGGCAGGGAGGCTCTGTGTTCCAATAAAACTTTATTTACAAAAGCAGGCAGCAGGTCAAATTGGGTTTGCAGCCTCCTGGTTTAGTGATCTGTGCTGTGTGCCGTGTATGTGGTTCTATAAGGAACGGGGACTGGACTGGCAGGACGTCAGTGGCCTGGGTCATGATCTCATTCCTTTAACAGTCGTGGGACAGGTCACTTAACCTTTCTGGAGCCTTAGTTTTCCTACCTCTTAAATATCTGTTTGCTAGCCATCCTGCCTGTCCCTGTGTGAGGCTCAGATGGCAGCCTGTAGGAATCAGTGTAACTCATTCTGATCTCAGAGAGACAGCAGTGAGTGGTGGCTTGAAGCAGGATCTTAGTTCCCTGCCTAGGAACTGAACCTGGGTAGCCTGGATGAAAACCAGGAATCCTAGCCGCTGGACCACCAGGGGCCAGAGGCTAGAAGCTAAGTGGCCCTGGCTCTTGCCCCCATTTGAAAGCCAGAATGTTTCAAGGAGGCAAAAACTAAAAGCACGTACAAAGTTTATTATTAGAGACACAGCACAACAAGTGGGAGAGCACACAGAGAAACGGTTTGTTTGTCAGAGACTGAAGCAAGGCAGAAATACACACCTGGAGAGAAAGGGTGTAGGCGTCTTCTAATGAGCGCAGTAAAGAGGTGATCTAAATCATTTATTTAGGACAGACCTTCCGGGTCTTTGTTTACCTTTGGCCAATTTCTTGTTTCTTACTCCACGCCTGACCTGTCCCAGGACTCTCCCCAACATGCGTGCTAACTTTTTGCTAAGATGGATCCCACTGCAGAGGCCGATGGGGGTCTTGGCATCACTTATTATGGGGTGGCACCCCCTCCTTTTTGACCCCCCCAAGGAGTCTTAATGTGCCTGTGCAGTCAGGGAGTTTTTCTTAACCTCAGGAGTAGTCATCTTATCTCTTTACTTCAGCAGAGCTCAGTTTTTGCCACTAACTTTGTCCTTGGAGTGTCTGGGGAAGAACAAAGCTTCAATTTTACTGCCCTTGACAAACACCAGCTGTCCAGGCCAGGGGCCCATCTACTTCCTACCTCAATTCCTTCTATTAATATTACTCAAACATGCAGCAGCTCAAATGTTTGTCCCATGAAGCAGAGATTTTTTTGTTTTGTTTTTATACAATTTTGAAAGGTTGCTTTCCCTTTACAGTTATAACCAAGTATTGGCTCTACTCCCCATGTTATATATTGGGCTGGCCAAAAACTTCGTTCAGTTTTAAGTAAAAATGAAAGACATTTTTCATGTTCACGAAGGACTTTATTGAACAACGGTTTCACTAACCGAACGAACTTTTTGGCCAACCCAGTAATACCTCCTTCAGCTTATCTTACAGCCAATAGTTTGCACCTCCCTGTTCCCCACCCCTGTATTGCCCCTCCCCTCCCACTGGTAACGACTAATTTGTTCTCTATAGCTGTGAGTCTGCTTCTTTTTCGTTATATTCACTAGTTTGCTGTAGTTTTTAGATTCCACTTATAAGTGATATAATACAGTGTTTGTCTGTCTCTGTCTGACTTATTTCACTTAGAATAATGCCCTCCAAGTTCATCAGTGTTACCGCAAATGGCAACATTTCATTCTTTTTTATAGCTGAGTAGTATTCCATTGTATATATATACCACAGCTTCTTAATCTATCCATCTGTGATGCACACTTAGGTTGCTTCCGTATCTTGGCAATTATAAATAGTGCTGCTATGAACATTGGGGTGCGTGTATCTTTCAAATTAGTGTTTTTGGTTTTTGGTTTCAATCAGTGGGATTGCTGGGTCATATGGTAGTTCTATTTTTAGTTTTTTGAGAAACCTCCATACTGTTCTCCCCAGTGGCTACACCCGTTTACATTCCCACCGACAGTGTTTTTCTTTAATCATTTTTTGTTCATTGATGTAATCCCTACACCAAGAATAGTGCTGAGCATGGAGTAGACTCTTAAATACTTGTTGGGGCTTCCCTGGTGGCGCAGTGGTTGAGAGTCCGCCTGCCAGTGCAGGGGACGCAGGTTCATGCCCCAGTCTGGGAGGATCCCACATGCCGCGGAGCTGCTGGGCCCGTGAGCCATGGCCACTGAGCCTGCGCGTCCGGAGCCTGTGCTCCGCAACGGGAGAGGCCACAACAGTGAGAGGCCCGCGTACCGCAAAAAACAAAACAAAACAAAAAAATACTTGTTGAATGAATGAATGAATAAGGATAGAATAAAATCTCCACTTACGCATGCCAACAATATCACCTTCCAACAGCTCTAAGTGTCAGAAGACCTGGCCTCTCGTCCCAGTTTTTCCCCCTCAAGGTAAAAACCTCACCCTGTTGTTTAATTTTTCTGACTGTACAGTGAGGAGCAGAGTAGCCCCTTTCCCGCTTACCTGATGGGGCATCTTATGGAGCTCCCAGAAAGCCTGCGGAGGAGCAGACCTAATCTAGGCAGGGCTTTTCAGACCTGAATGCATGCCTGGATCTAGGAGATCTTGTTAAGATGCAGACTCTGATTCGGGTCCGGGTGGGCCCGAGACTCTGTGTTGCTAACAACCTCCCAGGTGATACTGATCTCCTGGTCCTTGGGCCACACGTTGAGTATCAGGCGTCAGCTCTAAAGCTAAAAGGATGATTGGTACCTGGAGTCATGACAGCGCTAGCTCCTCTGACATGGCAAGGAGCAGAAACGGTCTTCGGGTTCATAGGCCCTTCAGCGATGTCCCAGGAACCGTAGATACTCACTGCTGCTGAGTTAACAACGCTTTTCTCATTTTATTAGCTCTTCCGTGACTGGATGTTAGCCAGAGCTCCCTAGCCAAACACCAGCTAGAGTTTGGGGTCTTGTGATCCTGTGTATGCGTTTGGGCTCGTAACCTTGGGGCCTGTTCTGTATTTGTCGGTCTCCTTCATTTGCTCCTTTATTTGTTTTGGATGTGACTAATCCCACAGAGCTCTTGGGCCTGTAGCCCAAGGAAGGGTAATTTGTAAACTGATGTGTTTTCCAGGAGACATTTAATCTGAGAATTTTTGCTCGGCTTCAGAGGGCTTATTGTGTAAGAGGCACGCTGTATCCGGCTAGGGAAGAGGCTCTGATGAAGAAATAACATCCAAAGAGACAGCAGAAGGAGGCCTCTCCTCCCAGCTCTGTTCCTGAATTCACTGCTTGCTATTCCCATGACAACAGATGCTGAACATCTCGGCATAAAAAATATGTCCAAACCACTTAGTTCATGCGGTCGATTTCGTGGGCAGCAAAATGGTTTAGGTGCTCCCTTGATGCTCTTTGTAAAGGGGTTTCCCACGCAATCCAAGGGTGAGTGACAGTTTTAAGGGTTTTAAGAATTAGTCCTGACAATTCCTCTAAAAGGAGAGGTTGTCTGGCTGCTGAGAGTCGGGACAGGGAGAAAACGGGGGTAGGGTCAGGGGACAGTACTAATCCCTGAGCTACCTTTTGTATAGGGTTTTGGTGCATCTGAAAGCCCTTTAAAATACAGGGACTGGGGATTCCCTGGTGGTCCGGGGGTTAGGACTCTGTGCTCTCACTGCCGAGGGCCCGGGTTCAATCCCTGGTCGGGGAACTAAGATCCCACAAGCCATATGGTGTGGCCAAAAATAAGAAAAATATTCTCTTGGGACGTCCCCAGTGGTCCAGTGGTTAAGACCCCGCCCTTCCAATGCAGGGGGTGCAGGTTCCATCCCTGGTTGGGGAACTCAGATCCCACATGCCATGCAGTGTGGCCCAAAAAACACAAGAAACAAAATACAGGAATACATGTTACCTCGTTGAACTTGCCCAGGTTGACACAGTCAGTAATGTTGGAACCCAGTTTATGACCTTTGACCCCATGATTTTTGGTTCCGGCTCAGAGACCTAACAAGTCAGGGTGCTGGAGTGACCAGCCATCCCGGTTTACCCAGAACCTACCCAGCTCTAGCACGAAAAGTCTCATATCTCGGGAATCCCTTCCCAGTTTTACAACTGAAATGGTCTTCCTAGATGGGAATGAGACTTGAACTGAGATTTATTCTACTTATTGTAAAGCCCTATTTCTGCTGTACCTATTTCTGCTTCTCACACTTCAATGCAGAACCACTTGCTTCAAAGGTAGATTTGGATTCAGTAGGTGTTGGGTGGAGCCTGAGGTTCTGCAGTTTTGACAAGCTCTGGGGCATGCTGATGCCACTGGTCCGGGACCACGCTTTGTGCAGGGAAGCTCTAAGCTACTGCTTCCTAAAGCTCAGGCATCCTTCCAGAGGGCTCCCAAGTGAGCTCCCGCCATTGGAGACCTTCCTTGGCCATCAGCCCAGAGAGCCCACCTGAACCATGGGTGATGGCCCTGCCCGTTCATCAGCGGGGCTCTAGGTGACTTCTCCCCTCTCCACTGACCCCTCTGACCCCAGACGAGCCCTCTCCATTCCCTTGGAGCCTCACCCAGCTGCCCTATTCCCTTGACATTCAGTAAGGGACCTCAGTGCCAAGTTTATGTCTCTTGAGACTCAGGTACAATCTTGGGAAAGCCAGCTAAAGGCTCCCCTGCATGGGCATCTTCAGACCAGTAGGTTGGTCCCCTTAAAAGCTGAGTTAACAGACAGGCAAAACTCAGCTACATTGTCGTAGGGACCTTGTATTTTGGGAACTTGACCTAATTACTTGTGGTTAGGGATGCTTCTGCCTGTCATTACACAGATGTCTGGTTATAATGTTAAATTCTGGGATCCCCTGTCATTCCGAGTACCAATGTTTTGAGCTCATAGAAAGAGACCGTCTGCTTTAAATTTCAAAAGATTGAAGGTAATGTTGGTACTGGCATACTTGAGATACTTATGGGGCACTGGATCTGTCCAACCCAGCGTCTGTCTAACATTGTCCTTCTGATTAGGCCCCGTCTGAATATTCATCAACAAATGCCGCAAGATACCGTATCTCAAAAGCTATGAAGTGTCTCGTATAAAGCATGGCCTGGGAGGCAGCAAGACTTGGGCTTGAGTTCAGACTCTGCCACTTACAAGCTGAGCAACCTTGCACCAGTTGCCATCTGAACCTCAGTTTTCCCATCTAGGAAAAGGGTTTATTCATGGCTATCTCACAGCACCATGGTGAAAATGGATGAAGGTCGTATGTGTAAGATGCTGACACCTAGGGGCTACTCAGTAAATACCACCGTCTCCACTGTCAATTATTCTTATTCTGCCCTCAAGAAACTGAGCTAGAAAAGAAGTATTTGGTCTTGGTGGAATGGAGAAGGCAGATGGGAACCACTAGATTTGAGAACTGACAGCAGAGCTTGGGACAGCCGGGTCAAGGACAGACAGCAGTGTTCCTGTCTGTTCTGCCCTCCTGCATCTCCGCTAAGAAATCGTGTTGACTTGTCTCCACAGGCACAGGGAGGATTTGGATGGATGATGTCGCCTGCAAGGGCACGGAGGAGAGCATCTTCCGCTGCAGCTTCTCCAAATGGGGGGTGACAAACTGCGGACACGCTGAGGATGCTGGAGTGACATGCAAGAGACACTGACAGTGGGCACAGCCCAAGGTCCGGACCCAGCTGCCAAGCCTCCTTCCTGCATTCCTGGGGTGGGGGCATCGCTCGGGGCTCCCCTGACCCATGCCTCCCTGCCCAGCACCCCCAGACCCCCGGATTCCCATCCCAGGACCCATGGTGGCCTGTCATCCTCCTCTCCTTGGACATCTTTTCCAAAGCACAACTCTGGGATCTACTGCCTGTCTCTCCCTTCCACCAGGGTTCCTGCATGGAGCCCCGGTCAACTGGATCGCCGTTTTGCCAAGTCTTCTAAAACACCATGCATCAGGCCTCCGTATCCATGCTCTCTGTGGTCTGTGAGTTACAGATAAATGTTGGCCACAAATGCATCCGTGAAGATGGGAGGGAGGCATCCCAGATCGTTTAGTCTGCAGATTATTCCCAAACCTCAGGCCAAGAGTTTTGACCAGCCAGAGACAATACTGAGTGATTCATTTTCCCCCTTTACTCTGCCTCTGCACAGCGTTTGTTAGTTGGGGGAACTGACATAGAGGAGAGGCCAGCTGTAGGAGCCAGAGGGAAATGCGAGTCTCCTGCAGGAACCAGTCTGGATTCAGAGAAGAGGAGTGAAAGGAACATTTATTGAGTGACTGCCACGCGTGCTGTTACATAGTATCTTGGGTGCTAAATTCGTTTATCACTTTGCAGCATTCCTATAAGTCACGTTAGTGTGGGTACCACGTCACCGCCAGGTAGCATTCAACTGACCCCTTCACCTGACCTATCAGTCAGATCGAGAATGACTGAGACCACTGTTGCTACCTGAACTTTCCTGTGTCTTGGCCAGGCTCGAGCAAGAAGCTTGGGTGCAGGACGGGTGTGACTAGAAGGTTACATACTCCAAACCCCACAGGGTGTGAGTTCAAGGTCAGACAGGACTGGCTCCCAGGGCACCCATCTACACAGGAGGAAAGCTGATTTGGAGGGGGACATGGGGGCTGTCTGGGTTAAACCAAGATCAGCCCTCAGTTATCTGGCAGTCAGGGTTGAAGCTATGTCGCCTGTGTCTCGGAGCTCTTTGGAGGTGATGGTATGGAACCTTCCAGGCCTCTTTGGGTGTCACCCTGTGGTCAGGAGAACACATGTCCTGATGGAGCCTGTAAGAGTGAAAGGAGGGGACTTCCCTGGTGGCGCAGTGGTTAAGACTCCGTGCTCCCAATGCAGGGGGCCCGGGTTCGATCCCTGGTCAGGGAACTAGATCCCACATGCATGCCGCAACTAAGGAGCCCACGTGCCGCCACTAAGGAGCCGGCGAGCCGCAACTAAGGAGGCCGCGAGCCTCAACTAAGGAGCCCGCCTGCCTCAACTGAGACCCACTGCAACCAAATAAATAAATATTAAAAGAAAAAAAAAGATTGAAAGGAAATGAGGATTCCCTACAATCTCTGGGGGAAGAAGAGGCCATGGGCCTTTGCAAGTCCTCAATCTGCACCCCTTTCCTAGTGATGGGGAGATCATATTCTGCTTTTGACACGAGGAGGAGGTCAGACTGGGCCATATATGTGTTCTAGGCCTGGGGACCTACATGGTAGCAAGTGAGGGCAGACCCTCCTCCCTTGAGGGAGACACAAACTCAGTCAGGCCTCAGATACACAATCGCCTGTCCTATCTGGTGAGCACTGCTTGCCTGGGGAAGGTGACAGCTGGGACCCTCTGGGTGTAAGACCAGCAAAGTTCCTGGCTGACAACTGAACCAATATGTGCTATTGGTTGTTCTTTGCGAACCATATGCTTGTTATTCATTAATGTCCCAACAATCAGAGACTCTCCTTCTGACTAATTGCTATGTTTACATAACACGCATGTACTCATGCATCTTTTCCCAGAGCCAATATATGTATGCATATATGAACACAGCACTCTTTACTATAAATAGCTCAGCACACCACAAATTTTGCATTAAAAAAGAAAATACTCAAGGTGGAAAGATGTCACGTTGAACGATGTAAATTCCCAAGTCCGTTCTGGCAAAGAATCCAGTTATCCTACCAACGCAGACCCACATAACTTTCTTACTTGGTCTTTTCATTCGGGAAAATACAAGTCTTGCTTTACATCAAAGAAAAACGACAGTGATAAGTGTCTGAACCTTAAAATAAAAGTCTACTAGTTTACATTCCTACTTAAGAGGACATGGAAATAAAATAACCATGGACCTGTATTTCAGGGACTAAAGGAAATTAGGCCAGGCCTAAAATACATCAGACCTTTTATAAGAAAGAATTTCAATAAAGCTAAAAACATGTTGCTAACAAGCTTCCCCTCATATTCTTTCTCATGAAAACCCGGTGAGCGTGGGGAGGACGGGTGAAAATTGGATCGTCTGATAATTTTTCAGCGGGAATTGGTGGAATGGGTGGCTTATGAGAAGCTGTCTTAATACTTCCAGAGGTCAGTAACCACAGTCTAGACCAAGAACATGGTGGCACATGGTGTCTTAAGCCCTATTCGGTAACCTAAGGAAAGGGTCCCAAGCAGCAGAACAATAATCATGGCCCAGCTTGTAAGAGAATTGCTTTCATAGTCATTAAAGGAAAGAACACCTATTTCCTCACTTCTCCAGAGTTCTTACTTGGGGATGTGCTCTCATCTGGAGTTCCATTCACAGATAAGAAGACCGTCCGGAGTTGGTACAAGGTCTGTGACGTCACTGGGCCTCGTCACCCAGTGAGAGGTATGAACTCCCAGGCACAGGACCCGGGGAGAGTGTGGGGATGGCCCAGGTCACCGCCTAGTCCTGGCCACAAACTCATAGCTGCACCTGTGGGAAAACCTAATGGCCCAAGCTTCCTGTAGGCCATAAAAGTTTGCCAAAGGAAGTCAACAGAGAAAAGTGGACTTTCTGGAAATGCACAAAGGAGGCATCCTGGTTTTCTCTAAAAAGTCCAGTGATACCCACCCCCAAATCACTGTGGTTCCCGTTCTATATTCAGTCCCATGGAGAAGGGCGGTGGCCCTTCTTCTCCACTCTAATGTCTACAAGGCACTGCTTTTCCCTGGTCTCAGATACCTGAGAACTGACCTTTGGCGCCTTCGCGTGTTGTGGTCAAGCCAACCACTGTAGTGGGTTTGAATTATGGAAAGGAGTTACGCCGTTCTCCACCGTAGGCACCGTGGTTTCTTCAGCTACATTGTGTTCTGACAGTTACTCTAACATTTCTGTAAGATGTCAGCTGTGTGAATCACTTGTCTTTCTCTTCTTAGAAGCGCTCTCCCTTCAACCCTCCATATTAGAAGCGCTCTCCCTTCAACCCTCCGTGGAACATCTTTCCCTTCCTTTTCCTCTCCTTCTCCTCCACCTTTCGCTTCTGGGAGCCGAGATGGGTTCTGACTGACTGGAGCTTTGTTATCGAATCCTCTCCACCAGCTCAGCCCCCAGTTAGAATAGGCTAAGGAGCTTTCTGGGAGGACCCCCAGTCCCCCAGGTCATCCTCCCACCCCGGCTGGAGGGAACTTGAACGATTCCCAGCTCTGTATGAGCTCTGGTAATGATGCCTTCCTCAGAAGTTGTTCTAGCTGGCCTCCTGGGGTTCACACAGATTGGTATTCAGCGGACAACTCGAGGGAACCCTATACACCTTTCTGGAAATTTCTCTGCGTAGCTCTGTACTCTCGGATACTGTGCCCTGCAAATTCCAGCCACCTTGGCCTACCCAATCTTCAATCCTCCTCACCTCCGCGAGTTTGCCACTTGGCCGCAGTCAGCAGGGAACCTAGGCCAGGGGAGGCTCACCTCACTTGCTATCTTTTTCTCAAGGAGCAAAGACTTATGCTACCTGTAGTCCAAAGTCTGAAAATATTTTGTCAAGTATTTTGGACAATTTTCTAGTTATGACAGAAGGAGGATGATTCTGGTAAGGACTCTCTTATGGCCCAAAGCAGAAGTCTGCCCTGTGGGTATTTTCTGGTGGGAGAGAATCATAAGGGAAGAGACTTCGTGGTTAGAACTCAGCACGACATGAGGATCTGGTGGAGACTAGTTCTGGAAAGAGGCTCTCCAGGTGGGGAGAGGGCTTCCCTGTCACCTTCTCTCACGGCCCCCGACCGCACAGACTCCTTCCAAAGGTCAGCTCCCCGGGGCTGCTTGCATGCTTCTCCTCAGTACTTGGCCCAGTTAAACTAAGGATGAGCAACGAGGAAGTAATTTCAGAAAGAGACAAACAGCTTTCAAACAGACAAGTCTCCAAAACGGAAGTCTTAGATCCTTCAAAAACTACTTGAGTTGTGGTCCCCAAGAGCCGGTAAAAATGTCCTGGCTCCTTGCCTGGCCCGCTTGCCTCTCAGCCCCTGCCTGTGTCTACATCATGGGTGCTTTCTCATTTCCCATCTTGTTCTCTTCAACAAGCAGAAACGAGTGCACTGGCTCTGTTGCCTCCAGGACCTCCAGTCACTGAGAGCTCATTCTGGGCCCAGGGGAAGACCTCATCCTTCTGCTGCTGACGGATACAGATCACTTTAACAGGCACAACGGATCACCTTTCTCTCCCGGTGGAAACCCAGGGCAATGGTTCTGACAAAGTTCTTGCCCTTCCTTCATCTGCATGTTCACTTAATCCATAATTATTGAGTCTCTGCCACGTGTGAGGCCCAGACCAGGTATAGGAGATATAGGACCAGACTGATTTGGTCCCTGCCCTCAGGGAGCTTGCCTTCTAGCTCTTATATCCTTTTCACAGGCTTTCAGTATAACATTAACCACACAAGAACAATAATATCTAACAACAGGAAATGCCCAGGTAAGGGAACAGTGGTTGCCTGCCATGCTACTTATACAAAACACAAATAGCTCAATTGTTTTTTAAAAAAATCATCTTCATTGCTAATGAGTTAACAAGAGCATAGGTGGCTCTGGTTATGCAAATAATCAACAAATAGGAAATGAGGATGACTGAACACTAAGTACACGTGCCCGTTCATTCCAAATAGCAGTACATAAGCAGAAACAATAGCTAACATCCCTCTAGCATTTAACGTGGGACAGGTTCTTCGGGCTTTACAAGGATGAACTCCTTCAATCTTTACAACCACTGGTTCTGTTCTAATCATTCCAGTTCTGTGGGGGAGACTCGGGCACTGAGAAGATCCCACGGTAAATGAAGAAGTTAGGACTTGAATCCGAGAAGTCTTAAACACTACACTCTATGTAACACAAGCAATGATAGTACTAGAATTCTATAAGGTTACTTATATACCTGCCATACAATCTAGCCATTTCAGTCGTAGGTGTTTACGGAAGAGAAATAAAAGCACGTGTTCACACAAAGACCTGATATATTAATGTTCATAGAAGCTTTATTTCTAATACACAAAAACGTATTTTTTTGTGTGTCCATCAGTGCCCAGCAACAGGTGAATGGATAGATAAATTGTGAACAGTGGACATAATTGTGGATGAACAGAGCCAAAGCTGGAAGTTTAAAAAGACAAATAATGTTGATAGATTTGAGGCAAAACTGATCAAAAAGAAAAAGAGGTGAAACAAAGAATATGTTAGGAATGTAAACAAGGACAAAGTAGAGACGTAGCAGAGAATAAAAAGAAAACAAGAGAATATTATAAACAACTTTATGTCTATGAATTTTTTGAAAACTTAGATGAAATTTAGATGAAAATTGAGGTGACATCACAGGTAATTTTTTTTTTTTTTGGGGGGGGTTACGCGGGCCTCTCACCGTTGTGGCCTCTCCCGTTGCGGAGCACAGGCTCCAGACGCGCAGGCTCAGCGGCCATGGTCACGGGCCCAGCCGCTCCGCAGCATGTGGGATCTTCCCAGACCAGGGCACGAACCCGTGTCCCCTGCATCGGCAGGCGGACTCTCAACCACTGCGCCACCAGGGAAGCCCACAGGTAATTTTTAAATGCCAAAATGGCACCAAGAACTTGAATTAGTGCAATGACTTTTTTTAATTTATTTTTTTTATTGGAGTACAGTTGCTTTACAAGGTTGTGTTAGCTTCTGCTGTACAGCAAAGTGAATGCATTATGTGTATACATAAATCCACTCTTTTTTGGACTTCCTTCCCATTTAGGTCACCGCAGAGCATTGAATAGAGTTCCCTGTGCTATACAGTAGGTTCTCATTAGTTATCTATTTTATAGATAGTAGTGTATATTGCAATGACATTGAAAGAAATAGAATCTGCAGGTGGTTGAACAGATAAGCTGTACCAAACATTCAAAGAACAGAGTGTGGGAATCTTACACAAATATTTCCTGATGATAGAAAAAGATAATTTTATGAAACTCATTATATGAAACGTGAATGACCTCCATAACAAAAGAAGAAAAAACACATGAAAAAGGAAAAATTATAGGCCAATCTCAGCCATCAACATAGATGCAAAAACCCTAAACATCGTATTAGCAAATGGAATCCAGCAAAGTATAAAAAGCATTGTCCAACATGCCAAGTTGGATTTATCCTAGGAATGCAAACTTGGTTTAACATTAGAAAATCTACTAATGTAAATCATTAACAGGTTAAAGGAGAAAAAGTAAATGGTTATCTCAATAAATGAAAATTCAATATTCATTAATAATAAAAACTCTTTGCAAATAAGGATAGACAGGAATTCCTCATAAACAAATATACTTACAAGACATGTAACAACTATACTTACAAGACATGTAACAACTATACTTACATGTAAATATCAGCATGTAGCAAAGATACTTACATGTAAATATCAGCAACTTTCCTTTCAAACATCAGAAACAAGATTAAAAATGCCAGCCAACTCTGCTACCTTTCAGCAATGTGCCAGACATCTTGGCCTGCACAATAAGAAAAGAAAAAGAAATTAAAAGTGTGAGGAGTGGAAAGGAAGACACAAAACTAAGCACTTGCAGGTGATATACATAGGAAACATGATCATATACACACAGAAAACTTAGACTGTGAACAAGCTATTAGAATTAGTACGAGTTAAATGCATGAATGAATAACTATGAGACAGAAAGAGATGTAAACATGCAGTCTCTCATTCTGACGTCTGATCACTTTTAGGTACACTCTTAATTCTGATGTTTAAAAAAATGAAATATTATATCCCAATGTTAATTTAATTTAATTTAATTTTTTGGCTGCACCGCACGGCATGCGGGATCTTAGTTCCCCGACCAGGAATTGAACCCGTGCCCCCTCCAGTGGAAGTACAGTGTCCTAACCACTGGACCGCCAGGGAATTCCCCCAATGTATATTTTAAAGCTCCTCAAAAGATATGAATAGTAGCAGGATGCTCCCACTGAAATATATAAACAGGTGGACTCATCACCAGTAATTTTGGAGCAGGGAGTACTGTGTTTGGACCATGAAGCCCTTGACTATCTGAACCCAGGCCATCTCTCTGACCTCATCTTGTCCCACTGCCCGTCTCCTGCCACTTCACTCCAGTCTACCTGACAGTCCCGACACGTGTGCCATTTCCTCTGCAGAGAGAGTTCCTCCTTCCACGGCCCCACTCCCACTCCCTACCATTGCTGTCTTTCAGCTCTCCACCTAAATATCAGTGCTGCTGGGGGAGTCTTCCCGGAGCCCCACTCTAGGGTATGTCTCCTTATTATCCACTCTCATGGTACCCTGCTCTTTCCTTTTCACATCACTACTCCTGTTTGTCTGGTATCTGATTCCCTCAGTAGACTGTCAACTTCATGAGGGCAGGAACCCACTGTGTCATCAGCACATCAGCACCCACAGTGTCCCCACTGTGTCATCAGCAGCTGCTGGAAGGTCTGATAAATACTAGGTGCTTAGTATCGGAGAAAAGAAGGAATAGAAAGAGGCAGGAAGAAAAACCCTCTCCTTTCTAAACTAGAGAGAGAAGAAAGAGAACTTGTGTGTTGGGGGCTGGGTGGAGGGATGGTTGAGGGGACAAGGGGGTATTGGCTTTGTTACCCCATCCCACAGTACTTGGGATATTATTATTTCTAAAGTACATTTTTCCCAGTAGCAGCTTCCCAACCACAGACATAAGGAGATCTTTGGAAATTCCATTATCTAATCAGTTATTGCTGGTGAATTAACACAACTCAGAAAAATATCAGTAGGGGAATTCCCTGGTGGTGGAGTGGTTAGGACTCCGCAGTTCCACCGCAGGGGGCATGGGTTCCATCCCTGGTGGGGAACGAAGATCCCACATGCCGCACGGCCCAAAACAAAAACAAACAAAAATCAGTAGGTAAAAATGTTACATCCCCCCAGTTAAACACCTCAGTGGTGAGCAACTGTAGTTTGACATCATTCATTGAGCAGAAATTTGACTATAGTTAGGGGAGGCCATTTGGTAAAGTAGAAAGATTATAGAATATGGAATCAGGAGACCTGGATCCAAGTCTTATTTCCACAAGGTACGAGATGAAACTCCAGCCTCAAGATCATCATCTATAATTGAAGTATCCTACACACCTTGTGTTACAAGGATTTTTAAAAAATATGTTAAATTAAAAGTGTTTTTAAAAAGATCTAAAGGGTTATACGCATAATAACATTTATATAATAACATGGAAGACTTCAGCCTTTGGTTTACTGGAAAGATGGTCATTATAATTTAAAATTGTGAGAATTGATCGATAATATAATACAATACACATACCTTAATAAATAAATTCTGGGACCAAAATAAAGTATACTCATTGTAGTATTACATTGTTAGAGTATCAGCCACAGACTTGCCTGAATTGTCAAGGAAACACAGAATTGGGGTTTTTAAAAAATCACTCCATGGGAGTCTGCTCGTGAAACAAGAGGTCCCCTAAGTCCAGTTCTTTTCTGGAAGGGCAGACACTGAAGCACCTGTAGTGTGAACAGCTGCAAAATACACTTTGCAGCCCATTTCTCCAGCTTACTGGATAACAGGCCAAAGAGTGTACGGGAACTTGAAGGGCAGGAGGGTAGAATACACAAAAGAAAGGGGAATAAAAACTCTACACAGTTCCCGCCTCTCCAGTAAGATCACTGCTGGCTCTCTGGTGACACCTGCAGGCTATTGAGAGAATGAGGCTTGAAAGCCGTAGGGAAAGAACGCAAACTATCTAGGGCCAAAATCAACCAGATTTCTAAAGATGACTCTAACGTGCATATGAATCGCCTGGGGATTTTGTTCAGATGCGGATTCTCATTCAGTAGGTCTGGTTGGGACCCGAGATTCCACAGGTCTGTTTTCCCGGGTAATGCCCAAGACTGCTTGACCACTGCACCTGCCGGGTAGCAGGACTCTCGGGAACTTTCAGGGCATTGAATGCCAGAGGTGGAGAGGGTGTTAGAGGTCATCTTGTTCAACCTCCTTATTTTACAGGTGAGGAAGCCTGAGGGCACAGAGAGAAGGTGGGCACCTCCACAAATGTAAGTAATACAAGATGTTTCATTTCTCTAAATCTGGCTTCCTGGTCGGTAACAATAGACTACCTGAGCTCAGACAGGCTTTCCAGCTCTTACGTTTAATGAAGACATCACTTGCCCAAGGCCACGCTGCTTAGATAGAGCAATGCAGTCTAATCTGCCTCCTCTGATGAGCTCAAGTGATCAGGTTGGATGGCAGAGGTGCCCGAAGATTCATCTGATTACCAAATGCCTTGGGCATCAAAATGGCTGTTCTGTACAACTGAATGATTTTTTTTTTTTTTTTCCTGTTTCTCCTTGACCTCCTTGTACTCCTGGCTGGGGAAGTAACTAGTTCTAGATGAGGTAGATGATGTTCTTGGTTTCCAAATGAAATTGATATTTTCCAGATGGTAAGAGCCCAGTCCAGATTGCTGAAGGGAAGTCTGGGTCAGAAATCCCATTAGTTCTTCCAACTGTCATCTCTGGCTGCAATTACAAAGAAAGGCCATCTCCCAAAACAGTCACAACAGCACATCACCCACCAGGTTACAGCGGGGTTACCTCAAGCCTGACCCTTACATTCCCCAGCGTACCTACTTCCATGGAACCCCCCTCCACCCCAGCCCAATGCCACAATTCTTCCCTATAGCCATGGTATGGGGGAAACAAACAGGACTCTTGATTTTTGATCCGAGGACACTTAGAGACGAATTCAACTAACTCTGAACTACATTAGGTGTCCTTGGTCCAAGTTTTAGAATGAATTACCTTGAAAAAAC
Source organism: Tursiops truncatus (assembly GCF_011762595.2). Lineage (NCBI taxonomy): Eukaryota > Metazoa > Chordata > Mammalia > Artiodactyla > Delphinidae > Tursiops > Tursiops truncatus. The sequence continues at coordinate 11,311,452 of NC_047039.1, forward strand.
AGCTGATGCTGCATTTTATAATCCAGGGCCTTGGAGTGAATTACCCCCAAACCACAATTAATTGACACAATATGAAAATAAGCACTGACTCATGGAATTCATTAACATTACCATTTAAAGTAATGGTTCAGCTCTATGAAATTACAAGTGCAGAAATTGACACTTGTATGTATGATCTGGCCTGGAGTAGTGGAAAATTCCCTGAATTGGGAAGCAGAAGATAAGGGCTTTATTCCTGAATCTGCCACTTATTAGATGTGCGTCCTTGGGCAAGCTACTTAACCTCTCTGGGACCCAAATTCCTACATTTGTAAGATGAAAGGGCTGTTAGATGATCTCTCAGTTCCCTTCCAGCTCCGATTTTTTATGACCTCCAAACCTGTATAGGTTTCACAAACAGAAGAAAAATGCTAGTAAGGGGTCTCTTACACCTTAATGTCACCCACAGAACTGTCTGTTCTGCTCAGGAACTGTAGAGTCATCCCTCGGTATCTGTGGGGGATTGGTTCCAGGATCTCCCATGGATACCAAGACCCGAGGATACTCAAGTCCCTTATATTAAATGGTGTGGGATTTGCATGCAACCTACACACGTCCTCCCATATACTTTAAATCATCTCTAGATTACCTATAAAACCTAACACAATGTAAATGCTATGTAAATGCAGCTGACCCTTGAACCACTCTGGGGTTAGGGGTGCCAACCCTTGACGTTGAAAATTAGCTGTGAACTTGACAGTCAGCTACCCATATCCAAAGTTCCACATCGGCAAATTCAACCAACCTTGGATTGTGTAGTACTGTAGTGTTTATTGAAAAAAAATCGGTGTATAAGTGGACCCGCCCAGCTCAAACCTATGTTTCTGGATTTTGCGGGGGAATATGTTTTATACAGAGTTGGTTGACCCGTGGACCCCATGGAGGCAGACCCGCAGACGCAGGCCAGCTGTCCAGAGCTAGTTGTTTGCCATCTAGGACCTTGATCATATTCAGCTGTGTTTCATCAGCACCTAGCAGGACTTCATAAGTGTTGAGTAAGTGAATGAAGAGAGTCAAGTCTTCATTTAGAAATTCTACAATTCTAGCAGGGCTTAAGAACATAATTTCCTCGATCCTACTTCCAGTTACTACCCTCTGTGTCTCTTTAAAGCCAAATCTGAAGATATGACTGCTGATTCCATTTCCTTCTTCCCACTGACACCTACCCCTTGAGGGTCATTGACATAATCCTAAGCTTACCAGTGACTTCGGTGTTGGTGTGACACTATTTGGTCTTGGTCGCTGGTTCCTGGGACAGAGCTCCTAAAGCCCTTGTAATTCCCTGAGTGCTAAAGATGAGAGGGGACATCTTTTGGTACTCTTAGTAAGTCCCTTTCCACCTTACCTGGGTTTATGCTAATGAGGTGACTTTCAGAGGATGGGGATTGGTTACCAAAGGAACCAGTCATTTGATTAGAGAGTTGAAACTTTCAGCCCCACCCTGATCTCTGGGAGGAGATGGGGATTGAGTTAATCACCAAATGGCCAATGATTTAATCAGTCATGCAACATAATGGAACCTCCATAAAAATCTTTTTTTTCTGAGTTAAAAAATTGTATTGTATTTTATTTTTTTACATCTTTATTGGAGTATAATTGCTTTACAATGTTGTGTTAGTTTCTGCTGTACAACAAAGTGAATCAGCTATATGTATACCTATATCCCCTCCCTCTTGAGCCTCCCTCCCACCCTCCCTATCCCACCCCTCTAGGTCATCGCAAAGCACCGAGCTGATCTCCCTGGGCTATGCAGCTGCTTCCCACTAGCTAGCTATTTTACAGTTAGTAGTGTGTATATGTCAACGCTTAAACAACGGGATTGGGAGAGCTTCTGGGTTGGTGAGCACAGGGAGGTGCCAGGAGGGTGGCACGCCTGGAGGGAGCATGGGAGCCCCTTGCCTCTTACCATACCCTGCCCTGTGCATCTTCTTTTTTTTTTTTTTTTTTTTTGCGGTACGCGGGCCTCTCACTGTTGTGGCCTCTCCCGTTGCGGAGCACAGGCTCCGGACGCGCAGGCTCGGCGGCCATGGCTCACCGGCCCAGCCGCTCCGTGGCATGTGGGATCTTCCCGGACCGGGGCGTGAACCCGTGTCCCCTGCATCGGCAGGCGGACTCTCAACCACTGCGCCACCAGGGAAGCCCTGTGCATCTCTTGCATTTGCCTGTTCCTGAGTTCTATCCTTCATAATTATCCAGTAATAGTAAGTAAAGTGTTTCCTTGAGTTCTGTGAGCCGTTCTAACAAATTACCAAACTGCAGGAGGGGAGTCCTGGGAACCCTTGATTTATAGCTGATGGGTCAGGAGTACAGGAGGCCCAGACTTGAGACTGGCATCTTGGGGGACTGAGCCCCTAACCCGTGGGGTCTGCACTAACCCCAGGTAGTTAGTGTCTGAATTGAATTAAATTGTGAGACACCAGGTGATATCTACAGAGAACTGGAGAGATGTTTGGTGTGGACAACACACACATTTGGTGTCAGAAGTGTCGTGAGTTGAGAAACAGTTTTCCTTTAGTTGGTAAACAAAATGGGCCTTTTGTAGTCTTTATTACACCTGCTCACTCACCAGCATTCAGCTCTGCTGTCCACCATCTTTCTTTTGGAACAAGCTCATCGGGTTTCCTTCACACTACACTTTTCTAGTTTCCCTCACCCTCTATGGTTTCTTATCTTTAGTCTCCTTTGTGAGCTCCCCCTTTTCCCTGGCCATTTAGGTGCTGGAATTTCTCCAGACTCAGTTCTGTTAGCACTCCTTGGACTATCATGCATCTCTATGCCCCTGACTCCCAAATGTCCATCTGCAGACCAGACATCTCTGAACCCTAAGCTTATATCTCCAAGGGCTGACCTTGTCACCAAGATTTCACCAAATCCTATCAAATGCAATATGACCAACTCACCAAGAAGAAAACAAACAACCTGGTTAAAAATTAGACAAAAGATTTCAAGGGACACTTCAGCAAAGACAATATACATATGTAAAATACGTACATGAAAAGACATTCAACACTGTTAAACCCACACCACTATGCACCCACTAGAATGGGCAAAATTCTAAACAAACAAACAATACCAAGTAGTGATGAAGATACAGTGTAACTGGTGCTCTCATAACTTCCCCAGTGGGAATGCAAAGTGGCACAGCCATTTTGGAAAATAGTTTAGCAGTTTTTTTTATTAATTATATACTTATCCAAGCCAGCAACTCTAGAGAAATGAAAACCTATGTTCACTGTACATGGATCTTTCTGGCAGCATTACTCACAAATATCCAAAACTGGACACCCAGCTGTCCTTCAGTGGGTGAGTGGATAAACAAACTGGGGTACATACAAGGCAATACCACTTAGGAATAAAAAGAAAGGAACTATCGCTGTACGTGACGACACAGATGCATCTCAAATGCGTTATTCTAAGTGAAAGAAGACAGACTCAAAAGATTACTATATACTATAGGATTTCACTTAAATGACATTTTTGAAAAAGTAAAATTACAAGGACCAACACTCTGTCGGGCGTTGCCAGGTTTTAGGAGTAAGGGGAATATTTGACTACCAAGGACAGCTTGAGGGAATGTTTGGAGATGAAATTGTTATATATCCTCAGTGTAGTGGTGGTTATGTGAGTCTATGCACTTGCCCACATTCATAGAAGTGTATACCCTCCAAAAGAAAAAAAAAGCCCTGATTTTTACTCTATGTGAATTTTTTCCAATTAAAATACAATATGTTCAAAACTAAATCCTGTATCCCCTTCCATCCATGACCACCATCACACAGTAGTCCTTTGTTATTCAGTCCTCTCGGGTGCAGTGAACAAGAAACGCCAGGGTCCAGGTGGCCTGCCGACAGCTTCCTCTGCTGCCGCCCCACCCACTGCATCACCCACCCTGGCTGCAGCTCTCCACCCCACGCCTTAGCCCACGCCTCCAACTCACCTGGGCAACTTCGGTACCTTCCTAGCTGGTTGCACCATTTCTACTTTTGTCTGCCTACAATCAATTTTCTCTACAGTAGGCAGAGAGAAGACCAAACACAAATTTGGTCTTTTCAGTCCCTTGATGGAAACCTTTCCACCAATTCCCGCTGCTTTTAGGATGAAATTCAAAATCCACATGGTCTGGTTGTTCCTCTCTCCCCAGCCTCGCCCTGGTGCCTCCACTGACGCCCCACCTCCACCTCCCGAACTCTAGCACGGCCTTTTGCTCCATCAGAAGCACCAAATTCCATCAGACCTCAGAGTCCTTGACATGCTTTTCCTTTGGAGCTAGCAGTTCTTTCCACCTGCCACCCTGTTACATTGATTTAACTGCTGCCCGTGTGTCAGATTTCAGCTCAAATGCTCCTCCCTTCGCAGAGATTTCTGGGATCCCCTTGGACCAGGGCAGGTTCTTTTTTAAAAAATGCTTTCATATCCCCCTGCCATTTTCCCTCAGGGCACGCACCAAAATTTGTAACAAGAATGAAAATTTCCTATCCTCTTAGAACAGGACAGTGCTTTGCAAATTGTGGTCTCTGGACTAACAAAATCAGTGTCTCCTGGGGACTTATTAAAAATGCAGATTTCCAGACCCCAATCTAGACTTTCTGAATCAGAAACCCTGAAGAAGGGGGTCTTGAAGTCTGTGTTTCAATAAGCATTCCAGATGATTCTAAAACACATTCAAATTTGAGAACCACCATCCTAGTAAATGACTGATTATTCTATGGTTTTAAACCTGTTTAATCAATCAAGGATAATTTGCTTGAATATAGACCCTTACATTTGCATAGTATAACCTAATTTAAGGCAGCTTTATGTGTTATCTGATTTGGCTTTTGTAATTGCTCTGTGATGTTAAGGCTGTTATTATTATCTCCATTATGTAGGTAAAGACACTGGGGCACATCCAGGTTAGGTAAATTGCCTAAAGTCACATAGCTGGTGCTATGGTCTGAATGTTTGTGCCCTCTCCCCAAATTCACATATTGAAATCATAATGCACAATTAAATTAGTGGTATGGGGACTTCCCCGGCAGTCCAGTGGTTGAGACTCCGAGCTTCCAACGCAAGGAGCGCGGATTTGATCCCTGGTCAGGGAACTAAGATCCCACATGCTGCATGGCACGGCCAAGAAAATAATAATAATAACAACAATAATAGATAAATAAATAAATTAGTGGTATGAAAATGTAATAGATGTGTTTGCCAAATAGAATCTAAGGTAAGAGATAAGAGGCAATTGTAGTGATCCAGGAGAGATAACAGTGTTATGGAGAAAGGAAGTGGCATTAGAAATGGAGAGAGAGGGCCAAATTCTAGATATATTAAGAATGTAGAATTGATAGGAGTTGATTGGTTTGAGGTAGAAGGTGGAGGAGAGGTTTCTGGAAGCATCAGTAGAAAAACATCAGAGCAGGAGTGATTCTTTGGATGTGGCAGGGAGTGGAGGTGGGAGGAACACACAGATTCAGTTTGACGCCATGTAGAATGTGAGGTTCTTTTGAGATGTTCAGGCAGAGCAATCAGGGAGGCAGTGCAATAGTTAAATATTTATTGGGTGGGCCAAAAGTTTCTTCGGTTTTTTCTGTAAGATGGCTCACTTAGTTGTCTTTAACTTCATTCGAAACAATTTTGTTAGATTGTATTGTGACAGCTCTCATATCAGTGTGCATTTAAAAAAAGACATCAAAATTGGTGAATTTTTGCGTAGCCATTTTAATATTGAAGATGGAAGAAAAACAGCAACGTTTTGGGTATATTAGGCTTTATTATTTCAAAAAAGGTAAAAACACAACTGAAACGCAAACACAGATTTGTGTCGTGAATGGAGAAGGTGCTGTGACTGACTGAACGTGTCAAAAGTGGTTTGCGAAGTTTTGTGCTGGAGATTTCTCACTGGACGATGCTCCACGGGGTCGGGCAGACCAGTTGAAGCTGACAGCAATCAAATGGAGACATTAATTGAGAACAATCAATTTTTTTTTTTGAGAACAATCAATGTTACACCCCGCGGGAGGTAGCCGACATACTCAAAATATTCAAATCAAGCGTTGAAAATCATTCGCACCAACGTGGGTATGTGAATCGCGTTGATGTTTGGGTTCCACATAAGTTAAGCAAGAAAAACCTTCTTGACCATATTTCCGCATACAATTCTCTACTTAAACGTAATGGAAACGTTCCGTTTTTAAAACAAATTGTGACGGGTGATGAAAAGTGGATACTGTACAATAATGGGGAATGGAAGAGATCGTGGGGCAAGTGAAGTGAACCGCCGCTAACCACACCAAAGGCCGGTCTTCATCCAAAGAAGGTGATGTTGTGTATATGGTGGGACTGGAAGGGAGTCCTCTATTATGAGCTCCTTCCAGAAAACCAAACGATTAATTCCCACAAGTACTGCTCTCAATTAGACCAACTGAAAGCAGCACTCGACAAAAAGCGTCCAGAATTAGTCAACAGAAAATGCATAATCTTCCATCAGGATAACGCAAAACCACATGTTTCTTTGATGACCAGGCAAAAACTGTTACAGCTTGGCTGGGACATTCTGACTCAACCACTGTATTCACCAGACATTGCAACTTCAGATTTCCATTTATTTCGGTCTTTACAAAATTCTCTTAATGGAAGAAATGTCAATTCCCTGGAAGACTGTAAAAGGCACCTGGACAATTTTCTGCTCGAAAAGGTAAAAAGTTTTGGGAAGATGGAATTATGAAGTTGCCTAAAAAATGGCAGAAGGTCGTGGAACAGAAGGGTGAATACGTTGTTCAATAAACTTCTTGGTGAAAATGAAAAATGTGTCTTTTATTTTTTACTTAAAAACCGAAGGCACTTTTTGGCCAACCCAATGGCTAGCGATATAGAATTAGAAGCTGTTAGCACTTACCATAAATTAGACAGTACTAAAGCCGTGGGAATAGATAAGGCTGCCTTGGGAGAGAGCATAGAATGAAAAGATAAGATGACCTAAGATGTAAAACCAAGTAATTGACTTGAAATAACATTGTAGCTTTGTTTTTAAAAGTCATTTAAATGTTTTTTACAGAATGGTTTGAATTGGAGAGGGCAAAAATTGGAGGTGGCTGATAGCAACAAGCTGTAGAGAAGTGTTTTATGTACACATAGCACCTTGGTAGCTAACACTGGAGACGCTCGTTTTATAATAGAAAAATGAAAAGTTGTTAAGAATTGTCTCTGGGTTATTCTCATCATCAGGAATTTTATACTGTGTAATTACTCTTCACCTTCCTATCTATGCCACTTGAAAGAAGAAAAGGAATAGTAGGAAACCATGGAAGAAATAATGTGTTCCTCTTGGGAAAACATTTTTTTAGTAGCAATATGGGGGGAGCTGCAAGGGAAAAAAGTCAGAAACCCAACAATAGTGTTAAAGAAACTAAGGAAATTTTGACAGCAAAATGTGCAGTATTGTACACAAACCAGTTCTGACACAAAATTGACCAGAAGTGTATCCAAATTTGACTCCAAGATAGGACGTATTACTTACTCATTAGAATGAGGTAGACCAGCATATCTCAAAGCTTATTCAAGGCTCTGAGAAATAAAGAAATTTGTTTAATTTTATTAAGGCCATTATCTCCTCAAATTAAAACAAAAATCCAGGACTTCTCTCGTGGCACAGTGGTTGAGAATCCACCTGCAAATTCAGGGGACACGGGTTCGAGCCTTGGTCCGGGAAGGTCCCACATGCCACAGAGCAACTAAGCCCATGCGCCACAACTACTGAGCCTGCGCTCTAGAGCCCGTGAGCTCCATTTCCTCCACTCTCCTTTGTACTGTTATTATCATCATACAAATTATGTCTTTATACATCATGTGGCCATCAACACGGATTTACAATGATTGTTTATGCAGTTGCCTTTTAAATCAGATAGAAGAAAAAGAGACTTATGAGCAAAAGCAATATCTATACTGCCTTTTTATATTTACCTATGTAGTTACCTTTCCCGGTGCTCTTTATTTCTTCATACGTATTCAAGTTACTGCCTAGTACCCTTTCATTCCACCTGAAGGACTCCTTTTGGTATTTCTGGAAGAGCATGTTGGCTCTCTTACTTTGTTTTATTCTTTTTATATTTTCTTTCCTTTTATTATTGTAGTTGATTTACAATGTTGTGGTCATTCTTTTTTATATTTTCTATCTTTTTATTAATGTTTACTATTTGGTAAGACATTGTTCTCATACTCTCCTTTAGTTCTTTAAACATAGTTGCCTTTAGTTCTCTAAAAATATTTGTAATCGCTTTTAAGTTCTTTGTCCAATAATTCCAACATTTGGTATTTCTCAGGGATAATTACTGTTGACTGCTATTTTTTCCTTGTGTATGGGTCATCCTTTCCTGTTTCTTTGCATGTCTCACAATTTTTTGTGGACACTTGGATATTTAAATTATGTAATACAGTGACTGAAAATTGTACCCCCCTCCCCTGGGCTTTTTTGCTGTTGCTGTTTGTTGTTGTTATTGTTACTGTTTGTTTAGTGACTTTTCTAAATGAATTCTGTAAAGTCTATACTCAATGTGTTGCCATTGAAGTCTGCTAGATTAGTTTAGGGTTCATCAAATAGAGATTTCCTTAAATACCTTAAAGTCTCCCAGCCTCTGTCTAGAGGCTCTGTATGTGTTGGAAAATGCCTTCAATGCTCTGACGGGCAGTTTGTAACACTGCCTTGGCCTTCACTTCTTGCTTGCCTGGAGCTTCAAGGTCAGCCAGAGGTGAAAGATTATAGCCTTCTCAGGACTTTCCTGGGGAAGTGCACAGCCCTGCCCACGTATGCGGCCTTCTAGATTCCCAGGAATGTGTCAGAGCTTTTTCAAAGACCCCTATGGATATTTCATTCCCCAGCTTTTCCTTTTATGTTTTTGGGCAGCTGCTTCGTTGCTCCCACTGTTAGTGCTGCCTTAGGCAGCTGTGATGTTAAACCATTGCCACTAATTATTTTCAACAAATGCCCCAGGGAAAAGGCTGTTGACACTGAGAAAACTCTGAGTCAGATCAGATAAAGACAAGCCCTGCAAGTGGGTGTTTCCAAGGAACTGCCAGTCAGGTCAAACAGTGCCAGTTCCCTGGGGATGGGGCTTTTTAGGGGACCTCAGACATGTTTCCCCCCTGCCAATTCATGCCTACCATCGTTGTTGTTGGCTACCATGGAGCTGAGGAGGGGGAGATGGGATAGGACAAGTTAAAACACCACAAAGTTCATTCTTCTTACTGAGGTTCAGTTGCTTCTTCTCTCCCCCTTCTCCTCCTTTTAATAAACATTTATTGGATCATTGCAAACTTTTAATTTCCAGAGTTATAAAAATGTTGATTTGGGTAATTTTTACTGGTGTTCTCATTGCTTTTTGGAGGACCAGATTTTTTCTTTACTACATCATTCTAGAAGTCAGATCCTCCAAACTTTTGTTTTTAAACCATAGAACGCTTTCTTTATGCCACATCTGTTACCATCCTGTGCTTATTAATAGTGTATCAGCTATGATTTGTTGACTGATATGAGGAGCCAGGCATATTATTTGATCTTTACAACAACCATGGTAAGCAGCTACTATTTTTATTGTTGCTGTTGTTGTTGTTACCAGGTTCAAATGAAGAAGGTGGAACATAGGTTAGCTCATTTATTCAAAATCACCAAAGCTTGTAAATGACATTGAAGAAGCGAACTGCCGTGTTGTGGAGAGGGCCATGTGCAAGAATGGTAGGTAGCCTGTAGGAGCTGAGGACCTCAGTCCTACAATGGCAAGGACATGAATGCAGCCAACAACCAAGTTAACTTAGATGGGGATCCCAACCTCAGATATGATCACAGCCCTGCCCACCACCTTCATTGTAGCTTCGTGAGATCCTAAGCAAACTACCCAGTTAAGCCATGCCTAGAATTCTGATCCACAGAAAACATGAGCTGATAAATGTTGGGTCAAGTAGGTTTTTTCTGTTAACGCTGTTATTCACATGCAATACAATTTGCCCACTTAAAAGCATACAATTCTTTGGTTTTTATTCTCTTCACAGCATTGTGAAACCATCACCATAATCAGTTTCCTAATATTTTCAGTACTCCCAAAAGCAAGCCCATATTTTTTAGCGGTCACCCACCATTCTTCTATTCCCTCAGCCCTAGGCTACCGCTAACCTCCTTTCTGTCTCTATAACTTTGTTTATTGTAGACATTTCATATAAATGGAGTCATACAATATGTGGTCTCTTGTGACTGGCTTCTTTCACTTAGCCCAATGTTTTCAAGGTTTATCCATGTTGTGGCATGTATGAGTATTTCATTTTTTAAAAATTGCTGAATAATGCCATTGGGTGGTTATACCACATTTGGCTATCAACCGATGAGCGTTTCTTTTTGCTACCTCTTGGCTCTTATGAATAATGCTGCTACGAATGTTTGTGTGCAAGTTTTTTGGGGGGCATGTGTTTTCATTTCTCCTGGGTATATGTACAGGAGTGGAATTGCTGGGTCATATGGTAACTCTATGATTAAACTTTTGAGGAACTGCCAAACTGTTTTCCAAGGCAGTATTTCCACCAGCCGTGCATGAGGTTTCTGATTTCTCAACCTCCTCACCAGCGCATAGCTGGGGCTGACGAGAACTTCCAATGGCTTGCCTCTGCCAGGAAGATACCATATCCCATAAGTGAGAGATGGGAGAAGAGGGAGCCCTGTGTTCTTGGCGTCACCTGCCTGGAATAGAGTTTTTGTCCCATTGAGCTGGGAGGAGGGAGGGAGGGGATGAGTCATGGTTCAAATACTACAGACTCTCGCCGTTCTCGCCAAGTTTTACCAGGTTTTCTTGAATAAGTATTTCTTCATTTGCTCTATACCCTAAGGACGATTTCCAGAGACTTTAAATATTAGGATTTAAGAAATAATTTTCACTCCTTATGCTTGTTTTGCTGGAGACTGCAGAGCTCTCAACACTGTCATCCTAGAGGTGGAAATCTAAATGTTTGTTGTTTAAAGCTGCTAAGATTGTGGTAATTTGTCATGCAGCATGGAAAACTGTTACACAGGGAACTAGTGCCCTTACAAAATTTACTTTGAGAAGCAGTGTTGTTGGCTAATCAAGCACTGGAATAAATGGAAAATTAGATTAATTTGAAAAGGATGATATTTAATGATTAATAGAAAATACATTGATGACACCCATTTCAACAGTGGAATTTTTCTTTTTTTTTTTTTTTGGCTGTGTTGTGTCTTCGTTTCTGTGCGAGGGCTTTCTCTAGTTGCGGCGAGCGGGGGCCACTCTTCATCGCGGCGCGCGGGCCTCTCACTATCGCGGCCTCTCTTGTTGCGGAGCACAGGGTCCAGACGCGCAGGCTCAGTAGTTGTGGCTCACGGGCCTAGTTGCTCCGCGGCATGTGGGATCTTCCCAGACCAGGGCTCGAACCCGTGTCCGCTGCATTAGCAGGCAGATTCTCAACCACTGAGCCACCAGGGAAGCCTTCAACCGTGGAATCTTTTTATTTTTACTTTCAAAAGGAAGAGCATATTTGTCTCCTTCCATAAATTATGCATAGCCAAAGCACTCCCAGTACCTCATGCCAGTATATATTAATTACAGGCAAATACATTTCAGAAGGTTAAGTAAACCAGCGGATTCCATACTTGTGAGTTTCACTGATCAGTTAATTTCCAAAAAATATTGGGAGGCTGTTGTAGGGTTGCCCCCTTTTAATATTTGCCATATAAGGACATCTTTGAAAAACCATCTATACAAACCATCACCATTTCAGATCTGAGAGGGCATTTGAGCATCAATAAGGAAAGGAGGCCATAATCTCAGGATTATGAAGGATAATCTTTGAAACTGAATGCATTTAGCCTTCTAAAAGGTCATTTATTCCCCCTTTTTACTCTTTTAATGGTAGTCCTGTGGAAGCTTTGTTACAGACTGATTGGAAAATTGGCATTTGGGAACCGTCGAAATTTGCAAGCTAAACAAATAAAAATGGCAAACTTAGTGGGCTCCCTTGTTTTTGCAAGGCACCCCTTCCCTAGTCATACATTTTGGATAAAGCCTAGACTTAATTCCTATCAATATGTAAAAATCAAAATATACTGAGCGAATATTCACTTTACCCAAACATTTAATAAACACCTCCTAAATACATAGCTATCAGAGTATATTTACATTTTTTATATTCAAGTACTTGTCAAGGAAACTTGGAGAAGTAGAGGAATTGAAAGATAACAGTATGTACATTGACATTCAGCCATAAATGGAGATTAAGCATTCTGGAAATTACAATGTATTCAAAGGGGAAGTAAGAGTAGGTATGAGATGGGAGATTTACACAACTATTTTCAGGAATACAGCTGTTTTGTAAAACGAGGAACACTTATGTTCATTGTTAACATAATTTAAAGGTTAAATCCCAGGACACTTTTCTGTTAGCATAATGTATCTCTGAGAAATTCTCCTGCACTTGAAGAGCAGTACAGCTGCTCTGGGCTTCATCCAACTTAGGCTAATATCTCTATAATTCTTTATACAGCTAATAAAGTCTCTGGAAACTTCTTACTGTGATTAAACACTAGCAAAGGCCTTGCCAAAGACACTTAGCAAAGAACTGGCATTGTAGGTTTCCAGTAACTGAGTGACATGGGGCAGTCATAGCAAAGATCATAGCAAAATTCTGAAGAAAATATGTCACATTTGAGAAAAGGAGTCAGCCTTCATTTCTGGCATTGTGGATTCTGTGGTCAAGGCATCCTCTACACAGTGTTTACTGCAAGTAAATGGAATGTGTCACTGGTGCCTCCTTTTCCAATTTTAATTGCATGTTGCTTCCCCAGAGAATTTTGAGAGTTATTCTCCTCTTCCTTTTTTCCTTTTCACATGAGATATCAGGTAATCCCCTCATCCCACAAATTATTTGGAAGATGAGGAATAACTCGGGCAAAGCAAAATAACTTCCAAACCAAATAATGTAGATGTCTTTTTTTCTCTTCCTCAGAATATAAAATGTTTTGAAATAAATAATAATTCTGGCAAAAAGTCTCCTCCCTGGGCTTTAGGGTGGGGAGTAGAGCTCAACGGAGTAGAGCTCAACTTTCTTTAAGCCAAAGGAGCTCTGGGTTGAATGACATTCCATGTTTTATAGACGGATGAGAATGGTTCTTTCCTAAAGCTTTCTTCCTGTTTGGGCAGACCTACCTGCCTTAAAACTCAGCATGTTCAGGTCTTACTCAGCTAAAGGGTTTCTGTTGCAGCTTACCGTTGACCAGTAGCCTCACCCGGGAATCTGAGCTCCGGATTAAACTTTGGTGACTAGTCAGTCAATAGCAAGATGAATAAGCAAGAAGGGGCTCTAAGCATGACAGAATCAGAAAGTCCAGATCAACCAGATATGTGTTGAAATTCAGGGGAACGCAAGTTCAGGATCTAAAACTTAAATAATGAGGCGATTGCCAGGGAATATGCAAGGCAAAGTCCGGGAATGAGGAGAAATGGAAAGTGTCTAGGAACAACTCATCCAGCATGTCCTGGACTGACCCATCTTGTCACAAAGCAAGCCCAAGAGAGGACAGTTTTCTTCCACAAATGTTTACTAAGTAGTAATGAAGGCTGTACTTGAACAACGAATACAAAGGTCAAGGAGAGTTTCAGAGCTAAAAATGAGAAAGTGGACCCATGTCTTTTCTTTCACTTCCTCCTAATGCCCTTATGAAAGAAGAATAAAGCGACTTTGTCTATTGCAGGCATAAACCTACAAGAATGGGTTAACAGGAGGGGAGACAAAAGCAATAACAAACTGGGAAGCTGATGGACAAGAAGTGAATGACTTAACAGACGTGAAAAGGCTGAATGATAACCATGATTGGAGAAGGCTACAGAATTCCCAAAAAGCTTAGGAGTCAGTGGCAGTAATGACTTTTGAAAGTGGGGGTGAATGTGTGGCTAAAGTTAGAAAATTGGTTGCAACTCTGTTTAAGAAACAGTTAGACCTAGAAACAGTGACCAAACCAAAAGCAAGATTCATCCCTAGCACCCAGATTGTGGTATTGAAATATCCCACTTTAAAAAGAAAAACATGGGTGCTTCTTGAAGAAATGGCCGATACCAAGTCTGGGGTGAGAAATGTACGAGATGGGTCTGATCTCGTACATCAATTGAAAATGAAACTATCAAAAACAATTAAAGTCATGTAAACAAGAATCAGGAGGCAACTGGAAAAGTCTTCCACCGGCAAAAGATGTTACAGTGTGTCAGTAAGGACTATAGTTGAAATGAATTAAAATCCATCAAATCTGTTCAAATCCATGTATTTATAATGGTATTTTTTAAAAACCATAAGTGGTCACCTTAGAAAGATGATTGGCAACCAATTCATTATTTTGAAAACTGGTGTATGAATGGAAAGAATGAGCAGTTATATAAATAGTATAACTGATTAACAAAATAGTAGTTTGAGAAGAAACTACTAAATGAAGAAGAAATGAGAGAATTAAAATATCACCATTTTGTAACCTTCAATAAATTAATGGATCAAAGGATTAACCATCAGTAACTACTAACATCATAAAAAGAGAGACAACCAGACATATGTGCCTCCTGATGAAAAAAACCGTGCCACCGCTTATGGTTTAATACACGTGAAGCAAAAACTAACAGAACTAAAAAAAAAAAGAGAGACAGATCTACAATCATAATTCAAGATTTTAGTACCCTTCTCTAAATAATTGATAGAACAAGGAGAGAGAAAATCAATAAGAATAGATACTATATACATAGAATATATGCTGTCCTATTTGTAGGACAACTCTGTCAACCAACTTGATCTAATGGACATTTATAGGGTAATCCAATCCAAATTGTAGAATATACTATTTCTATTCATGCACATGGAAATTTCTCTAATATAGACCAAGTTATGGGTCATTAAAAATAAGTATCAGTAAATTTCAAAAAAAAGTCTTACAGAGTATGTTCTCTGACCAAATGTAATTAAATTATTAATCAATAATACTGAGATATAAAAAAAAAAAACAGAGCTTCCCTGTTGGCGCAGTGGTTGAGAGTCCGCCTGCCGATGCAGGGGACACGGGTTCGTGCCCCGGTCCGGGAAGATCCCACATGCCGCGGAGTGGCTGGGCCCGTGAGCCATGGCCGCTGAGCCTGCGTGTCCAGAGCCTGTGCTCCACAACGGGAGAGGCCACAGCAGTGAGAGGCCCACGTACCACAAAAAAAAAAAAAAAAAAAAAAATTACTCTATGGATTCAATGCAATCCAATCAAAATATCAACAGTTTTTTGTCTAAACTGATAATTCTGAAATTTATGTGGAAAATCAAAGCACTTAGAATAGTCAAAACAATAATAAAAACACAGTTGGAAGACTTCTACTACCTGATTTGAAGACTTGTGATAATATTATGTTAATCAAGCCAAAATGATTTTGGCATAAGGACAAACAACTAGATCAAAAGAACATATTAGAAAATTCAGAAATATACCTACATATATACTATCAATTAATTTTCGACAAAGTCACTAAGGGGAAAGTCTTTTCAGTAAATAGTGCTGGAAGAATGGGACATGTATGCAGGAAAAGTGAACTTTGATCCCTATCTCCTGCCATACACAAAAGTTGAGATGACCATAAACCCAAATTAAAAGCGAAAACTATAGGGACTTCCCTGGCGGTCCAGTGGTTGAGGCTTTGCCCTTCCACTGCAGGGGCGCAGGTTCGATCCCTGGTCAGGGAACTAAGATCCCGCATGCCATACAGTGCGACCAAAAAAAAAAAAAACTAAAACTATAAAGCTTCTAGAAGAAAACTTAGGAGAATATCTTTGCAAACTTGGATGAGGCAAACTCTTCTTAGAAAGGACATAAAAAGCACTAACCATGAAAAATTGGTAAATAGGATTTCATAAAAGATTTTAAAATCTGTTCATTGAAAGATGTCTAGAAAATCAAAAGACAAGTCAAAGACTGGGAGAAAATATTTGCATTACATACAGCCAATGAAAGGTTTGTGTTCAGAGTATATAAATAACTTGTACAACTCAATAATAAAAAGACAACCAACCCAATGGAAAAATGGGCTTCAACAGACAGTTTAAAAAAGAAGCAATATGATCAACAGGCATGTGAAAGGATGTTCAACATTATTAGTCTTCAGGGAAATATAAATTAAAAAGCACAATAGAATACCACTTTGCACTAGAAATAAAAGCATACATTGTTAGTGGGAGTGTAAATGGTACAATTTTGGAAAAATGGTTTGGCAGTTCCTTATAAAGTTAAATATACCCATGCCCCATGACCTAGAAATTCCAATTTTAATATTTACCCAAGACTAATGAAAACATATATCCACAAAAAGACTTGTACAATAATATTTATATCAGTTATAGTCACAGTAGCCCCCAATTAGAAACAGCTCTAATATCCATCAACAGAAAATGGGAGAAAGAAATTGTGAGATATCCATTCAGCTAAGAAAAAGTACATACTGTCTGACTTATTTTATATGAAATTCAAGGACAAGTAAAACTAATTAGATGATGGAAATCAGAACAATTGTTATCTATGGATGGTAGAGACTATCAGGAAGGGGGCAAGAGAGAACTTCTTGGGTGACAGAAATAATGTATTATTTTGACTGCAGTGTTTATTACCCAGACGTATACATTTGTGTATTGTGTGTGAAAGAAGTGAAATTTATCAATAGTGTACATAAAAACCTATGCATTTCACTGTATGTGAATTTTGATTCAACACACGTTAAACTAAATACATTTTTCAAAGTAGTCTTTTTTAATTTATTTTATTTTATTTATTTATTTTTAAATGAAAGCTTCTTTCTTTCTTTCTTTCTTTTTGGCTGTGTTGGGTCTTCGTTTCTGTGCGAGGGCTTTCTCTAGTTGCGGCGAGCGGGGGCCACTCTTCATCACGGTGCGCGGGCCTCTCACCGTCGCGGCCTCTCTTGTTGCGGAGCACAAGCTCCAGATGCGCAGGCTCAGTAGTTGTGGCTCACGGGCCTAGTTGCTCCGCGGCATGTGGGATCTTCCCAGACCAGGGCTCGAACCCGTGTCCCCTGCATTGGCAGGCAGATTCTCAACCACTGTGCCACCAGGGAAGCCCAAAGTAGTCTTTTTTTTAAAAAGGAACTTGCAGAAGATGCAAACAAACAAACAAAAAATGTCTTCAGTCTTGATCTGGCCTGCAATTTTTAACTATATTCTATTGGATTTTTAGGCCTAAACAACAATGTGAACTCAAGGTGATGTCAATTCAGCTTAGTGGATACCTCTGCTAGCTTCCTTTCCTCCCAGCTCCCTGCCTGTTCCCCCATCACAGAGGAGTAATTTCTGGGGAAGCCCTTTTGGCCTTTTTCTCCTTTGAACATGTTCTGATACTCTGCTTGAGGGACTAACTTCCTTTTGTTTTGGTGATAGGCCTCTAGAGTCTTCACAGTTCCTACAAGTTGATTCTTCTACTCCATACACTGCCCTGATTAATTTTGTCCCTTCCAGCCCACTGCCACCGGCCGGTTTAACCCTTCTTAATTTCTCATCTGGACTTTGACAACAATCTCCCATTGTCTGCCCCTCTCCAATATGTACCAAGGAGATTTCTCCATCTAACATCTGACCATATAACTCTCCTGTTTCAAAGCCTTGTATGGCTCTCTAATACCTACGAAACAAAATCCGAATCCTACCATCAGAAAAGCCCATGATCTGGCCTCTACCCGTTTTCCTAGTCACTTTTCCTTGCTATTTATTGCTCTAAGACTATGCATCCTTTCTCATGCCGCCACATAGTCTGTCCTCTGCCTGGAGATCCCAGACACTCCCCTTCTGCCCACCAATCAGGATGGCCATGCAAACTTCTTACTTTCCAAGACCCACATCAGTGAAATCTTCCCACACCTTAAGTAGAGTCAGACTCCCATTATGTACTTATCACAATTCTACTGTATCTGTTTGTTCACTCGTCTATATGCTCCCTGCGGGCAGGGTGGGTTTTTATTTTTTTTTCAATTTTTTAACCTCCAGCACCTGGCTCAGGATCATTTGCTCAATGAACAAGTGAATGAAGGAGTTGACCCACTTCTGGAATTTTCATGAGCAGTTCTTAAAGCAAAATCCCTCTGACCACTTCCAGGGAAGAGCTTCATCAAAGTCCACTTAGTTCAAGCTTACAGTCTAAATAAATAAACAAACAAACAAATAAGTAAATAAGTAAAAGCTAGCTCCCTCCCTCCCTCCGTCCTGTTCACTACAGCAGCCATTTTAATAAGCTATATACCTAGCTTAGGACTGTTCTCTGATTCAGGACTGCTGAATTTGTGCTGAGAATATTAATAGGTACACACGAAGGCCTATAGGTGTTGCGGTCTTGGGGGGCCCTTCCCTTCTGCTTATCCACCTAGCTCTCCACCTGAGGAGCAACCATTTTTGAAAAAATGCGTGTATCATGTTGCTGGAAAAGTGATTTCTGGTTAAGGGCAGCCCGGTGCTAACAAGCTCTGGGCTTGTTTTTATAGCTCTGCTTCATGGGTTTTAATATGTGGTATGTGTGTACAGCGCGACCAGCTTCTCCATTTAACTCCATCCCCAGAGGCAAGGGCCCGAACCTATCATTTTCTTATGTCTTGAGTACATCTGGTTTATTGCTCTTCACTCAATCTGTTTAGTATATGCTGTTTGCTCTACTGGCAGGATAATTTCCAACAGCATGCAGTAAGCAGAAGGACTTCCATTCCCTCTAAACTCTCTATGCATTCTAGGTAGGTATTGAGTAGTTGAAATATAAACCACCGAAACCTCTTTCCTGTTATTCACTGTATTGATTCACCCTAAGAAGTTGAAACTCAAGAAAATGTTTTCTGGCTGAATTAGAAAGCAAAGAACATCTTAGAGCAAAAACAAAGTCAGGGTGCCGAAACTGTGGCCAGATGTCAGCACCAGTCCTGAAGTCTTACACAATCACAGAGGATGGAATACTGATCTTCGTTAGGCATTAAGTAGGCGTCTTCCCTGAGGGAGGGTTAGAATTCCCTGTTACATCTTCCCGGTTTGCTGGACCACAGTGGAGGAAGGAAATCATCAATTATAAGCCACTCAGATCCCAGCACATTTTCCAAAGCACTTCTTGTTTTTCAAGCCCCATATTCCCAGAACAAGCAAAGTTTCATTTCTTGTTGGGCGGTAGGAAAAGTCAGAGCTGAAAGTGGAAATCTTTCGCCATTGAGGATGAGCAAAAGCTAGAGGAGTCCAGTCTTCCTAACAGGCAGCTGTGTGGAGGGCTTCCCAGCTCTTTCTCTGCTCCATGCTTGCAGCTGCACCCCTGTCTCAGATCTCATGTTAGGAAGATGCTCCAGACAAGCAGATTACCTTCTAAGAGTTCACCGATATTCCCGTTCCTGTTTTCTCTTTTCTATCCTTAAGTGTTTCCATCTTGCCATCACCATCCATCTGAACTGACACACCCTTTTACTGTCCTTTGGGGGAAGGGAGCAGAGTATGAAACCAAAAGTAATTAAACTATAATAAGATGTCATATTCGCCCAGTGTTTTACCACTTCCCTGCTTCCACAGGTGGATTCATGAAGCAGATGACAAAAATTAAACCAAAAGTGGCTTCTCCTTGAGATTAAGTGGAAAGGGAAAACACGATAGTTAGAAACATCATCTAAGAGGCAGCAGCAGGCTTTAGCAGGTGTTCAGATCCTTGTGGAATGAAGCGTATGAGTGAGGTGACTAGGGGATAATCTGTCCTTTGCCTCTTCCAGCTTCTGGTGACTGTCGGCATTACTGGGTTCGTGGCCACAAGGCCACATCTTTAAGATCAACATCCTCAGATCTCCCTCTGCTCCATCTTCACACTGCCTTCTCTTTTGTGTGTCTGTGTCAGTCTCCTCTGCTTCCTCTTATAAGGACACATGTGATTGCATTTAGGTCCCACCGGATAATCCAGGATAATCTCCTCATCCCAACATCCTTTAACTTAATCACATCTGCAAAGACTCTATTTCCAAATGAGCTAACATTTACAGGTTCCAGAGATTAGAACCCCATGTCTTTGGGGGCCACCATTCAGCCTATTACAATGTCTTTTGCCCATTTTCAGTCTGGACTGTTTTTTTCTCTACTGTTGAATTTTGCGAGTTCTTTATACAAGAGCTGAGATACAAATCCTTTCCAGACATGTGGTTCACAAATATTTTCTCCAATTCTATAGCTTGTTTTTGTTTGTTTGTTTTGTTTTTGTTTTTGAACCCTCTTCATGGGATCTTTTGCAGAACTAAAGGTTTTCATTGTGATGAGGTTCATTTTATCATTTTTTCTTTTTATAGACCATGCCTTTAGTGTCAAGTCTATAAACTCTTCAGCTAGCCCTTTGTTCTGAAACTTTTCTTCAAGTATCACCAGTGTATTTCTAAATTTTTATAGTTTTATACTTTTTTCTAAAAGTTTTATAGCTATATGTTTTACATTTTTATGTTTTATAGTTTTGTGTTTTACATTTTTTTCTAAAAGTTTTATAGTTTTATGTTTTGTATTTTACATGTGAGTCCATGTTTTCCCAGCTCTTTGCCATGAGGGACTTTATTACACAGTTATGAAGATTTCTAGGACACCGTGGTGGACTGTATTACTGTTTGTGTTATTCATTCTCCCTCTTCCCTTTATGAGGATTATATATCTGTGCCTATTTCCAGGCAGGAAGCTGAGGCTGGGAATGTCATGTTCAAGGATATTCACCATAGCTGTGATCCAGGGGTCAAGAAACCACCACTGCCACTGCAGGTGTCTTTCAACGCCCACAGAGTAAGTGACCAGGCACTAGAACACACCTACTGAAACCCCAAGCCCCACAACTCTGCTTGCCAGGGGACATAGGTGAAAGGGCAGGAAAGGGGTTCTGTCTCACTTTTGTCTTCCAAATTGCACTGAGTACATCTCACTGGAAATTTCAAATTTACCACCAGAGCCCACTTACTATGTCCAATGTACAGCCCAACTTCCCAGGCTCATCTTCCATCACGCGCTTTCTTCTCCTTCCTTTCCTTTTTTTTTTTTAAGCTCCTTTTTTTGTAAAATATAACAAAAATACAGAAAACACTCAAAACAAAGCATTCAGCTCAATGATTTATCAAAGCAAACCCTCCTGTAGCATCACCCAGATTGAGAGCCAGAATGTTAGCACTCCTGGAGCACTTCCTGTTCTCCTCCCAGTCACTTTTCACCCCCTTCCTCCTAAGTGACAACAAACCTGATTTTTATGGTCATCACTTTGGTGGTTTTTTAAAAAATTTTTTTTGCCAGTTTAAACTTGTAAATAGTATGGTTTCATAGTGCCTGTTTTTGAGCATTCTATAAATGGAATTATGAAGTATTATATTTTTGTATCTAGCTTCTTTGCTCAACACTGTGAGGTTAATTCCAGTTGGTGCAGACAGTGACATTGCTGTATATGGTATTCCACTGCATGAATATAATACCATTTATTTAGCCTTTCTTCTCTTGATGGACATTTAGGTGGTTTCCCAGTTTGGCTATTACAGATGATGCTGCTATACACAATTATGTACATGTCTTTTGGTGCACATATGTGCATTTCAGTTGTATATATATCTAGGTGTGGATAATGTTGTTTTCAGTTAATTGTTTTATAAGGTTTAGGTAAAGATTCTTCTTTTTTCCTTTTCCCTTTTTTTTTTTTTTTTTTTTTTTTTTTTTTTTGCCTATGGATGTCCAATTTCTCTAGCATCATTTTAAAAAAATGTTCCAGCCAGAGTGATCCTCCTAAACTAAAAATCAGACCATGTCATTCTCCTGTTTAAATTCTTCAGTAGCTTATTCTTACACTAAGAGGACACCTACCTCTCCAACTTCATCCTGGGTCACTTTCACCCACCTCCCACGATGTCCCAGCCACCCTACCTTCTTCTTGGTCCCCCAAACTCTCCAATGTCTTTGCACTTGCCTTTCCCTCCATTTGGAAGGTTCTTCCCCTGGCTCCTCATGCGACTGGCTCCTTCTGGTCCCTGAAATCTCAGTTTAAAGTCAGCTGTTCAGATAAAGCTTCTCTGACTACGCTATGAGAGTAGACTCCTCTACATTACCATCCATCATTCTCTATCACAGCAGCCTGCATACACTCTCCACAGTCTTGACCACCATCTGCAAGTGCTTTAATCCCTCATTCATTGTCTACCTTCTCCAATAGATGGTAAGCTCTATGAAGAAATGGGCCGAGTTGTTGATCTCACCCAATGATGGTTCCCCAGTGTGTAGCCCAGTGTCTGGCATACAGTAGTTGCCTCCAAAATATTAGTTAAATGTTGTCATTAAACTAGAGTTTGTGATGATATGGCTAGCTTTGTTCCAATATTAGGAAGAGTTTCCTGAAAGCTAGGGCTGTGTGAAAAGCAGTGGGCTGCATGGCATGTCTGAAGTCCTCTCCCTGGAATGGGATGACACAGAGGCATTTCCACATCTTGAAAAGCCCAACAAAGCAATGTCGACGGTTCCTCTCAACTCTGAGACTCTGGTGCTGGAAGTGATGGGGAGGAGAAGCAGGGTGGTTCCATTATGAACACGTTCAGATTTTAGACAAGTCCACTGAACAATGGAGGGTTTGGAATCCAGTTTGGAGAGTCATCTGTTTTTAGCAGTCAAAAGAGAAGCTATTGAGGGACTTCCCTGGTGGTCCAGGGGTAAAAACTCCACCTTCCGATGCAGGGGACACGGGTTCAATCCCTGGTCAGGGAACTAAGACACCACATGCTGCGGGGGAGCTAAGACACCACACGCTGAGGGGCAACTAGGCCGGGTGCCACAACTGCTGAGCTCGCGCACCTCAGCTAGAGCCTGAGTACTGCAAACTACTAGAGCCCACACGCCCTAGAGCCTGCGCACTGCAACTAGAGATAAGCCCACGCACCACAGCAAAGATCCCACCTGCCTCAACGAAGATCCTGTGTGCCACAACTAAGACCAAACACAGCCAAAAATAAATAAATAATAAATTTAAAAATAATAATAAAAAAGAGAAGCTATTGGGAAAACTGGTAAATATAAGAATGAGAAGATATATGGGAGCAAAAACTCCTCAATTTCCTTCTGATTCTTTTCTTTCCCTTCCTCTGTGCTGGAGTTAACCACTTCCAGATCTGATCAGTGTCTTAGTCTGCTCAGGCTGCCATAATAAAATATAATAGACTAGATGGCTTGAACAACAGACATTTATTTCTCACAGTTCTGGAGGCTAGAAGTCTGAGATCAGGTTGCTGACATGGTTGGGTTCTGGCAAGAGCTCTCTTCCTTGCTTGCAGACAGCCACCTTCTCACTGGGTCCTCACGTGACAGAGAAAGAGAACGAGAGAGCGCTCTCTCGTGTCTCTTCTTCTTCTTTTTTTTTAAAAAATAAATTTATTTATTTAATGTATTTATTTTTGGCTGCATTGGGTCTTTGTTGCTGCATGCAGGCTTTCTCTAGTTGCAGCAAGCAGGGCTACTCTTCGTTGTGGTGAGTGGGCTTCTCATTGTGGTGGCTTCTCTTGTTGCAGAGCACGGGCTTTAGGCACATGGGCTCCAGTAGTTGTGGCACATGGGCTCAGTAGTTGTGGCTCGTGGGCTCTAGCGCACAGGCTCAGCAGCTGTGGCACAGGGACTTAGTTGCTCTGCGGCATGTGGGACCTTCCTGGACCAGGGATCAAACCTGTGTCGCCTGCACTGGCAGGCAGATTCTTAACCACTGCGCCACCAGGGAAGTCCCTGGTGTCTCTTCTTATAAGAACACTAATCCCATTGGACCAGGGCCCCACCCTCATGATCTCATCTAAACCTAATTATCTCCCAAAAGGCCCACCTCCAAATTTCATCACAGTAGGGGGTTAAGGCTTCAGCATATGAATTTTAGGGGGACACAGACATTCAGTCCATAACAATCAGCAGACATTGATTCAGGGACCATTGCTAAGACATTTAAGTTATCAGCTTGGACTGAGACAGGCTGGGACCTGGGACCTGGGACCCTTTTCTGCTGTGTTTGCACCTGGACAAACGTCTCCTCAGGCAACAAAATACAAAGAAACTGTATGGGACTAAAAATAGCTGTGTGCATGCACAGTTAGGGCAAATTATGGACAACAAGATACAAAAAGACCAAAAACGCAACTGCCACTTCTGAGGAGCTGGGAGCAAAAGCCCAGTGCCAGGAGCACAAGCTGGGTACTGAGCATGCACTCTGCACTCAACTCCACCAAAAGGGTGGGCAGACCACCTAAGCCACCTCTCCCGGCTGACCCCTGCACCTGTATCTACCCTCACCCCACCCGAACCAGCTCGCTCCCTGCTCCAGGAACAAGCAAGGGAATCTGTTACTTGTTTTTGCTCCCTCCTGCTACAGCAGGAGGCCCCCGTAAAGCCTTGCCTGAATTTCCTGTCTGGCCTCTTATCAATTTCTATTGATTAAGGAAGGTCAAGAACCCAGGTCAGTAACAGGACCAGCTTCCAGACAAACTGGCGCATTCTGTGTCACTGAAGGACAGATAAATTCTATATGCACCAATGTTTATCCATCTTGTCATTCACTCATGTATTCACCAAACATTTCTGAGCACTCACCTAGGCAGACAGGGGCGGGATATAGAACTGACACTCTAGTGGGGGAAGACAGAAGTAGAGAGAAAATTCCAATGCACTGGGTTATGTGCTGGGACAGGGAAAGTCGGAAGGCATTCTGAAAGCTTGGAGGAGGAATCACGTGGACTGGGGGCATTAGAGAGTGTTTCCTGGGACAGGCAGCTCCTGAGCTAAGAGCTGAAGGATCAGGAGATACTGATCCAGCCAGGAAGAGGGGAAGGGTTTTCCTGGCAGAGAGGAATTCATGGGCTTGTGCTGGAGACACGAGAAAACATGCGTGTTCTGGGAACTACCTTAACTTAGTGTAACTGGAGACCAGC
Organism: Tursiops truncatus; assembly: GCF_011762595.2. Classification (NCBI taxonomy): domain Eukaryota; kingdom Metazoa; phylum Chordata; class Mammalia; order Artiodactyla; family Delphinidae; genus Tursiops; species Tursiops truncatus. The sequence continues at coordinate 11,336,438 of NC_047039.1, forward strand.
TTCAGAGCTGGAGGAACCCAAGCTAGAGACATTCAGAGCCAGATGCTAAGAGAAGTTGTTTTTCACCCTGAAGTTAATGAGGAACCCTGAAGGATTTCCAGATCTACATTTCAGGAAGATTAACCAGGCAGCAATGTGGAAATCAACTGGAGGCAAGGAGTGACTGGACTCAGGGGGCGCAAATTAGGAGGCTGTTGGGGTCATCAGTGCAGAGAAATAAGAATTTATAGTCCAAGGCAGAGGAAGGTGGAATGGGGAGGAGGAAAGAGATTTAAGAGATGCACAAGGAAGAGTTGTCAGAACTTGGATGGGTTAAGGGAAAGGGAAGCTCCTGGCTCAGGATGTGGGGATAGATGGAGGAGCCATTCACTAAAACTGGGACCCAGAAGAGAAGCACCATGGTTGGGGGGCGGGCACTCAGGTGGCCTCGGCTGTGGACCCAGTGGCTTCAGGATGCCAGAGCAACACCCTAGGGACATGTTGACTTGTTGGATAGACAGAGGTAACAAGATGAAATTTTGAAATTTTCACTTTTTTCTTCCTCTTCCCTAGACGTTCCCACCATTCTTCTAGCCAATCACCAGCATCCGTATGGCCTCAAAGAGAATTGAAATGTATCAGCAGTAGAAAAGAGGAAACAGAAGTTAGTATCCTTTTTTTTTCTCCTTTAAACTAGGCTCAAAAGGGGAGGCCCTGAATGGAGCAGAAGTTGGAGTTTACTCCATAAAAAGGTGAGGATGCAGATATTCCTTTGGGCATAACCAACCAAGAGTCAAATACAGAGTTTGGGTCTCTTTTGCCTACGCCAAGAAATCCAGGCTATTTACTCACTGGGAGAAATAACCCGTTCAGGTTGGAAGCTGTTTCCCCTGACAACTGACTGGCGTGCAAGATTTTGAGATTAGTGGTTACATTTCATAGGCAATAACATTAAGCTTGTGAAGTTCAGATGCTTCTTCAGATAATCTCTGGAGGTACTTTTGTAGTTACAAGATGGGGAACAGTATCGTTATAAGCCTTTACCCAAGGGCCTTCATTCCTGTGAATATTTTCTGCTTCATCTTACACCTGTGTCAATATCCTCATCTCCCTAGAGTTAACTTCGCACAGGCAGCGGTTAATTAAGAAGCTCTAAGCCTCTGGCAGAACTTTATTAGCCGTAAGAATAGAAAACAGAGGGCTTGTAAAAATGTAGAACTTAATAAAAAGCATAAAAAATTATAGGTATTTTTTTTTAAAAAAGACGATGAGGTCTATACTATGCCTCCGCAAAAAAAAAATTAGAATGAGAATAGAGGGAAGGTGCAATGAGACCATCTCTGCGTAGGAGAGGGTGGCCCAAAATGGGAAAGCCCTGGAGGTGGAGGGGTGTGTATGTGTGTGTAAGGCGGAAGACGTTTTGAACACATTTGTTAAAGAGGAAGTCCAAGTTTAACATGGGTTCAAGTCCTGGCTCAACCATTCGTTAGCTCTGTGACTTTAGGCAAATTACTTAACCTCTCTGTGCCATAGTTTCCTCATTTGAAATAACAATGTGGTTTTCGATCATAGTAACCTACATCATAGTCTGTTTTGTATTGTGTTGTGTTGTATGTGTGTTTCTTTCTTAGGGTACTTCCCCGCCCTTCCCCCATTCCCCCACCGCATAGATTCTAAGATCCTCCTGAGCAGGAGGGGTTTCTGTGACTTGATCGTCTTGTGTGTCTCTTTTAGTGACTACTACAGTATATCCTTTACAGTGGGCATTCAATACACACCTGGCATATAGTAGGTGCTCTCTAAATATTTGTTGTGAAATGAATGTGGTGATTATAAGAGTTAGCAAAATTTCTGAATATCTATTTTTCGTCTCAGCCAAAAATGATTACTACTCGAGGCTAATCAATTTTTAGGTACAGTGTTTAGAGGCCAAATAAATCTGTAATAAAAATGCATGTAAGGGTTTCCCTGGTGGCGCAGTGGTGGAGAATCTGCCTGCTGGGCTTCCCTGGTGGCGCAGTGGTTGAGGGTCCGCCTGCCGATGTGGGGCACACGGGTTCGTGCCCCGGTCCGGGAGGATCCCACATGCCGTGGAGCGGCTGGGCCCGTGAGCCATGGCCACTGGGCCTGCGCGTCCGGAGCCTGTGCTCCGCAACAAGATAGGCCACGATAGTGAGGGGCCCGCGCACCGCAAAAACAAAAAACAAAAACAACAAAAACAAAAAAGAGAATCTGCCTGCTAATGCAGGGGACATGGGTTCGAGCCCTGGTCTGGGAGGATCCCACATGCCGCGGAGCAACTAGGCCCGTGAGCCACAACTACTGAGCCTGCGCGTCCGGAGCCTGTGCTCCGCAATGGGAGAGGCCACAACAGTGAGAGCCTCTACCGTTGCGGTGAGAGTGCGGCCTGCGTACCGCAAAAAAAAAAAAAAAAAAATGAATGTAATAACCATTACACATTCTGGGCGCAGTGTTCGTAATGGGGGAAGAAGTTCAGCCTAAGTACAGGCATATGTCTTCTTTTTAACTAAAGTCCCTCTGAAGGGCTGACAGTGACTGTAAAAATCAGTTTGTCCTTTGCTGCTCTTCTCTTCCTTTAATTTGACTTCAAATCATCCCAATTAGGTAGTAAAAGGGATCGCTAAGCAATATGGAAAGAGCAAAAAAAAAAGTAACGGCGAATACGGCTTGGTATGTCCTTCGCGGCACCCCGTAGTTCTCGGCAGACGTAAGGGCGGTGCGCGCGCTTTTGAAAGCCGGGCGGGTTCCCATCGCAACGACAGTTGCCGAGGGCTTGTGTTGGCAGGTGGGAAGTCCAGGCGGTCGCGGCGTATTGTCGGGGGCCACTCGGGACCAATTTTCAAGACAGCCTTGGCTTGGACGTCTCGTCCCACCGCGCGGCTCCGGTAAGGGGAGCTTTTGCGGGTCCTTTCCGCGCGTGGGCCTGGCCGGGGGTTTACCCACCCCGAGCCTAGGCCTCTGCGTTTGCTTTCCTGACAGCTGGGGGCCTGGAAGGCAGGTGGAAGACGTTGGGAATTTGGCGTTGAACTGGGAATTATCTTAGGAATCATTTTAGCGACCCGAGTGCGCATCTGCATCATGGGGTTAGGTGGGGATTTCAAGAAAGAAATTGCCCTTTTCTCGAATCAGAGCTTAACAGTTGTACTTAGTATGGAAGCTCCGTAGGAGAAGGCGGTGGTTAGACAGATATGGGAAGCCCTGCTCTAGCAAGCTGTCATTGTTTTACAAAGGGATACCGTGAGCCCCGGAGCGGGTGGAAGAAGGATTTTAACAGCCTGCGTCTGTAAGCTCCTGGGTCCGGGGATAAACAGTGGGCGTCTTTACCTCCGGGAATCCTACTGAGGGTGTCAGGTGTAAAGGACCTTAGAAATAATGTGATCAGAACTTTCCCGTTCTTTTTCATTCTACTTTTTTCGTCTATTTTGTTTCTCTTTTCTCAGTTATCTTTACTTTTTCTCCCGTTCTTTATTTTCCCCCCTCCTTTTTCTGCTGCCTAGCTACACTTCAGCTTTGCCAGTAGTATCCAGTATTTTTTAGTCCTAGGGTCCAAAAGTTACTGACCTCTGATCCAGTAGACCTGTTGCTTAGCTTGTTGTCCACTTTTTAGTATTGCTTCTCAAACAGTACTTGACTTTTTAAAAATATCCTAGGTATTCGACAAACTATGAAATTCTGCCAACAGTCATATTACTCTCATTTCTAACGTATCATCATCTAAAATGTTTACAATTTTATGCTTCCTAAGAACTTTTTGATTTAGATTAGTACGGTAATTTAGCAGTTTACATATATATAATGTGTACAAACAATATATACAGAATCTGAAACAGAGTTAGGGCCAGTGGCCGGAAGCCACTTATCAGTAGAGTAAGGCCTAAACTGTGTAGTAGTGAAAAAAGTTGCCTCAGACATCTGTGGAATGTATAGGATATATTTAGGTGCAAGTAGGTTGGGACTGTGTCCTAGAATGTAATGAAATGTTAAAAGACTTCTGTTTAAACTTAGGTTTTTAAATTTTTTTTTAATTATTTATTTTATTTTTGGCTGCGTTGGGTCTTCATTCCTGCGTGAAGGCTCTCTCTGGTTGCAGCGAGCGGGGGCTACTCTTTGTTGCGGTGCGCGGGCTTCTCATTGCGGTGGCTTCTCGTTGCGGAGCACGGGCTCTAGGCGCACAGGTTTCAGTAGTTGTGGCTCGCGGGCTCTAGAGCGCAGGCTCAGTCGTTGTGGCTCACGAGCTTAGTTGCCCTGCGGCATGTGGGATATCCCCAGACCGGGGCTCGAAACTGTGTCCCCTGCATTGGCAGGCGGATTCTTAACCACTGCACCACCAGGGAAGTCCAACTTAGGTGTTTTTAATTGAAGGGAGGTTTTATTTTTAACACTCGTGCTGCTTCTAACTATTGTTACCGACTCGGGTCCTTGAACTCTTTTATCAATAGAAATTGATAAGAGGCCAGATAAGGAATTCAGACAAGGCTTTATTGGGACTCATGCTGTGGCATGAGGGAGCAAAAACAAGTAACAGGTGCCCCTGCTCGCTCCCTGAGGAGGGTGGGCTGGTTCCTTAAATAGGGTGAGCTTGGGGGCGGATGGGTGGGTGGGGCAAGAGGCGTGGCTTAGGTGGTCTGCCCACCCCCCTTGGCGGTGCTGTGTGCAGGGATCATGCACAGTACCCTGCTTTTGCTCTTGGCACCTTAGAAGTGGCAGTTGGTTGGTGGCCTTTTGGTATCATATTGGTCATAATTGCCCCAGGTGCAAGTGCAAGCACTCCGGTAAAAGATCCGAGGTCCCAGTCTATCTAAATATCAAATCTGCCTTATGCTGAGCGGGGCAAGGCAGTGAGACATAGAAGGCAGTAAGATTTCCAGGACACCATTCTTGCAGGGCTTATTTGCATCCTGCTTTTCTGGCCCCTTCTCAGGCTACTTTGTTTTTCATTTCTCAAGCTGAGATTCCTCAGAGCTCTCAGTTTTCTATCTATACGTACTTCCTAGGTGATTTTATCCAGTCTCTTGGCTTTAATGCCATATACATGCTGATATCCCACAAATACACATCTTCAGCTTGGAACAGTTTGCTTTATAGTAAATCTAATATGGAATGTAGCTTTTTTTAAAAAGAAAAATGAATTTAAATTTTTTAATAAAAAGGATTTTTTAAAGAAATATGTTACAGAAGAAATAAAAAGCTTGGATTAACTTGCTTGTGTATGCAGTATGTACACTTTATTTTCAAAAACAATTTAAAAATAATTATTAAGATACAATTCACATATCATAAAATTCACTCTTTGAAAGTGTACAATTCAGTGGTTTTTGGAATAGAATTGAATATATTAAACCACTACCTAATTTTAGAACATTTTTGTCACCCCAAAAAAGAAAGCACACATCCACTAGCAGTCACTCCACATTCTCTCTTCCCCTCAGCCCATAGCAACTACTAATTTATCTTCTGTCTATGGAGTTGCCTTTTCTGGACATTTTGTATAAAAGCAATCATATATGTGGCCTCTTGTGTCTGGCTTCTTTCACTTAGCATAATGTTTTCAAGTTTCTTTCGTGTTGTAGTTTATATTAGTACTACAATCCTTTTTATGACTGAATAATATTCCATATTAGACTATGTACTCTGTTGAATAATATTCTATTGTGTGTATTGTATGCCACATTTTGTTTATCCATTCATCATCTGATAGCTATTTCTGTTTCCTCTTTCTGGCTATTGTGAATAATGCTGCTTACATAGCCAATCTCTTAAAAGGATATAAAAGACCTGTTCATAACTACCCCCAGGAAGTGTGGGAGGGTACTAGGTGATTTTTTTTTAACCGTGTGCATATTATTATTTTTTAACTAAAACAAAAGACCCACTATCAGTAATAGCATGACCTTGGGTATGTAATTGTACTTCTCTGGGTTTCAGTTTTCTAATTGTAAATAAAATCAGACTAAATATTTGTCATGGTCTTTTTCAGTTCTCAAATTTTATGTAAATGAGTGATAGTATTACAGGAATTTTTTCTTCATGAATGAAAGATGTATTCTTTATAACTAAAGTGTAACTTTCTCTTTATTTTCATCATAGGACCTTGAGTGATTATTACAATGGAAGAAACCAATAATTTCAAGACACCAAGCAGATTATCTGAAAAAAAGAAATCTGGTAAGATATAAACCTTTCTTCTTTGTTATTGCTATCAGAAATATCTTTGTATTATTATAGTTTGATCCTTTAATTATTATCTATCACACATGAACAATTTTAGCATAAGTCATCTTTATAATGTTGATCTTAAGAAATAAGACTTCTTTTATAGGCCAGAGTTTGGTCATCTATGAGTTAATTTTATTGACATTCTAACAGATTTGTAGGTTCTCCCTGGTGAAGAACCAACTTAACTTGGACCATTAAGGAACTACTTTACCTTTCCACCTCTCACACACAGAAAGGTATTTTCCAAGGCAATTCAATGGACAAAGGGTAATCTTTTCAATAAATAAAACCAATTGGATATCCATATGCAAATCAACCCTTAGCTCACATCATATGCAAAAATGGCCAAAATTATAAAATTTCTAGAAGATAACATAGGAGAAAATGTTTTGTGCTCTTAGTATATAGATTTTTGTATATTGACTTTGTGTCCTGCAACCATACTAAACTCACTTATTCTATTAGCTTTTTTGTAGATTGCTTGGGATATTGTACATAGGTGGTAATGTAGATGAATAAAGACAGTTTTACTTTTTTTTCCCCGTCTGTGTTACTTTATTTCTCTTTTCTTTCCTTACGGCACTGGCTCCAGTATATATTTGAATAAAGAGGTATGAGAAGACATACTTGCCTTGTTCCTAATGAAGTATTTATGTTAGATGTAGGTTTTTCCAAGATGCCCTTAATCAGGTTGAGGAATTTTCCCTTTATTCCTGGTTATTATCATGAATGGGTATTGAACTTTGTCAAGTGCTTTTTCAGTATCTGTTAAGATAAAGTTTTCCTTTTTAAACTGTTCATGTGGTAAATTATGTTAATTTTAAAATCTCAAACCAACCTTTCATTCCTGGGGTAAAGCCAATACATTGGCCATAATGTATTGCTTGATTCAATTTGCTAATATTTTCTATGTTCATGAGAGATATTGACTGTATGGAGTGTCTGTCTAGTTTTGGTATCAGGGTATTTTGTATTTATAAAGTAAGATGGGAAGTGTTTCCTTCTTTTTCTTGAAGAGTATTTGTAGAAATGACAGTATTTCTTAACTGGTAGAATTTACCAGGAAAACCATGTGGGCCTGGAGTTTTTAGTTTAAAATATTAGAAAAATTTTAACTGTGACTTCACAGTTAATAGATGTAGGGCTATACAGGTTATCTATTTCTTCCTCTGTAAGCCCTGTTAGTGTTTTTTCAAGGAGTTTGTCTGTTCTGAGTTGTCAAAGTTACTGGCATAAAGTTATTTGTGATATACTCTTATTGCCCTTCTAATGTTGGTAGGATTTGTAGTGCTATCGCTTTTTTCATTTCTGGTACTGGTATTTTATATTTTCTTTCTTTCTTTCTTGATCAGACTGACTAGAGGTTTATCTATCTTGGTGGATGCTTCATGCACTTGAAAAGATATTTTCTGCTGTTGTTGGGTGCAGTGTTCCATAAGTGTCAGTTAGGTCAAGCCGGTTGACTTGTTTATGTTGTTTTGTTCAAATCTTCTGTATCCTTACTGATTTTTCTGTTTACTTATTCTATTACTGAGAGAGGAGTGTCTCCAGCTACAATTGTGGATGTGTCTTTTTTCCAGTCCTATCAGTTGTTGCTTTACGTATTTTGAAACTTGTTATTAGGTACCATATACGTTTAGGATGGTTATTGTTGTACCCTGTTCATAGTCCACTTTATGTGGTATCAATAGAGCCACCCAGTTTTATTTTGTTTAGTGTTTTGATGGTATATGTTTTCCAACCTTTTACTTTTAACATATTTATATCTTTATATTTAAAGTGAATTTATTATAGACAGCATGTAGTTATGTGTTGTTTTGTTTTTATCCATTCTGACAACTTCTGTCTTTAATTGGAATGTTTAGGCACTAGCGACATGTGGCAATTTAAATTTAGGTTCAAATGAAATAAAATTAAATTACAAATTTAGTTCCTCAGTTTTGCTAGCCACATTTCAAGTGCTCAGTAACCACATGTGACTAGTGGCTCCCTTCCTGGACAACACAGATATAGAACATTTTCATCAAGACAGAAAGTTCTATTGGACAACACTGTTCAGACCATTTACACTTAATGTAATTCTGTATGGTTGGATTTAAACCTACTGTTTTGCTCTTGTCTCATAGCTCACTGATGATTTCTTTATTTTTTTCCTAATCTTTTTCGCAGTGCTTCATTTTTGGTAGTTTCTGTTGCTTCGTCTTAAAATTTAGTTACTTTTCCTTCTGCTTCTCTAAGGTGGTGTTCTTATTCATTGTATTTTTCATTCCTTGAAGTTCCGTTTGGATCTTTTTTTACATCTTTTTCTTTCCTTGTTATGCTCACATTTTCCTTTACATTATTGAGCATATTTTGGAGATTATATCTTAAGGTTCTTATCTGCTAATTCTACATGACTGCCATTTTGTGGTATGTTTCTGTTGGTTTATTTTTCTCCTGAGATGGGCCATGGTTTCTTGCTTCTTTCATGCCTGGTAATATTTTATGGCTGCTGGACATTTAATATTGTTGAGTGCTAGATTTTGTTATTCCTTTGAAGGGTGTGTGGTTTTGTTATGGTCCAGTTAGGTCACCTGCACATTAGCTTGTTTCTTTTGAGGCTTGCTTGTAAGCTTTGTTCTAAACTTTTTCCATGGGCTAAAATGTAGCTGTACCACTAAGAGTGACTCTTTAGAGGACTTCACTCAATACTGTGAGAATTACCATGCTCTGGCTGATGGCAATTGAACTATTCCTAGACCTGTATAATCTCTGGTAATTGTTTAACCTATTGCGTGCGTTTGGTGCTTTCCTCAGCTTTGGGGGGTTCTGTCCATTCTATGTGCAGGTAAGTACTTAGCCAAACGCTCAAAGAGAGACCTCTTTTAAGATCTCTGGAGCTTTTTCTCCCACTTTTTGGCTCCCTCTTTAGTTCTCTATTCCACAAATTCTAGCTACTTAAATCTTGTTGACCTCTAATCTCCATCTCCTCAATTTGACAAGGCCTCTGCTGTGTTTCTTTGCACTGCAGCCTGGAAACTACCTTTAAGCAGTAAGTTAGGTCAATGATAGGACTCACCTCATTTGTTTCTCTTCTCTCAGAGTTTACAGTCCTGCTCTGCCAGTTGTCAAGTATCTGAAAACCATTATATCTTGTCAAACTTTCTAGTTGTTCATGGCAAGATAGCAATTCTGGGAGCAGTTAATTGTTCATTAGCAAAAGTAGGACTCCTCTATCTCATCTTTTTTAATGACTGTATAATACTCTGTAATATAGATATACTATAATTATGACTCTAATGATGAATACTTAGGCTTTTTTGTCTTTTTGCGACCACAAAAGCACATACCGATATTCACATGTATATGCATGCATATATGATAGTAAATAGTTTAGGCTCTGTGGGCCACATAGGAACCCTATTGTTATATTCTTCTTTTTTTTATGATTTTTGCCTGAATCAGTCATTACTATGATGGCTGAAAAATGATATTAAAAAGTTTATTTTGTTGTCCTCAAAATCTGCTGAACTCTGGATCCAGGCTAAGTCAGTAGGGCTGCGTGGTGCCTTACATCTGTTGTTGCTTCCTGAAGTCCTGTTTACCGTCTCTGAAAGGCTCAGCTTCTGGAGAAGCTGGAGGTGTGTTTAGAAGGATATGTTCCCAGGAAGAGAGAGAGATTTGGAGTCCAGACTGATGACAATCAAGTACACTGAATCTGTCTCTATGTTTCCCCTGTTCTGGCTCCAGAGAAATAAGACAGTCACTAGTGAGATTGGTGCCATTCTGTGTAGTTACTTTCTATACTTCGAATTTTCTTAACTCAGAGATCTTGTCCCTGGTTTTGTCTTTGTTCTAAGGCCTCCTCAATTTCTCGTTTTTTCTGGACATGGAATCTAGATCTTCGATTTTGAAACCAGAATTGAACTCTTGACTCTAGAACCCTGGTTTCTTTAGCAAGTTGCTCTCTGGAATCAATCCCATGATAACGGTGGTCCATAAATGCCTTGATGAGGGTGTGTAATTGAGAGGAGTGTAGCTGATATGACACTGTCTGTCTTTTCTACTTTGAATCTTCTTTCAGGGTGATCTTGGCTTGATTCTAAGTCCTACTCAGGTTCTGATCTTTTCTGGAATCAGTTCCTAGCTCTTCGATTCTGAAACCAAATCTGTATTCTAGACTCTTCAGTGTTATTAAAGGCAAGTCTTCGTTTGGTAGCATAACCTGGGTAAGTTTTTTGGTTGAAAGCATTGATGAGGCTTTTCAGTTGATCTTCTGTAAATTTGGTGCAGCTGTGTCTACACTTCGTTGCCATGGTGCTGTTTGGAGAGTTGTCTTGGGCCATGTTGGAAGAGAGTCGTGAAGTCTAAGGATTTGACCAAGAGACCTTCTTTATCTATTTTTTAACAGGGCTTTCAAAATGTAAAAATCGATTCTTAGCTTGTGGGCCATACAAAAACAGGCCATTTACTGACCACTGCTTTAGTGTTACTGTCAGATCGAGCTCTAAAAGTAGACTTGGTCAAAGGGTATCCATTTAAAATTAGGATAGATAGTGTCAAATTGCTTTCCAAGACTTTGCCAGTTAATACTCTTTAAGAATAATATATTGAGAATGGTAGGATGCATCTGTAGACGTCTTTTCAAATACTAATTTTATCTTTTATTTCTCTTTCTGACGTTTAGCATTGTGTTTAACTCCATGCATAAATATTCCTGCCTCTCCGTTTATGCAGAAGCTTGGCTTTGGTACTGGGGTAAATGTCTACCTCATGAAAAGGTGAGTATAAGATTTCAGATGAGTGTTTTTACATGGAACCATAGTTCCACTGTACTTGGAGACAAAAAGGAATATGAAAATTCAAATATTTAGATTTGGGGTATGTTCATAACTTTGCCGGAGCTCTGCCTGGTATACTTTTCTCCTAGCTTCCTCCTGATGGATTATTAAAGAAGTAATTTACCTTGTAATTTTTCCTTGGCTTGTTTAAGAAGGGAAGAGGACAGAGGAGAGGGGTTCCTGTGTGTTACCAGTGTTGGGGGATATCAGTGATTATTAATCCCTTCTGTCTGGAGAGTTGCCTTCTCAAGATATTCTCTTCTAAAGAAGCAAAAGTTTTTTTATTTCTTATGTCATCATTGTTAAGTAAGAAGGACAAATATGTGATTTTAAAGTAGGAAAATCGTATTAAAAGAAAAATGAAATAGAATAGGGGCTAATAGCTAATAATATTACACATGACAACAAACACATTTTATTAAAAGTTGTTTGTTTTTTCATTACTCTGTACCTATTTTCATGTTTATTAAGTGGCAAACAATTAAGCCATTTTGTATTGCTTAATGTGTTCTCGGAATCAGCCTGACTAGTCCAACCCAGCAGGTCATTAGCTTCTCTAGGTTTATATTGTTTCCAAATAGAAATACTGTAATAAAAAGCTAATGAATTGAGAATAGCATAGCAGTTATATATAAGTGGGTATTCTTGAAGCATTTTTGCAATTTAAACACCCCCTTTGTGTGTTTGTATGCTATAAGTTTTGTAAACTTTCATTTTTTAATGTCTAAAACGCTTGTCTAAGTTATTTTGAAAGAAAAAATTTCTCACAGGTTCATGGCTATTCTCATTTTTCTCCCTTTTAAAAAATATTTTTAAAAAGTGAAGTGTGTTGTTAACAAAGTTATACTGTATGTGACTTAATTAGGAAGCTTCAGGTGACTGATTGAAAACAGCAGTTCCTGCCTGAGCCTCCCAGTCTTCAGGGTGGCGCTGTTAGCTTGGGATGTTCCTTTACCGGTAGCCTAGAGATTTCCTTTGCTTCTCTGGTGAACTGGATCCTCTGTTTTTCTGTATCTCATGTCTTAGTATTTCTTGGTTTACATCTCATTTTGGTTGAGGACATTTGGTAGCGCCCCATGAAAAGATGCACAGAAGATACATTTTTGAGAATTTGCATTTCTAAAAACGTTCTCATTTTACCCTCATACTTGAATGGCCTTTTTTGTTTTTCTGGGTTATAATTCTCATTCAGAAGTACTTTTCCTCCAGAATTTTGAGGACATTGTTCAGGTGTTGCTGTTGAGAATTCTGAAGCCCTTCTGACTACTGATTCTTTTTATGTATCTGTTCTATGTTATCTGTTCCTCCCACTGTAATTTCACAATGACATGCATGGATGTGGGCCTCTTGGAAACTGAAAATCCCTGTTCTTAAATTTTTGAGAAATTATTTTTTAAAATTACTTTGCTGATCATTTTACCCTTTTTTTTAAGTTAATTAATTAATTAATTGATTAATGGCTGCGTTGGGTCTTCATTGCTGCGTGCAGGCTTTCTCTAGTTGCGGCGAGCGGGGGCCTCTTATTGCGGTGGCTTCTCGTTGTGGACCATGGGCTCTAGGCACACGGGCTTCAGTAGTTGTGGCACGTGGGCTCAGTATGTGGTACGCAGGCTCTAGAGCGCAGGCTCAGTAGTTGTGGCTCACAGGCTCTAAAGCGCAGGCTCAGTAGTTGTGGCCATGGGCTCAGTTGCTCCACAGCATGTGGGATCTTCCCAGACCAGGGCTTGAACCCGCATCTCCTGCACCGGCAGGCAGATTCTTAACCACTGCGCCACTAGAGAAGTCCCATCACCCCTGTTTTTCTGTTCTCTGTCTTGGAACTCCTATTATGGATGTTGGATTTACTCGACTGATCTCTAATCTACCTTTATTTTATTTATTTTTTTGGTCTGTTTTTCTATTTTCTTTCTCTTTTTGTTCTGTTTTCTGGGAGATTTCCCCAACTTCATCTTCTGATACTTCCGTTGAGTTTTTCACTTTTGTCTGTCTTGTTTTTAATTAATTAGCTGAAAGTTTTCCTGTTTAAGATGGCATCTTTAGTCTTGTGGGGATGCTAGACATGTTGTATATCTTGATCTGGGTGTTGATAACACAGGTATATACACGGGTGAAAACTCACTGAGCATTTAGGGTGCATTCGGTCGTGAAATACTCTGTTCCTGTATGGTTCACAGGTTCTCAACTACGTCAGTCAACCTTAGGCTAAAGACCCTCTGCTTTTTCCCCTTTCAAAGCCAGTCTTCCATCTTCAGAAGCTGGGGGATAGAGGATGGGCAGCTGCCTGCTGATACAGAATCGAGGATCGTATCTAGGAATGCACCTGCTTTTAAAACAACTTTCAAGAAGTTCATTGGGCCTGTTAAAGTCAGTTACTTTCAACTGCTTTTCAAGCTTCCATGGGCTCAGCTTGTTGCTGTTGTCTCCTCTTCATTATTTCCATCCTTGTCATTCGGTGTATGTCTTAAAGTATTCATTTGTTTTTATTTTAGAGGTGCCTGAGAGGGATCAAAATTATATGTGTATGTTCAGGCTATCATTTCAATTCAGAAGTCTACATTTTTTACTGTCAAATTTGCATTGCTAGATAAAACCTAACATAGCTGTGATATATTATTATTTTTTAGTAAATGGATAGATTCATTTTACTATTTGTTTAGAATATTTGCATCTCTGATATAAGTAAAATTAGCTTGTGATTTTTCCTTTTCCTTTCCTTTTTCCTTGTGATTTTCCTTGTCCCTGTTTGATTTTTTTATTAAGGTTATCTTAAACTCATAGTCCTTTTTCATTCTATTCCCTGGAACAGTTTGTATGGGATTGAATAATGTGTTCCTTTAAAACTTAGTAAACTCACCTATAAAATTATCTAGGTTTTGTGTTTCTTGAGGGAAAATTTTAAACTCTTGATTACATTTTTTCTTTTATCAGTTTTCTTAGATTTTTTAAACAAATCTGTCCATTTTGTCTTTTAAATATATTGGCCTTAAAAGTTTTAGTATTTATTCACATATATTTTTTAATCTCTGCTGAATATGTCCCCATTTTTGTTTGCAATATTATTTGTGTCTCCTTTTGTTTTTTTCTTTGTGCAGTCTCAACAGAAATTTGCCTGTTTTATTAGTATTTTAGTGAACCAACTTTTAACTTGGCAAAATTTTATTCAGATTTTGTAAATACATTCTTGTCATTCTGTAGGTTAGGATATGTTATGGAAAAGGTGAAGATGGACTTGCTCACTGAATTCTAAATAATCGAGAGCTATGGGGTACCCCTTGAAACTTGAAAAATATATTTTTCATATTAAAATGAGATGGAAGAGGTATCCCCAAATGCTATTGTTATCTAAAACTGGAGGTTTAAGAATAATTTAGATAGACTTATGCATGATAGATATATATGAATTAAGAAATCTAGTGATCCTTTGAATACATGTTTTTTGATTTTAAACAGAGGTCCTGCAATCATAGAGCTGTGCTCATGAGGTAGTACAGAGCTAAATGGGCTCTTGGTTCAATCTGTTGTTTTACCTTATGGTTGAACTTTTAATCTTTAACTTTTGAGGCTCTTTGACTAGCTTTTGTGCCCGTATGCTGCATACATTTTGTCCTTTGTAATTTGCCATACTCATAAACGCCTACCTTACCAGGTGAACAAACCTTTCCCTGACTTCGTTTTACCTGTTTGTTTATTTAGACCTCGAAACATTTATACCTTAAATATTCTTCAAACAGCTGAATCTTCCTAGAAAATAGAAATTTACATTTTTTCTTATTTTTATGTTTATTATTATCTCCCTAAACACATGTATATGGTGAGAGGTATATAAGATGAATTGCTAAGTCTGTTAGAGGCACAATATTTGTTGGTGAAGAACATTCTGTTGTTCTTTGCATGGTTATATATGAGCCAAATGTATATCTTCTTTAGATTGTTTCTTAGATATTTAGTTTTTATTACTTTAACATTCTGTAACTCATATTTGGTACATATAGTTAAGTGCTTTTTGAGTAGTTGGTAGTTTGACATGCTTGAATGAAAAAATTAGAAAATACTGTAGTAATTTTGAAGTTTAAAATTTATAACATTTCATCTTTTTCCTTTTAGTTTTCTCTTTTTAACCCTTCCCTTCCAGTAATAGATATCAGACTTCTCTTGTAATCAATAGATTTATCAGATATAAGTACCCAATTAAAGAGGATGTATAACGGAAGTGTTGATAGTCTAAAATATTTTAACTATTTTTTTTAAAAAAACAACAAATTATTATTAAGTCCTTTTCAAAATTTGGAAGTTCTTATTAGTCATTTGGAATGTATTATGGTTATTAATCTTTCTGTACATTTTTGATTAATTATTTTTTAAGATCTCCAAGAGGTTTGTCTCATTCTCCTTGGGCTGTGAAAAAGATTAATCCTAGATGTAATGATGATTATCAGAGTATGTATCAAAAGAGACTAACTGATGAAGCTAAGATTTTGAAAAGCCTTAATCATCCAAACATTATAGGTAAGTTTAGATTTATTTGGTAACAGTATCTGGTATAGTATTCTGTTTATCCAGAAATGGTTTATATAATATCTTAACTGGTTTCACTAATAAAAATGAAGAGGGTAGTGATGGAGTTTGGCAAGAATCAAATTAATATGAACATTCTAAAATAAAAATTAGTGGGAATTCCCTGGCGGTCCAGTGGTTAGGACCCTGTGCTTCCACTGCAGGGGGCACCGGTTCAATCCCTGGTCGGGGAACTAAAATCCTGCAAGCCGTGTGGCTTGGCCAAAAAAAAAAAAAAAAAATTAGTATATGTTCTTAGATGCTTAAGTAGATATTTAAAACTTCATGGGAGTGCATATAGTCATTTATGGTGCTGGTACTATGGAGAATTCAGGAATGTAATATATTCATTTACATAATTTCCTTATTTTAATTGTTAATGTAAGTAGGGCTGGTGAAACCATTATATTTAGGAAGGCATTGAGTATTAAAAAATATCTCAATTTGTGATACTATTGGCAAACACTGAAGGCATTTTAAATTAGATCTACTGAATGAGTTTTGTAAGTAATAGCTATTTCATTTTATATTTGACAGTGTTAATCCAGATCTGTATTCAGTCACATTACTGTAAAAAACTTAAATACTGTCGTTCTTCCCTATTCCAGTAACAAAATGTCGTGTTTTCTTTAAGGTTACCGTGCCTTCACTAAAGCTAGCGATGGTAGTCTATGTCTTGCTATGGAATACGGAGGTGAAAAGTCTCTGAATGACTTAATAGAAGAACGAAATAGAGATAGCCGAGATCCTTTTCCAGCAGCCATAATTTTAAAAGTTGCTTTGAATATGGCAAGAGGGTTAAAGGTAACTATGCTATTTTTTATATATATATATTTTAAAGATTTATTTATTATCTATTTATTTTTGGCTGCGTCAGGTCTTAGTTGTGGCACACGAGATCTTTGTTGAGGCATGCGGGATCTTTCATTGCAGCGGCTGGCCTTCTCTCTAGTTGTGGCATGTGGGTTTTCTCTTCTCTAGTTGTGGCCTGTGGGCTCCAGGGCACGTGGGCTCTGTAGGTTGTGGCATGCGGGCTTTCTAGTTGAGGCGTGAGCTCAGTAGTTGTGGCGTGCTGACCTAGTTGCCCCGCAGCATGTGAGATCTTAGTTCCCTGACCAGGGATTGAACCTGCGTCCCCTGCATTGTAAGGTGGATTCTTCACCACTGGATGACCAGGGGAATCCCATGCTATTATATTTCAAATTACTTTTGTGGGACCTGAAGAAACTAAATTATTTATTTATTATTTAAAATGTTGTGTTTAATTTCTGCTGTACATCAGAGTGACTCAGTTATACTTATATATTCCTTTTCATTATGGTTTATCATAGGATATGGAATATAGTTCCCTGTGCTATACCGTAGAACCTTGTTATTTATCCATCCTATATATAATAGTTTGCATCTGCTAATCCCAAACTCCCAATCCTTCCCTCCCCTACCCAGCCTCCCCCTTGGCAACCACAAGTCTGCTGTCTATATTTGTGAGTCGTGTCTACTTTGTAAATAAGTTCATTTGTGTAATATTTTAGATTCCACATATAAGTGATAATCATATGGTATTTGTCTTTCTCTTTCTGACTTACCTAGTATGATAATCTCTAGGTCCATCCATGTTGCTACAAATGGCATTATTTCATTCTTTTTAATGGCTGAGTAATATTCCTGTGTGTGTGTGTGTGTGTGTGTGTGTGTATACACATCTTCTTTATCCATTCATCTGTCGATGAACAGATACTAATATACCTAATTACAAGGTGGAATTTTTTTTCCCAAAGAGGGAGTTGCTTTAAGTTAAAGTCTTTATAGAATCTCTCACACTGAAGAGTGCACTGTTTATTTATTTTGATCAGCAAAGTATTGTTAGAGGCCTTCACACCTTCACATAGCCTTAAATAACCCGTCAGGAAGTTTTCCTTATAGAGATTGCGTGTTAGATTTAGTTAAATGGACTAATATATTTTAAACAAATTTAGTCATCATTCCTGGGGGTGTACTCTAACCCTCTGTTGCTATAAACAAGCCTTTCAAAGATTTTTTTGTGGGATACTAAGTTTTGGACATGGTGAATGTACATCTATAGGTCAAGTGAAAAAAGTGCTCTCAATGTTATGCAAACAAATTATTGTGCCTTTGAGTAGACATACTGTAAGAAATAAGTAAGAGATAAAAAGAATTCTGTATCCTAAATAACTTAAGTAATTATGGCTCCAGAAAATTGTTGGATGACTCAGAAAACAGATTATGTAATGATACTGATGTCAGAGTTGCATGTTAAGAATTCAAATAAAGTTGTTTCATGAAATGTGAAACTGGAAAAAGGCAATATTTCTAAATATATATTTTAATATGTGTATAGAAAAACTGATTTTAAATAGGTAGGATGAACTAAATTAATAATTTGAATTATTTAATAAATTATTTTAAATGTGTATAATGGAATAAATAAATTACATTATAAATACATTTGCGCATATTCAATTTATGGTCAGCAACATTTAAATTAAGCACAGTAAGTGATCCAAGTTAAATACCAAGAATTGTTTCTGCATCAGTTTCAGGCCCAGCTCACAGTAGATGCCCAAATGCTGATGAATGAAAAAATAACAGTTTTGCAGGACGTTTTTGATTATGGATGAATATCATCACTTGTCAATTCTAAGAAAGAGTTAATGTGTAAAACAAAATATAGTCTTAGATTACGTTACTCCTTCATCTTCTGCTTGTGAATTATTTGTAGCATTATCTCAACAATTTGTTTGAGGAAACCCTGTGCCATTGTGAAGATTACAAAATTATTTCTAAGAATTACTAGCCTCAAGTAAATTGTAGTATATTTTGAAATCTGCAGTAGCATCTTTGATGTAAAAGTATGTGAGGTGGGTTTGAAAATTAAAAGTTAGCTTATCTATAAATAGACATCTGTTTCCAAAGAATCTTTCAGATTTCTGGTCAGTATAGCAGACCAAGACAGCTTGGGATGGTCCCTTCTCTAGCTTCGAATAATTTGAAATGATGGACAGATATAAGCCTGTAGGTTAGGACGGGCATTCAAGTTATTTTTGTTTGAGAGTTATCATATTTTTTTAATTAGTTTGTATTTTTTGCTCAGATGTGTTAAATTTTCCACTATTTTAGTATTTGCACCAAGACAAGAAACTGCTTCATGGAGATATAAAGTCTTCAAATGTTGTTATTAAAGGTGATTTTGAAACAATTAAAATCTGTGATGTAGGAGTCTCTCTACCATTGGATGAAAATATGACCGGTAAGTAGAATTCTAGTTTTTTTAAAATAAATTTATTTATTTATTTTTATTTTTGGCTGTGTTGGGTCTTTGTTGCTGCATGTGGGCTTTCTCTAGTTGCGGCGAGCAGGGGCTACTCTTCGTTGTGGTGTGCAGGCTTCTCATTGCGATAGCTTCTCTTGTTGCGGAGCACAGGCTCTAGGTGCGGGGGCTTCAGTAGTTGTGGTGCAGGGGCTCTGTTGCTCTGCGGCATGTGGGATCTTCCTGGAGCAGGGTTCGAACCCATGTCCCCTGCGTTGGCAGGCAGATTCCTAACCACTGTGCCACCAGGGAAGTACCAAGAATTCTGATTTTTAAAATTGCTTTTATACAGTATTTAAATTTCTAATTTTTACATATTTAAAAAGGTAATAAGTTCACATTCTTCAAAAATCAAAAACTATGAATAAAAAGTGTACAATAAAAAAAATCCCTTCTTTTATGTCTCTCTTCTACTCAGCCTCTAGCCCCCTTTCTTGCCACACACACAATATAAATTATTGGTTTCTCATTAGTATATATTTTAATTGAAGATGTGGGGAGCTATTTCTAACCTGGATTGGGATTTTTAAGTGGTAAAAGATCTGGGAATAGAAAACAAAA
Organism: Tursiops truncatus; assembly: GCF_011762595.2. Lineage (NCBI taxonomy): Eukaryota > Metazoa > Chordata > Mammalia > Artiodactyla > Delphinidae > Tursiops > Tursiops truncatus. Next base: position 11,355,917 of record NC_047039.1, read on the forward strand.
TTTTTATAAGGTTTTGTAAAGGAATTCATTTAGCATCAGCATAGTGACAAGATTTGGGAAACTACTAGAAGAAACTGGAGTGGGAGTAGGAAAGAAAAGTGCTAATTAAGGCCTGTCTTCTGCTTTTTGCCCCTTGGCCCACCGCACCTCATTCTCTCTTTATTGTGAATACTGACCATTCTCTTCTCAGGGAATTTAAGATATGTTCTTTCTTTTTTTTTTTAATACCTTCTTTGAATATTGTTTTCCATTATGGTTTATCATAGGATATTGAATATAGTTCCCTGTGCTATACAGGAGGACCTTGTTGTTTATCCATCCTCTATATAAAAGCTTACATCTGCTAAACCCAACCTCCCACTCCATCCCTCCCCCAGGCCCCTCCCCCTTGGCAACCACTAGTCTGTTCTCTATGTCCATGATTCTGTTTCATAGATAGGTTCATTTGTCTCATTTTAGATTCCACATATAAGTGATATCATATGATATTTGTCTTTCTCTTTCTGACTTACTTCACGTAGTATGATAATCTCTAGTTGCATCCATGTTGCTGCAAATGACATTATTTCATTCTTTTTCATGACTGAGTAGTATTCCATTGTATATATGTACCACATCTTCTTTATCTATTCATCTGTTGATGGACATTTAGGTTGTTTCCATGTCTTGGCTATTGTGAATAGTGCTGCTGTGAACATAGGGGTGCATGTATCTTTTTGAATTATAGTTTTGTCTGGATATTTGCCCAGAAGTGGGATTACTGGATCCTAATGGTAATTCTATTTTTAGTTTTCTGAGGAACCACCATACTGTTTTCCACAGTGGCTGCACCAACTTACATTCCCACCAACAGTGTAGGAGGATTCCATTTTCTCCACACCCTTTCCAGCATTTATTTGTACACTTTTTAATGATGGCCATTCTGACCAGCGTGAAGTGGTACCTCATTGCAGTTTTGATTTGCATTTCTCTAATAATTACTGATGTTGAGCATCTTTTCATGTATCTATTGGCCATCTGTATTTCTTCTTTGGAGTAATGTCTATTTAGGTCTTCTGCCCATTTTTCTATTGAGTTGTTTGTTTTATTGTTGTTGAGTTGTATGAGCTGTTTGTATATTTTGGAAACTAATCCCTTGTCATTCACATTGTTTGCAAATATTTTCTCCCATTCTGTAGGTTGTCTTTTTGTTTTGTTTATGGTTTCCTTTGCTGTACAAAAGCTTGTAAGTTTGATTAGGTCCCATTTATTTATTATTATTATTATTTTATTATTATTTTTTGCGGTACGCAGGCCTCTCACTGTTGTGGCCTCTCCTGTTGTGGAGCACAGGCTCCAGACGCGCAGGCTTAGCGGCCATGGCTCATGGGCCCAGCTGCTCCGCGGCATGTGGGATCTTCCTGGACCGGGACACGGACCCGTGTCCCCTGCATCGGCAGGCGGACTCTCAACCACTGCGCCACCAGGGAAGCCCCGGTCCCAATTTATTTTTGTTTTTATTTCTGTTGCCTTGGGAGACTGACCTAAGAAAACATTGGTGCGATTTATGTCATAGAATGTCTTGCGTATGATCTCTTCTAGGAGTTTTATGGTGTCTTGTCTTATGTTTAAGTCTTTAAGTCATTTTGAGTTTATATTTGTGAATGGTGAGTGGGTGTGACAGGGTGCAGCTGTACAGCTTCCCCAGTACCACTTGCTGAAGAGACTGTAGGGAATCTAAGATATGTTCTTGTTGAGAAACAAAAACAAAAAAGCAAAAGCCTTAAAGAGAAAGCCTCTGCTTTCAACATATTATTTAATAAATAATATTTAAATTTACCTCTTTATATAAATATAAGGTAGAGGGAAGGCTAATGATACTGTTTCGAACTTATGTACATCTTAATTTCTAGTTAAAGTCTACAAGTTGAATTGAAGGGAAAAGCCAAGATAAATAGATTGACTTTATAATGATGTCTGTAATCATTAATAAAGATAGAACTGGCATGAACCCTTAGGCTAAATAACTGGTACAAGGTTGAAACTTCAGCAAATAAAAGGAGAAATTGTCAAAAAGAATAAAAGTAAGATTTTTTTAGCATAATTTTCTCAATCCTTAATAGATCTAATAGACAAAACTAAGATGTAAAATATCTGAGTAAATAATAAGTTCAATCTCTATGCATTAGAATATTTATCAAAATTGACCATATACTAGTTAAGTTACAAAAGGAAATCTCAGATTACAAAAAGTAGAAATAGACTAAAGGTTAACATTCATTATCCTCAGTGCTATAAATATAGAAATTGGTAGTACGGTTGGAAACAAAAATTCAGGAATTTAATATAATTGTATATAGTTCTTGGCCAAAAGAAGTGAAATTCCAGTTACACGCTATTTAGAAAATAATGAGAATGTAAGAACAAATCAAAACCTATTTGATATGGTCAAAAGTACCAAAGGAAAACATTTTCATTATTTAACCTTTATGAAATTGAGTATTCAACTGAAATCAGGAAAAAAAATGAAGCCCTAAAAGAAAGGAGAAATTAATGAATGAGAAAATCTATAAATTCTATAGTATCCCAATATGATCTATGTTATTGTAGAACATTTCAAAGAGAATGTAAAATTTATCCTTGAGGATACATGTTCAAACACAGCCAGGAAAATTCTGTGAAAAGTGTTAGTAGGAATTTTCCTGACCAGATGTTAAGGATTATAAAGCTATAGTAATTAAAGCCGTGATACTCATGCCAAACTAGGCAGAAAATTTTAACATAAGAGTCAAGAGATAGTTCCCAAATATATAAAATTTGTTATATGATAAAGGTGACATTTTTATATTAGTGAGAAAGAGGTAGTTGAGTCAGTAAATGATGGTGTCTGGTCATTTTAGAGAAAGTTGTTTTCTATCCTCACACTCTAATCCCTGTAGATCAAAGATTTTTAAAAAAAAGTAGCAGAAAAAATTGTTGGTAAATATTTCCTTAATGTTGGGCTTAAGATGGACACCAGAGGTAGAAACCATTTTTTTAAAAAAAGTCATGACTACTGAAAATTCTTTGAAAAATTTCTGTATGTTAGTATGAGCAACAGTATAGATTAATATATTCTCATACACTACGTAGAAGTTGCAATTGGTGTATCATTCATGTTAAGATAAGTTTTGCTATGGTAACATAGACCCTTAAAAACCTCAGTGCCTTAAACCAAGGCTTATTATTCAAGCTACGTGTCCATTAGGGCTGTGTTCCATGTCATTCGCATGTTAGGACCTAAGCTGCTAGGACATCCACTATATGGAATACTGCCATCGTTGTGTGGAAGGTAAAAAAAAACTCTAGAGCTGCACTGTCCACTACAGTAGCCACTAGCTATGTATGGCTGTTTAAATTAATTAATATTTAAAATTTTTAAAAATTCATTTTCTCAGCCACTTTAGGCACGTTTCAGGTACTCAGTAGCTATGTGTGGTTAGTGGCTACCATATTGGACAATGCAGATACAGAACATTTTTATCATCACAGAAAGTTCTGTTGGACAGTGCCACCCTAGAAAGTCTTGCACTAACAATTAAATGCTCCAGCTTAGAAATGACACAAGTCACTTCTTTCACAAGTCACTGACTGGAACTAGTCAAATGGCTTCACCCAGCCATGACAGGCCAGAAAGTGTGGTCCTTCTGTGTGTCGAGAAGGTGGTCCTTCTGTGCGTGTAGAAAGTGGAGAGCCTGAACTGCTTGACGTACAGCACTAGTAACTACCACAGTGGTGTAGCCTTTTCAGAGGGCAGTTGGAAATACGTATTTCTCTAAAAAACAAAACCCTTAAAAATGTTTATGCCCTTTGATCCTGTAATTTCATTTCCAAGAACACATTCCAAAGAAATAATTGGGCAGTGCAGGTATTTTTTTTTACAATAACCTGGTATATTAATTTCTGGAAAAGTCAAAAGCTAGAACTACGCTTATAGAAGAAATAGAGTTGGAACAGAAGAATCAAAACCCATGCAACCTTGAAAACAAAGCAATACCCAAAATAGTAACAATCCTAGTAAAAATACTAACACCTTAGATCTTCACTAGCACCCAGTATCATTCAGTGTTGTGTAGCCACGAACCCTGGGTTTGTGCTTCCTTGAAGGTAAACATGAGGGTGTTTATTTTCAATAGATACTTTTCATTAAAATTAAAAATTTGATCTGGCTTTTTCTATAAAAATTTATCATATCACTTACATGTGGAATCTAAACAATAAACTAGTGAATATCACAAAAAAAGAAACAGACTTACAGATATAGAGAACAAACTAGTGGTTACCAGTGGGGAGAAGGAAAGGAGGAGAGGCAAGATAAGGGTAGAGAATTAAGAGGTACAGACTACTATGTATGAAATAAATAAGCTGCAAGAATATGTTGTACACACAGGAAGTATAGCCAATATTTTATAGTAACTATAAATGGAATATAACCTTTAAATATTGTGAATCACTATGTTGTGTACCTGAAATTTATATAATATCGTACATCAACTATACCTCAATAAAAAATTATAATAATAACAAAAAAGTATTTATACGCTTGGGGGAAATGTCTTGGCAGCGCTTTTACTTGCACTCTCAGCTTCACCAGATAGTTTATAGTCAGCACAGCAGTTCTTAAAGCAGTGCTCTGAGGGAAGGCGTTTCTGCGGGCTAAGGCTTTTTCTTTGTGAGGAAGTTTACTCCTAATCACTTAAAAGATAACATTAACATACTGGGGAAAACAAATCACATAATTAATCTTTTTTACTAGTTGTGTATGAGCTAATTTGTGTTAGAAAAATACACATTGTACCAGAACAGATTTTGCAAGAATGTAAGAGAATGTCCATCAAAAAGGAAGGGATGGTGTTATTTATTGTACCACCACACAATAGAATACCATATATCCATTAAAATTATATAGGTTTACATTCGTTGGCATGGAAATATATCTAAATATGTTAAGTGAGATGAACAGATGATAAAATAGCACCTAAAGTATGTATTTACATACACATTAAGAGAAGTTTAAAAAATACTAAATTTTTTAAAGTTTTGTGTTTTAATAGGTAACATAGTCACATATTTCACAACTATAATATACACAGGGTATTTTGTAAAAAGCCCAAATCGTAACAGTGGTAAATTCCAGGTTGATTATTTATTTAGCAAATATTTTTTTTTTTTAACATCTTTATTGGAGTATAATTGCTTTACAATGGTATGTTAGTTTCAGCTTCACAACAAAATGAATCAGTTATATATATACATATATTCCCATATCTCTTCCCGCTTGCGTCTCCCTCCCTCCCACCCTCCCTATCCCACCCCTTAGCAAATATTTTTAATACTAAGTACAGTCAGGCGTTGTGCTAGGAACTATAAATGTAGAGGAAAAAAGGATAGACACAGTCCTTACCCTTTTGGGGCTCATAATCTAGATGGAAAGAAGTCCTTGAATAACTAATACTAAAGTATAATGACCATTATGATGTAAGGAATTTTGTAAACATGACAGTGCCACAATTCAGCCTAGATGTTGAGAAAGGCCTCCCTAAATAATTAATGTTTAAGCTGAGAGTTGAAGGATGAGTAGAACCTCCAGTTTCATCAGTTTTCAATTTGTGTCCGTGAGAACTGAAAAAGGTAATGTCCGCTTAAACTCTTTGAAAGTAATAAAGGGCAATAAAATATTTAAGTTGTTTTTGTGTTGACAAGAAGGAATGACTGAACCATTGACTTATGATCTCATCAAACTTTTGTCAGAAAAATTTATCTTCACAGAGAAGTAAACTTAATTAGTAACATATGTGGGAGAGCCACTTCTATTATGTTTAAAGTCTAAGCACAGACTTGGAGAAATGTATTAAGTGGACATATAGGAAGTACACTTGTGGTTGGCTGGAGTCTCCAATTGGAACTGATATATTAGACCCAGACTTCTAGAAAGCTACTCTTTAGCATGGTGGATCCTTGTAGGAATTTGACCTATTTAGAATGGGGTATGAATCCTTCCTTATTGCCACAGTGTCACTGCCCATGTGGACCATGTCTGTAGACTCTTTACCCTGTCATGCATTCCATTAGGGCCTCTTAGATGTGAGGTGATATGGGGGAAAACTTCAAGCAGCTTATACAGGACATGACTGCCTTCCAAACTTTATCTCCTAAAGCTGGGTTAAGTGAAAAGGCTGTCACAGACACATATTTTGTTCTGGCCACCCAATGCTGGGTACTGTTCTAGTCTGGCATCATTGATCTCACTTCATCTTCAGATGGAGCCCACTTACTTCTTAGGCAGATTTCCTCAAAATGCTGAATGAATGAATGAGTGCTTGTTGACTGGAATCTTCAATTTCCTGACTTCTGTATCTTCATTTCTTCCTTCTTGGTCTGCCCCTTTAGTTATCTAAATGTTAGTTTCCTTCTTTCTCCCCTTTCTTTGTAAATTTCTTGAGACCCTCAAGGCAGACTTTCCTTTAGCTCTGAAGATAAGCTTCTTCCATTAAACAGGCTTCCTGTGTTTTTTTTCTACTTCCTGTCTGAAAGTGAATTATATTAATTCAGTTTGTTTTCACTCTAACCTTATTTGTGAGGAAATGGAGATTATAGCAATCAAGTACTGAAAAACTCCATTTTTAGTACAATATACTCTGAAGTGAATGTTCTGTTTGTAAGTGTTTGAGTTTATCCTAGTCATAGCAGAAGTAAAGATTTTTAAATATGAAAAGGAACATGTATAAAATTATGGAAGAAATTATAGAGTATCTTTGTTGACTACAATGGAATTAAGTTAGAAACCAGTAACAATAAGATGTCTAGGAAAACCCCAAGTATTTGGAAATTCAAATAACCTATGTGTCAAAGAAAATGACAAGGGAAATTAGAAAATATTTTGAATTGAATAAAAAGGAAAGCAGTACATATCAAAATGTGTGAGGTATAGCTAAAGCAGGGCTGAGAGGGAACTTTGTAGCTGTGTACGTGATTATAGTAGAAGAAAGAAGGGATCTGAATGAATAATTTATGTTCCATCTTAAGCCAGAAAAAGAAGAGCAAAACAGGTCCACAGTAAGTCAAAGGAAAGAAATAATATATGAGCAGAAATCAATGAAATAAAAAATAAACATGAGAAAATATTAATAAGGCCAAAAGCTGGTTCTCTGAAAGATAATAAAATTGACAGATCCTTAGCTGGATTGATCAAGAAAAAACACAAATCTCCAACATCAGAAATGAAAGAAAGGTTATCACTACAGATCCTGCACACATTTAAAGATTAATAGGCCATTACAGATAACTTTATGCCAACAAATTTGACAACTTAAATGAAGAGAACAATTTCCTTGAGAAATACAATTTACCAAAATTGGTATAGGAAGTAATAGGAAGTCCAAGTAGCCCTATATCTATTAAACATTCCCCCAGAGAAAGCCCAACACCCAGATGTTTTCACTGCTGATTTCTATCAAACATTCAAGGAAGAAATGACACCGATTTTACATAAATTATTCAGAAAATAGAGGAGTAGGGACCATTGACCAATTTGTTCTGAGGCCAGCATAACTCTGATATCAAAACCTGACAAATACTCATGAAAAAAGAAAATCACCAACTCACAAACATAGGTGCAAAAATCCTTGACAAGATATTAGCAAATTGAATCTAACAGTATATAAAAAGGATAGTACATCTGACCAACAAGAGTTTATCCCAGGAAAGGAAAGTTATTTTAATATTCAGAAGTTTATGCTAGCCACCATATTAACAAACTTGAAAACTGTTTTGAGATTTGTAAACATCTCGATTGAAGCAGAAAAAGCATTTAACAAAATCCAACTTCTGTTCATGATAAAAATTGCTAACTAGACATAGAAGGGAACTTAGCCTCAGAAAGGGTATCTAACAGAAAAACCTACGGGCAGCATTGTACTTACAGAACAAGGCTTATGTGCCTGCTTTCACCAGTGTTAAACACTGTCATATAGTCCTACCATTAAAATAAGGCAAGAAAAAAGTAAAAGGCATCAAGATTGAGGAAGAAATGAAATTGTTCATATTTTACAGTGATATGATTGTTTAGGTAGAAAAACTCAAGTATTCTACAGAATAACTACTACAACCAATAAATGAAGTTAGCTATTATATTTCTATATATTCAAAATAAATAATGAAAAAAAGAAGAATTTAAGATTTCTATTTACAAGTATAGCTGTCCTCCAGTATCCACAGGTTTGCTTTCCAGTTTCAGTTGCCTGCAGTCTGAAAATATTAAATAGAAAATTCCAGAAATAAATAATTCATAAGTTTTAAATTGCTCGCTGTTCTGAGTAACATGATGAAATCCTGCCATCCCACCTGGGAAGTGAATCATCCCTTTGTCCAGCATATCCTGCCCGTTAGTCACTCTGTAGCCATCTCGGTTATCAGATGACTGTTGCCAGTATGGCAGTACTCGAGTTCAAGTGAACCTTATTTTACTTAATAATGGCCCCAAAGTGAGAGAGTAGTGATGCTGGCAATTCAGATATGCCAAAGAGAAGCCATAAAGTGCTTCTTTTAAGTGAAAAGGTGAAAGTTCTCGACTTAATAAAGAAAGAAAAAAAAATCATATGCCGAGGTTGCTGAGATCTACAGTAAGGATGAATCTTCTGTCCATGAAATTGTGAAGAAGGAAAAAGAAATTTATACTTCTTTTGCTGTTACGCCTCAAACTGCAAAAGTTATGGCCATAGTGTGTGATAAGTGCATAGTTAAGAAGAAAAAGGCATCAAATTTGTACAATAAGATAATTTTGAGACAGAAGGAGAGACCACATTCACATAACTTTTATGACAGTTTATTGTTATAATTGTTCTATTTTATTATGTTGTTGTTAATCTCTTACAGTGCCTAATTTATGAATTAAACTTTATCATAGGTGTGTATGTATAGGAAAAAAAATAGTATATATATGGTTCAGTACTATCCATAGTTTTCAGGCATCCACTGGGGATCTTGGAATGTATCCCCCAGGTATAAGGGGAGACTGCTATACCAAAAAGATAAAATATTCAAGAATAAATTTTGCAAAAAAGTCCAAGACCTCTTTATTGAACACCATAAAGCTTCACTGAAAGAATTAAACAAGATGTTAAGTAAATGGAGACGTCATGATTGTGGATTGACAGACACAATACTGTTTAGATGTTAATTCTTCCCAAACTGATCTAGAGATTCAGTCCAATCCCAATCAAAATTCTAGTTGGCCTTTTCATTGAAATTGACAAGCTGACTCTAACATTTAAATGGAAATGTGAGTGGACCTATGTCCTTCCTGGGCAGAGAAGCTTTAAGAGCCACTATGTGATTCCACTCTCCCTTTTCCCTGATTTAGCAATCATAGAAGCAAAGAAGTGGTAATTCTCTCAGCTGAAAGACAGCATAGTTTGAAAAATGAAGAAACTGAGGCACAGAGATTGTGATCTGCTCAAGGTCACACAGCTCGCACATGTCTTTGAACCCGGGCAAGGCAATCTGGCTCCAGAGTCTGTACCTCCAGACACCCACAATCTATGTTCCTACCCCTCTCTAAGAGAATTGCTGTTTCTCTACACCCATGCCAACTGACTAGCTTTATGAATATTTAACAATCTGATAGGGGAAGACTCTTTTTACAAGGTTAAGTGTATTTTTCATGTTTACTGGCTATATTTATTAACCTTTAAAAACCTGTTAAATTTGCTCATTGTTCTTTGGGTTGTTTGCCTTTCTTAGTGGTGTCTGGTGCTAGCCCTTATGACCATCTTGCCTGTATTTTACTTCTTTCAGTGACTGACCCTGAGGCCTGTTACATTGGCACTGAGCCTTGGAAACCTAAGGAAGCTCTGGAGGAGAATGGTATTATTACTGACAAGGCAGACATATTCGCCTTTGGCCTTACTCTGTGGGAAATGATGACTTTATCTATTCCACACATTAGTCTTCCAGATGATGATGATGATGAAGGTATAACTGCATATTTTTAATATAAATCCCAATCTCTTCAGTTTGAACTAAAGAACAGCTTATAAAATTATATTTTCTCTATTAAGTTAAAATTTAAAAGAGCAATTAGTTTGATTTAGTGGCACAAGATGTGGGTTATATTGATACTGATGATTAATTTGGTACCATCCTTGTTTAATCTCATACAAATGAGATGTAGAGTAAATGAGAATAAGGAGGTAAATTGAGAAAATCCAGAGGAGCAAAAAGTTACCTTAAAAACTCCAATTGCCTGAGAAAATGATTGGAAAGCTGCGGCAGTAAGGGGGTTGGGGTCAGTAGCCTTTAAATCCCTGACAGGGACTTCCCTGGATGTCCAGTGGTTAAGACTCTGTGCTTCCACTGCAGGGGGCACAGGTTAGATTCCTGGTCGGGGAACTAAGATCCCACGTGCCACGTGTGCGGCCAAAAAAAAAAAAAAAAAAAAAATTCCCTGACAGTAGCTAATCTACACCATGGCAGGACAATTGAAGAGACTGCCTGTGTAAAATGAAAAGCATACTGGATGATGAATTCTTATTTCAGGAGAGTGAATTTGAGCAGTTGCTAAGCTTTTCCATGATTTAAAGTGATTTTGTTTCAATCTCCAACTCCTTCATGAGCAGATAAAACTTTTGATGAAAGTGACTTTGATGATGAAGCATACTACGCAGCTTTGGGAACTAGGCCACCTGTTAATATGGAAGAACTGGATGAATCGTACCAGAAAGCAATTGAGCTCTTCTCTGTGTGCACTAATGAAGACCCTAAAGATCGTCCTTCTGCTGCGCACGTAGTTGACGCTTTGGAAATGGATGTCCTGTGATCACCTCATACACATGGCTACCGGAGCTTCAAGTATAGCTTGTGTGTATAGCTGTTCTGTTTACCATAATACATTTATATAGTTATTACGATGACCCATAATTATTAGACTTTTCAGAAGTGACCTATTTTAGGACCATAGATAGCACCTTTTTAACATTTGAACGACTATTTCTATTATAAAAGTGTTTCGTGTATGCTTATGCTAATAAGCATTTGAGATTATAGAGGGTTTTCTATAAAGTTTAAGAAACTAGCTACTCAAGTATTTGAACTTGTTTATACAGATTTAAAATAAAGTGCTGGCCTTCCCTGGTGGCGCAGTGGTTGAGAGTCCGCCTGCCGATGCAGGGGACGCGGGTTCGTGCCCCGGTCCGGGAAGATGCTGCGGAGCGGCTGGGCCCGTGAGCCATGGCCGCTGAGCCTGTGCGTCAGGAGCCTGTGCTCCGCAACGGGAGAGGCCACAACAGTGAGAGGCCCGCGTACCACAAAAAAAATAAATAAATAAAAAATAAAAAAATAAAGTGCTGTAAACTCTAACATTAATTTGGATTGAGTGACTATTACTTTTATTAATGATCTTTCTCAGATATTCTCTATTTTAATGTATCTATTGAAATTAGCACTTTGTGTATTACAAAATAGGTCTACATTTGCTTATCTTTTTTTTTTTTTTTTTTGTGGTACGCAGGCCTCTCACTGTTGTGGCCTCTCCCGTTGCGGAGCACAGGCTCCGGATGCGCAGGCTCAGCAGCCGTGGCTCACGGGCCTAGTCGCACCGCGGCATGTGGGATCTTCCCGGACCGGGGCACGAACCCATATTCCCTGCATCGGCAGGCAGACTCTCAACCACTGCACCACCAGGGAAGCCCTGCTTATCTTTTAAAACATTAAACCTTTTGCTGGCGTTTCTTGGCTGATGTGCTTATTAAATAAGGTCACTGAGACCAGAGACCTGGGATATGGCTCAAAAGAGTAGCTCCTTGGATATTTCTAAACATTTTTGGTTAAGGCTTTTCTTGTTCTCTTGGCTCCAGCCATATCTTTGGGTTTTGCTTTAATTTATTAAATGTATTTTCTGTACTGATATCTTAAAAAATTTTTTTTATTTACTAATCTGTACTTAAGCATATCACAGTATTGGTGTAAAAATAATAAAACTCTAATAGAACAATATAGAGTAAAGGACACTTTAGTTACCAGAAGGTGTATTATCTTATTTGGTACTCCGTTGATTTGAATGTTGTCATTAAACTTACTGAGTGAAAGTGAGTAGGCTTCTTTCTCTTTCTTGGCCTTATTTTGTTAATCTGTAAAATGAGGGTGATTTGAATCATTAGTTTCTATCTGTGAGCCACAGTTCCCTGAGATTTTTCAGTTATTGATTGTGTTTGTGAATCTAGGTGGTATGCGTAGACTAAAAATTACTGTCACATGGGGGATCTTAGATTAAGAACCACTGCTCTCTAAGATTTAAACAATTCTGGAATTCAATGGAGGGTTCCTTTTAGTATGAGATTGTACCAAGCAGTACTATACAGATCATTAATGGCTTATCTTCTATTGAAATAACATTAAAGTGCCAAGAAAGTAAATGGAAAACCGACTGATTTATGGAAAAATTTTACTTATGTACACTTGCATCCTGACATCAGTTATCCTGACTAACTTATATGTTGTGTTGCTTCTCACTAGGTCTGCCAAGCTGACAAAGGAGTTTCTCTCTCTTAGCCTGTTCTCATGAACTGCAACGTTCTTTTTAATACATAAACAAATACTTTTCCTTGAATAATTATTTCCAGTTCCTGTAGTTGGAATATCTAAATGGAAACAAACTAACACCCAAGGACTGGACCGGCAAATTCATAGCACTTGTCTGTGGCAGACGTTACAAAGCGATCCCATCCTGCTTTTTCCTTTGAGTCTAGATAGGGCCTTGAGACCCTCAACACAAGGTTGCAGAGATTTTACTACCAACGGCAAGAAAACTTTTAAAATTCTTGTTCTGGAACTTGCTCTTTAAGTCTCTTCTTAAGTTACCTTCTTTTTTTGGTCATTTGCTTCATTCTTAGGAAAGATTTACGTGTGACTGGGTTGAGGATATAGCAATATTAATCTTTTTGCTGAATTAACTATAATTGGCAAATCAAAACAGGCTTCTCTGAAGTAGCTTTCTCACCTCCCAGACAAAGGCCTCCAGGAACCTGTTTGTACCTCTATAAAACGGAGATAATAAGCACTTGCTTAAGAAATGTAGAAGACTGTTCTTTCATGCCTCATGGTACCTACTTAATCTACAATTTGTTGATTAAAATAAAATTAGAACTGACTTTTAAATAACAAAAATACTATATATAAAAACTTGTGGCATGCAGCTGAAGTTGTCCTTAGAGAGATTTATAGTCTTAAATGCTATATTAGAAAAGAAAGGCTGAAAAATCAGCTAAGAATCTAGGAAAAACAAAGTAAGTCTCCCTTCCAATAGAAAGAAATAAATGAGCAAAAATTTTAAAACAAAACAAAACCTATCATAGAAAATAGAAAACAAACATATAATAGGATCAGCAATGCCAAAAGTTGGGTCTTTGAAAATATAAATAAAATTGATAAGCCCTAGCAAGACTTATATAGAGAGCAAAAAAGACATGTCATAAATTAAAAAGGAAACATCACTGCAGATCCTGTAGATATCCAGCCTCATTCATGAACACATGAAAATTCCCAAACAAAATATTAGTAAACCAAAACCAGTAACATAAAAAGGAAAAACTTCATCAAGACCAAGTTGGGTCTGTTGCAGGAAGGGTAGGTTGATTTAACATTTAAAGAACAATGTAATCCCCATATTAGCACAAGAAAAATCAAAAGATGGAATAAAAATGTTGATAGAATCCAGTATCACTTCAAGATGTTTAAAAGCATCTTAGAACACTGGGACTAGAGAGGAACTTCCTTAATGTAAGAAAGGGTGTCCATATCTAGCAAGGAAGCTATAGTAAACATCATTTTATAGTAGCTATGGATTGAAAGTTTGTGTTCCACTGAAAGTCATATATTGAAGCCTAATCCCCACTGTGATGGTATCTGGAACTGGGGCCTTTGGAAGGTGATTAGGCCATGAAGGTGACCCTCATGAATGGGAATCGTGCCCTTAGAGATGTGAAATAAAATTCATATTTTAGGGCAAGACAAAAATTTAAACATAAAAAAAGTCCTCTGCCCTTTGTCCTCCTCTCTCCCCTCCACTGCACACTGCATACCTGCATTATGCATCGACCAAACCTCCCCCATCAGCAGAAATACCTGTTCAACCATAAAGAGCAATATTCTCCCAGCATCAACAAGACAACTCCTTAAAAGATAACATTCCTTCTTAATGTTGTAAGTGGCCACGAGGACACTTAGATCTGGATTTTGTAAACTGTCAATAATATGTCTTTTAATGTAGAGACCTCTGTCTGAAAAAACTTTTGTAACTGTGTTTTGACTTCTAACAGATGGAACAGTTCTTGGAGCTTTCTGAGATGCTATTCCCAGGGTTATAATCCTCAATTTGGGTCCAATAAAGTTTTCCATTTCTTTCTTAGATCGACTGATTAACTTTTCTACATGCCTGGCATAGCTGGCAGGATATCAGAGATACGCATCAGAGGGCACCTGGAGTCTACCCGGTACCAGCGCTCGGTACCAGCATGTGCCCGTTGAGCCCCACAGACTTCTCGGTACTCCTCAGGTGTTCCAGTGAGTTCTCCTGATATCTGGATATTACTGTTTGAGTGAGGATCCTGAAAATTTTATTTGAGCTGTTTTAATTAGGCCTTGGGCCTTACAGGGCACCAGTGCATTTCCTATGCAGGACACAGAGGCTCTGGGCAAGAGGCCCAGGGAAACATAGGTGGCTGGGTTTTTGTTAAATTTGGCTTAAATTGAAAAAAATGAGTTGATATATGGTCTGAACAAAACTTTTCCTAGTGAAATGAGAGACTGAATTAGTCACCTCTGAAGAATAAGGAAGACCCGCTACAACCATTAAATACTGCTCGTCTGGGGGACGTGACAGAGGATGATAATCTAGTGCTCTGAGCACACATGGCAGTTTTAGACTGTCACAGGGAGAAACCAAGCCACATAAAAGAAGTCAAACTGACCCAAGGGTAAGTCCCTGGGGAGCTAGACTCAGAGGCACAGTGTCCTCAGAAGTTTTTCAAATTATATCTCATATCTCATATCTGAATTAGGCTACCAAATTAATAGTGGGAATTGTGCCCCAATGGCCAAACAGGTCCCATGCAAACAGCCACCTATGGGAATACCAGCTGGGTTTATGTCTGCTTGCAAGTGCTTAAATGGGAGCTAAAGGAAATTGGGCCCTGAAATGGCCAAGTTGGGGTTCTGCTGGCACTCCAAAACAATTTTGAGTGCACAGTTAAAGCCAGCAGTCTTCTGGATCTGTGACTGCAGGGTCTACTGGAAACAACAGTGGTAAGTGTTTTTCTCTTTTCTAAAATTAGATTAGCAGGGAAAAATTTGTTAGGCTAGCTCCTTGGATCTTTTGAATTGGAGAAGCTTCTAAATTGTTAAAATTTTAGAGAGCTCTCATCTTAAATGATTTCAATTATTTTAAACTATTTTAATTGGTATGTGGAAGTCCCCAAAGGCTTCAAAATTCTAAAACGTCCTCATTGAAAGATTCGTTGTATAAGGCTGATGAAAGATTAATGATATAAAAGGTACCTAAGGGACTTCCCTGGTGGTGCAGTGGTTAAGAATCCACCTGCCAATGCAGGGGACATGGGTTTGAGCCCTGGTCCGGGAAGATCCCACATGACGCGGAGAAACTAAGCCCGTGCGCCACAACTACTGAGCCCGTGCTCTAGAGCCCGAGAGCCACAACTACTGAGGCCCACGTGCCACAACTACTGAAGCCCACACGCCTAGAGCCCGTGCTCCGCAACAAGAAGCCACCGCAATGAGAAGTCTGCGCACCACAATGAAGAGTAGCCCCCGTTCACTGCAACTAGAGAAAGCCCGCGTGCAGCAATGAAGACCCAACGCAGCCAAAAATAAATTTATTAGAAAAAGACTCCATGCTTCCACTGCAGGGGCACAGGTTCAATTCCTGGTCTGGGAACTAAGATCCCACATACTGCGCAGTGTGGTCGGAAAAAAAAAAGGTACCTAAAACTTTATTGCTCCTCTCTATCCTTCTTTGAGTACTCATTCTAGAAATCTGTCTGAATTGCCTTTCCACTCTGAAGACAGTATTAAATGGTTACCTTTAGAAATGGGACCACCTGGTAAACCATAATGGAAGAGGATAGGAAAAAGAATGTATATATATGTAAAAAAAAAAAAATCGGACCACCTGAGGCTGTAGGCAGTCTCTTCAGATAGAAAGCTGAACTGAGGGCCATAGTTAAAGAATTTCTTAAACCCAGGGAGGATCCTCAACTGTTTGTAAATGGATTACCAAAATAGGAGGCCACAGGTCTGACTAAGCTGACCATAGCTGATGTTCAGAGCCTGACAGGAATTTTATTTTTGGGGGTGTGGGTGCTTCTCCCCTAAGCTAAATGAGAGAAAGTAAAACATCCCAACATAGGTGAATGGGTATGTCAGTCCTTTGCTATCACTGAGGTGGCCACTCAGTTCTCTGAGGAATTAAAAGCAACGGTACTTGTTTTACAGATCTAGTCTTTACAGGACCAGAGGTGTGGCTCCAGAAATAATCTAAAAGTGGTAAATCCTTTTACCACTCCCCAAATCTCCTCTATTTATTTTAAGAGGCTTGTAAGTATTAAAAAATAATCTTTTTTCTGGACTTAAGGGAACAGTCATCCAAGGAGGAACTTCCCTTTCTCTTCCTATATCTTTGAGGTGCAAATATTCTACCTGGTTTTCTCCAGGAACCCTTATGTCCGCCATCTTTTCAAAATGCAAATTTCAGGAAAGGGGGATAGGTAATTTGGGACTTGAGTTGTCAAGGACAAATAGAAATCTTGTATCATCTCCATAAATATTAGTAACAGTGTTTAGGCATCTAGACAGGTGACCTTGGTTTGTTCCATCAGCCAGAAACCCACCAGTTTGAATTCAACCTCTTTTGTAACTGATGAGTTTTATATTGCTGCACCTGACTCCGGGCTGAAATTTTGGAATGGCAACTATGAGGTCTGTTTGTGTGTTTGTGCATATCTGTATATGTGTGTTGTAGATGGGTGGTATTGCCAAAATTAATTTGTAAAAGAACTCTATTTAATTGGCTTAAAGGAAATCAAGCACTTGTATACTCAGAAATAAAAAAGAAACTGGCCCGAATGAATTTCAGGGTCACGTGACCTGGGAAATAGTACTGAATCGATGTCTGGTATTGAAGCTAGCTTAAGCTTGTTGGTTTTGTTGCCAAACTCACGTTTGGCTGTTTGAGCTCAAAAACCAATACTCGAGAGACAAGGGTTGGTTGGAAAAGAAAGGTTGCTTTATTCAGGAGGCAGCAACCTGGGGAGAAGGTGGACTCCTGTCCAAAAACCAACTTCTAAGACTGCTCCACCATGAAAGTTTAAAATTTAAAGGGGGAATCATTTGGGAAAGGGGTCAGAATCTTCGTTATCATCCACTGTGTGCAGACTCCTCTGATTGGTTGGTGGTGAGGTAACAGGGCAGTGTTCCAGGAATCTTGTGTTCAGCCTGAAGTTACCATCCTCTACCTGGGTGGTGCCTTATTTCTTACAGAAGAACTCAAAGGTATATTATTATGTATATTCCTTGAGTAGGAACCAGGACCCTGCACTATTGTTTCTTGACTGCTCCTCCTTTGTTTCTGCATTCCCTCCCTTTTCTCATAAGCAACTATTTGAATCTGCCCTTTGGAACTCAAGGAAGGTCACAGAGGCTGAAAGAAGCCTATTTCCTACAAACAAGAAACAGGGGACATGGAAAGGATTTGTACCTGGGAAGGCCCCACTGGATCCTGCTGGGTTTCAGTTTCATTAATATAGACATGTCTTTCAAGTCATCAACATTAAGTATAATACTTTTATTGTGCCTAGCTTGACTAGAAATCAAGACTGTATTCCTGTTAGAAAGTTTGTCAACAAGAAAAATAATATAATGAAATTTTTAAGTAAATAAAATAAGGTAAATGAGATAAGAGCTTCTAGGTAAACTCTTTAGGAATAATTGTGTTTTGGGAATATCTGCTTTAAGGATAGTATATCCAGATTTTGGTTATTTGAAACTAAACTAAGTTAAACTATGATAATTCATTCACTCTCTGGGTTATTTCAAATAGGATAAAATACTGGAACATTAACTGCTGGGCAGGTCTAAGATTACCTACTTTTGTCTTCTTATGAGAGGGAAACTAAAGATGTTTGGGTTTGTTTAACACATATCTTGCGAAAGTTTTCCAATCGGGAAGTGCTGGTATGACAAACAGTACACAATTACTTACTTCTTGGTTTTCGCTATAGATTAAGGTTTTAAGGTTACGATTTATAAGGGAAATATTTCAGTATTCAAGGAAAATGGGAAGCATGTTTTCAGTAAAAGAAGGTATGAGGAATGGAGATGCATTTTGTTAAAGGAAAAAAGGATGGTTTTTGTTCTAGAGCTAACTGTTTCTGAATGAAAAAGAAAGTGACAGAGTACTATGGGTGCAGAAAGTTATGGAAGTGAAACAGGAGGGAAGAGGGCAGGGCACAACCTTTAAAAGAATGACATAGCTTGAGGACACGACATAAACTGATTAGAACCATATAGGTCCAAGATGGCAGAGTCAACTTCCACTAGACCTTGAGCCTCAGTATATGCTCATTGTAACACATCAGCAAGCTAAATGACACACCCACAGGTGCCATGACAGTTCCAAGGCTGACCATAAAGGTCAAGAAGTGCACAGTGGTCCAATTCCTGGAAATCCCCACCCCTTCCCCCCAAATAGCTGGAATACTCCCACTCAGCCTATGAAATTACCCACCCCTATAAAAACTGACAACCCCAGACCCTGGTGCTGCTCTCGCCTTCTGAGAGGACCCACACTCTGTCTGTGGAGTGTGTTTCTCTCTAAATAAATCCACTTCTTACCTATCACTTTGTCTCTCCCTGAATTCTTTCTGCGATGAGACATCAAGAACCTGAGCTTCATTAAGTCCTGAGACCAGGTGTGTGATCTCAGTTAAAAGACTGTGGGTTCAAGTCCTGATCTGGGTTTTGGCTGTGAATGGGTATTGTTTCACAGTGATGTATCATCCTATTTGACCAGGTGTTTTGAAGCTTTTTGGTATTTTTGACAAAATTCCCAAAGATAAATTCTAAATGAAGTTCGTTTGAACTCTAGCTAACTTTGAGGTTTTCCAAAGGGTCCCTGGAACACCTAAAAGTATTTTTCTCTCCATCTCAGGGAGAGGAATAAATGAATTAGGCTTATTTGGTATGTTATATTACATTAAGTGTTGTCAAATGAGTGGTGATAAAACTTCTTAGGTTGTATTGTATGGGTAAATGTTATTAATATAGATATTCTAGAAATTAATATGGCACTCCTAAACTTCTGGTATGTCCTGGTAAGTGATATCAGTCATAATTCTAGTTATTATCTTAAATTGTTGTGTGTCACAGAGGTACCCCAGTTTATTTGTCAGCTGCATTGTAATCAGGTCTTTAACCTTGACATTTCAATGGAAGTTTTTTGTCATTTATAGAGTTATTTTACTCCGGTGTTTTTGCAAACATGCTTCATCTTCAAGAAGATTCATAGAAAGGACTTTTTGACAAGTACAGGTTTCTGATAACCTTCAGATCATACTGCTGAACTGGGTAAGAAATTAAAGAATTCTTCTGGAAAACCTGATGGCTTCATAAAACTGTTAACAGAAGAGTAAGATCAAGGAAGTCACATAGGACTGAGTGAACTTATGAGTATGGTTATAATTTTTGGTTTTTATCTGAAATATTACTGGTTTTTAATCTGTGTTTTCCAGATATAAGGAAGCCTTTAAATTACACTTCTGTTGGTAGATTTGAAACTTTTACCTTTTCTCTCTACCTGATCCCTTCAGAATTTGGAAACTTAGGTTTCCAGCAGCTTTATCTGGTAAATAAGGAAGACCACCTCCTAATGGATGCAGGAATCTCAGGAAATTTGGGGGGATCTCAAGAAGAGAGAAATTTGCCCAAATCTCTATCACCCAAATCTATAGATCTCACAGACAGAATGAATCTATGACACACCCTTGGTGTGGCTTTGTTGGCCTTGAGAACTTCTTAAAAAGTTCAATCTGAGATTCCTTGTGAAAAATGTCTTATCTGGGTAGTAGTTATGAAGGTGTTTGTGATAACTCATTGAACTGTACATTTTAAAAAATAAACTTATAAAGAAGTCTTAGATTTACAGAAAAGTTGCAAAGACAATTCCTATAAACCCCACACCTAGTTTCCCCTATTGTCAAAATCTTAACATTGGTATATTTATCACAATTACTAAACAATATTGATACATTACTATTAACAAGTCCATACTTTATTCAGATTTATTTTTTACAAATATTGAGTATAGTTCCCTGTGCTATACAGTAGGTCCTTGGTTATCTATTTTATATACAGTCGTGTGTATCTGCTAATCCAAAACTCCTAATTTATCCCCATCCCCACTCCTTTCCCCTTTGGTAACCGTAAGTTTGTGTTCTATGTCTGTGAGTCTATTTCTGTTTTGTAAATAAGTTCATTTGTATCGTATTTTAGATTCCACATATAAGTGATATCATACGGTACTTGTCTTCCTCTGTCTGACTTGTTTTCCTCTGTCTTACTCCACTTAGTATGATAATCACTAGGTCCATCCATGTTGCTGAAAATGACATTCTTTCTTTCTTTTATGGCTGAGTAATATTCCATTGTATATATACACACCACATCTTTATCCATTCATCTGTCGATGGAAATTAAGTTGCTTCCATCTCTTGGCTATTGTAGAGTGCTGCGATGAATATTGGGGTGCATGTGTCTTTTCGAATTAGAGTTTTCTCCAGATACATGCCCAGGAATGGGATTGCAGGATTATTTGGTACCTGTTTTCAGTTTTTTAAGGAACCTCCATACAGCTTTCCATAGTGGCAGTACTAACTTACATTCCCACCAGCAGTGTAGGAGGGTTCCCTTTTCTCCACACCCTCTCCCGCATTTTTTTTTTTTTTCCCTTTTGGTACGCGGGCCTCTCACTGCCGTGGCCTCTCCCGTCGTGGAGCACAGGCTCCGGACGCGCAGGCTCAGCAGCCATGGCCCACAGGCCCAACCGCTCCGCGGCGTGTGGGATCTTCCCGGACCAGGGCACGAACCCGTGTCCCCTGCATCGGCAGGCGGACTCCCAACCACTTGCGCCACGAGGGAAGCCCTCCAGCATTTATTGTTTGTACTTTTTGAAGATGGCCACAGACCAGTGGGTGAGGCTTATCTAGCGGCTTGTACAGGCTTCCTGGTGGGAGGGGCCGGTGCCTGCCCACTGGTGGCTAAAGCTGGGTGGTGTTCCTCTGGTGAGCTGGGACCTGTCTCGTGGGGAGGTGTCTGCAGGAGGCTGTGTGCTCTTTAGTCTTTAGGCAGCCTGGGGCTGTGACTCCACCCAGTTAGTTTGGCCTGAGGCTCCCAGCACTGGAGCCCGCAGGCCGTTGTGCGGGGTTGGGTCTTGTTGCTAGTGAGTCAGTATGGCAGCCACCAAGTGCGTCCCCAAGGTTGGCGGTTCCCCCATATGTCTGCCAGCAGTGTCTATGTCCCCAGCATGAGCTGCAGCCCCCCCCCCCCCCCCCACCCCGGGAGACTCTCGGAGACCAGCAGGTAGGTGTGGCCCAGGCTCCTATCAAATTACTGCTTTCACCCCGTCTCCCGGTGTGCCTGAGATTTTGTTTGCACCCTTTAAGCTTGAAGCCTCTATTTCCCCCAGTCCCATGGGGCTCCTACAGTTAAGCCCTGCTGGCCTTCAAAGCCACCTGCTCTGGAGGCTTGTCTTCCCAGTGCCGGATCCCTGGGCTGGGGAGCTTGACGTGGGGCTCAAAACTGCCACGTCTGTGGGAAAACCTTGCTATATTATTCTTCTCCATTTTGTACATCGCCCACCCACGGGGTATGGGGTTTGATTGTACTGTGAGTCTGCCCCTCCTACCCAACTTGTTGTGGTTCCTTCTTTATGTCTTTAGTTTTAGATCTTTTCTGGTAGGTTCCAGTTTTTTTCATTGATGGTTTCTTCATTGATGGCCAACAGGCATGTGAAAAGATGCTCAACACTGCTGATTATCAGAGAAATGCAAATCAAAACTACAATGAGATATTACCTCACCGTTCAGAATGGCCATCATCAAAACATTTACAAATAATAAATGCTGGAGAGGGTGTGGAGAAAAGGGAACCATCCCACACTGTTGGTGGGAATGTAAATTGGTGTGGCCACTGTGAACAGTGTGGAGCGTCCTTAAAAAACTGAAAGTAGAGTTACCACATGATCCAGCAGTCGCATGCCTGGGCATATATGCAGAAAAGACAAAAACTCTAATTCAAAAAGATGCATGCACCCTAATGTTCATTGCAGTACTACTTACAATAGCCGAGACATGGAAGCAACCTAAATGTCCATCAACAGATGAATGGATAAAGATGTGGTACATCTCAGCCATAAAAAAAGAATGAAATGAAATAATGCCATTTGCAGCAACATGGATGGACCTTGAGATTATCATACTAAGTGAAGTAAGTCAGACAATGACAAATATCATTTATATGTGGAATCTAAAAAATGATACAAATGAACAAATGTTACAAAACAGAAACAGACCTACATAGCATACAAATTTATAGTTACCAAAGGGGAAAGGTGGGGGGCATAAAGTAGAAATTTGGGATTAACAGATACATATTCCTATATATAAAATAAACAACAAGGACCTAATGTATAGCACAGGGAACTATATTCAATATCTTATAAGTCTATAATGGAAAAGAACCTGAAAAAGAATATATGACTGAATATATATATATATATATATATATATATGCATAAACTGAATCACTTTGCTATATACCTGAAACATTGTAAATCAACTATACTTAATATAAATAAAATGGAAAAAAAAGGTTTAAAAAATGTAATGAGAAGTGGTCAACATGTAGATTATTTTAGAATTTTTTTTCATATTGCAGAGACCAGCGATACTTTTGTGTGGCAAAAATAAATAGAAATTATATTTTAGAAACAGACTTCTAATCAAAATAAAATTATAAAAAAATAAAGTTGGGAGGCCAGAAGGGGGAGCTCTCTGCCCTATGAAGATAGAGCATAAGAGAAAGCTGACCTTTTCTTGCCTGGCTAGAGCTCAGCCAATGAGAGACTGTCACAACTCAGCCAATGATAAGTGCGGGACTCTTTGTTTACTACTGCCCTCTCAACTTCCTCTTCCTCTCTGTAAGAGTTCCCTCAATTTTTTGCTGAGGACTAGAACGTGGTCAACTTGGTTACAGACCCTGAATTGTAATTCTTTGCTAATCTCGAATAAACCCATTTTTGATGGAGAAATAACTGGCAGTCTATTTGTTTTATGTCAACAGCTGCTATAAATATCCCTGTGCAGGTTTTTGTGTGGATATAGTTTTCAATGATTATTTTTCATAGAGAGCATGTACTATTTTTATAACCACAAACTGTAATTTAAAATGAAAATCAGTACATTCAACTGAATAAAATATTGAAAAGAACTTTAATTGATTCATCATAAAGGCATTGAGCAAAATAATGTTAATAAAATTTTTAAAATAAAATATTTAAGACAATTTTTAAACACAGCAGTGCAGAAAATAGCATTAAAATGTTTGTAAAATTACACACATTTTAACACTTCCACAGTCTTTGTGGAACCCAGGCTTTTAAATTTTTGAACCACTAAAGGCAAATAAAAGAATGTAGAGGAACAGATTCTACATAGAGTTACAACCTGGACACTACTTCCCTAGAGTGTTATTGCCAGAGAGAAGTTATGACATGAGTTTTGTAGAATAAGAAAAACACCTGAATAATTCTTTGCTTTTCAAAGTAAGTATCCAAGAATTATACCAGAAAAATGTGTGCATATTTAGGTGTATTTACATAATGTCATCATGTTCTGTGGCCCATCAGCCTCAATATATTTATTTACTAACCTTGGTTCTGTTAGTATACATTTAAAATGTAATCATATGAATCATCTAATCCAACTGGGTATCCATTTTGTTAGACATCAATCACCAGCAGTAAGTTCACTAAAGAAAAGTAACACAATTAGCATTTTCAAACACCAAAAATTAATGAAATGACAATAGTGCAATTACTAAGTTTAATTAAATCTGATGACAAGTGTGTTTTGATTAATGATTTTTAAAAAGATAAAAATATTAAGCTCTAGAATTCTATACAAAAGGATATGGAAATCTTACTCTTTACCATCTTTCCCTGGTACAAATTAGAAACTCAAAATACTTTAAATATACTCAAACTGAGTTGCTACAGCCACGTGCCTATAAAGTGAGAATTTTGTGTACGAATTCAGGAATTACCTTTAAAAAAATGGGGATGGAAATTATTTGCCTGTCTTTAAATTCTCCTCTTTGCTTCTGATCAGGCACGAGAAAAGTCTGGCCCCAAGGTGTGCTTTATAAATGATAAGTGGTCACATTTCTGTGGAAAACCACCTTGCTTTGTCAATGTTCTTACATAGAAGGAAAGTATTTTCCAGCTATAGCTACCAAGCTTCATAACTAAGGATTCAGAGTGCTAGTCAGTATACATCATCCAAAGATTTTTCCTTTCTTTGCATCCCTAGATAATTTTCAACGAATTTACCCCTGACTTTTCAATTCATAAGGAACAAAACTGAGGCAGGTTTCTGTATATGTGTGTGTGTCTTAGTATTTTTATTTTGATATTTGTTAAATAGTTTGTATTTTATGATAATGGGCTGTCTGAACTCATCCATATAGTAACTGTTCTATAGTTGAAATTGGCTTTAAGTATTAAAATTGTATACAAGGAAATTAGGGGTGTTGCAGTACTTGGTTGCAAATAACTTGCCATCTGGTGTTGGGTCAGAAAATGCTATTTCATTCGTGCTGAGAAAACAGCCAAACATGAAGCAATTCCTAAAAAAGAGAAAAAAGATAATTTAACAATGGAAACAACTTAAAATTTTGATTAAACATAAGCACAATTATATCAATATTTTAAAGCAATCCAATTAAAAAATTTCAATCTCTTTACATATTCTTGATTAAAACCAACATTATTTTATTAAGTGGTAAAATGACTCAAT
Source organism: Tursiops truncatus (assembly GCF_011762595.2). Classification (NCBI taxonomy): domain Eukaryota; kingdom Metazoa; phylum Chordata; class Mammalia; order Artiodactyla; family Delphinidae; genus Tursiops; species Tursiops truncatus. The sequence goes on from NC_047039.1 coordinate 11,381,071, forward strand.
GCCTTGTATTTTACAGGTGGAAGTCTAATGATATCATTTCACAGATGAGAAAACTAAGGCCCAGAAAAAGTTCTGCCAAGAGGCAAAGGGAGCCACACAAACCATCTGGTTGACTCTAGGTGATCCGTGATAGTAAGCAACTAATATGAGACAATATTGCTAGTTAAAAGCCACAGGTAGTTATAACAACAAAAAAATAATTATTTAGGGCTTCCCTGGTGGCGCAGTGGTTGAGAGTCCGCCTGCCGATGCAGGGGACACCGGTTCGTGCCCCGGTCCGGGAGGATCCCACATGCTGCGGAGCGGCTGGGCCCGTGAGCCATGGCCGCTGAGCCTGCGCGTCCGGAGCCTGTGCTCCGCAACGGGAGAGACCACAACAGTGAGAGGCCCGTGTACCGCAAAAAAAAAAAAAAAAAATTATTTTAACCAATAACTATATTCTTTTCAACTACATCACACACTCAGAGCTTTAAGAAGGCAAAAACTAATCTGCATTTTGACTACAACTCTCCTTGATCCAGCTCAACTAGGATTAAAAGCAATAAACTGAAATAGCTGAAAGAATTCAACAAAACTGAGGGATAGTCTATGAAATAACTGGCCTGTAGTCTTCAAATTCTTCAATGTCCTGAAAGACAAAGAAAGGCTAAGAAACTGTTCCAGGTTAAGGAAGATGAAGACTAAAGAGATATTTTGACTAAATGCAATATGTAATCCTGAACAGGAAAAAAAATGCTATGAAGGGCATTTGAGACAAATGACAAAACTGAAATATCGACTATACATTAGATAGTATAGCATTATATTGGGATATTAAATACCCCAAATTTGATATCTGATCTGTCCTTATATAAGAGAATATCCTTGTTATTAAGAAATACATACCAGGTTATATACTGGTATTCTCCATACCAAATTTATGTATCTCAACATAAAATATAGAAAATAGAGGTATTTCACAATTAACTATGAAATAAAATCTTTACAGGCACCAACTTCTCTCACTGCTCCCCTTTGTAAGGTATGGTGGGGGCCTAGGATTGAGGCCTAGGACTGCAGCCCTGTGGTGGTCTTGGTGTTCTTTCTTAAAAAGTGTATGGAACCCAAAGGCTAGAATAGTGCTACTCAAAGTGTGGTCCTTGGTTTTGTCAAAGTGGAGTCATTGGTTTGTAATCTGTTATCTTAAAGATAGAGGTTGAGAGAGTAAGTGTTGTGAAACTCATCTATCTAACCTAGATTAGGTAATTAACAAGCAAGAAAGAAGCAAACTCATTTGTCCCATTATCAACTAAGTACCAACATACAGTGTTAGTACAAAGTGTGCATACTGTAGTTTTAAAAGGGAGAATTCATATACCAAAGACTCACCATTTAGAAATACACAGTTCAGTGGTTTTAGTATATTCAAAAATTGCACAAAACTCAAGAACATTTCATCACCCAAAGAAACCCTGTAGCCATTAGCAGTCACCCTCCATTCACCCTTCCCTCAGTCTCTGGGAACAGCTAGTCTACTTTCTATCTATGGATTTGCCTCTTCTGGATGTTTTCTATAAACAGAATCATATAATAACATGGGGTATTTTGTGAATGGCTTTTTTTAGTTAGCATAATCTTTTCAAGGTTCATCCATGTTGTAGCACGTATCAGAACTTCATTCCTTTTTGTGGCTGAATATCCTATTGTAGTGTTGTATGGATGTACCACATTGTGTTTATCCATTAATCATGAATTTGGTTGTTTACAATTTTTTTTAGCTATTATGAATAATGCTGCTATGAACCTTCATGTATAAGTTTTTGCGTGGACAGATGCTTCCGTTTCTCTTGAGTATACTTGTAGGAGCAGAATTGCTGGGTCATATGGTAACAGTTTAATTTCTTGACAAACTGCCAGACTAGATTCCACAGCAGCTGTAGCATCTTACATTCCTCCCAGCAGCATACAAGGATTACAGTTTCCTCCACATCCTCACCAACACTTGTTATTCTCCCTTTGTTTTCGTGTAGTCATCCAAGTGGCTGTGAAGTGGTATCTCATGATGGTTTTGATTTGTGATTTCCTTTATAGCTAAGGATGTTGAGCACAGCTTCACATGCTTATCAGCCATTTGTATTTCTGCTTTGGAAGAATATAGAATACATTGAAATCCTTTGCCTATTTTTAAATTGGGTTGTCTTTTTGCATGTTGTAAGAGTTCTTTTATATATGTTGGATATACTAGACTCTTATTAGATAAATGATTTGCAAATATTTTCTCATTCTGTGGGCTGTCTTGCTAATTTACTTTTACATTTAGTTACACTTGTGAGTTACAGTAAGTCTTTATTAATTACCTAGTCACACATGGTCAATAAACATGTACAATTTCTAAAATTCTTTTTATAAAAAATATTTTTAATGTACAATTTCTAAAATTCTTTTTTTAAAAATATTTATTTATTTATTTAGGCTGCATTGGGTCTTAGTTGCAGCATGTGGGCTCTTTGTTGAGGTGCGTGGGTTTTCTCTCTCTGGTTGCAGTGTTCGGGTTTTCTCTCTAGCTGTGGCGCGTGGGCTCCAGAGCGCATGGGCTCTGTAGTTTGCAGCACGCGGGCTCTCTGGTTGAGGCGCATGAGCTCAATAGTTGTGGCGCACAGGCTTAGTTGCCCCGTGGCATGTGGGATCTTAGTTCCCTGACCAGGGATCAAACCCACGTCCCCTGCATTGGAAAGCAGATTCTTTACCACTGGACCACCAGGGAAGTCCCCAAAATTCTTTTTTTTAAACTTATATTTTGTTTTTATAGATTTATTTAAATGTAATTTTACATCTGTTGAATCTAATAAAAATCTGGGCTTCCATTTTTCCATTTGTTTGTTTCCTAGCAATTTATCTTTACTTTATTAATGTGTTGGTCTGTAACAAAATCCAGTCTTTGACCACAGGTAGTTTGAAAAGCACTGGGCTAGAATGTTTCAGACTTGGAATGTTGTGCCCACAATTGAGTATATCTAGTTCTTTTTTTTTTTTTTTTTTTTCAGTGCCAGCATTGCCTTAGCCTGACTTTGGTAGTATTTATATAGAAGTGTCTTACCAACATCATTCCCTTTGGCTCATGAGCCGGGAAAGGTTCTTGGAAAGCTAATCTGGGTCTAATCCATTTTATTTTATTTCTTACCTTAGAGTATCTACCAGTCGTCTTGCAATGCGCTTTCTTCTCTTCAATCTGAAGACCCAAATTCTACTTATCCCACAGATTGCAGGTTCTGGTACATCTGAACATTGCCAAGCCCTATGACATTCTTTAGAGCTTGGGGATTCTGGACCAGTTGGTTCAGACAGGACACGGAAGGCCTGCAATGATACACAGAAGCATCTAGAGCTAACAATACAGCTGAGTTCACATTTCTTTTTAAAAACCATTCTTTAAACAAAATTTAAGTACCTAAAATTAATCTTACCCTACCTTCACAAAAATGTTAAAATTCTTTGCTATTTCTTGAATTCTTGCCCATTTATAGTCATACAACACTTAAAAATTACTAGTGGTGTTGAGATATCCCCACATCCTAGTGTATTATACCATTGTGAAACTTTCTTGTGTTGATTTAAAAAAATTATAAAAGACTCTTACTTCTAATAAAGTACATAAACTTCTCCCATTCTCTCCATCCTAAAATGTACATTTGATATTATAAAAAACTAATAACACTAAAGAAGGTTTTTGCATATAAACTATGAAATTTGGTATTTAAATTTTTCTTTAAACTTCTTATTTTGAATATAGATTCAGAGGAAGTTGACAAATAGTACAAAGAGGACATGTATCCTTCACCCAATTTCCTCCAATAGTTACATCTTCCGTAACTATAGTACCACACCAAAAGCATGAAATTAACATGGGTACAATGTGTGTGTATAGTTCCATGACAATTCATCATACCTGAATACTGATTTAACCATCACTACAATCAAAATACAGAGCTACTGCATCATCACGAAGCTCTTCCTCTTGCTACCTCTTTATAATCACACCCATTTCCCTGCCCCCCACCATCCCTAAACTCTGGCAACCACCATCTGTTCTCTATCTCTAAAATTCTGACATTCTGAGGATATCATACAAATGGACTCATACAGAATGTGACCCTTTGAGAATGGCTTTTTATTTATTTATTTTTTTATACAGCAGGTTCTTATTATTTATTTTATACATATTAGTGTATATATGTCAATCCCAATCTCCCAATTCATCCCACCCACCACTTTCCCTGCTTGGTGTCCATACGTTTGTTCTCTACGTCTGAGTCTCTGTTTCTGGAGAATGGCTCTTTTTCACTCAGCACAATGCCCTTGATACCTGTCCAAGTTGTTGCATATATCATGTCTGTTCCTTTTTATTGCTAAGTAATATTCCATTGTATGGATGTACCAGTTTGTTTAATCACTCACCTACTGAAGGACACTTTGGTTGTTTCCAGGTTTTGGCTATTACAAATAAAGCTGCTATAAACAATCAGGTGTGGGTTTTTGTGTAGACATAAGTTTTCATTTCCGGGATAAATGCCCAGGAGTATGATTGCTGGGTCATATGGTAAATGTATGATTAGTTTTTTAAGAAACTGCCAAACTTTTTCCAGAGGGGCTGTAACATTTTACATTCCCTCCAACAGTGTATGAGAAATCTAGTTTCCCTGCATCCACACCAGCATTTGCTATTGTCACTATTTTCTATTGTGGCTGTTTTGATAGGTGTATATTAAGTTTTAACTCCCACTGAGAAAACTTTGCTTCTGAAATGAGAATGAATAGAAGAGTATATGTATGAGTTAGTTGGCTATACAGATCTTCCTCAACTTATGATGGGATTACGTCCCGGTAAATGTAGATTGTGGGCTTCCCTGCTAGTGCAGTGGTTAAGAATCCGCCTGCCAATGCAGGGGACACGAGTTCAAGCCCTGGTCTGGGAAGATCCCACATGCTGCGGGGCAACTAAGCCTGTGCGCCACAACTACTGAGCCTGTGCTCTAGAGCCCGCGAGCCACAACTACTGAAGCCTGTGCATCTAGAGCCCGTGCTCTGCAACAAGACAAGCCAACACAATGAGAGCCTGCGCACTGCAACGAAGAGTAGTCTCTGCTTGCCACAACCAGAGAAAAGCCCACACTCAGCAACGAAGACCCAACACAGCCAAAAATAATTAAATAAATTTATTTTAAAAAACAAAAAGATCAAAGAAAGAAAAGGCCAAGTTAATCACTTTTACAGCCCATAGTACAAACCAACTGCTTTTCTCTCTCTATTGTCTGATAAACACACAAGGGACTATATATGTATATGTGTGTGTGTATAAATATATATGAGATGAAATGCAGAAAAAAGGAAAATAAGAAAGATGGTAGAAATGAGGGGAAAAAAGGGAAGGCACGTATAAAAAGGAGTAAGATACAAAGCTACAGTAATGAAGACAATATGGTACTGGCACAAAAACAGAAATATAGATCAATGGAACAGGATAGAAAGCCCAGAGATAAACCCACACACCTATGGTCAACTAATCTATGACAAACGAGGCAAGGATATACAATGGAGAAAATACAGTCTATTCAATAAGTGGTGCTGGGAAAACTGGACAGCTACATTAAAAGAATGAAATTAGAATGTTCCCTAACACCATACACAAAAATAAACTCAAAATGGATTAAAGACCTAAATGTAAGACCGGACACTATAAAACTCTTAGAGGAAAACATAGGAAGAACTCCCTTTGACATAAATCACAGCAAGATCTTTTTTGACCCACCTCCTAGAGAAATGGAAATAAAAACAAAAATAAACAAATGGGGCCTAATGAAACTTAAAAGCTTTTGTACAGCAAAGGAAACTATAAACAAGATGAAAAGACAACCCTCAGAATGGGAGAAAAAATTTGCAAACAAATCAACAAAGGAGTAATCTCCAAAATATATAAACAGCTCATGCAGCTCAATATTAAAAAACCCAATTAAAAAATGGGCAGAAGATCTAAATAGACATTTCTCCAAAGAAGACATACAGATGGCCAAGAAGCACATGAAAAGCTGCCCTACATCACTAATTGTTAGAGAAATGCAAATCAAAACTACAATGAGGTATCACCTCACACCAGTAAGAATGGGCATGTATCACTTCACATTCAGAAAATGTACAAACAACAAATGCTGGAAAGGGTGTGGAGAAAAGGGAACCCTCTTGCACTGTTGGTGGGAATGTAAATTGATACAGCCACTATGGAGAACAGTATGGACGTTCCTTAATAAACTAAAAACAGAACTACCACATGACCCAGCAATCCCACTACTGGGCGTATACCCAGAGAAAACCATCATTCAAAAAGACACATGCACCCCAATGTTCACTGCAACACTATTTACAACAGCCAGGTCATGGAAGCAACCTAAATGCCCATCAACAGACGAATGGATAAAGAAGATGTGGTACATATATACAATGGAACATTACTCAGCCATAAAAGGGAACAAAATTGGGTCATTTGTAGAGACGTGTCTGGACCTAGAGACTGTCATACAGAGTGAAGTAAGTCAGAAAGAGAAAAACAAATATCGTATATTAATGCATATATGTGAAATCTAGAAAAATGGTACAGATGAACTGGTTTGCAAGGCAGAAATAGAGACACAGATGTAGGGAACAAATGTATGGACACCAAGGGGGGAAGCGGGGGTTGGGGGAGGTTGGTGGTGGGATGAATTGGGAGATTGGGATGGACGTATATACACTAATATGTATAAAGTAGATAACTAATAAGAACCTGCTGTATAAAAAAATTAATAAAATTCAAATAATAAAAAGGACTAAGAGCATAATTTCAAGATGTACTGAGACAGATAAATATTTTTAAAAGGAAGGAGACATAAGTGTGGTACATTATAAAGTCAGGTTCAAAGAACACATTTGAACTATAAGTCTTCCTAGCTAAAGATTACCCTGTAAGCTCCTTGAAAGGCAAAAACTATATATCTCTATTGTAGAACAAGTGTTGGCAACCTTTTTCTGTATGGGGTCAAATTGTAAATACTTGTAGGCTCTTTCGGCCACGTGGTCTCTTTTGCACCTACTCAACCCTACCTTTGTAGCACAAAAGCAACCACAGATTAATATGGAAATGAATGAGCATGGTTGTGTGTCAATAAAACTTTATTTACAAAAACAGGTGGAGGGCCACACTTGGCCCATGGGCTATTGTTTGCTCCTCTGCTAGAACACTGCTAATTAGTATCCAAAGTAGATTCTAATTAAGGCACAAGTAAGGACTATTTTGCCAAATATATTAACCTGCACTAAGCCACATGTTCAATAACTGAGCTTATTTAAAATACTACACTTTATAGTCCCGGTATATAAAAGACAACATGAACTTAAGACTGACTTATCCTGCTTATATAAGGCAAAATACCAGATATAATAGAAAAAAATGACTTCAATTATCTATATGGTCAAGGATATTTTAGAAGGAAAAATTCATTAATGGTAGCATTCTTAAATGCTTTTCTCCCAACTACTTTATTTTGCTCACAAATTATACCAGCAACTTATTAGACATATACGACACCTGTTTGATGGGTTCTGCAATTAAACACCCAACTACTTTCTTTTCATCAGAAATAAAGAGAAAAGTTTTGGTTCTGTTTGGACATCTGGGAACAACTTGCTGGAAGCCCAATTCATAATCGACAAGTTCTTGGACATCTTCGACCTAATGATGTTAAAAACCAAAAGATGTGAATTTGTTTGAAAAAGTATAATAGAAAACATACATATCTATATACACAAAAAGTATGATTACCATCAGTTTAGCCTCTTTTATCTCTACTTCTTAAATTTACACAATCCCAAAATTATTTCACTATTGATGCATGTTTCTGCCACTTTGGAAACAGGGTTTTAAGAAACTATTTTAAAGATTGCTTTCAGCAGACAGAAATTCAGACCCTTGGGAGGGATAAGGAGTAGGACGATTTTTTTCAGCTTTATTCATTGTTCACTGGGGCTAAACATCCAGCCCAAGAAACAAAGGCAACACCAACATAAGAATTAGACTCTGGAGCCGTTAATTTCTCAATATTAAAAAGTTTAGTTTCTCTCTCACAAATTGAAGATGTAGGTAAAAGATAAGCTATAGAGCCTTATCTGTTTTCTTTAATCTCCACCTGACACTCCTTTGTCTTGTAACTGTAAGTTTAATTTTGTATGATGTACTATGAAAGTCTTCCTTACAACTGTACCAAAGTACAGCAGATTATCTATAAGCAAAGGTATTTCACAGTTCAACATAGGTTGATTTCTTGGCAGAGAATGGGGAGAGTAGGAGGAAAACAAAGATTGAGAAAGTAACACTATAAATCAACTACACTTCAATTAAAAAAAGAAAAGAAAAACTAATGTTCCACACCTTTCTGATAGCATAACTCGGATCATGTGACAGGACCAACACAATTTTCCCATCCCAAAATTCTGCTACAACACGTTCTTTTTTCCAGCCCTGCCAAAGGAAAAAAAAAGTCACAGTTTAATCTGAAGAGGGAAAAAAAATAATATGGTCTGGAGAGAACAAAAAGATGGACAATGAATGATATAAAAAAGATAAAACCCGGGCTTCCCTGGTGGCGCAGTGGTTGAGAGTCCACCTGCCGATGCAGGGGACACAGGTTCGTGCCCCGGTCCGGGAGGATCCCACATGCCGCCGAGCGGCTGGGCCCGTGAGCCATGGCCGCTGAGCCTGCACGTCCGGAGCCTGTGCTCCGCAACGGGAGAGGCCACAACAGTGAGAGGCCCGCATAACCCAAAAAAAAAAAAAAAAAAAAGATAAAACCCAACTACAGGAATGTGGTAAGGGAAATAAAAGATGCCTAAAACAAAGTGTCTGCCCTCCAGGGGCTGACACCCTATCAGGAGACATGTAAACAATCTATTATAAAATAAGTTGAAGTCAAATAAGAGCCCTTCATAGGAATATAGAGAAAAAACAATGAATTATTAGGGGTGTGAAGGTGGGGCATGGGTGGGATAAGCAGAGGGTTTTTTTTTTTTTGGGGGTCGCACCAGCGGCAAGTGGGGTCTTAGTTCCCTGACCAGGGATCGAACCTGCACCCCCTGCACTGGCAGCGCAGAGTCTTAACTGCTCGACTGCCAGGGAAGTCACCAAGCAGAGTTTTAATAAATAAGGCTAAAAGTATTATGAAGGCATGACCTACAGCAATAAAAATAGGGGAAAAAGGGAGTGCATTTGAGTAGCAGGTGTAGTCATAAAGATAAGGCCAACAGTAGGATGTATTTGGAGTAGGAGGGTGCTTGATGAAGAGGTGGGACCTCTCTTCTCAGTAAAGAAAAAGCCTGGAGAAGTCGTAGAAAAGCCGTTTTTCTAAGGTTATCTATAAAGAAGAAACTAAAGTGAGGAAAGGAGAAACTCCTCAAGTCTTTGAGTTTTGTATCTTGACTGCTCAGCTCTGAAAGCTAGAGGTAAGGATGCAGGGTGTTCACTCAACCTAGAACAATAGCTTCTCTTATATTAGGACAGGAGGTTTGAAGTGGCACTTTTATTAAAACTTAACTTTTAAATACATCAGTCTCTAATATTAAGGATAACAAAATTGCAGATGATGAAATATTTTTGGACACATAGATCTTTCCATATTTAGGCAAAAGAAATGTATCTTTTAAAGCAGCTTCACTTTTTAGAACAAATGCAAACGACTATTTTTTTTACTTACTGCATATTTGATTCCCTCCAGAAATCTGTGGTGATGCTGAACATGCTGCAGTTCATCCTCGGGGTTGGAAGCAGTGTAGATCATGCCACAAGACTTACACATGGTGGCTCCAAAATGTTTCTGACCAGCGTCCTACAATTGGAAGAGGAAAAAAAAAAAAAGCCTATCTAAACACATCACAGTTAGCTCTACATTTAGTTCATGTAAATTTGTCCATTCATTCAAATTTGTCCTCATTTTTTTTTTTTATGCTGGCACAGGTGAAATACTAAATGAAGTCTGGTTACTCTATCTTCTTCTCTCTCAGCACAAACAAGATGGAATGAGAAGAGCCCTAAACATGCAATAGTGATGAAAGAAGTGAAACTGCTTCTTTGGACAGTGGGAAAAAAATCAAGATTCTTTAGCTGGACCCATAGTTCTAAGAAGCAATAAGATTAAATCATAAATATTATAGCTAAGATGAACAATGGAACTTCCTTATTAAGCTCTTATACGAGAGGCCTAAAAAAGCCTCATTTCAAAGAGGCAGGGCAAAAATTTCAGGACTTATACATTCATTATATAGTATTTTTTCCTTAAGTGGTTAGGAGTCTGAAAGTCTTTTCCCCAAGAGTTGATAAAAAATAAGTAAAATACATAGTAAAAGTTCAGGAAAAGCACAGATAAATTAATGAATATAGAGAATTCAGGGATATTCAATGTCAAGGCTTATTAATTCCCATTGTATCTCATAAGGCATTGCTTAATGCTACTGAAAAATACCAAATTTTGAATTGTCTATATAGGCGTTTGCAAACTTTCTACCAAGGGCCAGAAAGTAAACATTTTAGGCTTTGCAGGACACACATATTCTTTTTTTCCAACCCTTTAAAAATGTAAAAGCCATTTTTAGCTCATAGACCTTGGTCCAGATTTGGCCCATAGCCATAGTCTGCCAAACCCATGTCTAATGCAATGTTGCTATTCTCATTAAGTCTTTTATAGATCAATAATAATTTTCCTTATCCAGAGGCAGCTCATTCATCAGCATTCTACTACGTTGCTAGGACTGCCCAACACCATCAGTTCAAAAATGTACTTGATTAGCTTTAAATGCTGCCACTACAGCAAAGGTAGCATTTACAAACTCAGAATATCTATAACCCCCAGTAACTATGCTTAGACAACACGTCAGACTTCAGGTTCTATATGTGAGAGCCATGTACAGGAGGAGCTTTGTTTTAAATTTACTCACAATGACGAGCTGGTCTTTTGTTTCTTTATTTGCATCTCTGGTATTAGTATTTTTCTGTATATTGATTTGTTTCAAGAAGTTAGTAGACGTGACGGATCCCACAGAAGACTGTTCTTCAACTAGAGATCTTGAAGTAGAAAGTTGGTAAGTATTATTTAATAATTTAAAAATATTTGACAAATTATAATGAAAAGAAAAGAAATGTATATAACATTTGCAGAGGACTTTGCAATTTTCAGGGCTTTCTATCGACATAACTTGATGAAGTAATAGGGCTAGAAACAATGAGAAACCTGAGGCCCACTCAGACAGGATCAGTAAACTACTCAAGGTAAAGTAACTAGTGAAGAATGGCAGAAAGACTCAAATCCCTGTCTTCTAACACCACGTCGAAGGGATTTCATCTACAGTATCAGCTGCATATATGCAGGATTTCTTTGTAAGTTGATGTCACCCTTAAAATTTAATCTTTTCTTGCTTTATCAAACCTTAGGACCCACGTAGGCATAAAGAAACTCCTGGAATACCATAGCAGATAAGTAGACTCTAATACTGAATCTCACAGACCCACAGGAAGTCAGTCACCAGCACATTATGATCCAACAACTTTTTACGGGGTCAGTGAGTGTGAGGCTAATACACTCGCTAGTCTGCATGCCTAAAGCAGCACCCTACTATTCTCAAATTCTTAGAGAAAAAAAAAAAAAATTGGCTGGATAGATGTTGTTGAGGCAACCTTTTCGCATTAGGAGAGAACGCTTGGACTGGCTTATAGAGATTGCAAACAGGAGCCCTTCGTCCAAAACCAGCTAGCAAATGTTTTGATCAACTCACACAGAGTGTAAAACTTTGGATTAGCTACCAATATTTTAAAATCTAGAGATTCCACTTAAAAATGGGTATTTCCAACATTGCAAGAGACACTGTAAGATCATTAGACCTCTGTTTCATCAAAGAATCTACTAGTTAGAGCTACACAGCACATGCTCTTTTAGGTGGGGCATGCTTCTCCAGTTGGCTCGTCTCTGCCCAGCCTGGCTGGCTCTGTAGGCACTGAGTTTGTAACCCTTGCCTTATAATGAAATGACCTTTTTCCAAGGATGAAAGAAATAGAAATCCCTAGAGAGTAGAGGCAAGGAAAAAAACCAAGTACCCAATGCAAGGGGTTCAAACAGAAGCTGACACTGACAAATGAAAAAACACTGGAAAAAAGCCCCTATCTAACGCTTTATGCTAACCCAAGGTGTCTTGCTAGCATCTGACTAGAAAATGGCTTTCAAACTGACTTGACAAACCTATGGTGAGAAATATATTTCACATAATGACCAATACAGATACATATATATAACTGAAAAAAAAAGGATTCACTAAATACACTTACTACGTGAGAGATGCATTATTCCATTTTAAAAAAATGCTAGATGTGATACCCTTAAACTGATTTGATAAACTACTAATGCCTGTAATATAAAAAACACTTGTCTAGGTCGCTGACCCCCTCCACCCCTTATACAACGTTTGCTAAGTACCTCAGCTCTTCCCATCTCTGCATGCGTGACCGCAATCTCTTTACTTCTATCCTAGCAATTTTAACAGTTTATTATACGTATTTGTTTAAATGCCTGTCCTCTTCTAACCATAACTTCCTTGATAGCAGGACCATGTGTTATTTACCTTCACATCTCTAAAACTCGGTGTAGTTCAATACCACATGGTACTCTATAAATGTTTGCCAAACGTGAGACTACAAATCCAAAGAATCTGTAACCTACCTAAAGTAAAACTCATAGATTAAACCACAAGAAATTGATGATATCTGATTTTTTAGGTCCTACATAATGAGCAAATTTCAAATGATTCAATCAACAGTCTCCTAATATCTCCTTATGCTACGTTAAATTAGTTTATATGCTATTAGCTAATTGTGGTAGGTTTCAATCCTCAATAAATAGTCATGAAAGAAGACAGATGAGAAAAGGGAAGGGTGAAAAAAACTAGGAATATGGACTTTGAAGCGGAAAAGTTGCCCACCCAACCCAATCTCCAAGGCAATTTAGGGTGAGATGCCCTAAGAGTAGGAGAACTTACATAGGAAGTACCTTGCTCAATACCTTTAGTTGTTTATCATCAAATAGGAAGAAGAGAACCAAAGCTGCTTAGCGAGATGAGACGTTCAGACTATAAGAAACTTCTTTTTCAGAGCTTTTACACTTATGCTCACATGTACCCATGCCTCCCGCACTTCCAGTTTTAGTTTTGAGCAGGATAGTGGTAGCTTCAGCTGGGATTTATAACAGCATTAAGCTGCTGCAAGTTACTTACTCCTCTGGCCAGAGTCTCCTCATCTATAAATGGGGTAATGATGGTATCTACACCATGAGGTTGTAAACGCCCATTAAACATGAACTATTATCAATATGTTGTCACACAGGGGAGGCGATACAGCCTAATGGGCTTTGGTTAAAATATGGATTCTAGTCCTGGCTCTGCCAACTAATAGCTGTGCAACTGTGGCTGGATTACAAACAGTTTTCTCAGCTGAAAATGGTAATAATAGCATCAATCTTCTAGGTTGTTGTGGGGATAAGTGAAATAATGGATATAAACTACTTATTATGGGTCAGGTACTATATAAAAATGTAGCAATTATTACTATCCAAGTCCACAAAGGTCTTTTCCTTCTCTCAGCTCTTCAAGTTCTTAAGAAGTTTCTATGAGAGGATCTGATTTCATCTTCTATTCTTAATATCTCTTTAATGGGGAAGAAAAACAGTGTTCTCCAAATTAAATAGTGTAAGAAAGAAAAAGAGACCCAGTGGACTCACAGTTAAACCTTGAACATTAAAATAAGAGTGACACTTACCTTTTTGTGTTGACTGAAGACACGGTGAAGATGGGATAGACAAGGGTCTCAGGAGAAACTTGTAGGGAAAAAGGTGACAATAATTTGTATCACAGAATAAACTTAAAGCTTTAAAGCATAAGAGTTTAAAGGTTTAGAAGACCAAAATACTCACATTACTTGATTTCAAGACTTAACAGTAATCAAGACAGTATGGTATTGACAAAGGGATAGACAAATAGATCAATGGAACAAAATAGAGAGCCCGGAAACACCCACGCAGATACAGTCAACTGATTTTTAACAAAGAGACATAAGTTAATTCAATGGAGAAAAGAAAGTCATCAAATGGTGCTGGAACAATTTGACATCCACATTCAAAAAAGATGACAACACTCACATAAAAATTAACTCAAAACGGATCACAGATCTAAATGCAAAATGTAGAACTATAAAACTTCTAGAAGAAAAATCCACATGAACTTGGGTTTGGTAATAATTTTTTACATACAATACATGAAAGAAAAATTAAATGAGTTAGACTTTATCAAATTTAAGTGTTTTGCTCTGCAAAAACTGTTAAGAGAATAAAAAGACAAGCCACAGACTAGGGAGTAAATACTTTCAATCATATTTCTGATCAAAGATTTGTATACAGAATATAAAAAGAACTCTTAAAACTCAATAATAATAAAAAAAAGTCCAATTAAAAATGGGCAAAAGATCTGAACAGACCCTTCTCCAAAGACATATAGATGGCAAATAAACACATGAAAAGATGTTCTGCATCATTTGTCATTAGGAAAATGCAGATTAAAAGCACAATGAGCTATTACTGCACACCTATTAGAATGGCTAACATCCAAAAAACTGACAATAACAAATGCTGGAGGGAATGGGGAGTAACAGGAACTCCCATTCATTGCAGGTGGGAATGCAAAATGGCACAGTTGCTATGGAACATTTTGGCAGTTTTTTAATAAAGTTTAACATAGATTTGCCACATAACCCAGCAATCATGCTTGTAGGTGTTAACCCGAGTGTTATGAAATCTTATGTCCACAGAATAACATGTACACAAATGTTTATAGCAGCTTTATTCATAATTGCTAAAAACTGAAAGCAACCAAGATGGCCTTTAATGGAGGAATGGATAAACAGACTATGTATGGTAATTCCATAGTTCAGGAAAAAAAAAAAGGAATGAACTATTAATACATGCAACAACACACATGAACCTTAAACGCATTTTACTAAGTGAAAGAAGTCAGACCCAAAAGTCTACCTACTGCACGACTGCATTTGTGTGACATTTTTACCAGAAAAGGTAAAACCATGGGGACAGAAAACAGATTAACGGTTGCCAGGGGGATGAAGAAGGGTAGAATAGATGACTACAAAGGATACACACAAGGGAAATTTTAGGATGAGAGAACTGTTCTGTAGGGTACTGGAGGGGTTGATTCATGCCTCTATGCACTTGCAAAATCCATAGAACTATATATAACAAAGAGTAAAATTGAATGTATGTATTAAAAAAAAAATCAACCATGATGTTGAGGGATCCCAAGATGGAATGCAGACTGTGACAAATGAATCTAACTGCATTAGAACTGCATGGAGAACTGCATTGAAGGAGACAATGGAAGAAAGGAAAGATGACCTAAGTAACTTTACAAAACAACGTTTTGACTAGAAATTAGAAGGCTAAAGACAAAAGGACTGTATTTAAATGGTATACGCTGGTAAATCTGTTTCTCACAGGAGAATGAGTTAATACTGAAACTGTCCTGCAGGTATATTGGGACTGTACTTAACTAAGTAGGTGCACAGTGACGGGGAGGAGCCAGCTCTCTCACTGTCTGAGAGAAGTTACAGACAAACAAAGAAGGAAGGGAGGGATAACCCGAGGGACTGGATTAGTCAGAGACATCAAGTTTGAACTTATGTTTCTTTAGCATATGTACACATGGAGAGATACACAAACAATTGTAGATGTGTGTGTATACATGGATTAGGATACATACATATATTGATATTTTCTAGCTCTGTCTGCTGAAAGGGCCTAGGAGCCACGACACTCCAGTAGCAACAAGCACACCAAGTCCAGAACTTGGTTTCTAAATTATATTCCCCAATAGAAGGAACTAGGGTTCCTTGGAGAAGTGGCCGAGTCTAGGACTGCGTCAAGGCAAACGCAAGATGAGCTGGGAGCATCTTGTAGTGACAGAAAGTAAGAAGGAAGTGCTCAAAAAGTAAAAGAAGGGGACAGGTCAAAGAGAACTGACCTGAAAATATCTCCCAATGGTCAAAGCTGAAACAATATGAGCAACAGAATATATAAATAATGTAGTATTAAATTTTAACCCAAAATATAAAATATTAATGAGTGCATACTGATGAATATCCAGGAGTCCATTTATTTATTTAAAGATTGAATAAATAGGGACTCCCCTGGTAGTCCAATGGTAAAGAATCCACCTTCCAGTGCAGGGGATAAGGGTTCAATCCCTGGTCGAGGAGCTAAGATCCCACATGCCGCGGGGCAACTAAGCCTGCATGCCGCAACTACTGAGCCTGTGCGCCTCAACTAGAGAGCCCACGTGCCAGAAACTACAGAGCCCACACACTCTGAAGCCTGTGCGCCACAACTACAGAGACAAAACCCACACACCACAACTGGAGAGAAGCCTGCACGCCACAACGAAGAGCCCGTGCACTGCAACAAAAGATTCTACATGCCACGATGAAGATCCCACGTGCCATAACTAAGACCCGACGCAGCTAAAAAAGTAAAATAAAGACAACTCTTCCTTACAGAAGGAATCCACATTGGGCTTCCCTGGTGGTTCAGTGGTTAAGAATCCGCCTGCCAATGCAGGGGGACACGGGTTCGAGCCCCGGTCCAGGAAGATCCCACACGCCGCAGAGCAACTAAGCCTGTGCACCACAACTACTCAACCTGCACTCTAGAGCCCGCGAGCCACAACTACTGAAGCCCACACGCCTAGAGCCCATACTCTGCAACAAGAGAAGCCGCCGCAATTAGAAGCTCGTGCACCGCAATGAAGAGTAGCCCCCGCTCGCCGCAGCTAGAAAGCCCACGCACAGCAATGAAGACCCAATGCAGCCAAAAATAAATCTAGGAAAAAATAAAAAATAAAGGATTATTTTTAAAAATAAAATAAGGGAACATTGTTTAAAAAAAAAAAAAAGAAGGAATCCAAATAATATATGAAAAATCTTCCTCTCTAGGAGATGAAACTTAATCCCCACCCCTCCCTGAAAGGGCAGGCCAGACTTAGTGACTTACTTCCAAAGAATAGAGTTTGGGAAAGGAAAAAGGGTAACTTTTACAGTGGAGAAATAGGGCAAACCTGACCTTCACCAAGTGACAGAGGTTAACATCATCCGTAATGTCATGTGGACATCAGCACCCAATACGATGTGGTGAGAAGGGCAGTTCACCTCAGTGGCATTCTTCCCCCAAACCCATAACCCCAGTCTAATGATGAGGAAAACATCAGACAAACCCAGGTTCAGGAACATCCAGATAAGATATCTGGCCAGGACTCCTTAAGAATGTCAAGGTCGTGAAAAACATGGAAACAAAGAAAAGACTGAGAAAATATCACAGACCAGAGGAGACTAGGGAGACATGACAGCTAAATGCAATATGATGCCCAGGGTGGATCCTAGAACAGAAAGGGGACATTAATGGAAAAATTGATCAAATCCAAATACAGTCTAGAGCTTAGTTAATAGGAACATACCAATTATCTAAGTTTCTTAGTTTTGACAAAGGTACCACAGTAATTTAAGATGCTAACAAAGGGGGAAATAGGGTAATACAGGAACTCTCTGTATTATCTTTACAACTTTTCTGTAAATCTAAAATTACTACAAAATAAAAAGCTTATTAAAAAAAAGAAAAAAGGTGTGAGTTCCCTGGTGGTTAGGACTCGGAGCTTTCACTGCCCAGGTGTAATCCCTGGTCCAGGAACTGAGATCCCACAAGCCACGTGGCATGGCCAAAAAAAAAAAAAAAAAAAAGGAAAAGAAAGAAAAAAGTTAAATAGTAGTTGATTAGAGAAAAATAGTACGTTGAAAGTATGCTATCTAGTAAAAGAGCAAACTGTTAACTTTGCACTGAAAAATAATTAGAGCTCATTCTCTAGAAACAAGGCCAAGACAGTTGAGAATCTGACCTGCTATGGATAAGTTACTTAACCTTAAGTCTGTTTCCTCATCTGTGAAATGGTCATACAAACTTATTTCCTAGGGTTGTTGTAAGAATTAAATGATAAATTAGTTATTAAGTAATAAGGTTTTATCATTTGTTTACTACCTTTGTGAATTTTGCCATATGCTTGTACCATCTGTTCTTATTTTTGTTTGTTTGCTCATGCAGAGTGGCATGCAGAATCTTAGTTCCCCAACCAGAGATCGAACCTGTGCCCCCTGCAGTGGAAGCACAGAGTCTTAACCACTGGACCGCCAGGGAAGTCCCTTGTACCATCTGTATTATATTTTATTTATTAAATAAAAGTCCTTAAATGGACTTAATGTACTAAAATAAATTTATTTTTAAAGAAAATTTTATAACTATTGTAAATGAAAAGCCGTTATTATTTTTCTGCTACATGTTCTGTCATATCAGGGATAGCACAACCCATGGAAAACAGAAAGCATACTAAACATTTAGCACTGCCTGGTACATATTCAGCAGCTAATAAGTACTAGTTATTAACAGTATATCTCAGAATAACCATTATGAATCATCATTCGATATATCCTTATATCATTAGATCCTCTTAAGGGCTATTTTGCTTTTAGTTTTATCTTTGTTTTCTTCCTGTGAGCTACAGTTTCTCACTATATTCTGCATATCTACTTCTAGAATTTTAATTTATTTCCAAATTTATAGATATAATGAACAAGTTAAAGTTACAAAGAATCTGGCTGGTAAGTAGAATGTTAATCAACCTCTTTATATATTCATAGTTTAGTAAATACTGTTTAAGTGAACAGTGACACCATAAGTTAATAATAGGATTTCAGGACTAAGAGAAATTTAAAAATTAAGACTAACCCCTTACTTTAGAGATTTCTTCCCTAGATCACACAGTTAATTAGTGGCAGATCTAGACAAAACCCCAAGGTTCCTGATGCCCAATTCAGTGCCCTTTTATGGCCTTTTAAATTCTGCTTACAACTGGGCTTTGATCATAGATATATAACAAATTGTTTTCACTCCCTCCTATTATTGGGGGTAAAAGGTAGGTAGGGTATGTATGATAAGAACACCTGGCCCTAGGGAGCTTAAGTAACTTGGCCACATCTCACAGACCAATTAATCATCAGTATTTTGTCTTAAATTCCAGCCTAAGGTCTCTTTGTCTCCTCCATAAAATGCACTGCACTGCTTATCATAGAAAACAGTGTTACCAAAATAAACACAAAGATACAGGTCACAGATAGTGAATATTTAAAAAAACCAAAATATTATTGTATATAATTTCATATTGACACATGTAATGAAGCATTATTACGAGCAAATAAACTCATTTTGAGAAGAAAACTTTTCTCTTACTTACCTGCCTTGTTCTCACTGAAAGACTCCTCTGAAGAAAAACTCTTATTTTCATCGGTTTTACATTCCCTTGAAGAAATGACTCTATCTGATGCATCCTGAAAATAATGAATAAGTAAAATTAAGGAAACCTATAATTCTTAATCATTTTCTATTTAGTGAATAAATCCCAACAGATCTGCTTCTAAAACAGAGTATGTAGTTTATTATGAATTATATTTCATAATGACTTTAAATTCTCAATTTTCAGTCTATTTTAAGGAAAATTCCTTTTATATCTACTAAATGTAATATTTTAAAAGACAGAGTGTGCATATTTAAGTCCATAATTTGTCATCCTGTCAAAAATGTATTATTTCCTGACAAAGAGGACAGAATGAAGATTATAGAACATCCCTTCTACAAAAATGAATTGAACAACAACAACAAAATTAGTGAAAACAGCAAAAATTTCCCCAGCAGCTGCAAAACTGAAAAGGAACAACCTTCTGTCACAAGCTTTAAAATCAGGGAGGCAAGGAAAGAAAAAGAACATTCTGGGGTAGTTGGAGAGGCTTCTAAACTCCCACTTTTGGGGCAGTAGCAGAGACTAACACTATTTATTTGGTGAGACTCAGAATACATAGCTTGGGGGAAAAGGAAAAAACTTTAAAGAGGAACTCATTCAACATCATAACATCTCAGAAAAGGTGAGACAATCCATCAGTTTGCCACTTCTCAGGGGTCCATAAGGAGTTGGGGAAAGGTTATGCACCCTCTAATGAAAAACAGGATTCACCCTCGTCTAGCAGAGATGAATACTAGTAGTGGGTATTTAACAAAACCTTAGGGAGAGAACAGAGCCCAGTTCCACAAATTTAAGATGCACAAATGCCCAGCTTCTCAAACTACTAAAAACTAGGCAGAACCCAAAACCTAACCTCTTAAAATGAAGCTCAGAAAAAAAAGTCAGAAGAGTACTGCAGAGAAATCATCATGTCATTGTAACAAGACTGTTTCTTCATTATCAAATGGATATGCAGAATACTAATGAGGACCCCTCCCCTACATGCACTTTGCTTCATTGGATTGAGAATTAATTTTAGCTTGAGTTGTGCCCTAGATTTTTAAAAACTGAGTTATATTTATATACACTGACATGCACAGATACAGAGTTTGATGAATTTTTCATAAACTTATATATCCTGTAACCCAAACCCAAAACCCCTATCAAGATATAGGGGTGTTTTTGTTTTTGTTTGTCAGAAACAAGATGAAGAATTAGTAGAATTGCTGTTATGGCTTAGGCAAGCAAGAACACGCTCCATTTAACAATATACTTGGCAATACTTGATAGAAATGCTTACAAGGGCAGCAGGTAAATGAAATTAGCAGCAAAACTGGACTGATCTAGATATGTATCCATACGTTGATTTAGTGGAAGGAAATGAAGAGCTCATACCTGTCAAATGGTAGTCTGATACTCTGTTCCAGGAGATTACTGCCATGCAGGAATGTGGGCTTAGCTTTGCCAGAGTTCAATTTTTCATGAAACACCAGAAATCTGTTACCTTACATTTAAAAAAAAAATGCTGGCTCTAAACATTATGTAGGCCAAGCAAACATCCATGGGCTGGACCTGGTCCACTGGCCACCAATTATAATCTTTGCCATTGAGATCTGAAATGTAGGTGACTACAAGAGGTAGGAACTGGGGTTGAATTTGGGAGGAGGCAATGAGAACAATAAGAGGAGGTGAGGAGGGAAATGACTACAGAGAGAGTTTGAATTGCTCAGCAGTATATGAGCCTCAGAGTGTATGTGAAAGCCTACAGCTGCAAGGGTTGTGATGAACATAAACAAGTCACCACAGACACGGAAGTCGCCAAACTGGGAGCCCTTCTTAAGGCCTGTTGCCTCAACTACTTTCTGCCCTTGGCTACATGGAAGAAAACCACCTTTCTCTCCTTACTGACAAGAGGTCAACAATAGAAGGTATAGACCTGCATTGTCTGTTATGGTAGCCACCAGCCACAAGCAGCTAATGAGAACTTGCTACATGGCTAGTCCCAATTGATACATGCTGCAAGTGCAAATAAACATGGATTTCAAGGACTTGGTACAAAAAAAGAATGCAAAATATCTCATTAATAACTTTTTATATTGATAACATAGAAACAGTAACATTCAAAACATACTGCGTTAAACTTTTTAGAAACTATCTTAATGTGGCCACTAGAAGATTTTAAATTACGTGTATTGGTATTCTATCAGACAGCACTAGTCTAGGCCAGCTGGGACAAATAGGAGCACAATCAAAAAAGCATAGAGGACTTCCCTGGTGGCGCAGTGGTTGAGAGTCCGCCTGCCGATGCAGGGGACACGGGTTCGTGCCCCGGTCCAGGAAGATTCCACATGCCACGGAGCGGCTGGGCCCATGAGCCATGGCCGCTGAGCCTGCGCGTTCGGAACCTGTGCTCCGCAACGGGAGAGGCCACAGCAGTGAGAGGCCCGCGTACCGCCAAAAAAAAAAAAAAAAAAAAAAAAAAGGCATAGAATGGCACCCATGAAAACATACTATGTAAAATAAACAAAAACCCAACTATACATTCACAGTGATCATCTCCAAGTAGTGGGATTACAGAAGATACATATTTTTTATATTCTCTGTATTCTCTAAATTTTCTAGAATAAGCTAGTACTTTAAATAATGAGCTGAAACAAACAAACAAAAATATGCTCATTCTCTGGAAATCTACTACCTGAATTTTGTTATTTCTACTTTCTAAAAACAGACTACCAAGTAAAAGTTAAGTTTCTCTGGACCACAGTTATGAGGGAACTTAACGAGATGTAAACCTTAATGCCAAGAAAATGTTGGTAGGCTTCCGTAAGCCAAAAAAGGGAGGAAAAGCCCATCTTTCTACCCTGTCTCTAAATTCTTTATAGTGATGATACTATTTGGCTTCATAAAAGCAGTCCTACAGACTGTAAAGAAAACAAAATTTTGGGCTTCCTTGGTGGCACAGTGGTTAAGAATCTGCCTGCCAAGGCAGGGGACATGGGTTCGAGCCCTGGTCTGGGAAGATCCCACATGCTGCAGAGCAACTAAGCCCGTGCACAACTACTGTGCTCTAGAACCCGCGAGCCACAACTACTGAAGCCCGTGCACCTAGAGCCCGTGCTCCACAAGAGAAGCCACCGCAATGAGAAGCCCGCGCACAGCAACGAAGAGTAGCCCCACTCACCACAACTAGAGAAAGCTCACGTGCAGCAGGGAAGGCCCAACGCAGCCAAAAATAAAATAAATTTATAAAAAAGAAAAACAAATTTTGTTCAAAGTTACATATATACAATGTATACTGAAGCTCTGTTATATGGCCAGCTTAGTTTTTAAAGTGATATATTTACATTTACCTTTATTAATTTCTCTTCATTTTTGCTTCTTTCACTCAGCAGCTCAGTGTTCAGTTCTTTTTCTACTAACAAACACTTTGGCACTTGCCTTGTCTCAAAACTTCTTTCATTGACAGTTTCCACATCAGACTCTTCAATAACTTCTGATTTATTCTTTTGGGTGAGTCCCAGTAATGGCTTATCTTCCAGGGACAATTTTCTCAGAGAGGGTTTTTTCCTAACAAAAAAAGCCGCTCCTCCCTGGAGGGTAACTTGCGGTTTGACCTTTTGGCTTAGAACTCGAGGAGCATTCAGATTATTTTCAGCTGAGTAACAATTATTCTCTTTCTCCACAATTGGCTTATAGGCCACTCGATTTTGCTTGGAATTTTTAGGATTCTTTGACACAGGCTTGATGCACTTATATCCTGGTTGACACTTAGCAGTTAAACACTTCTGTGGTTTTTTGTTCATCGTCTTGGAGCAGGCTGGTTTTCCCTGCATTTTTCCTGTCACACTGGGATACGATCTATCTTCATTATTAGTTTTTAGACAAATAGATCTACTCTCTTTTATCAGCTTTCTCTCCAGTGGATTGAGGTACCACTTATCTTTGTTGTAAAAGGA
Source organism: Tursiops truncatus (assembly GCF_011762595.2). NCBI lineage: Eukaryota > Metazoa > Chordata > Mammalia > Artiodactyla > Delphinidae > Tursiops > Tursiops truncatus. The sequence goes on from NC_047039.1 coordinate 11,404,497, forward strand.
TATGGTAGACACAGCAGATTTAAATGGTGAACCTTGATTTGCAGATGGCAATCTAGTTTTAGTCGTTTTGAGTGGACTTGAAATGAAATGGCCTTGTTGAGAGCAATGAATCTTTCCTTCATTTTTATCACTGCTTTGGCAAATGTGCTTTTTATTAGGTGATGGAAATATATTTTCAGTAAAGTCCGAAATTAATTTCTTTGATGGAATTTCTGATAATAGGCTATGAAAAGAAACACAGTCCATTGATAAATATAGTTATTTTGCTTCCATTTCTATGTCAATTTACTGCTAAGCAATAAACAGCTCTACCTGTAAGGCATATTAAAAATGCATCTTCTCCACCAAACATCCATCCATATACATTAGTAGTTTAACAGCAGGATTCTCAAATTCTGTCTTTACCAAACAAAGCATTTGAATATTTTTCAAAACTAAGATTCCAATGTTTGTGAAAACAAACACTGTTTACAGAGAAGCTTTGAGATGCACGTATATGTATATGTGTGTGTGTGTGTGTTTTAAAACCTATTTCTAAGTTTTGGCCATATACCTGCTATAATTTCCCTAAAATGATTAATTTTATGTAATAAACTGACCACTTAGGGCTGTTCTATAATATATATCTCTGGTATGACATAGAGTATAGAGCTTTAGAGGATTGCTTACTGATGAGTATCTACTATATGCAAAACAGTATGTTAAATATTACATAAGAGAGCAGAAAGGAGCAAGGTAATAAAAGATCTGACCCACATTTCCAAGCCATAGGAAACAGCCCTTTCTCTGAGTCCCTCCAAAGGCCTTAAAGAATTAATTATGAAAGCTTACAGTATTTCCAGACTAGAATTAGAATATAAAGTATTACTGTAGCCACAAGGAGTAGGTGAATGGAAGAATGGAAATACTTAGAGATAGAAGAGAGGAGATAAAAAATGCAAGATGGTGAATTTTTCTTTTTTTAAGTTTCTACTCATAGGATGAGACTCACTTATCACAGTTCAAAGAATGCTGCTTCCTTTTCCTTGGAGTTAAAGTTGACATCTTCTTAACTGAACTCCTAAAAGCAACAGAACAATATAATAACCAAATTAATCCAATGTGTATAAAAATCAGTAAATCAAAATTGTACTTTATAAGTCTGAAAGAGTTCTCAGATGGGTAATGGTCCATAAAGATCCAAAAAAGGGGGGATGGGTTTAAAAAGCAAATCACTTTAATAAAGGTTTAAACCATGAAGGTAAAAAAAAAAAAGGAAAAACACTACATCACAGTAGTAACTAATTCAGCAGGGACAGTACAATTTAATTAACTAATTAAGCAGGAATAGTACATGTTTCAAGCCGGAAAATGATCCTATTGAGGAAGGATTTTACCCCATTTCAGGACACACTTTCCCCTCAATTAGCCTGATGAACCCATACCAAGTTTAATCACTTTATATTCTGGGCAGCTGTCCTTGCCATTGCCCTCACCCCTACCCCTCCCGCTGTTAGAGCTCTTGCCCTAGGCTTCCATTCCATCCTGCACCTCCTTGGTATCCGTTTAGCACATTTTCTTGTTGTTAGTTTGACTTTCTCAAAAGCCTACATGTTCAAAGAAGGCAGAAACCGTCTCTAGCTTTTTCATCAGAAGCAAGAAAACGGGGAAGCGTAATCCTCTCTCATTTTTCTAGTCGAGGAGCTGCTTGTTTCCTTATTTACAAAATACTCTGACCTCCTAAGACTGCGGGTAAACAAAATCACGCATGTTAACTCTCGGGCAGATGGTATGTTGCTCAATAGCGTTTTCCCTTCCCCTTCCTTCGGATCAAGTATATTTAAAAAAAAAAATTACACAAGCTTGGCTTCAAACAAACAGAAGGACCTGGGTTTCTGGGAATTCGTGTCGAGCTGCGGCTTAAGGCAAGACCCTTCCGGGGCTGAATGAGGAAAGGTAGGAGAGAAAAGCGCCTCTGTCCCCAAACGCTTTCAGCAAAAAGACGAGAAAACTCGGCGTCAGAAAGATGGAAACCCGGTGACCTGGAAGTGCGGACACCCGCTCGCTGGCTTCGGTCTCCAGCCGCGAACGCGCCAAGCACCGAGCACAAGCTCTTTTTCCTTGACATTCACCTCCACGTTCCACAGAACCTCCCGGTCTCCTGGCTCTTCCACCCCACGCCTCGACCCTCCGCAGGACTTACCCGCCCCTCGGACTGGCAACCTCTCCTCAGCAGAGCCAGGGGTCCCGACTGTATTCAAATTCTCGCGCGCCAGTCCAGGCAGAAGTAGGTGAGTTCCGATTGGCCGCTTCCCAGCGCGTCCAGGGGCTGGCTCGGTGATTGGTTGTGCACTAGCGTTTGCCCCGCCTACCCGAAAGGCGGTCTCCAAGATTCTCCCGCCCTTGCAAGGCTAAAAGCTCTCTTCTCTCCGAAACCAAGTCTTCAAGAATCCCGTGAGGCGCGCCGGTCTCCATTCCGGAGGCCTTATCTAAGATGCATTCTGGGAATTGTAGTTTTTAGCAGAATAAAACTGAGGTTTTTATATTATTTTAAACTCTGGAACTCCAGGCACATTCTAAGGTCACTTAGTGTAAGATGTTTTTGTAAGGTAGCCTCTCTAAGATTTCGAGGCAGTTATTTTTCACATTTGAAGCTTTACTGTTAGTTTACCTTTTTTTTTTAACTAGTAATACGTTAGGTTTCCAGCTCATTTTTTCATTTTTCAAGTTAAATTAAAAAATCATTACAGTAACATCTATGCGCCAGGCATTCTTGCACATTTGATGTGTTTTACTTCATTTACTCTTCACCACAGTCTATGAGATATGTATCATCATTCCCATTTTACAGAGAATAAAACTGAGGGCCTGAAAACAATGACTATTTATAGGACAGAGCTAGGTTCTTCCTTTGCAAAGCCCAAAGATTCCTAAAGCACTTACTGATTATTAGCTACTGTTGTTATCTTTGTGTACCAGCTCCTGGTACAGTCTCTGGCACTTCCTTAGTTCTAAATAAATTTAGTTAAGTGATGCAGAATGAAGTCGGTCAGATGAAGTTAAGAGAAATAGGTCAAAACTAAGTGCTGTGGGAAATTCCCTTGAGTCAGATCATTCCCACTTTACATCTGGAAGGTAACTGAGGTTCAGAGGTTTGCCCAGTCTTGCCCATTAACTTATTTAACCCTGGCAAAATAGCCTGTGAATTAGCAGCTCTATTCATCTTCATCTTACAGCTAAGGTTAAGTGCAGCACCAAATGTGCCCAGTAGGTGATGGACCTAGAATGAGAATAGTGGAGGAATTGGGGTTCACTCAAAATTTAATGAGCTCCTACTAAGTGCCAAGTACCGTAACTGGCTCAGTGAACGCCTAGCTGTGAAGAAGACAACAGGTTTCTACTTTCAGGCAGGCCAGATGCGGCTGAAAGGAGGCAGATAAGACCAAGAGCTAAGCCTCAAGATTTGACCGCTCACGGGGTGGAGGTTCTGAAAATAAAGTCAGTGAATGACATTTTTCTCTTAGAAAGACGGAGTTTCCCCGCAGTTTTCCAATCACCTATTGTCCTGGCTCCATCCTCTTTCCCCTCAATCCCCTAGTAAGCTGAGCTCTGAGCGCGCCGACACGGTAGCCCGCCAGCAGCCGCCGTTATGACACTGCCCGACGTCCGCCGGAAGTGCGCGGAGGAGTTCCGGGGAACGCGGCCTCCGCGCTTCCGGTATCTTGATCTTCCAGGGCTGAGTGCCGCTGCTCGGCGCTGGAGTCGGCGTGCCGCCGCCGGGATCATGGTGTTCTACTTCACTAGCAGCAGCGGTGAGTGGGCGCCGAGACCTCCCGGGTCCCTGCTCGACCGCGGGGCTCCGAAGCCGAAACCCCCAGGCCGCCGCTGAGCCTGGTCCTTGAGCGCCTCCTCGGCAGTGGGTGCCTCTTCCCGCGTCCTCATGGTCCCCCCACCGTGTCCGTCCCAGTCCACCCCGTGCGCCCCCTTGTCAGGGCCTGGGGGCACGTAGAGGCACCATCTCCCTTGCTGTCTTTGCCTCCGGGAGTTGTTCTTTCCCCTTATTCAGAAATACCTGTCGCTACCTGGAATTGGACAGTTTGTGGACTTCTTCGCACCCCTATCCCAAGTCTTCCCTTCCCCACCCACCCCCGTAACCTTTAATCTTGCTGCGCCCTGGTAATTACCCGCATAGAGAAAGAAAGGAGACATCTGCCAACAACTCTGCCTTACCGGAAGTGCGCCTTAGCCTTCTAGGAAAGGGTTATAGGGCCTGGATGTTACAGAAAGCCATAAAAAGACTCTGGAATAGCGATACAGCCACTCATTGGGCAGAGTTGATGTCCCAGATCTTGAAAAGTGACATGATAATGTTTCTGATTTGTCTTTGGCAGGCAAGGAAAGGGTGTGTTTAGTTCCCAGGAAATACTGTCTTCATTTCTCTGCTTATGTTGTTCTCTTTGCCTACAATCAACCCCCCAGTTAGCTGCTTCTCCCCCTGAGACAGCCCTCGCCAGTCATTAACAGATGCCTTTCCCGCCTTGTCGCCCCCCCAGGATTGCTTAGATATAACTCTTCGGGGATCCCCTTAACACCCATGTATGCCTTTGGCATTGCATTTGTTATATGATATTAAACTCTGTCTACTTGAGATAGAGTGTAAGCCCCTTGAGGGCAGGGAGAGGATCTCCTGGTTTCTCTAGTGTAGTGCCTGGCTCATAATAGTTACTCAATAAATACTTATTGAATAAATGAATGATATTTTTTGACTTCTAGCACACTCTATTCTGTTGCTACTGGCTCTGCCTACTTGTTAAAGGTGAGATTTAAGTGAAACTAGCTGCACAGTGTTTGTGTGAGTTTCAGTAGAGTGGTACTTGCTCTTTAGAGATGAGAACGTTGAAGCCCAGGGAAGTTCTAACTCACAGACCCCCTCCCCTGCTACTCCGTCATACTATCATATCTCATTTTTCTCAGTAGTTTAGGCTTCCACGGTGTGCCGTAAGCTATTCTTTGTCTCTATAGGCTTAATTTTATCTTACCCATATTATTAAAATCACTAGAAACAGAATTCAAACTAGCCTGAAAAATCATTATAGGCCCCTAATAGCATTTCCATCCTCCCTCTGCCCTGTCCTGCCCCTCCAGATAACTGGAGTGTCTCTTCGTAGCCTCTCATGAAAGTCCCTGACAACATAGTTACCCGTAGAAGTCCAGCAATGGAATGAAAACTATAGGCAGGCCATATAGGTACTAAATGTATTTTATGCTGGCTGCTTTGTTCTCCTTAAAGTGATTCTAAATTCCTTGAGTGCTAGTCATACACACGCAGGTGCCCTTAATAGAACAGAGTGCTTCAGTTGATTTGGGGATCATATTTTTCTCATTGGCTTCCATTATAACATCAGAATTGCTTCCTGTCAGAAAAATATTTGGCCTCTAAGTCTAATAAATCTGCACTTGTGCAGCTTTTAAAATTGCAAAGTTAATGGAAAAATTATAACTTCCAGTAAGATAGTAGTAAAACTGTATATATCCTAGTACAGAAAACAACTTGAACATACAGAATCTGCAGGAAATGACTTCGTATAGATAGCCAAGCTTTTCAAGCAACTGATGGTTTACTGCAAAAAAACTTTTTAAAAAAATGGATTGAAAATCTCAATAGAAAGTTTTTGCCTTCCCTTTTAAAATTAGTATCTCAAACTAAAATCTGCTTAGTTTTATTCTTTCACACTCTCATAAGAGAATAATGAAACATTAGCCTTGCTATATTTCCAGTGTCAAATTTAAGCCCCTCTGATTTATGGACCCACAGATTACCTTCACATGGCTCATTAACTTCACTTGTACTTTTAGTACCTTTTACTAGCATCTGTCTCAAGATAGATTGTTCTGTAAATTATGAAATTATCACAGTGCCTCTAAAGTTGGCCTGGTTGCTACACCTGTATCAGGTATCTTCAAGATAACTAGCTCCCATACTAATCAACCTTAATATTTGGGTGAGAGTAACAAAAATACTAGAATAATTCAATTTACTTTTCCTTTATCCCTCTAACATGGATGGGAGCTTAATTCAGATTTCTTACTCAGCAGTCATGCTCCTTTTTAATTTTCTATTTTGACATAATTTCAGTATTTCAGAAAAGTTATAAGAATAGTAAAAGATTTCCTTTATAGCTTTCTCTCAGATTCCCCAAATTCTGACATTTTACCACATATACCTTATCTCCTTCTTTTCCCCTTTCTCTTTCTTTTTCCAGCTCCCCTCCCCACCCAACTCTCTCCCCACACTCACAGATTTTTTTTTTCTGAACCGTTTGTTAGTAAGTTGCACTTTACCCCTAAATATTTCGGGGTGTTTTTCCTAAAATCAGGGATATTCTCTTATCAGAAGACATTCTTCATTATCAAAATCAGGAAATTAACATTGCAGCAATACTAGTATGTAATCAGCAGCTTTTATTCAGTTTTTATCAATGTCCTAGTGGTGAATGTATAACAAAGGAAAATTACAAATCATTGTTGCTTTCCGCTGTCATTCATTACTCTTTAGCATCTTCTGATCTGGAGCATTGCTCAGTCTTTGTCTCTCACACTGACACTGTCAGTTGAAGAATTACTTTGTAGAATGCCCCTCAGTTTGGGCTTGTAGCAGTTATGTTCTTAATCACCTCATTTTATAGGTCAACCATCCAAAGAACCATCTGTCATTCTCCTGGCTGTAATTTAGATAGCTTGTCCTGCAGAGACAGCTTTGTTTATTTCGATCATTTTAAAAAATTACGTTTGTTCTGATTACAAAAACCATCTATACATTTTATAAGCAAGTAGACAAGGTAACTGTTGTTAACAATTAAATATATATCCTTGCACAGTATAAAGAAAATGGGTACATGTATTAAAAATATATATGTAAACATGTTTATGTATACACAGTTACTTATTTTTTACAAATTGAATATTACTATATATAGATACACAAAAATACTGTTCTGCTGTTTAATTTCTTCACCTATCCTTTCTTTTTAATGGGTACATGGTATTTTGTTTATGGATATTCTATAGTGTGTATAACCAGTCTTAACTAATGAGTGTTTAAGTTGTAAAAAGAACATCACTGCTTGACGGAGTATTAATTAGTAGGATATATACTCCTAGTGGTGACATTTATAGGCTCAAAAGGGTGTACCCATGTAACAATGTACAGAGAGGATCTGAAACACTTTTTAGTTGTACTCCTGCACTTGGCATTTGTTATATGCTATGCAAAGGGCTTATCAAGCTAATATAATGCTCTGTTATAGACAAGTATTTCTGTCAGCTGTCAGTGCAAAATTCTCTTCTTTCAAGTTATTTTTCTCAACTATTTCCAAGTAATTATGGACTGTAGTCACCATAACTGCTAACTGAAGGAATTGGGAGTTTTCTGTCCCCAAGAGAGGCAGCTATGATTGATCATTTAAGAAGCTTCTCATTCTGAATGTTCAGGCAATCCTGAATTTAAGAATCTGTAAATGGAAGAGTGCTGCTTCCCAGCCTTCAGAGCTCCACTCACACGGTAGTTCTCTGGAGCGACAGCCAGCAGACTGCCTGGCCCAAGCTTGTACCTGTCTGTCAGGCTTTGTAGGCAGAGGCTCAGTGGCTATTAATTCAGGAGTCTAGGTCCAAACGGGGTCTAACAGGTTTTGGTAGACTAGCTCGGAAAACCAGGACCCAGTTAGAATTTCAATTACAAAACCTAACTGATTCCAGATGGAGGATGCCCACATCAAAACACACTAGCTCAGGAAAGCAAATGTCATTTCTAAGGTAAACCATACCCAGAATATTGTTTTTGATTTAGGGTAGTGGTTCCTAATGCTGACTCCACCTTAGAATCGCTGTAAAAAGAGATGTTTTGCAAAACCCCAATCCCCAGAGATTTGGATTTGGTTGGTCTTAGGTGGAGCTGGGGCAAAATTAGGTGATTCTAACGTGTAAACAGGGTTCAGAGCCACTGATTAGAAGAAGCTTGAGAGCCAATGTTTCCCCTGAATGTGATAGGGAGCTTATTATAATTTGCAGCACACCTTGGACATAACTAAATCAAATTATGAAAAATAAAACTTGCATAAGTATAGGAACCTATTTTTAAATGGTTGAGGTGAAGAGTTTTGGTCGTTGTTTTTTTAAAACTATTTTGAAGAAGGCAAAAGTATAGGACTGAACTGGAATTGCATTGAACTAAATCCCTGAGAAAGTAGGAAAGTAGCCATTTTTAATGAGGGTTGGTAAACCTTCCCCAGATGGTCAGTATTTTAGAGTTTGTAAGCCACATACGGTCTCTCTAGCTTATTCTTCTTCATTTTGCTTTTTTAAACCCTTTAAAAATGTAAAAATCATTCTTAGCTCAAGGGCTGTCCAAAAACAGGGCTGGATTTGGCCTACAGGCCATGAATGTTTTGCCGACCCCTAATAAGCATTCGTCACTTGTTTTTCCCATCAAACAGTTGTGTCGGTGTTGAAGTTATCTAACTATTGTTATTTTTGTTTTGTCTTAGTTAACTCATCTGCTTACACTATTTACATGGGAAAGGATAAATATGAAAGTAAGTTTTCAAAAGCATTTGATTTTGAAATTTCCAGCAGGTAAGTGTTAATTGCCTTTTCTCCCAATGGCTTGTTGGATATGAGTTTTCAGTTAACTACTATCTAACTTGTTATAAGGAATTCCAAAGGATTAACTTTCTTAGAATTTCATTATATCAGATAATAGTTGAGCTAATTGGACCACCTGTGGCTGATTAGAATCTTACTTTACAAAGAGTTTTGTGGTATCGTTTGATTTAGGGTGACAGGAATTAGAGGTTAACTTGTGCTGGTTTTCATCAAATAAAAATAATCTGTGGCTTGGACTTTGAAAAGATCATTTTCTTTACATTTTTACCTCATTTAAGAAACATATCTTGGTTGTTTTGAGGCAGAAGATGGTTCTTTTTGACTTGAAATGTTAACAGTGCTTTCTTGACCACTCAGAATAAAACACGTTATCTCATACTGTGCACATTCCTATGACTAAATGATACAAACATTCACCTAACTAAAAAAAAACTTACAAAAAAATACCCATACTGTTTTCTGTGCCCTCTATTTTCTGTTTTATCTCATTTTTAAAAAATTAGTCTTAACCTGCGAAATTAATTTTCTGACTCACTAATGCATTTGATCTAAAGTTTACAAGAAAAACACTGATTTAGGGATCGCCTTTTTGACTGCATGAGTGGCGGGGGGTGCCGAAAGGGAACTGTAGTTTTCTTGATCAAGAGAGCAGGGAGGAGGGCTTCCCTGGTGGCGCAGTGGTTAAGAATCAGCCAGCCAGTGCAGGGAACACGGGTTCGAGCCCTGGTCCAGGAAGATCCCACATCCCACATGCCGCAGAGCAACTAAGCCATGCGCCACAACTACTGAGCCTGCGCTCTAGAGCCCGCGAGACACAACTACTGAGCTTGCACGCCTAGAGCCCTTGCTCGGCAACAAGAGAAGCCACCACAATGAGAAGCCCGTGCACCACAATGAAGAGTAGCCCCCGCTCTCTGCAACTAGAGAAAGCCTGCGTACAGCAATGAAGACACGACACAGCCAAAAATAAAAATAAATAAATTTATTTAAAAAAGAGAGAGCAGGGAGGTGACAGCACTGACCCTCAGGGTGTGGGACACTGAAGAGGGAGGAAAGAACTGCAACAAGGGAGCTTGGAGAAGGTGACAGAATTCCTCTTCTTCAAGCTTGAAAAGCACAGTTGCTCTTCTCTTGAGGGTAGCATCATGTCTGGAAAAGACAGCTCTGAAGTCTGGCCAGTCTGGGTTAAAGTCTCCGCTCTTCAGCAAACTAGCCATAGTTACTTAACCCCTTTGAACCTCTGGGTTCTTAGATGTAAGAAGAGGATCCTGGGACGGTATCGGCCTTGCAGGGCTGTGAAGGTTAAATGAAAGAGCCTGGGGAGAGTGCCTGGCCCACGGTGGGCGCTCAGTAACTGGTGGTTCTCTCTGGAGCTCTGGAGCTCCCCAAAGCCACCTCCTTTCTCCCCTGGGAATACTCCAGGCCTGGGTGACTCTGCCTCAGTAGTCTGAGAGCTGCCTGATTCACTTCAGTTACTTTTCTTTAACCCTCAGGTATTGCTTTTTTTTTTTCCTTTTCTAAAACCATTGGTGTCTGTTCTAGGTGCAGTTTGTAACTGACAGTTTAAACTTGATCCTTTAAAAGAGACAAGTATAACATTCTTCAGTATGAGACACTTGATTAATGAAATAAGGCCCCAAATGAAAAGATGTCAAAGAACAGTGATAAGTTATATATAACTTAGATATAACTATGCAGATAGTTTTATAAAAACATATAGTTGTATGTATAGTTACACATGCTAAGTATATGTAGTTGGTGTATATACACATACATCACATAAAATATATATAATGTTATAAATACAATAATGTGATATAGTTATATAACTATATAATTATAAATCAGATCTATGTAACAGTTTCAAACCCTGCTATAACCATAAGCAGAATCAGTATAAGCAAGACTGTCACATCCTAGCCAAGAGAAAAAACCAATAGCATAAAATAACTAATTTTTAAATGGTTTTTTCCTTATAATGAATTTATGCCATTGACTCTGGTTGTGACTTAATGGAGAAGCTGTCTGCAGTATATTAATACTTGAGTTTTATATTTCTCCTAGTAACCCGTGAATTGTCATGGATAAGTTTTCTCATAGCGTCCTCCTGATGAACATAGCTGGGGAGGGGATACTGTCTCCCTATATTACATTGAACAATAAGGCACAGTTATAGCAGTCCTAGTTATCTACAGTAGATATGGATCCAAACCTGACCAAGTCTGCTTTCCCTTCCACCACACGAAGGGTGTGAACCCAAGACTCAGGTTCCTGAGAGACACCTAAAGCCGAGGTCATGCGGGTTTTGCACTGTGCAGCCCTGGCGGGGCGGGGACAGCCTTATGTATGTCTTACAGCGAAAGGCTGCTTTGATTCCGGTGCTCACTGATGGGCTACCAGTGCTGCTGACACAGGCAGCTGTGTTGGGGACATTCCCACCGTGTCTCTTTTCCCTTCCATTGTAGTTTCCTATTCGCTGGGGCTGATCTGTGTGAGGCCATGTGCCAGCCTCTGAGTATCCAAAGAGGAAGATTGAGTCTGTGTTTTCAGTGTTCATTCAGGTGGAGGCACATACAAAACCAAATAGCAGTCAGTTTTGCTGTGAATATAAAACTGCTCTAAAAAATAAAGTCTATTAAACAAAAGTAGGGGCAAAATGAAGTAATATTAATAGCAAACACTGTAGAAGTAGAGGGGGCAGAGGGTAAATGTGGTTAGGGAGAGCTGAGAAGGCTTCGTGGAAGAGTGGGTTAGGATGGGCTAGAATGAATCCTTTAAACCTCCGTTGTAGGAATTTCTCTCTACAGATAAAATCTAGATACAGAGTTTATGTCTGCAGATATAAATTTAGATTCTGTCTGGAGCCCACTAGAGTGGTGTTTTGCTGTCATTAAAGTATATGTAGGAAAAAAAAAAATCTGTATGTAGAATACTTTTCCCCAGGCACTCTTAGAGTTATCCACCTCTCTTAGTCTGCTTTGTAAGAACAGTATTACTTTTTTTTTTTTTTTTTTTTTTTTTGCGGTACGCAGGCCTCTCACTGCTGTGACCTCTCCCGTTGCGGAGCACAGGCTCCGGACGCGCAGGCTCAGCGGCCATGGCTTACGGGCCCAGCCGCTCCGCGGCACGTGGGATCTTCCCGGACCGGGGCATGAACCCGTGTCCCCTGCGTGTCCCCTGCATGGGCAGGCAGACTCTCAACCACTGCGCCACCAGGGAAGCCTGGTATTACATTTTAGAGTTGCCTGTTCTCCAGTGCTCCTAGCACATCACGTTTACTTCTAATAGCCTTGATGACTTCAGGCTAAGGGCTGGATGGAACACAAATGAATTTTAAGTTGAATGAGTCACTTTCTCTAAAAAGCTTTCAGGTGTGTTCTTTTTATTAGCCAGCAGGTGTCACCAGGGAGCCAAACATTGCCCAAATGAGGAAAAGAGGTTTTTATAATTCCCTTTTTCTGATTACTGGCCGGCTATTTGCTCAGCTTCTTACTTAAGCTAGTAGAAAACCCTTCAGAAAACTCAAGGTGTCTGCAGTTGCTTAGAGTACCCTCATCCAAGAGGGTACTCTATCATCATGTAAGTACATATTTTATATGTACTTATATGTACTTTTATATTTTATATGTACTTATATGTACTTTTATATGTACTTATATGTACTTTTATATTTTATATGTACTTTTTATATGTACTCTATCATTATATGTACTTTTTATATGTACTTTTTATATGTACTTTTCTGGAAATACTTGAGTACATTTTATATGTACTTGAGTACATTTTATGTACTTGAGTACATTTTAAATACTTGAGTACATTTTATATATACTTGAGTACATTTTAAATCATCATATGTGAATCACTTTACCTTACAATTTTTAACTTTAGGTTTAATAATTTAAGTAATGCTTCTGTATTACTAATTATTAATATGGCTATTAGAGGTATATATTGAGATAACCTTTCTGTAGAGATATATATCATTAGCCTTAAAAATATACATACGTAGGAGTTCCCTGGTGGTCTAGTGGTTAGGATTTGGCGCTTTCACTGCCATGGCCCAGGTTCAGTCCCTGGTCGGGGAACTGAGATCTTGGAAGCCATGTGGTATAGCCAAAAACAAAAAAACAAAACAAAACAAACATATATATGCATATGTTTTGAACGAATACTTCACCTTTTAGATATACACCTTAAGGAAATAATCAGGAGTATGGACATATTTATTTAAAAAGTATTTACTGAAGCATTTATAATTAGAAGCAATCCAAATGTCAACAACAGAAAAGTTTATCCATATGATAGAATCAAGTAGTCATTTTTTCCAAAGAACTTCTAAAATTTTTATTTTTATCTAACAAATATATAGTTTAAAAGTTCAGGGCTTCCCTGGTGGTGCAGTGGTTGAGAGTCCGCCTGCCGATGCAGGGGACACGGGTTTGTGCCCCGGTCCGGGAAGATCCCACATGCCGCAGAGCGGCTGGGCCCGTGAGCCATGGCCGCTGAGCCTGCGCGTCCGGAGCCTGTGCTCCGCAACGAGAGAGGCCACAACAGTGAGAGGCCCGCGTACCACACACACAAAAAAAGTTCAAGTAATAACAGAATGCTTATAGTAAAAAACATCAGTTCTCTACCCCATCCTTTTCAATACCCACGTTCTACTCTCAGAGACAGTTACTTTGACTTTTACCTATTTCTTCTATTTTTATTTTCATATGTGACAGAATTTTAGGTGATTTTTATTTTCTTTTTTATATTTCTGGTGTTTGTTTTGTTCCCTAATTTTCTACAATTTTATAATTGAGAAGCTTTTTAATTTTTAAGGCGTAAAATGCAGTCCACTGGTTTTAAAGTTGTAGCAAAACCATTTTAACATATAAGTATTGTTATAGTGAATCAGTTTTCTAAGACATTATCTAACATCTCAGTTGCTCTGATTTGCCAGTGTTAGTTTTATCTTCAAATAGAAATATCTTTGAACTTTAGATTATAAATGTTATACAAAATTATGATTATAATCGTCCAGTTGTAAAAACTATCAAAAAAATTTTTCTGGTATTTTCAATCATCAAAGCCTCTTTGAATTACTCTTTATTAAGGGAGAGAAAAAGTCTTGTGGAAAAGATTGTTTTTTTTTTCCCTTCCCAACTTATGATAAACTTTGGCATATTTCATTTAACCTTCTCTTTAAAACATGTTTTTAGTTTTGTTTTATTTAAAAATTTAAAAATTATTTTTATTGAAGTATAGTTGATTTAAAATATTATGTTAGGGAATTCCCTGGCGGTCCAGTGGTTAGGACTTGGCGCTTTCACTGCCAGGGCCCAGGTTCAATCCCTGGTCGGGGAACTAAGATCCCTCAAGCTGTGCAGCGCAGCCAAAAAATAAATAAATAAAAGAACCAAAGAATACTTTTAAAACTGAATTAAAATTAAAAATAAATAAATAAAATATTGTAGTAGTTTCAGTGTACAACATTACTGATTCAGTATTTTTATAGATTGTACTCCATTTAAAGTTATTACAAAATAGTGGCTTTATTTCTCTGTGCTGTACAATATATCCTGGCTGCTTATTTATTTTATACATAGTAGTTTGTATCCCTTAAGACCTTCATTTCTCTTGTTTTTCCTTTTCTTTGTTCTCCTGTCTCTGCAGATGAAGATCTGATAAAGTATGGCTGGCCTGAAGATATTTGGTAAGTAGCAATTTTGGTTCTGCTTTCTATGGATCATTATTTACTTTCTTAGCCTTGACCAACCACCTGACTCCTGTGATTAAAACTAGGAACTCATGCGTTGCGTTTTGTCTATGAATATTCAGTGGTAAATAGCTGACTGCCAGCTCCCTTCATTTATAATTACCACGTTAACTGGGAATGAGGTCTTAGGGCTAGATCTCGGGCTTCACTGCAAAGGTCTCAGGAACATAGGCTTGCTTTTACCTCCTGTGTGTCTCCTCATAGTAGGTTACTGAGACCACTGCACTTAACACACTCAGACCGCTCTTTTTGAGTGGATGGATGCAGGCTTCACAAGAAGCAGTGAAGAAAATAGATGCAAGCTTCCACGTCGGTGGAATAGGTAGAGCATCTGACCAGGTCCAGCGTTAAAGAAAACACAGACTGGCTTCCCTTTTGTCTTCTCAACAAAGAGTTTAACCCTGGCTTGATCCAGCCCCTACCCCTTCTTTCTGAAAGAATTCATGGAAATTTCAAAAATGATAATATATTCTTTCTTAGCCTCCTTCCAAGATAATTTTATGTTGCTGCTCACCAAACCCAGTCTAAAAAAACAAACAAAACAAATGCAGGAAAAAAACCCCTTCATTTTAGTTGAATTCTTTTCTTTTTCTAACTGCCTTGGGATGCTATATGGGCTTTTCTACAGCTCAAACCCAAAACCTGTGAGGAGTTCATGGATTCCTGCTACTTTCTTTTTCTTTCATGTAATGCTCTCATACTCAGTTTGCTTTCTTTTTCTAGCTGCAGCTTCTGCCACTCCCTCTAACCCTTGTGATGTCTCTCTCCTGGAGCCTAATTCTGCCTACTGTAGAGCGGGATATGGTCTCTACAACTCCTAACACCCCCCTACCAAATGCCGTCTCTGAGGAGAAACACTCGGATCCTGTTGGCTTTAGTGATAGTAGTAATGGACATTGACCAAACACATAAACTGTAGGCCAGATCCTGCTGAGTGTTTACCTCCACTCATACATTGCATTTTACTACAACCCTGTGAAATAGTTACCAATATCATGCCCATTTTTCAGATGAGGAAACTCAGGCTAAGGGAAACTGAACAGTTCCACTCGGGTCATTGCTGGCCCCCAGCCAGCTCGAGTTCTAGATCCCTGTTTCTGTCTTCCCTCAGGCTGTTTGGGCCCAGATCCTTCACTTAATTCCCTATAGTGACAGAGCTTAGGCTGCCACTTTTTAGAAGAGTTGACTGATTTTCAGTAAGGTATGCAGCATTGGACATCTGGTAGGAAAGATATTGCCCAGAGACTAACTTAAGCTACTCCCTAGATGTAGCCATTCTCAGAACCCCCGGGCCTACCTGCAGGAGCCCACTGAAGGGCGCCTCTCTGGCTCCAGCCTACCTCATTGTGAAGGCTCCGCCTCCTAACCCTGTGGAAGTGCTTCCCTGGCTGTCTGCCCTCTCTGAAGTCCACACTCCAGGAACCAAGAGGCACTAGAAACCTGAGGAAGTTTAAAGGCTGATTAAAAAAAAAAATCAACCCCCTGTTCCAGCACAGCGGCCCATCTTCTGAACTCAAATATGTCATGAAGGTAGACACTGCGTGGTGCCCCCATACCTCAGGTGGGCAGGTTGCACTGCTCAGGGCTTCTGCATCGGGTGCTGCTTACCTTCCTAGGACGCTTGACTATAAGCTCTGCTCCCCTGCCTCCCCCGCCCAGCCCAGGACAGTGATCCACCCGGTTTGTTTACTGCTCTGTCCCACTACCTAGCGTAGGACCTGGCACATAGTAAGTGTTCAATAGATGTGGACTTTCTAATTGACTAGCTCTCTGCCTGTCTGGAAATGATCTCTGCTGGACATTTCTTCACAGTAACTGCATTCTGGTCATCTCTATTTTGAGTACCTGTCACCCTGGCTGGATTATTTCAGTTGTCCCTAGGGCCCCAAAGATCTCCAGATCTGTCACACAAGAGACAAGGATGATCACACCTGTTACGCAGTTACCTGCTGTAAGGTTTGGGGCAGAAATACCTGCATAGGAAAGGTTACATACTCAGATGCACCATGAAAGTCAGTTCACTACATCCTTTTACTTGACATTTAAAAAAAAATTGAGTGTGGAAGAGAAATTTCCAGTTTACAACCTACACCTCATGTATCATGACTTGGGTTTTTCGTTTCGTTAAGGTAGACTTCTGGAAGGCACTTACCAGACTGGTGTCTATAGCTGCCCGATAGCCATTTCGACACTCTTTAATCTTGAGATTTAATGTCTGTTGTCGGAAGTGATTGACTTTTATTTCCAGAAGCTATCCTAGGTCAGATGTGAGCTGGCATAGCCGTAAATTTCAAGACCTGTTACAGTTAATAAACTGTCAATCCTGGAAACATTCCTGGGCGTGCAGAGAATGAATCAGTTGATCTACATTCCAGGGCAGATTTTCAACCTGGAACTTAACCTCTGGGAATGTCAACATCTCAGTTTATACCAGGAAACCTCCTAAGGTGCTTTTAAGCAAAGAATTTTTCTAGGATTAAATGAGAGTGGAACTAAATTCATTTGAAACAAAGGAAAATACAAAGAGTGTGTGTTCACTGCTTCCAAACCCCCTAATGAGTAGTATTTCCAGAGACCCCACTTTAAGGAGTTAAACGACCCAGCCTGGGGTCCCGTGCATCTCTACATTCTCAGGTCAGGGATGCTCATGTTTCTAGTCTCTGCATTCAATAAAGAGTAATAGTGATTAAGCAGGGAGAGGAAGATAACAAGGAAGAGAGGGAACTAGGGAACTGGTGGGCATAATTTAAACTTGGAGTGAGCATTTTGGGAGGTTTGGAAGGTTTTTTAAGGAAACTCGCTCAAAATAGTTTGTTTACAGAACTGAGTTTTTTGTTCGTTTTACATTTCAACCAAACCACCGTTGGGACATGCACTTTGTAGAGGTGTACCTACAAGCCTGAAGTTGGTGTAAATCAGCAGTGATATTCCCGGGTGTGTTTGACTTTGACTGCCTATGTATGAACCCAGTGTGTATATACATTAAATTACTTGTGTATGTCTTTTGATAAAATTCCACATCAGAGACCTTTAAGGAGAATCAGAATACAATCAAGCTACTATGGGTATGTAGGAAAGAGTTGTTGTAAATAGAGAACTTAAAACAAATTGGAATGGGAGAAGTTTTCTCAATTGAGCCTGCTTACTAATGGGGTATTTTCCTAAGATTCTGAAACAGAGCAGTGAGGTATAATTTCCAGATTTTCAAAAAAACACATTTTCTGGCTGGAAAACGCCAAGCTGCAGATGATAATCAGTAGGAATCTCTTACGTGGGAATGCAAATAAGTAAATGAACCAGCAGAAGAAAAATAAATCAAACTAAGATGTTGTATTCATTTCTGGCTGTCACTAATGGTTAGGCATAAGACCTAGAGTCATCATAGACTGCCAAAAATGTGTAAACATTTTCTTTATCCAAAGTGACTAGCAAGATGCTTAACCTTTTTAAAGAGGGCATGAGAAACAGCAAATCTTGACCTTTATATAGAATCACACTGCCTACATCTTGGACCAGGTATGAGTGTGTAACCATTTTCAGCTCTAAAAAATCCATTAATGCTAAGAAAATGTCTAAAGAAATACATAATGGGACGTGACGTTGCCTCCTTAGGATTTTACTGAACATTCCTCAGTCTGGAAAGGAAAGGACTAAGGAAGAGAAAAGTTAACAGAAATCACTAGCATTCTGGAGGCCTCTCTGGGTGTTGGAAAGAGCGGGTCAACTTCATTTGGTGAATTGTAAATATGAAAAACTTAAAATCCCCAAATGTTGAACTAGGTGAAAAAAGAAGTAAGTTTTGAAAGATTTAATTAAATTGGTGAATGATAGAGCCTTAATGAAAGGTATATTTAGGATACTGGGGTGAGAGGGCATTCTGAATATTTTTAGGACAGCGTCATAAAGGGCAATCACCATGCTTTCCCAGGAGACGCGTATTAGTGTCATTGTCAGAGGTAAGGCTGGATGAATTGTTGGTCTGACCCATTTGGTGATGTGGTCTGCTTACTGCTTCAGTCCTCACCTGACTCTTCCATCTCCGTGATTGACATTCTCTTTGGACTGTTTTGCCATCGGTTGAAACTCAACATTTCCCAAACCAAACCTGTCATCTTTTTGCCAAACTGGCTCCCTCTCCAACTGTAAGATGTTACTGTCAGTGGTCCTGTGAGTCTCCCAGGCTTGCAACCCTGGAGTCTTGCTGACTTCTTTCATTCCCTTCTCTTCTCACCTAAAATTCCTTCCCCGTGTTTGCTCTAAGTCCCGTGGTTCAGCTTGGGACCCACCAAGTCTCAGTTCATCATTGAAGCCTTGGGTCACTGATAGCTCTTTCTCACTTGAAAAATCACCCTTCCCTGGGCTTTTAACATTCATTGCCTCCTGTACTCATCTTGGTACTTAGTCTCACACAGCTGCAGATCTTTCCATGTTTTTCTCACCTCTCCCAGTTGATAGTGAGCTCTTTGGAGGTGGTGACTGTTTTCTGCCCCCCATCGTGCTCAGTGTGCAGTAGGCACTGAATTAATATTTTTGGATTGGGATGCTTTAAATGCAGGTGGCCTGAGGAGATGGTTATCTTGTACCTCGTGCTAAAAGTGGTTTTCATTCTTTGTAGGTTTCATGTGGACAAACTCTCTTCGGCTCATGTATACCTTCGATTACATAAGGTAACTGGATTTAAACATGAATTCGTGACTTTCTGTAGTGATGAGCATCCTATCTTGTCCTCTGTCCTTTTCTGGGGGCAAATAAATTGTTTAGAGTAATAAATATGTACAAAAGTCTACAAATTAGCAAACGAAGAGATGTCTTCCCCCAACCCAGGAAATCACTAAGGGCAATGCTGGTGATTTTTTGAGGCTTGGAAGGGGACACAGCACATATTTCCCAGATAGAAGCACTGCCTTGTCCTGCCAGCTGAGGTGTGCTCTGTGTCACCTCTGCTCTCTCTCCCTGCCATTTCAGTTGCCACTACTGGACTTTGTCTTCTTCTAGGAAGATCATGTTGTAGTTCCTTTTTTTCAGGCTCATGTGATTCTCCTGCCTCACCAAGGGCATATATGTTCCTAGTTATCAGGGGCTGCTTTGGGAGGTTTAAAACAGCATTATCATAGTAAAGGGAAAAGATTTAATGTTCCCTAGTCACATAAAACCACTGTTTTTCCAATCTGTCTTTATATCCATCTATTGTTTTTTGTGTAGTTGAATCATAGGGATGGATAATTGTTATGAGTATTTTTAAAAATATTTATTTTGGAATTATTTTAGATTTACAGAAAAGCTGCAAAGGTAGTACAAGTCCCTATATACCCCATGTCCAGTTTTCCCCATTGCTAACACCTTAACATTACCGTGGTAGATTTGTCTGAACTGAGAAACCAGAACTGATGCATCACTATTAACTAACATCTGCACTCTATTTGGATTTCTCCAGTTTTTCCATTAATGTCCTTTTTCTGTTCCAGGATCTGGTCCAGTGTCACACATTGCATTTTAGTTGTCATGTCTGCCTAGTCTCTGGTCTGTGACAGTTTGTCACTCTTTCCCTGTTTGTTCATGACCTTGACAGTTTGAGAAGTACTGATCAGGTCATGATTAGACTGGAGTTACGGGTTTGGGGAACAATAGCACAGAGGTGAAATGCTCTTATCCCATCATGTCAGGGGTATATGCATTAATAGGACTTACCACTGATGGTGTTAACCTTGATCTCCTGGCCAGGGTAATGTTTGTCAGGTTTTTTCACTAAAGAGTTGCTCTTCTCCCCACATACTTTATTATTTGGAAGCAAGTCACTAAGTCCAGCCTGTACTCAAGGGGGAGAGCTCCACGTCCTGGTGTGGGGAGTACCTGCATATATTGTTTGGAATTCTTCTGTAAGGAAGATTCGTCTCTTCTCTCCCATGTATTTAACTCAGTCATTTACTTATATCAGTATGGACTCACACATTTACTTTTTACTTTGGGTTATAATCCAGTACTGTGTCATTTTGTTGCTAAAATTGTCCCTGCTTTGACTCTTCCAGCTTGGCTCTCGTGTTCCTTTTTTTTTTTTGGTGGTACGCGGGCCTCTCACTGTTGTGGCTTCTCCCGTTGCGGAGCACAGGCTCCGGACGCACAGGCTCAGTGGCCATGACTTACGGGCCCAGCCGCTCCGCAGCATGTGGGATCTTCCTGGACTGGGGCACGAACCCGTGTCCCTTGCATCGGCAGGCGGACTCTCAACCACTGCGCCACCAGGGAAGCCCTCTTGTGTTCCTTTGACATGCTCCTGTCATTTTACTTTTTGAGCACTTCCTTACTTTCTGAGACTCAAGATGCTCCAGGCTCATCTTGTATTCTCCCTGCTCCAGCTCTAGGATCAGCCATTTCTGAGGAACTTTGGTTTCTTTTATTGGGAAATGGTATTTAGAAATCAAGATCTGGACTCTGGGTGTGCTCATTGCTACTAGAGTATCATTGCTTCTAGGCCCTCTCATGTGACAGAGCTAGGAAATAGGTGTATGTATACTAACCCGTGTTAGTAATTCGTATGCATAATTTTTTCTGTATCTACAGTAAGCGAAACATGACTGGTGTCTCTGATGAACCCATTACTACAGGGGCCTTTCTCACATTCCTTCCTTGCTTATCTATTACTTCCTTCTCAGACAGTGGGAAGCCTGGCTCCCACCATCCACCATCATTTGCTTATTTGAATCCAGTATATATGGAAGTGGTTTCAGATTTGTTAGCCTGTATCCCCATAAGAAACAACTTTATCAACTAAAGTACAGTGCAATTACAGTTTCCATTCAAAATGCTGTTTTTCAAAGTTACTTGTCAGCTGCTCCCTGCCCTCCCCACCTCATGCCTTTCAGTGATGTCTGTCACACACTTAGGTTCTTTTGTCTCAGTCTGCATTCCACCTTGGCTTCCCCTGGTTGATTGTATTACTTTTTTTAATACATTTTTATTGGAGTATAATTGCTTCACAATGCTGTGTTAGTTTCTGTTGTACAACAAAATGAATCAGCCATATGCACACACATATCCCCATATCCCCTCATCCCCTCCCTCTTGAGCCTCCGTCCCGCCCTCCCTATCCCGCCCACCCTAGAGGGGTGGCCCTCTAGGTGGTCACAAAGCACTGAGCTGATCTCCCTGTGCTATGCAGCTGCTTCCCACCAGCTATCTATTTTACATTTGGTAGTGTATGTATGTCCATGCCACTCTCTCACTTCGTCCCAGCTTACCCTTCCCCCTCCCCGTGTCCTCAAGTCCATTTTCTACGTCTGCGTCTTTATTCCTGTCCTGCCCCTAGGTTCTTCAGAACCTTTTTTTTTTTTTTAGATTCCATATATATGTGTTCACATACGGTATTTATTTTTCTCTTTCTGACTTACTTCACTCTGTATGACAGACTCTAGGTCCATCCACCTCACTACAATTAAGTCAATTTCGTTTCTTCTTATGGCTGAGTAATATTCCATTCTATATATGTGCCACATCTTCTTCATCCATTCATCTGTCGATGGACATTTAGGTTTCTTCCATGTCCTGGCTATTGTAAATAGTGCTACACTGAACACTGGTACATGTCTCTTTTTGAATTATGGTTTTTTCAAAATGGATTAAAGACCTAAATGCAAGACCAGACACTGTAAAACTCTTAGAGGAAAACATAGGAAAAACACTCTTTGGCATAAACCACAGCAAGATCTTCTTTGACCCACCTCCTAGAGTAATGAAAATTAAAACAAAAGACAAATGGGACCTAATTAAACTTAAAAGCTTTTAAGCAAAGGAAACCGTAAACAAGACAAAAAGACAACCCACAGAATGGGAGAAAATATTTACAAATGAAACAACGGACAAAGGATTAATCGCCAAAATACATGAACAGCTCTTGGAGCTCGATATCAAAAAGATTGTATTACTTTTAAAGTGACAGTTTACAAACTTTTTCACGTTACTGCATTATTTTCATATTTATTGTTTTGACTGGCTGCTTTGAGTTGATAATATGCCACAGTTAATTTGAAAGCTCCATTGTCAGAATATAAGTTGTTTACAGTTTTCAGCGTTATGAATCCCCAACAAGAAATATTTTTTTAATGAACTACTTTCTATTTTTCTTTTCTTTTCTTTCTTTTTTTTTTTTAGAGTAGTTCTCAGAAATGAAATTACTGGGTCAAAATATAAAAACATTTTGATAACTCCTTTTATGCCAGATTGCCCTTTGAAAATATTATGCTGGTTTAAAATGCTACCTGATATATATAGGTTTTCCAAAAACTTTTTGGGTTTGTATAACTTCAGAAAAATAGCAACCTTTTGACCGTTTTAATAAATACAAGATGCTACTTCATTATGCTTATAATATTTACTCCTTAATTTACTAACAAGGTAAAACATTCTACCACATCTTTACTTATTCTATTTATATTTTTGAGAACTGTGTTGTTAAAAAAAAAAAAAAAGGAAGATTGTGAGCTCTTTGCTGGAACAAAATTCTGAATTTTCCTAGGCAACTTCTTGCCATTTTGGAACTATTTTAAGTCTAGAGAAGATAAAGTATGGTGTTCCCAACTTTCCTTTTGGTTCAGATTAAATTTTTTCCTTTGGGTTCTGCTGCATCAGAAAATGGAAATAACGGTGGGTAGTCCCAAGTTCACACTACCACCAGTTAGACCTTGTTTGAACAGGAGTTTGATTTCATTTTCTTTTGGAAGCACATAATGTGCTAGATAAAAATATGTGCTCCTTAAGGAACTTTTACCTGGTTGATCTCCTGCAGTAAACGACATAGCCCTTTGCACTTAGTAGGTACCAAGTAAGTGTTGGAGATGCAGTGAGACTAAGTATAAGTAGTTCAGAACCCAAACTCTGGAGCCAAACTGCCAGCTTTGTATCCTAGCCTTGCTGCTTACCAGCTGTGCGACGCTGAGCAAGTTATTCAGCTGTGCGCATTTCCTCATCTGTAAAAGGGAGCTGACAGTCCCTGTCTTACTGGGTTGTTGTGAGAATTAAATGAGCTAGCATAACTGAAGCATTTAGAATAATGCTTCAGTTAAGCATTATTAGCAGTGCTTAGCACGTGCTAAGCACTATGTGTGTTCATTCTTTCTTTGTCAAATTCAGGTGAATTCAACCCAAGCCTTGAAGATCATGGATATTCAACAAGTGTTTTTTTCCTAGGCTTATTTGATTTTTGGAAACCTATAGAAAAAAATCTCACTTATCAAGAGGTTGCTTATCTCATTAACACAGATGGCACAAAGCCCACAGTCGAAATTCTGGCCTTTACATGTGGAGAGTACCTTACACTCTCCATGCAGAGTTTGTTTACTCTGACTTTATGCATAATGCTAAGCTGAATTATTTTATTTTATTTTATTTGGTCTGCTCATATTATATTAGAAGTAGCAAAACAAGAAGAGGCTATTGCTTCAGGAAAAGCAATAGGTACAGGTAGCAAGAAGGGATGTTGTGACATAGCCTGATATCAAGGACCAAGAAGCTGTACGTTTCCACAGAAACTCCATAAGCACCACACTCTGGGGCCAATTTTTAGAGCATGGCTTTAGTTAGTCCTGGGCTCATCTCTCAGCTCTGTCACTTACTAGATATTGGGGAGTTTGGCCTAGTTGCTTCACCTCGCTAAACTTCATTTTCTTCATTGGCAAAGTGAGCGTAGTACTATCCATTTCATATGGCCATTTATTTAGTGTACCTAGCACTCAAAAAGCAGATATTCAAAAAGTGGTAGCTATTGTTTTGTTTTTTAATTATTTATTTGATTTATTTAGTATAGGGTCAGTCAGCTTCTGTGTATTTTAGATGCCCCTGAAGGCATCACTATCACTATATTAGAGCCTAGTGTAAAGGTTGATACTCATGATGATGACCTTGTGTTATCAAGATGGTAAATTCAGATTCCTCTGTTTAAGTGGTCAGGGAATCTCACAGGATGAGATGTGGCGTTAACGTAGTGACAAACTTAAATCACGTATTTTTTGGTGAAAATTTAGGTAATTGAGATTTCCATTTTGAAACATTTAAAATAAGGAAAAAAATAGAAACCTAATGGAATAAACTTAATTTATCTCAACTATTTAGGTAGATAAAACATTGCATTCCCAGACAGAAGTGCTTCAGTAATCCCATACCTAACAGCCAAGTGCTGAGTTGATTTCCACTAGCTCTTGCCTCAGATATTTTTATTCTTTTGGAATGGCTTTGCTTATTCAGCTTTGACTTTGATACAGTATCTGTAAAGAGAATGAAGCAGTATTTTTTCTCTTTTACGGTAGAAGGTTATATCTAACACACCAGGAGCTTGGTTCCTGACTAGTGCCGAGGGTAGATGACCTACCAGATCATGGAGACCCAAAACTATAAGATGTCTCTTGAGAGCAAGTTTGTAGGGACCTCAGCTAAGAAGACTTCCCATTGCCAAAAATAGGCACCATTTCTCCACAAGGTTTCTAAAAGTAAGAAAGAGAAGAGGGAAAAATTACTCAGACATAAATACAGTTAATATTTTAGTAATTTTCTTTCATACCCTGTTTTCTTCCCCACTTATTAAGTCAGGATTTTCCATATTACTGCCTTCTCTTAAACATTTCCACAATGGACTTCGTTTTTCAATGTTTTGAAATACAGTTGAAGAGCCTCTGCTTTTAATAAAATGGTGCCTAGTAAGGTAGCAAAGCCCTATAAAAGTGCTCCAGTATTGATCAGTGACAAGGTAGTGGACCATTTGGTTTATTCTTGTGTTTCAGGGGGAGAAAATAGAAGACATTCCAAAGGAAGTACTGATGGACTGTGCCCATCTTGTGAAGGCCAATAGCATTCAAGGTCAGTTTTCCTAGAGGTGTTTTCAGAATTAGCACCACTTTCTCTGTGTCTGAAATGGATTACATCTTAGAGAACATATTACTGACTTTAGCTTGAGTCAAGGGAATGACATGTAATATGCCTTTCCCCTGTTTTGTTCTTTAAGATGGCAGTTGCACTACCTGTCAGAGAACTGAAAGCCAACCTCCCAGCCCCTCTAATTTTCATGGCCCTATCTCAAGCCTTTTTTACCCTGTTTTCTTTACCTTGAATAGAAAATTGTCTAGGGCTTCCCTGGTGGCGCAGTGGTTAAGAACCGGCCTGCCAATGCAGGGGACACGGGTTTGAGCCCTGGTCTGGGAAGATCCCACATGCCGCAGAGCAACTAAGCCCGTGCGCCACAACTACTGAGACTGAGCTCTAGAGTCCACGTGCCACAACTACTGAAGCCCGTGCACCTAGAGCCCATGCTCCACAACAAGAGAAGCCACTACAGTGAGAAGCCCGCACACAGCAACAGACCCAATGCAACCAAAAATAAATAATAAATTAATTAATTAATTTAAAAAAAAGAAAATTGTCTAGACCTGCCTACCCCTAACGTTACTTGTAGAAAGACTTTTGGAAATTACATTGTGTTAATTGCCAAGCAAGAGATGTGTCTCATGGCTTTATTTGTAATGTTGGTTGATGTCTTTGTTTCCATTACTTTTTACTAGATTCTAGAACCCAAGTCTCCCAATTACTCTTTCCTACTTTTTCTTTCTTTCCTTCTCTCCTTCCATACTTTCTTCTCTCTGTAAATTGTGAAGGTGTCAAGTCCGTTGATCTTGTTATCTCCCAGAGAATCTTAAATAATATGTCTAGGGTGATGCATTAGAATCAGTATTTTTACAGTGCTCTCCAGGTGATTCTAATGTGCAAAGAGTGTTGAGACAATTGGCCTCCATGTTTTAAGTAGGACCTGCAGTATTGGCCTTGGTGCTGGTTTAGTTCTACTGTACAAGATTTAATTTGTCAAGTCAGTATAGGTCAAGAAGGACAATTAATGGAGTGGAGGAGGCAGTTATAAAGGGGAGCTGGGTGATGGTATTCTGCTAGAAATGAGCTAGTAGACTGGATTTTAGTTGTAGGACATGGACCTAGATAAGGTAGAGGTAAGTTTGGTTTGATATAAAATTGAGGGGTGATCCAGAGGGTTCGGAAAAAATATGGTTTGCATAGAAGATAAGCATGGGGCAGACCAGAGACGACGGCAGGTACCGGGAGCTGGTGATTATAGAAGAGCTGGGCAGTGTGCTCCCTCCCCCATCACTTAGGCTGCGTTTCCTGCATCTCACTCGGCAGATTTACTGAATCAGGTGCCTAGCCAAAGAAACTGGAAGTCTTGTCTTACAGAGCCATTCATTTTCAACTCCATAAATCATTAAATTGCAGTTAGTTTTAGGACATTGCATTTTTATGAGTAGAAGAAGAGCTCCTCAGATTTCCAGTTAAAATCTTTGGTTATGGAAAGAAAAATAATAAAAATTGAAACTACGTCATTATCCTCCTTCCTTGTGTGTTGCAACCTCTTTAATGTGTTTTCGTGCCCCTGGCTAGCAGATGTGAATTTATTAAAAGAGCTTTGGACTCTTGCTCTTATTCTTGGCCCGGCCTCTTTCTTCTTAATCCCTTTATAGTTTACTAGTTCTAAAGAAAACAGAAAAGAGGAAGAGTCATTGAATCACTGAATCACTCTTCTCTCCTCTTCAGCCTTCCACAGGGATAGCTCACTCATAAGGAGCTAAGCCCAAGCGTCTCACTCTCAGGAGTCAATAGCAGAGGATGCTGAGGAGTGAAGAAGATTGTCTTTGCTGTGAGATTTGCTAAGTACACTACATTTGCGTCACTGTGTTACTAAAATATTTCCCTCCCTGGTTGACCACCTTCAGCGCTGTTTGTCGTCATAGAATCTGGTCAGCCTCTTCTTTATTCATTTTATAATCTCTTGCCAGATTAAACTTTCTCAAAGCTTAGACACTGTCTGTGACACCCTTCACCTTGCCTCTACAGTTAAACCCAAACTTCCTAAGCTGGCATTTAAGCATCTCTGATCTGACCACAGACTTTGTTTCCCTTCATGTATTTCATACTCCAGCCAAAGCAGATATTTGCTGGTTTCCTGCTTTGTGCCTTTGCTTGTATTGTTCCCTCTGCCCTCAATGTTACACTCCTGCTCAGTCATCACATGTCTAGATTCGAGCTAAGGTTCAAGGGCTACACTGTAGTTATAGTAATAGTAATAACAGCTAGCATTGAATGTTAATTACATGCCTGGCACTGTGCCAAGAACATTACAAATTGCTCATTTATCAACTCTACTGAAGTAAGATATTACTTTCATTTTATAGATGAGGAAGCTGAATTTAAGAAATTAAGAATTAAGGAACTTAACCTCTCCCACGGAGCCTTTTCCTTCCTCCAGCTTTGAGTGACCACTGCCCTCTCTGAACTCCCTTAACTCTTTACCTGTATCTTTCCAATATCACTTGATAACTTCTAATTTTCATTGAAATTATTTATGTACTTATCTGCCTTCCTTTAACCTTCAAAGGCAGGATCCATCATCTGATCCGTGTTTGTATCTCCCACAGTGCCTTGCACATGGAGATTTTTTTTTTTTTTACTTAATTTTGAAAAAAATTTCAAGCCTACAGAAAAGTTGAAAGAAAATTTAGAATCAACAGTTTTTCCGTATTTGTTTGCCTTCTCCCTGTAATTCACGCAATGTTTTTTTAGCTGAACCATTTGAAAGAAAATCACAGGCGTCATGACCGTTCAGCATGTCCTAAGAAGTACATTGTCGTAAGCAACTGCATTACAGTGATCAAATTCAGGAAATTTAACATCGGTAGAATACTGTTATACAGAGTCCATATGTAAGTTTTGTCAGTTGTCCCACTACCGTCACTTTATAGCATTTTTTTTTTTTTTGATCCAGGATCATACGTTCTATTCACTTGTCATGTATCGCTGGTCTCCTTTAATCTGGACACTTCTTTGTCTTTCAAGACGTTGACACTTTTAGAGTGGAGACCGCTTTGGCTTGGTCTGATGCTTCCTGTTCAGTAGGACTACATTACGCATTTTGTGGCAGGAATACTATGTAAGTGAAGTCTTGTGCATTACAGTCAGGAGGCACATGCTGCCAGTTTGCCTCAGTTTTGGCGATGTTAACTGATCGCTTAGGTAAGGTCGTGTTCACCAGATTTCCCCAGTGTACATGGTCACTTAATAACCATTGAAATGTATTGCCATCTAATTTAGAAGGGCCTTAGAGAGCACTGGACCAGTGATTAAACTGTGATTCTCAGAGCCGCCTGGGAGGCTGTCAGGGGTGGAGGGGAAACACGAAGTGGGGGTGGTGAGGGGAGAGGAGGAGGGGTGAGCAGGATACCTGGCACCCCTTTCCTCCAGAGCATCTCTGCTTTGATTACTTTGTTATGTTTTCTTTGGTAAAAGAGGTTCCACAGCTAAAGAAACAAAAACCAA